>NW_023277030.1:0-1319360 GCF_003668045.3 Cricetulus griseus
ACTTAAGAGAGCACATAAAACCATGAAAAAAAATCAAACAGACGAGGGAAAAATTCAATAAATTCAAGACATGAGAACTGAAATAGAGGCAATATAGAAAACAAAAAGTGAGGGAATGCTGGAAATAAAAATTCTGGGTAAATGAACAGAAACTACAGATGCAAGCATAACAAACAAAATAAAAGAGAAGGAAGAGAGAATCCCTGGTTCTGAAGATAAACTAGATGAAATAGTTTGTCAACCAAAGAAAATCTTAAGTCCAAAATATGCTTAAGAAAAAATATAAAAGAAATGTAGGACATCATGAAAACACCAAGCCTAAGAAGTAGGTATAGAAGACTGCAAAGAAGCCCAGCTCAAAGTTGCAGAAAACATATTCGACAAAATCATAGAAGAAAACATTCCCAACTTAAGAAGGACATGCCTGTGAAAGTACTAGAAGCCTACAGAACACCAAATAGACTGCACTAAAAAAGTCTGACCTTCACGTAATAAAAAAAAAAAAACAAACAAAAAAAATCCAGAATAAAGAAAGAATTTTAAGGACTGCAAAGTAAAAAGCCAAGCAACATATAAAGGCAGACCTATCAGAATTACACCTGACAACTCAATGGAAACTTTGAAAGCCATAAGATCCTGGATAGATGTTCTACAAACATTAAGTTGCCAGCTGTGACTAGTATTCCCATTAAAGCTTTCCATCACTATAGATGGAGAAAACAAGATATTCCATGAAAAAAACTAGATTTAGACAACACATCAACAAATGCACCCCTATAAAAAGTACTGGAAGAAAAACTCCAACCCAAGGAAGTCAACTACACTCACAAATACCTAGGCAATACATAATAGCATTTTACCTAAAGCAACAAAAATGAAATCCAATGACAATACCACCAACAAAACAAATCCAGAACAAGAATAAGCAATGAACATTAATATCTGTCACTATTAATGGTTTTAACTCCCCTATAAAAAGTCACAGGCTAGCCAAATGGATATGAAGACAGAATCTATCCTTCTTTTTCATACAAGAAACCCACTTCAACTCCAAAGACAGATGTTACTTCAGAGTAAAGGTTTGGGAAAAGATTTTCTAAACAAATGGATATAAGAAATAAGCAGGGGTAGCTATACTAATATCTAACAAATTATATTGCTAACTAAAATTAAACAAAACAGTTGAAGAAGTCATTGCATGTACATCAAAGGAAAATCAATCAAGATGAAGTCTGAATTCTGAATATCTATACAACAAATACAGAGGCACTCACATTAATAAAAGAAACATTACTAAAAATCAAATCACACATAAAATCTCATACACTTATAGTGGGAGATTTCAACACCTCCACTCTTACAATTGGACAGGACTAACAGATAGAAAGTTGCTGGTGTAGAACCCATAAACTCAGGTGGTGTCATTTAGTCCTTCTATAGTTGAATGTGTTCTTATACTGTTGTCTTCCCATCATATCTTCCAGTGGATTCTCTCCATCTCCTGGTGGTTATTCATTGAAGTCTTTATCTGGTAGGTGCAGGTGGATCCAAGACTCCAATGGACACAGATGCTGGATGGCTCTCTGGGGGATTGTGTGCTGGGACAGGACTGAGGACTGTTGTTCAGGAGACTTAAACAGGGAAAGGTGGACAGGAAAAGGCCAGGCACTCACTAATTCCTGTGGGTGCCACTTCAAGAGAGGAATGGAAGCAGATGCTGGATGGCTTGGTCTGCCTCCAACCAGGCTTTTTCTTTCAGGCAACCAACAAGTTCCCTAATCATGACAAGGAGACATGTTATTAGTTATTAATCCTTGTCCCTATGTTTTGTTCATTTCTGGCTAGCATTTTTCTTTACTTAAATTTACTCATTACTTTTCACCTACGGTTTGACTCTGGGATTTTTATCTTTCTTTCTGTATGTTCTGCTCTGTGTCTTTTCCTGTGTATGCCTAGATAACCTGGGTATCTACCTCTTCTTCTCCCGCATTCTACCCTCTGTTACTATGACCATTTCTTCTCTCTCTAATAGTAAAACTTTGGTCCTACCTTTCTCCCTTTTACTGCTGTCTCCTTGCCCGTTTCTGCTGAGCTATTTTCCATTCACTTTTATTCAGACCAATTTTGTTCCTTAGGCTGGAAAGGAGAAACATATGAAACACATATTTATATAATCAAAATATGCAGATAAAACTAATTTAACAAAAATTTCAATTTTAACAATGGCAGCAAGAACAGATATAGTATACCTATAAACAGTTAAAATAATAATTTGTGGCATAAACTAATTTAATAATTCTTTACCTACTTAAAATGTTTAAAGCAGTTTATTTATAAATGAAAGTAGATAAAGTGGATATAGACAGGAAAAAGGAATAGTTTAATAATAATGAAATAAAATCTTTAAAGATTAGAACAATATAAAAAGAATAAGCTTAATACAGATAGGAAAAAGACAGTATGAATGAATCCTGTATTGTGCTTTCATGATGCTGAATTTTTAAATTGTAATGTGCAAGACAATAGCTTCTGAGAGACACTGATTCATTTAAATGCTAAATTAAACCAATCTATGTAATTTACAGGTTCTTAACTCCATATTGAAATACACAAAATAGGTTGTGTTGGGAGTAAAGGTTATGCTTTGTTTCCATAGGAAAGAATAAACAATGGTTCTCTTCAAAATTAATGAAGAAACTTGATTAGTAATATATCTTTCAAATCTTAGATACATACATTAAAAATGAACCAAGAAATGCTACATTACATCTGATACATATGCTGATACCACAACTACGCAAACAGTTCAGAGACTTATGAGGCATTTGAAAATCTTGTTGACGGACATAGTCCTCATGAGGTTGAGGGACTCCTGATATTTTATCCAATGTATTTTACACCTCTATCATTCCATTTTTAGTTTATTTTTGGTCTAACATATGTTGTGATAATTGTGAGTGTAAATAAAATGTTTAACAGTGAAAATAGAGCTTACCTGTAGCTAACTACAGAGATCAGAAGGTCTTTACATACAGACAAGAAATTAGGTAGCTGGGCAGAAAGAGAATATAATCAAGGAGATTTAGAAACTCTCAAATCTGCTGAGATGTTATGCATTAAAGTGTGGCAGCGATTTGCTCATTCCCTCTGATATCTCAGCATTTACTTCTATATCTGATTATGGATTGTCATTATTTAGAAAAATTAATAACTTTAATTATAGACATATTAATAAAATTTTATAAAAGTGGAAGGAAAAATACCTGAAAATGGGAGATTCATTCTGTCTCCGAGGTTGGTACTGAGACTTGGACGCAGACTTTTGGAAACTAGCAGATAGATTATCTTTTTCAGTAGCCACATTAATGAAAAATCATTCAGCCATCATGGACTGTCCAGTCTAAGAACAGTTTTAACATAAAATAGAAGCAAATCCAGCTGGAGAAGAAAACTATAAATGTAATGATGCTAAATATTAATCAACTATACTCACAAATTGGTGCCTAGACCAGTAGTTATCAGAGAGGGTTCATCCAGAAACTGTTAGAAGCAGATGCAGAACCACAGTAAAACATTAGACTGATCTCAGGAAATTCTTCTTAAAAGGGAGTGGAAGAATTGTACAAACAGTGGCATCAAAGAAATCACAAGAAAACTCACAGAATCAACTACTCTGGAATTATAAGAGCTCCAAGAATATGCAGGAATAACCAGGGACCCTGAATTGAAGTATGCCCTGTGCATTTATATGACAGTTGTTTAGTTTTGTCTTCTATTGGGACTCCTGACAGTGGCATCATTGGATGGCTCTGAATATTCTTCTGATTTTTTCAGGATCTATTCCTCATAGTAGTTTGGCTTGACTTGCCTTAATAAAAGCATTGGTGCTTTGCACTACTAAAACTGGGCATGCCTTGAGTGAACTGCAAGGGCACAAAAGAACAAGGACCAGAGGAAAATGATTCTTGAGAACCCTCCCATTCATCAGATGTCTTGTGTTTGAGTCCTTGCTCAGTTGTTACGTGATGATATGGGAATGTTTTATTCATAGATTTTTTCTGGCCAAAACCTTGATGAGCTCTTGATGATTTAGTGAGGCCTTCTTGTGTTCTTAGATTCTGTTTCTCCATGCTTTTCACAAAGGCTGTTTGTATTCAGCTACACTTTCTAGGTTTGAGCTCTTTTCCAAGTTAGTTCTAATGTGTAAATTCCCTGTGTATATGTCTGAGACCCTTTGCAGGAACTGAGATGTTCAGAGGAGAGGATCCTTGTGCATCGAAAGAGTGGGCTCTTGAAACTTGGTCAAGTTTATCAGCACCAGTAGATGCTTGTGTATTAATGTAGGAATAGACATTCTCTTCATGAAATGCCAAAATTTTTAGCCTTTCAACTGGTTTAAGATTATTGGTCAGCCCCATATTTGGAGAAAGAAATTCCTTAAAAGCATTTTGTTCTGTATTTGTGGATTTTGGACAGGCCTGGTCTCTGTGGGATGTTTATGGTCTTTACTATAGGAAAAGAAATGA
This sequence comes from Cricetulus griseus, assembly GCF_003668045.3. NCBI lineage: Eukaryota > Metazoa > Chordata > Mammalia > Rodentia > Cricetidae > Cricetulus > Cricetulus griseus. Next base: position 4,527 of record NW_023277030.1, read on the forward strand.
GGCCCTGTTCTGGGAGTGGACACTTCTGGGATTCTCTTCCAGATATTTAGAAGAACTCTGCCTCCTCTGGACAGATTTAGAGGTGACACTAGGCCCTGAAACAGATTTAGAAGCTTTAAAAATCTGTTCAGTAGATGGGACAATTATCAGAGACTTTTGATTAGATGAGAAATTTACCAGGAAGATGCTCCAGTTGGTTCTGCATAAGTTCCTTTGTTCTTTGCTTTGGCATAGCTTAAACCAGGTCCTGAAGACCTTTCAGCAACTCTACTACACAGCAGGCAGCAGTCCACATTCATTCTCTTCCAATAGGAGAGATATATCCAACTGTCTTTTAGCCTTCTCTGCTCTGGGCAAAAAAGATGACCTAGGTCTTTTACTGATGACTGGATAGAAAGCAGACAGACTGTGATCACTGCTCACTGTGTTTTTCATTATATCTAGGACCTGAACAAGGAGTTGTCCCTTTCCTTTCTTGTGCTGTTTCAGCTCCTTTGTGGAGCTTAAAGTGCCCATAATGTCTTTAGTAACTTCAGGGCCTGCATGATGGTACTGGCTGTCTGGATGTCCAGAGTCATGGAATCTGACCTACCTGCATTTCTTGCTTGAATCCCGGTCCACATGTGAGTCTCTGAAACACAATCTGGGCTGTTGTTGAGGTAGCAAATCCACCTGGGCTTTATTGGTTGTCAAATACTCCAGGCTCTGTGGTGAGATATAAAACTCCTTTTGTGTGTCTTTGATGCTAATAGAGGTACATGGTCTGAGAGTCCTCGATGCACGATCAAAGGGTCACAGCCTTTCTGAGGCCCAAAGGCCTCTCTTCACTGGTCTAGGCTGGTAGTTTCTAAGGCAGTTGGCCAGAGAAAACTGTCTTAACGTATTTAACTGAGGCAAAGAGAGTTGAAGGGTTTTTCCCAAGGCAACTTGAGTCAGGAAAAGGGCAAGCGATTTTGTTTGTAGGAGTCTTTTCATGACAAGACCTGTGCACACTTCAGGTAAGCCAAATGAAGAAGTGGAGTGACAGTTGACTTCAGGAAGTGATCAAAGTTCCAGAGATGTATTTTTGACTAGTGTTCTCTGCTGCCAAGGGCAGTTCACCAGTGGAGACTGACCTCCAATGGCAAGTGGCTGCAGGAAAACGTTCAGCAATATATTTTGAGAGTTTTGCTTTCCCCCTAGAGTCCTGGGCACACGTCCAGAAGGCCAAGTACAGAACAGGGAATGGCAGATTGGTTCGGGAAGTGATCAAAGTTCCACACGTTTGTTTGCATTCAGTGTTCTTTGTTGACATTCCAATGGTGTGCTCACGATAAGAGTTCTCTGCTGGTGAGGGGAGTTTGCCAGTTTTGCATGACCGGGCTGTTAAATTGGAGATTTTACACAGGAAATCCATCTCTGGGAATGAAGACAGATACTTGGGACTCTCTGCATTTGGGTGAAGCATACTAAATACTCTGGCACCCATTGATAGAAGCCAAGCAATTTCCTTTGGTAAGAATTACAAGTGAGCAGGCAAAATTGCTGCCTGTCTTTATTCCCAATATTTAAGAGGAAGAGGCAGGTATGTCTCTGAGTGTGAGTCCAGACCGATATAGAACTAGAATTCTATGTAAGTCAGGACTGTATGGACAAATCTCTGCAGAAAAGCTAAGTTTATTATAATAATTATGATGATGATGATAATGATGATGATAATAATAATAATAATAATAATAATAATAATAATAATGGCATGGATGCCTGGGATACTGCACTCTCCCATGTCTCATGTAAAGGCCTGGCACCTATTGCACAAAGGATGTCTGTGTCCAGGGCAAGTAAGTGGGGTTATAGAAAGAAGCCTTTCTATGTCTATTCATCTATGACATTAATTAAATTCACAATATCTGTATTAAAACACAGCATGGTATGATGTGGTCAGATGCTAGCTTTACTGTAGAAAATATGACCTTAACATCAGATTACATTTTGATGTTCACCTCACAGATCCTTCTGATGGCCATTGTGCAGCTATATGTCCTTCTGAAAGTAGTTTTGGATAATGAGCCACTGGAGGAGGAGAGAATCTTCATTTTTTAGGAAGTTCATTTTCAGTCATTCTAGAGAATATGGCTAACTTGAGTTTCCCCATCTGAGAAAAGGATTCAGAGAAAAACATGGATGTTGGTAGACACCACTTTAACCATTTACAAAACAAGGGACCAATGGTGAAATGCAATGCTACAAAGTAACATTCAGGAGTACACAGCTGACTAAAAAGACACCATGCTTTTCACAAAAGGCAACCAATTCCAAAGAAAAATTCACAAACTGCTCAATGTTTTAAGCTTTTGTATTTTTTTAAATGTGTGTTTCCTTAAATTCATATTTGCTTCTCCCAACATTTCCTCCAGGATAAGTCAGTCTCATTGGTGGTGTTAAGTGGCTGGAAAGATAACTCAGTGGTTTGAAGATTGGCTGCTCTTCCTTGGGACTTGGGATCAATTTCTTGCACCTATATTGTAAGTCCAGTTGCAGATAATCCTATGTCTGCCTCTGGTCCACACTAGTACCAGGTAATTGGTGCTATACAGACATGCATTTTGGCAAATATTTAAAGACAAAAATTGTAATACATGTCAAAATTTCCTTCTCCTTATTTAAAAATACAAAAACGGTTTATTTGGTATTTTTAAATAGAAGCCCCATCTGATTATAAAAGGCCATTCCATTAATGCATCTTGGTATGTTCTGTTCAGTTTCTACCTCATATATGTGAAATAAACCCTGATGAATGGATAAAGAAAAAAAGTGACATAATGTGGCATGTGCTTAGTTATTGGGGATGAGAAGGTTTACTGTATATATGAGGGAGAAATAACCAGAGGCATCTGGAAGGATTCAGGGTGAAGCAAGCCTAATAGAATGAGGGGATGGAGAGTAGAAAACACAGGGATGAGAAACCATGATGCCAGGAGAAAGTGAGAAGACAAAAAGACTCCAATATCCAAAGTGACTTTCGCTATATAAGAATCATAGAATGGGGGAAGGGATTTGGGCATCAGCGGTTGGAGTGGTTAAGTGTAGGGGTACAGGTTGGGAAGTTCTGAGGAGCCAGGACTCTGTTATGAGGGAACAGGTATTAGAAATACTGAGAAAAACTTTGGCCACCATCCCATTTAGTATGTTAAACAGGCACCTCAGCCATTTTATCCTTAATTTTTGACTTCACAAATGTAAATGCTGAATCCATCTGGTGGCTTCTTGTTGGACTGCTCCCACACAAATCAGGTGACATGAGCTAGCTTGTTAAAACCAGGAGAGTTGTTTGGGTTTTGCCAGCTTCCTAAAGGCCTTTGGAAGTCATGGGTTTTCATCCAGTCACTGTCCTTAGAGGTTGAGGCATATTCATTGAAGTGTGCCTCTTTGGTCCATGAAGGCACTCTCATTTGTAAAGGGAACAATTCCCAGGGATGACATGGTTGCAGGATAAAATGCATCAGCAAATGGGTCTCAGGAAGCAGATGAATCTGCATGTTTTTAGTCAGGATATTTTTCATATTATTTTTTAATTTAATTCCTTTAGTTACTTCTCATATTTACATATTCACCCCCCCATTCCCTAGCCCTCCCATCTTCCCATGTTCCCTACCAACCCCCCATCCCATACCCTAACTCCTCCCTAGGGATAGTGAGACCCTCCACCAGGAAACTTAAATTTCTGTCATATCATATGGGGGAGGGCCTAGGCCTTCCTTGCTGTATCTGTGCTATAATGTTATCCCTCCATAGGGAATATGCTCCAAAAGTCCATTTGTTCTCTTGGGTTAAAGACTGGTTCCATTGTTAGAGTTTCCGTTGACTGTCTTGGCTGGCACCCACATTCAGAGAGCTTGGTTTGTTCCAATGCTGTTTCTCCATCTTTATGACTAGGGTTTCCATTCTCTCACTAGGTCAGATCAACTGTTTCTGTTGGTTTCTGTAGACCCATCTTGCCTCTTTTCCTCATCCCTTCTCCCTCTCCACAACTGCATTCCAGTATTATGTTTCAGTGATTCAGCTACTGGATGAATGCTCTAAGAGGGTAACTAAAGTAAACATGAATCTCATAAATAGGGGAAGGGCATCAATGGCACCTTCTCCAACACTGCTTGGATTCTTAGTTGGGTTCATCACTGTGGTTCCCCTAACATTTCCCCTGTGCCAAACCACTCTCCATACCTGTACTGCCTCCCTCTATCGAGGCATCTCCTTTCTTGCCCTTCTCTTTTCCTTCCCTGTCTCAGACCTCTTGCTCTCCTCACCATTCTCCTTCTTGACTTACTAACACATTCCCCTCCACACCTCTCCCCCAGTGCTCCAAGTTTATAAAGGGTTTCTTTCCACATCCCCTTCTTCGAGTTAATATGCCATCCTCTCTTAGAGTCCTTGTATCCTAGCTCCTCTGGCAGTGTGGACTGTAGACTGGTAATTCTTTGCTCTATGCCTAAAATTCATATATGAGTGAGTACATACCATGGTTGTCTTTCTGTGACTGGGTTACCTCATTCAATATGGTTTCTTCAAGTTCCATCCATTTGCCTGAGAATTTCAAAATCCCATTGCTTTTTTCTGCTGAGTAGTAAATGTACCACATTTTCTCTATCCATTCTTCACTTGAGGTACAACTAGGTTGCTTCCAGGTTCTGGCTATTACAAACAATGCTGCTATGAACATGGTTGAACATATGTCCTTGTTGTATGAATGTGCATTATTTGGGTATATGCCAAAGAGTGGAATTTTTAGATCTTGAGGTAGACTGATTCCCATTATCCTGAGCAACTGCCATACTGATTTGCAAAGTAGTCTTATAAGTTTCCATTCCCACCAGCAATGGAGGAATGTTTCTTTTACCGCCACATCCTCTCCAGCATAGACTGTCTTTGGTGGTTTTTATTTTAGCCATTCTGGCCGGTGTATGATGGTATCTCAGAGTTGTTTTGGTTTGCAATCCCCAGATGGCTAAGGATTTTGAGCACTTTCTTAATTGTCTTTCAGCCAATTTAGATTCCTCTGTTGAGAATTCTCTAGTTCTGTACCCCACTTTGTAATTTTATTGATTGGTGTTTTGGTGGCTAGCTTTTTGAGTTCATTGTATTCTTTGGAAATCAGCCCTCTGTCAGATGTGGGGTTCCTTAAGATTTTTTCCCATTCTATGGGCTGTCAATTTCTTAACTTACTGTTCTTTGCCTTACAGAAGCTACTCAGTTTCAGGAGGTCCCATTTATTCATTGTGTATCTCAATATCTCTGATAGTGGTGTTATGTTCAGGAAGTGGTCTCCTGTACAAATTTGTTCAAGGGCATATCCCACTTTCTCTTCTAGAAGGTTCAGTGTGGCTGGATTTATGTTGAGATTTTTGACCCATTTGGAAGTAAGTTTTGTGCATGGTGATACACATGGAACTATCTGGTATCGTCTGGATGTCTGAATCCAGGTATGCCAGCACCATTTGTTGAAGATGCTTTCTTTTTTCCATTTTATAGATTTAGCTTCTCTGTCAAAAATCACGTGTTCTTAGGTGCTTGGGTTAATATAAGTGTTTTCAATAACATTCCATTGGTCTATCTGTCAATATTTGTGCCAATACCAAGTTGTTTTCTGGACTATGACTCTATAATAGAGCTTGAAGTCAGGGATGGTGATGCCTCCAGATGTTCGTTTATTTGACAGGGTTGTTTTGACTATCCTGAGTTTTTTGTTTTTCTATATAATGTTGAGTATTTTTCTTTCAAGGTCTGTGAAGAACTGTGTTGGGATTTTGATGGGGATTGCATTGAATCCGTAGATTGCCTATGGCAAAATTGCAATTTTTACTATGTTGATCCTTCCTATCCAAGAGCATGAGAGATCTTTCCATTTTCTGGTATCTTCTTTAATTTATTTCTTTAAAGACTCAAAGTTCTCACTGTACTGGTATTTTACTTTTTTGTTTAGCATTACTCCAAGATATTTTATGTTGTTTGTGGATATTGTGAAGGGTAATGTTTCTCTGATTTGGATCTCATTGGACTTATCTGTATATAGTAGGGCTACTGATTCCTTTGAGTTAATTTTGTATCCTGCTACTTTGATGAAGATGTTTATCAGATGAAGGGGTTCCCTGATAGAGTTTTTGAATCATTTATGTAGACAATCACATTATCATCATATAGTGAAAGTTTGACTTCTTTCTTTCCACTTTGTATCCCCTTGATCTCCTTTTCTTGTGTTATTGATCCAGATAGAACTTCAAGTACAATATTGAAGAGATATGGAGAGATTGCACAGCCTTGTCTTGTTCCTGATGTTAGAGGAATCGCTTTGAGTTTCTCTCTATTTATATGTTGGCTGTTGATTTGCTGTATATCACTTTTGTCATGTTTAGATATGTTCCTGTTATTCTTGTTCTCTTCAAGTTCTTTATCATGAAAGGGTGTTGATTTTGTCAAAGGATTTTTCAGCTTCTTCAGTAAAGTAAATGCCTTTACTCTGAAGGATTTTGAGAGATCATGGTGTTTTTCAGTTTGTTTATATGGTGGATTACATTGAGGGATTTTCCTATGTTGTACCATCCTTGTATCTGTTTGATAAAGCCTATTTGATCATGGTGATTTTTCTGACGTGTTCTTGGATTCGATTTGCCAATATTTTGTTGAGTATATTTGCATCGATGTTCTTAAGGGATATTGGTCTGTAGTTCTCTTTTTTAGTTGTATCTTAGTGTGGCTTGGGTAACAAAGTAATTGTAGCCTCATAAAAGACTTTGGCAATGTCCCTTCTGCTTCTATTCTGTGATGCAATTTGTTGAGTACTGGTATTAGTTATTGTTTGAATTTCTGGTAGAATTCTGCAGTGAAGCCATCTGGCCCTGGACTGTTTTTTGTTGGGATACTTTGGATGACTTTTTCTATTACATTAGGGTTACAGGCTGATTTAAACTACTTATCTGTTCTTGATTTAATTTTGATAATTCATATCTATCCAGAAAATTCACCATTTCCTTTAGATTTTTGAATTTTGTGAAGAACATGTTTTCAAAGTATGACCTGACGATTCTCTGGATTTTTTTCAGTGTCTGTTGTTATATACCCCTTTTCATTTCTGATTTTGTTAATTAGCGTGGTCTCTCTCTTCCTTTTGCTTAGTTTGGATAGATGTTGGTCTATCTTGTTGATATTTCCAAACAACCAACTCTGTTTCATTGATTCTTTGTAATGTGTTTTTAGTTTCTTTTTTATTGATTTCAGCCTTCAGTTTTATTATTTCCTGGTCTCTATGCTTCTGTGGTGAGTTTGCTTCTTTTTGTTCTAAAGCTTTCAGTTGTTTGTGAATTCTCTAGTGTGACTATTCTCAAGTTACTTCATGTGGGCACTTAGTGCTATGAAATTTCCTCTTAGCACTGTTTTCAAAAAGGTCCCATAAGTTTGAGTATGCTGTGCCTTCATTCTCATTATATTGTAGGAAACCTTTAATTTCATGTTTTTTATTTCTTCCTCGAGCCAGGAATGGTGCAATTGTTTTTTTTTCAATTTCCATGACTTTGTAGGTTTTCCGAAATTTGTATTGCTGGTGAATTCTAACTTTAAAGCATGGTGGTATAATAAGATACAGGGGGTTATTTCAATTTTTTTTGTATCTGTGGAGGTCTGATAAGTTGCCAAGTATGTGGTCAATTTTACAGAAGGTTCCATGTGGTACTGAGAAGAAGGTGTAAATTTTGTGTTTGGATGGAATGTTCTATAGATGTGTTTTAATCGTAAATGGGTCATATCTTCTGTTAGATCCTTTGTTGTTGTTGTTGTTGTTGTTGTTGTTGTTAAGTTTCTCTCTAGTTGTCCTGTCTAGTTGTGAAAGCATGGTGTTGAATTCTCCTATTATAAGTGTGTGGGGTTTTATATGTGGTTTGAACTTTAGTAATGTTTCTTTTACAAATGTGGGTGCCTTCTTTTTAAATTTTTTATTTGAATTACAGACAAGATTGAATTACATGACATTCCCAGTTCCCTTCTCCCTACCCTCCTGGGTGCCTCCTTCTTTGGATCATAGATGTTCAGGATTGAGACTTCATCTTGGTGGACTTTTCCTGTGATAAGTATGAAATGCCCTTCTTCGTCTCTTTTGATTGATTTTAGTTTGAAGCCCATTATTTAGAAATTAGGATTGCTACACAAGCTAGTTTCTTGAGTCCATTTGATTTGAAAATCTTTCCCAACCCTTTACTCTGAAGTAAATGCCTGTCTTTGAAGTTGAGGTGTGTTTCTTGTATGCAGCAAAAGGATGAATCTGTCTTTGTATCCAATCTGTTACCCTGTATCTTTTCATACATAGGTCAAGACCATTGGCATTGTAGTATATGTCCCTTGATTTTTGCTTCTGGGGTTTTTTTGGATTTATTTAGGGTGTTATCATCCTGTGTGAATTTTGCCCTCCTGTTTGTTTTCTTGTTTCATAAAGTTGGATTGTTTATTGCCTATGTTTTGTGAATGTAGTTATATTTGTTTGGTTGAAGTTTTCCTTCAAGAACTTTCTGTAGTGCTGGATTTGTGGTTATGTATTGTTTAAATCTGGTTTTGTCATTGAATATCTTGTTTCATCCATCTATGGTGATTGAAAGCTTTTCTGGGTACAGTAGCTTGGGTTGGCATCCATTCTCTCTTATTGTTTTTAGGACAACTATCCAGGACCTTCTGGCTTTCAAAGTTTCCATTGAGACTTTGGGTGTAATTCTGATAGATCTCCCTTTATATGTTACTTTCCTTTTATGAGACTGAGGTGTTTCCAGGCTTAGGGAGGCCCTCCCTGTCTGGGTGGGTCCACTCTATGCCAGGCACAGGCCCATAGACATCCAAGGGGTGATGGCACGAGTTGGGTAGGAGATATACAGGAGCAGAGAATACACTCACCTCAGAAAAGGTCAGGGTGCCTCAGGGGGAAGGAAATGTGAAGTGTTTCCAGACTCAAAGAAATCCTCCCTGTCTGTGTGGTTCCACTCTATGCCAGGCCCAGGCCCAGGCCCAGAGAGATCTGCTGGGGGGGCGCGGTGATGGCAGGACTTGGGCAGGATTCGGGCAGGAGCAGAGGATACACTCAACTCTGGAGAGGTCGAGGCATCCAAGTTTAATATATTCAAATGAATATAATTTAGATTATATAGCAACAAAGAAAGGTAAAGGAGCCATGAGTATGCTAATGAAAAGACATATGTGATATTGTTCAAACATATAATAAAGATATTATTATAGTATAATTTAATCTAAAAATGTGTATAGCAAAAAAAATTCTCATCCAACTGAGAAGACCACTTCTCCCATGCTCAGCAAGATGAAGTTTCTTCGAGAAAATTCTGAAGGTTTCAACCCGCCTGGGTTTATCTGCATGCTTTTTGTCACACATAGTGTTGGATATATTATATCCCACAGACATTTAGAATGGTTTGATATAAAGAGCCAATGAATAGTTAGGTGAACTGAGGGGAGCTCTATAAAATTTGAATCTCTATCTAGAGTTGTGGTATCTGTGTTTTCCACCATGAATGAAGTAAGAAACTCCAGGAAAGGTCCCAAATTACCCAGCCACTATATGTAGACTCCTGGAGTAATGAATTTTGTTTCTTGCTCTACATGGCCACCATTGCAACTGTGAGATTATAACTTCTAATGTTTCTTATTCAATAATTCTAGATCCCCGTATTTCTTGGGAAAATAACAGTCCATCAGGCCTCAAAATTTTAGTATCCTTGAATTTCAATAGAAGAAAGAACCTTGTCCATGTCTGTAGAATGTAGTAAATACTATTGACTTGTATAGTCTTTCACATAGAATAATTAGGACAGACATATAATTGGAGAAAAGGAACTTCCACATGAATCTTGATCTAGTATAAGAAATAACTTGATGCTGGCTGGTGGTGGCACATGTCTTTTTTCCTGCACTGGGAGGTAAATGCAGGTGGATCTCAGCGAGTTTGAGACCTCTCTGGTTTACAAGAGCTAGTTCCAGGCAGCCTCCAAGGCCAAAGAGAATCCCTGTCTCGAATAAACTAAAATGAATAAAATTAAATAAGATAAAATACAGGAAATAGCTTGAAATCTTACAAAATGGATGTACCAATGGAAAACTCAACTCTTGATAGATATTTCTGAGGCTTAATTTATTACTCGCAGTTTAATTATAAAGAAAGAGTATATCCACCATTGAAAACATTTGAATAACTTTTTGTCAGAGAATATTCAGTGACATTATATGCCATTGACTGTGTAATTGTGACAGATACATGGCTATTGTTCGTGGCCTTCTCCATGGCCTAATTGGAGTCTCCTAACACCTGGTGAATATTAAAGGCTGTACAGGACACTTGTATTGGATAGTAAAATATCTTAAGGAAACTGTGATTCTCAGCTGTTCTCTACTTCTTGGTACCATGTTATGGAGAGAAAGAATCCCACTGTAATTGCCAGGCAAAAACAATGATATTAAGGTATGACACAATACATACAAAGTAAAAGACAATCCCACACAATCAAAACCTCACATTACACCTTCCTTTGCCTTCTTCTTAGCACATAAATCCATCCACAAGGTGTAAGAATTTTCTCCTTCTTCTATCTCAAAGCTTCTTTATAGTGCTTCAAGAAACCACACATGTATTTGAAGGCATATATCCAAAGGATGCTCAATTATACCACAATCTCACTTGCTCAACTCTGTTCATAGCAACATTATTCTTAGTAGCAAGATCTTGGAAACAAACTTGATTCCATCAACTGCTGAATGGATAAAGAAACAGTGGTACATTTACCCAAAGGAGAACTACTCAGCAGTTAGAAAAAATGACATCCTAAAATATGTAGGCAAATGCACAGAACTAGAAAAAATAGCATGAGTGAGGTATCCAAAAACCAAAAAATATGGTATGTACTCACTCATAAGTGGATATCAGACAAAAAGAAAAAGATGCCTAGCCTACAATCCAAAACACTGGACAAGCTACAATCTTCTAGCAGAAACAGATGGAATCAGATGCAGACACCACCTACTATCCATTTCGCTAAGTGTTATGGTGGCTAGAGAGTTTCCTTGGTCCTGCCTCAACTAGAGTCTTGTGTATTTCCTAGGGGAGGCCTTAGGAGCTCCAAGGAATAAAGGGAGGTGGGGGGATTAGGGGGTGCCAGAAGAAGAGAAGGGATGGAATGGATTATTAAATAAATTGACACAAAGAAAAGCAATAACAATCACAAGTCATTAATATATCTTAATGCAAGTGGTCATAATATACTTATAAAAACAAACAGGCTAATAGGTTGCATATGAAAAGAAGATCTCTCCTTCTGTTGCAAACATGAAACACAGCTCAACATTAAAGACACCTACTAACTCATAGTAAAAGTTTGGAAAAATTTTTCCAGTCGAATGAACATAAGAAACATTATGTTACCCAATTGTCATAATGGGGTTTGTGAGCTCCCAAATGGTCAGTTCAACTGTTTCTGTGGGTTTCGCCAGCCTGGTAAGGACCCATTTGCTTATCAATCTTCCCTTTATGCAACTGGATTCCAGAAGTTCAGGTCATTGTTTAGGTTTGCATGCATTCTTCTGCTTCCATCAGTTACTGGATGAAGGCTCTAGGATGGCATATAATGTGGTCATCAGTCACATTAGAACGGAAGTACATTTAAGATAGCCTCTCCACTAATGTATAGATTGTTAGTAGGGATTATTCTTGTGGATTCCTAGACATTTGTCTATTGCCATATTTCTCTTTAAATGTATAATTTATGGCTCTATTAAGGTACCTCTTTTTGCTCTCATCTATTCTTCCCCCTAATCCATATTCCTGGTCCCTCATGTCCTCCTATCCTCTCTTCTTCTCCCCTCATCTTTCTCCACCTTCCTCTTCCTTCCCCATGCTTCAGGAGATCTTGTGCCTTTCCCCTATTCTGAGGCACCATTTGTGTCACTCTTAGGGTCCTACTTGTTCCTAGTTCCTCTGGATTTGTAGACTATACTTTAGTTATCATTCACTCTACGTCTAATATTCATACATTAGTGAGTACATAACATGTTTATCTTTCTGTATATGGGTTACCTCACTCAGGATGGTTTCTTCTAGTTCCATCCATTTGTTTGATTGTTTTCTTTTCCACTGAGAAATAATCCATTGATTAATTTTTTTATATTTTCTTTATCCATTCTTTAGTCTAGGGACATCTTGGTTGTTTCCAGATTCACAATTTTACAAATATTAGTGTTATGAACATAGATGTAAATATATCTGAATTGTATGAATATATATTTTGGGGTATATACCCAAGAGTGGAATTGCTAGATGGTGTAGTATACTGATACCAAATTTTTAGAAAAAATTCCATCCTGACTGCCAAAATGGTTGTATAATTTTTCACTCCCAGCAGCAACAAAGAAGTAAACCCCTTTGTACACATCCTCTCCAATGAATAATTTCCATGGTGGGTTTTTTGTTGTTGTTTCCATTCTGGCATGTGGAAGACGATATCTCATAGTTGTTATTATTTACATTTCCCTGATAGCTATTATGTTGAGTGCCTTTTGGCCATTTTAGAGTTGTCTGTTGACCAATCTAAAGTCCAAACACATCAAAGACTGACTTCAGTATAAATCCATACACACTGATCCTCACAGTAGAGAAACTGGGAGGTAGCATTAAATGAATTTGTATGGCAGACCACTTCCTGAACATAACAGTAGCACAGACACTCAGATTGACAATTCAGTAATGGGGCCTCCTGAAACTGAGAAGATTCTGTAAGGCAAAATGTGTAGTCAACAAGACAAGAGAGCAGCCCACAGAATGGGAAAAGACCCTCACCAACCCCACATCTTGCCAAGGGCTGATTTCTAAAATATAAAAAGAACTGAAGAAATTAATCATCAAAACACCAAATAATCCAATTAAAAAGTTGGGTGTGGAACTAAATAGAGAAAACACAGTAGGTTTTTACTTCTTATGGAAGAAAACATCTACTAATAAAAGCCTTGGAGCAGGTCCTTAACAGATTATATTTACTGATATTAAGTACCCTCATGTTGGTTAATAGTTACAGTTGATTGGAAAAGCCCAAACCTTTTGGCATAGCCTCATTTGAATACTCAACTCCATTGTATGGTGAACTTAAATGTTGTACTATGGCATATGCCTTAGGATATTAAAGTCCCCAAGTTCAAAACTGCATCTCAGGTGTTCCCTGTATCTTGCAACCATGATATGGGCTGATAGATTTCTGTCACAATTGCGATGAAACACTTATGATCTGTCTGTCACAATCTGTTGCATCTGTTTCATCGAGGATAAGTTTTTGACTGGGTGGAAAGAAGACTCAAAGATTTGAAGACTGGATGTTCTTCCTTGGGACTTGTGATGAATTTCCTGCACCTACATTGTAACTCCAGTTGCATAGGATCCTTTGTCTGCCTCTAGCCCACATTACCACCAGGAAACCATGTGCTATATATACATGCACTTAGGCAAACATTTAAACACAAAAAGTGTAAAACATGTTAAAATTTGTTTGTTAATAATTTTAAAAGAACAAAAATCTATTTTTTGGTATTTTTAAATAGCATCCCATTTGATTATCAAAGCATTGTCCATTAATGGATCTTGGCATGTTCTGTTCAGTTTCCACCTCATACATGTGAAATAAATCCTGTTGAATGGATAAAGAAAAATGACATGATACTGGTATCATCTGGGAGGTTCCACAGTGAAGCAAGCAATGAGAAGTTGACTGGGTTGAGAGTGGAAAAGACACGGATGAGGAACCACAAGGCCAAGAGCAAGCCTGGAGACAAAGAGACCCCAATATCCAATGTGACTGAGGCTATGTAAGAATCAGCTGATGGGGGAAGGGCATTGGGCCTCAGGGTTTGGAGTGGTTAAGAGTAGGATCACAGGGTGGGAACTGCTGAGGAGTCAGAAATCTGTCATGAGGGAAGAGGTATTTGAAATGCTGAGAAAAACTTTGACCACCATCCCCTTTGGTATGTTGAATAGGTACCACAGCAATTTATCCTTAATTTTTGACTTCACACATGTAAATTCTGAACATATCTGGTGGGTAAATTCTGAACATATCTGGTGGCTTCTTTTAGGACCACACCCACAAAAATCATGTGACACGAGCTAACTTGTTAGAACCAGGAGAGATGTTTCGTTGTACAAGAATCCTAAAGGCCCTTGAAAGTCATAGGGCTTCATTCAGTCACTGTCCCTACAGGTTGAGGCATGTTCATTGGAATACAATTCTTTGGTCCTTGAAGGCAGTTCCATTTGTAAAGGGATAAATTCCCAGCGATGGCATAGTAGCAGGATAAAATCAATTGGCAGAAGGGTCTCAGAAAACACATGAATGTGCTTATTTGTAGGCAGGAAGAACTGCAATAATTACTAGCAACTTAGAAATTATTTTATGTCAGAAGATGAGCAAAAAGATGCTTGGGAAAGAAGCAAAGAAATGAATCCACTTTAGTATGTGATTGAATCTTATTAATATTGATGATTTAGTAAATAATATTTATATGTCACTAATGTTGCTATTGAGTGTTATATTTTTGGAACTGAAGTACGAGGAAAAACAGATGATAGATTTTTTGGAAGTTTGAGTGTATACTTAGAGATAGAAACATCAAGGATCACTTTGTGAAAAGTTTCAATACTCCATAAAGGAAGTAATGTATAGATATTATTCAAGAGATGCATCTCATTCGTGGGTTAAATATTTTGTTGCAAATTGCCACTTTGCAAATGTTTTCATGTGATTATATTGTGGCCTACAAATCCTATTTCTGTTTTTCTCTTTGAGAGCTCGCTTGGTATTCATTAAAATATGAAAGCATGGTTTTTAAGTAAACAAAAGAATTCTTATTAGGAATGGCTCTCATAAAATAATTAAATATTGTGTGTGTGTGTGTGTGTGTGTGCGTGTGTGTTTGTGTGTGTGCGTGTGCGTGTGCGTGTGTGTGTGTGTGTGTGTGTGTCCACTTCAACATTACACTATTATTTTATCAGACAAATTGAGAGAGGTCTGTGATGCTAGCAATGACATAGTAGAGCAATGAATTGTCATCATGAGTCAAAGGCCATCCTGAATCACATGACAACATCTCTCAATAAAATTCAACAATAATTAATCAAATAAATAAGGATCCTATGACTGTAGGGGATGCTGTAGCCACGCCTGCTTATGGTGTGGTCAGGCTGATGTAGAGTGAGGGACATTCATGTGGTGCGTTCTGGTTTCATATTTTGCTTTCGTCTTGCTGTACAGACTGCTGCCCACAAGCTGGCTAGGTTCTGCTCTAAGTAAGGTTTTTTCGCTTGTATTTTTATCTGATTCCACTTTGGTAATTTCCCACATTATCTGGTTGTCAGGAGAGGGATATTGGAAACCTAGGCCCTTTGAGACAGCTTCTGAGTTCCTCCGGGAAGGCAGCCTAGGCCGGGAAAGCACCATCTCTCCACAAGTGCTCACAGCTCACAGCTAACCCGCTGCACCAAACAAGCATGTTCCAGCTGCTGTAGAGCTGCTCAGAACAGTCTGCCCAGCTGGGAGACTTCCAAAGACCTGCCCAGGATTACTGTCACAGTTTCTAGCTGCAGGCATCAGACTTGCTCAGACTGCAGCCTACTCATGCCTAGAGGCCTCCTGACCTTCGCTGAGAGACCTCAGAAGTAGGCCTTGGCTTTCAGCAGGGTCCTCTGCTTCTCCTTCCCACTGCGGCAGTAAAGCCGCATCTCTTTCAGTGGTTGCAGCCACAAGGCTGTATAATCTCTAAGCTAAGCACAGCCACCATTGTGACCTCTCTCCACCGCTGCCACTATCTTGCCTGACCAATCACTGCCAAAGAACGCACAGACTAACCGAACGCCTCTGCCACCTGCTAGTCAAAGAGTAGAAATCAGGTAAAATCATGGCAGAATATTTATCATTTGTTAAAATTGGTAATATTTTTGCTTATTACATGAATTCAATGTTTGAGGAGGATGCTAATCTACCAATTACTGGCCTATATGCAGTAATGGCAGTTAGCTTGGTGTTCCAAATAATATTGCTAGTCAGATCCCTCAGAAACAGGGACAAGGATAACCTCACCACAGAATTACAGGAAATAACAGCTTGACACAATGCAGTTTTGGAGAACAGAGTAGGTCAGGCCACAATTGTGCAGCAAGTGGAACAGAAATTGGATGATAAGCTTGGCTCTGTGTCCAATACACTAAAGACAGAGCTGTCTGTTATGCAAGATGAGATGCAGTGTATTTATAATAAGATAAACACAAAGAGCTCCTCCATATCTGAAGCATTAGAGGCTAGGCTTCAGAGGACCCTGATGAACTAAAGAATATCTGTAGCCAGCTAGAAACTCAGAGAGGCACTGTTACACAGAAACTAGATGCAAAGGTTCAAAATACCCAGGATAGGGTTGAAGAATTGGAAAATGTCATTCAGTCAATTATTGAAGCATCTAAGGTAGCAGATCACAAATTTGAGTCTAGATTTAAATGTTTGGAAGATAATTTACAGTACAGGGCTGACAGATTAGATAGGTCCATACGGTCGATTGCTGAGGATGCAAAATCAGCAAATCATGACCTCGAATCTAGACTCCAATACCTAGAAGGCAGTTTCCATAACATCCAGATGCTGTCTAAGGACGACAATATTAAAGACCTAGAAAAACGTGTAGAGGGGCATTTAGACCAATTTACAGATTCACTAATATGCTTGGAATCTTTTATGATTAAGGAGATTGAAATTTTTCATGAGGATATCATTACTAGGAATAAAGATTATTAGGATGCCTCAGAGGCAGAATGGCTTCAATCTGAGGCACCTACTCCACCCAGGTATCAGGACTATTCCTCTAAGGTTGTTACTCATACACCATTAGTGTACTCAGCTACCTTGGTAGAAAAGCCATCTTCTAAGAAACACCATCAGGATCAGATGGCTTATGTGCGGCAACCCATACAGCTGAAGGATCTTTAGAATATTAAGGAATCAGTTGTCTCATATGATCTCCATAGCCCATACGTAAAAGAGCTATTACATTCATGGACAACCTTTAACAGGGTGACACACACAGATTGGGAACAATTGGTAACAGCTGTACTTGAGAATTCATGCCAAATCCAGTGGAAGTCATTGGTCATGGAAGTGGCAAAGCTCCTTGAGCATCAGGGCATAAAGGAAGGTTTTAAAATCCCACCTAGATTAGATTCTTGGTGAGGGTATTTATGCTAAACCACAGGCTCAGGCTGAATATGACGACCATATACTGTTCCTATGCAGGAACACAACATTAAACGCCTGGGATAATGTTTGTGAGCCAGGAGAATGCCGAGAAGCTTATATGAGAATAGAACATGGACCTACAGAACAGTTCCTTTGTAAGGACAAAGGTTAAGTAGGGCAGTAGAATTACAGGTAACAGATCTGTAAACAAGACAATCAATTACATATACAATAGCTTATGAAAATGCAAGCCCAAAATGCAAAAGAATACTTTTGCATTTAAAGATCAGATCAGCTCCGCTAGAAGAATGGGTTTTGCATGCAGCCAACGTTGACTATAATGTGCAAGATACTGGAGTTTGGGTAGGAGAAGCCATCTCAAAAGGTTTAAAAAGGCAACAGGAGATTAAAAGTTATAGAGGTGAGGAAGCAAGGGCTTGGGTAAGAGAATCACCTTACAGAGGTCAACACAGGTAACAAGAGGCTAGAGGTTATTACTACTATGAGCTGGAACCTTGGGTAGAAGGGTAGAAAGCATCTTCCCCAGTAGACCATGAAGTCAACAGGAACCTAGATATTTCAGCTGTGGTAGAATGGAACATATTAAGAGAAATTATAGACAAAGCAATTCTAACAATGCTTCATACGGAAGGCCACTTGCTCCTGGATAGTGTAGAAGATGTGGTAAAGGCAGGCACTGGACCAATGAATGTAGATCGACCAGGGACATGCAAGGAACCGTTAAGACCAGGAAAGTCTGAGAGGGGACTCAAGAAGGCCCTCACATTGAGAAAGGTCAGGTCGTTCCCAGTAGCAATGGAAGACAATCTCTCACAGGATGAACAGATAGTTCTTTGCCTATTGTGAAAAATAATACTGCTCTAGATGGCAGTTTGGCTAGCGATGAAGAATCAAATGTGAATGGACAAAATAAGAAACACATATTTTGGCAAACTTCTATTAATGACAAAACACTTCAGTTGAAAGTGAAAATTAATAATAAAGTTGTTACTGGCTTAGTAGACACAGGGGTGGGATCTGACTATTATTACCCAAAAGTCTTGGCCTCAGATATGACCTCTTAGAGAGGCAAATGTACAATTTTTAAGAATTGGAACTCTATCTAGAGTTCAAAAGAGTGTTAACTAGGTGGTATGCATTGGACCGCAAGGACAGAAAGGGAGAGTAAAACTATATGTGGCAGCTTCATATTGTTTATGTTTGGGATTGGAAGGAGGTGTTCAGGCATGAACACCTCTTTCAGATGACTTCAAGATTTAGTTAAAATACATGGTTAGGATGTGAAACAAGCAGATTGTTGTATCTTTTTGTATTTCACATTTATGTTTGTTAATTTTGGATACTCTATAGTGTTAAGTTTTAATCCTCTTTTAGACTAAAAGGGGAATTGTAGGGGATGCTGTAGCCACAACTGGTTAGGGGCTGGCTCCAGGTTTGCCTAAGGTCATGGTAAGGGTTTTGTAGAGTAAGGTACATTCAGGTGCCAGGTTGTGGTGTGGTTTTCGATTTTGGCTTGCTGTACAGACTGCTGCCTGCTGGCTGGCTAGGTAACTCTGTAAGTAAGGCTTATAAAATCCCTTGTATTTTTATCTGGTTCCATATTGGTAATTTCCCACATTACTATGACTATTATACTTAACTTCATGTTATCATGTTTATATATTTTTGAAGCTTTATCTCAGATACACCTGGCTGAGCTAAAATTAAATTTATACATAACCAGGTCCATCAGATAATTCTGCCTCCTATACAGACAGTTGGTATACAGGATTCAACTCCCAAGTATAGGTAGTGCACTGATGATGATGGAACACATGATTTCTTGCATTTTAGTCAATTAGAAAATTACCTGAGCATCATTCTGTTAACTATGATTAAGAGCTTTTCCGTCTTCACACAGCTGTAATTCTACAATACCCTAATACAACCAAAAATCTCATAATTCAGATTGACCATCAGAATTGTGGTATGTGTCCTAAAATTGTTTTTACTAAGAACAAAGATTGAATTCATTTGAAACTAAGTAAATACTACATAGCCTTTTGCAATTCTTTAAATAAATTGAAAATGAAATTTAAAACATTTTAAAAGATTCATTGCATATTTATATCATCATCCTTAACTTGACACTTATCATTTTTTGACCTGTGTATGAGAAGGGCGTGGTTACATAGGAGGTTGACTTTTTTCACTCTGGACATGCTTTTTGTAACTCAACTGATCTCCCCTCCACAAACAACTCTGAAATCCTAGCCTACAGGAACTCTCTCCTCTCTCTTGTGATAATTGGTAATGTTTCAATTTTTAATTTGTAACTTGGAGATATCCTATTATCCCTTTCTACCAACAGAATCAATGCTAACCTTCTGTGGCTGACTACGTAGTTCCATCTGCAGAGCCAGAAAGATACTGCATACTAGGGGATTATAGGTGACAATGGGTGATAAGTACATAGACAGAGAGGTAGAAATAAAAAGAATGTTGAAGGTGGAGGTGTCTGTTACACATGGATCCAATGCTTCTTTGCCCCAAACAATCACACAGATGTTATATTAATTATTAAACTAATGACGGATGGTTAGAGCTTCATATTGGCTATCTCTGTTTCACTTATTAACCCATTTCTATTAATCTACATATTGCCACGAGACTATGGCTTACCCATTTTCTGGCATGTTACTCCTTCAGCAGCATGGCATCTCTTCTCAGCCTCTATTTCGCTTCTTCTCCACAGCCTTCTTCTGCTCTTGTAGCACTGCCTATATTCCTACATGCTACTCAATCATCAGTGTTCTGCTCATCAACCACTTAAAGAAACATATATACAGAAGGATATAATTCACCATCACCTCTTATCACTCTAAAAGGCTTTCTTCTTTTCTTTCCATTTTTAATAAATTTTATATGAATTAGGAATGATCTTATTTTACATAACAATCCCATTCCTTCTCCCTCCCATACTCACTTCATCCATTATTTAGTAAAGGAACATCTTGTTTGCTTCCAAGTTTTTTGCTATTCCAAATACTGCTGTTATGAACATAGTTGTACACATGTTGATGTTGTGTGAATGTACAGCTTTTGGGTATATACCAAAATGTGGAACTGCTAGATGATGAAATAGAATGATACCCAATTTGCAGATGCTACTCCCATCCCCCACCTCACATAGATGGTGAGGTCTTTAATGGGTCATCATCAATGTCTATCACATTCTTTGGGTCAGGGCCTTGGCACTCCCCCAGAGGATCTTGAATAACAGAGTAGTCTTCAATAGGGAAGGGACTCCCAAATTCCATTCAGGTACTAGGAATAAATACTGTTAACACTGCCAGGGGCCTGTAGAGTGCCCAAAACTCCCAAGAGAAACGCACATTAAAAAGGGTTGATTTGGTACTATGATTTTTCCCCAGTTGTCATGATGGGGTGTGTGAGCTCCCAGGTGGTCAGTTCACATGTTTCTGTGTTTTTTTCCAGCCTTGTAATGACCCATTTGCTCATCATTCTTTTCATTCTGAAACTGGATTTTAGGAGTTCAGGTCATTGTTTAGCTTTGCCTCTATTCTTCTGCTTCCATCAGCTACTGGATGAAGGCTCCAGCATGGCATGTAAGTTAAGACACCAATCACATTATATGGGAAGTGCATTTAAGGTTGCCTCACCACTATTGCTTAGATTGTTAGTGGGGATTATCCTTGGGGAATCCCTGGACATCTGCCTGGTGACATATTTCTCTTTAAAGCTATAATTTATGCCTCTATTAAGGTATCTCTTTTCTTGTTCTCATCTATTATTCCATGTAATCAATCTTCCTGAACCCTCATGTTCTGCTATCTCCTGTCTTCTCCCCTCCTCTTTCCCATACCAAACCTACTCCTTCCCAATGCTCCCAAATTATTAAGGACTCCTTGTGTCTTTCCCCTAATCTGAGGAAACATGTATGTCTCCCTTTGGGTCCTACTTATTAATAGCTTCTTTGGAGCTGTGGATTGTAGGCTAGTTATCATTTTCTCTATGTCTAATGTACAAACATTAGTGAGTAATAACAGGTTTCTTTCTGTGTATGGGTTACCTAACTCAGGATGGTTTCTTCTAGTTTCATTTATTTGTTTCATTTTTTTTCCATTGAGTAGTACTTCTTTGCATAATTCTATAATATTTTCTTCATCCATTATTTAGTAAAGGAACATCTTGTTCGCTTCCAAGTTTTTTGCTATTCCAAATACTGCTGTTATGAACATAGTTGTACACATGTTGATGTTGTATGAATGTACAGCTTTTGGGTATATAACAAAATGTGGAACTGCTAGATGATGAAATAGAACGATACCCAATTTGCAGAAAAACTTCCATAATGACTGCCAAAATGGTTGTACAAATTTTCACTCCCATCAGCAACAGAGAAACATTCCACTTTCTCAACAAACTCTCCACCAAAAACTGTCCAGGGTATTTTTCTGTAACCATTCTGGCAAGTGTAAGATGATATCGCAGAGATGTTATGATTTACATTTCCCTGGTGACTACGGATGTTTACTGTCTTTTAGCCATTTTAGATACTTCTATTGACCAAACTAAAGTTTCAATGTATTAAAGACTTCAATATAAATTGAACCACACTGAACCTCTTAGCAGAATAATTGTGAAGTAGTTTTGAATGAATTTGTACAGCAGACCACTTCCTTAACATAACAGTAGCACAAAATCTCAGGTCAACAATTCAGTGATGAATGAGGCCTCCTGAATCTGAGAACATTTTGTAATGCAAAAGACATAGTCAACAAAGATAAGACAGCAGCCCAGAGAATGGGAAAAGACCTTCACCAACCCTACATCTAGCCAAGTGCTGATTTCTAAAATATAAAAAGAACTGAAGAAATTAATCATCCAAACACCAAATAATCCAATTAAAAATTGAGGTACAGAACTAAATAAGTTATGGACGATAGCATTTTACTTCTTATAGAAGAGAAAATCTACTAATAAAGTAGTAGATTTTACTCCCATGGATCAGGTCCTTCAGGAACAATATTTTGTGATACTATATTAGTTCATGTTGGTTAGAAGTTCTAGTTGCTTGAAAATGCTGAAACCTTTTGTCATAGTATCAATTGGAGAATCAACTCCACTGTATGTTGACATTAAAAGTTGTACATTGACACATATCTTAGGATATTAAAATCCCCAAGTGTAAATCTACATCTCATTTGCTCCCTGGTTTTGGGGCGCATAATATGAACAGATTGAATCCTGTCACAGTTGCCAGGAAATACTTAGAATCTCTCTGTCACAATCTATTACATCTTCAAATTCTAAACCAATCACATCCACTCATGACATCAAAATATATCCTCCTGGTATTAGGCTGAAGGCACAAGTCTCTCTCTAACTTTATTTTTACTTCAGCTGCCCCAATTAACCTACTATGTCTTCAGTCCAGTACACATGTACATAAACTCATTATTATAATATTCCAGTTGAGTGAGGACCACTTAGATATATTCCATATCCTGCAGTTCCCAAAATGGAGACAAACCTAAGTTTCTTGTACTTTTTGGGAAGGCTTAAGGTTTCCTGATGTTTCACACATACATTTTGGTGCATTAGTTGTTGTACTTTTTAGCTTTTTTTCTCCATTTTTTATATAAATTATAAACAATACTGTTTCACATGTCAATCCCAGTTCCCTCTCCATCCCCTCCTCCCCTGCCTGTTAATAATGCTCTACCCATCCCATGTCATTTATGCTCCCTAGGGAAAGTGAGGTCTTTCATGGGGGTCTTTGGAATCTGTCATATCAGTTTCAATAGGTCGTTGGCCCTCCCACATTGCCTAGGCTGTGGGAGTATCACTATGTGAAATGGGCTCCCAAAATCCATTCCTATGCTATGGATAATTACTGATTTACTACAAGAACCCCATAGATTTCTGAGGTCTCCTCACTGACATCCACATTAATGGGTTACAGATGAGTTCCATGCTGGCTTCCCAGGCATCAGTCTGGGGGCCAATAGCTCCCACTTGTTCAGGTCAGGTGTTTCTGTGGATTTCACCAGCCTGGTCTTGACCCCTTTGCTCATCATTCCTCCCTCTCTGAAACTGGATTCCTGTTCAGTTAAGTGTTTAGCTATGGGTGTCTGCTTCTACTTCCATCAGCAGCTGGATGAAGGCTTTAGGATGGCATATGTTATTCATCAGTCTTATTATCAGGGGAGGGAATTTAAGGTAGCCTCTCCACTGTTGTTTAGATGGTTAGTTGTTGTCATCCTTTTAAATCTCCAGACATTTACCTAGTTCCTAATTTCTCTTATACCTATACTGGCTACCTTTCTGATGGTATCTCTTATTTTGCTCTCCTCTATTCTTTCCCCTACACAAACAGAAGCTTCTGTAAGCCAAAGGACATAGTCAGCAATACAAAATGGCAGGAAACTGAATGGGAAAAGATATTCACCACCCCATATCTGACAGAAGGCTTATCTCCAAAATTTACAAAGGAATCAAGAAGCTAGTTTCCAAAACACCAAATAAACTAATTAAAAAGTAGGGTATAGAACTAAATAGAGAATTCTCAAAAGAGGAATATAAAAGAGCTGAAAGAAACAACAAAAATTACTCAATGTCCTTGGCCATCAAGGAAATGCAAATCAAAACAATGTTTTAGATTTAATAAGGATGTCATATTTGTAAAACTTTATTTAATTGGAAAGAACATTCAGTGCTAAATTGGAGGAATTTTTCTCCACACAGATGGAGGAATATTATAATCACATAATAATCTAGATATTATACAAAACAAACTTTTCATAATAGAAGTTTGTGGCATCATCTTCAAGAGTAGAGACAAAAATAACCCAGACCAATTGAGATCTCAGGAAGGAGAGGTTTTAGAGAGGCCAGAAACATCATGAGACACTCAATGTGACATTGTGTAACTAGGATCTCAGTTCTATATTGAGAATTTATTAAGGGGACACACATAAGTTCCTCCCTTCTATATTAACTAATATAGAATCCTGGCTTATTATAATTTCCTTACTGCTAAATCTGCCCACCAAAGGAACTAGGAGGCGGAGTTTTCTGCTTTCTCTTGTTAAACAATTTTGGAGTTCTTCCCACATGCCCTGAAATCTTCACTCTTTTTTTAATTCTTTAATTACCACTCACGTTTACATATCAGTCCCCCCATTCCCTTGTCCTTCCATCTTCCCATGTTCCCCACCAACCCCCAACCTATCCCCCAACACCGCCCCAGGGACATTGAGGCCCTCCACCAGTGACCTGCTCATCTGTCATATTGTTTGGGGGAGGACGCAGGCCCTTGTTGCTGTATCTGTGCTACAACAGTATTCCTGTTTAGGGAATGGGCTCCCAAAATCCATTAGTGCTCTAGGGTTAAATACTGGCTATACTGTTAGAGTTTCCCATAGTCTGCACTGGCCTCCTAGCTGGCACCTACATTCCGAGTGCTTGGTTCTGCCCAATGCTGTTTCCTCAGCTTTATGACTAGAGTCTCCATGGTTTCACTAGGTCATGTCCACTGTTTATGCAGGTCTCCCCAGCCCCTTCTTGGCTCATTTGCTCATCCCTCATCCCTCTCCACAACTGAATTCCAGTAGTATGGTTCGGTTTTTAGTTGTGGGTGCCTGTTTCTGCTTTCAACAGCCACTTAGATGACAGCTCTAGAAATGGTACCCAAGGTAGACACCAATCTCATTATAGGGTAAAAGCATCAATGCCATTTTCTCCATCACTACTTGGATTCCTAGTTGGGGTCATCCCTCTGGATCCTCTAACATTTCCCCTGTGACAGATCTCTCTCCATACCTATACTGTCTCCCTCTATGAAGGCATCTCCTTTCTTGCCCTCTTCTATTCTTCCAATGTCTCAGTCTTCTTGCTTTCCTCCCCCCTCCCATTCTTACCTTCCCACCTCCTTCTTTTCCATCCATGCGCAATACTCCTACTTTGTTTAGGGGTTCTTGTAACCTTGCTCCTTCTTTGAGGGACTATAAAATCTTCTCTTGGGGTCCTCCTTATTACCTGGCTCCACTGGAAGTGTGGATTGTAGACTAGTAATCCTTTCCTCTATGTCTAAAAATCATATATGAGTGAGTACATACAATAATTATCTTTTTGTGACTGGGTTACCTCATTCAGGATGGTTTTTCTAGTTCCCTCCATTTGCCTACAAATTTCAAGATTACATTTTTTTTTCTGCTGAGTAGTACTCCATTGTGTAAATGCACCACATTTACTCTATCCATTCTTCAGTTGAGGGGGTCCAAGTTGATTCCATGTTCTGGATATTGCAAATAAGGCTGCTATGAACATAGTTGAACATATGTCCTTATTGTATGAATGTGCATTCTTTGGGTATATACCCAAGAGGTGAATTGCTGGGTCTGTGGCAGACTGATTCATATTTTCCTTAGGAATCACCATACTGATTTCCAAAGTGCCTGTACAAGTTTGCACTCCCACCAGCATTTAAGGAGTGTTTCCCTTTCTCAGCATCCTCTCCAGCATAGAATGTCATTGGTGATTTTGATGTTAGCCATTTTGGCCACTGTAAGTTGGTATCTCAGAGTTGTTTTGAATTGCATTTCCTTGATGGCTAAGGATTTTAAACACTTTGTTAAGTGTCTTTCAGCAATTTCAGATTCCTGTGTTGAGAATTCTCTATTTAGTTCTGCATCCCACTTTATAATTTATTTGATTGGTGATTTGGTGGCTAGCTTCTTGTGTTCATTGTGTTCATTGTATATTTTGGTGATCAGCCATCTGTCATATGTGGGGTTGGTGATTATCTATTCCCATTCTGTGGGATGTTGTTTTGTCTTACTGACTGTGTCCTTTGCCTTACAGAAGCTTCTATGTTTCAGGAGGGCCCATTTATTAACTGTAGTTCTCAATGCCTGTGCTACTGGTGTAATTTTCAGGAAGCAGTCTCCTGTACCAATTTGTTCAAGGGTATCTCCCACATTCTCTTCTGGAAGTTTCAGTGTGGCTGGATTTATGTTGAGGTCTTTGATCCATTTTGACTTAAGTTTTGTGCATGGTGTTAGATATGGATCTATCTGCAATTGCCTGCATTTCCAAATCCAGGTGTGCCAGCAGCATTTGTTGAATATTTTTTCTTCTTCCATTGTATAGAATTAGCTTCCTTGTCAAAAATCTGCTGTTCTTAGGTGTTTGGATTAATATTGGGGTTTTAATTTGATTCCATTAGTCTATCTGTATATTTTGTGCCAATACCAAGCTGTTTGCAGGATTATATCTATAGTACAGGGTTGTTTAGACTGTCTTGATTTTTTTTGTTTTTCCATATACAATTGTGTATTGTTCTTACATGGTCTGTGAAGAACTGTGTTGGGATTTTGATGGGTATTGTATTGAATCTGTATATTGCTTTTAGCAGGACTGCCATTTTTACTCTGTTTTTCCTACTTACTCAATATCATGGGAGATCTTTCCCTTTCCTTCTATCTTCTTTAATTTCTTTCTTTGAAGACTCAAAGTTCTTACTTTACAGGTCTCACCTTTTTTGTTAGTGTTACCCCAAATGTTTTATGTTGTTTGTGGATATTGTGTTGTGTGATGTTTCTCTGATTTCTTTCTCAGTCCATTTATTGGCTTATATACTAGGGCTACTGAATTTTTTAGTTAATTTTGTATCCTTCCACTTAGTTGAAGTTGTTTATCAGCTCTAGGAATTACCTGGTAAAGTTTTTCTGGTCTTTTCTGTAAACTATCACTTCATTTGCAACTAGTAAAAGTTTGACTTCTTCCTTTCCACTTTGTATCTACTTGATCTCCTTTTGTTGTCTGTAGGGAGACGTCCCTGCATTCTCCATTACAATGATGGCGCCTGAAGGCACTGAATGTAAATTATTGCGCAGGCGCTGGGTAATTTTCCATTTCCTTGATCTCTGCCTATTCCGTGGCGTCATATGGCCTGAGGAGCTGAAGCCAATCATAGGGTGACACGTCCCAGGCAGCGGCTGCCAGCCTTTATTAGGGGACGGGATTCTTGGCTCGGGGTCTCCGCTCTGGTAAGCTTATGCTCTCCTCTCAAGACACATTAAAGCTTTCCTGCAGAAGGATCCGAATGTCCTGTGTGGTTCTTGCTGGCGAGACTATTGCTCGGGACATCTGGTGCCGAAACCCGGGAACTTGTTAACATTGCCGGCACCGCGGAGACCCCTTGGCTACAAGGCGGATTCAGAACTGCAGGGTGGTAAATTCGGAGAGGTATGTCTTTTCTGGACTTTGGCTTGGGAATGTTGCTATTTTGGGAGGTTAGTGTAGAGGCTTCTGTGCTTTTACTAGGAGCCATTTTGACCTTTCTCACTGTTGTAGCAATCTTAAAGAAGTCCAGAATTACATGTCAGAAACCGAATGTAGTGAGAGATGGGGCGCACCCAACAATAAAATATAAGGAAAAAGGACCTCCCGGGATGTCTAGTGACAAGGGAGTGTGTATAAGAAGAGAAACAACAACGAATAAGGAAAAAGGACCTCCTGGGATGTCTAATGACAAGGGAGTGAGTAATTTGTTAGATGATTCTGTAAATAAGTTTAAAGCTTTAAATCTTGATAGCTCTGATGACTCTAAAAGCTCAAGAGATAAAGTTTTAGAGGAAACAGCTCAGCTAGGTGAAAAAGAAACAAAAAAGGAGGGAGAGAAAATAGGGGATAACCAGTCACACCCCGGTAAATTTAAGAGACCTGTTAATCCAGCGGGTGTACTTCCATCAACACCCCCATTATTTGGTACCGACTCCTTTTTACCATTAGAGGAGCGGAGAAAATTACAGATGGCTTTCCCAGTCTTTGATAGGGGAAAAGGCCATGCATGTTATTCAACACTTCTTGGAGGCCTGGAATGCCTGGGGAAAGCCTCATAAACATTGACGCTCGGGGCCATACTGCGGCCAAGCGTCACACCTCAGAACATAAAAGGCCAAAGGAAATGGTAAAAGATATCTTAACTGGTCTTTGGAGAGGCCCGGATCCTATTCTCATAAGATCCAGGGGAGCTATATGTGTTTTTCCACAGGATGAAGAGAATCCCCTGTGGATCCCGGAAAGACTCACACAAAGAGCCCCTTCGGACCTTCAAAAGTCGGAACTCCACCCTCTCCCCGGGAGTTGAGAGCCGCTATTATCCAGATTAACTCCTGTCCTTGACGGAGAGATTGTCATCATAGATAGCTTCAGCTGTCTCCTATTTTAAGGAAATGGGTGGGGATGGGATTGTTTGGTGCAGCCGTTTGCTGCGGATTGATGTTGCTTCTCTGGCTGGTCTGTAGGCTCAGGGCTCAAACTAAGAGAGACAAGGTGGTTATCGCCCAAGCGCTTGTAGCTTTGGAACAAGGGGCTTCCACTGATATTTGGCTAACTATGCTTAAGCAATAGGCCGCCGGCCAGACAGCTCTTGCACACCCGGAACCTAGGCTCATTGCACAGGGTAGAGTGTCTGGTTTGAGCAGCCCATGAGGGATGTTGAGCAAGGCATCGCACAGAGAGTTGCCCAGTATGCAGGCTTCTCTGGGAGGCATATTGTCCTGCATAAGGGTTGCCTGCCCTAGTCTCCCTTTCCCAGAAAAACGGCAGAGGACAGGTCGAGAGTGCTTTGGGTCAAGCTAACAGCCTGATGGCGACTCTTGTACACATTCTTAATGTTTGATTGGGAAGGTACAACCTCTGCCTCTATCCCTCAACATATGGGTGACCTATTTGCTTGTAAAAATATAAAGCCTTATCATTAATTAATAAAAAAGGGGAAGATGTAGGGAGCCGTCCCTGCATTATCCTTTACAATGATGCTGCCTGAAGGCACTGAATGTAAATTATTGCGCAGGCGCTGGGTAATTTTCCATTTCCTTGATCTCTGCCTATTCCGTGGCGTCATATGGCCTGAGGAGCTGAAGCCAATCATAGGGTGACACGTCCCAGGCGGCGGCTGCCAGCCTTTATTAGGGGACGGGATTCGTGGCTCGGGGTCTCCGCTCTGGTAAGCTTATGCTCTCCTCTCAAGACGCATTAAAGCTTTCCTGCAGAAGGATCCGAATGTCCTGTGTGGTTCTTGCTGGCGAGACTATTGCTTGGGACAGTTGTCAGATTGCGCAAGTAGAACTTCAAGTGCAATATTGAGGAGATATGCAGAGAGTGGACAGCCTTTTTTGTTCCTGGTTTTAGAGGAATCACTTTTCGATTCTCTCCATTTTGTTTGATGTTGGCTGTTGGTTTGCTGTATATTGCTTTTATCATGTTTAGGTATGTTCCTTTTATTTCTGTACTCTCCAAGATCTGTATCAGGAATGGATGATGGATTTGTTAAAGATTTTTCAGCATCTAGTGAGATTATCATGTGGTTTCTCTATTTCAGTTTGTTTATTTGGTGGATTACATTGATTGATTTTCCTATGTTGAAACATTCTTGCATCCCTGGGGTTAAGCCTACTTGATCATAGTGGATGATTTTTCTGATGTGTTCTTGTATTCAAATCGTCAATATTTTGTTGAGTATTATTGCATCAATCTTCATGAGGGATATTGGTTTGTATTTCTATTTTTTAGTTGTTTCTTTGTGTGGCATGGTTATCAAAGTAATTGTAGCCTGGTAAAAACGGTTTGGTAATGTCCCTTCTGCTTCTATTGTGTAGAACAATTTGCAGAGTACTGCATTAGCTCTTGTTTGAATTTCTGGTAGAATTCTGCAGTGAAGTCCTGGGCTTCTTTTATTTTAGAGATATTGGATGAATGCTTCTATTTCATTAATGGTTATATGTCGACGTAAAATGCTTATTTGCTCTTGAATTGATTTTATTAGGTTATATCTATCTAGAAAATTTTTCATTTCTTTTAGATTTTTGAATTTTGTGGAGTACATTTTTTCAAATACAACTTGATTATCCTCTGCATGTCCTCAGTGTCTGTTGTTATATCCCCCTTTTCATTTCTGTTTTTGTTAATTAGCATTATCTCTCTTCATTTTGGTTAGTTTGGAGAGAGGTTTGTCTATCTTGTTGATGTTCTCAAGGAACCAACTCTTTGTTTCATTGAATCTTTATAGTGATATCCTAGTTTCTACTTTATTGATTTCAGCCCTCAGTTTGATTATTTCCTGGCATCTACTCCTCCAAGGTGAGTTAAATTCTTTTTGTCTTAAATATTTCACTTGTTCTGTCCTCTAGTATGACTATTCTTCATTTTCTTCATGTGGGCACTTAGTGCTATGAACATTCCTCTTAGCACTGTTTTCAAAGTGTCCCATAAGTTTAGGTATGTTTCATTTTCACTAAATTCAAGGAAGTCTTTAATTAGTTTTTGTTTCTTCCTTGAACCAGAAATGGTGCAATTGCACATTATTCGATTTCCAAGTGTTTGTATGGATTCAGCAATTTGTGTTGTTGTTGAATTCTAACTTTAAATCATGGTGGTGTGATAAGATACAGGGAGTTGTTCCAATTTTTTTGTATCTGTGGAGGTTTGCTATGTTGCCAATTATGTGGTCAATTTTACAGAATGTTCCATATGGTGCTGAGAAGAATGTATTTTCTTTTGTGTGTGGCTGGAATCTATATATGTCTGTTAATCCCAATTGGTTCATAGCTTCTGTTAGTTCCTTTGTTTCTTTGTTAAGTTTCTGTTGGTTGGTCCTGTCTAGTGGTGAAAACATGGTGTTGAAGTCTCCTACTATAAGTGTGTGGGTTTTCATGTGTGGTTTGAGCTTTATTAATTTTTATTTACAAATGTGGCTGCCTTCTTATATGGGGCATAGACGTTCAGGATTGAGAATTCATCTTGGTGGGCTTTTCCTGTCATGAGTATGAAATGCCTTTCTTAATCTCTTTTCATTGATTTTAGTTTTAAGTCTATTTTGGTAGATATTAGTATAACTACACCAGCTTGTTTCTTGGGCCCATTTTATTGGAAAATGTTTTCCCAACCTTTACTCTGAGGTAATGCCTGTCTTTGAAATTGAGGTGTGTTTCTTGTACACAGCAAAGGGATGGATTCTATCATTGAATCCATTCTATTATCCTGTATCTTTTTATAGGCAGGTTAAGACCATTGCCATTGAGGGGATATTGATGTCCATTGATTTTTGGTTCTTGTTTGTTTTGGATTTATTGGTGGTGGTGTCATTGTGTGTGGATTTTGCCCTCCTGTTTATTTTCCTGTTTCGTAAAATTGGATTATCTATTGCGTATGTTTTTGTGAGTGTACTTATGTTAGTTGGGTTGCAGTTTTCCTTCTAGAACTTCCTGTATAGCTGAATTTGTTGATATGTATTGTTTAAATCTGGGTTTGTCATGGAATATATTGTTTTCTCCATCTATAGTGATTGAAAGCTTTGCTGGATACAGTAGTCTTGGTTCACATCCATGTTTCCTTATTGTTTGTAGGACATCTATCCTGGACCTTCTGGCTTTCAAATTTTCCATTGGGATGTCAGGTGCAATTCTGATAGGTCTGCCTTTATATGTTACCTGGCATTTTCCTTTGCTTCTCTTAATATTTTCTCTTTATTCTCTAAGTTTGGTATTTTTATTATAATATGGTAAGGGGAGTTCTTTTTGTGGCCCAATCTATTTGGTCTTCTGAATGCTTCTTGTACTTCATAAGCATATCTTCTTATAGTTTGGTTATGTTTTCTTCAAAGATTTTGTTGAATATGTTTTCTGAACCTTTAAGCTCTATTTCTTCACCCTTTTATATACCTATCATACTTAGGTTTGGCCTTTTCATTGTGTCTTATATTTCCTGGATATTTTTTGTTAGAAATTTGTTGGACTTGAGATTTTCTTTGGTCGATGACAATATATCCCCTATCGAGTCTTCATCAACTGAGATTCTCTGTTCCATCTCTTGTATTTTATTGTTTATGCTCACATCATAAGTTCCTAATTGTTTATCCAGTCTTTCTATTTCCAGCATCCCCTCATTCTGTGTTTTCCTTATTGTTTCTATTTCAGCTTTCTTGCCTTGAACTGTGTTGAGTGCTTCCTTCAGTTGTTTGGTGTTTTTTTCTTGTCTTTCTTTAGATTCTTTAAGACAATTACTTATTT
Source organism: Cricetulus griseus (assembly GCF_003668045.3). Lineage (NCBI taxonomy): Eukaryota > Metazoa > Chordata > Mammalia > Rodentia > Cricetidae > Cricetulus > Cricetulus griseus. Next base: position 36,901 of record NW_023277030.1, read on the forward strand.
TTTTAAGTTTTGCTTGTTCTTTCTTCTATTACTTTAAGAGATTTTTTGTTTCCTATTTAAGTATCTTGAACATCTTCATAAAGTAGATTTTTAGGTCTGTCTTTTCTTATTCCTCTGTGTTGTGGTTTTCAGATATTGGTGGTGTGGACTCCCTAGATTCTGGTAGTGTCATATCGGTCTTTCTGTTGTTTTGTTCTTATTCTGTCTTCTTCACATCTCTTCTTCCAGTGGATGCAGGTGGGGTATCTCTATCTCATCTTGTCTCCCAATGGTGTATGTGGGCCAAGACATTAATTTCTGAAGCTCTGGATGGTCTTGCCTCTCCTGGTAATTTCCCCACCCAGCAGAGGTTTGGGCAGAGCAGGAACAGAGCATTAGGTTTTTCCAGACTCAGAGAGATCCTCCTTGTCTTGGTATGTCAACTCTATGGCAGGTGCCTGCCCACAGATATCCTGGGGTTGATGGCAGGAGATGGGGAGGAATAGGGCAGGAGCATAGGATACACTCACATAAGCAGAGGTCAGTGCAGAGGAGGTTGAAGTTAGGGAGAGGTGTTTCCAAACTCAGGGAGATCCTCCCTGTCTGTGCGGGTCCACTCTATGCCAGGCACATTTCCAGAGAGATCCCCAGGGTGATTGTGGGAGTTGAGTAGGAGTCAGGCAGGAGCAGAGGGTAAACACATCTCAGCAGATGTGGGGGCAACAGGAGGGAAGGAGAGTGAGAAGTTTCCGGACTCATGGAGATTCTAAAATTTATAGGAAAATGCACAGAACTAGAAAACAACATCATGAGTGGGGAATCCAATAAACAAAAAAATATAGTATGTACTCACTCCAAAGTTGATATCAGAAATAAAGCAAAAGACACATGACCTACAATCCAAAACCCTGGATAAGTTACTACCATCTTCCAGAAACAGATGGAAGTGGGTAAACAAGGTCAAGGACCTTTTAGTGTATTCTTCTGCTTCCATCAGCTGCTGGGTGAAGGCTCTAGGATTGCATATAAAAGTCGACATCAATCACATTATAGGGTAAGTGAATTGAAGGTAGCCTTTCCACTATTGCTTAGTTTGTTACATGGGATTATACCTGTGGACTCCTGGATATTTGCCTAGTGCCACATTTTTCTTAAAGGCTATAATTTTTGCCTGTATTAAGGTATCTATTTTCCTGTTCTCATTGATTTTCCTGCCTAATCAATCTTCCTGAGCCCTCATGTTCTCCTACCCCCTCCTATTCTCCCCTACTCTTTCTACTACCTACATCTTCCTTCCCCATGCTTCAGGAGATCTTGTGATTTTCCCCTACTTTTAGGAAACATGTATGTCACTGTTAGGGTCCAACATGTTCCTAGCTTCTTTGGAGGTGTAGACAGTAGGCTAGTTATCATTTGTTCTATGTCTAATATCCAGCCATTGTGAGTACATAAAATTTTTGTCTTTCTCTGGGTGAGTTACCTCACTCTGGATGACTTCTTCTAGTTCAGTCATTTGTTTCATTAGTTTTTTTTTCCACTGAGAAGTACTCCATTGATTAAATGTATCAAATTTTCTTTATCCATTCGTTTTCGTATGTGTTTAGTTTTATTTTTATTAGTTCAAGTTAGGAACAAGCTTGTTTCCCATGTCAATCCCTTCTCCTTGTCCCTCTCCTCACCCTATCCCTCCTCCCCTATCCCTGACTTAACCCACACCCCATCCACCCTCCACTCCCCAGGCAGGGTAGGTCCTTCAACGGGGCCTCTGCAAAGTCCACCAAATTTTCCTGGGCTGGGCCTGGGCCCTTCCCCATGTGTCCAGGGCCAAAGTATATCCCTTCACGTGTGATGGGCTCTCAACATCCCTTCTCACACCAGGAAAAAGTGCTAATCCAATACCAGGGTCTCCCTGGAGTGCAGAGGCCTCCTCATTGACATCCATGTTCAGGGGTCTGGATCAGGCCTGTACTGGCCTCCCTGACAGCATCTGTGTTCAATGTGCTCCCCCTTGTTCAGGCCAACTGTTTCTGTGGGTTTCTCCAACCTCGTACTGACCCCTTCGATCTTCATCCCTCCCTCTCTTCAACTAAGTTCCAGAGTTCAGTTCAGTGTATATCTGTGGATGTCTGTCTCTGCTTCCATCAGCCAGTGGATGAGGGCTCTGGGATTGCATAAAAAGTAGTCATCAATCTCATTTTAGGGCAAGGGCATTTAGGTTATCCAATCCAACATTGCCTGGATTGTCAGATCATGTCATCCTTGTAGGTCTCTGGAAATCTCCCTAGTGCCAGGTCTATCCTCAGACCTATAGTGGCTCCCACTGATATGATATCTCTCAACCTGCTCTCTCTCCTCTATTCTTCCCCCAACTCAATATTTCTGCTCCACCATTTCCACTCCTCCAATCTTCTTCTCCTGCTCACATGGTGGCAGGCCTCTCTCCCCTACCCTCATACTCCCAAATTAGCTCAGGAGTTCATGCCACTTCCCAATACTGGGGTCCATTCATTTATCCTTTAGAGTACTTCATGTTTCCTTGTTTTTTTTTTTTTTTTTTTTTTGCGAAGAGGATTATAGGCTGGTAATACTTTGCTCTATGTCTAAACTTCATATATGAGTGAGTACATTCCATGTTTGTCTTTTTGTGACTTGGTTGTCTCACTCAGGATGGTTTCTTCTAGTTCCATCCATTTGCCTATGAATTTCAAGATTCCTTTTGTTTTCTCTGCTGAGTAGTACTCCATTGTATAAATGTACCAAATTTTCTCTATCCATTCTTAGTGGAGGGGCATCTAGGTTGTTTCCAGGTTCTGGATATTACAAACATTGCTGCAATGAACAGGGTTGAATATATGGCCTTGTTGTATGGAAGTATATTTTTTGGGTATATACACAAGAGAGGAATGACTGGATCTTGAGGTAGACTGATTGCCATTTTTCTGAGCAACTGCCATACTGATTTCCAGAGTGGTATTACAATTTTGAACTCCCACCAGCAATGGAGGAATGTTCCTTTTTCTCCACATCCTCTCCAGCATTGTCATTGGTATTTTTGATTTTAGCCATTCTGACAGGTGTGAGGTGATATGTCAGAGTTGTTTTGAATTGCATTTCTCTGATGGCCAAGGATTTTGAGCACTTTCTTAAGTGTCTTTCAGCCATCTCATATTCCTCTGTTGAGAATTCTCTATTTAGTTCTGCACCCCACTTTTTAATTTCATTGTTTGGTGTTTTGGTGGCTAGCTTCTTGAGATCCTTGTATATTTTGGAAATCAGCCCTCTGTCAGATGTGTGGTCGGGGAAGATATTTTCCCATTCTGTGGGCAGGCTTTTTGTCTTTTGACTTTGTCCTTTGCCTTGAGGAAGATTCTCAGATTCAGGAGGTACCACATATTAATTGCAGACCTCAATGACTGTATTACTGGTGTAATGTACAGGAAGCAGTCTCCTGTGCCAATTTGTTCAAGGGTAACTCCCACTTTTTCTTCTAGAAAATTCAGTGTGGCTGGATTTATGGTGAAATCTTTGGCCGTTTTGCACTTATGTTTTGCGCATGGTGACAGGTATGGATCTATCTGCCATCTTCTTTATGTTTGAATCCAGTTGTGCCAGCATCATTTGTTGAAGATGCTATCTTTTTTCCATTATATAGATTTAGCACCTTTGTCAAAAATAAGGTGTTCTTGGGTGTGTGGTTTAAAATCAGGGTTTTCAATTCAATTCAATTAGCATATCTGTCTTTTTTTGTGCCAATCCCAAGCAGTTTTCATAACTATGGCTCTATAACAGAGCTTGAAGTCAGGGATGGTGATGCCTCCAGAATATCCTTTATTTTAAAGATTTGTTTGGCTATCCTGTTTTTTTTTATTTTCCATATAATGTTGAGTATTCTTTCAATGACTGTGAAGAACTGTGTTGGGATTTTGATGGGGATTGCATTGAATCTGTAGATTGCTTTTGGCAAGATTGCTATTTTTACTATGTTGATTCTACCCATCCAAGAGCATGGGAGATCATTCCATTTTCTGGTATCTTCTTTGATTTCTTTCTTTAAAGTCTCAAAGCTCTTACTGTACAGGTCTTTCACTTTTTTGGTTAGTGTTACCCCAAGATATTTATGTTGCTTGTGGATATTGTGAAAGGTGATGTTTCCCTGATTTCTTTCTCATTGGATTTATCATCTGTATATATTAGGGCTACTTTGCTGAAGGTATTTATCAGCTGTAGTAGTTCCCTGGTAGAGTTTTTCAAATCATTTATGTAGACAATCATATCATCAGCAAATAGTGAAATTTTGACTTCTCCTTTCCAATTTGTATTCCTTTGATCTCCTTTTCTTGTCTTGTTGCTCTAGCTTGAACTTGAAGTACAATATTGAAGAGATATGGAGAGAGTGGAAAGCCTTGTCTTGTTCCTGATTTCAGAGGAAACAATTCGATTTTCTCTCCTTTTAGTTTGATGTTGGCTATTGGTTGGGTGTATATTGCGTTTATCATGTTTAGATATGTTCCTTTTATTCCTGTTCTCTCCAAGATCTCTATCATGAAGGGATGTTAGATTTTGTCAAAGGCCTTTTCAGCATCTACTGAGATGTTCATGTGGTTTTTCTTTTTCAGTTTGTTTATATGGTGGATTACATTGATGGATTTTAGTGTCTTGAACCATTCTTGCATCCCTGGGATGAAGCATACTTGATGGTGGTGGATGATTTTTCTGTTGTGTTCTTGGATTTGATTCGCCAATATTTTACTGAGTATTTCAGCATTGATGGTCATGAGGGATATTGGTCTGTAGTTAGCTTTCTTCATTTTATCGTTGTGTGACTTGGGTATCAAAGTGATTGTAGCCTCATCAACAGAGTTTGGCAATGTTCCATCTGCATCTATTGTGTGGAACAGTTTGAGGAGTACTGGAATTAGCTCTTGTTTGAATTTCTAATAGAATTCTGCAGGGAAGCCATCTGGCCCTGGGCTTTTTTTGTTTGGGAGGCTTTTGATGACTGACTGCTTCTATTTCATTAGGGGTTATAGGTCTATTTAAACTGCTTGTCTGTTCTTGGTTTAATTTTAGTAAGTGATATCAATCCAGAAAACTGTCCATTTCCTTTAGATTTTTGAATTTTGTCTAGTATACGTTTTCAAAGCATCACCTGAAGATTCTCTGGATTTCCTCGGTGTTCGTTGTTATATCCCCCTTTTCATTTCTGATTTTTTTAATTAGCATGCTCTCTCTCTACATTTTGGTAAGTTTGGCTAGAGGTTTGTCTATCTTGTTGAGCTTCTCAAAGAACCAACTCTTTGTTTTATTGATTCTTTTTAATTTTTTCCTTGTTTCTACTTTATTTATTTCAGGCCTCAGTTTGGCGTCTACTACTCCGTCGTGAGTTTGCTTCTTTTTGCTCTAAAGCTTTCAGTTGTTCTGTCAATTCTCTAGTGTGACTTCTCTCCAGTTTCTTCATGTGGGCCCTTAGTGCTATGAACTTTGCTCTTACCACTACTTTCAGAATGCCCCATAAGTTTGGTTATGTTGTGTCTCCATTCTCATTAAACACTAGGAAGTCTTTAATTTTGTTTTTTATTTCTTCCTCAACCCAGGAATGTGCAATTGGATGTTATTCAATTTCCACAAATATGTAGGCTTTCTGCAATTTATATTGCTATTGCATTCTAGCTTTAAAGCAAGGTGATCTGATAAGACACAGGGGGTTATTTCAATTCTTTTATAACTGTGGAGGTTTGCTTTGCTGACAAGTATGTGGTCAATTTTAGAGAAGGTTCCATGTGGTGCTGAGAAGAAGGTATATTCTTTGGCTTTTGGATGTAATGTTCTATAGATATCTGTTAAACCTAGTTGGGTCATAACTTCTGTTAGAACCTTAGTTTCTTCTTGTGGTCCAGTCTGTTTGGTGTTCTGTAAGCTTCTTGTACTTTCATAGGCATATCCTTCTGTAGGTTGTGGAAGTTTTCTTCTATGATTTTGTTGAATATGATTTCTCTACCTTTGAGCAGTGTTTCTTCACCTTCTTCTATACCTATTATTCATAAGTTTGGCCTTTTCATGGTGTCCCATAGTTCTTGGATATTTTGTGTTAGGGATTTGTTGGACTTGAGATTTTCTTTGGCCGATGAATATATATCCTCTAGCGAGTCTTCAATAACTGACATTCTCTCTTCCATCTCTTGAATTCTATTAGTTATACTCACATCTTTAGTTCATGATCATTTATTCAGCCTTTCCATTTCCAGCTTCACCTCATTCTGTGTTTCTTTTATGTGCTATTTTAATTTTCATGCCTTGAACTGTTTCGTGTCCCGTGCCCGCTGTATTTTCTCGGCCGGCAAGAAATACACACAGGACACTCGGATCCTACTGCAGACAAGCTTTTAATGCATCTTGTGAGGGGAGAGCATAAGCTTACCAGAGCGGAGACACTGAACTAAGAATCCCTTTCCTTAAATAGGCTGGCAAGCAGCCGCCTGGGACGTGTTACCCTATGAATGGCTTTAGCTCCTCAGGCCAAATGAGCCACGGGATAGGCAGAGATCAAAGGAATGGAGATTACCCAGCGCCTGTGAAGTAATTTACATCTTGGTGTCTTCAGGCACCATTATTGTAATGGATAATGCAGGAACCGGCTCCCTACAGTTTCGGGTGCTTCCTTCACTTGTTTGGTTATTTTTTCTTGGTTTTCTTTAGATTCTTTAAGAGATTTGTTTATTTCTTTAATTTTTTGGTTTGTCTTTCCCTCCATTTTGTGTAATTTTTTGCTTGATTTTTCTTCTATTTCTTTAAGGTATTTTCCTGTTTCCTCTTTAAAGGTCTCTATCATCTTGACGATATAATTTTTGAGGTGCATCTCTTCTTCATCTTTTGTGTCGAGCTTTTCAGATCTTGCTGGTGTGGAGTCCCTAGATTCTTGTGCTGTCATATTGGTCTTTCTGTTGTTAAGTGAGTTCTTATTCTGTCTTCTTCCCATATCTTCTTCCAATGGGTGCAGGTAGGGTCTCTGTATCTCCTCTTCTGACCCAGTGGTGTGTGTGGGCCAGGGATTCAATGTCCTCAGCTCTGGATGGTCTTGCCTCTCCTGGTATTCTCCTCACTCTGAAGCAGTTAGGCATCAGTAGGGGTCAGGTCTGAGAACAGGAAGGAAGAGTGGGGTGTTTCCTGGCTCAGGGAACTCCGCCCTGGCTAGGTGGGTCTATGCCAAGCAGGCAAAGGCCCAGAGAGATTGGGGAGAATGGGGCTTGTTACAGGAGATGGGCAAGAGCAGAAGGTCACTCACCTTGTTATGGTGCAGGTCAGCAGAACAGGAAAGAAGATTGTGTTGTTTCCAGACTCAGGTAGTTCCTCCCTGGTGGAGCAGGCCTAATTCAAGCAGGCACAGGCCCAAAGAGATTGGGGTGATTGGGGCTTGGTACAGGAGCTGGGCAAGAGCTGAGGGTCACTCACCTTGTTATGGGTCTGATCGGCGGAACGGGAAGGAAGAGTGGGGTGTTTCCAGACTCAGGGAGCTCCTCCCTATCTAAGCAGGTCGAATCTAAGCAGGATCAGCCCCAGAAAGATCGTGGTGAATCGGGCTCATTATGGGTCTGGTCGGTGGAATGGAAAGGAAGAGTCTCTTTATCCATTCTTTAGTTGAGGGATATCTTTTTTTTTCCAGGTTCTTGCTATTACAGATACCATTGTAATGAACAAAGCTGTACTGATTTTCATGTTGCATGAATATCCATACTTTGAGTATATACCAAAGAGTAGAATTGCTAGATGGTGAAGTAGACAGATACCCAATTTTCAGAAAAATTTCCATACTGACTGCCAAAATGTTTGCACAAGTTTTCACTCCCAGCAGCAACAGAGAAGCGTTTCCCTTTCTTCACCTCCTCTCCAGCATGAACTGTCTGTGGTGTTTCTTCTGTAGCCATTCTTGAGATGTAAGATGATAACTCAGAGTTGTTTTAATATACATTTCACTGATGGCTATGTATGTTGAGCAATTTCTTATGTGGTTTTTATCCATTTTAGATTACTCTACTAACCAAACTAATGTCCCAATGGATCAAAACTTCAATAAATCCAGCCACCCTGAATATCTTAGCGGAGTAATTGGGAGGTAGCTTTGAATGAATTTGTACAGCAGACCACTTCCTTAACAAAACAGTAGCACAGACACTCAAATCAACAATTCAGTAATGGGGCCTTCTGAAACTGAGAAGATTCTATAAGGCAAAAGACATAGACAAAAAGACAGGTCAGCTGCCCACAGAATGGGAAAAGATCTTTAACAAAACCACATATGGCCAAGGGCTCATTTCTAAAGTATAAAAAGAACTAAAGAAACTATTAATCAAAACACCAAATAATCCAAATAAAAAGTGGGGTACAAAACTAAATAGAAATAGACAATAGGGTTTTACTACTTATGGAAGGGAAAATCTACTAATAAAAGACTTGGATCAGGTCTTTCATTGAGTATATTTAGTGAGATTAGCTACCCTCAGGTTGGTTAATACTTTAAGTTGATTGGAAATGCCCAAACCTTTTGAAATAGGCATTTTTGGAGAATCAACTCCATTGTAAGGTGAAATTAAAAATTGTACAATGGCACATACCTTAGGATATTAAAATCCCCAAGTGTAAAACTGCATCTCAGTTGCTCACCCTTTTTTGAGCCCATGATATTGGCAGAGAGATTTCTGTCACAATTGCCAGGAAACACTTATGATCCTCCTATCACAATATACTACATTTTCAAATTCTAAACCAAACACACCCACCCATGACTTCACAATATATCCTGTTGGACTTGGGCAGACTGCACATTTCTCTCTCTGGCTTTAACTATTTTTACTTCTCCTGCCCTACAGGAACCTTCTATGGCTTCAGTCCAGTACACATGTAAGTAAATGTATCATTATACCATTCCAGTTGATTGATGACCACTTACGTATATCCCATATGATAGATTTCCCAAAATGGAGACAACCTTAAGTTTCTTGCACTTTTTGTGAAGGATTAAGGCTTCCTGGTATTTCATTCATACAGTTTGGTACATTACTTGTTAAACTTTTAACTTTTTATTCACCAATTTTTATTTAAATAAGAAAGAAGTTTGTTTTACATGTCAGAGTTCCCTCTTCCTCCCTTCCTCCCCTGCCCCCACTTATCTCCTGCCTATCCCATAACATTTCTGCTCCCCAGGGAGAGTGAGGTTTTCCATGGGGATTCTTCAGATTCTGTCATTTCTTTTGGGATAGGGCCTAGGCCTCCCCTGTAGTCTAAGCTGAGGAAGTATTCATCTATGTGAAATGGGCTCCCAAAGTCCATTCCTATGCTAGGGATAAGTGTTGATCTACTACAAGAGGCCCAGTAGATTTCCAAGGCCTCCTCACTGATAGCCACATTCATGGGGTCTACATCACTCCCATGCTGGTTTCCAAATCATCAGTCTGGGGGCCAAAAGCTCCCCCTTATTCAGGTCAGCTGGTTCTCTGGGTTTCAAAAGCCTGGTTGTGACCACTTTGCTCCTCACTATTCCTTCTCTGCAACTGGATTTCAGTTCAGTTCTGTGTTTATTAGTGGGCATCTGCTTCCACTTCCATCAGCTGCTAGATGGAGGCTCTAGGGTGGCATACCAGTTAGATGTAGTGTCCAGTGCTACACCTTCTTACAGGTTGGAGCGAGGGATCTGTGGATTATTAAAGACAACACAGGGGGTCACTCTTGAAAGAGGAATACCAATTTTATTTTGAGGGAAGTTGACTTATATATTATCAGCAGTGCCCGAGGAAGTAACTCAGATCAAAGTTCAAGCTCTTAAGCCCCTGGCAATATGCAGTTAACCTGCACATTTTGTAAACAGGCCTTATGGGCAGGCAGGAAAATAAGTAAATAGCACCTAGCCATGAGGCAGCTGGTAGCTCCCCAAGGGTACTGTGGATCAACCTCAGATAAGAGAAAAGCAGACTCCCAGGGGTCACCCCATAGGTCACTCCTTAAACATATAAAAATGATATGCACATCTGTATTAGGATTTCCAGGATGTCAACACCTATAGTGCAGGTCATAGAAAAGCCTGCCCAGGCCTTGCAGACCCTCTGCCTTAGGTAAACAGATGTCCCCTGAAAATAACCTATCATTGAAAACTCATTTGTCCTGCAGACTTAGCTAGACCTGCACTGAGGGTAGTCTGTTGTCAAGGAAAGCATGATTTGCTTCCTCTGCAAATGTCTCTGGACTTGCTGCATTTTTGTGCAGCAAAGTAGACTAGGGCAAAAAGGAAGCTGCCCAGATTTTAATCCTGTGGGCTAGCAATACCTCTCCATACATGAAGTGACCTTTAGCAACAGTTCCAAAAAGACAGTACTCTCCCTAAAGAGGAGGCACCCTGATCTCAGAAGTCTAAATATTTTGAATAGCCAATTGAGAAATTTAGAGAGAAGTTAGCCAATTAAAATTTGAAGTGCCCATTTAGACTAGAGAATAAATATAGCTTTTGGGAATTAAGGCAGAGGGAACCTCCCCTGAGAACTACCTAATATGCTTGGTGTGGTAAATGCCTGAGGCACAGCTAAGCCCCTCCCAGTTGACTACAATTGCAGCCACTTCAGAAGTCAAGATGTCAAGGTGTCTCCCATGTCAGTAAGGTAAAGCTGGTCCTCTCTCTGGATTCCCACTGTCATGACTTGGTACCAAGAACACTGAGGCTGAAATGCCATCACCTCCACAGCTTCTGAAAGTGGCATTTCTGGAGGAAACAGTTAAACATTCTCCCCAGGGAGGGTTACTTAGCATATCAAAGGGTGTAGGAGCTCATATTGTAAGTAAATTAACCCCTTGAGCAGCCAAAGAGACTGCATTTTAAGCAGGCATAAGGCCAGGGGAAGAACATGTGGGAAAAAGTTGGCTTGGCTTCCAGCTTTAATAAGCAGACATAGCCAACGATTAGGAAATTTGTTCCTTTTAAATCCTTATTGCCTACAGCCTTTCCCAGGTTAGGGCTGGAGATGACCATAACTGATCACACCTGTCTCTGAGAATCCATTGGCGCCAAGGCCCGCAGGTTTCTCATTAGCATCGAATGTCTCATTACAAGGTTGAATCGAATTGGCAAGAACCAGGCATACACAAAGCTCGGGAACTCATATTCGTGATTCACTCTCCTGTGGGAAAATGCAAATGGACCTTTGAGCCCACACCAAAACTGGATCTGGCCCTGAGAGAATATCGCTACATTTAACCGGAGGTCTATTCTGTGCAGTGGACTGCCAAAGACAATCTGCTGCAGAGTTATTAGAATTATCCATTATTAAAAAAATTTGAAATATAGAGAACAAGTGATAGAATAGAGTGAGGGAAGCCAAGGTGATCCCCAAGGTCCCCCTTCTTTACTTTAACCAAATAAGCTTTTAAAATGCAATGGGCTCTTTCACAACCCTTGGGGGGTTTAAGGAATGCCAGTTTTGGGGGTAATTACAAAATACTGACAAAACTGATTGAAATTTGACCTATGGTGGGGCTATTAACCATGCCTAGAGGCAAATCTACCCATTGATATCTTTTATAATGCTCTCTTAAATTTAGAGATGGGACACTGAAAGTAAAAAGCTGACAATCAGAAGGGTGCAGAGGAATATTGAAAAAACAATCCTTTATATTTATCACAAGTAAATGCCATTTTTGGGGGGATGGCCACAGGGGCTGGCATCCCTGGCTGAGTGACACCCATGGGCATCATGGTCTTCTTGACCTGTCTCAAATCTTGCAACAGCCTCTAATTACTTTATTTTTTCTTAACAACAAATATTGTAGTATTCCAGGGAGAAGTAGAAGGGACAATTTGACCAGCATTGAGATTCTCCTGAACCAGGGCATGAGCAGCCTCCAATTTTATTTTAGACAGGGGCCATAGTTCTACCCAAACATGTTCATCATTTTTCCAGGTGATAGCAATTGGAGGTATAGGAAGCTGTGGAACAATGCCCCCCATTAAAAGTGTCCCAATCCTCTCTGGTCTCTGGTGGCCCTCTGTACTGGCGGTTTGTCTGACACAGGCAGGGTGTTGCTGTTACGATAAATGTTACAATAAATCTTTCTGCCAAAAGCAGCTGAGCCCCACTGTCATGTGTAAGCTTTACGCCAGCCACCTGCCCAAGTTAGGCCCAAATGAATACACAGAGAGACTTGTATTAGGTACAATGTTGCTTGGCCAATGACTAGGATTCTCATCTGTTAGCTCAGTATCAATTATCATACATCTATATATTTTATAAGACTTATCTTTCAGACGCCTTATTGGCGTCCCTCCTAGCTGGTGGATCACATCGTGCCGCTGGAGTAGGAGCCGAGGGGAAAGAGAGCGACACTTCCTTTTTCCTCTTTTTAAATATGAGTCTCCTTGCTATGTCACTTCCTGTCTGGAACACCACTTCTCTACTACATTTCCCAGAATCCTCTTTGACTGCTAGTCCAGCCTAACCTGCTGTCTCATTGGCCAAGCAAGTACTTTATTTATAAACATACACAGAAGTATTTCCCCCATCATCTCCTCTTTTCTGTCTAAATAAAAAGAAGGGTAACTTATTTTTTATAATAACTGAAGAAAACTATAACCATAACTATCTGTCTTTAACTCTATCAAAGACCACAGAAGGATAATATATAAACTCTAGAATTGACAGGACATCTTGCTACCTGGACAGTCACCCAAAGTTCCTCTGTAAATGTTGGGGCATCCATCTTTAGCCTATAGGCCACAGTATGTCTAGCACACTCCTCCATTTTAACAGGAATCCTTCAGTTTTGTAAGTTTAGCAGTCATTTTCTTGTGGGTCCTGTATGTCCAATTTATACAGCAACAAACAGTCCAGGAAAGAGCAGTTTCTTGCCCAAATGGCTAGTCTTGCCATGTTGAAAGCAAACTCCATAACGAGTTTCTTTGATGCCCATCCTCCTTTCTGACATAATTGGTGTGCCAGGAGCAGTTGTGTCTCACTGCCAAGAAAAACCCTAAACCATTTAAATGCCATATTTCTGTAGGTCTTTGAAAGGTTTGAAGAATACCTAACCATCTCAAATACATCTCTATATCTAGAAAACCTAACTAACCTAATTATAAGTTCTGACTATTATAGGTAAAAGATCTGTATAAACACAATACCTAAACAAGAGTAGACATATACATATCACAAAACTGACCTTAAAGTTGTATCAATAAATGAAAATCTTTACCAATTTAAAGTATTCATTCCTATATCCTATTCCCCTTTTCTTTCTTTAAAAAGAGATTGACTATGCTCATTATCATTTATAACTAACCTCATTTAAATGAAAAAAACATTTATAAACAATACTTGGGAATATGGGCGTCGTTCTTTCTAAACTGCTTCCTGCTGATTGGGGGCGATGTTCATATACCATTAGGATCATGATAAAACATAGAAACCTGACCAAGTCCTTGTTTTTATAGTCTGTAAGGCTGTATCATCTCAGCTTCAGGGGGTCTTGCTTGATCAAACCATATTAGTCTGGAAGGAATCACAGCTTTTGATTTTCTGTGTAAATACAAGTAAAACCTTTATTTCTAAGTAGACTGTCCTTAAACTCAAATCCTGAAGTTAGAGTATTTTTAAAATGTATAAGTTGGATTAATTTAGCAGCATTTATAATCAAATGTATTTTAGCAGCAGTAATTCTTTCCTCGGCAATCAAACAATTTAAAGACAACAGTATGGCATTTAGTATCCAGATTCTTTGTGTATTTTTTACCTCTAGGTGGCTTTTTTACTATTCTACTTTTATTTCATTTTGTTTCTTTTTTTTTCTGAGACGGTTTCTCTGTGGAAATCTGTCTGTCTCTGCTTCCTTTAGCAAATCCTACCGGCATTGGCCACCATAACCCGGCTATTCTATTTCCTCCTGTTACTTTTTCTCTCACAAGCCTACATATATTTTTAAATGTAGTGTAAACCTTTAGAGGTTTTTCTTTATCTGGATCTGTCTTTATTATCTCAGAAGTGCCGAGTCTAAACCCCAGAAGCAAGCGCCGGGACGGCGGGAGCATATGGAAGCTGCTGCCATGCAGCTCAGCGGCCCGACAGGGCAGGCTGTGGCGGCAGGTTTACCTCTTTCTCTGGGAACCTTCGGGCATGGAGTTATCCCACTCCTGACACCATTCTGTTACGATAAATGTTACAATAAATCTTTCTGCCAAAAGCAGCTGAGCCCCACTGTCATGTGTAAGCTTTACGCCAGCCACCTGCCCAAGTTAGGCCCAAATGAATACACAGAGAGACTTGTATTAGGTACAATGTTGCTTGGCCAATGACTAGGATTCTCATCTGTTAGCTCAGTATCAATTATCATACATCCATATATTTTATAAGACTTATCTTATCAGACGCCTTATTGGCGTCCCTCCTAGCTGGTGGATCACATCGTGCCGCTGGAGCAGGAGCCGAGGGGAAAGAGAGTGACACTTCCTTTTTCCTCTTTTTAAATATGAGTCTCCTTGCTATGTCACTTCCTGTCTGGAACACCACTTCTCTACTACATTTCCCAGAATCCTCTTTGACTGCTAGTCCAGCCTAACCTGCTGTCTCATTGGCCAAGCAAGTACTTTATTTATAAACATACACAGAAGTATTTCCCCCATCATGTTGCCATGTAAATTCTTCCCAATCCCTTTTCCTGGGCAATAGCCTTGCTCTATAAGCATACACTGCACAGGAGGCATGGCTGGTACAGCCCACATTTCTTCTAGGACATCTGGGTTGATAATTAAATTAGTTACAGATCAATATTGTAAGTACACCTCATTGTTTGGCAATTTTGAGGAGCTGACTCTCTACCTAAACCAAAATTTTAGACTGTAGTTATTAAAAGATGAAAATTATGAGGCTATATACCTCTTCCTACCTGAGACAAATCTACCACTTTCATTAATCAGTCTGTTAACTGGTTCCCTTAACCAGTAGGCAGGGGGAAAGGCCTGAACAGTTCCCAATGTGACCCATAAAACATGTCAAATTTTTAGGAGAACAGCATTTTGAATTTGTCCAAATAACATGTTTAACCTGGTTTTAATAGTCTCTATGTATAGAATTGTCTCCATAAATTAAAGAGCTTTAAAAACATAATGATTTTTAGTACATAGATTAAATGAACCATATTATAAGACCATTGCAACAGCCCATAACTTGATTCTCTGATCTGTGATTGGGGCCATATGTACTGTTTATTTTTATTATTAATAACATAAGCTGCTCTTCTATCAGAAGAAACATTAGTAAAAATTGACATAGTAGTTTCATGGGACTGATCCTTACTATTTTGGGAATCTGAAAGGATGCATTATCGTAAACTGCAACAACCCATGAGTTGGAAACTGATTATCAATTTTCTTTGAAAATTTAGCAAAACCAAATCTTCAATGAATCATTACGCTGAGACAACTAATAACCTGTTGCTTGGTGTAAGGGACATGTTATCATCTGCCAAAATACAATTTACATTTCATATGGCATTTGTACATCATGCAGGCTATTGCCTTAAAATAAGGGTTTACTACTTTGGCTGGTAAGACAGGTAGGTGTGACCATAGTAATGGTCCCTCATGCCACAGAATAGAAGTCTGCCTATGCTTTTAGGGGAGCACATACTCTTCCCTTGGCTTTGTATTGCTAACATAACATCTGCTGATGCTGGATTAAACAAACTCGAACAGCAGAAACATTTGCCTACCCTCTAGTTAGCTGTCTGGGTGAATTGGGAAAATTGACTCTATTAGAAAATCACTTAAAGGTTTTAAATCATTAGATGCTCCCCAAAAGAAGGAAGTATCCCTAGAATATTTTTTAATAATTTCTTTTAAAAGAAATCTTTCAAAGATTGTAAACTATCCTTTCTAATTTATTTTAAGCCTAATTTCTTTAGAATATTACACATGTCCCAAACAATTTTTGAGATTTATATAAAGTTTCTGAGCAGTCTTATGGATCTAACCTTTGAAGCTCCCATAGCTGATAAGGCCTCATTTGCATCTTAGCTGACCCACCCAGGCTGTGAATCTAACAGGCGGCTGTCTCCTGAGGCTTTTTTCTCAAAAACCTTTATTGAATCATGTATCAACATTTTCTTTCTAGATTTTCCTTTACAGATATAAAAATTTAGGACGATTTTTATATCTTCTCATCTGCCAAATCCCATATAATCATCCATTTTGGTAGCTATTTTACTATATCTGATGCAAATCATATCCAAGGGAATTTAAGCAGTTTCTTTTGTCAGCATTTTCATGCATTCACAATCATACATATTTCAAACATTCACATGTGGCCACACCAAACATTCATAATATGCATACATCTCACATTTCTCCTGATCTAGAAACAAAAAATATAGTAAGTACTCACTCATAACTGGATATCAGGCATAAAGCAATAGATACCTAGCCTACAGTCCTACACCCTGGGCAAGATACAACCCTCTTGCATAAAAAGAATGAAGCAGCTGAAGAAATCCACCGCTAACCATTCCACTAACTTCCTGGAGTAAATTCTAAGTGAGAATGGAGAAATATTATGAACAACGCAGTAAAGATCATGATGGGAAAAACACAAAATCAGCTGACCAGAGCTAGTGAGAAATCAATGTCTCTGGTCTGAAAAGGGGGGAACCTACATAGAACTGAACTCCACTCCCTTTATTCAGGTAAAAATGGTGATTGTCAGACAATATACAGTCACTTACATTGGGTCTAAGTTTTAACTCTAATGTACAAACCAACTTGTTGGAGCCCATCCTGTATGTAGAGATCCTGGGTAAGCCTTGTCATGTAGTTATGGTGGCTAGAGTGGTTCCATGGCACTGAATCAACTAGGTAATAAGAAACACTTAGTGTTTTTTCCTAGGGAGGCCTTATCAGCTCCGGGGAGCAAATGAGAGTTGAGGGAAGGAGGGTTAGCAGGAGGAGAGGAGGGATGGAATTGGAATAAAAAACAAATTGACAGCATACGAAAAAATTAACAATCATGGGTCACTAATATCTTTTAATATCAGTGGACATAATATACTTATAAAAAGACACAGGCTAATAGATTGTATATGAAAAGAGGATCTCTCCTTCTGCTGCAAACATGAAACACAGCTCAACATTAAAGACACTTACTAACTTGTAGTAAAAGTTTGGAAGAAAATCTTCCAGTCAACTGGATATGAGAAATATGGTAGTATGATGATTCCCCAGTTGTCAGAATAGGGTCTGTGAGCTCCCACTTGGTCATGTGAGCTCTTTCTCTTTGTTCTCCTGTCTGGTATTGGCCATTTGTTCATCATTCTTCTCTTTATGAAACTGGATACCAGGAGTTCAGATCATTGTCTAGTTTTGCATATATTCTTCTGCTTCCATCAGGTACTTGATGAAAGCTCTAGGATGGCATATAAGGTAGTTATTAATCACCTTATAGGGGAAGTATTTTTAAGGTAGCCTCTTCTCTGTTTCTTAGATCATTAGTTGAATTTATCCTTGTGGAACCCTGGACATTTCCATAATGCCATATTTTTCTTTATACTTATAATTTATGCCTCTATTAATGTATCTCTTTTCTTGCTCTCATCTACTCTTCCCCCAATCAATCTTCCTGAGCCCTCATGTTCTACTAGCCCCTTCTCTTCTCCACTCCTCTTTCTCCTACCTACATCCTCCTTCCTATGCTTCAGGAGATCTTTAGCATTTCCCCTACTCTAAGGAATCATGTATGTCTCTCTTCGGGTCCTACTTGTTCCTAGCTTCTCTGGAGGTGTGGATTGTAGGCTAGTTATCATTTCTTATATGTCTAATATCCATAGATTAGAGAGTACATAACATGTTTGTGTTTTTGTGTATGGGTTACCTTACTGAGGATGGTTTCTTCTAGTTTCAACCATTTGTTTCATTAATTTTCCAGTAAGTAGTACACATTTACTTTATTCATTCTTTAGTCAATGGATATCTTGCTTGTTTCTAAGTTCTAGCTATTACAAATACTGCTGTTATGAACATAGTTGTACAGATATCCTTGTTGTATGACTGTACAACCGTTGGGTATATGCCAAAGGTAGAATTGTTAGATGGTAAAGTAGGCTGATACCAGTTTTCAGAAAACCTTCAATACTGACTGCCAAAATGGGTGCACAAATTTTCACTCCCAGCATCAACAGAGAAGTGTTCCCCTTTCTCCACATCCTCTCCAGCATAAATAATGCATTGTGTTTTTTTCAGTAGCCATTCTGAAAGATTAATCAGGGGTTTTATGATTTACATTTCCTTGATGGCTATGGATGTTGAGTGTCTTTTAGCCATTTCAGATTCGTCTATTGGCCAAACTAATGTCCTAACGGATCAAAGATCTCAATATAAATCCAGCCACACTGACCCACTTAACAGAGTATTTGGGAGTTACTACTGAAGGAATTTGTAAAGCAGACCACATCCTGAACATAAGAGTAGCACAGGCACTGAGATTGACAGTTCAGTAATGGGAATCCAGAAACTGATAAGATTCTGTAAGGCAAAAGACATAGTCACCAAGACAAGAAAGCTGTCCACAGAATGAGAAAAGATCTTCACCAACTCCACATTTAGCCAAGGGCTGATTTCTATAATATACAAAGAACTGAAGAAACTAGTTACCAAAACACCAAATAATCCAATTAAAAAGTGGGATGCAGAACTAAGTAGAGAATACACAATAGGGTTTTACTTCTTACGGAAGAGAAAATTTACTAGTAGAAGACTTGGAGTAAGTCCTTCACGTATTATATTGATTGAGATTAGGTAACCTAATTTTATTTAACATTTCCAGTTGCTTGGAAATGCCCAAATCTTTTGTCATAGGCTCATTTGGAGACTCAAATCCATTGTATGCTGACATTAAATGTTGTACAATGGCACATAACTTAGGAGATTAAAATTCCCAAGTGCTAAACTGCATCTCAGTTGCTCCCTGTTTCTTGGGCCCATGATATGGGCAGAGAGATTTCTGTCACTGTTGCCAGGAAACACTTAGGATTTGTCAGTCACAATCTTTTGCATCTTCAAATTCTAAACCAACCACACCCACTTAAGACATCACAATATATCCTCCTGGACTTAGTAAAAAACACAAGTCTCTCTCTGGATTTAACTATTTTTACTTCTGCTCCCCAAAAGTAACCCACTATGGCTTCAGTCCATTACACATGTAAGTATATGTATCATTATACTATTCCAGTTGAATAATAACCACTCTGATATATCCCATATGCTTCAGTTCCCAAAAATAGAGACAACACTAAGTTTCCTAGACTTATTTGTGAATGTTGAAAGCTTCCTGGTTTTTCACTCATACATTTTCTTAAATTAGTTATTGTACTTCTTAGCTTTTTCTCCTTGTTTTTATTTAAATTAGAAACAAGATTGTTTTACATATCATTCCCAGTTCTCCCTCCCTCCCCTCTTCCCCTGATCCCCACTAATAACCTACCTATTCCATACCATTTCTGCTTCCCAGGGAGTGTGAGATCTTCCACAGGGGGCCTTCAGAATCTGCCATATACTTGGGGATATGGCCTAGGCCTTCCCTCTAGTCTAGGTTGAGGGAGTAAACCCTTATGTGGATTGGGCTTCCAAAGCCCATTTCTATGCTAGGGGTAGGTACTGATCTACTACAAGAGGACCCATTGATTTCTGAGGCCTCCTCACTGACACCCACATTCACGGGGTCTTAATAAGTTCCATGCTGGTTTCCCAGTAGTCAGTCTAGGGGCCAAGAGCTAGCTCTTGTTCAGGTCAGCTGTGTCTGAGAGTTTCCTCACACGTGGCCTTGACCACGTTCATCACCACCCCTCCTTCTCTGCAACAGTATTCCAGTTCAGTTCAGTGTTTACCTGTGGGTGTCTTCTACTTCCATCAGCTGTTGGATGAAGGCTGTAGGATGGCATATAGGTTAGTCATCAATCTCAATATCAGGGGAGGACATTTCAGGGAACTTCTCCACAGTTGCTTAGATGGTTAGTTGGTGCCATCCTTGTAGATAGCCACACATTTCCCTAGTGCCAGATTTCTTTTTGAACTTTGCTGGTTCCCTCTTTGATGTTGTCTCTTATTTTGATCTCTGCTATTCTTCTGCCAACACAACCAGAAGATTCTGTAAGGCAAAGGACATAGTCAGCAATACAAAATGACAGCCTACAGAATGGGAGTAGCTATTCACCAACACCATATGCAATAGAGTGCTTATCTCAAAAAATTTACAAAGAACAGAAGAAGCTAGTTTCCAAAACACTAAATAATCCAATTAAAATTGGGGTACAGAACTAAATAGAGAATTCCCAATATAGGAATCTATAATGCCTGAAAGACCCATAAAATGTCCTCAACATCCTTGGACATCAGGACAATGGGAATCAAAACAAATTTTTAGCTTTTAATAAGGATATAATATTCATAAAACATTATACTAATGGAAAGATCATTCAGGGCTAAAATGGAGGATTTTTTTGTCCACACAAACAGAGGAATATTATAATCATATAATAATCTAAAAATTACATGAACTAACTTTTCACAATAGAAGTTTGTGGCCTCAGTTTCAAGATTAGAGGCCACAATAACCCAGACCATTTGAGATCCCAGGAAGGAGAGGTTTTAGAGAAGCCAGAAATACCGAGTAACACTTGATGTGACTCTGTGAAACTGGATCTCAATTCTCTACTGAGATTGTTTGAAGGGGACAGAGAGAATTTCCTCCATTTTACATCAACGCATATAGAATCCTGGCTTGTTTTAACTTGCTTTACTGCTAATTCTGCCCTCCAAAGCAACTGGGAGGCTGTGTTTTCTGCTTTCTCTTGTGAAACAATTTTGGAGTTCTTCCCACATGTCCTGGAAACTGCACTCTTTACTGTGTTCCATAACCTTTAAACTGCCTACAAAGGCTACTTGATTAATTTTGAGATTTTTGTGTGATAAAGGAAAAAAGACTATGTACTCTGTGTAAGGGGACATTATATATTCTTTCTATATGAGCCTCATTCTCTGAAACCACTATTTTTGACAATGTCCCTGATTCATATGGACCAGCTTGGAGGTCTCAACAAGAGATTTTTTTCATTTCAAATATCTGAAAAGAATATTATCTCTACATTATGAGACAACGCCTTACTTGTCCTCACTAAAAATAGGTATGTATCCAGAGAGTGATATTTTTATCTTTTCTGATCATTTGACTATAAACTGTGTTAATCTCAGATTTTTTAAATGTGTGTTGGTATGTGGTTTGTACAAGTGATCACAGTTTTCCTTCTATGTACTTGGATAGCTCAAATACTAGATATGGCCTCCTACATTATAACATACAAGTATGACTTTGGGAGGTCTTCTGAATTATCTGATGTGTAGATAGATTTCTCCCTCCTTGCCCTTTCCTCAAATTTATTTTGTCAAATATTATCTTAAATTATTAGCTATCCATGTGCTACCCATAATTGTACCTGGGATCAGAGAATGTCTGAAAAGTATAGGCTCAGTAATATAGAAAATCGTGGAAGGCAGACATTCTAAATTTTGACCTGACAAATCTTTCGGGATTTTTATGCATGTTTGAGAGAAATTCCATCAAAATTTAAATGATTCAATTACTTCATGTTATATGTTTGCTAGCTAGATAAGCCAAAATGACAATGGAAACTTGTGAAAGGAAACTCTTCATATTTCACCAGTTTAAAGAATCTTTCATTACATCATGGTTATGTCTCCTGTTAATGTTCTCACTAATAAAATACATTGTCTCATGCTTCTTTTTTATCACTTTTTATTTGAATTACAAACAAGATTAATTACATAACAATTCCAGTTCCCTTCTTCCTCCAGTCCTCCCCTACCACCCCCCAACTAAAATGTTACCTATCACATATCCTTTCTTCTCATCTACACCTGACTCAAACTTTCTGCTCTCTCATCATCTCTGCATAATTCCTCTTCTTCCCTTCTCATTCTGATAGCTCCCTCCCCCTTCTTCCCATGCTCTCAATGTGCTCAGGTGATTGTGACCCTTTCCCCTTCTCCAAGGGAGAAAGTTTGTCTCTTTTAGGGTCCTACTTGTTTACTAGTTTCTCTGGCAGTATGGATTGTAGGCTGGTAGTCCCTTACTCTATGTCTGAAATCCAAGTATGAGTGAGTACATACCATGATTGTCTTTTGGGGACTGGATTATTTGCTCAGAATGGTTTCTTCGAGTTCCATCCATTTTCCTGCAAACTTCAATATTCCATTGTTTTTTCTGCTGTGTAGTACTCCATTGTATAAATGTACCACATATTCTCTATCCATTCTTCAGGGGAGGGGCATCTAGGCTGCTTCCAGTTTCTGGCTATTATAAATAGTTCTTCTATGAACATCCTTGAACAGATGTATTTGTTGTATGAATGTGCTTTTTGGGGTATGTGCCTAGGAGTGGAATTGCTGGATCCTGTGGTAGACTGATTCACATTTTCTTGAGGAGTGGCCATAATGATTTCCAAAGTGGCTGTAAAGTTGACATTCCCACCAGCAGTGGAGAAGTGTTCCTCTTTCTCCACCTCCTCTCCAGAATGAAGTGTCATTGGTGTTTTTGATTTCAACCATTCTGACAGGAGTAAGATGGTATCTCAGAGTTGTTTTGATTTGCATTTCCCTGATGGCTATGAATGTTGAACACTTTCTTATGTGTCGTTCAGCCATTTTAGATTCCTCTATTAATTCTGTACCCCACTTTTTAATTAGATTGTTTGGTGTTTTGGAGGCTAGCTTCTTGAGTTCTTTGTATATTTTGGAGATCAGCCGTCTTTCAGATGTGGGGTTGGTGAATATCTTTTCCTTGTCTGTGGGCTGCCGTTTTGTATTGCTGACTGTGTCCTTTGCCTTCCAGAAGCTTCTCAGTTTCAGGAGATCCCATTTATCAATTTTTGTTCTCAGTGTCCTTGTTACTGGTATAATGTTCAGGAAGCAGTCTCTTGTAACAATGAATTCAAAGGTATTTCCCACTTTGTCTTCTAATAGGTTCAGTGTGGCTGGATTTATATTGAGGTTTTTGATCCATTTTGACTTAAGTTTGGTGCAGGAAGAAAGGCTTGGGTCTATCTGTAGTCTTCTACATGTTTACATCCAGTTATGCCAGCACTATTTGTTGAAGATGTTCTCTTTGTTCCAGCGTATATATTTGGATTGTCTGTCAAAAATCAGGTGTTCGTAGATGTGTGGGTTAATATCAGGGTTTTCAACTCTATTCCATTGGTTTACCTGTATATTTTTGTACTAATACCAAGCTGTTTTCAGGACTGTAGCTCTGTAATAGATTTGAAGTCATGGATGTTAATGCTTCCAGAAGTTCCTCTATTATACAGGGTTGTTTTGGCTATTCTGGATCTTTTGTTTCTCCATATAAATTTGAGAATCATTCTTTCAAGGTCAGTGAAGAATTGTGTTGGTATTTTGATGGGGATTGCATTGAATCTGTAGATTGCTTTTGGCAAGATTTCCATTTTTACTATTTTGATTCTGCCTATCCAAGACCATGGGAGATCTTTCCATTTTCTGGTATCTTCTTAAATTTCTTTCTTTAGAGAGTCAAAATTCTTATGGTACAGGTGTTTCAATTTTTGGTTAGTGTTACTCCAATTTATTTTATGTTTTTATGGCAAATGTAAAGGGTGATGTTTCTCTGATTTTTTTCTCCACCAATGTGTCCTCCATATATAGTAGGGCTGCAGATTTTTTTGAGTTAATTTGTATCCTGCCACTTTGCTGAAGTTGTTTATCAGCTGGAGGAGTTCCCTGGTAGAGTTTTTCAGGTTATTTATGTGGACTAACTTATCATCTGCAGATAGTGAGAGTTTGACTTCTTCCTTTCCAATTTGTATTCCCTTGATCTACTTTTGTTGTCTTATTGTTCCAGCTAGAACTTCAAGGACAACATTGAAGAGGTATGGAGAGAGTGGACATCCTTGTCTTGTTCCTGATTTTAGAGTAATTACATTGCGTTTCCATTTAATTTGATGTTGGCTGTTGGATTGCTGCATATTGCTTTTATTATGTTGATGCATGTTCCTGTTTTTACTGATTTCTCCAAGACCATTATCATGAAGTGGTTTTGGATTTTTTCAAAGGATATTTAGGCATCTAGTGAGATGATCATGTGTTTTTGTTGTTTTTTTTTTTCTCAGTCAGTTTATATGGTGGATTACATTGATGGATTTTCATATGTTGAACCATCCTTGAATCCCTGGGATGAAGCCTACTTGATTGTGATTGATGAGTTCTCTGATGTGTGCTTGGATTCCATTTGCCAGTATTTTATTGAGGATTTTTACATCAATGTTCATGAGGGATATTGGTCTGTAGTTCTCTTTCTTAGTTGTGTCTTCATGAGGCTTGTGTATCAAGGCTATTGAAGCCTCATAAAAATAGTTTGACAATGACCCTTCTGCTTCTATTGTGTGGAATACTTTGAGGAGAATTGGTATTAGCTGTACTTTGAATTTCTGGTAGAATTCTGCACTGAATCCATCTGGCCCTATGAGTTTTTGGTTGAGAGACTTCTAATGACTGCATCAATTTTATTAGGGGTTATGAGTCTATTTAAATTGCTTATCTGTTCTTGATTTATTTTTGGTAAGTGAAATCTGTCCAGAAAATTGTCCATTTCCTTTAGATTTTCAAATTTTGAGGAATATCAGTTTTCAAAGTATGACCTGATGATTCTCTGGATTTCCTCTGTGACCCCCATTTAATTCCTGATTTTATTAATTTGAATGTTAACTCTTTGTTGTTTGGCAAGTTTGGATAAAGGTTTGTCTATCTTGTTGATTTTCTTGAAGAACCAACTCTTTGTTACATTGATTCTTTGTATTGTTCTCCTAGTTTCCATTTTATTTATTTCAGCCATGAATTTGATTTTTTCCTGTCATCTGCTCCTCTGGGGTGTATTGGCTTCTTTGTTTTCTAAAGCTTTCAGTTGTACTGTTAATTCTCTAGTGTGATTATTCTCCTGTTTTTTCATGTGGGCATTTAGCACTATGAAGTTTCCTCTTAGCACTGCTTTCAAAGTATCCCATAGATTTGGATATGTTGTTTGTGCATTCTCATTGAATTCTATGAAACCTTTAATTTCTTTTTTTATTTCTTCCTTGACCCATGAATTACGCAACTGCATGCTACTTAATTTCTATGAGTTTGTAGGTTTTTTGTAATTCGTGTTGTTGTTGAATTCTATCTTTAAAGAATGGTGGTCTGATAAGATACATGGGGTTATTTCAATTTTTTGTACCTGTTGAGGTTTGCTATGTTGCCAAGTATGTGTTTGATTTTAGAGAATATTCCATGGGTCCTGAGAAAAAGGTAAATTGTTTTGTATTTGGATGGAATGTTCTATAGATATCTGTTAAGTCCATTTGTGCCATAACTTCTATTAATTGTTTGGGTTCTTTGTTAAGTTTCTGTCTGGAGTTCCTGTCCAGTTTTCAGAGTGGAGTGTTGAAATCTCCCACTATACATGTGTGTGTGTTTATCTGTGACTCGAGTTTTAGTAATGTTTCTTGAACAAAGATAGATGCCTTTGTATTTGGGGCATAAATGATTAGAATTGAGATTTCATCCTGATGTATTTCTCCTGTGATGTGTAAGAAGTGACCTTCATTATCTCTTTTGATTGATTTTAGTTTAAAGTACAATTTGTTGGATATTAGGATTGTTACCCCTACTTGTTTCTTGGCTCCATTTGATTGGAAAATCTTTCCCCAACATTTAATTCTTAGGTACTGTCTGTCTTTGAAGTTGAGGTGTCTTTCTTGTATGCAGAATGTCTTCTTATCCATTCTGCTAATATGTGTCTTTTTATATGGGAGTTAAGAGCATTGATGTCGATGGATATTAAAGACAACTGATTGTTCATTCTTCTTTGGTTTTAATTTGGTGAGGGTGGCGAGATTATGTGTGGGATTCTATCTCTTTTTCCTTTTGGCTTTTGGGAAAGAGAGGCTATCTATTGCCTATATTTTTCTGGATGTAGTTAACTTCCTTGGGTTGCAGTTTTCCTTCCAAAATATTCTGTAGGGCTGGATTGGTGGATATGTATTGTTTGAATCTGGTTTTATCATGGAATATCTTGTTTTCTCCATCTATATTCATTGAAAGCTTTGCTGGGTATAATAGTCTGGGCTTGGCATTCATGGTCTCTTAATGTAGGTAGTATATCTATCCAGGATCTTCTGCCTTTCAGAGTTTCCACGGAAATGTCAGGTGTGATTCTGATAGGTTTGACTTTATAGGTTACTTGACTTTTTCCTTTGCGGCTCTTAATATTTTCTCTTTGTTCTCTATGTTTGGTGTTTTCATTATTATGTGGCAAGGAGACATTTTCTTGGGTCAGGCTATTTGGTGTTCTGTAGGCTTCTTGTGTTTTCATTGGCATGTCTTTCTTTATGTTGGGAAAGTTTTCTGCTATGTTCTATGTTGAATAAGTTTTCTGTGCCTTTGAGTTGGACTTATTTTACTTCTTCTGTAGCTATTATTCTTAGGTTTGGTCTTTTCATGGTATCTCATAATTCCTGGATATTTTGTGTTAGGATCTTTTGGACATAAGATTTTCTTTGGTTGATGTATCTGTTTCGGCTAGTATATCTTCATCTCCTGAGATTCTCTCTTCTATTTCTTTTATTCTGTTGGTTATGCTTACATATGTAGCTCCTGATTGTTTACCCAGCTTTTCTATTTGCAGCATTCCCTCAGATTGTGCATTCTTTATTGTCTCTATTTCAGTTTTTAGGTCTTGAAATGTTTCCTTGAGAGATTTGTTGATATCTTGTATTTTTGTTTTGATTTTCTTCCATTTCTTTAAGGGAATCTATAATGTCCTCTTTGAGGTCCTCTATCATTTACCTTAAGATGTTTTTAAGGTCATTCTCTTCTGGTTCATCTCCATCGTGATGTTCAGGTCTTGCTGGTGTATGTTTCCTAGTCTCCAGTGGTGTCATATTGGGTTTTCTGTTGTTGGATGTGCTTTTACCTTGTTCTCTTTTCATCCTTTCTTCTGGTGGGTGTATAAGGAGTTTCTTGCTTTCCTATGTATGGGGCCAAGGTTCTCTTCTGGAAGATGCAAACACATCCAATACTCTGATATCTGTCTTCTTCTTGTGGATGGCAGAGGCACTGTTACCAGGTTCTCCACAGTGTTTAGGTGTGTTGAGGCCTGCGGATGGAGATGGAACTGACAATGGGGCCTTGGTGTGTCAGTTCCTGCCGTTGAATTGGGATCCAGTGCACAGATCGATGGTGTCAGATGACTCTGAGCAGTGATGCCGAATGGAAACCAGAAACAGCCCCTGCCTCTGTCTCATGCTTCTTAAGTCTACATTTCCACTAGAACTACTAGTTGCCTATAAGCAAACCCGGCTGCAAGGGTCACACCGTTTTCTAATCAAAATGAGTGTAAGATTAATTTGAAAAAATATACTTCGACTTGAAGTGGTCTGTGAAAATAATTTTCTGGTTTTTTAAAAAGCACATTTCATGGTAGAAAAATAAAGGAAATCATGGAAGAAACAAGGTAACATGGGAGTAGTAACAAAAATCAAGAGGAAAGAAAAATATTAAAAGAAAACAATCAATGAATATGGGGAGGGAATAATATTAAAAGATAAAAGACATAAAGTGATTGGGAAAAGACAGGTAGGAAAGAAGCAAATAAGGACAAAATAAATGAAACTACAACCGAAGACTGAGAATGTAATGTTTATGATTTCAGTAGTGTATATTCTAATTAATACAATTTAGGTTATATTGCAAGAAATAATGGTAGGGTTGATGCTTCCTGGGTTTAACTTGATGCACTTTGTTACTGATAGTGTTGCATATTTTAGCTATTGTTTGAGTTTTAACAATATTAAAATTTTATTAATCTGGAAAGAACACATCATAAATGGGATGGTTAAGAGTTCCCATATCTAGGAGATATAATTATCATATCATAATCTCAAAAGTAAAAAAATAAACAACAAACACTAAGAGGATGAAAATTACCCCTCAACTTTAAGAGAAGTGAAAGAATAGCCAGGATAAGTTGTGTCTCGAGACATGGGAAATGGTTTCACATAAAGAACCAATTAATAGGTAGGGAAATTGAGGGGAGCTCCATAAAATTTAATCTCTCTTTAGAATTCTGGTTTCTGTGTCTTCCACCAAGCATGAAGTAAGAAACTACTGGAAAGGTCCCAACTTACTCAGACACTGTAAGTAGACTCCTGGAGTAATAAATTTTGTTTCTTGGAAAACATAGCCACCATTGCAAGTGACTTCTAATGTTTCTCATTCAAGAATTCTAGATCCCTGGATACCTTGGGAAAGTGCACAGTCCAACAGGGCCTCAAACTTTAAATATCTTTGAATTTCAATTGATGAAAGAAACTTAAACATGTTTGCAGAATGGAGACTGTACTATAGACTTGTATAGTCCTTGAAATAGATTGAGTAGGACAGATATATCATTAGAGAAAAGCACCTTCAAAATGAATCCTAATCCAGTATAAATAATAGTTTGTAGCTTGGTGGTGATTGTACATGTCTTTATTCCCAGCACCTGGGAGTTAGAGGCAAGTAGATCTCTGTGAGTTTGAGACCAGCCTGATCTACAAGAGCTAGTTCCGGGACAGCCTCCAAAGCCACAGAGAAACCCAGTAATTAAAAATAAAATAACATAAAAAATACAAATGGGATGAAATCTTACAGAATGGATATAACAATGGAAAACTCATCTCATAATTTATTACTTGAAGTTTACTTCTTAACAAAGAGGATATTCACCAAGGAAAGTTTTGAATAACTTTTTCTCAGACTGTACTCAGTGACACTATATGCCTTTGACTGAGTAATTGTGCCAGATACAAGGCTATTGTTCATGGCCTTGAACATGGCCTGATTGGAGTCACCTAACACATTGTGAATATTAGCGGTTGTACAGAACACTTGTATTGGATACGAAAATACCCTAAGAACACTGTGCTTATTAGATGTTCTATAACTGTTGACCCTATGTTATAGGGAGAAAGGATCCCACTGTGATTGTTCAGCAAAAATAATGATATTATTACACAATACCCACAATGTAACAAAATCCCACACAATCATGACCTCACATTACACCTTCTTTTGCCTTATCCTTAGCACATAAAAGTATTTATAAGTTGTAAGCAATTTTCTCCTTCTTCTATCTCAAAAGTTATGCAGCTTCAGGGAACCACACATGTATGTGAAGGCATATACCCAAAGAATGCTCAATTATACCACAGGGTCATTTGTGCCACTATGTTCTTAGCAGCATTATTCATAGTAGCAACATGGTGGAACCAAACTTGATGCCCATCAACTGTTGAATGGATATAGAATATGTGGTATATTTACCCAATGGGGTACTACTCAGTAGTAAGCAAAAAATGACATCCTAAAATTTGTAGGATAATGCACAGAACTAGAAAAAAATCATAAGTGAGGTATCCATGAAACAAAAAATATAGTATGTACTCACTCAAAAGGGGGTATTACATAAAGCAAAAGCTACCTAGCCTACAATCCAAAAACCTGGATAAACTACAACCCTCTTGCAGAAACAGATAGGAGCAGATGCAGAAATCCAAAAGTTAATAATTCTCTAATCTCATGGAATAAATTCAAAGTTAGAAATGAGAAATATTATGAATAATGGAGTGAAGACAATGATGGGGAAACCCTCAGAATCAGCTGGCCTGTGCTAGTAAGAAATTACTAACTAACTCTGGTCTGAAAAGGAGGGGAATTTCATAGGAGCGAAATCTACTCCCTTAATACAAGTAAAAATGGTGATAGTCAGACAATATGTGGTCACTGGCAGTGGGTCCAAGTTCTAACTCTAATGCACAAACTGACTTGTTGTAGCCCATTCTATATGTAGAGATACCTTGGTCATGATTTGCATGGGTTTATTATAGCTAGATAGGTTCTTTGGTCATGCCTAAATTAGATAAGAGTAAAGGCTTAATGTATTTTCTAGGGGAGGCTTTAAAAGCTCCAAGGAAAAAATGGAGGTAGGGGGATGTGAGGGTAGCAAGAAGAGAGAAGGGGAGAATTGTAATATAAAAATAAAATGACAAAATGCAAAAAAATGATAATCACAGGTCATTAATATCTCTTAATATCAGTGGACATAATATACACACAGGCTAATGGATTGTATATGAAAAGAGGATCTCTCCTGCTGCTGCAAACATGAAACACAGCTCAACATTAAAGACACTTACTAACTCATAGTAAAAGTTTGGAAAAAATTTTTCCATTTAAATGGACATGAGAAAAATTATGGTAGTATAATGATTTCCCAGCTGTCAGAATAGGGGCTGTGAGCTCCCAATTGGTCAGGTCAGCTGCTTCTGTGGGTTTCTCCAGACTGGTATTGACCCATTTGCTCATCATTCTTCCCTTTCTGAAACTGGATTCCATGACTTCAGGTCATTGTTTAGCTTTGGATGTATTCTTCTTCTTCCATCAGCTACTGGATAAAGGCTACAGGATGGCATATAAGATAGTCATCAATCACATTATAAAGTAAGTGCATTTAAGGTAGCCTCTCCACTACTCCTTAGATTGTTGGTTGGGATAACCATTATGGACATTTGCCTTATACCATATTTCTCTTTAAACCTATAATTTATGCCTCTATTAAGGTATCTCCTTTCTTACTCTCATCTGTTCTTCCCTCTCATCAATCTTCCTGGTCCTTCATGTTCTCATATCCCCTCCTCTTCTCTCCTCCTCTTGCTCCTATCTACCTCGTCCTCTGTGCTTCAGGAGATCTTGTGTATTTCCTCTACGCTTAGGAAACATGTATGTCTCTCTTAGGTCTCTACTTGTTCCTAGCTTCTCTGGATGTTTGCATTGTAGGCTAGATATCAATTGTTCTATGTCTAACATCCATACAGTACTGAGTACATATTATGTTTTTTTTTTCTTTGTATGGGTTACCTCACTCAAGATGGTTTATTCTATTTCCATCCATTTGTTACATTGTTTTTTTTTCCACTTAGTAAATTGTATCATATTTCCTTTCTCTATTCTTTTGTTCGGGACATCTTGTTTTTTCCAGGTTCTTGCTACTACAAATGTTGTTTTCAACATAGCTGTACAGATGTCCCTGTTGTATTAATGTACATCCTTTGTGTATATGCCAAAGATTGAAATGGCTAGATGGTGAAGTAGACTGATACCCAATTTTTAAAAACCCTCCATACTGACTGGCAAAATGGTTGTACAAGTTTTCACTCCCAGCAGCAACAGAGAAGCTTTCCCCTTTCTCTTCATTATTTCCAGCATAAACTGTCTGTGATGTTTTTTGTAGCCAATCTGCTAGGTGTAAGATTATATCTCAGAGTTGTTATGATTTCCATTTTCCTAATGACTGTATATGTCACATATCTTTTAGACATTTTAGTTTCCTCTATTTACCAAACTAAAGTCCCAGTGAATCAAAGACTTCAATATAATTTCAGCCACAATGAGCATATTAGCAGAGTAATTGAGAAGTTGCATTGAATGAATTTGTACACCAGACAAAAGAATAGCACAGACCCTCAGATTGACAGTTCAGTAATGGGGCCTCCTGAAACTGAGAAGATTCTGTAAAGCAGAAAACATAGTCATCAAGACAAGACAGCTGTCCACAGAATGGGAAAAGATATTCACCAACCCCACATGTAGCCAAGGGGTAATTTCTGAAATCTACAAAGAATTGAAGAATCGAGTCACCAAAACACCAAATAATCCAATTAAAAAGTGTGGTACAGAACTAAATAGAAAACACACAATATGGCTTTACTTATATGTAAGAGAATATCTCCTAACACAATACTTGTAGCAGGTCCTTCACAGACTATATTTAGTGAGAATTGGTGCTCCCATACTGGTTAACAGTTCCAGTTGCTTGGAAATGTACAAACCTTAGTCATAAGCTCAGTTGGAGAATCAAATCCCCTGTATGGTGACACTAAAAGTTGTAAAGCTCAACAGAAAAAAATTAAAATATCATCCTATGTCTTAACTGATCACGATGACAAAAGTGAGAATTCAACAACAACACAGATTACAGAAAGCCCACAATCTTTCAGGAATTGAACAAAGCAGAACTGTATTACCACTGGGACAAGGGAGAAATGAAGGAAAAATTAACAACTTCCTACAATTCAACATGAAAGAATTCAGAACATAACCAACTCATGGGACACTCTCAAACCAGCATGAAGAGGACAGTTTCTAGCACTAATTACCTGCATATAGAAGCTGGAGATGCAATGAAGAAACAACTTCAGACAAATATCAATCATGCACATTGATAAAAAATAATAAAAAAATACTGACATTGACCACAAGAACACTTAAAAAAAATAATGCAACATGATCAAGTAGACTTTATCCCAGAAACACAGGGATGGATGGACATATAAAAATCTGTCTATGTAATCCACCATATAAACAAGCTGAAAGAATAAACCCAAATGATCAACTCATTTGAATCTGAAATAGCCATTGACAAAAAGTAACACCCATTCTTGAAAAAGGTCTGGGAAAGATCAGGGATAAAATGATCATGCCTAAAAATAATAAAAGCAATATACAGAAAGACAACAGCCAACATCAAACTAAATGGAGAGAAATTCAATCTGATTCCTCTAGAATCAGGAAAAAGACAAGACTCTTCACTTGCTAAATATCTATTCAATATAGTACTTGAAATTCTAGCTAGAGGAATATGGCAAATAAAGCAGATCAAGTGGATACAAAAAGGAATTGAAAAAAATATTTTTTTTTGCTATTTGCAGACAATATGAAAGTATATTTAAGTGACACAAATATTTTCCAGGCATCTCTTATGGCTGATAAACACCTTCAATAACCAGACAGGATAGAAGTTTAACACAGAAAAGAGTAGTCCTCCTAAATATCGATGATAAAAATTGAGAGAAACATCACACCTCACAATAGCCACAAACAACATAAAATATCTTGAGGTAATCCTAAACAAACAAGTGTGAGGCATATATGACACGGCCTTTAACTCTCCGAAGAAATTAAAGAAGATATCAGAAAATGGAAAGATCCCCATGCTATTGGAAAGGTGGGATCAATGTAATAAATATGATAATCCTACCGAAAAAAATCTACACATTCAATGCAATCCCCATAATAATCCCAGGGAAACTCTCTACAGATTTAAAAGAAAATTTCTCAACTATATATTAAGAAGCAAAATGACCAGGCCAGCTAATACAACCCTGTATAATAAGTGAACTTCAAGAGTCATCACCATCAGTGATTTTTATATTTAGTATAGAGTCAGAGTAATAAAATCTCCTTGGTATTTGCACAAAAAGGAAGCATGGAACAATGAAATTAAATTGAAGATGTTGATATTAATCTACACACCTAGCACCACCTCATTTTTGACAATGAAACTAAAATTATGAAATATAAAATGAAAGCATTTTCAAAAATTGGTGCTCTCACAATTGGGTAATTAATGTAGAAGAATGTCAATAGAATCATATCTATATCCAAGCACAAAACTCTAGTCCTAATGCATCAAAGACCTCGATATATATCCAGCCATAACCAGCCTTATAGAATAGAAATTGGGAAATTACCTTGAAAACACTGGCACAAGACCCCACTTTCTAAATATAACAGCATTAGCACAGACACTGTAAGCAACAGTCAATAAATGTGTCCACCTGTGATGGGGAATGTACTGTGTATGTTTATCTTATTGATTGTTAAATAAAATATTGGTTGGCCAATGAGATAGCAAGTTAGACTGGACTAGGAGTCAAAGAGGATTCTGGGAAATGTAGTAGAGAATTGGTGATCCAGGCAGGAAGTGACATAGCAAGGAGATTCATATTTAAGTGGAGGAGAAACAGGAAGGGCCCCCTTTTTCCCTTCGCCTCCTCTAGCAGCAAGATGTGTTCTACTGGCAAGGGAGGATGCCAACAAGGCATTCAATAAGATAAGTCTTATAAAATATATAGGTTTATGATAGTTAAGACTGAGCTAACTTATGAGAATCCTAGTCATTGGCCAAGCAGCATTGTACCTAATACATGTTTCTGTGTATTTATTTGGGCCCTAACTCAGGCGGGCAGCTGGTGTAAAACACATATGTGGCAGTGGGGCTTGGCAGCTTTTGGCAGAAAGATTTATCGTAACACTCCTGAAATTGAGAAGCTTCTGTAAGGCAATGGACATGGTCAATATATCTAAAAGTTAGGCTAAATAGTGGTAAAAGTGTTCAGCTACTCCATTTGTGACAGAGGGCTAATCTCAGATATATACAAAGAACTTAGGAAACTAGACATATAATGCAAAATAATACAATTAAAGAAATGGGATATGGCATCTTAGTCCGGCATTCACCAGGACAGGTGAATACAGGCCCTTCTCCTGCCCAACTAACTTCCCTTCTGAAATATTCTGAAACATGGACACCTGTCCAGACACCAAATCCCCCAGAGAGACGTGTGGACATATGAAACAATCAAACATCTGCTGCCATTTCAGTTTTAGATCAGTACCCACAAGGAGAGGTGAAAGCCAGGCCACCCCTGTTAGAGTCCCCTGACCTGCAGCCTACATTCCCGTCATACCACTGAATGCTTGAATGAGAGACCTGGAGGCAGATCAAACCATACAGCATCTGCTGTAATTGGAGTCTTGGCCCCACCTATACCCATCTGGAGAGAGCCTTGGACTACCTACCAAGAGAGGGAGAGACCCCACCTGCACACTCTGGAAGAAGAGATAGAAAGATGCCAGTGTAAGATCATTTTCAAAAACAAAAGACTAGCATGCTAACACCAGATTCTATAGATTCTATAGCAGCACAACCTGAACATCCTAACCCAGATGAAGTAGAAGAGATGCACCTTAAAAACAACTGAATGAAGAAGATATAGGCACTCAAAGAGGAGATGAGAAAATCCCTCTAAAAAGACAAGAAATCACTTAGAAATGCAAGTAAAGCAAAGAAAAATCAAAGAGCTGAGGGAAAAATACAAACAAGTCAAGATCTGAAAACTGAAATAGAGACAATACAGAAAACACAAACTGAGGTAGTATTGGAAATAAAAAATCTGGTTAAATGAACAAGAACTACAGGTACAAGCATAACAAACAAAATGCAAGAGATGGAAGAGAGATCTCAGGTTCTGAAGATAAACTATAGGAAATAGATTCATCGACTAAAGAAAATCTTAAATACAATATATCCTTAACACAAAATATACAGGCAATTTTGGATACCATGAAAACACCAAACCTAAGAATAGCAAGTATAGAAGGTGAAGAACCCCAACTAAAAGGTGCAAAATCTTACTCAAGACAATCATAGAAGAAAACTTTCCCAATGTAATGAAAGAGATGCTTGTGAATGTACAAGAAGCCTGCAGAATACCAAATCAACTGTACCAAAAATGTCTGTCTGCCTTGAAATAATCAAAACACCCAATGTCCAGAATAAATAAAGAAAACTAAGGGAAGCAAAGTAAAAAGGTCAAGTAACATATAAAGGCAGACTATAAGAATTACCTCTGATAAATGAAAGGAATCTGTGAAAGCCAGAAGGTCCTGGATAGATATTCTACAAATATTTAGAGACTATTGATGCCAGCTGAGACTACTATACCCACCAAAGCTTCCAATCACCATAGATAGAGAATACAAGATATTCCATGACAAAACTAGATTAATACAATACACATCAACAAATCCAGCCCTACAGAAAGTACTGGAAGGGCGCCTTCACTGCAAGAAGTTTACTAAACTCACAAAAATATAGACAATATACAATAGGACTTTACCAAAAGCCCGAAAGGGGAAATCCTCACACAATATCACAAAAAATAAATGAAAAACAAACAAGAATCAACAATCAATGATCATTTATAACTTTCAATATCAATGGTTTTAACTTGCATATAAAAAATCACATGCTAACAGAATAGATAGGAATACAGAATCTATCCTTCTTCTTCATAGAAGAAACACGTATCAACTCCAAAGAGAAGTGCTTTTTTCAGAGGAAAGCATTGGGAAAAAAGTTTACAATCAAATGGACCCAAGAAACAAGCTGGTGTAGCTATCCTAATATGTAACAAATTACACTAACTAAAATTTTAAAAAAAGATGAACGTAATTAAATATTCATCAAAGAAATATCCAAATCAAGATAAAGTCTCAATTCTGAACAACTATGCACAAAATACAGAGCCTCAAACATTTGTAAAAGAAACATTATTAAACTGAAATAACACATAAAACCTCATAAACTTTTAATGGGAGACTTCAACAACTGACATTCACCACTGGACAAGACTACCAGACAGCAAATTGCTGGTGTAGAATCCCTAGACTCTTATACTGTTGTCTTCCCATCACTTCTTCCAGTGGCTACCTGCGGGTTCTCTTTCTCTCCTGGTGATTATGGGACCAAGTCTCTGTCTGCCAGGTGCAGGTTGGTAGAAGATTCAAATAGTGGCAGATGCTAGATGGCTGTCTTGGTGATCCTTTGGCAGGAGAGAACTGGAGATCAGGAGACTTCATCAGGGAAAGGTGGGCAGTAAAAGGCAAGCATTCATCTCTTGCTCTTGGTTCCATTCCAAGATAGGAATGGCAGCAGATGATGGATTGCTTGGTCTGCCTCCAACCAGATTTTTCTTTCAGGCAATAAGCATGTTCTGTAATCATGACATGAAGACTTGAAATGAGTTGTTAGTACTTGTCCTTACATTTTATTCATTTCTGGCTAGCATTTTTCTTTAGCCTAATTTACTCATTTCTCTTCTTCTATGATTTGCCTCTGGGATTTTTATCTTTTTCCTGTATGTTCTACGCTGTGTCTCTTGTCTAGTGTATGCCTAGATACCCTCGTATCTCCCACTTTTTCTCCCCCATACTACCTACTATTAATATGCCCACTTCTTCTCTCTCTAATAGTATAATTCTGGTCCTATCTTTCTCTCTGTTTACTACCATCTCCTTGCCCACTTCTGCTGAGCTATTGTCCATTCACTTTTATTGAGACAAATTGTGTGCCTAAGACAGGTAAGGAGAAACATTTACAACACATTTCATATAATCAAAATATGCAGCAAAAACTCATTGAACACAACTTTAAATCTTTAGCAATGGCATCAGGAATAAAAATAATATACCTATAGACTTTTAAAGTAATACTATGCAGCATAAACTAATCAACAAATATTTACTTAAAATATTTTTAAAACAGTTTGTTTATAAATGTGGGGATATGATAAAGTAAATAAAGTTGGTATAGTCAGACAGAAAAAAATTAATAGTTTAAAGATAATAAAATAAAATATTTAAAGAGCAAAGCAATATAAAAAGAATAATCCCAATGCAAAAAGGAAATATACAGTGTGAATGAATTCTGTATGGTGCGTCGTTGATGCTGAATTTTTAAATGGTAATGTAAAAGACAATAACTGCTGAGAGACATTGGCTTATGTAAATGAGAAATCAAACCAATCTATATATTTTAAAGATTCTTAACTCCATATTGAAATTCAGAAAATAGGTTGTGTTGAGTGCACAGGTTATGCAATTGCTTCCACAGGAAGGAAGAAATTATGGTTCTTTTCGAAATTAATGAAGAGACTCGATTTTAAATACCTCCAACAACATTAATGAAAAGTCATTCAGCCATCATGAACTGCCCAGTCTAAGAACTGTCTTAAGATAGAATAGAACCAAATGCACCTGGAGAAGAAAATTGTAAATGTAATGATGCAAACTATTAAAAATCTATACTCACAGATTGGTTCCTCGTCCAGTTGTTAGAGAGGTTTCATCCAGAAACTGTTAAAAGCAGGTACAGAACCTCAGCAAAACATGAGGCTGATCTCAGGAAATCCTTCTTAAGAGGGAGTGGAAGAATTATATGAATAAATGGCATCAAAGCCATGACAAGAAAGCCCACAGAATCCACTAATCTGGAATTGTAAGAGCTCCAAGACACTGCAGGAACAACAAGGGACCCTGAATGGAATTGAAAAATATCTTGTGCATATATGTGAAAATTGTGTAGCTTGGTCTTCCATTGGGACTCCTAACAGTGGCAGCAGTGGATGGCTCTGTACATTTGCTGTTTATTGAGGATTTATTCCTCTTATTAAGTTGCCTTGACTTACCTTAGGGTTGGTGCTTTGCAGTACTACAACTGGACATGCCTTGTGTGAACTACAAGGGAGCCAAAAGGACCAGGACCAGAGGAAAATTGTTCCTGAGATGACTCTGAAGGTGAGAGTTCATCCATAGCACTTCCCTCACATGAAGAATGTGCTTGGGCTTTGCCAGTATTGATGGAAGTAAACTGTGCCTGTTTTGAGAATAATGGAAGATTTAGAGAGTCAGGTGTACCAAGAACAATGTCAAAGTACCATTCACATTTTGTATTGGATGTTAGGCCTCCCTCAGCTGTTAAGGAATTGGTGGGAGTTGGTGGGTCATTGGATATCTGGCCTTAGCAATTGTCATAATGTTGTGATCTATTTAGGCTTCCTTGTGCAGTGGTTACCTGTTAAATCATGGATTTCTTAAAGAGGATGGCCTATGGTCCTTTTATTATAGAGGGAGAAGGTGTCAGGTCTTTCACCTGACAGAGCATATGAGTGAATGTCCAATCTACAGGTATGGAAAGTGTATTGTGTCCTCGTTTGAACTGCAAAAGCCGAAAAGAGTCAGGGACACAGGAATATAGGTCCACAGCTCATTCTGTAGGGGAGGCATCAACCAGAATTCCTCTCTCAATTGTGGATGATGCTGAGGCCCCTCTAGTAGAGCTTGAAGTAACCTAGGCCTCTTCTGATGATTCAGGAATGTCTGTAGACTCATATGTCCCCATTACAATCTCTCTGTCCCATTCATCAGAAGTGGTTGTTGTTAGGATTCAGTCAGCTCTTATGGCAGGGCAGGGATTTGGGGGGGCATACTTTTGTAAAACTAAGGCACTGTGTTCTGGGTTTGTTCTACTGAGGCTTCATTGTGCTGTGGTTTCCTGTTTCAATCTGCTTCTCATAGATGAGGAAAGCCTGGGCCCCATTTTGTAAGAAGGTGTATGAATGATCTCTTCCTCTGGGTAGGACATATGTTTGTATGTCCAGTCTGTGGGATGGATAGTGTTACAGGCCCTTGAGTGAACTGCAAGGGCCCAAAAGAAAAACCTGTTAAGCAAAATTTAATCACAAACTTCACTGAAGGTGAAGGATCATCCAAAACTCCTCCCTGATTGAAAGATGTTCCATCTGTGTGAGCTTGCCTAAGTTTTCTTTCAGGAATAATGGAAAGTTTTGGTCTCCTTTACTACAGGAAAAAGAAGTGAGGACCTGTTCTGGAGAGGGGACTCTACTTTGTTTGTCAATCAGATATTTGCAAGATGTCTGCCTCCCATGGGTAGAGGCAGAGGTGACACTAGCCCATGAAATAGATTTTTCAAAATCTGTTCAGTAGATATGGCAGTTTTCAGGGACTTTTGATTAGATGGTGAATTTACTATTGCACGTTGATTAAAGGAAGATGGTCCAGTTGGTTCTGCATAAATTCCTGTGGTCTTTGCTTGGCATCCCTTGGACCAGGTCCTGAAGACATTGCAGCATCTCCACTACAGAGCAGTCAGCAGTCCACATTCTCTTCCAAAAAGAGAGATATATCCAAGTGTCTGTTAGCCTTCTCTGGTCTGGGCAGAAAAGATGACCTAGGCCTTTTTCTGATGACTAGATGAAAAGCAGATAGACTGGGATCACTGCTCACTGTGTTTCTCATGTTATCTAGGACCTGCAAAAGTAGTAGTCCCTGGTCTGAGAGACCATGATGTGTGGTCAAAGGGC
Source organism: Cricetulus griseus (assembly GCF_003668045.3). Taxonomy (NCBI): domain Eukaryota; kingdom Metazoa; phylum Chordata; class Mammalia; order Rodentia; family Cricetidae; genus Cricetulus; species Cricetulus griseus. Next base: position 76,846 of record NW_023277030.1, read on the forward strand.
CACAGCCTTGCTTCACTGTGGCCATAGTCCTATCTTCACTGTTCTAGGTAGGGTAGTTTCTAAGGCAGTTGAGGAGAGAATACTGTCTTAAGTTATTTACCTCAAGAAAAGAAGTTAGAAGGATGTTTCCCATGGCAACTGTCGGCAGGAATAGGGTAAGCGATTGTGTTTGTAGAAGTCTTTTCTTTGCAAGACTTGCGCATACTTCCAGCTGGCCAACCGAAGAACTGGAGTGACAGTTGGCTTCCGGAAGTGATCAAAGTTCCAGAGATGTACTCCTGATCAGTGTTCTCTGCTGTTGAAGGGAGGTCACCAGTGGAACGTGAGGACCTCCAGTGGCAACTGGCTGCAGAAAGAGGTTAAGCGTTTGAGCTTGTGAGAGCCTTTTCACCCCTAGACCCGTGCACACATCTGGTAGGCCAAGAAGAGACATGGAGAGGCAGTTGGCTTCCCGAAGTGAGCAAAGTTCTATAGGTAAGCTCTCGATAAGTGTTCTCTGCTGGTTAGGGGAGTTGGCCAGTTGTGCCTGACATGGCTGTTTTTTTGGGGAGAGGCAGTCCAGACATCTACATTCTGGGAATGAAGAGAAATGTTTTGGACTCTCTGTATTAGTGAGCACACGAGGCATTCTGGACCCCATTGATATTGGCCATGACAAGTTGCTTAGGTAAAGAGTGAAAAGTGTGGAGGCAAAGTGGCTGCATGGCTTTTAATTCAATAGTTAAGAGGAAGAGGCAGGAGACTCTCTGAGTTTGAGACAGGATAAAAGACTCACTCAAAAAAATCAGTAGCCATACTATAAATGGACAATAAATGTGCTGAGAAAGAAACCAGAGAAACATCCCCCTTTACAATTGCCACAAACAACATAAAATACATGGCATAACACTAAGCAAAATAGTGAAAGACCTATTTCATAACAAATTTGTGTCTTTAAAGAAAGAAATCAAAGAAGATACCAGAAAATGGAAGGATCTTGTTCTTGGATAGGTAGGATCAGCATAGTAAAAATGGCCATCTTTCCAAAAGCAATCTATAAATTCATTGCAATCCACAACAAAATATGAGCACAATTCTTCACAGACCTTGAAAAAACAATTCTCAACTTTATATGGAAAAACAAAGGACCCAGGATAGCCAAAACAAGCCTGTACAATAAAAGAACTTTCAGAGGCATCACCATCCATGATTTCAAACTCTATTATAGAGATATAATCCGAAAAACAGCTTGGTATTGGCACAAAAATAGACAGGTAAACTAATGGAATTAATTTGAAAACAGTGATATTAACCTGCACACCTACAAACACTTGATTTTTGACAAAGAAGCTAAAGCTATACAATGGATTGAAGAAAGCATCTTCAACAAATAGTGCTGGCATTACTGGATGCTGGCATGTAGAAGACTGCAGGTAGATCTGTGTCTATCGCCATGCAAAAAACTTAAGTACAAATGTATCAAAGACCTCAAAATATATCCAGCCACACTGAACTTATTAGGAGTGAAAGTATGAAATACCCTTGAAAGATTTGGTACAGGAGACTGCTACCTGAACACAACACCAGTAGTGAAGACACTGAGATCAACAATGAATAAATGGAACCTCCTGAAACTGAGAAGCTTCTGTAAGGCAAAGGACACAGTCAACAAGACAAAATGACAGCCCACAGATTGAGAGAAGATATCTCCAACTCCACATCCGAAAGAGGGCTGATCTCCCAAATTTCCAAAGAAATCAAGAAGGTAGTCTCCAAATCACCAAATAATCCAATTAAAAACTGGGGTACAAAACTAAATAGACACTTCTCAATAGAGGAATCTGAAATGTCTGAAAGACACATAAGAAAGTGTTCAACATCCTTAGCCATCAGGGAAATGCAAATCAAAACAACCCTGAAATACCATCTTACAACTGTCAGAATGGCTAAAATTAAAAACAACAATGACACTTTATGCTGGAGAGGAGGTAGAGAATGGGGAACACTCCTCCACTGCTGGTAGGAGTGCCAACTTGTACATTCACTTAATGAAATCAGTATGGAGAATCCTCAGGAAAATGGGAATCAGTCTACCAAAAAATCCAGCAATTCCACTCTAAGGCATATACCAAAAGAAGCACCCTCATACAACACGGATATCTGTTCAAAGATCTTCATTGCAGCATTATTTGTAATAGCAAGAACCTGGAAACAACTTAGATGGCCCTCAACTGAAGAATGGTTAGAGAAAGTGTGGTACATTTACACAGTTGAGTACTACGCAGCAGAAAAAATAAAAACAATGGAAGCTTTGAATTTGCAGGCAAATGGATGGAACTAGAAGAAACCATTATGAGCAAGGTAACCCAGTCACAAAAAGACAAACATGTTATGTTCTCACACTTGTGTGCATTTTAGACATAGGGTAAAGATTACCAGCCTACAATCCACATTGCTCGAAAAGCTAGTAAACAAGGAGGACCCAAGAGAGAAATACATGGTCCCCTGGAAAAGGGGAAAGGGACTAGATCTCTTAAACAAATTGGAAGTGTGGGCGAGAGGAGACGGAGCTAGGAGAATGAGAAGGGGAGAAGAAGAAGGGTGAGGAGGAAATTAAGCAGCAGGAAGTTTGAGTTGGGGGAAGAATATAGGAGAGCAAGATAAGAGATACCATAACAGAGGGAGCCATTATAGGTGGGAGGAGAGATCTGGCACTAGGTAGATTTCTGTAGATCTACAATGATGACACCAACTGACAATCTAGGCAATAGTGGAGAGGCTACTCTAAATGCCCTTCTCCTATACTGAGACTGATGACTACTTCATATGCCATTCTAGAGCCCTCATCCAATGGCTGTTGGAAGCAGAGGCAGACACCCACAGCTATATACTGAACCGAACTCTGGAACCCAGTTGTAGAGAGGGATGAATGAAGATTAAAGGGGTGGACCATGCTGGTGATTCACACAGAAATAGCTGGACTGAACAAGGGGGAGCACATGGACCCCAGAATGCTGTCAGGGAGTCCATCACAGGACTGATCCAGACCACTGAAAGTGGATGTCAACAAGGAGGCCTCAGCACTCTCTGGGTCCTCTGGTAGTGGATCAGTATTTTCCCCTGATGTAAGAAGGGACTTTGAGAGTCCATCCCACATAAAGGGATGCTCTCTCAGCCTGGACACTTGGGGGAGCACCTAGGTCCCACCCCCGATGATGGTGTGGAATTTGGGGATCCCCCATGGAGGGGGCCATACCCTCCATAGGGAGTGGAGGGGAGATGTGAGAGGGGGCTTGTTGGAGCTTTGGAGGAGAGGAGGGGAGGGAGTTGAAAAAGTGATTGACATGTGAAGAAAACCTGTTCCTAATTTGAACTAATAAATTTTAAAAACATAAGAGATACCATAATAGAGGGAGACATAACATGTTTAAAGAGAAATCAGGCACTAGGGAAATGTCTGGGGATCTATAAAAATGACACCAATTAACAATCTAAGCAACAGAGGAGAGGCTACCTTAAATGCCCTCCGATGATAATGAGATTTATGACTAACTTATAGGCGATCCTTTCACCTTCATGCAGCAGCTGGTGGAAATAGAAGCAGGCACCCAAAGCTATACCCTAAACTGATCTTGTATCCTGTTGCAGAGGAGGAGGAGTGATTAGCAAAGCTTTCCACACCAGTCTGGTGAAACCTACAGAAGCAGCTGACCTGAACAAGGGGGAGCTCTTGGTCCCAAGACTAATAGCTGAGAAACCAGCATGGGACTGATCCAGAACCCATGAAATTAGGTGTCATTGAGGAGACCTTGAAAATCTTTGGGACCTCCTGTAGTTGTTCAGTACTTATCCCTAGCAAAGGTATGGACTTGTGGAGACTATTCCACACAGAGCGATACTCCCTGAGCCAACACACACAGGGTTTGGCCTAGGCCCTATCCCAAAGGATATGACAGACTCAGAAGATCCCTTTTGGAAGGCCTCACCCTCTCTGGGGAGCAGAAAGTGTATGTGATTTGTAGGGCATTAGTGGGGGCAGAGGAGGAGGGGAGGGAGAGGGAACTTTGACATGTAAAACATTCTTGTTTTCAATTCAAATAAAAAAATGAAAAATAAATCATCACATAGGATTTTGTTCATCAACTCAAAAATATTTATTAGAGTACAAATATACAAAATGTATTTAGCATCGCAAAATCACCTTTACATATTAGAGTCAGATACTAATAATAAAGACATCATATAAACAGATTTTCAGATCTTTTTTAAATAAAGAATTAGGATACTTTGTCATACACCAGGCTTCAGTAATTCGAAATGCATATACTTGATGAATTCAAAAATAAAACTAATGTTGGTTTTATTATTAGCTTAATTTCAGCATGTGTATGAATACTGAAGTTGAGGGAATATACTAATTATAATGAGATGACAAAACCAACACTTGCAAATTTTAGCAACTGAATCTGTAGATAATGTTAACGTATAAAATCAGAATTTTGTGTCACAATCATAGATAAAACTAAGAGTATGACTGAAATAGATCTTGATGGATTATTTTTTCTTTCTCTTAGAGGAATACAGTTACAAACCTAGATAAAAAGATACTGTATAAAAAGGAATTTTTCTAAAGATAAAGTATTAGCAAAGTATTAGGTATGATTTAAGCAGTACCAATAGAAATTATGTATACAACTGGAGAAACCATTCTTTAGACTAAGTGTACAACTTATTTCCCTCTCAGATTTTGACACCATTAACTATCTTTAAATATTTTTTGCTAGCAGAATTTTGAGAAGGGATTTACCTTTGAAATTAATGCATATTTTCTAGAAGATTTGTTTTTGGGTGAGTCAGAAAATAATTCTCATTGAAAACATTTATAACATGTATATGAAAGAAAATTATCCTGAATAGCATCACAAAGATGTAACTTCCTTTCCAAACCTAAACTGCTCTGATAGTCAAAAACGAATAGATTTGATTTCACTTTTGTGATGTGGAAATTCCTTACAATTATAGAATAGAAATCAATTCTTCAGTCCAGTTTCATACCATATACAGAAAGTCTGCCCAATGTGCTAACAAAAATAGACGACCCAAATATTTTAAATAAACATATGCAAAACGTTCCTTAATATCTACATGTGGACCTGTTCATTTAGGCTGGTGCAATACTAGCACAAACGTTGTTGGGGACTGCCTGGTAACCTGATGTATGCTGGTAAAACAGTAGCAGAAATCTTGTAGGGGAAAGAGAAGACTCTCTTGTTGGATTTGAGAACCACATAAGTCATGGAACCTATGCCTCATACTGCTTATTTGGCAGTGAAAATGAGACATGACAGAACACAGGGTTATCAGAATACCAAATATTTTTGATCTACTAAACGGGCATAGAAATAAAATATTTTCTAAATTCATTCTTATTCCCATAGATCAATTTCTCATTCAGCCATCATCAAAGAAAGCTGCACTTTGAAGTAGGTAAAAGTTAATACACAAAGAATGGACAATGCACACAGTGTGAGGAATTGGCCCTGGTGGTTAGCTGACTTAGAAAACCTGTTCCCCATACTAGATTACTTAACTAGTCTTAATGCAGGGGGAGGATGTTGGTCCTGCCTCACCCTTTTCAAGCCGATGGGAGTCCTGCCCCTTTCTTAATGAGGACAGAAGAACTGTATGTGGATGCCTATAGATGGGAGTCAGGAGGAAGGAATGGGGGAGAGGAGGGAGGTGAAACTTTAATGGTATGTAAAATAAATGAATGAAATATTAAATAAACAAAAACAGTCAAATAAATAAATAAACTTTATTCCTAAATATGCTCTTTATTAATGCATTAACCTCAGGGAACTATGCCCAAGATGAGGTGGAAACATTGTAAAATACAAATGGGATAGATGACACAAATGAAACACTATCTTCTAGGATCTAAAATACTGACACTCATGGATTCACAGAGACTGTGGCAGTATGTACTTGGCTATACAGGATCAACCCAGATGACATGCCTGTAGTAAAAGGACTAAATGGACATGGCCCTTCATCATTAATAAGATGCTATCTCCAAATGGAAATATTTTGCAAAAAAAATACCTATTTTTTCTAATGGAGACTCATTGAGCATTAAAACCATATTTATTTCTAGGAGGCCAAAGGCAGAAAATAGAGTATTTTCATATTTATTTTGTCTCATAATGGTTAGTTTATGTAATTTTTATCTCTCTGCTTTTTTTAGCTGAATATTATGGTTTCTCATTTTGTGTTTTGGGTTTTTATGGGTTTTGTGTGTGTGTGTGTGTGTGTGTGTGTGTGTGTGTGTGTGTGTGTGTGTATTCGTGCATACTATTATTTTTTTGTTTTCCACAGTATTTTTACCCAATCCTTTAAGAAAGTGAAATAAGTCATGAAATTCAATGAGTGTAGGGAATCTGGGAGGAGAATGGAAGCAGAAAACTAAGATCACAGTATACTACATGAAAAAAAAACCTTATGGTCAATAAAAAAAACAAAAATCCTAACAGAAAATTTAATATCATATATTATAGGAAATACGTATTGTTTTAACTTTTACCACATAAAATGATACATAACTGTTAATATTTATTTTGTGAAATAATTTATTCACATATTGTTTTAAAGTGAAATAATAAGGGCCTAAAATTCTCAGCTTTGATAAATAAAAGTGTACATGAGATTTGCTCATGAAAACATGAGTATGGATTTTAGAATATCTAAAAAAACTTTATTTAAATTAGGAATCTTTCAATTTTTCTGCAATGTATCAACCATTCACAGAAGCATCATTGTGGATCATATGTTTATTTTGTCTACATTTTTTCAGGGTTTCTAAGGCAGAATTCTGAATGTAAACAAAAAATTCTATTTTAGCTTCTGTCACAAGCATGATATCTATAGTCATTTCCTTTCAGCACAATTTGTGGGTCTTTCAAATGGAGAAAGAGAAGTCAAGTTGGGAATTACCTGAATCCGTCCCATTCCACACCATTGTCATGATTCTGGAAGATACTCTGAATGCTAAGAAAGGAGTAAGGTAAGCACCAACACACATAGAAAATCTCCGTTCAAAACAATGGTGATATGATGGGCAGTGGTGGTCCACACCTTTAATCCCAGTACTCTCCTTAGGAGGCAGAGGCAGGCAGTTCTCTGAGGTTTGAGGCCAGGCTCATCTACAAAGAGAGTTCTGGGACAGAAAGAGATGTAACATGGAGAAACCCTGTTTCAGTACCACTTCCGCCAAAATGGTCATCCTCCTGTAAGAAATAATGGAGCTATAGTGGCACAAACTTTGGGAGACTAACCATCAAATATTTGATTTGATTTAAGGTCCACTGCATGAAATGAAACACATTCGTAATTCGGCTTTGATGCCACAAACCTGAGGCTATGTACAGCAAAGATGTAGGGGACAATAAAAGAATAATGTTCAAGTAAATGAACATAAAAAACAATAAAATGCAAAATAAAATTTAAAAAAGCTGGGCTTTGGTGGCGCACACCTTTAATTTCAGCACTCGGGAAGCAGACACAGGCAGATCTCTGAGTTCGAGGCTAGACTGGTCTCCAGAGCCAGTGCCAGGATAGGCTCCAAAGAGAAACCCTGTCTCAAAAAACCAAAAAATAAAAAATAAAATGACTATTAATGACATTCAGATATACTATTATGTCAGTACTTTGCTCAGCCTTCATCAGCAAATGATAACACAGAGACCTACTGTAAGTTAATATGCAGACATTGAGAGACTTTGGAACACCCAGGCCTAAATGGGATGCTTACATCAACTTGATGCCCTTAAGGCTCAGGAAACAATAAAGAAAAGATGGTATGAAGCAGACAAATGAAAGATAGTATGGAGACAACTTCTAAACTAGGTACATGTGAACTTACAGAGGCTGTGGAACAAGCATAGGTCATTTTTGAGTCTTCATATTGGCACTAGGAATGAGATGAGCAGTAGAAACATGCCCTCTTTTCTAACGAGAAACTATATCCAACTGATCCTCACTTGCAAATGAAACATTCATTTTCTTCAAGGAAGTCTCATTGGGAAAACAAAACACCAGTAATGGTAGGCACTATTTATTATAGTGGATAAACCACACAAAACTAAATCAATGGAATCTCTAGAGATTCTTCATCTCATACTGTTGAATCAGCACTTTTATCTTAAACTTTTCATTGTTTGCAAAAACATTAGATATATTATGGCTTCCAATTTTGTGTTTTAAAATTATCTCTGTGTATTCAAATCTGTATGCTTTACCTTGCAAACATCTTTAATGATTTTCGTTAGATATTTTCTGTCCGTTTTATTGTCAAATTCCTTTTTTTAAACTTATTGTATTGTTCATTTTATGCTTTTTTGTTTTTCTAACAAAAGACATGTGATATATGGATCCCTATAGATGGGAACAGAGGTAAGGAGGAACTGAAAAAATATTTATAAGCAAATGTGTAATCAGGTATATTGTGAGAAAAATATTATATTTTCATTGAAAGAAAAATAATTTAAAATACTACAAATAACTTTTTCCTGAAATTAATCAAAGTACATTGTTGTTTTCTACAATGGTTCACAGGTAATTATAGCAACATTAGGGTTACCATGCCAACATGGTCTACAAGATGTGTTATAAGCACCTTAGTTGGGGAGGATTTTTCATTGGCTTGCTTTGGAATCTAGCAAGGAAAATTCTACCCAGGAAGCTAGTGCATTAAGAGTTGTCATTCAGGTGAGTTCCATATCAAAATTCTCTTGGCCATATGCTTCAGTAAATAGGAGATTATTGTTAGCCTCTGGAATATTAAAACATGCTATTTTAATTCATTTTAATATAGAAATCCAGAACTGTGCATGACATGGGAATGGCCTAGGGAGATGAAACCAAAAGAAAATGTCTAGTCTCCACAGGAAATATGAGAATAATACTTGGAAACAAAGCCAACTCCAAATTTATATGTAAGCTTATGATTCCATAATATACTTTTGTAAATAATCTTCATCTTCTGAAAATAATAATAATATAACATTAGATGTTATCAAAGGTTCCATGCTTTCATACTATCAGTAAAATTGATGATTTACCGATAGTGCATGAGCTGAAGAAATTCTCACAATTCCATCATGCAAAACTCCATCTAAGGCTGATTTTTTAATATTTGCTTATATTAAATTTAATTATCTGGTTATATATTTAAAGATATCTAGGCATTTAATGCTATGTGATTTATTATGCAAATGCAGTGCTTATTATGTTAATGCACAGCATTATGTGTTACAGAATGTTATTTTAACTAAGTAGAGGTATCTTGCATTTGTTTATGTTTCATTTGTTTAACTAGGCAAAGATGTATCCTGTTCCTTTATGCTACATTTGTTTAATTAAACCTAAGTTACCTGATTGGTCTAATAAAATGTGGAATGACCAATAACTTGGCAGTAGATAGATTGAGGAGGGAGGCTGTTGGCCGAGAGAATAAGTAGGAGGAGGAATCTAGATTTGACAGGGAGAGAAGACGGTGAAGTAAAAATACAAGAAAATTTCTGGGGCCTGCCTGCCAGTCAGTCAAAAGAAATATATTTGCTTGTATTATTGTGATTTTAATTATGTAACTCATACTTAGAAGTTACACTAGGAGTTTTTTCACTTCAAGCAATAGTTGAACATCTATATCTATATCTATATCTAAATCTATATCTATATCTATATAGTGTGTGTGTGTGTGGAGTCACAATAATCAGTGTTGTTGAAGCTTATTTGATAATGAAATATTAGCTATTTGTAATGTAGATTTGCAAAAATGATGAAAGGTTAATCATGGTTCAGAATTAATTATCAAGACAATTTTTACAAAATTTAATTATTGATTAAAATAGTCCAACTTTTTACCCAGAATACATTTCATTATTTTGCATGATGAATTACAACATACACCACTCATCAAGTATGAAATTGATTTATTGTTACTTATTTCATCATGGTTTTCAATAATTAGTTTATCTGATACATTCATTAATGAGTTGTGAAGTAATTATCTGAATTCAATTCACTGGATAAAGTATCTATTTGGGACATGTATCTGTGGAAAACGAGAATGGGAAATCAAAAGGGCAATTTTTATTCTTAGTGTTTTGCAGGATTTTCATTGCTTTTTTCTGAAAAGAAGATTGGAATCAAGGTTATTTTCAGTATGTGTTTGTAGCAGAAGCTCAGCTGTACTTGAGAATTCCTGCCAAATCCAGTGGAAGGCATTGGTCAGGGAAGTGGCAAAACTCCTTGAGCATCAAGGCATAAAGGAGGGTTTTGAAGCCCCCCTAGATAAGATTCTTAGTGAGGGTAATTATGCTAACCCGCAGATTCAGGCTGAATATGACGACCATATGCTATCTCTTTGGAGGAAAGCAGCATTAATTGCCTGGGATAAGGATTGTGACCCAGGAGAATGCCTAGAAGCTTATACCAGAATTTAACAAGGACCTACAGAACAGTTACAGGACTTTTTATAAATATTAACTAGGGCAGTAGAATTACAGGTAACAGATCTTGAAATAAGACAATCAATTATATATACAATAGCTTATGAAAATGCCATCCCAATATGCAAAAGAATACTTTTGCCTTTAAAGATCAGATCAGCTCCAATAGAAGAATGGGTTTTGCATGCAGCCAACATTTACTATAATGTGCAAGATACTGGATCTTGGGTAGGAGAAGCCATTTCAAAGGTTTAAAAAGGCAACAGGAGATTAAAAGTTCTAGAGGTGAGGATGCAAGGGCTTGGGAAGGAGAAGCACCTTACAGAGGTCAACATAGGTACCAAGAGTCTAGAGGTTACTACTACTATGAACCAGAACCTTGGGTAGGAAGAGCCTTCCCCAGAAGCCCACGAAGGCACCAGGAATCTAGATGTTTCAGCTGTGGTAGAATGGGACACATGAAGAGAAATTGTAGACAAATGAATTCTAACAATGCCTCATAGGAAGGCTACTGCCTTCTGGATTATGAAGAAGATGTGGTAAAGGCAGTCACTGGACATGCAAGGAAAGCCGTTAAGGCTGGGAAACCCCGAAGGGTTCCTCAAGAAGTCCCCCACATCGAGAAAGGTCAGATCATTCCCAGTAGCAGTGGGAGACAATCTCTCACAAGACCAATAGATAGTTCTTTGCCTATTGTGAAAAATGATACTGCTCTAGATGGTAGTTTGAATAATGATGAAGAATCAAATGTGACTGGACAAGATGAGAAACACATATTTTGTCAAACTTCTATTAATGATAAAAGGCCTCAGTTGAAAGTGAAAATTAATAATAAAGTTGTTACTGGCTTAGTAGGCACTGGGGCAAATGTGACTATTATTACCCAAAAGTCTTGGCTTTAGAAATGGCCTCTTAGAGAGGCAAATGTACAATTTTTAGGAATTGGAACTCTATCTAGAGTTCAACAGAGTGTTAACTCGGTGATCTGCATTGGACGGGAAGGACAGAAAGTGAGACTGAAACCATATGTGGCACATGTAGCTATAAATCTCTGGGGTTGTGAACTCTTACAGCAATGGAATACTCAGATTAATATTCCTTCAGTATTGGATATAAATTATGTACAATCTTTAGATAGTAGAAAAGATCTGGTAAGATGCTATGGAAAACTGTTACCAACCATCCTTGCTGTACGGAAACTAGGTACAAATGATGGACCTTCAGAGGAAACATAGGCCCTGTCATTGAACTGGCTTACAGATGAACCTGTTTGGGTAGAACAATGGCCTATGACCTCTGAGAAGCTAGATGCTTTAGAAAAGTTTGTAGACAAATAGCTAGAAGTTGGATATATTGAGGAATATACCAGCCCTTTCTATTCTCCTGTATTTGTTATCAAAAAGAAGTCAGGTAAGTGAGAATGATGACAGACCTGAGAGCCTTAAATAAGGTAATTCAACCAATGGGCTCTCTGCAACCTGGAATGCCATTACTTTCCTTAATACCAAAAGGATGGTCTATCATAGTTATTGATCTAAAAGTCTGTTTTTTCACTATGCCGCTACAGGAAAATGAGTGAGAAACATTTGCATTTAATGTACCAACTCTTAATAATTCACAGCCAGTTAGGAGATATCAGTGGAGGGTTTTGCCACAAGGAATGCTAAATAGTCCTACTTTGTGTCATTAATTTGTAAGAAACCATTGGAAATAATTCATAAAAAATTTCCACAATCTCTTGTTTAGCATTACATGGACGACATTCTTTTATCAGATTCCAATAAGGAAATTTTGGAATGGATGTTTGAAATGGTGAAGGAAGTTCTGCATCATTGGGGATTACAGATTGCCCCAGAAAAGATACAAAGAGGTGATTTTATTAACTATTTAGGTTACAAGATAGACTTACAAAGAATCAAGCACAGAAGGTACAAATTAGGAGAGATCAATATCAAACTCTAATTCTCTTCAGATATTGTTAGGGGAAATTTCTCAACTACAGACAAATATTGGAGTAGAAGGACATGACTTAAAGCATTTAAAAATGACATTTAAAGGTGATAAGGTCCTAAAAAGTTCGAGAATGTTATCTTCTGAGTCAGAAAAAGAGTTACAAAGGGTAAAAAACAGAATATTGAATGCGCATGTAGATTGGATAAACCTTAATTTAGACTGTATTCTGGTTATCTTGCCATCCAGAGAATACCCTTCCGGAACTCTCATGCAAAGCGAAGACACCATATTGGAGTGGATATTTCTGCCACATAAACAGAATAAACAGTTAAAGACTTATATTGAAAAGATTTCTGATTTGATTCTAAAAGGTAAATTAAGACTACTTCAACTGACTAGAAAAGATCCAGCAGAAATTATAGTACCTTTAACTAATCAAGAAATTTCCTCATTGTGGAAGGTTAATGAATATTGGAAAATAGCTCTAGCCGAATTTTGGGGAATGATTAGCAACAATTATCCCAAAACTGATGGAATTAAATTCATAAAAAATACATTCTTGATTCTTTCAAATATTGTAAGACAGACTCCCATTTCTGGAGTTCTTACCTTCTACACTGATGCCAAAAAATCAGGTAAGGCAGGTTAAAAAGCAGGTGAGGTAAATAAAGTAGTTCAAAGTCTGTATATATCTGTAGAGAAGGCAGAATTATATGCAATTCTCTTGTTACTTATGGATTTTACAGAACCTCTTAATATAGTTACTGAATCTCAATATGCAGATCGAGTTGTGTTACACATTGAGACTGCAGAATTCGTTCCTGATAATACAGAATTAACGTCTCTGTTTTTACAATTATAGGAAACAATCAGAAACAGAAGCAATCCTATATACATTACATATATCAGATCTCATACCTGTCTGCCAGTCCCACTAGCACAAGGCAATGATGAGAGTGATCGTTTATTAATTGGAAGAGTGCCAGAAGCCTCAGAATTTCATAAGAAACATCATGTAAATAGCAAAGGTTTGAAAAAGGACTTCTCCATCACTTGGCAAGAAGCCAAGGAGATAGTGAGAAACTGTCCTACTTGTTCCTTTTATAATCAAACACCATTGCCCACAGATTGTAATCCTTAGGGCATTCAGATTAATGAGATTTGGTAGATGGATGTCTTTCACTTTGCAGAGTTTGGAAATTTGAAATATGTGCATCATACTATAGACACATTCTCAGGGTTCCAATGGGCTACTGCTCTTAACTCTGAAAAAGCTGATTCTGTTATTACACACCTGCTAGAGGTGTGGGCAGTTATGGGTATACCTGCAAAAATAAAAACTGACAATGCTCCAGCATATGTCTCTACAAAACTGCAACAATTTTTCAAATATTATAACATAAAGCATGTTACCGGTATACCACACAATCCTACAGGACAAGCAGTGGTTGAGAGATCTAATAGAACACTAAAGGAGATGCTCAACAAAAAACTTTGGAAGACTAAAGCCCCCAAACATAGGTTGCATAATGCTTTATTAACACTAAAGTTTCTTAATGCCAATGAAAAGGACAAACAGCAATGGAAAGACACTGGAGTACAGAAAAAACTGCTGAACGTATCAGCCTGTGTACTTCAAAGACGTACTAAACTCTGTATGGAAACCAAGACATGTGTTACATTGGGGTAGGGGCATTGCATTTGCTTCCACAGGAGAAGGAAAACTTTGGATACCATCAAAGTTGATCAAGATTCGAGTTGTAAAAGACAAACCTCTCGACAAGGACGAGTGACAGGAATTCTAATAAGGTATATCTTGTAAACTAAATAGAAATCTCCCAAAGGAAATGGAAGTATTTTGCTTTTATCTTCACAGGAAAACTCATCTCCAGAAGGCAAAGGACACTGCATAGATTGACACTTAAGAAGAGATGGTAGTTATAACCTTCAAACAAAAGGAACGTGCCATAAGGTAAACTTTACAGCTGTCTCTCAGAGAACTCTATTTCTCTTTATTTCCTAGTCCCTATTCAATTAAAACAATGCTGGATTTAGAGGTGGATGTGGCTTTCCTCCTCTAAAATTCAAGCACGTTGTTTAACTATACTAAGATTTTCTGTATTGTATCAAGGTGCCAATTAATGTAATACAGAATAAGAGAAGAATTTGGGGTATATCTTTGTCTTTGTCTTTTTTTGGCTCTTTCCTTCAATGTGTACACCCTCTCATGATTGTTATTCTCCCATTGTTGCTTTTTCCAGTATACACAAGCAAACATTTCTCTGCTGTTTATGTTTGAGTTCCACACAGCCAATGAAGACCTACCTGACAGCAATCCCTGGACACCCCAGAAAGAATATGGACCACACCTCATCGACTGCACTGGATCCAACTTGCTCCATTTCAATGGACACTCTGGCCAGAGCTTCAAGTACTGAGTTCAATCAAGTTGAGGATTTCAAGCGAGATCTTCAATCAAGCGAATCCCTTCTAACATGGACTGGATACAATCCATTCAAGACTCTCACTACACTAACATTTTCTTCATACAGGACCCCACAAAGCTATCATCATCCCATTTTATCAGGAAGTAACTTGGAGAATGCTATGCCCCCTTTCCCCTTGTTTTCACTTAGCATAGTGTATATACCTAGTTAGGGATAGCTTGCTATTGTTTATGGTTGGGATTGGAAGGAGGTGTTCAGGCTAGATCACCTCTTTCAGATGACTTTAGGGTTTAGTAAAAATAGAAAATTAGGATGTGACATAAGCAGATTGTTGTATCTTCTATTTCACCTTTATGATTATTAATTTTGATACTTTACACTATTAAGTTTTATTCCTAATTTAGACTAAAATGGAAATTGCAGGGGAAGCTTTAGCTATGCATGCTTAGGGGTATTCCTGAGGGCATGGACAGAGTGACATAGAGTGAGAGGCATTCAGGCGGCATTGTGGTTTCACTTTCAGTTTCACCACTGTGAAACTGTACAGACTGCTGCAGTGCCTGCTGGCTAGATCGATCTGTAAGTAAAGCCTTTTGCCTTTTGCTATTAAAATCCCTTGTATTTCTACCTGGCTCCATATTGGTAATTCCTGCCATATGTTTTAATTTCTCTTAAATTGTACATGGACAAAATTGATGAATTTACCTGATTGGTACAAATTTCTGATATGCTTAATGGGAATCTCCAGTGTTTTGGTGAGCTTTATATAGTCATCCTTTACTTCTTTTTTTTTTTTTTGTCTGTTTGTTTTTTCGAGACAGGGTTTTTCTTTGTAGCTTTGGAGCCTCTCCTGGCACTTGCTCTGGAGACCAGACTGCCCTTGTACTCACAGAAATCCACCTGCTTCTGCCTCCTGAGTGCTGGGATTAAAGGTGTGTGCCACCAACGCCCAGCTTCCTCACTTCTTGAGTGAGATTTGTTCCTTTAGCTATATTTCAAAGGGGAAAAGCCAAAAATGATGACTGTTACACTCAACATAAAGTGTGGAATCTTCATACCTAACTGTCCAAAAGGAAATCTCCAGCTTCACAAAACTACCTACAATGTTGATGCTACTCACAAAACTCTTAGTTTAATTGGGCCACAGTCTATTGAGCACTTACATTCATTACATTCATGTTACATTTCTTAGGCTATTAAAAACTGGAAAGACAATTTCTTTCTCTACTTTCCCTTTCAGAAATAATGAAAATATTAAACAACATGTAGGACCTGGTGATATAAGTTTCTGAAACTCTTTCAAGTCTACAATTATATATATATATATATATATATATATATATATATATGGATCATCAAGACAAGGTTTCTCTGTGTAGCTTTGGAGACTATCCTAGCACTCGCTCTGGAGACCAGGCTGGCCTTGAACTCACAGAGATCCATCTGCCTCTGCCTCCCAAGTACTGGGTGGCATGTGCCACCAACGCCCGGCCAGAGCATATATTTTTAACATGTCCAAAATGTACTGACAGTACATTAATTTGTCCAGAGTTTTATAGTACCAACTACTCTATAATGCTTGTCTCTTCTGTTACTATATAATTATTTACATCATTATGAACAGTGCCATGAGCTCTGAAATAATGACAGGTAAAAGTATTACCACAAATGTAGTTTTTCTTAGAAATTTCCAGGTGGGGCAGTAAAAGTCTATTTGTGTTTCAGAGATGAGAATTCTGTACATAAGTTCATTTTGATACATGGTTCTCTTCAAAGAATGGATAGTCATCCTTTACCCTGTATGATGACTGACTGATTAACTAGCCTCTGCATATAGTTGCCACTATATAAATTTTGCTCACCAGGTGTAGTAAGTCATGCTCAGTTTTGTGTAATTCCTTAAAAATTGTACATCATGTAGAATCATCGCTAAAGTCCCATTTTCTTCAATTTCTTTTAAATCATTTGAAGTCAAGAAGATGGTGTTGAAACTACCTGAAAGCTAAAATGGAATTTCCAGATAGATCAGGTGATAAAATATTTGACCTCTTACTCTCACCCCCTTCTCTCATTGGTTTTAAATATTACATCTGCTTCATCCCCTCAGTAGAAATATCCATATCACTTTCCTAAGAATAGTAAAGTTCCTACTTTAAAATGTTAATGTGTTATAGGACTAACCAATTATTTGGGAGAGTGATTAATTAGAACAATTTAAAAGAAAGAAAGATGTTTTATTATCAATGACAAAGGTAGAAATTTAGTAATGAAATTTATTTTTGTCTTGAATTGTTTTTTGACATTACATTTGACACGATGATTATATTCATTTTCAAATTAGTAAGTGACTATTTTCCTGATCAATGAGTGTATAAAAAGGTGATGTGATATAAAAACAAACACTAGAAATTCTTTTCACATCATTGAATTGAGAGCCCACTTTTCAAGAAAGAAATGATAAGAAAAAGTAAATGTCAAAACAGTGGATATATCACAATGAGAATTGCAAAATCAAGAAATAACTTTTATATTTTCTAAGAAAGGATGATTATCTTTTCTCTCAAGTTCTAGTCAGATAGAATCCTGTCAATGGAAGGAAAATAACTTAAAATTATGACATTTTGTCTAGTAGATGGATGTATGGGTAAAATCATTGTCACACAAAATGGAGGACCTTAGTTCAAATCTCTAGGACCTGGTAAAAACCAGATACATTACAGTGTTTCTGTCATGTAGTTTTTCTATGGTGAGAAGGGCAGTAGAGAGAGTAGAATGACAAAAAGCAAGTAGTTGAAATACAGGAGTCATGAGACACTTTCTCAAACAAAATTTCATGAGGGGCAAAAACTCAGTTTCACCATCTTCTATTTGCTTACTGGAACACATGTCTATTCACACTCATAGGAAAAATATGTCACATAACTAGAAACAGGAGAAAATGCAAGAGTAACATCTTCATGGGAGACATTAAATATTAGATATGAATAATCATATTTCATATGTTATCATACAAATAGATTGGTACAAGATAGCTAGTGATGCTATCATTGACATTTCTTTATATCTCTACAACTGCCCTGGAATAAGTTCTCTGTGTTTACATAAATTTAATCAAAGATAAAAGTTTAATGCAATTGATTTTGCTTGTGACATTTATTAACAGTTTTGTCTGAAATTTTAAGTGATGAGAACAGTTCCCATATCCAATAATTACATTTCAATATTGAACATGGGGTTTTCATGCGAAAATTCTAAGAACTAGCTAAATCATGTCAGTTTTTTTCCAAATATAAGCCAGCAAAATCTAACATAGACAATAGACTGGTAGTACAGTACTGCATATGTAATGCAAAGTTATCTGAAAGCTTTTAATCATAGATTGAAACTGATACATGCATAAAAATGAGAGATACACATACCAAAACCACCCTTCCAACTTCATCTACATGAATGAAGCCCATTCTGTACCTGTAAGGGATTCTCATCAGCAGAAAATAAACAGGTTAAAGCAGCAAGAAGAACAACTTTCATCTTTGGAGATCTTGCCTTTAATCTCAAGGTAAAAGATTTGATTTTGGAAAAACTGAACTGAAGATGAATTTAAAGCACTTCTCAGTTGGCAAAAAGCAGTGTGACCGAAGTTCTCACTCTTCCAGTTTTCCTGACATATTGGTTTAACGTCATATCTTGGCTCTTTCTTGTTGCCTTGTTTTACTGATGAGATTATTATTTAATGAAGCATAATGTGAGTGGGAAGATAATGCTGTACACCTGAGGGATTGTGATCTTAATGCGATCATTCAAGAAATGTAACCTTTCTTTTCACCTGCTCCTTTTGTACCTCCTTATTTTTTCTTAGTATTTTTAAAATTAGTAACAAGCTTTCTTCACATATGAATCCGAGTCCCTTCTCCCTCCTCTTCCTCTGACACCAATGACCCCCCAAGCCCCCACTGAATCCCCCCTCTGCTCCACAGAGAGGGTGAGGTCCTCCATGGGGGATCTCCAAAGTCTGTGATGTCACCCCAGGCATGGCCTAGGCCCTCCCCCATGTGTCCAGACTGAGAGAGCTTTCCTCCATGTGGAATGGGTCCCCAAAATCCATTTGGGTCCCAGGGATAAATACTGGTATACTACCCAAGGCCCCATAGATTGCTGAGGCCTTTTCACTAACACCCATGTTCAAGGGGTCTGGATCAGTACCATGCTGGCCTCTCAGCCATCAGTCTGCATTCCCTGTGATCCCATTGTTCAGTTAAGCTGTTTCTGTGGGTTTCACCACCCTGGTCTTGACCCCATTGCTCATCACTGGTCCCTCTCTTCAACTTCTCTATTTAAGTGCTGAATTATGAAATAAAATGTGTACTTCAATCTGTAAAACTATTATCACTTTCTCCATAAGACGGATTACTTTTTAAGTCTCATGTTCAAAATCAAGAAAATAATTCTTGCTAATATAGAGGTTAATTGATCAGTATATGTTCCTTTACTAACAAATCAAACTTGATTCTATACCCACGTATATTTAAATTCAATTTTTACATATGTACAACAGAAATTCCAAAAATGTGCAAAATGTAATCATTTAGTAGAGGGGTTTAAGAAGAATTTCTCACAATTAAAATCACACAGAAAGTGTTAGTGCTCAGATTCCTTTCTTCCTTATCCACTCAGTAACATGTACAAAGCAGAAAGTCATATGACTTGCATAAAATATACCCTGATTATTTGACATTGATATTGAACATGCATTTCAATTCTGCACCACCTCATATTCACTCCATCCAAATGTTCTCAGGGATAATATGATTCCAAATTCAATATTCTGTTGCTCAGCAGCATTATGGAGAAAGTGTACATGAGGACTTGTGACACAGAAATGGCTTATTTTTCAAGAAATATATTAGAAAATGCAAAATGCCAGCAGATAATGTTCTTCCCAACAATGTACATTTTGTGAGATTTTGAAAAAGAGGATAGTAAATCTACAAACAAAATTTGTATCCTACTGCCAGATCTCATAGATGCTATTCACCATAAACAAAATTGACCACAATTAAATACTGATAACACATTTAACAAGGTTTCATGCAGGAGGCATAGAGCATGTGGGTACACAGTGATGGATAAAAAATTATTACGGCAAGGAAATTAGTTCATGTATGTACAACTTTACTCAAGATTCTTGATTCATCCAAAGTATTCATCCATAAACTTTTCTTTAGAATTTTCTCTTCAAAACTTGTCTCATCAAAACATGTCTCTAAAATCTCTCTTAATGTTCTCTTTAGATATTCTTCTTAAAAATTCTCAAAACCTTTAGAACTTTTCCTTAAAAATTCTCTGCTAGATCCCACTAGATTTTCAGTTTATATATCCAAAGAAACAATTAGGTATTCTCTGAAAATAGATACTGGTTATGGAAATGACCCTCAGAGTAAAGAAGGCAGATACATTCTTGACAAAAGTCAGGTCCCTTATGTCTCATAGAGTAGACATGACTTGTGCAGCATCCAGGCAAAACTTGAGGTGTGGAATGAGTTAAATGGAGAAAGGGGCTGTGTATGATCCGGAGAATGTAACTCCTATAGCTGATGCCATGGATAGATGGAATTTCTTTCTCTGCAGATTTTTTGATAATACAAAGCACACAGTATATATTTTATATATCAAGAATGCATAGCAAAAGATATTCTGGAGTCTGTATTTATCTTCGAGTTGCCAAGGCAAATTTTCTCCATCAGAAGTTAATTCTGGTGGGTTGATTCCTAGAATATTAATTTCCAGTTCTGTAATAACAACATTGCTCAGGACACATGTGTCCCTTGGATTTCAGAACATTAACATAACTGGAATTGGAAGTACATAAAAATAACCATGTATTCAGATATGCTTTACAAAGATATATAATATCTCTTATTTGCAATGGACATTTGGGATGGGAATTGAGAATTTAACATATGAAAATATCCATAAATTTAATGAAAAGAAAAATACACTATAACCCTTTTGTGTGAAATGACTTGGATATTTTTTGAAGAAAATAGTGCGCTCATGAACAAAATCATAAAAGAGTTTGAAATATTTTGAATCACTGAAGTAGTATAAATAAGTAGAGTATTAAGGTACATTGAAAATTTATAACAATTAGTTCAAGAGTTCCTTTCTATTCCCATTTCTGGGGTCCATTCCTTTATCCCTTAGAGTCCTCAATGTTTCCTAGTTTCTTTGGTGAAGAGGATTATAGGCTGATAATCCTTTTCTCTATGTCTAAAATTCATATAGGAGTGAGTACATACCATGTTTGTCTTTTTGTGACTGGGATGTTTTCTTCACTCAGGATGGTTTCTTCTAGTTCCATCGATTTGCCTGAGAATTACAAGATTCCATTCCTTTTTTCTGTTGAGTAGTACTCCAATGTATAAATATACCACATTTTCTCTATCCATTCTTCAGGTGAAGCACATCTAGGTTGCTTACAGGTTCTGGCTGTTACAAACAATGCTGCTGTGAACATGGTTAAACATATGTCTTTGTTGTATGCCTGTTCATTATTTGGGTATATACCCAAGAGAGGAATGGCTGGATCTTGAGGTAGACTGATTCCCATTTTTCTGAGCAACTGCCATACTGATTTCCAGAGTGGTCTTACAAGTTTCCACTCCCACCAGCAATGGAGGAGTGTTCCTTTTTTTTCCACATCCGCTACAGCATAGATTGTCATTGGTATTTTTTATTTTAGCCATTCTGACAGGTGTGAGGTGGTATCTCAGAGTTGTTTGAGTTGTGTTTCTCTGATGGCCAAGGATTTTGAGCACTTTCTTAAGTGTCTTTCAGCCATTTAATATTGGGAGATGCCAGTTTGAGAGCAGGAGAAGAGGAATGGAGACAAAGAAATAGAGGAGCAGAAATATAGAGCTGGGGGATGAATAGAGGAGAGAGAGCAGGATGAGAGATACCATATTAGTGGGAGCTATTATAGGTCAGAGGAGAGATCTGGCACTAGGGAGATTTCCAGAGACCTACAAGGATGACATGAACTGACAATCCAGGCAATGGTGGAGAGGATAAACTAAACGCACTTCCCCTAAAATGAGATTGATGACTTCTGTTTAAGCCATCCTAGAGCCCTCATCCAGTGGCTGATGGAAGCAGAGACAGACATCCACAGATATACTCTGAACAAAACTCTGGAACTTAGTTGAAGAGATGGAAGAATGAAGATCGAATGGGTGAGTACCATGTTGCAGAAACCCACAGAAGCACCTGGCCTGAACAAGGGGGAGCATATCGACCCCAGATGCTGTCTGGGAGGCCAGTACAGGACTGATCCACTCCCCTGAACATGGATGTCAATGTAGATGAACTACAAGTTTTTCTGTGTTGACATTGTTTTAATCAGATGTGGAGTGATACTACTTTCATCGCCATTCCAGTTCTTGTCTTATGAGGAAGTGTGCTCATAACACTTGTGGAAATATTCCTGTCAAAATTCGTATGTTACTTTCTTTTTTAACCCAGAAGATAAGAATGTAATGTTTCTTTTTCTAAATTCCAGTGATACCATGTGTGCCTTTTATACTATATAGTTTGATACTTTATTTCCTATTTAGATATTGTAATAAATTTTCTTTTTTTTCTTTTTTTGTATATACTGATTTTTTTATTAGTTCAAATTAGGAACAAGCTTGTTTCACATGTTGATCCCTTCTCCCTCTCCCTCCACTCACCCCATTCCTCCTCCCCCACACCTGACTTAACCCAAGCCCATCCACCCTCTACTCCCCAGGCAGTGTAGGGCCCTCAACCAGGGCTCCACAAAGTCCACCACATAGTCCTGGGCTAGGCCTGGGCCCTTCTCCATGTGTCCAGGGCAACAGTGCACCCCTTCACATGGGATGGGCTCTCAAAATCCCTTCTTACACAAGGGTAAAATACTAATCAATTACCAGGGACCCCTGGAGTGCAGAGTGTGTCAATCATTAACAATTAAGGGTCTCTGTGAAACAAAGAGATAGCTACCATTAGTTAGCAGATCCTGAGGTCTGCAGGTTTTACAACTGGTGGGGTCAGGAGGCTATCTGATTCCAAGGCCTCCCCTCAAGACAAAGGGTTTCCTAGAAACCCATGAATCTGCTCATGTATTCAACAGAGAGTCGAGGTCCCTCCCTAAGCTTATGGTTTTTGCCTTTAAATGATTGGCACATTGGCCAGTGGGGCAATCTGTTTCCTTCATGAGCCACTCAGGCAGGGTGGCCATCTTGGAATTCTTGGTACCCAGTTATCTTATGGCCTTGTAAGGGAGTAATTGCTGGTGGCTGGCAAATTCCAGGCACTAAGTCATAGTAGTAGCCTTGGTCAGTTTCTGGGCTATATTTCTTTGCTAATTTTTAAGTCTTTCAATGACAGGACCATTAAGACACACCAGAAAAGATGGCTAATAAAAAATTACTCTAGTTCTACAACATGGAACTGAGAGCTCTCTAAAGATGACAAGATGCCTGTGATTGGTCTTTATCACCACTTGGTTGCTAGGAGCTTCCAGGTCCACACCCCCCCACTCACGCCAAACATTAAGTATTAAGGGTGAGACATTCTAGGTCAACAGGTGTTTTCTGTACATAGACAGGAAACAAATTCGTTATCAGAAATATTATAATATCTGCCAGGAATTTTCAAAATGTTTGTCAAAAATTACTAAAATCGCTCAGGCAAAAATACAAAATATTGTGCATGGCTGATTTCCCTAGAAACTCTCTTGTGTTCCAATGTCATTTTTTGGAGTCCAATTTGCTGATTGATGATAATTGAAACCTACTTTTTGAATATTATTTTATTTCTACCTTCTTGTTTCTTTATATAATGTATATCTGGTCTGTGTATAAGAATGTGTACTATGTGTGTCACCCAGCAATCCTCATCAGATAGTAGAGGGCAACAGATAATTTGGTACTAGATTGCTAGGTTGTTGTGCTCCCATCATTTCTGTGATAGGAGTCAAACAAAATTAAGTCTCAAAGTCACCTCAAAAGCTGGTCCTTTCATGTTCAAGATTCTTTCACAAGATAATTGAATTACCATTTTTATCTAGCAAATTCACACTGAGAGATGCTTTAAATGCAGCATTCTCCATAAGTTTCTTAAGCAGGATCTTCCCCAAAAGATCAACATTCCAAAGACATGTTGAAGAACTAATTATTCCCATACATTGACTCAAAATTACTGCAAGATTCCTTCACATTGGACAGTGGTTTGAAAACAGTTTTGCTCAAGATTTTAGAATGGGTACCTCATTGATGAGAGATCATTAGACAAATATGTGATAGTTACTTTGAAACCAGAGGATGTAACAAAAACTTGACATTCTCAAGACAACAGTAAGAAAATAATTTCATAATTTCAAATGAAAAATGAGAAAAGTTACTTAGAAAGATAAATAAACAGTAAGAACACAGAAAGATGACAAAACCCTAGAGACAATTAAGTCATTTAAATAGAAATGTATAGGTCTTTCCTTTTAAGTGATTGTTCTTAATAAACTGTGTCTCTTGGTATTATGAAGGAAATGAAAATAAAACAAAAACTGTACATGCCAATAATCATCTCAAAGGCATTAAAATGGAAAAATATTTCAGTAAAGAAGGACTTATTATAAATAGTATATAGGTTGAATTTTTCCAGAGTGAAAAGTAAGAAATGAAGTTTTCTACAAGTTATAATACAGAATAAGGACAGGATACTTGTAGATGGGAAGGAGAACTATAAAATCCTGTTTGCTTAGAATGAAATATTTTTAGAATAAAATTTTCAAAGGGAAAAGTTGTTCCCTGGTCTTCTTCCAAACACTGGGTTCTGGGTGGGCTATTTTCAGGTTCATTAGTTTTTTTTTTCAATGGATGACATTTAGGACTTTTACTATTATTATTATTATTATTATTATTATTATTATTATTATTATTTCTTCTGGCAGGAGCATTCTAGAATTACTGCTTTGCATTCAAAGTCATACAAGAAAATTTTATAATTCCTTTTCTCAATGTCTTGGCCGACACTGCCCTGACTACTCTATGCCTTGCTGCCAACAAGGATGCAGGTATTAAGTTACATTTTTTGTGGAGCACATTTCCTGAATCATGAGTCACTGTATTGAAAAAGATCATTAAAATGATCCACAGTTCTATCTCTCTGACTATTGTCCTACTGTGAACTTGCTAACAGTACAGAAGGCCAGAAATAACAGAGTAAAATTTTGGTTTGTACTTCTGGCTTTCTGTGTGTACTCTTCTGGTGCTTACATTTTTCCTTTCCTTGTGACTCTGAAGGTACCTTAGTGAAATGATGCTGTACATGTTGGTCTATGTGTCTTTCTATGTGTCTATGTATATTTAGGTCTCTAATTTAAATACCCTGGTAAATTTTATGAATATAGGCATTATGATCTCCAAGAAAGTGTGTATTCTCTTTTAAGATATAGGGAACTCCCACACAATTTTCATAGCAGCAAATCACTAGGAGAAGATTCTAGAAAACAGACTGCAACAAGGATACATCTTTTTTTGAGACAGGGTTTCTCTGTGTAGCTTTGGATACTATCCTGTCACTTTCTCTAGAGAAGAGGCTTGCCTCAAACTCTCAGAGTCCTGCCTTCCTCTGCCTCCCAAGTGCTGGAATTAAAGGCATGTGCCACCAATGCCCGACAAGTATACATCTTTTACATTGAATGTTCTGAATTCTGGGATGATATTACACTGACATGTCATGCCATGTAATGAGAATTTGTGCAAAACTAAAGAAAAATACACTGTTGATTTCTGACTTTTATTTTATATCAAACTATCTGGAAACATTTTAGCCTATGAATTTCAAGACTCCATTGTATTTTTTCCCACTGAGTAGTACTACATTATTTAAATGTACCCATGACAATCTATTCTTGACCGAATGTGGAGAAAGACGATCACTCCTGCACTGCTGGTGGGAGTGCCAACTCATATAGTCACTTTGGAAATCAGTATGGCAGTTCCTTAGGAAAGTGGTAATCAGTCTAACACAAGATCCAGTAATTCCACTTTTAAGCATATATTCAAAATATCCACAATCATGAAACAAGGACTTCTGTTCAACCATGTTCAAATCAGAATTATTTTTAATAGCCAGAACCTGGAAATAACTAATTGCCCTCAACTTAATAATGAATGCAGAGAAAATGGTGCAATTATACAGTGGAGTACTATGTAGAGGAAAAAACAAAGGAATCTTGAAATTTGAAGGCAAATGAATGGATATAGAAGAAACCATCCTATGCAAGGTAACCTAGTCACAAAAAGTATAAAATGTATGTACTCACTCATGTATGGATTTTACACTTAGAGCAAAGGATTGTCAGCCTATAATTCACACAAACAGAGAAGTTAGGAAACAAGTAGTGCCTTAAGAACCACATACATGGTCTCCTGGGGAAGGGGAAAGGAACAAGATCTTTTCAGCAAATTTGGAGCATGAGGGAAGGGGAGCGGGACATAGAAGAAAGAAAACAGGAGAAGAAGAAGGGGGATGAGGACATGATGGTACAGGAAGGTTGAGTTGGGGGAAGGATAAAAGAGAGCAAGACAAGAGATACCATACTAGAGAAAATAATTACAAGTTTAAAGAAAACTCAGGCAGTAGGGAAATGTTCAGAGATCTATAAAGATGACCCCAACTAACTATCTGAGCAATAGTGGAAACACTATCTTAAATGTCCTTCCCCAATAAAGAGACTGATAATTACTTTATATATCATCCTAGAACCTTCATCCAGTAGCTGATGGAAACAGAAGCAAACACCCAGAGCTAAACACTGAGCTGAATTCTGGAATCCAGTTGCAGTGAGTGAGGAGTGATAAGCAAAGGGGTCAAGACCAGGCTGGAGAAAGTCACAGAAACAGCTGACCTAAACAATGGGGATCTCATGGACCCCAGACTGATAGCTGGCTAACCAGCTTAAGCCTGTGCCTGACCCCATGAAGGAAGATGTCTGGTTGGATGTCTGGTTAATCTATGGGACCTCTTCTGTTGGATAATTAATTGTCCCTAATGTATAAATAGACTTTGGCAGCCCACTATACATAGAGAGGTACTCTCTCAGCCTAGACACACAGGGAAGGGTATAGGCCCTGCTCCAAATGATATGATAGACTTTGAAGAATTCCCCCATGGAAGGCCTCGTACCCTGAGGAGCAGAAAGGGAATGGGATATGGGGTAGATGTGGGCAGTGGTAGGAGGGGAGGGAAAGGGAATTGGATTGGCATGTAAAGCAAGCTTGTTTCTAACTTAAATAAAAAAGGAAAAATGAGTTTGTCTATCTCCAGTTTCTGCATAACCACCTAAATGGCTCCCTTTACCAAGATAACTCTTTCATTGCTCTGTCTCTCCCTCCATCCCCAAACTTGGCCTTCTTGCTCCCTCATCTTTCCATTCCCCCATCACCTTCCTTCAACCCCCTTCCAGTTTACGCAGAATACATCAACTATTTTCCCTTCTTGGATTCCTCCATTTGTGTTCTTCTTAGGCGCCCCCATTTACCATGTTTTGGATTGTAGCCTTTGCTATATATCTACTATTCATTTATGAGTGAGTACATACTGTGTTTGTCTTTCTGGTTCTTGGTTGTCTCACTCAGAGTTTTTTTGTTTGTTCCATCCAATTTCTTGCACATTTCAATATGTCCTTTTTTTTGCAGTTATACAATAAAGAAATTCAAATGATAGGTGACGTTTAATAAGAGTAAATCTTATGGTGATTCCATGGCAGTGTTAGCTATGAAAAAATGATTCCTATATAGAACTTATTATTTAAGAGGTATTATTAAGTGATATATACAAGATCGGACATAAATCCTTAAAAGAGAGAAGCCTAGGAATTTTAGAAGTTTAAAACATTGACAGAAGCATTACTTCTTTGTGTTCCATCCCAGAAACATGGAACTAACATGGGCTAGGAAATGATGCTTTATTTTAAAACTAATTGCAAGTCTTGGAAACCTCTGTAAGGCAAAGTAGGCAGTTCCAGAAATCTTGGTGTTCCGTTACTCTTTTTAGGATTGTAACAAAGATAGAGATCATATTGAAACAAGATTTTATGCCAGAGACATAAAGAGAAACATCCAATCTTACAGAATTATCTGGTTTCATGAGAAGACCTGTCTGATCAGAATTATTCTTAGTGTAGGAAGAATAAAGAGCAGAACACCGTATTTTAAAACTTAAGGGGGCAAATGATGGTCTTCTGTCAGATATAAAAGAAAGAATTTAGACAAGTGACTGAGTAATTAATTTTCTCTTGAAATATCAGATTTTCATAATAATATATCAATATGATAATAGTGGAGAACCTTGTTTGATATAAAAGTTAGTAGGAAAGATGTATTAACTTAGTGAAACTTATTTAGAGAAAACCAATCTATTTTTTTTCTGTAGCTCAAGGCTGTGCAATAGGAATTTTAGGGAAAAAGTTATTGAGTCAAAGGATTTGATGTTATCATGATACATTTAGTTCTCAAGAAATTTGATATTTCTTTGTTTTGCTACTTTCACTTTGGTATGCTTATGTAATCATGGAAGACTTTAAAGAAAAATTTTTGGACCAGGTAAAGACTTTATAATCAATGATTTAAGTCTATGATTGAATGATTTTGTGTATAAATAAAGCCTGGGAGAGATACAAGATGTCAGAGTAGGCCAGGCCATATTGAGATGTACCTCCTCACTGTCCATCTATCTGCCCATTTCTCTGTTGTTACTCTTGTATCCACCCATCTTCAGACCCTGCACTCATCTAGAGCTGGACACCCACAGTGTGACTTAGGGGGACTGTGCATTGAGGTTTCCTGTACTCACAATAGCAATCACAATCCCCTACCATTTTCTGGTGCCTGTCTATGTAGATGTAAGGACTCTTAGCAAAAATAACACATCTGTCTACAGGCTGCTCTGCTATCTGCTATGCTTCCTGCCATAAAGATAATAGACTGAGTTGCCAGTCACCACCTCAATTAAATATTTTCCTTACAAGAGTTGCCATGGTCATGGTGTTGTCTCATAGCAATCAAAAAAAAATCTAACTAAGTCACTAGTTAAGCCAAAAAGGAAGTATAAATAGAATACAGGAAACTATTTATGTTTCACTGATTTTGCATATCATTCTGTCTATGCATCAGGGTTTGTGCTTCAGTTTACAGTCACCCTTAGGAAACACAAGGACAGAAAGACAGAGAGAGAGAGAGAGATAGAGAGAGAGAGAGAGAGAGATTAAATTTAGCCATGAGGAAGAGAAAGAAATGGGTGAGGGGGCTGGTAGACAGGAGAAAAAAAAAGCTAGGAAGTAACAAGGAATATTGTGTTTATGTAGTTTAATATTTATATCATGTAAACATGCATGAGTATGTAAAAAACATTTAATGAGTGTCTGTCCCCTCACTCAGAAAATATCTCTGATCCAAACACAGGACACTTCTGCCAGAAGACAATGTGGACCTCCCAAAATCACACCAACCCCACACACCTCAGTACCTCAGGCAGAATGTACCTTCCCCACCACAGGCAACTAAAACAAAATGACCCTGTGGTCAGACACCATTAGAAAAACCCTCCACCATGCCAACTCTTTCAGGTAGGCAACCCTTTCCAAAACAAAGGATGTGCCTGTCAGAATACCAGGTGGGTCAGCTGCTCATAGATTCCCTGATGGAACAGTGACCACACCTGCCAACACAATTATAGTTGCATTGCTTGATCATAGACCTCTTCCATCTTTCCTGTATTCCTCCAATACTATCCCCCAAACTCCCATCCTCTATTCATCACCATGTATATCCTTTAACGAGAGTGATGACTCACTGTCGGGACAGTAGCCAAAATCCTGCCCCAACACAGGCAAAGAAGACCTGCTTGGAAAAGGACCATGCCAGCACCAGAATTTCAGCCCCCACTTCAGTTGAGACCCTCTGGCTAACTACAGTTCACACAGG
Source organism: Cricetulus griseus (assembly GCF_003668045.3). Taxonomy (NCBI): domain Eukaryota; kingdom Metazoa; phylum Chordata; class Mammalia; order Rodentia; family Cricetidae; genus Cricetulus; species Cricetulus griseus. The sequence continues at coordinate 106,741 of NW_023277030.1, forward strand.
TCAGAAAAGCAAAGTGAAAACAGAAACCAATGAACAAATCACAGATCAACAAAGATAAACCCAGAGATCATTATTTGAACAGAGAATTACACCAGACCCAGATGCCTAGATACCAATGTAAGAAGACAATCAACAATAGTCAGGGCTAATTCTCACAATCAGAGCTCTGCTACTACAGGAATCCCTTAATGCTTCAACAGAGCAGAAGCATAAGAAAAAACAACTTAAAACCAATTTTATGAAGATAATGTCTCTGAAAACAAAGTAAATAAATCCATAAAAACATCTGGGAAGCTAAAAACAAATATTGACCCTCACACATTAATATTGGGAGAATTCCATACCCCACTCTCGCCAATGGAGCTGTCATCAGACAAGAACTAAACTGATAAATAGTGAAGCTAACAGAAACCACATGGACATACTTGCTATTTTCAGAACATTTCAACCAAACACAAAGTAATATAGTTTCTTCTCAAAGATTTTCTCCTAAATTGATCATGTACTTGATCATATAGCAAGTTTCAGCAAATACAAGAAAATTGAAATAACACCACCATAGACTAAAGCTGGAATTCAACCTCAACAGAAAACCTACAAATACATGGAAATGGAAAGATTCTCGATTGAATGACTACTAGGCCAATCCAAAAAATGTAAGGAAATAAGAAAGGTAGAAAGAAAGGTAGAAAGACTTCCAAGAAAGCAATAACAATAATTGTACAGCAAACCTGAATTTATAGCACAAAATGGAAATTATGCTAAGATGAGTTTACATATTATTTATTGCCTCCATAAAACATTGGTGAGATCTCACACAAACAAATTAACAGCACACCTGAAATCTCTAGGATTTTTGTCTATCTTGTTTATTTAAAAGAACCAAAACCTTTCTTCATCAATTCTTTGTTTCTACTTTATTGATTTCAGCTTTTGGTTAGAATATTTCCTTCTATATACTACTCTTGGATAAACCATTAATAAAACTGACTACAAGACAAAGAGATTATATCCAAATTAACAAATTCAGGAACAAAAATTAGGACATAATGAAAGAATCATTAGGTTACACTTTGAAAACCTCTTCTCCTCAAGATTGGACAGCTTAAAACAGATGGACAGTTTTTTCCATAGATGACACTTACCTAATCTAAGTCAAGATAAGACAAATAACTTAAATCAGTTCATAACTCCAGGGGAAATATAAGAAATAACCAAATGTTTTCCCAAAAAACAAGCCAAGGGCACATGTTGTTAGGCAGAATTATGCCAGAATTTCTTTTTTTCTTTTTGTTCAAGACAGGCTTTTTCTGTGGCTTTGGAGGCTGTCCTGAGACTAGCTCTTTTATACCAGGCTAGTCTCCAACTCACAGTGATCTGCCTGTCTCTGTCTCCTGAGTGCTGGAAATAAAGGTGTGTACCACCACCGCCTGGCCTGCCAAACTTTCTAAGAAGAATTAATGTGAATACTCTCCAAATTAGTTGACAAAATGCAACCAGAAGAAACACTGCCAAAGAAACTTTATGAGGCCATTGCCCCAATGATAACCAAACCACAAATTGATTCAACAAATTAAGGGAATTATAGACCAACTTCCCTTTTGAAGATACAGTTAACAACAATCCCTGAAAAACTTGGAAATGTAATCCAAGAACACATCAAAAACATCATCCAATATGACAAAGTAAGCTTCATCCCAGAGACACAGGGATGGTTCAAGAAACAAATAAATATCTCTGTAATCCCCCATATATCCAAACTGAAAGAATAAAACACACTCATGACAATAGAATCTCAGAGCTTGTGAGATTGGACACCAATAACTGGTCATATGAGGCCCAAGCCACAATATGTATTCCATGCTGGACACTACCTATATTGTCAGGATCCTCAAGCTTACTAGTTCAGAAAGCCCTAGGATAGAACCCAACAGGACTGATAAAAATGTCAGTGCAATGATTTCCAATGATATGTTGATATATTTATAGGGAATAGCCTATCACATTCATCATCAGAGAGGCGTCATCCAGTAGCTCCTTAGTATGCTTTATGGTTTTGTTGTTGTTTTTTCTTTTGTGTGGTACTTCTGTGACTTTTTGGTGTATTACCAATCAACATTGGCATATGTATAGAGGATCTTTTTCAAGTCAAATGTAGGCTGTCATACTGGTAAACCTTTATCAGTTTACAGAGAACAAGCATGCTTTCATGGGTAAGATTTTGGTGCAAGAAACGTGATGGGAGAAATAATGTAATCATAATATAATCTAACAAATAAAAGCAAGGAAAAAAAACTTTCGTGAAAGAACTGTGTCACATTAGCTCCTTGATCAGAGGGTACCATAATCTAATCACAATGGCTCCATTAAATGTGTAGTTGTTAAGAATGTATAACAGAGCTAGAGAAGCTAGAGACACAGATTGGGCTGTGTGAAATCAGGATCTCTCTTATTTTCTAGTATCAAGAGAGGAATGAACCAAGGCAAGTTTTTCTATACCAAGCCCAATTTGTAGACTCATTGGCTGATAATCTTTTTCAATCACTGAATCACTACTAACCTTGGTAACCTAATATATAGACTGCAAAGCCATAGGCATTGATCCCAAGGTCTGAAAGGCCAGATGGCTCTCCTCAGCAATCAAAGCATTGTATGTCCCTTAAATACACCTTGTTTCTTTCTGTTTTAAGGTTATCAAATGCTTCTACAATGTGTGGATACTCAGCTCTGTGTTAGCGCAGTGCTGGAACCATTTTACTCTGGAAAAAGTTCCTATATCCTACACTCATTATTCACAGAATTAAATCATTCACAAAAAATGGGCTGAGATATGAAAAATAAATGGAAACCTACTAATTGATACTCTAGTTGACTTGTAAAATTCAAATATAATGTTTATATTTTGATAGTGCCAGTTCTAGAGATGGTTTGTCACGCACTGTATAAGATTCCCACTGTCTATGTCTAAATTCCATATATGCATGTGTACATGCCAAGTTTGTCTTTTTTTGACTGGGTTACCTCACTCGGAATGTTTTTTTCTAGATACATCCATTTGCCTGCGAATTTATGATTCCATTGTTTTTTTTTATCCACTGAGTAATTCTACATTGGGTAAATATACCAGAATTTCCCTATCCACTCTTCAGTTGAGGGGTATCTAGGTTGCTTCCAGGTTCTGGCTATTACAAATAATGCTGCTATGAACATAGTTGAACAGAAGTCCATGTTGTATGAATGTGCTAATTTTGTTTATATGCCTATGAAAGGAATTGCTGATTCTTGTGGGAGACTGATTCCCATTTTCCTGAGGCATCTCCACACTGATTTCTGAAGTGGCTGCACAAGGTGGCATTCCCACCAGCAGTGGAGGAGTGTTCCCCTTTCTCCACATCCTCTCCTGCATAAACTGCCATTGATGTTTTGATATTAGCCATTCTGACAGGAATAATATGGTATCTCAGAGTTTTTGATTTGCATTTCCATGATGGCTAAGGATGTTGAGAACTTTTTTATGTGTCTTTCAGGCATTTGAAATTCATCTATTGAGAATTGTCTATTTAGTTCTGTGCTCCCCTTTTTAATTGGATTATTTTGTGATTTGGAGAATAGCTTCTTGAGTTCTTTATGAATTTTGGATATCTGCTGTCTATCGAATGTGGGGTTGGTGAATATTTTTTCCCATTCTGTGAGCTGCCATTTTGTCTTGCTACTGTGTCCTTTACCTTACAGAAGTGTCTTAGTCCCCTTTATTAATTGTTGGTCTCAGTGTTTGTGCTACTGGTGTAATGTTCAGAAAGTGATCACTCATACCAATTCATTTAAGGTAATTTCCCCCTTTCTTTTCTAATAGGTTCAGTTTGTCTAGATTTATGTTGAGGTCTTTGATCCATTTGGACTATAGTTTTGTGCAAGGTGATAGACATGGATCTATCTACAGTCTTCTACATGCCAGCATCCACTTATGCCAGCACCATTTGTTAAAGATGCATTATTTATTCCATTGTGTAACTTTAGCTTCTTTGTGAAAAATCAGGTGTTCATAGGTGTGTGGATTAATATCATGGTTTTCAACTCCATTCCATTAGTCTGTCTGTTTTTGTCCCAATACTATCCTATTTTCAGGACTATAGCTCTATAATAGAGCTTAAAGTCGGGGATGGTGATACCTCCAGATGTTTCAACAATAGTACAGGGTTGTTTGGCTATGCTGTGTCATTTGTTTTTCCCTATAACGATGATAATTATTCTTTCAAGGTCTGTGCAAAATTGTGTTGGAATTTTGATGGGAATTCAATTGAATCTGTAAATTGCTCATGGCAAGATTGCCATTTTTAATATGTTGATCCTAATTATCTAGGAACATGGGAGATCCTTCAATTTTCTGGTATCTTCTTTAACTTCTTTCTTTAAAGACAAAAAATTATTTTTTAAATTAGTTTATTTTTGTGTGTGTATGTTATTATTTTTTATTTGAATTAGAAGGTTATTTTACGTGTCAATTCCAGTTCCCTCTCCCTCCCCTCCTCCCCTGCCCCCCCCCAACTAACACCCTAACTTATCCCATACCCTTTCTTCTCCCCAGGGAGGGTGATGCCATCCTTAGTTGGTCTTCAGTGTAGGTCATATCCTTTGGTATTTTGCCTATTCCCACCCCCTTGTGTTTAGCCTCAGGGAGTACTCCTCCATATTGGTTGGGTTCCCAAAATCCATTCCTACACTAGGGGTAAGTACTAATACACTACAAGGGGCCCATAGACTTCCAAGGTCTCCTTACTGTCACCCATATTCAGGTGATCTGGATTGGTCCCATGCTGGTTTCCCAGCTATCAGTCTTGGGACCAACAGCTCTCCCTTATTCAGGTCAGCTGATTCTGAGGGTTTCAACAGACTTCTCTAGAACACTTTGCTCATCAGTCCTCCTTCTCTGCAACTGGATTCCAGGTAAGTTTAAGGATTAGCTATGGGCGTTCACTTCTACTTCCCGAAGTTGCTGGATGAAGGCTATCGGATGGCATATAAGTTAGTCATCAATCTCATTATCAGATGAGAACATTTAATGTATCTTCTCTGTTGCTTAAATTGTTATTTGGTGTCATCTTTGTAGCTCTCCAGACATCTCCATAGTGCCTGATTTCTCTTCATCTATAATGTCTCCCTCTATTATAGTATCTCTTATCTTGCTCTCTTCTTTTCTTCCCCTAACTCAACATCCCTGCCCCATCATGTCCACTTCACCCCTCCTTTTCTCCCCTTCTAATCCCCCTAGTTGTCTCTCCCCTCACCCCCTGCTCCTAATTTCCTCAGGAGAACTTGTCCCTTTCCCCATTCTCGAGGGGACCACGTATGTCTCTCTCAGGGTATTCCTTGTATACTAGCTTCTCTGGAAGTGTGGATTGTACGCTGGTAATCGTCTACTCTATGTCTATAATCCACATATGAGTCAGTATGTTTGTCTTTTTGTGACTAGGTTACCTAGCTCAGAATGGATTCTTCTAGTTCCATCCATTTGCCTTCCAGGTTCAAGATTCCACACCCCACCCCGAGTATTACTCCGTTGTGTAAATGTAACACCTTTTTCTCTCCATTCTTCAATTGAGGGGCATCTAGCTTGTTTCCAGGTTCTGGCTATTACAAATAATGCTGCTATGAACATCTTTAAACAGATGTCCTTGTTGTACAGATGTGCATTTTGGGGTATATGCCCAAGAGAGGAATTGCTGTATCTTGTGGTAGAATGATTTCCATTCTCCTGAGAAACCTCCATACTGATTTCCAAAGTGATCTTACAAGTCCTCACTCCCACCAGCAATGGAGGAGTGTTCCTTTTTCTCCACATCCTCTCCATCATAAACTGTCAGTGGTGTTTTTTGTTTTTTGTATTTTGGTTTTTTTTTTTTTTGATTTTGGCCATTCTGACAGGAATAATATGGTATCTCAAAGTTGTTTTGATATTCATTTCCCTGATGGCTAAGGATGTTGAACATTCTCTTGTGTGTCTTTCAGCTGTTTTAGATTCTTCTATTGAGAATTTTCTATTTAGTTCTGTACCACACTTGTTTTTGGGTTTTTCGAGACAGGGTTTCTCTGTGTAGCTTTGTAGCCTATCCTAGCTCTCGCTCTGGCAAGCAGGCTGGCCTCGAACTCACAGAGATCAACCTGCCTCTGCCTCCCGAGCGCTGGGATTAAAGGCATGTGCCACCAATGCCCGACTGCACTTTTCAATTTGATTGTTCGGTGTTTTGCAGACTAGCTTCTTGAGTTCCTTGTAAATTTTGGAGATTAGCCTCCTGTCGGATGTGGGGTTGGAGAATACCTTTTCCCAATCTGTGGGCTGTTGTTTTGTCTTTGTGACTGTGTGCTTTGCCTTATAGAAACTTCTCACTTTCAGCAGGTCCCATTTATTAATTGTTGATCTCAGTGTCTGTGCTACAGGTGTAATGTTCAGGAAGCTGTCTCTTGTACCAATTCAACCACCCATGCTCCTACACCTTATCCAGCATCATTTTACTCAAATGAAAACAAGACATTAATTTCTCTATGTCATTCTCTCCTGATTTCACACCAAGACCAGCCTGTGTACTTCAATTGTATCCCATTTCACTATGCACATGGTTACTAAACAATAGGCTTATGTGCTGTAATAGAAAAATAATCAATTCTGCTGACAAGTGATTATGCCTCATACATGATTCATGGTATATAACTTGGATTAACCTGAATTTCTGACGAGAATTTTGTCTATACATGGTGTCCAAAATATAACTGTCTTTATATGTGTTAATACATTGTTAGGCACTCGCTCTAGAGACAAGGATGGCCTAGAACTCACAGAGATCAGCCTGCCTCTGACTGCCAAGTGCTAGGATTAAAGGCATGTGCTGCCAGTGTCCGGCTGTGTTCCTAAACATTCTATATGTTAATTTTTATTGCCACCTACTAATTTTTCATTTCTAATTTTACTTTCTTATATATCTTTCTTTTTAGTGCCTTCCTTTCCTTTGTCATGATCTAATATTTACTTATTTCTTTTATTTTTTTTAGTTTTAAATGCCTTCCATCTAGAGAGTTGAAGATGGATCTCCTGGACCAACTACATGTCATACCTATTTTCTGTAGTAAAACAACATCCCAATTATCAACATGTGGTCTTGGAAACATGGTGTCATTATCTAGTTTTGCAAGTACTTGTGAAGCATCAAAAGTCAGAGGGCTGTTTTATTTTGTGTTGTACATTATCAGACACTGAGTCTTCCATTCTGGCAAAAATGGTGTTTAAACCAAGTGAAACAGGAAGAGATTCCTATGTATAATTTTCTTTGTCATTGCATATTAACTAGCAAAGATGTATTGTGAAATATCACACTTACTTTAATTTTTCAGTGTTGTTTAAATGTGGTCACAAGCTCTTGGAGTAATATTAGAATCAGAATTTAAAAAGCCTTCCAGCTATTGTATTCCATATGAAGCCAGCCTTCAATGGGATGACATGCAAATCATAGTTGGAAAAATGTTTTTCAAGAGTTCTAAACAAATGAGGGAAACCTGGCAGGATGGCAAATTCAGCAACTACCATCAGAAACAGGTTTATCTTTTTTCTTATGCCAACATCTGTTTGTTATATTAAATTGTGATATGTTAGTTCTTGTGTTATTATATTTCATCTCATATTAAGTAAGTAACTAAAGACATACACATTGGATTTAAAAGCTATAAATCTTCACACAATTAAATATGTCCATGTTTAATAGTAGTAAAATATTAATGTGCTATAAAAATTATATTAGGTATTTTATGTGTTGTAAATTATGATATAAAATAATATATTTACTCTTACCTTTGGATACACATTCAAATTTCACATAAAAGTTTTGTTTAAAAGGTTCACCTCTTTTCCCATTCTGTGGGCTGCTGTTTTGTCTTACTGACTGTGTCCTTTGTCTTACACAGATTCTCAGTTTCAGGAAGTCCCATTTACTATGGGACTCAAAGTCTGTGCTACTGCTGTTATGTTCGGGAAGTGGTCTCCTGTAGCAATTCACTCAAGGGTATTTTCCACTTTCTCTTCTACAAGGTTCAGTGTGGCTGAATTTAAGATGAGGTCTTTGATACATATGGATCTATCTGCAATTGTCTGCATGTCCAAATCCAGTTGTGTCAGCACCATTTAATGAAGATGTTTTCTTTTTTCCATTGTATAAATTTACCTTCATTGTCAAAAATCAGGTGTTCATAGGTATGTGGGTTAATATCAGGATTTTCAATTCCATTCCATTGGTCTATTTGTCTACTTTTATGTGAATACCAAGCTGTTTTCAAGACTATGGCTCTATAATAGAGCTTGACATAAGGGTGGTGATGCCTCCAAAGTTCTTTTATTGTACAGGATTGTTTTGATTCTCCTGGGTTTTTGTTTTTCGATGTAAATTGAGTATTGTTCTTTCAAGGTCTATGAAGATCTCTGTTGGAGTTGTGATGGAGATCAAATTGAATATGTACATTGTGAGGATACATGTTCTCTATACACCTTTCCTAAAAATACCTTCAAAAACAGGCCTAGCAATGTGTGTCCTGGGTAACTCCAATGACAATGAAACTGACAGGGGACATAAATTGTCATATCACAGTTTCCAATTTGTATCATTTATTACTTTTCTATTTCAAAATATAAAATTTAGTGTATATGTGTTTCTCTGAATATGTGTGTGCACTGGAATTATTTACCTGCTGAGTTCACAAGAGAGCATCAGATATCCTTGAGTTTGATGTACAGAAAATTTTCTAAATAGATTATAAAAGATCTTTAGCAATGATAATTCACTTTCCTCAAAATCTGTTTATATCTTTTTGGTGTTCATGGATGCTAGGATTTTTAAGTGCTTTTTCTCTCTATGCATGTATTTACCAATATTCCTACCTTCTTATCCATCTGCTACTTATATAGTTTAGGTCTTTTGGTAATGATTTTCATGTAACTACAGTATGCAAGGAGTTTTCAACACCTCTTCTGTCCTTCTTCCCTTCTTCCTATCTTTTTCAAGTACATAGTATATCTGCCCCTTTTGGCTTCATGAGGAGAAGAGCCCATTGTTAATACAAGTGTGTGGGATCTCTATTAGTATTCAGATGCAGATTAACCCTCTTGTTTTTGTAGCTGATGCATAATGTAGGTAAACACTGTGTGTTTCCTTGTAGTAAAAATTATCTGGAACAGAAATATCTATTCAAGGATAGAATTATTTATTTTAAAAAGAAATAGGTAGAATTTCATTTGCACAAATTTCATTGCCTTTTTGCCCTACATTATAAACATTTATCCTGAAATATATTACTCATTTTTTGTGATTTCCTTGATACAAAGGGAGAATAAAGTGTGTCTAAACCACTTAGAGAATAGTCTTTCCCCAGGGATCTCTGCAAATCACTAAAAATTAGAGTAGTTTTCTACATAGGATCATTAATTGAGAGGAGATGCTGCCAATTTTTGACACAAACACGATTTCACAGAGAATATAATAACTTTTTCCAGGAGTTCAGGGTAAGCTATTTTTTCAGGTTTCTTGCTGCATGAAAGCTCTGAGATCATAGTTGTTTGTTAGAAAGGCCGTCATTTTTGTGTCCATTGTGTTCGATGTTTGTGAGTGTGTGTGTGTGTGTGTGTGTGTGTGTGTGTGTGTGTGTGTGAGAGAGAGAGAGAGAGAGAGAGAGAGAGAGAGAGAGAGTGAGTGTGTGTGTGTGAGAGAGAGAGAGAGTGTGTGTGTGAGTGTGTGTGTGTATTTTTAGTTCTCTTTTATGTGTCTTTTGCAACAATTATTCACACACCTACCTTCCCCCCATATTTACACCTATACCATGTAGCCAAGTTGCCTTAAAGAGGAAAAAGAGAAGCTTATTTTAATTTCCACAAAGACAAATTGATTAAGGCAGAGGCACAAGAATGATATTGTCTCAATTATGGAAATATGAAAATTGGAGCATAGGAAATATGTTTAAATATTCATCAATATAGCTGAATAGCAATAGGATGTTTTCACTTTCATGTGTAGATTACTATATACATGTAGTTGTTTGGTAGATTTGAAAATAAGTATAACTTAAGAAAGAGGATTACATTTTTGTGAGAAAATCAGTGAGGATATAATGTCAGTCCATGAGTGGGTGGGGTTGTTTTAGCATGTGGGATGTGTACTAGAATGAGGCAGAATGTTAGTTCATAATTGTTGCCTGGAAACCCTGGTGGAATTCTCTATACCCATATCATGGGCCAATGAAGCACAGAGCAGTTGAGATCCAGTGTTGTTTCTAGATATTTTACTCTCCCAAGATAAATGTCCTGAAGAACCTTTAATCACAGCATGTGTGGACACTGATTGTCCTAACATGGCTATGGCAAACTCGCTGCAAGTTTGACTGAAGCTATTATTACACAATTCATGATTACCTATTATCAGGGAATATAGTCTGTGGAAAAACACTTCAAAGACTTTTGTTGATGAATGTTGTCTTCCCTAAGAGGTAACTCCATGGATTAAAAAAATAAAAGGACTCAGAATTATCCAACAAAAGGTGAGTTTTTCATTGTCAGCTTCCTTCCACAAGGCTTTAATCCATTTATTAGATTAGACTGAAGGATATTTGGGTAGGTTTAAGATTAGGGAAATCTATGGGGCCCTTTGTAGTAGACGAGTACTTATCCCTAGCATAGGAATGGACTTTAGGATTCCATTTCAGATAGAGGAATACTCCCTCAGCCTAGATACATGGAGAAGGGCCTAAGGCCTATCGCAAAGTATATGAGAGACTCTGAAGACACCCCTCATGGAAGGCCTCACTCTCCCTGAGGAGCATAAATGCTATGGGATAGATAGGGTGTTAGTTGTGGGCAGGGGATTAGGGGAGGTAGAGGGAACTGGAATTGACATGTAAAACAATCTTGGTTTTAATTTAAATTAAAAAATTGAGGAAAAGAAGCTGTGAACCTCATGATGAGGTATAGGACAATATTTTGCCAATAGAGTCTGATTACAACACCAATTAGTGGACACAAGTATGGCAGGAATGATTATTGTTCCTGGACAACAAGAAAGATCTTGCCTCACTTGGTAGAAAAGAAGCAAGATGAAGGAGTAAGATGACACAGATCCCTGTGTCACCTTACTGTAATGTCCTTCTCTGTGATGTGCTGGCCTGACATGTGAAGAATAGTGAGTTTCAGTATTTCTTGGGAGACGTATAGAGAACTTTTCCCAAAATAGTGAATTCAAACAAAAGCCTGCCCAGTGACATGGTGTGCATCTGTGTGGTAGAAGGAGGATACAATGACAACACAGAGGGGCAGACATCTGAAGAATATGTCACATTCATGAGATTAATTTTTTTTGTTGGGGGTAAGACAACTCCATTTTCTACTACAAACCAAACTAAATTTGGCAGAGCTTGGCACAGTTGCATGACTGGCGTTTTGTCATCCCTTGTCACTGTCTTGTATTTGCAATATTGGGAATTGAAGATAAAGGGTATGAGGTTACACAGCCTCTGCAATAGATACTCAAAAGAGAGAGAAACAGGGTGAAGTAAAAAAAAAAAGGTCAGGTAGAAAACTAAGTGGGACACAGTCTTAAAGAGGGAAGATTTTTTTTGAGTGGGAGAGGGAGAGAGCAGGGGAGGAAAGGAGATGTGGAGGGCCAAGAGTATGAAAAACTGGCATGTTTCGTGGAATTGTGGGGCAGGTTTTTTTTGCATACAAGCTTGTAATATTAGAGAATGAATGAGGTGGGAGAGAGAGTAAGGATTAAATGGAATGACCCCAATGGAGGTATTTGTATATGTGTTTAGGAGTACAGTAATTTGTTCCTACCTGGAATTATATAAAGAAAAATTGACCCCTTGTCTTCCTCAATAAAGGAAGATCGTCTTAGTTTAATGGTGACATGCCAATTAGTACTGTGGAGGTAGATGTGAATCTCTGCATGGAAGGTAGAAATGGCAGGTGAGAAGAACTAAATTTGGGGGATTTCCTGAGTATGCAAACAGACATCACCTTAATTTTACTTTTTTAGAAAACTAGTCAGGGTGAGATGATGGGCATCATGATCAAACAATGGTGAATACTTAAGTGCAGAAATGTCATGACATTGAACATTAGAATTGGGACATATATTGAGGGATAAAGTATTTTCTTGGTCTTTTGTTGTTGTTCGTTTTGTTTTGGGACAGGATTCGTTTGTGTATTCCCAGGTTAATCTGAATTTCAGTTGAATTACCGGGAAGGCCTCTAACATGGAGACCTGCCAACCTTTGCATGTCATACTTAGGGATAACATGAATCTCAACCAAGAAAGAGTATTTTTGAGACAGATTTTCTTTATGAAGCAGTGCTAGCTGTACTTGAACACACTGTGTAGACATGACTGTCCTCAAAAGCAGAGATCTGTCTGACTCTGCCCCCTGATGTCTGGGATTGTAGACATGCATCATCACTGCCTTGCAAGGAATAGTCTTGACTGAAATTGAAAAGTAAACCAGCATTGTTAGAAATTCAAAGAAAAAGATGCAGTGCAACAGTCTAACACACTCTAAATTAGGAGCTTAAAATTTGGGATGAAAATTGTGAGTTTGGGCCAAATAATATGACTTCTGTTAAAAAAATAAATAAGTTTCTGGAGAGAAGAGTCAATGTTTTAGAGCAAGAGCTGCACTTGATACATGATATAAGTGTGCTTCCCCACCTACACATGATGGTTCACAGCTGTTTGTAGCTCCATTTCCTGGGTACCTGATGTTCCCTTCTGCCTTTCTGGGAACTGACTTTGAGCACTCATGTGGTACACATATGTACTTTCTGGAATAAGTACATACACAGAAAATAAATATAAATAATTAAAAACTAACTGTGCATAGTAGCACACTTTATTAATCTTTGTATTTTTGCGGTGGATCCAGGTGTATTAGTGTGAGTTTGAGGCCTAACTGGTCTTTCAGGAATGCCTGTGCTACTCACAAAACTAAAATAATATAATGAAATTGATGATAATATAATAATGATAATAATAACAATGCAAAAATTCACATAAATTTGGTGAGCACTGTGTTTATAGGAGATAATTATCTCAGCTCTGGGAAATGGGGAAAGCAAGAGGGACTGATGAGGCAGTCTTTGATTCAAACCTGGATTAAATAAGAAATGACACTACAAAAAATAGCAATAATGTGCCTGTGATAACTAAGTATATAGTATGAGGCCACAGGAGTGTCAACCAAAGACACATTGGTGGAAAAAAATCATACCAATGAGGGCAAAATGGAGCCCGGAACTTTGTTATAGGGACTTTGTGGCAAGTGGTGTTTGGAGTAAGTGCATGGGGAGGAAACTGAGTTCTGTGTCATGGTGAAATGGTGGGCAGCATGTCTTTTTTGGTACTTCACTAAGTGGTTTGGGTGTTTAATCATAAAGACAACTTGGTTGTCTGCTGAGAATTATGGTCATTGGTGATATCAGGCCTCTAAGACTTGGCTATGTATTCACTTTGTCTTGGACATTGAAAAGTGGAGAGAAGAAAAGGAGAAGTTGAAGGGGAAGTGAAAAAGGAGGAGAAACAATGGAAGGAAGGAAGGAAGGAAGGAAGGAAACTTTGTAGCTAATCGCTTCATACTATATTCAATGTCCACTGTAGGAGTGAAAGGATGTGATGTTCCATGTCCCGCGCCCGCTCTGTATTCCTCGCCAGCAAGAAATACACGCAGGACACTCGGATCCTTCTGCAGACAAGCTTTAATGCATTTTACCAGAGTGGAGACATTGAACCAAGAAAACCATCCCTATATAAAAGGCTGACCAGCCGCCTGGGACGTATTACCCTATGAATGGCTTCAGCTCCTCAGGCAAAAATGAGCCACGGGATAGGCAGAGATCAAAGGAATGGAGATTACCCAGCGCCTGTGAAGTAATTCACACCTTGGTGTCTTCAGGCAGCATTATAATGCAGGAACCGGCTTCCTACATATCACCCTTTTTTTATTAATTAATGAAAAGGCTTTATATTATTACAAGCAAATAGGTCACCCATATGTTGAGGGATAGAGGCAGGGGTTGACCTTCCCAAAATCAAACATTAAGACTGTGTACGGGAGTCACCATCAGGCTGTTAGCTTGACCCGAAGTACTCCCGACCTGTCCTCTGCCGTTTTTCTGGGAAAGGGGATTCTCAAGGCAGGTAACCCTTATGCAGGTCAACGTACCTCCCAGAGAAGCCTGTATAATAGGCAACTCTGTGCGATGCCTATGCTCAGCATCCCTCTTTGGGGCTGCACAAACCAGACACTCTACCCTGTGCAGTGAGCCTAGGCTCCGGGTGTGCAAGAGCTGTCTGGCCGGCGGCCTATTGCTAGTAGCCAAAAATATAAGCGCTTGGATGATCTCTTGGTTTGAGCCCTGGAGCTTACATGCCAGCCAAAGAAGTAACAGCATTTCGCAGGCGGCTGCATCAAACAATTATACCCACCCCTTTTCTCACAGACCAGCCAAAAATAACAGCAATCTGCAAACGGCTGCATTGAACAAACACCTCCACCCCTTTTCCGCCAAGGGCAGGAGTTAATCTGGATAACAATAGCGGCTCTCAACTCCCGGGGGTAGAGGGTGGAGTTCCGACTTTTGGAGGTCTGAAGGGACTCTTCGGGTGAGTCTTTCTGGGATCCACAGAGGATTTTCTTCATCCTGTGGAAAAACACATATCGCTCCCCTGGATCTTATGAGAATAGGATCCGGGCCTCTCCAAAGACCAGTTAAGACATCTTTCCATTTTACCATCTCCTTAGATCTATCAGGTTCTGAGGTATGGCGCTTGGCCGCTGTATGGCCCTGAACGTCGGTGTTTAGAAAATTAAGGGTAAAGAGTGCCATGGATATTGCAACTCTTGGCACCGAGGGTAAGGATGCTCCCATTCCCTCCTTTTGTTTGATTAAATAAGACTTAAGTGTGCGATGGGCACGTTCCACAATGCCTTGTCCTTGAGGATTATAAGGTAGGCCAGTTAGATGGGTAATTTCCATCTGTCTGCAGAAGTGCTGGAACTTTTGAGAGGTATAAGCCGGCCCATTATCTGTTTTTAGGATATGAGGTTTGCCCCAGGCACCCCAAGCCTCTAAACAGTGTTGAATCACATGCGCGGCCTTTTCCCCTGTCAAAGGCGTGGCACAAATTATGCCTGAGCAGGTGTCCACTGAGACATGAACATATTGGAGCTTTCCAAAGGAGGCAACATGTGTAACATCCATTTGCCACATCTGCAGCGGCCTAATGCCGCGCGGATTTATTCCTACATGAGGTGCAGGTAAAAATTCACAGCAGTTTTTACATTGAGTAACGATTTGTCTAGCCTCCTGCTTTGTCAAAGCAAATCGACGGCGTAAGGTTTCAGCCGTCACATGAAAGCGCTGATGAAATTCTTGTGCAGCTTGTATCTGGGTGGACAAGGCGGCAGCCATCAGCTTTGTGGCCCGGTCTGCCAAATCATTCCCAGAGGACATAGGTCCTGGGAGCCCCGAATGTGCTCGAACATGGGTGACAAAAACAGGGAACCTCCTGTTTGATAGGGTAATTTGTATTTTTTGAAAGATACCTGCAACTCTGCTGGAGGGTCGTATTATACCAGCAGTTTCAAGGAGGTTGACTGCATTAACCACATAGGAGGAATCTGATACAATATTAAGTGGCCCCGGAAAGGCCTCAAGGACTTCCAGCACCACTTGGCATTCAACGATCTGGGGTGAGGTTTCATTGAATTGTTTAGAAACTACCTTATTTCCTATAACATAAGCCCCTACACCGGTTTTGGAACCATCAGTATAAACCACCGTCCCATTCGGGATTGGATGCTTTGCTGTCATCTGTGGAAACACTATAGCCTGATTTTGTGTAAATTGTAGGATTGGATGTTTTGGGAAATGATTATCAATTTTCCCTGAAAAGGAGGTAACTAACACCGCCCAGTCATTAGAAGTAGCTGTTAATGTTTGAATTTGCGCAGCGGTGTAAGGTACAACCAAGAGATGAGGGTCCCTGCCAAAATGAGCGACAGCTGCTTTTATTCCCCGAAGTGCGAGCTGCGCGACAGCATCCGGATACCAATCAATGATCTTAGCGGGGGAAGCATTTGGGTGAATCCAAAGCAACGGCCCATGCTGCCACAAGACGGCGGTCGGTAACTTAGCCGTTTTAAAGACGCATAGGCTGAATGGCAATGTCTCATCTATGCGATGCAATTGTGCATCCTGCAAGGCCTTTTCCACTTTTTGTAGGGCTTGACAAGCAGCCGGAGTAAAGCTTCTGGGGGAAGAAATATGAGGCTCACCTTCCAGGATGTCAAAAAGGGGTTTTAAATCTGCAGAGGGGATCTTTAAAAAGGGTCTCAGCCAATTTATATCCCCCAAGAGTTTCTGGAAGTCATTTAAGGTTCTCAGATGATCCTTGCGTATTTCTATTTTTTGTGGGATTATTTTTGTTGGGGTAATTACTGAGCCCAGGAAGAGACCAGTATCTGAGACCTGGACCTTTTCTGATGCTATCTCCAGTCCCCATTGTTTTAACTCAGCTACCAGCATGGGGAAGGCTTGTTGCAGGACCTCTATCTTCCTATGGCAGATAAGAATATCATCCATATAGTGAATCATAATCATGGATGTAAACTGCTTCCTTACAGGTTCCAATGCCTTTTGGACATACAATTGGCATATAGTTGGACTATTGGCCATGCCCTGTGGCAGCACCCTCCATTGGTACCTCTTGTCTGGTTCCATGTGATTGAGTGAGGGAACAGTAAAGGCAAACCTCTGCCGGTCCCGAGGAAAGAGGGGGATGGAGAAAAAACAGTCCTTAATATCTATAATAAGAAGCTTCCAATTTTGGGGTAGCGCAGAAAGCAAAGGGAGGCCTCTCTGGACAGGGCCCAGAGGGCGCATTTGGTTATTAATAGCCCGCAGGTCATGGAGCAACCTCCATTTTCCAGATTTCTTTTTTATAATGAAAATTGGGCTGTTCCAGGGAGAAGTAGAACTTTCTAAATGCCCCAACTGTTCTTGCTCCTGTATAAGTCTTGTGACTGCTTCCAGCTTTTCAGAGGATAATGGCCATTGAGAGACCCATACCGGGTCCTCTGTATTCCACGGTATGGGTCGTGAAGCCTCAATGGCCCCTAAATAAAACCCAGTCCTATTCTGCTTTGATTCCTTTTTTGTTCAATGGGCTCTATTCTACCTTGCTCCCTTCTGCCCAGGCCCCTTCCTGGTACATAGCCCATTTTTGTCATAATAGCTGATGCCTGAGGGGAATACTCATTGGTCAGGGTCATGCCCATGGCTTGTAACACATCTCGCCCCCACAGATTTACTGGGAGGGGCAAGACATAGGGGGTAAAGCGTCCCTGCCTGCCCTCGGTGCTCCGCCAGACCAAGGCAGCAGCACTAACAGCTGGAGAGGATTGATATCCAAGGCCTTGAAGAGAATGTGATGAAGTCACAGTAGGCCAGGATTTCGGCCACCAATGCAATGAAATGATGCTTTTGTCAGCCCCTGTATCTGTAATCCCCTCAAATTCTTTTCCATTAACCAATAATTTCATAGTTGGTCTCTCATCTAGGGGTATGGCCAGATAAGCTGAATCATTACCGGTAGAGCCCAAGGCTCTTTTTCGGGAGGTGCAATTCTCTCTATCCCCAGGGGAGGGCAATGGCACTAATTGTGCGATCTTATCTCCCTGCTTTATGGAGAACACGCCCCGAGGGCTGGAGCAGAGGACCTGGAATTCTTCCTTATGATATGGATCTACGATTCCAGGATACACAATGAGTCCTTGTAAGGTCAAGGAACCTCGGCCCAAAATAAGCCCAATGGTAGCGGGGGGTAAAGGCCCCGGAGACTGGATTGGGACCGGCTGAACATTCATTTGGGGCATTAATAAGAAGTCGGAGGCGGCACACAGGTCCACTCCGGAGTGTCCTCGGGAGTCCCTTCCTTCTCTGAGTTGCTTTTCCGGAACTGGTTCCCATATTTCTGAGGGCCCTGGGACCATGGGCCCCGCAGCCCGTTTTTTGGTTGGGACACTTTAGGTTCCTCCCTAGGGGGTAAAAGCCTACCTTTTATGTCCCGCACAGATTTGCATTCGCTGGCCCTATGATAACCTTTTCCACAGCGCCTGCACAACTCCACTTCTCTAATCCTTTCAGGGGCTCTACAGTCCTTTTTAAGGTGCCCTGTTTTTCCACAGTTAAAGCAGGCAGACATATTTCGGCGCCTTTGGGTTTGTAAGATGGCTGCGGCCAAGCCTGCATTAGTAAGTGGCCCTCCGAGTTCTCTGCAGATCTTTAACCAGTCCTGTAAACCTTTACTTTTCCGTGGAGCTATGGCTGCTCGGCATTCTTGAGTTGCTTGTTCAAAGACTAATTGTTCAATCAGAGGCATGGCTTGTTCTGCATCACCGAATATCCGGCTAGCAGCCTCTGTCATTCTGGCCACAAAGTCTGAGAATGGCTCCTGGGGCCCCTGGACTATCTTTGTAAGATGTCCACCTGATTCATCTCTTTTTGTCAATGCCTTCCATGCTTTAATGGCGGCAGCTGATATCTGGGCATATACGCCCCAAATGTAATTAGTTTGATTGAGGGCATGTGGCCCCTGTCCTGTCAGCATTTCAAAGGTCCATTGTCTCTGATTTTCATTTTCTGCTGTGACATTGGCCTTTGCCTGTGCCTGGGCTGCATCATAAAAAAGAGCCTTCCACTCCATATATTGTCCCATATTGGGGAGCACTGCTTTTACTGTTGTCTCCCAATCAGTGGGTGTCATAGCATAGTTTGCTAGTCTTTCTACTTGTATTGTTGTAAAATTGGCATTGACCCCATACTTCCGGACTGATTCAGCCAATTCTTTAATCTGATTATAGTCTACGGGAGCATGTATTCTTGCCCCCTCATTTTCAAAGACTGGGAAAGCCATCTGCAATTTCCTTCGCTGCTCTAATGGTAAAAAAGAGTCAGTACCAAATAATGGCGGTGCTGATGGAAGCACACCCGCTGGATTAACAGGCAGTGGCCTCATATTTGCTTTTATTTTTGGCAGCTCCTCCTCTAGCTCTGTTTCCTTGTTAGAGTCTAAAATCTCAGAGTCTGAACTGCTCTGCTCCAAGACCTCTAGTTTCGTTGTAGGGCAGAGGCTAGGTTTTAAATCTTTATTTCTCTTAAATTCACCGGGGTGTGACCGGTTATTCCCTATTTTCTCTCCCCCTTTTTTTATATCCTGGGGAGGGCCTTTTTCCTTGGACATGTCCTTCCTTTTTCGAGCTCCTATTCTCTCATCTCGTTCGGTTTCTGATATATTATCCTGTACCTCTTTAAGCATTTTTTGACTCTCTGCTACCATGGGACGGCAAGCCTCAATCTCTATATAATTTTTAATTAGGTCTCTCTGTTTTGAAGAGCCCATAATGCTGGAGGCTACCTGGGGTAAGCTTGGTCTCGAACTGGAACACCAGCCACGGTGGGCATAATATAAGACCAATGTGAACAAAATTAGAATAAAGACTAGAATTAAGGCTTTTCCATCCCATAGTGGTGGCAAATTAAAAGCAAAGTCAAAAAGGAAGGTGTCAGAATGAAGCATACCTCTCCGAACTTACCACCCTGCAGTTCTGAATCCGCCCTGTTAGAGGGGTCTCTGTGATGCCGGAGATGTTAACAATTCCCGGGTTTCGGCACCAGATGTCCCGCGCCCGCTCTGTATTCCTCGCCAGCAAGAAATACACGCAGGACACTCGGATCCTTCTGCAGACAAGCTTTAATGCATTTTACCAGAGTGGAGACATTGAACCAAGAAAACCATCCCTATATAAAAGGCTGACCAGCCGCCTGGGACGTATTACCCTATGAATGGCTTCAGCTCCTCAGGCAAAAATGAGCCACGGGATAGGCAGAGATCAAAGGAATGGAGATTACCCAGCGCCTGTGAAGTAATTCACACCTTGGTGTCTTCAGGCAGCATTATAATGCAGGAACCGGCTTCCTACAGTTCCATGTATTCCATACCTGTATAGGGAGATATAGTATCAATAAGGAAGAAATTACTTGCTGTATTATAAAATACTACCTTCAGGTGTGATATTATTTCACTGAATATACACAGAGGAGGGCCTAGTCCCTCCCCCAAATGATGAAACAGATTTTGCTGATACCCATTGTAGGCCTCATTGTCATTTGGGAGTGGGTAGTGGTTGGGGGGGTTTGTAGGGGGTCATGGGAGGATGAGAGGGAGAGGGAATGGGGGGATTGATATGTAACATGATTGTTTCAAAATTTAATATAGGAGAAAAATGTAAATGAGAAAAAACATCAACCAAAAGTTTAAAAATGCATAATCTCATAAAATGAACAGTTATTATGAAAAGAGAGTCTTGCATTATTTATACAGTATTTCATCATGTACTTGTTAAGTTACAAATTAACTAGTGTTGCAAACCTCATTGAAAATTGTCCCAATTCTATTTGCCTGATTTCTTGCTTTTTCAGTGAAGGAAATACAATTTCTAACATTTTATACTAGGACAAAGATAGGTATATCTAATTCTGTTAGATAAAGCATGAACAAGCTCTGCAATGATTGCAGTTAAAAATCTTCTTTGCCTCAGAAATAGAATACATTTTGATTTTATAAATGATTTTTCATTTACTCAGTGACAAGAAAAGTTTTGCAATAAATTCTTTCTACTGATTTTTAAATTTTCATTAGTTATAATGTAATCTTTGTAAATTGGCCATGTAATATAGGAAAGAAACCCTGTTTCTTTTGTAGTTTAGAGTTCAATGTAAGAGTAATTTCATCCTACTGATTATATTGCTAATTATGATTATTTTTGTAGATTTGATTTGTCTTTTAGTGATACAGGAGGAGATAAGTCCTACATAGAATGAGTTTCTCATCTTAGCTCTGCATATTCTCTGTAGTTTATACTTCTTCAAAATTATGTTTGGGCATAAACATTCTTGAGTTTGTGTACATACAGGTTCACTTGTATGTGCACACATACATAGGGCAGAAGTCAACATCAGGTGGGGTTTCTGATGAGCTGGCCACTATGTGTTTTGTGCCTTTGACTGGAACCTGGGCATCACTGAGTAAGCTAGGCCATCTATAACTCAAGAAATAGGGATTATCCTGTCTCTGTCTCCCCGGGTCTGGTGTTATAAGTGTTTAAAAGTATCCCCTTGATTTTCTTAAGACTTTATTTATTATGTAAACAATATTCTGCTTCCATGTATATCAGAACACCAGAAGGGGGCACCAGATCTCATAACAGATGGTTGTGAGCCACCATGTGATTGTGGAGAATTGAACTCAGGACCTCTGGAAGAGCAGTCGGTGCTCTTAATCGCTGAGCCATCTCTCCAGCCTCATCCCCTTGATTTTATGTGTATTTTGGGAGTTGAACTTTATACACAGAACTGTCTATGCAGTACTTTTAAAATCAGTGAAATATAAAACAATTCTTCATTTGTTATTTAACAGTGACATTGTTCTTTACACTTTGTGTTCATTTCAGGTTGGATTTCTCTTTTTTCATTTCTAATCTACTTATTTTGATTATGTTTTATACCTTCCAACCTTCCTTTGTGCTTTCAAAGTTTTGCAGTTTCAGTCAAAAAAGTACTGTTTGTGATGATTTCCATAAAAAAGAGAGATGGATATTTTCCCTGAGTGAAAATTTTAAGTATTTTAAATAATAAGATCAAATCTATATCCTTTAAATTCTATGATGTCTATGTTCTCAATGATGTCTTTGTCTTTTATTGCTATCTAATCTATTTGCTTTATATATCTCTATTTTGTATGGACTCCATTAATAATTTTACACATACACACTAGAAAAAATGCATTTTTAAGTTTTTCATGTAACTTTGTATTTGTGTCATTGTACAAGAAATATTTTCTGTTTTCATAATTATCAGTTACATTTTACACTGAGGTCTTAAGTGCATGAAAAGAAGGTAATGAAAGATGTAGAGATTTGGAAAATTCTCAGGTATATGGAGTCTTATGTCAGAGAATGCATGACAGCAGGAGCACACACCACAGGGATAGTCATATCACATCCACAATAAGGAAGCAGAGACATATATGTGATACTTACAATGTGTTTTCTTCTTACTACTTGTATTTGTGAGTTTGATTCTTTATTGTCTGTTTTGGTACTATGGATTGAGCTCAAATCCTTACACTAGAACAAATGCTTTTACCTACATAAACATTCTCCAAGCCCTATTCTTTTTAAAAATTTATATATTTAGGTTTGAAACAATCTTATTTTTCATGTCAATCCCAGTTACATTTACCTCTCATCCTCCCATGCTCTCTAACACCTTCTCCAATCCAGCCCCTATCCATTACCCAAGGAGTATGAGACCTTCTATAGGGGAATCATCAAACTCTGTCACATCATGTGGGGGAGGGCATAGTCCCTCCTCTGTGTATCTGGACTGAAAGAGTATCCTTCCTTGGGACATGGGATCCCAATGTCTACTTGTGCACTAGGGATAAATAATGGTTACACTGTCAGAGGTAATAGAATGCCCAGGTCTCCTAGCTGGCACCCACATTCAGAGGGCTGGGTTTGGTCCAATGATGGTTCCGAAGGTTTACACCTGAGGTCTGTGTGCTCTCACTTGTTCAGGTCAGGTGTTTCTGTGTATTTCCCCAGCATGTTCTTGACCCCTTTGCTCATCCCTCCTGCTCTTCTACAAATGGATTCCAGTATAGATTCTTGGTGTTTAGCTGTGGGTGTCTGCTTTTTCCTCCATCAGCTAATGTGTGAAGGCTCTAAGATGGCATATATGTTAGTCATCAATCTAATTATAGGGCAAGAGCCCAAACTCCATTCTTTCTACACTTTTATTCTCTTTGGGAGCACACACCCCTTGAATGGTGTCATCTCAATTCAGGATAGATCTTTTGTGTATACCTTTGCTGTAAATTCCTTCACAGACAGGCCTAGCAATGTGTGTCCTGAACAACCGGAACAATTATTGACTCACCCAATTTTTCCCCATACTTATACATATACCTTGTGGTAATGCTACCCTAAAGATAGAGGATGAAGAGAAGCTTGCCTTAATATCAATAAAAAGAAATTTATTGATGTAGAGACACAACAATGGTATTGTCACCATTCTGGAAATATGAAAATTGGAGCATAGGAAATATGTCTAACCATCAGTCTATTTGGTTAGCATAATGATGCTTTCACTTTCATGTGTAGATTACTATAGCCCTGTGGTTGTTGGGTAGGAGAATTAAAAATAATTATAACTCAGAAGAGAGCCTTGCACTTTTAGGAGAAAATCAGTTTGGGTAAAATATGAGTCCATGAGTGGGTGGGGTTGTTTTAACTTGTGGGATTTGTACTAGAATGAGACAGAATGGTAGATCATAACTGTTGCCTGGCAATCTTGTAGAATTCTCTATTCTCATATCATGGGCCTCAAGAAGCAGTCAGCAGCTGAGATATTTTACTTACCCAAGGTAAGTGTCCTGAAGAACCTCTAATCACAATATATGTGAAAGTTGATTCTCCTAACCAAGCCATGGCCAAATCCCTGGGAGTTGAACTGCAGCTATTATTATCCAATTAATGATTACCTAATATCATGGAATACAGTATGTAGAAAAACAGTTCAAATACTTTGTTGATGAATGTCATCTTCCTTAAGAAGTAAACCTATGGATTAAGAAAATAAAGACAGTTATCCAACAAAATGTGAGCTTTCCATTGTTAGCTTCCTTCAGCAATGTTTTAATCCATAAATTTGACTAGACTGAGGGATAATCGGACAGGAGTTCATCTCTAATGAGGCCGCTGTCCAACATCAACTCTCTGATGTACTCTAAAATCCTTAGATACACAATGTCATTTAACTATTTGCTTCTTTTATTACTCAAATCTCTGAATACATAATCAATGATCACTGGAGATTGGCACTATCTTGTGGGAGTTAAGTCAGAGAAAAGTTGTGGGAGTAGATTATGCCAGAGCAATTCACTATCTGATTATAAAATTATTATTAAAATAGGTCATCAGATGATTGATGATCACTGGAAATTTTTGCCACCTTGTGTGAGTTAAATATGCCAGACCATAATCTAATTGTGTATTTCAAAAGTTAATGAGCCAAAACTATGGTTACCAATATATAGTCTATTAACATTTGACAAATTTTAAGAAAATATTCCACCATCTATCCTAGCTTTGTTAGGTTAAAGCTTTAAATGCAACTTATCTTTTATCATAATTAAGAAAATCCATAAAGGGAATTATCTGTCTTCAATAGCAAAAAGACTCCAGAAGGAGAAACTGTGCTGAGCCCAAAGATCAGTTTTTAATGTCATAAGCAAGCTTTCGTTGAGGTTTTTGCCATCTTTTGCTCATTTGTAGTTTGTTAGTAACAAAACAATGGGAAAGAATTTCTACATGACCGGCCTTATATTTTCATAACTTTGGGGGTCAATTGGTAACAAATTTGGCTGAAGAAATGTTACTCTATTTTGGTCAAATGATTAAGTAGGCTCTGATTTCTTTAATGTCAGGACCTAAACTCTTGTGTGTTACACATTGCTTTATAAGTATATACATAATGAATATTAACTCTGCAATATAAATCAGTATTGGCGTTTGCTCTCTGGAAAAGACATACTCTTATTTTGTTAAGTTTTTATTACCTTGTATTTGAAAATTTTCGAAGAACAGTGTTTAAATTGTTCAATTTCTTGTGCCTCCTTACACAACGGACATGAAAAACTATGATCTTATATTAAATACATATATATACCCTGACCCTCATGATTTTTGCCTTAAGAATTGTGCATTGTTTTATTAGATTCAATAAAATCTTGGAGAAATTTATTTAAAAAAATGATAAATTATGTGAGCCTAAATTTTCAAAATGAAGCAAGTTTGGTGATCACAAGGACACATTCGGATAAGGAAGTGTGTCTCTGTGTTTGGGGGGAGAGGGTGGGTGTCTCTGTATGTGTGTTTGGATGAGTACAATCCTATGAAGAATGCCATTGAATTCAGTTATAGCAAGGAAGGACCTCAAATGGAACATTTTGTAAATAAATTAAGAATCAAACAAAATGGGACATAGATATGTTATAACTAGCTATGTACTTAGTAGAGATGTTTCCTTGGGCCCTTAAAGGATGATCTTGTTACTGTTTTACACATATTTGTGTCATACATGATTTGGTTAATGCAGCCAAATTTCATTCATATTCTGTTTAACATTAATGAAAATAAAATAGTGGCACAATTAAAAAATATGCCAGACCATTATTATTTAATTATGTAATTATTTAAATTATTTAAAATGACAATTACCTCATCAATCATGAGTCATGTTTCCAGCCACCTGGTTGTGTTGATGATGTGACATCATCTCATTATTTGATTATTTAGTTATTTAAATGGATGATTTTGTCATCCATGATACCTGGAGTTGGGCACCACCTTGTGGGATTTAATATACATATCCATCTAAATATTTTTATATTATTATTAAAATAAATCATTATCTATTCCAGGAAGAGTCCAGTCTGGCTCTACCTTGGAGTAGTTAATTATGTGACATCATCTCATTATTTGATAATTTAATTATTTATTTGTTTAAATGGATGATGGTGTCATCCTTCATGACTGGTGTCTCACCAGTCATACCTGGTAGTTAATTATCTGACATCATATAATTATTTATTATTTAAAAGATCATTCCTTCATTGACAATCACTGGAGTTTGGTGTCACCTTGTGGGAGTTAACAATTATTGACATATTTGTGTAAATGGTGATTACATCATTGATTACACTTAGGGCAAGGTTAAGCTCTGGAGGAATGTCAGGAGTTTGGCAGTGGCTACCCTGGACACAGGGGACACCAGGTGCCATAATTGGTATCTAGAACATGAGGGATGTTGTGAGATCAAGTCCAGAAAATGCCGTGACATCACAGTTTTTGACAAGCCGCTCTCTCTCAGCTATGTTAGTGAAGCTGCTGCCACCAGCATTGTAGCGTCTGCCTCAGCTGCTTACTATGCTGGCTCAACCCCTCAGCTCCTGTGTCAGGACTGGAGCTACTTGTTTGCAGGAGATGATGTCAGCAGTACAGTGTTCATTAGGCAAAGAGGCCATCCTTAATGATTGGGGTTTTGCAAGTCCTCCTGCGAAATGATGATGTAAAAAAGTATAATTACGAAATTATTTAATCATTTAATTAGTAAAATCCTTCAATTACATGTGTGATTGCTGAAGTTTGGAGCCACTTTGTGGGAGTCAAGGGTGACAGACATCCTGACCATCTGGTTATTTAATTATTTTATCATTCAAATCTATCAGGATCTCTTTGAGAAAGAGTGGAGCATGACTCCACCTTGTTGGAGTTAATTGTGACACATCAAATCTTTATTATTTGAATCAATGTGGAGGTAGTCTGGGCCTCTTCCCAGGAGTGAATTATGCAGCATCATTTCATTAGTTATTTATTAATTTATTGTTCAAATCTATTTTTAGATAATCAATGATCCCTGGAGTTTGGCCCAATCCTGTGGGAGTCAAGTATGCCTCACTATCCAATTATTTAATTATTTAATTATTAAAATCTATCATGGCATAATCAGTGATCACTGGAACTTGGAGCCACCTTGTGATACTCAAGTATGCCAGACCATTCCATCAATTGATTATGTAAGTATTTAATCATTTAACTACTAAAATAATTCATTAAATAATCGATGATCATTGGAGTATGGCACCATCTTGTGGGAGTCTAATATACCAGACCATCAAATTATTTAGAATTATTATGTAATTCATCTACAATGAACTCATCGATAATACAGGTTTGGAGCCACCTTAGGAGAGTTGATAATGTGACATTATCTCATTATTTGATTATTTGATTATTTAAATCATTAATCACATCATCCATTGTTATTTGAGTTTGATGATGAGAACAGGACAGAGATCATTATGCAAGAATGTCTGATCATGTGATTATTAAATTATTGATTTATTAAAATCTGTGATGACAACATCCTTTATTTTGGGTCGAGCATGATCTCCTGGAAGTTGATGATGCCACACCTTACAGTTATTTAATTATTTTATCACTTAATTACTAAAATTGCTCAATACCTAGTTGATTATAACTGGAGTTTGGATCCACCTTGTAGAAGTCAAGGATGATGTACTCCATCATTCTTCAGGTTTGGAGCCATCTTGGGAGAGTGAATAATGTAACAACATCTCATCATTTGAATATTTAATTACTTAAATCAATCATTATTATATCCATTATACCTTGAGTTTTGTCCCACCTTGCAGGATTTAAATATGCAGGACCATCAATTATTGAATTATTTAACTATTTAAATTCATGATGGCATCATTCTTTAGGGTTGGTGTGGTGTTAGTGTCGGAGACCAGGTTATGTTTTACAAATAAATGGTGGCTGATTTTTGTGGGCACTCTCTGCCACCCTTTCCCATAATTCTCTTCTTCTCCTAGTCCCACCTATAAGTCCTGCATAGCCAGTGTTTTATTCATCAAATTAATAGAAATCTATATACAGAATGACATCCTCCATCAAAAGAGATGCAGAAAACTCCCTCTATTCATCAGGTATATGAAAAACTTTAGCAAAATGCAGACACTTGTCTTTCTAGTAGTAGAGCTTGGCTAAGGCAAGCATGTGGAGGAAGAGGAGTGAGGTAACCACTACCACCCCCAGGCGTAAGTCGGTCCAGTCTTCCTCGAGGTTTGCACCTTGGCATCTTCCAAATTCTGTTGCCAAGAGTTTCTATCTCTCTGGGGGCAGCTTCCTACACCAGGGACCCAGGGGCTTCCACTGGGATACTGAAACCATAGACTGGTCCCTAACACTAACCCTGACCCAACCCTAATTGATGATGTCTCCTTGATTTAAATAATTAAATAATTCTATCGAATGGTCCTCTGTACCTAACACCCACAAGATGACACAAAGCTCAAGTTATGCTGGAGGCTGTAAGCATCAATTTAAATAATTGACTAATCAAATAATGAGATGATCTCACATCATCAACTCTGGAAATTTACACAATGGAGTACTACTCAGTGGGGGAAAAATGTAATCTTGAAATGTGCAGGATATTGAATGGATCTAAAGGAAACTATCCTGAGTGAGGTAACCCATTCCCAAATAGACAAACGTGATAAGTACTCACACATATATGGATTTTAGTCCTAGAGCAAAGGAGTAGCAGGCTACAGTCCACACAGCCAGAGAACATAGGAAACTAGGAGGAGGTTAAGAGAGACATGCATGGGCCCCCAGAGAAGGGGAATGGGACCAGCTATCCTGACATAATTGGGATCATAGGATGAGGGGAGAGGGAGCTAGAAGAAAGAGAAACCAAGAAGAGGAGGGGAAATGATGACATGAGGGAGCAGGAAGATTGAGTGGGGGAAGAATAGAGGAGAGCAAAAAAGAGATACCATCATAGGGTGAGGCATTATTGGTCTAAAGAGAAATCTGGCACTTGGGGAATGTCCAGAGATCTACAAGACTGATGGCAAATAACAATGTAAGTAATGGTCCAGAGACTAACTTAAATGCCCTTCTCCAATAATGAGATTAATAACTACTTTATATGAAATTGTAGAGCCTTCATCAAGTAGCTGATGGACACAGTCAGACACCCACCACTGAGCTGAACTCTGGAATGCAGTTGCAGAGATTTAGGAAGATTGAGCAAATGGGTCAAAACCAGGCTGGAGAAACTCACAGAAACTGGTGAGCTGAACAAAGGGTTGCTCATGGACCCCAGACTGATAGCTGGGAAACCAGTATAGGACTGTTCCAGACCCTCTGAATGAGGAAGTCAGTTTGTGGAGCAGAAAGTGGTTGGTATGGGGGTGGTGGAGCAGGGGAGGAGGGAAGAGAAAGGGAACTGGCATTTAAAATTTAAAATTGGTCTAACTACTATTACAAAAATAAATAAAGATAGAAATTGCTCCCTATTTTTTTACACAGTACACATGCAAAATATATTCAAGATCTATTTGAGACAATTGTTAGCTGGGATTCAGAACAAGAGTGGGTTATGTGTCTGAATGTGTGCCTTGGTCAAAGGGTGGGCTTTCCCTGCCACTTTCTCTTTCCATTCCTTCTACACTCCATTTCCTATCTTTTTTTCCTTTGATTTACTTTCTTCATTATTCAACTTTTCTTTTGCATCTATGCTAAGTCCTTTACTATTTTTATTTTAGTATGCCTTCAGAAAATATTTTTATTTTGTAGACTATTAATTTTCATTAAGGTTATCCTTTTATAGGGCTGAGTGTTTTTTCATTGATTGTTTTGTATGATTAATTCAAAATTGATTTGATAAGTACTACCTCAGGATTATCTGTTGCTGTAGGGGCTAATGTTTAGAACCAATTAACTTGAGTTCTAATCTTTGTTCTTTCTTTCTGGATAATGAGTTTTCAAATTACATTAACATTTTCGTTATTTAATTATTTGTGTGTTCACTGACAAACGTATTGTTCACTCAGGTATCCATATGCAGTAAATTGCCTGTTGACTCAGGATGAGAGTATCTTCCTCATGTTCATTGCCTTTTTTTCTAACATATTCTCCAGTAGTGGATTCATATTCATAGAAAGTACCTTTACCTGCTGAGCAGTTTACCAGTCCCTATTTTTTTTAAACCTAGACATTTATACCAATTGACTTGAACTTCCTTATTGCAATGATTTTTGTTATGTTTTCCAATGTTCTTTTAATTTAGTTTTGACTCCCAATTTCAGTTGGTACTATTGATTTTACAAATTGTTTTATATTTGTAATCTCCATGCATTTGCATATATTCTGCAGTTTATTTTTGTTCTGACTTTTTCTGTTTTATAATGTAATCTTTGAAAAACAAAAGTTACTTCAGTTACCTTGTGTTTGAGAAGACTCAATTTTTTCATAAAATGTGAAAAATTCTGAAAGTAATTGCTTCTGGTCAGAATGTGATGTACTGCTGTTCCTTGGAATGTTGAGAAAATGTTAGTTTTGTCCATTTATTTATATAGTGTGTTTCATTGCTTAACTTTTGTTTTATTCACTTATTTACTGATAATAAGCATTATTGAAATCACATACAATAACTCTATTATATAATATTTAGTTGTTCTTTGTAAACTTGCAAATACAAATGTCATAAGAATTATTTTGTACTCTTGTTGTATTTCTCACTTTGTTACTATATAGTGAACTTCGTTGAAACTTTCCTTATTTAAGTTTAAAAGTTGCATTGTTCAATATGTGGATGGTAATTATTGTTTTTTTCCCACATATAATTTCCAGACTATTTCTTAGCCACTGAAGTTCATTTGTTAAGCAGGTAACAATTATCTGGATCCCCTTTATGTAATCAATTCTGTCAGCCCATGTCTTTTAGTGACAATGAGAGACAGACTTATGTTAAGGTGTGTATTAAATGTATTAAATGCAGTCGGGGCTTTCGTGTTTTTTCTTTCAATATATTTCACCACCCCTCATTTGGTTATATTCCATTGTAGTGAAATTTATTCCTTCTAGGTATATTATTGTTACCTTTGGGGGCAAGGTGTTTTTGACTATCAAATTTTTTTCTCTCAACTTTCTCATCATATATTAAATTTTTAAGATAGTTTTTACTTCAAATTTCTATTGTAAATACATATAGGCTCTTTCACATACCTATGTTGAGAGGTGAGACCTTCCCACATTATTTGGATTTTTTTGGGGGGGCTTTGGTTTTTGCAAAGCTTACTTCTAAAATATTGTTATTTTGTGAATGTGTCTTAATATTCATCAGATCTAATGGGATGGGATAATGATGCATTAACTTAAATGAGTGATTTACTGAAGTCATATTTTGTATTTGTGTTTTAGAAGAATAAAATTCTTAAAACTCATTTGTGCACTTAGGATAAGCAAAATGAGTACAAAGTTGGGTCATGATTGGGTGGGATTGAGTTAACCTTGCACTATTTTGACTGGATGTTATAATATTATTGTAGCCTGACACCATAGGTGAATTCTCTCTGTAATTTTCATGGGACTAACTATCAGCAGCTGAGATGCATTGTTTTCCATCGATACTCTTCTAACCCTGGGTAAGTGTTCTGTATCAGCATTAATTTCATCATAGGTAGGAGCTGATACTTTCTATAATCCCATCTTCAAGCCTTGGACATTGGCCAAGAAGCTGGAACACTTACTCAAGGAAAGTATATCTGAGATCACCAAATACAATCTTTGAGAAAACATTTAAAAATTTTGTTGGTGTATATCCACTTCCTCAAGAAGTAATCCTCTATATAAATATATTATCAGCCTCATGTGTACCCATGACATGGTGAGTTTTCCATTGTTATCTCCATTTAGCAAGCATTCAAGCTATTTCTGAGCCTTGACTTAAGTTGAAGTGGACTGTAATTTTCTCTAACATGGCATTTGCCCAATGTAATCTATCTGCAGGTTTTTTAAAAGAATGGATCAACAGTATAAATACCATCTTGGAAGAATGAATGTATTATGCCTCACTGGTAAAACTCAGGTCAAAATCAAAGTGGAGATTGCTGACCAATATCCATGATAGTATGTTGTTGTTGCATATTGAGGGTCCTTGGACTTTTCCTCTGATCCCAATGTTCAATGGATTTCTAACTGAGACTACTGGATTATTATACATCTAAGCCTGCAGTTCCCTTAACATTTCTCTGTATGTGGTTTCTGAGCATTTGGCTGGTGCCACTTTCACTAGAGGAATGTTTAAGTTTATTGGATTTTACATTCTTGGACACTCTTAACTCTACCAACCTTCCATTGTCTCAACTAGCAAGAATTTCTGTGGTCATAATTTCTTAATATAGTGACATTATTGTGGTAGGCAGATAAATGGATAGGGGGTGTTTTTCAACAGAGGTCATAGGACTGAAATTAGGTTAAAAGCGTCTTGGGTTTTTCTAGGTGAATTGCTAGTCTGAAGATGAACTGTCTAACCAATACTCCCAGTAATTTTCTGGGTTGAATTGAATGGAGTTTCCATTCTCCAGGATATTGCATGGGCTCTTTTTGTCTTAAAATTCTAAGCAAATTTAAAGTCTTTGGAACATTTTTAGCAGTGGTGTTTCAAGAGTTTTGTAGGACTCAACAATTTTTGACCAAGGAGAAACATAGAATATAGTATTCTATTTCTAGTGATGGCCAGGTTCAATAGAAGGTAAAATGGTAGCAGCCAATTCCTCATTTTCTCTTGCCCTTCTTTTCTGTTTTCTACCCATGGAATTCAGCTCTGCAATGATAAATCTTTCCACCAAGCTGCCCAAGTCCCACTGCCACAGGGGTGCCTCAAATAACAGAGTCTTATACTGGGAACAATGCTGCTGGCCAATGACTAGGATTTCTTACTTGCTAGCTCAATCTTAATTATCAACCATAATTATTAATCTATATATTTTACAAAGACTTATCTGATGAAGCATGCCAGTGACATGCATCCTCTCTTATCGGGCTCACATGGCAGCTCCAGAGAAGAGAGGGGGAGGAAGAGGAAGAGAGCGAATCCCTCATTGTCCCTGCTTATATTCTGAGTCTTCGTTCTATGTCACTTCCTGCCTGGATCACAAGACTACTTTTTACTACATTTCCCAGAATCCTCTTTGTCTCCTAGTCCCATATAACTTGCTTCCCTTTTGGCCAAAAGTATTTTATTTATCAACCAATGAGACAAATATATACACAGAAGGACCCACCTCAGCAGAGATCATATTGTTATTTTTTGCAATTATTTTTTGTTGTTCTTTTTTCAGGTATTTAAATGAAGATTAAGTTTATTATATGAATTTGTTATTTCCCTCTCTCTTTGTGTCATCCAATTCATTCCATGAACATCTGCTTGCTACCTGCATTCAGATAATTTTTCCAGTATGACACTCTAAACAAAAGTTTATAGATCTGACAGAAGATTTACCATACTGCATCTGGAAATTCCAGGAAGCCTCAAGGCTATGAACAGATGTATCAGCAACACCAGAGTCTGAGATACAGATTCAAAAATATTTCTCAGAAATAGAAATGTCCATTAATTAGTGTTATTAATTCTTCTTTTTACATTATATACAAATGCAATGAAATATTCATGTGTGTGCCTGCGAAATCAACCCTATTCCTTTTCTTGCACATTCATGATCTACTTTGTTATTACTTGTTGTTGCAAAAAGTAATGTGTGTGAATTTGCATTCATAACTCAATAAACACTACTTTCTCAGTTATCAGTCTCTCCTTGGTTTTGTCATTCTTGCTTGCTTCTTCTATCCTAATACCTTTTCTACCTATCCACAAACTGTCCTTCATCTTATATTGTACTCCTACTTATTTTCAGTTCTGATTTTATTCCATTTTATTTGTCTTCCCTCTTTTTCCTCTTTCCAGTTTATTTGTTACTTTCTGTATCCATTTCTTCATTTCTAAATGCCTTCCTTTAAGAGAGATGAAGATGAAATTCATGGTCAAAATGAATGTCAGGCCGTATCTCTAAGCAAATCACAAACCTATTAGCAATAAAAGGTGCCAGAATTCCATTAACTGTACATGCATATCGGGTTTATGTATTTTCTTGTATTGAAGAGAACACCCCCCCCATTTTGGCAGCCATGACAGTAACACATGCTTGATATGACCTTGTCTTAGTCACTAGAGGTTAGGTGCCTGCCTCATAACAAGGAACCAATCAGAAGTTAGCTGGTGGTGCTATGCTTTACTACCCTGGGTGTAATTTATGGACAAGCGCACAGCAATGACACACAGAGCATAGCAACCACCCTGGGAGGGCCTATGGGCCATAACAGCCAGTTGGCCACTCAACACAGGGCAAGCCCTTCAAGCCTGGAGGCACACCAATCATGAGCCTGTGCGTACCCCTTGACACTCCCCTTATGCTGCCCTACAAGATCTCT
Source organism: Cricetulus griseus (assembly GCF_003668045.3). Lineage (NCBI taxonomy): Eukaryota > Metazoa > Chordata > Mammalia > Rodentia > Cricetidae > Cricetulus > Cricetulus griseus. The sequence goes on from NW_023277030.1 coordinate 140,809, forward strand.
CTCTGTAGCTGGTTCGAACTGTCTTTTTCAAGCCATCTGCCTTGGTGGGTGGGTGAAAGACCCGAGCTAACATGGGGTTAGCTTGTTAAATTACAGTAAAGCCTCATGCAGTTGGCAGCAAGCTCTCAAATCTGCCTGGTGATTGGGGTGACCGTGGTCGTGGCCTGTGGCCCGGATACCTGAGTTTTCCTCGGGTCTAACAGTATATGTGTAGCAACAAGGAGTGAAAGATTGAGTCTTTATTCATGTTTAACATGGCAGAAATAGAAAATTCTGTGTGAAGACAGAATGCTGTTTAAAACTAGTGGGATATGAACAGTTCCATGTGTCTATATTTAATTGCTTTTATATCCGTGTGACATACATGCTTCCTGAAATACCTAACTCATTTTTAGTTTGTTGGGATTTCCGTTTTTATTCCAACCTGCTCAAATTCGTTGGGAAAATATCATAGTGAAAATACAGAAAACTATTTTGTCATCACTTAAGAAGATTCTGTGTTCTCACAGGTTGGATACTCAGTAATGTAAGAACAAAACACCTGGATGACCCTAACCCCGCCCCCTAACAAGCGGGTACTCACTCACCCGCCATGCCTTTCGACCTTTGCCCTACTGCGCATTTGCAATCTTCCCTTTAAAAGGTCCTGCCCCACACCCCTCGCTCTCTTTCTCTCGGCTTCCCTAGGGTTGGCTGACTGCCCATCCTCCCTTTCCCCCCTCTCTGATAAATAAACTCCACGTGGATTGCTTATTCGTTGTTCCTTTCCTTATTAGCAGCTGCAGCTTAGACAAAAGAACAACAAGTAACATGGGCCCTAATTGGAATTTGTTATTGAAATTGGTTTCAGAAAGCACAGGCATCTACTGCTATCAGACCCCTATTGTCACAGTGTGGCACTTAGACAAAGTCAGTCATTCTTCTAGGACTAGGGATGATAGGACACATTTGATTAAGCAAGAATGTATGCAATCACTTTTTTGTTTAGAGGAAATGGGCAGAAGGGGGTACCGGAAGCCCGCCTCGGAGGACGCTGGGAGATGGAGTCCGCTTCCACTGACCTGCCCCGGCGGGAGGGCGGGCGGGGGGAAGGGGATGAGATTGACGAGACAGAGACAGAGAGAGACGGAGACAGAGAAAGACGCGCGGCGATGGGGGGGGGAGGTGTCCCGCGCGCTATGTTCTCACTGGCAAGAAATACACAGGACAATCGGATCCTTCTGTAGGAAAGCTTTAATGCATCTTGAGAGTGGGAGAGCATAAGCTTACCAGAGCGGAGACCCTGAGCCAAGAATCCCATTCCTTAATAAAGGCTGGCAGCAGTCGCCTGGGACGTGTTACCCTATGAATGGCTTCAGCTCCTCAGGCCAAATGAGCCACGGGATAGGCAGAGATCAAAGGAATGGAAATTACCCAGCGCCTGCGAAATAATTTACATTTGGTGCCTGCAGGCACCATCATTGTAATGGAGAATGCAGGAACGGCTCCCTACATATCCCCCTTTTTTATTAATTAATGATAAGGCTTTATATTTTTACAAGTAAATAGGTCACCCATATGTTGAGGGATAGAGGCAGAGGTTGTACCTTCCCAAATCAAACAATAAGACTGTGTACGAGAGTCGCGACTAGGCTGTTAGCTTGACCCGAAGCACTCTCGACCTGTCCTCTGCCGTTTTTCTGGGAAAGGGAGTCTCGGGCAGGCAACCCTTATGCAGGACAACATGCCTCCCAGAGAAGCCTGCATACTGGGCAACTTCTCTGTGTGATGCTTTGTTCGACATCCCTCATGGGCTGCTCAAACCAGACACTCTACCCTGTGCAATGAGCCTAGGCTCCGGGTGTGCAAAAGCTGTCTGGCCGGCGGCCTATTGCTTAAGCATAGTTAGCCAAATATCAGTGGAAGCGCTTGGGCCATAACCATCTTGTCTCTCTTTAGTTTGAGCCTTGAGCTTACAGACCAGCCAGAGAAGTAACACCAATCCGCAGCAAACGGCTGGACCAAACAATCCCACCCCCACCCCTTAAGCAGTGACAATCTCTCCGCCAAGGACAGGAGTTAATCTGGATAACAATAGCGGCTCTCAACTCCTGGGGAGAGGGTGGAGTTCTGACTTTTGAAGGTCCGAAGGGGCTCTTCGGGTGAGTCTTTTTGGGATCCATAGGGGATTCTCTTCATCCTGTGGAAAAACACATAGCTCCCCTGGATCTTATGAGAATAGGATCCTGGCCTCTCCAAAGACCAGTTAAGATATCTTTTTATTTTACCATTTTCTTTTGGCCTTTTAGGTTTTGAGGTGAGACGCTTGGCCGCGGTATGGCCCCGAGCGTCAATGTTTATGAGGCTTTAAAGCCATAGGCATTCCAGGCCTAACATGCATGGCCTTTTCCCCTATTAAAGACTGGGAAAGCCATCTGTAATTTCCTCCGCTCCTCTAATGGTAAGAAGGAGTTGGTACCAAATAATGGGGGTGTTGATGGAAGTACACCCGCTGGATTAACAGGTCTCTTAAATTTACCGCGTTGTGACCGGTTATCCCCTATTTTCTCTCCCTCCTTTTTTGTTTCTTTTTCATCTAGCTGAGCTGTTTCCTCTAAAACTTTATCTCTTGAGCTTTCAGAGTCATCAGAGCTATCAAGATTTAAAGCTTTAAACTTATTTACAGAATCATCTAACAAATTATTCACTCCCTTGTCATTAGACATCCCGGGAGGTCCTTTTTCCTTACACACTCCCTTGTCAGTAGACATCCCGGGAGGTCCTTTTTCCTTATATTTTATTGTTGGGCGCGCCCCATCTCTCACTACATTCGGTTTCTGACATGTAATTCTGGACTTCTTTAACATTCCCAAGCCAAAGTCCAGAAAAGACATACCTCTCTGAATTTACCACCCTGCAGTTCTGAATCCGCCTTGTAGCCAAGGGGTCTCTGCGGTGCCAGTGATGTTAACAAATTCCCGGGTTTTGGCACCAGATGTCCCGCGCGCTATGTTCTCGCCGGCAAGAAATACACAGGACACTCGGATCCTTCTGTAGGAAAGCTTTAATGCATCTTGAGAGTGGGAGAGCATAAGCTTACCAGAGCGGAGACCCTGAGCCAAGAATCCCATTCCTTAATAAAGGCTGGCAGCAGTCGCCTGGGACGTGTTACTCTATAAATGGCTTCAGCTCCTCAGGCCAAATGAGCCACGGGATAGGCAGAGATCAAAGGAATGGAAATTACCAAGCGCCTACAAAATAATTTACATTTGGTGCCTGCAGGCACCATCATTGTAATGGAAAATGCAGGAACGGCTCCCTACAGAGAGGCTGGGGGCGGTAAGGGGCGGGCGGGGCGGGGGTCATGTGCAGGATCACGGGAGAAACCGGTGTTGAACCCCATTTAGTGGGAAGCAGAGAGCCCGAGCAGGCGGAATAGCGGCGCCTGAGGAGCCTGGGACATGCTGGGAAATGTAGTCCCCAGGGCGCCTTCTGTGACAAGCGCTGAGACTTGTCTGGGAACCGCCGCTGGGCACCCTCAGCTCAGTCGGCCAGTGAAAGAGCCCAGCGAACGAGAAAGTCAGGGAAAACCAGGGACTGAGCCGGGCTGAGCGAGGGAAGTGAAGGGAATGAACACCCGCAGCAGGGGCGGCAGCCAGGAGGAGGCGGCACTTAGGAAGCAGGTTGAGCAGTACCGGCGAGCGGACCTGCGGGGCCGGGGGCCTCGGGGCGGGGCAAGCGAACAGGGCAGCTCCTGGGAGCACCAGAAGGATGGAGCGGTATCCTCGCGTGGCAGACGCGGGAGGGGATGGAGGGGCGGGTCGTGTGAACCCAGTGGTCCCCCGGGAGCACCTGGAGGACGCAGCGGGGTCCTGCACCCAGCAGCGGCAAAGGTGGCAGAAGTGGATTCCTTCCTGAGCGCCCGCTTATGCGCGGTGCTCCATGAATGAATCAATCAATCAATAAATGGATGAATGGATGGATGGATGGATGGATGATGGATGGATGGATGGATGGATGGATGGATGGATAGATGGATGGAAGGATGGAAGAATCGGGCAGGGCCGAGGCTGTCGGGGGGGGGGGAGAGCAGGCTGGGAACCCGGGCGAGCAGGAGGGAGGCGGGCGGGCAGGCGGGCTCTGATCTGACAGAGACCACACACAGAGACAAGAGACAAGAGGCCCAAGTGTTCCAAGCACCCAGATCTCCAGGACCTGGCAGCCAGCCAGCCCGGAGTGGGTGGCGGGGACCGGCAGCGGCGGAGGGCACTGGCAGCGTCCCTGGCAGCCACGTTGGGGCGGGAGGGGTGGCGGGGGTCACAGAGACCCACAGAGATAGAGACACCGGTGAGAGACGAGAGAGACGCGCCCACTTACTCTCTCTCTCTCTCTCTCTCTCTCTCTCACACACACACACACATCACACACACACACACACACACACACACACACACCACACACACACACACACATGCACGCACGCACACACACAGGCACACACACAGAGACAGACTGGGAAGCCCCAACGCCAGGTGGGGCGTGTGCACACAGGGGCACACATTGGCACGCAGGGGACAGCCAGGCCGAGCCGTGGGGGGGCTGCAGTGACGCCCCCAGAGATATGCAGAGACAGTCAGAGACAGACAGAGACGCAGAGAAAAAGAGACAGAGAGCAGAGACAGTGGCAGACTCTGCAACTGAGTGTGCTTCTGCCAGAGGCGGCTGCTGGGATAGAGAGAGGGTGCGTCAGACAGAAATTGAGAGACTGAGAGACATCATCAGGGACACAGAGAGGAGTGACAGAAACAAGGCACAGAGACCAGAGACCGAGCCTTCCCAGAAGCCAGCCAGGCTGCCAGGCAGAGCCTGGAAGTTACTGCATGGTTCCCCAGCAGCTAGGGTTTGGGGGTGAGAGCGTGGGGGGTGAGAGACAGAGACAGAGAGATATCAGAGACAGTGAGAGACATAAGAGACACAGAGACGAGAGACCAGGACCCAGTGTTCCAAGGAGCCAGGCCCAGGTCAGGCAGGCAGGTCAGGTCAGGTCAGGTCAGTTCCAACTGCCAAAGCAGCATGGGGGGAGTAATGGGGAGGGCAAGAGACACAGAGGTGAAGGCCCAGAGCAGGGCCCCAGTGGCCCCAGTGGCCCCAGTGAAGGCACCATTGCCCAGAACCAGTCCAGTGTGTGTGTGTACATGCCTGTGTGCTCTTGTGTGGGTCTCCGAGTGAGTGTCTCTCATTTTCTGTCTCTGCCTCTGTCTCTATGTCCCTGACATCTCTCTATCTCTGCTATCTCTCTGAGGACTCTGCTATCTCTCTGTCTCTGGCTCCCAACACGCAGCAGCAGCCTCTCTCCCTCAGCCTGACTGTACAAGCCAGGCCTGGGTTTACAGGAGATAAGAAATTTACAGGTTTCCTTGGATCAGAGAGAGTGGCTCAGGGGAACATAGCAGGATGCATGTGCCAATACCATTCAAACAGCTCTAGGAACTAATAATGGTTTGTGTCCAGTATGGACGAACAGAGGCTGATAGGGAATTTTGCTGTAGAAGCCTCACCCCTAGGAAATTGAAAGCGGTTAACCAAGGCCTGCCAGTCAGGAGGAGGATATTTGTTATGGAGAGAGGCAGGGACCTAGGGAGTTAGTTGAGAATTGATTTCTAGGCCTATATGGAATTTTACAAATATATTAGAGATACAGGTGTTGGAACTTTGATTGTGAAACAGCTAGATTATGAGAATGCTGGTACTGCATGCCAGACCTCGCTACGCCTCACAGGAAGAAGACTGACATAGGCGAGTTCATTAAGAATTTTTCAGATATGGATGGACCTAGCTTACACTCAGGGATTAGCAATGATGGCTGCCTTACAGGAACTTCAGTTAATAATATGTTATTCCTACAGAGAAAGGAAGGCATAGAGAGGAAGAAATGCACAGAGCCTTCTAGAGGTTGCTTTGGACGTGTTCAGGAAGAGCACCAGGTCAGACAAAATTCCCAAGAAAAGAGAAAATAAGGGATCTGGCTTGTGCCCAAAATAAAGCCGCAGATATTTCAGTGACCCAGAAGGCATAATGGAGCTAAGGCCAAGGTAAGCCATGGCAGCGGCCGTGTTCTGCCAGCCCTCAGCCAGCGGCTTGGTGCCACCTCATGCAGGTGTCTGCAGCAGGCTAGACAAAATGGCTGCTGTGGCGGCAGACAGCCTGCCTCCTAGAGGTAACTTACAGCCGCCATGGCTAATGGCTAGTCAATGTATATAAATGCTATTGATACAGCCAGACAGAACCTGTTTTTGAGGCTTATAGAGAAGAAAGGGTGACATAATTAAGCTTAGAATTGTTCAAATTTTAGATGCTCATATTTCAAGGATTGACTATAGCTACTATGTTAGAAATTTCAATTAGAGATTTTTCTTTTCAACAAACTCATCATAACCTAGGCAAAAGGAGAAATGTGAGATGTATGCAAGTTATGAATGGACGGTGTGGCCACACCTGCATGCGTGTTGTGATTGTGAATTTATGAATGCAGATGATTGGAAATGCCTAAATTGCCTTGGATATGATTAGAGATATTACATTGCCTTGGATATTGTTTAAAAAATATCAAAAATCACTTTAATATGGTCAAAAAGAGTAACCAGTCAGTCAGTCAATGTCTTAACAAGAAAAATTATGATTTAAGCCCTAGGAGATAGTCAATTAAATAGTTAGCAAAGCCTATAGCGTTAGTTTAAAGACATAAGGAATCTATTGATGATTCTGTAAAATTTGGCAGATGAGAGGATACAGGTCTTACTAAATTTTTACGGTTCAAAAAGGAAAATCTAGAAAATAAAAGTTGATACATGATTTCTAAAAAAGGGGTTTGTGAGAAGCCTCAGGAGAGAGCTATCCTGTTAGATTCACAGCTTGAATGTGTCTTTACAAATACAACTAGGACAGGTAAACTAATATGCAAATGAGCTCTTATCAGCTTGTCAGCTTCGAAGGTTAGATTAGAAAAGGCTACTCAGAAACTTTAAATAAATTGGAAAATTGTTGAGGACATATGCTGTATTCTAATGAAATTAGGGCTTAATAGATAGCTGTCGCAACCACCCTTGACCAGCAAGAACGACGCAACACCGAGGAATCTTCTTCTCACAGTTTTACTCGGGAAACTTGATTTACAGGGAGTGGCCCCAGGTAGAGGAAGACAGGGCCTGATATAGTCTACAACTACCAATCACCTAACCCCACGTGGCACGCCAGGATAGGTTGTCTCCAAGCAGAATTAAGAGCATACGTGGCCTTTACCAAATTAGGAGTTGTTTACCACAGAGAGCACTCACTGTCGGGCTGGTGGAAGGCGGAAACCAGTGCCATCTTGTAGGCATGGTACTCTGCAGCTCCCAATAGATAGCAATTGAAAAAGATAGTTTAAAATCTTCAAATGAGTTTTTTAGAAAATGTTATAAAATATTCAATGGTTAAGTACTTTTTTTGGGACATCTAATGATGATTTAAATCCCTTAAGTAGGATTTTACACTTTCTGACATGTGTAAGATGGTATCTCAGAGTTGTTTTGATTTGCATTCCCCTGATGGCTAAGGATGTTGAACACTTTCTTATGTGTCTTTCAACCATTTTAGATTCCTCTATTGAGAATTGTCTATTTAGTTCTTTACCCCACTTTTTAATTGGATTATTTGCTGTTTTGGAGACTAGCTTATTGATTTCTTCGTAAATTTGGGAGATCATCCCTCTGTCGGATGTGGGGTTGGTGAATATCTTTTCCCAATCCGTGGGCTGTGTTTTTATCTTGTTGACTGTGTCCTTCACCTTACAGAAGCTTCTAAGTTTCAGGTGGTCCCATTTATTAATTGTGGGTCTCAGTGTCTGTGCTACTAGTGTTATATTCAGTAAGGTGTCTGCTGTACATAAAATACCTTGGGGCAAATAAATGAACAAATAGTTTAAGTTTTGTTACATCATGGAAAGATTTTCTTCATTCCTTCAGTTGTGATTTTTAGTTTTTCTTAGTATTGTATTTTCAGCTGGGATCAGTGGTCTCTTAGCCATGTAGAACAACACTCCAGGACCTTATGTCTTTCAGAGATTCCATTTAGAAGTCAGGAGTTATTGTAATGAATCTGCCTTTATATGTGAGTCTGCCTTTTCCCTTGTGATTTTCGAATCATTTCTTGGTTTTGTAAATTTAGTCTTTTGGTGAGAAATCATCCACCATGATCAAGTAGGATTCAACTCAGGAAATCAGTGATGGTTCAACATACAAAAATCCATCAATGTAATCTACCATTAAACAGACTGATAAAGAAAAACCACATGATCATCTCACTACATGATTAAAAAGCCTTTTACAAAATCCAACACCCCTTCATTATAAAGATCTTGGAGAGACCATGGATAGCAGGAACATACTTAAACATAATAAAAACAGTATACAGCCCGCCAACAGCCAACATCAAAATAAATGGAAAGAAACTAATGTGATTCCTCTAAAATCAGGGACAAGACAAGGCTGTCCACTCTCTGCTTACCTCTTCAATAATGTCCTTGAAGTTCTAGCTAGAGCAATAAGAAAACAAGCAGATCAAGGGGATACAAATTGGAAAGGAAGAATTAAAACTTTCATTATTTGCAGATAATATTATAATCTACCTAAGTGAACAAAAAACTCTACCAAGGAACTCCTAAACCTGATACAAACCTTCAGCAAAGTGGCAGGATACCAGATTAACTAAAAAAAACAGTAGCCCTAATAAATACAGATGATAAATGCAACGAGAAAGAATTCAGAGAAACCTTACCCTTAACAATTGTCCCAAACAACACAAAATACCTTGGGTTAAGCTAACCAAAAAAGTGTAAGACCTGTACCGTAAGAATTTGAGTCTTTAAAGAAAGAAATTAAAGAAGATACCAGAAAATGGAAGGATCCGGCATTTATTCTTTCTCCTGAAGTTCTTTCTCTTAATTTCATTGAGCTGTTTTGCTGTATCTCTTTAAACTCCCTGAACTCCTTGTTGATTACCCTCTTACATTCTGAGCCCCAGGTTTCATTTAAGCAGTTCACATTGACTAACATTTCTACAGGACTAGCAGGTTTTCAAGGGCAGATAGTGTCTTGTTCTTTCATACTGTTTTAAGTTTCTCTATGAGATGTGGTCATAAGTGCTTCTGATATGGACAGAACAAATTGAGGGCAGAAGGAAGAAGGTGATGGTAGGTTAATTCTAGAGGTTGGAAATGGGCTGAGGTGGAATGACTTTAGGTTGATAGTGGGGACTGGGTTAGTCTGCAGGGTATTCTTTCGGACCCCAAATGCAGTAGGGGCAGATCTGTTTGTGTGCAGATTTTGGACATAGCATGGACGGAGAATATATTTAGAGGCAGAATAGTTTTTGGTAGAAGCATAGAGATTGGTTGTAGCTCAGGAATTGGTGGACACACTAGCCAGCACTGGATGTGTGACTTGGATCAGATCATCTTGGTTTAAAAGGGTCTCTGAAGGGAATGATCAGGCAGAGTACCTGGCCAAGATCCTGGATAAAGATATGAAAGTATATCTGAAATCTCTCTTTTTTGATTTTATTTTTAATTTCAATCATTACAGAGTTTGTGTTGATATCTAATGTACAGACTTTTAAAATATTAATCTGTTTAATTTCATGTTGACATGTGTGCATGCCTGTCTTGCTGTCACTCTCACCAAACAATATTCCTGAGTGAGTTGGCAGTGTGCTGTGGTGCTTTGTACTGTTCAAATGTGTATGCAGTGTACTGAAAATGTCACTTGTATCTGTATTTACAGAAATTTGTGAGCTGACAACTGGGTATTGGGAAACAAAACCAGGTGTTCTGAAAGAGCAGTAAGTGGTCTTAACGGCTGAGCCATCTCTTCAGTGTATGTGATTTATTGCAGCAACCAGAAAAATTGAAGGAGACTCTATGGACTGTGAAAATTATGTCATATTCAGTTATTTTAGTACACATTCATGACTTCAGCCAAAGTAGTTGTCAGGAAATAGATTAAAAGTACACAGTGTTTTCAGTTCAACTGGTGAGTGAATCAACAACTCTGTCATTGCTTAATGTGTGATCTTCAGTTGGTTGCTTAATTCTGGGAGCCCCAGTCTCAGTAGATGCCCAATGAGAATGTTCACAGTACTTAAGGGAAGTGAAAGTGGCAGAAAGTCAATGAGAGGAAACGAAGAAAGGGCTATGCGCTAGTCCACCAGCATCTCCTGTACTCTGTATGACCCAGGACATTTCTCTCTCATCTTGTAACATCAGGGTGTGGAAAACCCAAGCAGCATCAAGCAACTCAAATAGCATTTGGTCAACTTGATGGCCAATATGTTACTGAGGTAAAAGACTTCCTAAATTTGGAGGACACTTAGGAGACAAAACACACTAGATCATGTGGATATTCTTTAACATTATTGGCATAAATATAATTATCAGAGAGAAACATGTTTCCAGGTCTTGGGTCTTTTATAGAAAGAGACATATTGAAGATTTTTTGGTAAGTTTAGCCTTTCTTTTAATAAACTAATAATATTTAGTTTCTTTTTTTTTTGTAAACCAACGAGTTTTATTGAGGTTACTTAATGAAATGTGAGTGATGGGCCAAAGGACAGATAACGGCTCAAAGACAGCTGCATCACCAAATCCTACCAGAGCACAGCACAGCCTGCAAGCAGCTTCTCATGACAGAGTGCCCTTGGCAGGTGGCTCAGTTGGCCTGAGCTTCTTCCAGGCAGTTCAACTGCTCTCTGCCTCTGTTAGTCAGCTTGGCTGACTTCTGTTTCTTCCAGGTGGCTTGCCTGGTCTGAGCCCCTTTCTAGGCAGGAACCAGGCCAGTGCAGAGTCCCTTGACAAATCTGGGATACATGTGATCCTTTGAGTCCAAAGTTCTTGTTGTGGGATCAGCCATGACAGTGCGGCCGGAAGAGTACAATAGGCACTATGAGGGAATTCAAGGTTGGAAGGAGCCAGGCCTTAGGCCCGTGTTCTGTATTCAGCTGAAAATCTGCAGCTGGGCGCCAAGGATGTTTTTCCAAATGTCATGTGTAGAGGCTCTACTTCTAAGTGTGGTGAAATCTCAGTCTGGGTTACAGGTAAAAGAATGCTGACTCCACATCTGCTTTGATGAGATATAGCATGTATCATATTATACACTAATGTTGACCTTGGTTCCGGAAGGGCCGAGAATTTTCTCATTTGATACAAACATCTCAAAGTAAGAATAAAATTTTATTAGCTTGAAAATAAAGTAAATAAATTATTCCTTAAATTATCAAATTGTAAATACATCCTACTGTGAGTTATGGGAAGTAGAGAATATAATCTAAGAATGTATGAAATCCAGCCAAGTAGACATTCCCTTGGAGAAAAGTTAAAATTATATGAATCTTTGTATTTATAATTTTTCTCATTTCTGTGACAGAATGCATAAAATAACCACCCAGTGAAGAAGAATTAATTCTGATTTGCAGTTCAAAAGTAATGAGGGAAACATGGTAACATGGTGTCTAACAGGAAGCAAAGAGACCTTGATCCAGAAGCTGGATTAGTCTATGACTCTCAAGACTTGCCCCTAGTCACCCACTTTCTCAGCTAGGTACTACCACCTAAGGGCCCACAACCTTCCCTGTCCCCACCCCAAAAAAATCCAGTGCCATAATCTGGGGATCAACTGTTTAAACACATGAACCTTTGTGGAACATTTCACATTCAAACTGTAAGAGCTTGTATTAAAGAAATCATATTAAAATTAACTTAGTTACAGAAGTAACAAAATATGCAAAATGACCTCATGGGTCACAGAAGAGGACAACATAGCTGAACATGAAACCACTGTTCCATTGACAAGTTCCATGATGGTTGGTATATCTTATGTGAAACTCATACGTCTGTTGAATGCTACTCCTAGCTAGGGTGGACAGCATGACTTGACAAAGTCCCAGCATTTCGCCATTGCAGACCACAATTCTCCAGTACCCTTTTGCTTTCATTTTTAATCATACTCACTTATGCCTTTCCTTTGGGAAATATTTTGGGGGATTCAGTGGAGGATGAGGATACACATAGTGGCAACCTCTTTAAAGAAAAGTATTCTTTGGTGAAAATCCCCACCACTCATGGAATCATATAGCATGATAACTGCATACTCCCACACAAGTTAACACCAAGCTGCTAGAAAGTTTAGATAACTAAATATGCTTGGTAAATAAGATATTTGATAATCAAGATTTATAAATTCCTAAGGTCTATGTCGCGACCGCCTCGACCAGCAAGGAAGATGCAATGCTGAGACTCTTCATTAAGCAGTTTACTCAGAAACCTTGAACAATCTTCTGACCCCGGGGAAAGCCAGCCCACAGCTTAAAAGCACTCTTGCCAGCCAACCCCATAATGCCACATGGCTAAGGCAGATAGGCTCGCATTTGCTGATGCAAGTTTGAATCTTAGACCAAGCCAAATAAGGAAACTGGCGCCATCTTTAAGGCGCAGCGCATCGCAGCTCTCCACAGTTCCCCTTCTTTATTAAAAAAAAACAGAGCGGGTGAAGATAGAGGCCCGATGCCCAGTGTGCAAACATGGGATAATGTATTGGTGACACCCACGAACTCTACGCCAGCAGTGACCCAAACCCATCCCGTACCTATTTTCCCAGGGGAAGGATGTTGGGTACAACCTTCATGCAATTGGGCTTGTCTTCCGAGGGCAGCCTAACCTCATACAAGCAAAACCTCGTGTAGTGCTAAGCCTCGCACCCCGCTTAAGAGAGCATTTTAGTTCTTAATGGTAGCCAACCAGGCCTGGGGGGACTGCCCTGCCTCTATGGCAGTAAGGCTTGAATAATCATAGCTCCTTCGCACTTTTGCATAGCCCTAATCCTGCAGGGAGACCATAATCAAGAGGCCTGCTAATGCTCCCATGCCCGCCCACTCTTTCAAATGATCCATGGCGGAGTTCAGGCAGGAAGTCAGGCCGCTCGCAAGGGATAGGTCTATTTGGGTGGAATTCACATGCACAATAGCCATCCTGAGTTCTCTCATGGTGTCTTCAAACTTGGATGACCAATTCTGTATTAGAAACCGAGATAATCTTTTAAACTTCGATTGGTGGTATAAAGGAGTGGGATCATACAACTGAATAGGATATCCTGTTTGTTGATTAACAAAACGCCCTTGGCCGAGCAGCATATCTTTTTCCCAGGCTGCCGCTGGACCCCCGGCAACCCGGTTTGTTGTTGCTTGCTCCTCTGAAAACTCACTAAGGAACGCCTTACATTCCAGGTACTGTCCTGGGCTGAGACAGGCACGGACTAAGTTAGTCCAGTCGGTGGGCATCATACAAAGGCTGGCAAGGGACTCAACCAGAGCCACATTGAAGGATGCAGTAATGCCATAAGTCCTCACCGTCTCTGCTAGGGCCTTGATAGTTTTAAAGTCTAAAGGCTCATGATACCTCTGCCCCTGTGAGTCTAATACCAGGCAAGCGAGGCACAACTCTGAGCGAACTTCCCTCCAGACCTGAGGGCAGTGTGAGGCTCCTTTGCCACTGCCTCCACCATCTCCTTCCTTCATATTGTAAGGAGGCGACGCGGACGGGGTTTCGGCTGGGGTTTCCCTTTCATTTTCAAGCGCAAGGTATCTTTTGAACTCGGGCTTCTCCCGTTTCCCTTTTATCCTTTTCACTTTGGTTCTTTCTAGCTGCTTTATCAGTTCTTGGAGTTTCTCTTCATCCTCTGCGTCCCCCTCGGAACTGGAGGACTCTGTCTCTTCCAATTCTTTAAGACTTGGGTAGATTTTCTCACTGTTAGTTTTCTCGGATCGCTCCTCCTGAAGGGAGTCAAGAGCAGCCTGTCTCTGTTCAACTGCCTCACTGCATGTCTTGTCCTCTAGGCAGCCTCTCACTAATCTCCAGATAGAACGGACACACGGCTTCAACGTCCCCTGTTCCCAAGCAAAATCTAGGTCCCTTCCCAATTTTTCCCATGAAGGGACTGTAAGCTGTCCAGTGTTTGCAAACCAGGGTGCTATTATGTCCACCTGCTCTAAAAAAATATCTAGGGTGCTTCATTTAATTTTAAGCCCTTCGAGTGAAGCAACTCATTTAGGGCCACAAAAATTGGGTGCGAGATCAACGCGCCCATATCTAGTTATCTACAGAGAAAGGAAAATTTTATCACCACTCTAGTCGCCCGTAGATTTCCGCCATCTTCACGGGCCCTTAATTTTATCCCTCTTACCTGGGACTTACCAGTGCACTGCCCTGGCTGCAGAAGGTTCTGAGTCTCTTCAGAGGAGGAATTAACTCTACGGGCCACCACTTGTCGCGACCGCCTCGACCAGCAAGGAAGACGCAATGCTGAGACTCTTCCTTAAGCAGTTTATTCAGGAACCTTGAACAATCTTCTGACCCCAGGGAAAGCCAGCCCACAGCTTAAAAGCACTCTTGCCAGCCAACCCCAGAATGCCACGTGGCTAAGGCGGATAGGTTCGCATTTGCTGATGCAAGTTTGAATCTTAGACCAAGCCAAATAAGGAGTTGTTTATTCCAGAGAGCGCTCACCCTCGGGATGGTGGAAGGCAGAAATCAGTGCCATCTTTAAGGCACGGCATGGTGCATAGCAGCTCTCCACAGGTCTACTCAGGTTCACAGTAAATAATATTTGTCTAGCTTCAACTTTTGCCAGAGAAAACGAGTTTCTCAGGGGACCAGACATTCCATTTGTAAAATACTGCAGTTTTTCTTTTCTTTTTTTTTTTTTTTTGGTATGGCTTAGTTTATCCAAATAGCTAAGGCTCACTTTAAGAGAAACTCGTTTTCTTGAGTCAGGCATTTAGACAAAAGCCAAAGTTTCTGCTTGCTACAAATAAAGTCATTCTCTTAATGTCTGACAAGAGGAACTTGTGGCCCTTCAGTAACATGTGACTCTGATGCTTACTAACTTGTCAGGGTCAATGCTGGCTTGCTCAATCCCTGATCACAAGCCACACCCCAGCTAACAGGCCCCTTTTCCACACTTAACCCTTTGTGCAATTATAGAGTATAAAAGGTGTAGCCGTTTTTCAATGAAGTGGCAGCCATCCTGATTCACTGTCAGATAGCATCAGTCTCCTTCTCTCGATGACTCCACGCCTTCTCTTTGGGATTTGAACCAACTGGAGCTGGACTCCAGCTCCTAGTCTGTTTCCTGAGAGTGTCCCTACAAGCCATTAGCCTCTCCTCTTCTTCCACCTCCACCCTCTTTCTCCAGATGGTCACTTATTAGTACTTGCCAATTTCTTATCCATTATTGCTCTTTGGGGGCCTTTCTTTTTTTTATTTATTTATTGGTTCTAGTTAGGGAACAAGCTTTATTTAGTTTCTTAGTGTGGCCACAAATCAGACCACTGAAGGAAGGCAGAGACTGATGAGCATTTGAGATGGTGAGCTGCAGCCTGGGGATCAGTAATTTAAATGAAAGCTTACACAGGAGAATGTTGATTAATGTTGTGTGGACATAAGGGAAAGCTAGCTTTTCCGTAGGTCAGTGGATCCTGGAGTAGGAGGTGTCAGGAGTTAGTTGTGAATATTCAGTGGCCACACCCACTTAATGAAGTAAATCCTGAAGTTGCAAACCCCATTCTGACCTGATTTGCCCCACCCATTTCCTGAGCCTTTGATGGGCACTGACTGCTCTGGTTAGTTTTACCTAGAGGGTCAGCAGGATCAAGGCAGGTGGTCTCTTTCTGGAGGAACCCTGCTACTTTACACCACATCTCAGGTAGGTTTCCTTTGAGGAAAAATCTGAATAAGTTAAACCCGGGTGGGTAAAGTGTCAGGAGTCTCTATTGTCCAAGCCAAGTTCTTGTTCCATTCATGTCTGTTCAGAGATGTGCAAGTCTTAGAAATGTTCTCTGGTCTGAACCCTCATTGAGTGATTCCCCCCAAGAAACCCAGAAAGTGCAACCATCTTATGTCTGACTGACTCCTGAGCCACTATTTCTGAGGGAAACTGTACTCCTCTTACCTACAGGGAATTCAAAATCACCATGTGTTCTTTTCCTCCATCAGCAGTAATGCCACATAGCCTCTGTCTGAGGGCCTACTCTACTACCCTCTCTGGGAAAAAGCAACAATCCCCAGAAACACAGAGATCCCTCCAGAGACCCCCTCACTAAATTATGACTAATGACATCTGTTTGTAAGCCACAGATTGGTGCATCTTAAAATAAATACCCTTGTTCCTTCAGGAAGAATGAGTCCCATAGAATTTGAGATGCCAGATTTCTTCACACAACTACTTCCAAAATTACCACAGTGACCATCCGTTATTACTGAAAGTAGGGAATCCACAACTGTAATTACTTAAAGCAACAGCCCACATCTTTTCTTCCCAGCAGTGGTGCACACCCCTTCCCCTGAGTCCTGAAAATCACCAGTCAGGAGACCTTAACACGCATGTGGCACTCATCTAACTCCTTTTGTCTTAGAGCTTATCCCCACACATACAAAAATAGAACCACACATGAAGCAGGATTCGGTAGCACAAGACTGTATTCTGAGATACTCTGGAAGACCAGGAAAGCCAATACCTCCAGAACAAGACATCAGGGCCAAATTGAGGAAGATAGCAGGTCACAACATGTCTCAAACAGAAGAAGGAACCCAGAAGTGCATTGATAAACCAAGTTACCAGAGAACAACTATAAAAAGGTATACTTTACTGCAAACTGAAAGGTTTAAATTTTTGAAATTTATAATTAACAAAACAATTTTCAAATTCAAATATATTCTCATCCTCCTCTTCCTCCCCCCAAATTGCCCAGATTCTCTCCACCTCCCTACTCACCCAACTTTTAAGTTCCACAGAAACAGCCCAAAATCTCAATACAACAACAAAATGC
Organism: Cricetulus griseus; assembly: GCF_003668045.3. NCBI lineage: Eukaryota > Metazoa > Chordata > Mammalia > Rodentia > Cricetidae > Cricetulus > Cricetulus griseus. The sequence goes on from NW_023277030.1 coordinate 157,699, forward strand.
GCTAAACTTAGGTTCTTACCCAAGCAGTGTCTGATATGTTTTTTTTTTTGTGGAGTGAATCTTAAAACAGATGATTTACTGGTGGTTACTCTCAAAAGCTTTTACCACCATTGCACTAGCATATCTTGCATGTAGTACACCAATGTAGATAAAGGGTTTGTGCCTAACTTGGTGTTTGTTCCTCATTTTGAAACTTGTAGAGTGCAAAGTACCTTCCTATATCAAAGTCTCTGGAACAGAAATTTGAAGGCTCTATGTAGGCACCAGCTCAACATTTCCATAGTCAATGAGATGTATAGGTGTTTACTTCAGCACAAGGGTTTGTTGAAAGTCTGTGGATGGTAACCTTTAGTCTTGGCAATAGCCTGAGCCATTTGGGTATCTTATGGGGCCACTTAGACCAGGAACTCAATTACATGTTGCACAAAGCCAGCGAGGATAGCTTTGATTGGTGACAAGTAATGGCTAGTTGGGTTCCTGTCTCCCTCATTATTTGGAGATTTCCTTCAGATCACCTTCATATAGGAGGTTTCTACTGTATTACATTTCCATACTGCCTCTCAGGTGTCCCTTAATTTTAACTGTCTCTTCCTATATTTCCTTCTACTGCCCTTTCTCCTCTTCACTACCCCAGTTGTTCCTCCCATTCCAGATCACCACATCTACCCATAAATATCTATTATATTCCTATTTTAAAATGAGATCTATCTGTTCTGCCTACATAAAATGCATCAATAAGGGGAGAAAACCGAGAAGGAAAGTAGTTACCAACAGCATGTAATAGAGCATGTAGTATTGTATTATTGTTTTTTTTCAAATCTGTAGTCTACTTTTACCCATATAGAAGTAAAATGTAGTACATGTACAGTAAGGGCTTTGGGGGTAAGGAAAGTCATCAGTAAGAGAAGGAATGGGGAGTCAAAGAGTAGGCAATGGTAGGGAGACAGTAGCGACATAAAATACCAAGTTGTATGAATATGACATATGAAATTCCATTAACTTATCTGTATGCTAACAAAAGATTTAAAAGAAATGTTAAAGAGAATTAGATGTGACCTCATGAAAGAAAATGCACTTTCCTTCAGGAAAAAATGGTGTGACACATTGTGTTCTTTAGTTTGGATTTGTGTGTGGGGGTGTAAGTTTGTTTGCTGTGTTTGTTTTGATTTTTAGACAAAAATTACTACATGTCTCAACACTGACTTCATTTATGCCCAAGAAGAATTTCGATTGTTTGTTTTCTTGCATTATTGAGACAGTATATGCTGTATGTAGCCAGCACTTACCAACATGAGCTACTTTAGCTACTTTCAGGTTCCTGAGTTGTAGGACTACAGGTATAAACCACCAAAATGTCATGGTTCCCAGCATGGATTCTTTCTGTTTTCTTTCTTTTTTTTCATTTAAATCAGAAACAAGCTTGTTTTACATGTCAATCACAGATCTCTCTCCTTCCCCTCCTTCCCTGCTCCCCACCAACCCCCTATCATATCCCCTTTCTTCTCCACAGGGTGGATGGGGCCTTAAAAGGAGGAACTTCAAAGTCTGCTCTATCATTTGGACCATAGCCTAGACCCTCTGCAGTCTGTTTAGGCTGAGAAAATATCCCTCGATATGGAATGGGCTCCCAAAATCCATTCTTTGGCTAGTGATAAATACTGAGCTACTACCAGAGGTCCCAGAGATTGTCAAGACCTCTTCAATGACACCCACATTCAGTGGCTCTGGATCAGTCTTGAACCCTTTGTTCATCACTCCTCCCTCTCTGCAACTGGATTCCAGAGTTCAGATCAGTACTTAACAGTGGGTTCTGCTTCTGCTTCCATCATCTATTGGGTGAAGGCTCTAGGATAGCATAGACTGTAGCTGTCAATCTTGTTATAGGGAAGAGCATTTAAGGTAGCCTCTTGACTATTGCTTAGATTGTTAGTTGGGCTCAAATTTTAGGTCTCTGGACATTTCCCTGATGACAGATTCTCTATAGGTTTAAATAAAACCTGCTCCCTCATTTCCTCGTCTCCCCTCCTCATCTCCCCTGTTCTTTCTCCTAACTCCTTCTCCCTATCCCCAAGTTCCCAATTAGCTCAGGAGTTCTTGTCTCTTTCCTTTTTTCCTGGTGGTCATGTATTATCTCCTTTAGGGACCTCCTTGATTCCTAGGTTCTCTGGATGTGTGGATTTCAGGCTGTTAATACTTTGTCTATGTTTAAAAACAATATATGAGTGAGTACATACCATGTTTGTCATTTTGTGACTGGGTTACCACACTCTCGGTGGTTTCTTCTAGTTCCATCCGTTTGCCCATTAATTTCAAGGTCCCATTGTGCTTTTCCGCTGAGTAGTAGTCCATTGTGTAAATGTACCATATTTTCTCCATCCATTCTTCAGTTGAGTGGCTTCTAGGTTGCTTCCATGTTCTGTATATGATAAATAATGCTGTTATGAACATGGATGACAAGTCAGAAGAACTTACTATTTAGTACATATTTCCAGTTTCCTGTCTCCTGCCACTTTCGTTATCATGATGTATTTGTGGCATAAATGTTCAGAATTGAGACATCATCCTGATGGATTTCTCCTGTGATGAGTAGGAAATGACCTTCTTCATCTCTTTTGAATGTTTTTAATTTAAATTCCAATTTATTGGATATTAGAGTTGCTATCCCCACTTGATTCTTGGGTCCATTTGATTGGAAGCTCTTTCTCAACCTTTAATTCTTAGGTACCGTCTATCTTTGATGTTGTAGTGAGTTTCTTGTATGCAGCAGAAGGAAGGATTCTGTCTTCTTATCCATTCTGCTAATCTGTGTCATTTATAGGGAAGTTAAGACCATTAATATTGATGATTTTAATGACCATTGATTATTGTTCATTCCTGTTTGTTTTTGATTTGGTGATGGTGGCGAAATTATGTGGGGATTCTGTCCCTTTTTCCTTTTGGCTGTTGGTAAGTTGGGATTTTATTTTGCCTATGTTATTTTTGGTTGTACTTAACTTCCCTGGGTTGTAGCTTTCCTTCCCGTACTTTACGTAGGGCTGGATTGGTGGATATGTATTTTTTGAATCTGGTTTTGTCATGGAATATCTTGTTTTCTCCAACTATAATGATTGAAAGGTTTTCTGGGTATAGTAGTCTGGGCTGGCATCCATGATCTCTTAGTGTAGTTAGAATATTTATCCAGGACCTTCTGGCTTTTAGAATTTCCAAGGAAAAGTCAGGTGTGATTCTGATAGGTTTTCCTGTATAGGTTATTTGACCTTTTTCCTTTGCTGCTCTTAATATTTTGTCTTTGTTGTTCTTTGTTGTTCATGTGTTCATGTTTGATTATTATGTGGCGAGGTGATTTTTTTTTGTTCTGTCTATTTGGTGTCCTGTAGGCTTCTTGTATTTTCATTGGTTTGTCTTTCTTTAGGTTGGGAAAGTTTTCTTCTATGATTTTGTTGAATATGTTTTCTGTGCATTTGATTTGGATTTCTTCATCTTCTATACCTATTATTCTTGGTTTGGTCTTTTCATGGTATCCCATATGTCCTGGACATTTTGTGATAGGTATTTGTTGGACTTAAGATTTTCTTTGTTGATGAATCTATTTCTGCTATTGTGTCTTCAACTCCTGAGATTCTCTCTTCCATCTCTTGTATTCTGTTTGTTATGCTTATATCTGTAATTCCTGATCTTTTACCCAGCTTTTCTATTTCCAGCATTCCCTCATATTATGCTTTCTTTATTATGTCTATTTCAGATTTTAGGTCTTGAACTGTTTTATTGAGAGATTTGTTGATATCTTTTATTTTTTGTTTAGTTTTTTTCTTTCGTTTCTTTAAGGGATTTTCTCATGTCCTCTTTGAGGTCCTCTACCATTTTCATGAAGTTGCTTTTAATGTCATTCTCTTCTTGTTCATCTGCATCGTGATTTTCAGGTCTTGTTGTTGTATGGTTCCTAGTCTCCAGTGGTGTCATATTGGGCTTTCTTTTATTGTATGTGCTTTTACCTTGTCCTCTTTTCATCCTTTCTTCTGGTGGGTGTAGCAAGAGTTTCTTCTTCTCTTGGTGGGTGTGGGACCAAGGTTCTTTTCTGCTGGATTCAAACAGATCCATACTCTGATGTTGGTCCTCTTCTCATCGATGGAGGTGTCACTTTTCCCCAGGTGTCGGCAGTGTTTGGGCATCCTGGGTCCTGCCAGGCTGGTAGTTGTAGGCAGAGCTGTCACTGGGCTTTGGTGTGTCAGATTCTGATGCTGAACTCTCTCTGGCATGCTTGTGTCAGATGACTCTGAGCAGTGATGACAAACAGGGGCAGGAAACAGCTCCTGGCCTACCTGGGCCAGTGGCTGGAGGCTGGGCTGCCTCTGGGTGTTCGGTGTTCGGAACCCTCCAACGCCGAACTTGGTCTTTTTCACTACTCCTATCTTCCCCATATTCCCTCTCCTTTACTGTCAGAAACTGTACTGTTAATGTCCCCACTATGGTTTGTGTTCCATTGCTGAGGGTTCTGTCTGCATAGCAAGGTTTCCCCTTCCACATAAACAAAAGAACAACCCGGGAGCCACGAAAACCAGGGAGGATTTCTGTGTGACACCCCCCCATGTGCTTGGGTGAGCAGGAAAACTCAGAGATATTTTTCATGAACCAAAAACCAGTGAGACACCCCATCAGGTCAGTATGTTTCCCAAACATGAGATCCAGCACCACATTCTCTGTGTGATCTGTGTGTTTCAGCTTTAAGCCTTCGTCAGTTTCTTACCACCACTTTTTGCAACCTTGTGTCATATTGAGTGTTTGGACATCTTTTGTTCCGTCCTTGGCCGTGAAATCAGGCTGAATCCGATTTCTGAGATCGTCGGTATGGAGCCACATTCGGCCTCGTCTATGCGAAATACATCTTATGTTTAAGGGATACTTCTGAAACTGTTTCCATGCAAAAACTGTTTTAAAGACTTTTGTGGATGAATGTCATATTCCCTAAGAAGGACAATGAACTAAGAAATGAAATGACGCACATTACCCAACAAAAGGTGAGTTTTCTTGGTTAGCTTCATCCATCAAGTTTTAAATACCATTCTTTAGACTAGACTGAGGGATCATTTGACTGTGGCTACTTCTAGCTGGAGATGATGTCAAAAGCAGGACAGAGTTCATTAGGAAGAGAAGGCATCCTGTATGAGTATGGTAGACACCTGAATCTGTACTTGGTCTGCACAGGTCTCAGCCTACACTGAGCATTGGTCTGTCTTTGTTTCTGTCTGTCTTTTTAGTGTATTTTAGGTCTCTCACTCTCCATCACTCACTGTCTCTGTCTCTGTTTATCTCTGTCTCTTACTGTCTCTGTCTCCCTGTCTATGTCTATGCAGCCTGGGTGGTATTCTGCAACACTACCTGCTTTGCACTGGGCCTGCCAGATACACTGAGCCTTAGTCCCTCTCTCTATGTGTCTCCCTGTCTATGTGTGTGTATGTCTCTAAATGTCTCTCTCTCTCTCTCTCTCTCTCTCTCTCTCTCTCTCTCTCCCTGTGATACTCCAGTACTGTTCATTTCCTCTATGGATTCCTCTATTGATGGTCTGTCTGTCTCTGTCTCTGTGTCTGTCTGCATCTATATCTAAATTTCTCTCACCCTCTCTTAGTCTCTTTGTACCTCTGTCTTTGCCTCTGAAGCCTGGGTGAAAACCTGCAGCTGCACATGCTCTGGACTGGTCTCCACCTAAACTGAGACTTCATCTGTCTGTCTGTATGCCTCTCTCTCTGTGTGCCCGTATCTCTGTCAGAATATTGAACATCATGCTAAACCAATATATCAAGGCAAAATTAAGGTGCTTTTTTTATTGTCCTAAAGATATCCTTTGCTTTCCAAAATGTGAATGCTTTCAGGCAACTCACTTCTACTAAAGAGAGGCTTCTAATGTTTCTTAAATTTATGTTTTTCACAAATCCAAAGGATTCAGTAAGTTCCAGGGAGCTGAATTGGACCCATGCAAACAGGTCCAAAGAGGATGCTAATGTGTCTCAAATTTTGTTTTTTCAAAAACCCACAGGATTCATGTAATATCAGGGAGTTGAATCGGAACCAGGAAAAAAGTGGAAAGATTCACTCCAGATAAACAGTATTCAGCTTCTCCATTGTCACAGACTCCCTTCCTCCTCATCTGGGACCACTTCATAGGGTACCCCTCCCTCATCTGACCATCCTACCCTCTGATAGCAGGACTTCAGAAACACTGTTCTTTTTTTTAAACTAACCTCATCTCCTAAACTCCTGACAGCTGGAAAAGTCTAGGAGGCCCCTTAGAGTGTCACACAGCCTGTACTGGGGTAGAGCAACCAGATACACCAGATGTGTTAGTTCCCAATCTTTCTTGAGTCCTCCAAAGATGGACAATGTTCCCTACATCAAGAGGAAGCAATCTTGAGAACTCAACATCCTTATTCCCTAACCTGCCAGGTCAAACACCCCAGGTGTTATTAATCAGTCAACATCAGATTCAAAGGTCCAGGCATCAGACTGGCCTGCCTGGGTTACCTGTCAGGATACACACAAGCGGTGCTCTGGTAAGCCTAGAGTTCCATGGTACTAAGTCTGCATGCAGTTTTAAAGGACCCCTTTAATAGACAGGCCCAGGCCCACTCTTGCTCTCTGTTATTCTCTCTCTCTCTCTCTCTCTCTCTCTCTCTCTCTCTCTCTCTCACCTTCCCCTTCCTCTCTGCTCTCTGCTCTTCCTCTTTCCCTCTTCCTCTCTTCTCCTGTCTTTCCCACTCTCTCTTTCCCAACCTGTCAGAAACTCTATGGTTCATGGACTCTCTATGGTTTGTTTTCCATTGCTCAGTGTTCTTTCTCCATAGGGAGCTTTCCCCTTCCACTAAAAAATACGCCACCCCTGGAGCAATGAAAAACTGGGAGGAACTCTCTGTGAACTCTCTCCATGCCCATGCTCATGGGAGTAGGGAACTGCAGAGATATTATTCTTTGACCGACCAACTGGTGAGACACCCCTACCAGCTTGTACATTTCCCAAGGATGATATCTACCACAACATTCGCTGAGTCACTGGTGTTTTTCTGCTTTTAGCCTTTGTGCACTTTGTCACAGAGACAGTTGGATATTTTAGCTAATTTTTTTTCACAATTTAAAACTTTATCAAACTGGAAAGGACGAAACATAAATGGGATGTTTGGGAGTCTCCATATCAAGGGGAAACAACAATAATTTCATAATCTCAACAGAGGAATAGCATCAAACACTAGTAGGATCAAAATTATTCCCCCAAATTTAAGGGATGTGAAAGAATAGTCGGGATATGTTGTATTCCCTGGACTTGTGGAAAGTATTGGTAAAAAGAGCCATTGAATAAATAGGGAAAATGAGGCAAGCTCCATAAAATTTGAATCTCTCTTTGAATTCTACTTTCTCTGTTTTCTTTCATCATGAAATTCCACAAAGTACCCAGATACTATATGTTTACTCATAGAGTAATATTTTTTAGTTCCTTGCTGTACATGGCCAAGATTGCAAGTGTGAGATTGTGATTTCTAAGATTTCTTATTCAAGAATTCTAGATCTGTGTATGCCTTGTGATAGTACACAGTCCATCAGCGACTCAAACTTTAAATATCCTTGAATTCCAATAGAAGAAAGAAACTTGACAGTGCCTGTATAATGTCGATTATACTATAGACTTTTATAATTTATCAAATAGAATAAGTAGGACAGATATGTCATTAGAGAAATGCACCTTCCACATGAATCATAATCCAGTATAAAAATAGCTTGAAACCGGGTGGTAGTGACATGTCTTTATTCTCAGTACTCAGGAGGGAGAGGCAGCTGAATCTTTGTGAGTTTGAGACCACACTGGTCTACATAACCTATTTCCAGGAGAGCCTCCAAAGACACAGAGAAACCCTGTCTGGAAAAACAAAATTAAAATGACATAAAAATATAAGAATTAGCTTGAAATCTTACAGAATGGATGTAACAATGAAAAATTAAACTGTTGGTGGATATTTCTGAGGCTTAATTTATGACTGAAAGTTTACATCTTTTTAAATTCATTTTTATTTAAATTAGAAACAAGATTGTTTTACATTTCTATCCCCATTGCCTCTCCTTCCCCTAATCTGCTGCCACACCCACTAACACCCTACATATCCAATACCATTTTTGTTTCCCGGGGAGAGTGAAGCCTTCGACCGGATGTATTCAGATTCTGTCATGTCCATTGCAATAGCGTCTAGGCCCTAGCCCACGTGAATAGGCTGAGGGATTATCCCTCTGTGTGAAATGGGATTCCACAGTCCATTCCTACAATAGGGAAAAGTACTGATCTACTACAAGCAGCCCCATATATTTCTCAGGCAACCTCAATGATACATATTCATGGGGTCTTCATCAGTTCCATGCTGGTTTCACTGTGATCAGTTTGGGAACCAATAGCTCCCTCTTGTTCAGGTCAGTTGCTTCTGTGGGTTTCATCAGCCTGTTCTTGACACCTTTGCTCATCACTCCTCCTTCTCATCAACTGGATTCTAATTCAGTTCAGTTTTTGACTGTGGGTATCTACTTCTACTTCCATCAGGTGCTGGATAAATGCTCTAGGATGGTATATAATTTAGTCATCTATATTATTATCAGGTCAGCGCATTTAAGGTATCCTCTCCATTGTTGCTTAGATGGTTAGATGCTGTCATAATTGTAGATCTCTGGACATTTCCCTAGTGCCTTATTTCACTTTAAACCTATACTGGCTCCCTCTTTAATGGTATCTCTTATTTTGATCTCCACTATTCTGCCCCCTATGCAACATTCTTCCTCCATTTTGTCCTCCTCGCCAATCTTCTTCTCCCCTTCTCATTCTACTATCTCCCACTCCCTTCCCCTCATGCTCCCAATTTACTAAGGAGATCCTCTCACTTTTCCCTTCTATGGGACCATGTATGTCTGTTTTAGAGTGCTCCTTGTTGCCTAGCCTCTCTGGTAATTTGGATTATAGACTATTAATCCTTTGCTCTATCTGTAAAATCCATATATTAGTGACTGCATACCATGTTTTTTTTGTGACAGGGTTACCACACTCAGAATATTTTCCTGTAGTTCCATCCTTATCCTTGCTAATTTCAAGATTCTAATGAATTTTCTGCCTAGTAGTACTCCATTGTGTAATGTACCACATATTCTGTATCCATTCTTCATTTGAGGGGCATCTAGGTTGCTTCCACATTCTGTCTATTACAAATAAAGCTACTAGTAACATAGTTGAACTGATGTCCTTGTTGTAGGAATGTGCTTCTTTTGGTATATGCCTAAGTGTGGAATTGTTGTATCTTGTGGTAGACTGATTCACATTTTCCTGAGGAATCACCATACTGATTTCCAACATGGCTGTACAAGTATGCACTCCCACCAACAGTGGAGAATTGTTCCCCTTTCTGCACATTCTCTCCAGCATAAACTGTCATTGATTTTTTGTTTTAGCCATTATGACAGGTGTATGATGGTATCTCAGAGTTGTTTGGACTTGCATTTCCATGATGGCTAAAGATGTTGAACAGTTTCTTATGTGTCTTTTAGCCAATTAAGATTTATCTGTTGAGAATTCTCTATTTAGTTCTCTACCCCACTTTTTAATCAGATTATTAGGTGATTTGGATACTAGCTTCTTGTGCTCTCTGTAAATTTAGTGATCTGTCGAATTTGGGGTTGGTGAATATCTTTTCCTGATTTGTGGGTTGCCGTTTTGTCTTGTTGACTGTTTCCTTTGTCTTACAGAAGCTTCCCAGTTTCAAGAGGTCCCATTTATTAATTGTTGATCTCAGTGTCTGTGCTACAGGTGTAATTACCAGGAAGCTCTCTCCTGTACCAATTCATTCAAAGGTTCTTCCCACTTTTTCTTCTAACCTGTTCAATGTGGCTGGATTTATGTTGAGGTCTTTGATCCATTTTGAATTATGTTTTGGGTGTGATGATAGAGATGGATCTATCAGCAGTGCTCTACATGCCTGCATCCAGTTATTCCAGCACCATTTGTTAGACATTCCTTTTTTATTCTATTGTTTAGCTTTTTCTTAAGAAAGAGGATATGCACAAATGAAAGCATTTGAATAATTTTTGTCAGATTGTTTTCAGTGATATTATATGCCATGAACCGAATAATTGTGCAAGATACAAGTGTATTGTTCATGGCCTTGTCCATGATCTGATTGGAGACACCTACCAGCTTGTTCATATTAAAGGCTGTACAGGACACTTGTATTGGATAGTAAAATATCCTAAGAAACCTGTGCTTCTCAGATTTTATCTAATTGTTCATTCTATGTTATGGAAAGAAAGAATCCCAGTTTGATTACCAGACAAAAATAATGATATTAAGTTATAAAACAGTACCCACAATGTAACACAATCAGGACATCACATTACACCTTGATTTGCCTTCTCCTTACCACAAAAGTCTATGTTTAAGTTGTAATAATTTTTCCTGCTTGTTCAATATCAACTGTTCCTTATATAGCTTCAGGAACCCACACAAGTAAGTGAAGGCTTATTCTCAAAGGATGCTCAATTATACCCAATGTCAATTCCTCAACTATGTTCCTGCCAACATTATTGATAGTAGCCAGATCTTGGAAACAAACTTGATGGTCATCCACTGATGAATGGATAAAGAAAATGTGGTACATTTCCCCAGGGGAGTACTAATCAGCAGTAAGAACAAAAATTAAATCCTAAAATTTACAGGAAAATGCACAGAAATAGAAAAAAAAATCATGAGTGAGGTATCCAAGAATCAAAAAAAAATATAGTATGTACTCACTCGTAAGTGGATATCAGTCATAAAGCAAAAGCTACCTAGCCTATAATCTAAAACTATGGACAAGCTACACCTCTCTTGCAGAATCAGATGGAAGCAGATGAAGAAGTCTGGCACTAAAGATTTTGCTATGCTCCTTGAGTATATTCCAATTGAGAAAGGAGAAGCATTATAAATAATAGAGTCAAGACCGTGATGGGGAATCAAACAGAATCAACTGACTCAAGTCAGTGAGAGTCTCATAACATGAAACCTACAAAGGACTGAAATCCTTAAGTTTCTTTTACTTTTTGTGAAGGGTTAATGCTTCCTGGTGTTTCACTCATACATTTTGGTACATTAATTATTGTAATTTTTAGCTTTTGTTTCCCTCCATTTTTAAATTTAAATCAGAAACAAGATTGTTTTACATGTCAATACCAGTTCCCTCACCCTCCCTTCTCCCCTGCCCCCACTAATTCATTACCTATACCATAACATTTATGCTCCTGTGAAGAGAGTGAGGTCTTCCATGTGGTGGTCTTCAGAGTCTGTCATATCCTTTGAGATAGGGCCTAGGCCTTCCATGGTAGTCTAGGCTGAGGGTATACCCCCCTATGTGGAATGGGCTCCCAAAGTCCATTCCATTTTTATTCTATGGAAAGTACTGATCTACTAAAAAAGACTCCATAGATACCTTAGGCCTCCTCACTGACACCACCGTTCATGGGTTCTGGATCAGTTCTATGCTGGTTTTCCAGTGATCAGTCTGGGAGCCAAGAACTCTGCCTTGGTCAAGTCAACTGTTACTGTGGATTTCACCAGCCTTGTCTTGACCACTTTGCTCATCACTCCTCCTTCTGGGTAACTGGATTCCAGTTCAGTTCAGTGTTTAGTTGTGGGTGTCTGCTTCTACTTCCATCAGCTGCTGGATGAAGACTCTAAGTTGGCATATAATATAGTCATTAATCTCATTATCAGGGGAGGGCATTTAAGGTACCCTCTCGACTGTTGCTTAGATCATTATTAAAAAGTTCATGTTGGTTCCATAAATAAACACTCCAATAAAAGTCCCCACCAACAAATATGATAACATAACAATGTATATTCATGTAATTTTAATTTCATGATCTCTTTTATCAACAATTATTTTTACAAAACTAATATACATATATATATATATATGAATATAAAGTCCTAATTAAATTAATATTATCTTCTTTGATTTTTGTGCTTGTTGCCTTTTGTACTTCCATTCTTGCTTCCTCTTTTTTACATTTCTGCATTCCTAAACATTCTTTACTTTACAGAGTTAATACTACTTACAAATTTTCATTTCTAGATTTACTTGCTTATATATCTTTCTTTTTTGTGCCTTCCTTTTCTTTTTCTTTGATCAAATATTTACTTACTTCTTTCATTATTTATCTTAAATGCTGAAGATGGTTCTCCTGAACAAACAACAAGCCAATCATTTTTTCTTTAGGCAAAAAAAATCCCCAAAATTAACATGCGGTCTTGAAATCCCTCTCACATTGTGTGATTGCCAGAAGTTGAGAAGCATCAAAAAGCAGAAGGCTTTTTCTTCATGGTGTGCATTAGCATATACTTAGTCTATCATTTTGGCAAGAATGGCATTTAAAACTAGTGGCATAGGAAAAGATTCCTTTGTCAAATTTTCTTGGTGATGGCAGATTAACTAGCAAAGCTATATCTTGAAATGACAGACTTACTTTAATTTTTGGCAGTTTTTAAAAATGTGGTTACAATCCCTTGGAGTAATATCACTATCAGAATTTCAAAAGACTTCCAGCTATTTTATTCCCTATGAAGCCACCCATCATTGGGATGATATACAAATCATAGTTGGAATAATGTTTTTCAGGATTTCCACACTTTGTAAATGTTAAAATCGCTTAGTAATTACCAGGTTAACCAATAGTAAGGTTGTGACTCTCTTATATTAAGCCCCACTTTTCCTCTGACACTTTTTTTACTACAAAGTAAAAACTACCCAACAAGATTTTTGATAGATTACACTCAAGTGAGTATGAGGGAAACCTGGTAGGTTGACCAACTCAACAACCACCAAGGAATGTAACCAGGGTAGTCTTTTATCTTATGCCATCATTTAGGCTCTCTTTCATCTGTATGTTTTGTTCGGTTATGATATGTTAGTACTTGTGTTATTGTATTTCAACTCATTTTTATTTTGCAAGTAACTGAAGAAATACACAGATGAGTATAAAGTATTTTTTCTTATGAGATTGATTAGGGAAACAGTGTTCTGTCATAACAGTTTAGGGAGGGACATCGACCTCCCTTTGAATCCAGGACAATGAACTTAATGTTGTTGAAGTCTGCTGGCAATATACTCCTGACGAAAGTTTTCGACTTCTGGAGGAGAACAGGGGTGATATTAATATCACATTAATTTTGGGAAGGAGAGCTGTACATATAAAAGTGAGTCTGGTAAACTGTGGGCCTTTTGAAGATATTATTTGTTTTACCTGAGGGACTTCAGTGTGTCATACAGGCACAAGTTCATGACTGAAAGTTTATTTGTAAATTGGAAACTAAGAGGATCTGTTGGTGGAGATCTTTATTGGGTCTCTATGCTTGTTCCCATCTGCTGCATGAGGAAGATTCTCTAATAGTGGTTGAACAAGTCACTGAATTGTGAGTATAGCAAAATATCAATAGGAGACATTTTATCCACACTTTTTTGTTTTTCTTTCAGACCAGTAGTATTTCATTTTACCCTAGGTTCTGGGCTACCTCGTCTCAGGTTCCTGGTCACCCAAACAGTGTCTGATATGGCTTTTATCTTGTGGAGTAAACCTTAAGACAGATGAGTTATTGCTTGGTTACTCTCACAAGCTTTTTGCCACCATTTTGCCAGCATATCTTGCATGTAGTACACCATTGTAGATAAAGGGTTGTGCCTAACTTGGTGTTTGCTTTTCTTTTGAAAACTTGGAGAGTGCATAGTTCCTTCCTGTACCAAAGTCTCTGTAACAGGGATGTGAAGGCTCGTGATAGGCACCACTTCAACATTTCCGTGTTCAATGAGTTGTGTAGGTGTTGACTTCAGCACAAGGCTTTGCTGAAAGTCTGTGGAGGGTAACCTTTAGTCTTAGCAACAGCCTGAGTCATTTGGGTACAGAATGGGGCCACTTAGACCATGAGCTTAATTGCATGTGGCCCAAAGCCAGCACAAGAACTTTTGTTTGGTGACAAGTAAATGCCAATTGGGTTTCTTTCTCCTTCATTATTTGGAGATTTTCTTCAGATCACCTTCATATAGAAGGTTTCTACTGAATTACTTTTCCATACTGCCTCTCAGGTGTCCCTTAATTTTAACTGTCTTCCCATTTTGCCTTTTCCTTCACACCTGCAGTTGTTCCTCTCATTTATGATCACCACATGTATCCATAAAAATCTATTTTATTCCTATTTTTAAATAATATCTATCTGTTCTGTCTGCATAAAATGTATCACTATGGGAAGAAACCTGAAAAGGAAAGTAGTTAATAGTAGCATGTAATGGAGTGTGCAGTATGAAGGTACAAATTGCATTATTATTTTCTTTCAAATCTGTAGTCTATTTTTACCAACATACAAGCAAAATACAGTACATGTACAGTGAGGTCTTTGGGTGTAAGGAAAGTCACCGATAAGAGAAAGAATGGGTAGTCAAGGAGTAGGCAATGGTAGAGAGACAGTAGTAACATAAAATACCAAGATTTATGAATATGACATATGAAATCCCATTAACTTATCTGTATGATAACAAAAGATTTAAAGAAATGATAAAGAGGATTAGATGTGAATTCATGAAACAAAAAGTACTTTCCTTCAGGAAAAAAGGTGTGACATATTGTGATCCTTAGTTTTGAGTGTGTAAGTTTGGATGCTGTGTGTGTTCTGGTTTTTTAGACAAAAATATCTACTTATCTCTACACTGACTTCCTTTTTTGTGTTTTCTTGCTTTATGGAGACAGTATTTGCCGTGTGTAGCACTTACCAACCTGAGCTACTTTAGCTACTTTCAGGTTCTTGAGTTATAGGACTATAGGTATGAAACATCAGTATGTCTAGGTTCCCAGCATGGATTATTTCTGTTTTTTTTAATTTAATTCAGAAACAAGCTTGTTTTACATGTCAATCCAAGATCTCTCTCCCTCCCCTCCTTCCTTGCTCCCCACTAACCTCCTATCCGATACCCGTTCTGCTCCACATGGAGGGTAAGGCCTTAAATGCAGGATCTTCAAAGTCTGTCCTGTCATTTGGAGCAGAGCCTAGACAATCCACAATGTGTTTAGGCTGAGAGAGTATCCCCTATGTGGATTGGGCTCCCAAAGTCCATTCTTTTGCTAGGGATAACTACTGAGCTACTACCAGCGGCCCCAGAGAGTGTGCAGCCCTCTTCAATGACACCCACATTCATTGGCTGTGGATGAATCCTATGCTGGTTTCCCAGCTATCAGTCTGGGGTTCATGAACTCCACCATGTTCAGGTCAGCTGTTTCTGTAGGATTCTCTAGCCTTGTTTAACCCCTTTGCTAATCACTCCTCCCTCTCTGCAGCTGGATAACAGACTCCAGATTAGTACTTAACTGTGGGTGTCTGCTTCTGCTTCCATCAGCTACTGGATAAAGACTTTAGGATGGCATATCTGGTTGTCGTCAATCTCATTGTAGGGGAAGGACATTTTAGGTAGCCTCTTGCCTATTGCTTAGATTGTTAGTTGGGGGCAACTTTGTAGGTCTCAGGATATTTCCCTGGTGCCAGATTTCTCTTTAAACCTACAATGGTTCTCTTGTCCTGCTCTCCTCTGTTCTTCCCCTGACATGGTCTACCTGCACCCCATTTCCTCCTCTCCACTCCTAT
The DNA here is from genome assembly GCF_003668045.3 of Cricetulus griseus. Classification (NCBI taxonomy): domain Eukaryota; kingdom Metazoa; phylum Chordata; class Mammalia; order Rodentia; family Cricetidae; genus Cricetulus; species Cricetulus griseus. The sequence goes on from NW_023277030.1 coordinate 173,369, forward strand.
TCTCCACTGCTCTTCCTCCTACCTCCCTCTCCCTTCCCCCAAAGTTCCCAATTAGCTCAGGAGATCTTGTCCCTTTCCCAAGCCCCCTCTTAATGATATAGCATCTCCATGGATGCCACAGTTTCCATTCTTCCTATGGTATTCACAAACTGAGAACCCATCTTATAGGATTTCTAAAGCTATGAAGAGATAAAACAACCTTAGCAAAATTTATGAAGGACAACACTTAATTTTGACTAGCTTACTGTTCAGAGGTTTAGTCCATTTTTGTCATGTCATGTGCATGGTAGCATGCAAGCCAACAGGGTGCTGGGGAAGGAGCAGAGTGTTCCAAATCTTGATTTACAGACCTTGGAAGCAATTGTGTGCCACACTGAGTGTAGCTTGAGTACACGTGACCTTGAGTCCCCACAGTAGTAGAGTCCTTCCAACAAGTTCATACCTACTCTAAGTAAACCACACCTCCTAATAGTGCTACACTCCATGGAAGCCATGTTATTTCAACCCACCCCAAAATACAACAAAATATGAGCTTGTGGAAGCCATTGCCATCCAGGCCTCCACATACATGTACTGTGCTGCAGAATATTAGGTCACCTGTTACATTTGCTCTCCTAGTAGCTGCCCAGTGCTACAACCTTTACATTTCACAGAATATCTTTACAGACTCTGTGGTTTCCTCAACTGCTGTCTTCCCTGTACAATCCTTTCTCCACAATTACAATTACACACAGCTACTTTCTGCTTACAAGAAGTTCATTCTGAGAAAAAGAGAGAGAACAGTATTATATTCTCGCAGATCTGATTTGTTTAGATGATTTTTCTTCCTTTAAACTTGCAGATTCCTCCTCATTTAAGTAAGCATGATATCATGATGTCATGCAGATGCTGAGAGAGTGTGTAAATGTAATGCTTAGGGAAACAGTATGTCAATAAAGCACTACAGCATTGCTGAAAACACTGGTAACATGTACTCGCCACAATTTAAAGGCAATGAAGCCAGAAGGAGAAGGTAATCCTAAAAGACTGCCAGGCACCTGGGGCTCAGCTCAATCTCAGAAGAACCTGTTCCCCCATGGCATGCCCCTTGTCTGTGAGAGGCACTGTAAGAAGGCATCAGGTGAGAAGAATGCATGGGAAGACAGAACTTCTGGCTTTCCTGTCTCTATTCTATGGTGTGGTGTGGGTATGTGCCATGGGTCTTGCTCTAGTGAACCCCAGAACCTATATTTATATTGTGGGATTGAAGAATCAGATTTCCGAAGTACCTTCACATTAAAATATGCCTGCAAGGCTTCAGCGTTTTAATATTTCTTGTTATTTCAGCCCACTAGACCACCTAGAAATATTGCTGAATCTACCCAGTGATTGACATGACAAACCCACTGAACATAGTGGGGCAGATGGGGAATTGCTTTCATGAATGAAAGAACAGAGGCTAAAAGATGAACCAAGAACTGTCTCTTGTTTTGATCTTGTGTGTATCCAAACTCTTAGTCTCTCTGAGGCAGAAGATGTGCAAACCAGATCATGAACAGGGGCCAAGGGCACACTTGCAGGACCAGTTCTCTCTCATCCTGACAAAACATTGCAGTAAATTTCCCACCTTACCCAGTGCTCATGGGACAAATCTTGCCCACATCAGGACCCATGAGGATGCATGAGGGTACCAAGAATCATTGGGTGCCAGAAAGTAAGCATCTCCGAACACATCAGGAGATCAATGAAGCTGAAGACAAAAAAGGAAAGAAAAAAAAAAGAATCCAGGCTTGGAATCCAGACATTTTGGTGGTTCATACCTGTAGGCCTACAAGTCAGGAACCTAAAAGTAGCTAAAGTAGTTCAGGTCGGCAAATGTAGGGTAGAGTTGGCTACATACAGCAAATACTGTCTCAATAAGGCAAGAAAACAAACTCGCAAAGTTCTTCTGGGAGTAAAGTAAGTCAGTGTAGAGACATTTAGAAATTTTTGTTTAAAAATCAAAACAAACTTTGTAACCACACTTACACCCCCCACTCAAACACTCAAAACTAAATATCATAATGTGTCATACCATTTTTTTCCACAAGGAAAGTACTTTTTTTCATGAATTCACACAACAAATCCTCTTTAAAATTTCTTTTAAATCTTTTCTTAGCATACAGATAATTTAATGGGATTTCATATGTCATATTCACACATCTTGGTATTTTATGTTGCTATTGTCTCTCTACAATTGCCTACTCTTTGACTACCCATTCTTTCTCTTATTGGTGACTTTCCTTACACCCAAAGACCTCACTGTACATGTACTATATTTTATTTGTATAATGGTAAATATGGACTACAGATTTGAAAGAAAATAAGTAATGCAATATATACATTTGTACTATGTGCTCAATTACATGCTGTTTGTAACTCCTTTCCTTCTCAGGTTTCTTCCCATATTGATGCATTTTATACAGACATAACAGATAGGTCTCATTTAAAAATAGGAATAAAATAGATATTTATGGATAGATGTGGTGATCTGGAATGGGAGGAACAACTGGGTGTCTGAAGGGGAAAATGGCAGTTGAAGGGAATATGGGAAGATACAGTTAAAATTAAAGGGCACCTGAGAGGCACTATGGAAATGCAATGCAATAGAAACCTCCTAAAATATATACTTATATGAAGGTTATCTGAAGGAAATCCCCAAATAATGAGGGAGACAGAAACCTAAATGGCAAATAGTTGTCACCAAACAAAGCTTCCCGTGCCGGGTATGGGGCACATGTAATTGAGTTCCTGGTCTAAGTGGCCACGTAGGATACCCAAATAACTCAGGCTGTTGCCAACACTAAAGGTTACCCTCCACAGACTTTCAACAAAGCCTTGTGCTGAAGACAACACCTACACAACTCATTGAATATGGAAATGTTGAGCTGGTGTCTACAAAAAGCCTTCACATCTCTGTTACAGAGACTTCGGGACAGGAAGGTACTCTGAACACTACAAGTTTCCAAAAGAGAAACAAACACCAAGTTAGGCACAAAAGCTTTATCTACAATGGTGTACTACATGCAATATATACTAGGAGAATGGTGGTAAAAGCTTTTGAGAGTAACCACCAGTAAATCATCTGTTTTAAGATTCACTCCACAAAAAAAAAAAAAAAAAAAAAAAAAAAAAACATGCTTGGGTAAGAACCCAAGCTTGTGAGAGTAACCAACAAATAACTCGTCTGTCTTGAGGTTCACTCCCCAGGAAAAAAAATATCAGACACTGCTTGGGTGAGTAAGAACCTGAGACTTGGTAGCCCAGAGACCTAGGGTGAAACCTAACACTACTGGTCTGAAGGAAACCAAAAGAGTGGGGATAAAATGGCTCCTAATGATATTTTGCTATACTCACAAGTCTGTGCCTTGTTCAACCACTATTAGAGAATCTTCCTCATGCAGCAGATGGGAACAATTATAGAGACCCACCGGTAGATATTAAATCATAAGTGAGGGAACTTGGAGCTCATGGATTCCCATGCAAAAGGACATGGAAAGATTGTAAGATCCAGAAGAGATACCTAGGAAACAAGGTCCTCTAAATAAACATTAACAAAACTCATATAAGCTCACAGATATTGAAGGAGCATACAGAAGACATGCATTCAACTGGATTAAATGCTCTGAGTGTTGTAATATCTTCCAGTTTAGTGTTTTTTATGGGATTCCCAAGAAATTGACTGAGTGTGTCTCTAGCGCTAATGCCCCCTCTTGTGCTCTTTCCTTCTGTTTTTCTTGTCTGACTTCAATGTGATGTTCTGTGTTATTTTATTACATTTTGTTGTATTTATAAAATGAATGGATGAATCTAAACCTAGCCACTAGGGTGAAGGTTTAAAAGAGAACTGTCATTTATACCTGTGGTGAGAGGGAAAATCAGTTTTATCCAATGGATTGACACTGGGTGTATTAATCACTCCAGGACAGATAGCATGTTAGGGACAGTTGTCCAACCAATCATAGATGCAAACATTTGTTGTTTGTTTCAATGTGTGTGTGTGTGTGTGTGTGTGTGTGTGTGTGTGTGTGTGTGTGCTTTTCTTTGTTTAAAGTTTGTTTTTTCTCTTTGTCTTATATTTTTGTTGTTGGTGTTGAATATAACAAAATGATCTCTAAGTTACTATTATTAATATTCTCCTCTGAAATGTCTTGAGCCAGGTCATCAAAATCAACATTGCTCTCAGCACCACTCTCTTCCACATTTCTACTACTATGGCCCCCTTAACTCCTGCTTATAGTATTCAGCTTCCTTCCTAAACCAAAGTCTAAAGTCTACATTTTGCCAAATTAGCATGGTCAGGCCTGTCACAGCAATATCCCAATCCTAGTATGAACTTCTGTTTTATTCAGTGTTCTATTGATATTATTAGACACCAAGACCATGGCAACTCAGGTAAAGAAAACCTTTTAATTGGGGCTGGTTTATAGGTTCAGAGGTTTATTCTATTGTCACCATGGTGGGGAGCATAGTGGCATGCAGGGAGACATGGTGCCAGGGAGTTAGTTGAGAGTTCTACATTTGGATCTGCAGGCAGCAGAAAAAGACAGAGACACTAGTTTGGGGTTTTGAAAACTCATAGCCCATCCTGAGGTACACACTTACTCCTAAAAGGCCAAAACACCTGATCCCTCTCAAATATTGCCACTCTCCCATGACCAAGAATTCCAATATATGAGCCTACTGGTGTCATTCTTATGAAAATCACCAGAGTGATGCTGTATTTTGTTTCCTAGGTTTTGTGTATTTTGTTGTTTTATTGAGTTTTTGGGTTGTTTCTGTGCATGAACTTAAAGTTGGGTGGGTAGGGAGTAGGAGAGGATGTGGACAATTTGGGAGGGAGAAGAATAGGATGAGAATATATTTGAATATGAATATTGTTATAAATTATAATTTTCTTAACTATAAAATTTCAGCTTATAGAAAGTATACCTTTTTATAGTTGTTCACTGGTACCTTCATTTATCAATGTAGTTGAGTTTCCTTCTTCAGATTGAGAGAAGATGTCATTTGTTATCTTCCTCAATTTGACCCTGAAAACTTGTTCTAGAGTTGTATGCTTTCCTAGGCTTTTACAGTATGTTAGAGTACATCCTTGTTCTACAGCAACCTACTTTTTGTGTGGTTCTAATTTTGTATGTGTGGGGTTGAGCTCTGAGATAAAAGGGGTGACTTGAATACCACATATGCCTTAGGTCTCCTGACTGGAGATTTTCAGTACTCACAGGAACGGGTGTGCATCACTGCTGGAAAGTAAAGGCGTGGACTGCTGCTTTCAGTAATTACAGTTGTGGATTTCCTGCTTTCAGTAACAATGGACTGTTACTGTGATAATTTTGGAAGTAGTTGAGTGAAGAAAGTTGGTTTCTCCAAGCTTATGGGACTCATTCTTCCAAAAGGAACTTGGGGTATTTTAAGATGTACCAATCTGGGGTTTCTGTACAGAAGTCATTGTGGATACTTTAGTGATTAGACTTGAGAGGGATCTCTATGTTTCTGGGGATTGTGGCTTTTTCCCATTGTGGCTATTATAGTAGGCCCTCAGACAGAGGCTATGTGGCATCGCTGCTGATGGAGAAAAACAACACATGTTGATTTTGAATTCTGTGTAGGGTAGGAGAGTGCTGTTTCCCTCAAAAATAGTGGCTCAGGAGACAGTCAGACATAAGATAGTTGCACTTTCTGGGCTCCATGGGGGGGGTCACTCAATGAGGGTTCAGACCACAGCACATTTATTTTTTTTATTAGTTCAAGTTAGGGAAAAAGCTTGCCTCAAATTCAAATATAAGTCCCTTCTCCCTCTCCCTCCTCCTCCCAAACTCCCAAGCTACCCCCTACCACATCCACCCACCACTCGCCAGGCAGGGTAGGGCCTTCAACAGCGGCTCTGCAAAGTCCACCAAATATTCTTTTGCTGGGCGTGGGCCCTTCCCCATGTCCAGGGCCAAAGTGGATCCCTTCACATGGGATGGGTTCTCAAAGTCCCTTGTTACACCAGGGAAAAATACTAATCAACTACCAGAGGCTTCCCGGAGTGCAGAGGCCTCCTTATTGACATCCATGTTCAGGTGTCTGGATCAGACGTGTACAGGCCTCCAAGACAGCATCTGGGGTCAATGTTCTTTCCCTTGTTCAGGCCAACTGTTTCTGTGTGTTTCACCAACATGGCACAGACTCCGTCAATCTTCATTCCTCCCTCTCTTCAACTAAATTCCAGATTTCAGCTCAGTGTATATTTGTGGATGTCTGTCTCTGCTTTCATCAGCCACTGGATGAGGGCTCTAGGATGTCATAAAGAATAGTGATCAATCTCATTTTAGAGAAAGTGCTTTTATGTTATCCTCTCCAACATTTCCTGGATTGTCAGATCTTGTCATCTTTGTAGGTCTCTGGAGATCTCCCTAGTTCCAGATCTCTTCTCTGACCTATAATGTCACCCTCAAAATGGTATCTCTCATCCTGCTCTCTCTCCTCAATTCTTCCCCCAACTCAATATTTCTGCTCCTCCAATTCCTCTCGTCTACTCCTCTTCTCTTGCTCTTATTGTGGAAGCACCCTCTTCCCTACACTCATGCTCCCAATTAGCTCAGGAGTTCATGCCATTTCCCATTCCTGGGGTCCATTTATCACTTAGAGTCCTTCATCTTTCCTAGTTTCTTTGGTTAAGAGGATTATCGTCTGGTAATCATTTGCTCTATGTCTAAAATTCAAATATGAGTGAGTGCATACAATGTTTGTCTTTTTGTGACTGGGTTACCTCACTCAGGATGGTTTCTTGTAGTTCCATTCATTTGCCTGCGAATTTCAAGATTCCATTGCTTTTTTTCTGCTGAGTAGTACTCCATTGTATAAATGTGCCACATTTTCTATTTCCATTCTTCAGTTGAAGGGCATCTAGATTGCTTCCATGTTCTGGCTATTACAAACAATGCTGCTATGAACATGGGAGAACATATGTCCTTATTGTAAGAACATGCACTATTTGGGTATATTCCCAAGAGACGAATGACCGGATGTTGAGGTACACTGATTCCCATTTTTCTGAGCAACTTCCATACTGATTTCTAGAGTGGTCTTACAAGTTCACACACCCACCAGCAATGGAGGAGTGTTTCATTTTCTCCACATCCTCTCTGGCATAGATTGTCATTGTTATTTTTGATTTTAGCCATTCTGACAGGTGTGAGGTGGTATCCCAGAGTTGTTCTGAGTTGCATTTCTCTGATGGCCAAGGATTTTGAGCAATTTCTTAATTGTCTTTCAGCCATTTCAGATATTCCTCTGTTGAGAATTCTCTATTTAGTTCTGCACCCCACTTTTTAATTTCATTGTTTGGTGTTTTGGTGGCTAGCTTCTTGAGTTCCTTGTATATTTTGGAAATTAGCACTCTGTCAGATGTGGGTTCAGCGAAGATCTTTTCCCATTCTGTGGGTGGTCATTTTGTCTAACTTACTGTGTCCTTTGCCTTGCAGAAGCTTCTCAGTTTCAGGAGGTCCCATTTATTAATTGCAGAACTAAATGTCTGTGCTACTGGCGTAATGTTCAGGAATCAGTCCCCTGTGCCAATTTGTTCAAGGGTAATTCCCACTTTCTCTTCTAGAAGGTTCCGTGTGGCTGGATTTATGGTGAGATCTTTGATCCATTTGCACTTAAGTTTTGTCCATAGTGACAGGTATGGATCTATCTGCAATCTTCTGCAACTCCGAATCCAATTGTGCCAGCACCATTTTTTTTGAAGATGCTATCTTTTTTCCATTGTATAGATTTAGTACCTTTAGGTTTTTAATTGATTCCATTGGTCTGTCCATTTTTGTGCCAATAACATGCTGTTTTCAGGACTATAGCTCTGTAATACTGCTTGAAGTCAGGGATGGTGATGCCTCAAGTAGATCCTTTATTGTTAAGAGTTTTTTCGCTATCCTGGGTTTTTTAGTTTTCAATATAAAGTTGATTATTGTTCTTTCAATGTCTGTGAAAAACTGTGTTGGGATTTTGATGGGGATTGCGTTGAACCTGTAGATTGCTTTTGGCAGGATTGCCATTTTTAGTATGTTAATTCTATCTATCCAACGGCATGGAAGATCTTTCCATTTTCTCTTATCTTCTTTAATTTATTTCTTTATAGTCTCAAAGTTCTTATTGTACAGATCTTTCACGTTTTTGGTTAGTGTTACCCCAAGAAATTTTATGTTGCTTGTTGGTATTGTGAAAGGTGATGTTTCCCTGATTTCTTTCTCATTGGATTTATCATCTGTATATAATAAGGCTACTGAATTTTTTGTGTTAATTTTGCATCCTGCTACCTTGCTGAATGTGTTTACCAGCTGTAGGAGTTCCCTGGTAGAGTTTTTCATGTTACTAATGTAGACTATCATGTCATCTGCCAATAGTGACAGTTTGACATCTTCCTTTCCAATTTGGATCCCTTTGATCCCCTTTTCTTGTCTTATTGCTCTAGCTAGAATTCAAATACAATATTGTAGAGGTATGGAGAGAGTCGACAGCCTTGCTTGTTCCTGAGTTTCTCTCCATTTATTTTCATGTTGGCTAATGGTTTGGTGTATATTGTGTTTATCATGTTTAGATATGTTCCTGTTATTCCTGTTGTCCCCAAGATCTTTTTCATGAATGGATGTTGGATTTTATCAAAGGCTTTTTCAGCATCTACTGAGATGATCATGTGGTTTTTATTTTTCAGTTTGTTTATATGGTGGATTACATTGATGGATTTTCATATGTTTAATCATCCTTGCATCCCTGGGATGAAGCCTACTTGATCATGGTGGATGATTTTTTCTGATATGTACTTGGATTCGGTTCGCCAATATTTTATCGAGTATTTTAGCATCTATGTTCATGAGGGATATCGGTCTGTAGTTCTCTTTCTTAATCATATTTTTGTGTTGCTTGGTTATCAAAGTGATTGTTGCCTTGTAGAAAGAGTTTGGAAACCATCCTGAGTGAGGTAACCCAGTCACAAAAAGACAAACTTGGTATGTACTCACTCATATATGAATTTTAGACATAGAGCAAAGGATTATCATCCTATAATCCTTTTCACCAAAGAAACTAGGAAATATGAAGGAATCTAAGGGATTAATAGACCCCAGGAATGGGAAGTGGCATGAACTCCTAAGCTAATTGGAAGCATGAGGGTAGGGGAGAGGGAGCTGCCACAATAAGAGCAAGAGAATAGGAGTAGAAGAGAGGGAATGGAGGAGCAGAAATATTGAGTTGGGGGGAAGAATAGAGGAGAGAGAGCATTATGAGAGATATCATATCAGAGGGAGCCTCTATAGGTCCGAGAAGAGATCTGGAAAAAGTGAGATCTCCAGAGACCTACAAGGAAGACACGATCTGACAATCCAGGCAATTGTGGAGAGGATAACCTAAAACCCCTTCCCCTAAAATGAGATTGATGACTTTTCTTTATGCCACCCTAGAGCCCTCATCAAGTGCCTGATGGAAGCAGAGACAGACCTCCACAGATATACACTGAGCTGAAATCTGGAATTTAGTTAAGAAAGTGGGGAATGAAGAGCAAAGGGTTCTGTACCATGTTGGAGAAACCCACAGGAACAGGGAGAGAACATCGACCATAGATGCTGTCTTGGAGGCCAGTACAAGACTGATCCAGATCCCTGAACATGGACGTCAATAAGGAAGCCTTTGTACTCCAGGGAACCTCTGGTATTGGATTAGTATTTTTCCCTGGTGCAAGAAGGGACTTTGAGAGCCCATACCACATGAAGGGATATACTCTGGCCATGGACACATGGGCAAGGGCCCAGGCTTAGCACAGTAAGAGTTGGAGGACCCTGCAGAGACCCCAATGAGGGTCTTACCCTGCCTGGGGAGGGTGGGTGGATGAGTTGGGGGGTACATTGTGGGAGGGGAGGAGGGATTTAGTGAGCAGAGGGAGAGGAAGAAGGGACTTGCATGTTAAACAAGCTTGTTCCCTAACTTGAACTAATAAATAAATTAAAAAAAAACAAACAACAGAAAAAATCATATAATATTAAAAAGAACACACAAATTTATGGATAATGAACAAGGGGAATATATGAGATGTGTTCAGTGGGAATGACATTGTCATACATCCTATCCTAAACATGGCTAGACACACTTGCTTTACACACAAAACCAAACACACACACACACACACACACACACACACACACACACACACACACACAAACTCTCACAATGTGGGCTGCTCGTTTACTTGTCAGTGAATGAATAATATATATGATGCAAAGGTGAAAAGTTCAATGCTCCAAATCTCTGGGTGTTTGATGAGACAGGAGACAATATGAGTTTACTTTCTCTGCTGTTGTCACAAGTAACTTCCAATAGAGTGGGAATGTACAAACTCTTTCCCCCAAGCTTGTGATTCAATAGGAAATCTGGTCAAATTTCACAGACACACACAATTTCTAAACCTATGCTCAAAGTCCTCCTGGGACACACAGAGATCTCTTGGCACTATAGGAAAAGTATTAATTATACTGGTAAGACCCAGAAGCTTTGGGCTAAATGAACAACCCTTCATCACACATTGAACACACTCTAGATTTACCCACTTCATGTATGCAAGGAGGTTTTCATTATTGCACATGTACAAGTGCCAATGGTTCAAATTTTCATGAAATCTCTTTAATGCTTTGGGGAAAAGAAAAAGAAATGTACTAAAATGGAAGGGAGGTAGTGATGATGCTTAGCTCAAATTTCATGAACAATCAGAAGGAGATGTCTGGACTGGCACTATACATGGTGTCTAAGTAATGAGAAAAGAGAAGTAACGGCCGTTCTACAGCTGATTCCTCTCCAGAGTGGACTTTATCTCTCCAACCCATCATTCACTAAAGATACAGAAGGTAGGAAACTAGAAATATGTACTAAATAGTAAATTCTTCTGACTTGTTACCCTTCTGTAGATAATAATACTGAAGGGACTTGTGACATGACAGGGAAAATGCCTGGGGGTGATTAACTCCCAATTCCACAGTACTGCACCTCCTTTCCCTCTCCATTTAGCCCATAATGGTGAAGACGGACAGTCTGAAATGACTCTAGTCCACATCTGCCAACTTTCTGCATCTTTGATTTCTTCTCTTTTCTCTGTAATTCTTCATCCTTCTATTCTCTATATTTATCACTTACTTCCTCCTTGCTTACTTCTTCCTTTAAATTCATGTATACAGTAAACAGAACAGAACATAAGGTTTCTCTGAGGATGAGTGTTCTATCACTGAAGCGACCTCTTTTGTTTTCCTGCTGTTTTCATCAATATGCCTGACATAGCATCCACCACACAATGATATCCGTCAATGTTTCTGACAGCTTATACTTCTTCAGTTGGCAAACTACTTGCAGGCCATTGGCATTGTCTAGTGGGACAGTGGTTGCATTTGTGTGTTTAAATTATCACCTAAGCCTCCAGTGCCATGGACAGTGTTGCATATCACACTACTTTCTCATATTGAAGAACAGCTCATAAAGATTAACATCTTGGATTCTTAAGAGGATGGCTTTGAAAACATTTCCCCTAATCTCTTGAAAGCAGAAGCATCATATTCTCATCAGATTCTTCATCATGAAGAGGCTTTTGCATGCAAGTGCTAAACTGTGAGTGTGAGTCTCAGAGTCAGTTTCACTTGATATGTAATCCATTGCCTAAAGGACTGTAATGCAGTCATGTCTTCATGGTGTCTGAGTCTAGGAAATGTCCCACTCACGACTTTCCCCTCAAAGCCTGATGATGCTCCCAATCTGACAACCACTCTCTGAGTAGAAAGCACCAGCTGGCCTCTGATCCATGAATGGGCCACTCACCTATCAGGGAAATTACATGACTTTCCCTTTGGACCCACCAACTGTGATCGCTTTCAGGATATTGTCTGTACCTGGGAACTGCTAGACCCACAGTATGGGACCAGAGGAACCTGTAGAGTCAACAGATTTCTTGTGAAATGGGAGCTTACACTGTTGTAGCTACAACTGTATTGTAGTGGGTTAAGTGATCTGGGAGTTAGTGGTGAGGGAGGGCATAGTTGTGGTTCAAAATGCAAAGGATATATCCTGAGAGAGAATATTCAAATGTTTCATTATCACACTATTTAAACAATATCACCATATGTGTATGTTGAGGCATGACAATAATCTGGTGTCTCTGGGATCTTGAAGCCAACACCTTTCTAAGCTACACGGATAAGATATCTCAGAAACACAAACAAACAATAAACAGAGAAACTAAAAAGCATTCAGAAGCCCAGAAACTGTTTCTTTCTTCTGGGTGTACATGGATTCTCTACTCCATGGATGAGGAAGCTGGAAAAAGGTAGCTCAGGATTTGTGAACAATGAGATTTACAATGGAATAAGAATTGGTGCAGGTGCACCTTTCTGAATAGGACAATTCCTTAGTTATCATTCTATTGCTGTGAAAAGACACCATGACCACAGTGACTTATAACAGAAAGAATTTCATTGGGATTTTGTTTACATAACGCAAAGATTATTGAATGATCATGGTGCAAGCATGTATGAATGAGGTAGGACTGGGCCTGGAGCAGTATCTGAAAGCTCACATCTGCTTTGAAACTTCCAAGCGCCCTCTTAGTGACATAGCATCTCCAATGAGGCCACAGTTTCCATTCTTCCTAAACTGTTCACAAACTTGGAACACATCTTATAGGATTTCTAAAGATATGAAGAGACAAACAACCATAGCACAAATTATGAAGGAAAACACCTAATTTGGGGTAGCTTACATTTCAGAAATTTAGTCCATTGTTGTCTTGGCAGGTGTCTTGGAGACATGCAGATAGACATGGTGCTGGGGAAGGAGCAGAGAGTTCCATATCTTGAACAGCATGCAGAAGATCCAACTGTGTGCAATATTGAGTATAGCTTGAGCATAGGAAACCTTGAATCCCAGCCCCACAGTAACAGAGTTCCTCCAACAAGTACATACCTACTCTAATAAAACTACGCCTTCTAATAGTACCTCACCCCACGGAAGACATGTTGTTTCAAGCCACTCCACAACCCAACAAAATACGAGCCTGTGGAAGCCACTCCCATTCAGGCCAACACATTCATGCAGTGCGCTGCAGATTAGGCCACATGTCTCCTCTTTGTTTTATACCTAGATCACTATATGTTATCTATTATTTCTTCTCCTTTCCTTCCATTTACTTCCTCAAAATATCCTGGTCCATCAGACTTTCTAACTCTCCATTCACTATTACATTTTCTCTCCATGCAGGTGCCCAGTAGCTTTCGATTTCACAGAATCTCTATCTTCACAGAACCTTTGGATTCCTCAACTTCTTTCAACCCTGTACCATCTTTATCCCACACTCCCAATTACATGCACCCACTTTCTGCTTACAAGATGGTCATTCTGCGGAGAGGAGAAAGACAAGTATTACATTCCTGCAAACCTGGTGTGTTTAGGTCATTCTTCTTCCCTTTAAGCTTACAGGTTCCTCCTCATTTAAGTAATCATGATGTCATGCAGATAATGAAAGAATGTGTAAATGTAATGCGTGGGGAAACAATATGCCACTAAAGCACTACAGAGATGCTGCCAAACCTGGTTACATGTTCTCTCCACAATTTAAAGGCAAAGAAGAAGCCAGCAGGAGAAGATAAGCCCAAAAGACTCCCAGGCACCTGTGGCTAAGGTCCATATCAGAAAAACCTGTTCCCCCATGGCATGCCACCTGTCTGTGGAGGTACAGTAAGAAGGCATCTGTTGAGAAGAATGTATGGGGAGATAACACTTCTGCCTTTCCCGTCTCTATTCTAGGGTGTGGTTTGGGTATGTGTCATGGGTCCTGCTCTAGCCTTGGGTGCACTGGATGACCAATTTATTTAAAACCTGATATGTGAGAACAGGAATTCACAATCTTGGTATATTCTCTATACTTCCATATGAAATGGAGTGATTCTTCTCAAAAGTGAACCCAAGAACCTACATTTATACTGTGTGACTGAAGAGTCAGAGTTCAGAATTTCCTTCAAATTATAATATGTGTCTACAAGGCTTCAGCGTGTGAATATTGTGTGTTATTTCAGCCAACCAGACAACCTAGAAATATTTCTGTCCCTACCCTGTGCTTGACATGACATACACACTGAACAAAGTAGAGCAGATGGGGAATTGCTCTTGTGTTGGAAGAACAGATGCAACAAGATGAAATAAGAACTGGCTCTTATTCTTATCTGGTGTGTGTCCAATCTCTCAGACTCTCTGAGACAGAAGATGTGTGAACCAGACCATGAACAAGTCCCATGCTCACACTTGAAGGACCAGTTCTCTCTTATCCAGTCAAAACATTGCAGTAAATTTCCCACCTGACCGAATGCTCATGGGAAAAATCTATCCCACATCAGGTCCCAGGTCGAGGCATGAGGGTATCAAGATCCACAGATTGCTAGTACGTAAGCATCTCCCAACGTGTGAGGAGATCGATGAACCTGTAGACAAAAATGATTAAACATTTAAGTCACCCACTGACGCACCCCTACTCCCCCAAAGTGTGGGATTCTCTTATAATACTGCCCTCAAAATGCAACTTTCTCTTATGAGACTGGGATCTCATCTGGTTCTTTGTTGCCCTACATAAATTTCCCGTTATAATCCTTGGAGGTGTAACATTGAAGCTGAGGGAAATCTCATATGCATTCTCTGATTTGGGGTAACCTCGTCAACACATATACTGGGGTTTCTCAACATTCATGTCAGGTATCCATGAGTAGGCCCTATCATTCTCTCCTTCTGTGCCAGGGGTGGTAGTCACTGCATGTGAGAACAGGATTCCCTTGTGGAAGAAGTGGCTTTGAACTTGGATAGTAGGCGAGTGTGCACACTTTACAGGGCAGGTGGAAGTGGTCCTGACAGAGCAGTGGGGACTCAATGACACTTGTTCTCTTGCATTTTCCAGCCCCAGATGAGTAAATGAACCCCATGATGCTAAAATGATGATGGACATTGGGCATAATGGGCACACCTCTGGAACCTTGAACAATAACAACCACAGGTATACCTCAAATAAAACCACAGTGTCTATCAGTGAAGAGTCCAGCAGCAGTGTTTCTATTTTATGCCACACACATTGTGTAACTTGATTGTTACAGGGTGCAAAATATGTTAGGGTCATTCACACCCTGTTGAAAGCACTCTGAGAATACTTTCTCTCATCTTTTGCCACTTAGTAGGCATTGTTCTCACCATTTGTGGATCACTCCATAAGCTTTGCTCTTACTGAGTCACCACCACTATGTTAGAGCTTTCCAATCTCTGTGTCAAAAATCTCTTTTCTCAGGGTAATAGGTACTTCCTTGGCTTAATCATAGTGTCCAACTGATCCACTGTGAGAATTGTCCTTTCCCTTACTAGAACTCTGTCAATAGTGCACTTACTCTTTGACAACATAGTATTTTACTCATTATATGAAAACTGCAGTAGATATCAGTATTACACTGATCATGCAATTACCGAAAGCATGTTGCTACAGTGTTTTCAAACATATCTTAGGAATCACACGATGTCAATCCTTTTCAGAATTGAAGTGTACTGTCCTGATTTTTATGTTTTCAATATTGAAAACAGTGCTGTCTTTAATTTACAGAATTTCCCCTGTGTTTGCAAATACACACACACACACACACACACACACACACACACACACACTCACACACACAAATGCATCCACTGAGGATCCACTGTGCAGAACTATTATTAGACCAAAACAGGAACTATATGCCTTAGATTTAATGGGACACCAAAGCAGGAAAAAAATAACTTGGAAGGTAATGGGACTCCCAAACAGGAAAAAAAATATACTTTGCAATTAATTGGGGTACCAAACAAGAAAAACATACCTTTCAAGTTAATGGGAGTCCAAAGCAGGGAAATATACCTTACACTATAAGGGATCTGTTTGTAAAAAATATGTTAAGAGCAAATTTCTGTTTGTCCTGTGTAGGTTAAGGTTTCTGTTTGTAGTTAATAGTTTCTGATTTGTCCTGTGGTAAGGCCTTTCATGTTAACGGTTCTATTTTTTATTCAGAACACATTCCCGTTCCTTAGATGTGATGTGAACTTCAAACATGTTTTTCAACCTACACTAAACTAGCAACCCCATTCACATGATGTATGTCTTCTCTCTTGTTCCTTCCCTTTCATTGTATCTTTCTAATAAAGAAAGCAGCCAAGTCTGTCACCCCAGGGAACACCTTATATCTGCTATAAATGGGATGTCAACAGGCCAGCAGGGTCTGCTGTCTCAAACAATCACTTTGGTGAGACAGTCAGAAGGCCAGCCATGTGTACATCTTCAAATATAGCTTGCTATAACTGGGTACTTGTGGATTTTATTTATTTCTCCTCATGATTCTCCAGTTAAAACTATCACCCATATTTCTCAGCAAGGAAGGAGTCCAGGGAGACTGTTGTCAGGGCTTATCTGGTTTAATGAAGTGGCATGTATAGGTTTTCCAAGATCTATGACTTCACTCATCTTGGTAGTTGTCTAGGGTTCCAATATCAAGCTTCCCTCAGGTTGAGCATGTCTTAAGTCCAATTATTTGGTTGCCTGCTAAGTTATCCATGCCACTACTGCACCCGTAGTATTTCCATGCCCTGAAGGTCTTTGTTGTGAATCATTGGTGTCATAGCTGGGAGGATTGATGGGTACTTCTCTTCTTTGGTGCCTTCTGATACCCTGAGAAGTAACCCTCAGGGAAGAGTGTTGCAATTAAATTCAGGAACAAGGACTTACTGTACCTATTTCTAAAAATGCCTGGTGTCTTCAGTAAAAGAGACACACCTCACACCTCTAGGAGACAGCCAAGGGCATTGGCAATATCTTGTATGTTTTGTGTGTTTTTAGACAACCCTGAAATTGAACTCAAATTGGTCTTCTCATGCTCGGTGTTGTGGATTTCCCTGGGACGTTGTTGGCCCTTAGAATGAGCAAGGTCAGCCCAGATGAGGAAATTTCATTTAAACAATATATGTGTATTTATAGCCAGACATGTGTGTGTACGCTATAGCCTTAGGTTTTAGATTAATAGTATGATTTCTTATGACTTTTTCAGAAATCCTTTGTGTTGTTTTAGCTTCCTCACTCCTGTAGTTCTCTCCTGCCACTTTACTAAGTAGAGCTCACCCTTTTCCCATTTCCCTAGTCGGATGTGCTATTCCCTAGTATTTGCCACTCTGTTTCTTTCCAACCATAGAAATAGTCTCCTTCTGCTATTTCCGGGATGTGTACACACAAATTTGAAGAATGTGTGTCAGGAAATGTCTATGAAAGAGAACATGTTGCATTTATCTTTCTTTGACTGTGTTACTTCCTCAATATGAACTTGTCTTAGCTTGGCCACAGACTGTTGGTCCTACAATAAATCACACACAGATACACATAGAGACACACTCTCTCTCTCTCTCTCTCTCTCTCTCTCTCTCTCTCTCTCTCCCTCTCTCTCCCTTACACACACACACACTAACTAAAAATTGTGTTATTCTAGAGAAACCTGACTAATACAAGGAATTATGGCTTTTCTACGACTTCCCTAAATCCATTTATAGTTCACTGTGAACTCATTTTTGGGTATATAGACTCTTCAAACCTTAGCAGATGTGTCTTAAAAAACCTGAGGATCAGGGATCATTGTAGAAGAGGGAGTAGAATCACCAGAAGAAGCAGGAGTTTCCTGTACAGTTGGGTGTTGTAGAAATGTCTGAAGGTACAATCTTAATTCACACCTACATGACAGCTTAAACATGAGCTGAACATGAACCATAGACATGCTAAAGTAGATGGAGAAATAGCCTCAAAACTACACAGAAAACTACTGGCAAGTGAAGAATGCTGAAGGTAGGATAAATTATCGTCCCCAGTGTAGAGTACAACACATTATTCCATACCAAATGGTCAGTCCTGAAAGCATGGACACAGGCAACATTATACAGATTGAGTATCACTATTGCATGAATTTTCAAAGGGGTAGGAAGAATTGTATGGGAATATTTGAAGGGCAGAGAGGGAAAAGGAAATGAGGTAATTATGATCGCAGGAAATGTTAAAGAAATAATTTTCTATGATTGGCACATTTATTTAAGCACTGTGATTTGGAAAGACCCATTATAGAACTCATGGCATGTACCTGATCCAGTCCTAATATGGGTGCGAGGATCAGTAAGCATATACTATAAAGAAATGAAACCTGCTAGATGGCTTCCTGAAATAAATAATTTCAGGTTAAATAAATAGGTAATAACTTAACTCATTCCAGGGGGAATTGCCCCTCCTGAGAATTGTTTTCCTTTCTGTTTTATAGAAATAAATATTCACTTCACACTTTGGACCGCCCTACTGTAGGCATCTCATTCCGAGAAAGGGTTTGATCAAGGACACACCATGCCAGACAAGTATACCTGTATGAACGTCCATAGGAATGTATAGAGGGGACCCTACATGCCCTGACTTCAAGTAGAATGCCTCTAAGGACTGTGGATTGTGAAGATAAGACAGCCTATCCTTGGGCTTATAATACTGGCACAGGCTTTAATCAAAATGTGGCTCTAAATTACCAAACTCAAAATCATCTCAAAGGTCAATGGACAACCAGGGCCCTTCCCTGTGGCATGCAATTTTGTTAAGCCAGATGAATGTCATGTGATAAAGCACATTCCAAGAATGCACACATAGTAGTCATGCTTACTTTACTGACATACCTGAAATCACTTCTGTTGGCACTCTTGGAGGTGATTGGTCTAACACCCTAGATTTTTGGCAATTACAAATATGCCACAGCCTCCTGCCATGCCACCCCAGGAAAACCAGCATGTTGGAATAAAATAGCTCCAATCCATGTCTCTGATGGTGGACCTACAGACTAGGTTAGAGAAACCATGATCCAGGAGAAAATCCAATGTATGATTGACCCCCTAATTCCTCGAATATCTTAGCATACCTTATTGCTTCCCAAATCTAGAGGGGTGGAAGTGGATCCCTATATATCAGAGATAATAATTGCCACTCAGTATGCTTTAAACATCACTAATCCCCATTTTGCAGAAGATTACTGGCTTTGCTTAGCTTTAGGTAGCAGTGGCCTTTAGCAGTCCCCATGTTCAATGACTCTTTGATACCCATTAATGATTCCCTGCTACAAGTAATTGTCAGCTCAGCCTTCCTTTTAGAGTTCAACCTACAGGATTTAATTATTCATTGTGCTTCTATAAATATTTTAAGAACCAAAGTTTTGGTATAGTTGTGGGCCAGGTTTCCTTTACCTCTTGTTTCTCACTGGATTAATGTGTCCTAAGCTCTCTAGGCCAGACCAGGATAGATTCTTATTTGTAGAAATGTGTTAGCATACACCACACTGCCAGCCAAATGTACGGGGCTATGTGTCCTGGCCACCATCCTCCAAGATAACATAGCCTCTCTACTATTACTTAGATTATTAGTTGGGATCAACCTTACAGATCTTTGGTCATTTCTCTAGTTCCTGATTTCTCTTTAAACCTATAAGGCTCCCCCTATTATGGTATCTCTTTTCTTGCACTCCTCCATTCTTCCCCTGACTCAATCTCTCTGCTTTTTTGTCCTCTTCTCACTTAATGTTCTCTCCTTCATTTTCTTCTAACTCCTGCTCCCTTCCCCCATGCTCCCAATTAGCTTAATTGATCTTGTCCCTTTCCCCTTCTCTGGGGGACCATGTATGTTTCTCTTAGGGTCCTGCTTGTTTCCTAGCTTCTCTGGCAGTATGGATTGTAGGGTGCTACATCTTTGCTCTAGGTGTAAAATCCATATATGAGTGATTTTTGTCTTTTTGTGACTGGGTTACTTCACTCAGAATGGTTTTTTCTAGTTCCATCAATTTGCCTGTGAATTTCAAGATTCCATTGTAAAACTGGAGTATAAAAACAGAAAGCCTAAAATATTCATGCAAACTGAATAAGCCTCTACTGAATGACTGCTGAGTCAAGGCAGAAAGAAAGAAATTAAAGACTGTCTAGAAATCAATCAAAATGTGTGCATAATATATATATACAAACTAATGGAAGACTATAAAAGTGGTGCTAAGAGGAAAGTTCATAGAACTAAGTGCCTGTATGAGGAAATTGGAGATATCTCATACTGGCAACTTACCAGCACACCTAAAAGCTCTGGAATAAAAAGAAACAAGCACACCCAAGAGGAATAATTAAAACAAGGACTGAAATCAATAAAATGGAAACAGAGTACATTACAAAGAATCAATGAAACAAAGAGTTGGTTCTTTGAGAAAAATCAGGAAGATAGACAAACTCTTACTCAAACTAAATAGCAGAGAAAAACTATACACATTAACAAAATCAGAAACAAAAAGGGGGACATATACTTTAAAAAACATGTATACCACAAAATTGGAAAATACAAAAGAAAAGGCATAATTTTCTTGATAGATACGACTTACCAAAGTTAAATCTTTGGACCAACAATTACAAAGGAAATAGAAGTAATCAATAAGTCTCCCAACCAAAAATAAATAAATGAATAAACAAAAGCCCAGGGTCAGATGGTTTTAGCACAGAATTATACCAGACTTTCAAAGAATATCTAGCACCAATACAGAAGGAACACTATCAATACAGATGGATACCCAAACCACACAATTATTCAACAAAGAACAAGAATTACAAACCAATTTCCCTCATGGAGATTGATGGAAAAATACTCTATGAAATTTTAACAAACCAAATCCTAGAACAACTCGAGATCACCCTCCATGTATGTTTATTAGAGCAAAGGATATCCAGCCTACAATCCTCTACACCAAAGAAACTAGGAAGCAAGAATGACTCTAAGGGAAAAATGCAGGGACCCTGAGAATGGGAAGCGGCAGGATCTCCTGAGCTAATTAGGAGCATGAGGGTAGGGTAAAGGGAGCTGCCAGAATGAGAGGAGGAGAAGAGGGGAGAGGAGGAAATGGAGTAGCAGAAATGTTGAGTTGGGGGAAGAATAGAGGAGAAAGGATGAGAGATACGATATCAGAGGGAGTCTTTACCTATCCTTTTCCTTTCTCTCCTTTTTTCTTCCTCTCTCATCTCCCTCACTTTCTTTCCCTCCTCCTTTTCTTATGACCTTCCCTCCTGTCCTCCTCCTTCTCATTCCTCACCTTCTCCTCTTCCTCTCCCCTTCTCCTCACAATTCTCTTCCTTCCCTTCCTTCTACATCATTCTCTTTACTCATCTCTTTCCCTCTCTCCTTCTCTCTTCTGTCTTTCTCCTTCTCCTCCATCACCTTCTCTTCTTATTATCCCCTCCTCTACTACTCCTCTCCACCCCTCCCTTTATTATCCTTCTCATTTCCCTCCATCTCTTCCTTATCTCTTCCCCATCTACTTCTCATCCTATCCCTCCTGTCCTTTATTCCTCCTCCCTTTACTCCTTGCCCTCCAACTCCTCCTTCCCCTCTCCCTCCTCTTCTTCCTCGCTTCACTTCCCCATTTTTCTCCTCATTCTGTCCTCTTCATTCTTCCCTCTGCCTTTTCTTCTTTTTCCATTTTCTTCTCCCCCTACTCTAATTTTCCTCCTCTTTCTGCTCCCCTATCTTGTCTCCCTCCTCCCACTCATCTTTTCCCCCTCCTCCGTGTCCTCTCCTTTTTCTTCCTCCCCTCCTTTTCTTCTCCACCTACTTCTCTCCTACCCTCTCTGCCTCTCCATCTGCCCTCTTCTGCTCCCCTCACTAGCAAACCCTCCTCCCTTTCTCTTTGTACCCCTCCTTCCTTTTCCTACTTCTCAATCCTTCCTCTTTTTCTGCTCCTTTCACTGTTGAAATCAAGGAGTCAACCAGGGACTGCTTAGCTATATCTTCAATCTTTTTTACATTATAAAGATTTTATATTTTTAATTATGTGCATGCATATGTTTGGTATATATCCATTATGTTGGTCCCTTGACACTAGGAATATGATGAAATATGAACACATAGTAGAAACTCATGATGTGGAAGGGATAGAAGCACCAACATTCATGCAATATTGTCAAATAAGCAACACAAAATTTTTAGTGAACTTTTATTTGTTGGTCAACGTTTAATATTTCTATTTCTGGTAATAACAATAAACATCCTGAAATATTAATCCCTCTTGTACCTGGATAGTTTTCAAGAACATCAAATACACAATGAAGTCAGCCAAGGTAGAAATATTTACTGTTCTAGGTCATAACAGAGTGGTCTGCAGACCCTCACAAGGCTTTGAATCAATATGCAACAGAAGCCACTTTGTAATTGCTTGCACCATAGAAGTGGAATTCTCTGCTACGTAATTAAGGAAACCATGCATACAGCTGGAACCTAACACAAGACTCTGCCTATTAAGTGACGAATCGGTCAAAGCAGTCCCAATGTTCACAAATAATCGCAGGAGGTGTGGAGCCCCATAAATCTGAGACATCGGAATATCTGGGTAAACAAGGAGAATTTCGGCACCATAGGCATGTATCCTGAAGAGGGTTTGTGTACAGGAAAGCCTTACTCCATTGAGTGGTGACCTTTCTCCACAGAGCACCCATTTTCTCCTGTGTTACTTTCTTCATCAGTGTAGCTGTCTTGAGCTCAGCACTCTCCCCAGAACAAAATATCTTCTCTGTGTTCTCTTTTGTAGCAGAGAGCTGTCTCTTTTCCTTAGCAGAGTGGCATCTCTCCCCATAATGAACTTTCGCTGCCGAGTGGATTCTCTTGGAAGATGGGCCTTTCTCTGCAGGGCAACTCTTTTTGAGACAGCAACTTCTCTCAGTAGGTAGATGTTTCTCTGCACTGCGGGCTTTTCTTTGGAAGCCTGCCTCTTCCTGTGGGGCGATTTTGCCCTGCAGAAGTACCCCTATCTGCTGACTGACCCTCCTCTGCAGGGCTGCTTTTTTTCTGGGGTCGACTTCTCCATGTTGGCTGTTCTTTCCCTGTGGAAGTTCTTTTCTCCACAGTGTATAAGCTCTTTCAAACAAGGGAGCCTCCTCTGCAGGGAGGCTTCTGATGCAGCGACCTCTCCCTGTAGCGATAATTATCTTCACCTGCAAAAAGTAAGCTCCTTACCAAGTTGACTGTTTCTACTGAGCAACCCTCTCGTGCAGGGTGGCTTTTCTTCTCAGACCGACTTCTCCCTGTGGGGTGATCTTTTGCTGTGGAAAGTCTTTTCTTTGCAGTCTTACCCCTGTCCACCGAGCGACCCTCCACTATAGGACAGTTTTGGATGCAGCGACCTCTCCATGTAGGGCTATCTTCATCTGCCAAGTGTCTGCTCAATATCCCAGTGTTAACCAAGTCAACTGAGCGAACATTCTCTGCAGGGCAGCTTTTGATGGGGTGACCTCTCACTGCAGATTGACTCTTGTTTGCAGGCCGACCTCTTGCTACTGGATGATCTTTATCTGTGGAGAGTCCTCTCTTCACAGAACAGTCTCCCTTTATCTGGCCATCTCTCTCTCTACAGCTAAGTTTCTTGACTGAGCGGTCTTTCTCTTGAAGGTGATGGTTTTCAGTAGAGGTTCCTCTCCCATCCAAGTAACTTTTCTGAAGAGATGGACTATTCTTAGTAGAAAGACCTTTCTTTGCAGTTGACACCTCTCAACAGGGCGGACTCTCTCACCATAGGAACCTCTCTCAGCCAAACCACCTTCCTCTGTAGAACGACCGTTTTCTGTAAGCCGTCTTTTTTGTTAAGGCAACCTCTCTGAGTAGGAATATCTTTCTCAGCCAACAGATACTTCTCGAACAAGCGACTTTTCTCAGAAATACGATTTCTCTTTCCAAAGAGTTGCTTCTTGTACTGGTGCTTTTTTGCAGAGGATCTTTTCCTTGTAGCAGGGGTTTTCTTCTTCATTGCAACTGTTGTCATCTAGCAGAAGTATCTCACCTAAGGAGGTCTTAACACTAATGTAGTACTTTATAACAGCATGTCTTTTCTCTGCCATGCCATCCTTCTCAGGGAAGGGCTTTTTCTCTACTGTGCAGATTGTCTCATCCTCGCGACCACTCATGTTCTATGGGTGGACAGCCTCGTGGTCTTCTTGGAAAGGTGACTGAAGTCTTGTCTTCTCGGCTGACTTCTGTCCTGAGGAGCTATTCGGCCCCTTTCTGATACACCTATTACTTGGAGTCAGCTTCACGAAGTCATCACCTTCAGCAACATGCTGCTCACCAACATGAGGCCTTTTGTTTCTGGAACTCATTGAAGCTATCTTCTGGCTTTATTTTCAAAGAACAAGTGAATTCCCAGATTTTTGGGTGTTTTCTGAAAAAAACAGGACTGGTAACACATCCCAGAAATCTGTAATCTGAATTAGTTCAGCAACCAGGATACGATCTCCTGGTTGTCTATCAAATTTAGTTCTAGTTAAGGATAGGAGCAGAGCAAAAGTGAGCTCAACTGCCACACGTTCAAAAGCCAGCACAAAGTCTTATTTCTCGGGCTAATGTCTCCACACATCTTGTGGGCGGGCTTAGGCCCTTAACCAATCAGCAGTCTTATGAAAAATGAAATATGTTCCATAGCTCAATGATTGGACCAGCCCTCTGATATAATAGTAATGGCTCCTGTTCAGGGCAAGAGACTTCCTTTTCTTTATTTTTTTTCTTTCAAAAACCAGATTTTGCCAGTATTTGGTGGCACACTTCTTTTATCCCAACATTCGGCAGGCAGAAGCAGGCAGATCTCTGGGAGTTTGCGACCACCTTGGTCTACAAGAGCTAGTTCATGGAAAGCCTCCAAAGCCACAGAGAAACCCTGACTCGAAAAACCAAAATAAATAATAAATAAATAAATAAATAAATAAATGACCAGATTTTACTCAACCTCACAAAGAACCATCTGAAGGTTCTGAATCCTAACTTTTGCCATTAAAGGCATGTTTGTCCTGCTTACCTTTTTTGATTAATTCAACTTCCTTCCTGTGACCCTTTCTCTGCCTAAATCCTTTGGTTCTTACTCTTTATCCTGAGTGCAAGGGTGTGGAGAAGCTTTATGCTTGAGCTTCCTGAAGCCCAGAAGGAGAAAAAGAAAGGAGTGTCATCTCCAGCATCTCATCACTGAGGAAGAATAGGACTCTTAGCACTGAAAGAGATATCTTGATAGAGGGGACCATTATTGGGTTAGGGAGAAACCTGGTTCCAGGGAAACTTCCAGGAATCCATAAGGATGATCCCAGCTAAGACTCCTAGAAACAGTGCTGAGAGTTCCTGGACTGTCTTTCCCCTTTAATCAGATAGATGACCACCCTAACTGTCATCACAGAGCCTTCATCCCATTAACTGATGGAAGCAGATTTAAAGATCCACAGCCAAACACTGGGCTCCTGGGGTCCAGGTGAAGGGAGGGAGAAGGGATCATATGACCAAAGGGATTCAAGATCATGACAGGGAAAGCCACAGAGACAGCCTACCCAGGCTTGTAAGCTCATGGATTCTAGACCCACTGCTGAGAAGCCTCAATGGAACCAAACTAGGGCCTCTACATATGGGTGACAGTTGTATAACTTGGTCTGTTTGTGTGAACCATATCAGTGGAACCAGAATCTTTCCCTGGCGCATGAGCTGACTTTTTGAAACCCATTCCCTATGATAGGATTCTTTACTCAGCATTGATGTAGGAGGGAAGAGTTTGGTCCTACTTCAACTTGATATGCTAGGCTTTGTTAACTCTTTCTGAGAGGCCTTACCCTTTCTGAGGAGTGTGTGGGGGCAAGAGAAAGGAGGTGGGAGAGAGAACGGGAGGAGAGGAGGAAGGTGATACAATGGTTGGTGTGTAAAATAAATAAAAACTTAAAAATATGTAAGGTCTCTTTCCATCCTCCTTTTCTCCATTGCCTTTAGGATTGGGCCACTTCTGAGTGTGGCAATGAGATTATTTCCATTCACCCTGAGGATGTAAGAATTTTAAATTAATCTACTAAACTGTGTCTTAAAAATATGCCAATAGACTTGAAGTTTAAAAATGGAAAAAGATATAAATTGCAACCATAATAGAGTGGCAATAAAAGTATCAGACAAAATACACTGTAAAACAAAAACTTGACAGGTTCAAGAATCATTTCTAATGATGAAGGGGTTGAACCATCAGGAAGATATCAAATCGCGAACATGTAATCATCTAAGAACATAACACATGAAGCAAAATGTCACAGAAATACAATAGACAATTCAAACATACCAATCGGAGATTTCAATAAGTACTTTCGGTAACAGTTACAACACTAGAGAGATATTAACCATCTGATAAAACACTTGAAAAACACTAAGAACCAAATAGTCCTTGGAATACACCTCCACAAAAATCCACCCAGGACAGCAGAATAGAATTTCTTCTCAAGAGCATATTGTAATTCTCTGTTAGATCATACACTGGCAAGAAGAAAAAGAAAAGTTTAGAGTTAATTATGCCCTTTAACCACAAAGGAATGAAGTTAGACGTCAATAACAAGGAAATTTATGAAAATAAAATCTGTGGAAATTAATTAGTATAACAAAGTGTAAGAGAAGAAATGCAAAAAGGACATTAGAAAATCCATTGAAAACAACGCGACTGGTGGAGAAGGCCTACAATCTCAGCCACTTGGACAGCCAAAAGAAGAGAATTGGAAGTTCAGCTACAGAGAAAAAACATGGGAAATAATAAAACATAAGTGAAAACAAAATATACGAATATCTATAAATTATCTAAATTAATCCTAGTGGAAATTTTTAAACTTTGAGTGTTGGTTTAAAAAAAATACAAGAGTGGTCAAGTTCTGCCCCCAAACTCCCCAATCAACCCCTGCTCTCTTCTTCCTGAGCCCACCTAGTCAAGAGTGGTTCTGCTCAGACCAGGAAGGCCCACCCTGAATCTGGACATATGTCACCCCTGTCCACTCCCTGCCCTCTGTTTTACTGTGGGTGCCCAAGCCTCAGGTGAGTCTGGGTGTCGCTCTGCTCCACAACCTCCCCATCAACCCCTGATTGCTTCTGTCTGGGTCCAGCCAGGCAAGAGTGGAGCAGCCGAGACAAGAAAGGCCCACCCTAACTCCAGACACACCCCACACTTGCCCACCCACAATGACACCACCAGTGATAAATCCAAAACAAACACTAACCAAAAATCAGTGGACATTAATATACCTCAATGTCAATGGTCTTAACCTGCCTATAAAAAAGATACAGGATAACAGAATGCATACAATGATAGAATTCATCCTTCTTCTGTATCCAATAAATAAACCTCAACTTCAAAGACAGACAGTTCCTCAGAGTAAAGGTTTGGGAAAAGATTTTCCAACCAAATGGGCCCAAGGAACAAGCTGGTGTAGCAATGCCAATACCTAACAAATAAGACTAAAAACTAAAACCAATCAAATGAGATGAAGAAAGGCATTTCATACTATTCACAGGAAAAAGTCCATCAGGATGAAGTCTCAATCCTGAACACCTATGCTCCAAATATGAAGGCACATTTGTAAAAGAAACATGACTAAAGTTCAAACCATACATCAAACCGCACACACTTATACTAGGAGACTTCAACACCCCACTTTCACCACTAGATAGGACCACCAGACAGAAACGTAACAAAGAAAGAAAGGATCTAACAGAAGTTATGAACAAACTGGGCTTAACACATATCTGAAAAACATTTCATCCAAACACAGAAGAATATACCTTCTTCTCAGCGCCACATGGAACCTTCTCTAAAATTGACCACATAGTTGGCAACAAAGCAAACCTCCACAGATACAAAAGAATTGAAATAACCCTCTGTATCTTATCAGATAACCAAGCTAGAATTCAACAGCAATACAAATTGCAGAAAACCTACAAACTCGTGGAAATAGAATAACACCCAATTGCACAATTCCTGGGTCAAGGAAGAAATAAAAAGTGAAATTAAAGACTTCCTAGAATTTAATGAGAATGTAGAAACAACATACCCAAACTTATGGGACACTGTGAAAGCAGTGCTAAGAGGGAAGTTCATAGCACTAAGTGCCCACATGAAGAAACCGGAGAAAAGTCACACTAGAGAATTAACAGAACAACTGAAAGCTTTAGAGCAAAAATAAGAAAAGTCACGATGAAGTTGTAGATGCCAGGAAATAATCAAACAGAGAGCTGAATTCAATAAAGTAGAAACTGGGAAAACATTACAAAGAATCAATGAAACAAAGAGTTGGTTCTTTCAGAAGATCAACAAGATCAACAAAACTCTATGCAAACTAACCAAAAGGCAGAGAGAGAACATGCTAATTAACAAAATCAGCAATGAAAAGGGGGATATAATAACGGACACTGAGGAAATCCAGAGAATCATTAGGTCACACTTTCAAAATCTGTACTCGACAAAATTCGAAAACCTAAAGGACTATTTATCACTAACCAAAAAAATCTACCTATAATACCTAATGACATAGAAGCAGTCATCAAAAGCCTCCCAAACAAAAGAAGCCCAGGGTCAGATGGCTTCAAAGCAGAATTGTACCAGAAATTCAAAAAAGAGCTAATATCAGGACTCCTCAGATTGTTCCACAGAGTAGAAGGAGAAAGGACATTGCCAAACTCTTTATACAAAGCTACAATGACATTGATACCCAAGTCACACAACGATACAACTAAAAAACAGAACTACAGACCAATATCCCTCATGAACATTGATGCAAAAATTCTCAACAAAATATTGGCGAATCAAATGCAAGAACACATCAGAAAAATCATACACTATGCTCAACTAGGCTTCATCCCAGGGATTCAAGGATGGTTCAACATATGAAAATCCATCAATGTAATCCACCAAATGAACAAACTGCAAGTGAAAAACCAGATGATCATCTCAGTAGATGCTGAAAAAGCCTTTGAGAAAATCCAAAATCCCTTCATGATAAAGATCTTGGAGAGAACAGGAATAACAGGAACATATCTAAACATGATAAAAGCAATATACACCAAACCAACAGCCAACATCAAACAAAATGGAGAGAAACTCAAAGCGATTCCTCTAAATTCAGGAACAAGACAAGGATGTCCACTCCCTCAATATCTCTTAAATATTGTACTGGATGTTCTAGCTAGGGCAATAAGACAAGAAAAGGACATTGAAGGATACAAATTGGAAAGGAAGAAGTCAAACTTTCACTATTTGCTGATAATGTGATAGTCTACATAATTGACCCAAATGACATATTCAGGGAACTTATACAAGCGATAAACACATTCAGCAAAGTAGCAGGATACAGAATTCACTCCAAAAAAATCAGTGGCCCTACTATATACTGATCATAAATCCAATGAGAAATAAATCAGAGAAACATCACCATTCACAATATCCACAAGCAACAAAATATCTTGGGGTGACACTAACCAAAAAATTGAAAGACCTGTACAGCGAGAACATTCAGTCTTTAAAGAAAGAAATTAAAGAAGATACCAGAAAATGGAAAGATCTCCCATCCTATTGGATAGGTAGAATCCGCATTGTAAAAATGGCAATCTTGCCAAAAGTAATCTACAGAGTCAACACAATCCCCACCAAAATCCCAACACAGTTCTTCACAGATCTTGAAAGAACAATACTCAACTATATATGGAATAACAGAAAACCCAGGATAGCCAAAACAACCCTGTACAATTAAGGATCTTCTGGAGCCATAACTAGCCCTGATTTCAAGCTCCATTACAGAGCCATATTTCTGAAAACAGCTTAGCATTGACACAAAAATAGACAGACAGACCAATGGAATCGAATTGAAGACCCTGATACTAAGCCACACACCTATGAAAACCTTATTTTTGACAAAGATGCTAAATCAATACAATGGAAAAAAGATAGCATTATCAACAAATGGTGCTGGCATAAATGGATTTGGAAATGCAGGAGATTGCAGATAGATCCAAATCTGTCACCATGCACAAAACTTAAGTGCAAATGGATCAAAGATCTCAACATAAATTCAGTCACACTGAATCATTTTGAAGATAAAATGGGAGATACCCTTGAAAGAAGTCGCACAGGAGACGATCTCCTGAACCTTACAGCACTAGCACAGACATTGAGATCTGAAAATAATAAATGGGACCTCCTGAAATTGAGAAGCTTCTGTAAGGCAAAGGACACATTCAGTAAGACATAACAACAGCCGACCGAATGGGAAAAGATCTTCACCAACCCCACATCTGATGGAGAGCTAATTTCCAAAATATACAAGGAACTCAAGAAGCCAGCCACCAAAACACCAAACAATGAAATTAAAAAGTGGGGTGAAGAACTACATAGAGAATTATCAACAGAGGAATCTGAAATGGCTGAAAGACATTTAAGAAAGTGCTCAAAATCCTTGGCCATCAGAGAAATGAAACTCAAAACAACTAGGAAATAACATTTTACACCGGCCAGGATGGCTAAAATCAAAAATACCAATGACAACCTATGAAGGAGAGGATGTGGAGAAAAAGGAACACTCCTCCATTGTTGGTGGGTGTGCGAACTTGTAAGACCACTCTGGAAATCAGTATGGCGGTTGCTCAGAAAAATGTGAATCAGTCTAACTCAAGATCCAGCAATTCCTCTCTTTGGCATATACCCAAATAATGCATGTCCATACGACAAGGACATATGTTCAAACATGTTCATAGCAGCATTCTTTGTAATAGTTAGAACGTGGAAGCAAACTGGATGCCCCTCAACTGAAGAATGGATAGAGAAAATGTGGTACATTTACACAATGGAGTCCTACTCAGCAGAAAAAAAGCAATGGAATCTTGATATTCGCAGGCAAATGGATGGAACTAGAAGAAACCTTAGTGAGTGAGGTAATCTAGTCACAAAAGACAAACATGGTATGTAGTCATTCACATATGAATTTTAGACATATTGCAAAGGTTTACCAGCCTACAATCATCTTCACCAAAGAAATTAGGAAACAAGAAGGACTCTAAGACATAAATGCATGGACCCCAGAGAATGGGAAGGGGCAGGAACTCCTGAGCTAATTGGGAGCATGATGGTAGGGAATAGGGAGCTGCCAGAATGAGAGGATGGGAAGAAGACAAGAGAGGAGGAATTGGAGGACCAGAAATGTTGAGTTGTGGGAAGAACAGAAGATATCAAGATAAGAGATACCATATCAGAGGGAGACATTATAGGTCCAAGGAGAGATCTGGCACAAGGGAGATTTCCTGAGATCTACAAGGATGACACGAACTCACATTCTAGGCAATGGTGGAGAGGATAACCTAAATTCCCTTTCCTTATAAAGAGACTGATAACTAATTTTTCTGTCATCCTAGAGCCCTCATCCAGTGTCTGATGGAAGCAGAGGCAAACATCCACAGATGTACACTGAACTGAACTTGGGAACCTAGTTGCAGAAAGGGAGGAATGAAGATCAAAGGGGTTGGTACCAGGCTGGTGAATCCCACAGAATCAACTGTCCTTAACAAGGGGGAGCATAAGGACCCCAGACTGCTGTCTGGGATGCCACCACAGGACTGAATCACACCCCTGAATATGGATGTCAACGAGGATGCCTCCGTACTCTAGGGGGCCCCTGGTAGTGGATTAGTATTTTTCCCTGGTGTAAAAAGGGAATTTGAGAGCTCATACCA
Source organism: Cricetulus griseus (assembly GCF_003668045.3). Taxonomy (NCBI): domain Eukaryota; kingdom Metazoa; phylum Chordata; class Mammalia; order Rodentia; family Cricetidae; genus Cricetulus; species Cricetulus griseus. The sequence goes on from NW_023277030.1 coordinate 205,017, forward strand.
CGTAAAAGGATGCACTCTTTGCATGGACTCATGGGGGAGGGCCTAGACCAGTCACAGGATGATGCTGTGGACCTTGGGGATCGCCACCCATGGAGATCTTTCCTGGTGTGTGGAGGGTGGATGCGGTGGAGGGCAGGTGTGGTGTTGGAGGGAAGGTTGGGGTGAGGGGAGGGAGAAGGGATTGACATGTGAAGCAAGCTTGTTCCGATTTTGAAATGAAAAATAAAATTAAAAAGAGTTCTATTTGTTATTCAGAATGCATTCCTGTTTCTTAGATGTGATGTGAATTTCAAATATGCTTTTCAATCTACACTAAACTCGAACTCCATTCACATGATGTATCTCTTTTCTCTTGTTCCTTCCGTTTCATTGTATCTTTCTAATAATGAATAACAACAAAGTCTGTCACCCCTGGGAACACCTTTTCTCTATTATAGAATTGATTTCAAGAGGCCAGCAGGGGCTGCTCTCTCAAAACATCACTTAGGTGAGACAGTCAGATGGCCTCAAATACAGCTTGCTTTAATTGGGCACTTGTGGATTTTTTTCTTTTCTCCTCTTGATTCTCAGGTTTAGCCTACCACCCATCTTTCTGCACAAGAAAGGTGTCCAGGGAGATTGGTGTCAGTGCCTATCTGGTTTAATAAATTGGAATCTATTTGTTCTCCAAGATCTATGACTTAATTGTTCGTGGTAGTTGTCTAGGGTTCCAATATCAAGCTTGTTTTTGTCAGGTTGAGCATGACTTGAGCCCAGTTAGTTGGTTACCTGATAAGGTATCCATGCCTTTACTGTACCCGTAGTATTATCATGCCATGCAGTTCTTTGTTGTGATTCATAGGTGTCATATCTGGGAGAATTAATGGGTACTTCTCTTCTTTGTTGCCTTCTAGTACCCTGAGATATAGCCCTCAAGGAGAAGAACTGCAATTCAGTTCTAACTCAGGGACCTATTGACCTATTTCTGAAATGCCTGGTGTCTTCAGTGAAAGGGACTCACCGCATTCTTCTAGCAGACAGCCAAGGGCGTTGGCAAAATCTTGTATGTTTTGTGTGTCTTTAGACAACCCTGAAATTGAACACAAATAAGCCTTCTCATGCTTGGTGATGTGGAATTCATTGGGATGTCTTTGCCCCTTAGAATGAGCAAGGTCAGCCCAGATGAGGAAATTTCATTTAAACATTATATGTGTATTTATAGCCAGACATCTGTGTATGTGTATGTGTGTGTGTGTGTGTGTGTGTGTGTGTGTGTGTGTGTGTGTGTGTGTGCGCGCGCGCGCTATAGCCTTAGTTTTTAGATTAATAATATGATTTCTTATGATTTTTCAGAAATCCTTACTGTTGTTTTTCCTTCCTCCCTCCTTCTGTATTTCTCTCATGCAATTTCACTAAGTAGAGCTCCCCCTTTTCCCATTTCCACAGTCAGATGAGTTGTTCCCTGGTATTTGCCTTTCTGTTTCTTTTCTACCAGAGAAATAGTCTCTTTCTGCTATTAATCTGGGATATGTAGTCACATCTGAAGAGTTTTAGTTAGGAAATATCTATAAGAGAAAACATGGGGCATTTATCTTTCTGCGACTGTGTTCCTTCATCAATATGATCTTGTTGTATTAGTTTGGCCACAGCCTGTTGGTCTTCTAATAAATCAAACACACACACACACACACACACACACACACACACACACACACACACTCAGACAAGCACACACACACACACACACACACACACACACACACAGAGAGACAGAAACAGACACAAACAGATACACACACACACACATAAACAGTAAAAGTTCTGTTATTCTAGAGAAAACTGACTAATACATCGAGGAATTCTGGCTTTTCTATGACTGCCTTAAATCCATTCAGAGTCCACTGTAGCTCATTTTTGGGTGTATAGTCTTTTTAATCCATAGCAGGTGTGTCTTAAAAACCTGAGGATCAGTGACCATGGTAAAAGAGGGAGAAGAATTGCCAGAAGAACTAGGAGTTTTCTGTACAGTTGGGTCTTGTAGGAATGTCTGAAGATACAACCATAAATTAACAACAACCTCACAGCCTAAACATGAGCTGAACAGGAAAAACAACAATAGACATGCTAAAGTACATGGGGAAATACCCTCAAGGACAAAAACCTACACAAAGAACTACACGCAAGTGAAGAATCTTGAGAGTGGGGGAAACGGTCTTCCCCAGAGTAGAGTACAAAACCTCATTATGGCATACCAAATCGTCTGTCCTGAAAGTATGGACACAGGAAACATTACAGATTAAGTATAAATAGGGCATGAATTTAAAAAAAGAGCAGGAAGAATTGTATGGGAAGGCTTGAAGGGCAGATAGAAAATTGTTTCTTTAACATTTCCTGAGATGATAGTTACCTCCATTTTCTTTTCCCCATCACTGGCATATTTATTTAAGCACTGTAATTTGGAAAGACTTCTTAGACAACACTTGGCATGGACCTGATCCAGTCCTAATATGGGTACTAGGATCAGTATGCATATACTCTAAAAAATGAAATCTTCCAGATGGCTTCCTGAAAGATTAGTTAAAAAAACAGTTAATAACATAAGTCATTCTAGAGAGAAATGCCCCTCCTGAGAATTTTTTCCTTTCTATTTAACAAAAATAAAGATTCCCATCACACACTGGACTGTCCTGCTGTTGGCGTCTCATTCAGGGGAAAGGTTTGATTAAGGACCCATCAATCCAGACAAGTTGCTAACCTCCCTGTATGGACAGCAATGGGAATGTATAGAGGGGACCCCTCATGCCCTGACTTCAAATCGCATCCCTCCAAGGACTGTGGATTGTGGAGAGGAGACAGCCTATCTGTGGACCTATAATACTGGCACAGGCTTTAATCCAAATGTGGCTCTATATTACCAAACATAAAATCATCCCTAAGGTCAGTGGACAACCAGGGCCCTTCCCTGCAGAATGGAATTTTGTAAGCCAGATGAATGCCATATGGTACAGAACATTCCAAGAATGCACTCATTATTGTCATACTTACTTTACTGCCGTACCCGAAGTCACTTACGCTGGCACCCTTGGAAGTGATTGGTATACTACACCCCAGGTTTCGGCAATTACAAATATGCCTCAGCCTCCTGCCATGCCACCCCAGGAAAACTGGCATATTGGAATTAAATAGCTCCCATCCATGTCTCTGATAGTGGGCCCACAGACCAGGTTAGAAAAACCATGATCCAGGAGAAAATCCAATTTATGATTGACCCCCTAATTCCTCACATAGCTTATCATCCCTTATTTCTTCCCAAATCTAGAGGAGTGGAAGTGGATCTCTATACATCAGAGACAATAGTTGCCACTCACTATGTTTAAACATCACTAACCCGTGTTTGACAGAAGATTGCTGGCTGTGCTTAGCTTTTGGTAGTCATTGGCCTTTAGTGGTTCCCTGCTGACAAGTAATTGTCAGCTCAGCATTTCTTTTAGAGTTCAACCTACAGGATTTAATTACTCATTGTGTTCTATAAATATTTTAAGAACCATAGTTTTGGTATAGTTGCAGGCCAGGTTTCCTTTGCCTCTTGTTTCTCAGTGATTAATGTGTCCACAGCTCTCTGTGCCAGACCAGGACAGATTCTTTTATGTAGAAATGGGTTAGCATACTCCATGCTCCCAGCCAATTGTACATTTCAATCAACAGAATTAAATTGAAGATATAAACCCACACACCTATGGACATCTGATTTTTGATAAAGAAGCCAGAAATAAAATAAATGAGATAAAAGACAGCATCTTCCACAATTGGTACTGATAAAACTGGATGACTGAATGTAGAGGAATGCACATAGGTCCATACTTATCATGCTACACAACATTCAATTGAAAATGGATCAAAAACCTCAACATAAACACAGATACAGAGAACATGATAGAAGAGAGAGTGAGGAAGATTCTTGAATTCATTGGCACAGGAGAAGACTTTCAAAACAGAACAAAGTTGATATAGTTATTAATAGCAACAATAATTAAATGGAAGTCATGCAACTTACTCTTATGTAAGGCAAAGGCCACTGTCATTAGAACAAAGAAGCAGGCTAATGAATGGGAAAAGAGTTTTTTTTAACAAACTATATATCTGATAAAGGGCTAATATCCAAAATATATAAAGAGCTGAAGACACTAGATTTTGTCAAACCAAATAATTAAATCACAACAAGGATTCTAAACAGAATTCTCAATAGAGGCAGAAATATGCTTAAAAAATGTTCAACATCCTTAGCCACCAGGGAATTGCACATCAAAACTATATTGAGATTCCATCTCACACTTGTCAGAATGGCTAATATTCCTAACACACATGGCAGCTCATGCTGGTGAAGATATAGAATAGTGGGACGACTTCTCTATTGTTGGTGGTACTGTAAACCTGTAGAGCCACTGTGGGATTCCTCATGTGTATGGCGGTACCTCAGAAAGTGGGGAATCCATTTACTTCAAGACCTGTGTGTATCACTCTTTGTCAAATACCCAAAGCATGTTTCACCCTACCACAAAGACACTTGCTCAACCACGTTCAGTGCTTCAGCCAGAAACTGAAAACTTCCCAGATGTCCCTCAATAGGAGAAAAGATACTGAAAATGTAATACATTTGCACAATGGATTATTACTCAACTGTTACAAGAATGACATCATTGTGTGGCCTGTTTGCCTTTGAGGACGGAGGTAAAATCCAGACCAAAGCTGCAGCTCAGGGCCATGTCTTGGTCTGTGGTCCTACATCAGCCATGGACTGTTTTGATATCCAAGACCCATGTTGCCACCAAAGGCCACAAGGATGCTCATGTTCTGGGCCACCACCTGTGGCCATGTTTGTGTTCGTCAAAGTTGTGCTGCTACTGAGCCATGCTGATCATAGTGGCTTGTGCTGCCCTCTGGGGCCATCATGACATCTAGACCTGACCTGTTCCTAAGGGCCATGTGTGGGTCCATGAACCTACAGCAGCTAGGTATTGTGTTGTTTTCCATGTCTTATGATGCCATTAATATCTGTGATGATGCCAAAGGCTTGGGGACAACCTGGGCCTTGGTGCCTGAGGGCCATGCTGCCCCTAGTTCCATCCTGATCTGAGTGGCCTAAACTTTCACCTGAGACCATGGTAACATCCAAGCCCTGGTTACTACTGAGGACAATGTCTGTGTTGATGTCCTTTGCCCAGGTTGTCACCAGAGGCCAAGAAGGATTCCCAGGTTCTAGGCTGCAAGCAATAATCACAAAGGTGTTCGAGGGCATTGACACCACCAGAGTCATACTGATCTGGGTGGCCTGTGCTATGTTTTGGGGCCATGTTGTTGTCCAGGATCAGACTGCTGCCAAGGGCCGTATCTGGTACCTGGCCTTACCACAAGCTGGAGCTGAGTCCATGTCCATGCCTCCAGTTACCACCAAGTACTGGGATGATGCCCAGGGACATGTGACCTGTCTGTGAGTGTGTAATCCACAGGTCCTGCTACTTCTGAGGCAAACTGCTTTGGGTGATTTTCACTGCAATCATGGCCATGGTGACATTCAATATTAGATGCTGTCTGTATCTGATATCCCACTGCAATAGGGGTCTGTAGTAATGTCCATGGCCAGTGTAACAATGAGGGGCCATAGACACAATGGGAGTTAAAATGCAAGGGCCATGGTGAGTGGCCCTGCCCTTCAATGGCTATGACATATCTGGCCCTATCACTGACTGGACACTGCAGCTGGTCTCCTTACTCAGGAGACTTGACCCCACACCTCACCAAGGACATGGGAGAGCTGGACACATGGCATAGGCCTAATAGAGCTGGCTCTGCCTCTTGCCTAAGGGTGGAAGTCCAAGTGGCTCAGATTGACCAACTCGGCTACCATGCAGACACAAAATCTGGGGCTCGGGTTGGTCTACCCTAACATCTGCCCCATCTATGACTTATTGGAGTACATGAAGATACTGGTACATAATTATAGCAGCAGGATCCCCATGAGTGTGGTAACAGCATGATGCCTGAGATGAGTTTGTTGTGAGGTCCAGTGATGATGGTGTGCTAGAGGCCAGATGCCTTGAACCTGGCTGATGATTCATTATAATGAACATAGGTGGTTTGGGTTGACTGTTCAAGGGTATACCTCTTGAAATACTGTAGCTCCTAATGCAACTAGAATGAATGAAGGGGTGTTGGTGAGAACTCAAAGACAGAGGTGTGCGGTGGTTTTGATTTTATTTTATTTGAAATAATCTTGGGGGATTTTCATTTTTTTCCTTTTTTTATTAGAAAGAAAATTATTTTACATGTGAATCCCAGGTGCTTCTCCTTCCCCTGCTCCCCTGCCTCCCCAAATAATGCCCTACACATCCCATAACCTTTCTGCTGCTCAGGGAGGGTGAGGCCTTCCATAGGGGGTCTTCAAAGTTTGTCATATTCTTTAGGGTAGGGCCTAGGCTCAGGGAGTATCCCTCCATTTATTATGGGCTCCTAAATTTCATTCATATGAATGAATATGGTAGCAATAAGTACTGATCGACTAGAAGAGTCCCCACAGATTTCCAAGGTCTCCTCAATGAAACCCACATTCATGGATTCTGGATCATTCCAATGATGGTTTCCCAGCTATCAGTCTGGGGACCAAGAGTTTTCACTTGTTCAGGTCAGCTGTTTCTGTTGGTTTCACCAGCCTTTTATGGACCCCTATGCTCATCAGTCCTCCATTGCATCAGGATTCCAGTTCATTTCAAGGTTTAGCTGTGGGTATCTGATTCTACTTCCACCAGCTGCTGGAAGAAGGCTATATGATGGTATATGAATTAGTCATCAATCTCATTATCAGGGGAGTGCATTTAAGGAAGCCTCTCCTCTATTGTTTAGTCTGTGGCTTAGAGTGTGATCTTTGTATCTCTACAGACATTTCCCTAGTGCCTGATTTCTCTTTGAACTTATAATGCCTCCTGCTATTATATTATCTCTTACCTTGCGCTCTTCTGTTCTTCTCCAAAGTCAACCTCCCTATCCCATCATGTCTTCCTCACCCCTCCTCTTCTCCCCTTCTCATTCTGCTACTTGCCTCACCCTTTCCCCCTTGCTCCCAAGTTTCTCAGGAGATCTTTTCCCTTTTCCCTTCTCCAGAGAACCATGTATGTCTCTCAGTGTCCTTGTTTACCAGCCTCTCTGGCAGCCTAGGCTGCAGGCTGGCATTTCTTTACTCTATGTCTAAAATCCACATATGAATGAGTACATACAATGCCTGTCTTTTGTGACTGGGTTACCTCACTCAGTATGGTTTCTAGTAGGTCCATCCATTTGCCTGTGAATTTCAAGATTCTGTTGCCTTTTTTCCCGCTGAGCAGTACTCCATTTTGTAAATGTACCACATTTTCTCTATCCATTCTTCAGTTGAGGGGCATCTAGGTTGTTTCCAGGTTCTGGCTATTATAAATAATGCTGCTATGAACATAGTTGAACTGATGTCCTTGTTGTATGAATGTGCTTCTTTTGGGTATATGCCTAGGAGTGGAATTGCTGGATCTCATGGTAGACTGATTCCCATTTTCTTGAGGAGTTGCCATACGGATTTCCAAAGTGGCTGTAAAAGTTGCCATTCCCACCAGCAGTGGAGAAGCCTTTCTCCACATCCTCTCCAGCATGAACTGTCATTGATGTTTTGGATTTTGGACAGTCTGACAGGAGTAAGATGGTATCTCAGAGTTGTTTTGATTTGCATTTCCCTGATAGCTAAGGATGTTGAACACATTCTTATGTGTGTTTCAGCCATTTTAGATTCCTCTATTGAGAATTGTCTATTTATTTCTGTACCCCATATTTTAATTGGACTGTTTGCTGTTTTGGAGACTAGCTTCTTGAGTTCTTTCTATATTTTGGGGATCAGCCCTCGGTCAGATGTGGGGTTGTTGAATATCTTTTCCCAGTCTGGGGATTGCTGTTTTGTCTTGCTGACTATGTCTGTAGTTCTTTTCTTAGTTGTGTCTTTGTGTGGCTTAGGTATTATGGTTATTGTAGCCTCATAAAAAGAGTTTGGCAATGTCTCTACTGTTTCTATTGTGTGGAACAATTAGAGGAGTATTGGTATTAGCTCTTTGAATTTCTTGTAGAATTCGGCAATGAATCCATCTGGTCCCTGCCTTTTTTTTTGGTTGGGAAACTTTTGCTGACTGTTTCTATTTCCTTAGAATTTATAGTTTTGTTTAAGTTTCTTATGTGTTCTTGATTCAATTTTGGTATGTGATAGCTGTCCAGAAAATTGTCCATTTCCTTTAAATTTTCAAATTTTGTAGAGTACACATTTTCAAAGTATCACTTGTTACTCTGTGTCTTTTTATAGTACAGATAAGACCATTAATAATGAGGTTTATTCTTGTTTGTTTTTGATTTGTTGTTGGTACTGCTATTGTATGAGGATTTACCCTGCCTTTTATTTTGTGTTTTTCTAGAGTGGGATTACCTATTGCCTATGTTTATAAGTGTAGTTAATTTCCTTAAGTTGGAGTTTTCCTTCCAGCACTTTCTGTAGGGCTGGATTAGTGGTTACCTACTGCTTAAATCTGCTTTTGTCGTGGAATATCTTGTTTTATCCATGTATAGTGATTGAAATCTTTGCTTGGTATAGTAGTCTGGGCTGGCATCTGTGTTCTCTCACAATTGGTAGAATATCAATCAAGGTCCTTCTGGTTTTCAGAGATTCCATGGAGAAGTCTTATGTAATTCTGATAGGAAAGCCTTTATATGTTACTTGGCATTTTTTCCCTGGCTGCTCTTAATATTTTTCTTTATTCTGCATGTTTGGAGTTTTAATTATTATTTGATGATTGCACTTTATTTTGTGTGTGGTCCACTCTACTTGATTTTCTGTAGGCTTCTTTTACTTACATTGGAATGTCTTTCTTTAGGTTGGGAAAGTTTTCTTCTATGGCTTTGTTGAATATATTTTCTGCACCATTGAGTTGTGTTTCTTCACCTATTATCCTTAGGTTTGATCTTTTCACGATGTCCCATATTTCCTGTATATTCTGTTTCATGGATTTTTTTGGACTTCAGATTTTTTTGCTTGAAGAGTTTATTTCCTCTAGTTTGTCTTCAGCATCTGAGATTCTGTCTTCCATCTCTTGCATTCTGTTTGTTGTGCTTGAATCTGTGGTTTCTGATTGTTTACTCAGTGTTTCCACTTCCAGCATTCTCTCAGTTTGTTTTCTTTATTGTCTCTAATTCAGTTTTCAGGCCATGAGCTGTTTCCTTCAGCTATTTAATTGCATTTTCTTGGCTTTTTTTTGGCTTTCCTTGATTTCTTACATCTTTTGGTTCGTCTTTTCTTCCATTTCTCTGAAGGATTTTCTGATTTTCTCTCTTAGGATCTCAATCATCTGCATGAAGTTGTTTTTAAGGTTGCTCTCTTCTGCTTCTTTTGTGTTGGGATGTTCATTTCTTGCTGGTGTAGAGTCCCTACACTCTGATGGTGTCATATTGGTTTTCCTGTTGTTGGATGTATTCTTATATTATCGTCTTCCCATCTCTTCCAGTGGGTACAGGTGGTGTCATTTCCTTTCCTAGTGTGTGTGCAATTGGCTCCGATAAAATGATGGGTCTCAAGTTGGTTGCAGGCAGGTCTGAGGCACTTGCTCTCCGGGTGGGTGAGAGCAGCACTGGTGAAGAGATGTCAGCAGACTCTGGGTTGCTTGATCCTCAGGGGTTGAGTTGTCCTGTCTGCAGGTCCCAGGGCACATTTTGCATAGGTGGACAGGCGGAAGTTGGGCCCAAGGCAGGGGCAGAAGCAGCTCACCTCTGCAGACTCTGCACTCTGAGGGGGCCGGAATAGCCCAGCAATCTCAGCAGAGTCAGGGTCCCAAGGTCCTCAGGGACTGATTCGGTTTGCCTGCAGACCCCGGGGTGGGATTTGCCAGGGTGGGCATGCAGAAGTTGGGCCAAAGGCATGGACCAAAGCAGCTTACCTCTGCACTTTCTGCACTCTGTGGGGCCCAGAATAGCCCAGAGATCTCAGCAGAGTCAGCAACCTAAGGGACCGATGCAATCTGCCTCTATTTGCTGTTTTGGAGACTAGCTATTGAGTTCTTTGTAAATTTAGGTGATCAGCCCTTTGTCCAATGTGGGGTTGGTGAATATATTTCCCAGTCAGTGGGCTGTCATTTTGACTTGCTGACTGTGTCCTTCGCCTTACAGAAGCTATTCAGTTTCAGGTGGTCCCATGTATTATTTGTGTATCTCAGTGTCTGTGCTACTGTTGTCATATTCAGGAAGCAGACTCTTTTTCATAAAATACCTAAGGGCAACACTAACTAAAAAAAGCAAAAGAACTATATAATCAGAATTTGGTGTCTCTAAAGAAAGAAATTAAAGAAGATACCAGAAAATGGAAGGATCTCCCATGGTCTTGGATAGGTAGGATCAACATATTAAAAATGGCAATCTTGCCAAAAAGCAATTTACAGATTCAATGCAATCCCCATCATAATCCCAGCACAATTCTTCACAGAATTTGAAAAAAAATATTTCTCAACTTTATAGGGAAAAACAAAAGATCTGGGATAGCCAAAACAATGCTGTCTAATAAAAGAACTTCTGAAAGAATCACCATCCCTGATTTCAAGCTCTATTATAGAGCTATAGTCCTTAAAACAGCTTGGTATTGGGACAAAAATAGACAGATAGAACAATGGAATCGAGCTGAAAACCATGATATTAAGCTGCACACCTATTAACACCAGAATTTTGACAAAGGATCCAAAGCTATACAATGGAATAAAGAAAGCATATTCAAAATGATGCTGGCATTAACTGGTTGCTGGCATGTAGAAAAGTGCAAATGGATCCATGTCTATCACCATGCACAAAACTTAAGTTCAAATGGATCAAAGACCTCAACATAAACTCAGCCACACTGAACTTAATAGAAGAGAAAGTAGGAAATACTCTTGAATATATTGGGGGGATTTCTTTTGTGGAGTTCTGCAGAAGTGAGGGAAGATTTGGAGGAATGGGAGATGAGTGCGTTTGGGTTGTATGGCTTCTCTCTCTCTCTCTCTCTCTCTCTCTCTCTCTCTCTCTCTTTGTGTGTGTATGTGTGTGCATGTGTGTGTGTGTGTATGCAGAAAAATTAGTGGAACAGAAAAAGAGTCATCCTGAGAGTTTTCCAGATTCTGAATTATAATATTGCATTTTATCTACTTATATGTGAACATTAGCCATTAAATAAATCATAAACAATCTACAATCTGTGATTTCAAAGAGTTCAGGTATATAGAAAATATCTGGGGGGATTTTATGGATATCTCTGGGATGTGTTAATGATGGACTAGAATGTGTTTGTGGGTGAATGGGAAGATCATGTGAGGGAGGAGAGTTGATGGATTTGATGGAAGGAATATGGAGAGATACAGCTTGTGGTTGAATGTTATTTTCAGGTGTGTGACTTTTGTTAATACTGTACTTGTTTCACTCTGTGAGCCTGTGTTATTGGAATAAAGTCCCAATATGTATAAAATACTGATTGTCTAATAAAGAGATGTATGGCCAATAGCAAGTTAGGAGCAAGGAGAGGTGGGGCTGACAGGCAGGCAGAGATTATAAATAGAAGGAGAACCAAGGAAAAGGATTGAGCAGCAATAAACAAGGAGAGGAGGATGTCAGTGGCAGCCACACTATCAGGCAGCTACATAGCCATCAACAGAGTAAAAGTAAAATTTACAAAATTAAGACAAGAGTAAAAGCCCCGGGACAAATGCTAGAAGTTGCAATTTAAGCAAAGGAAAACGTTCCTAAAAAAGCCAAGCTAAGGCTGGGCACTCTTAACTAAAAATTAGCCTCCATGCATGATATACTTGTAGAGCTGGGTGGAGGATCCCCCAAAAGAAAAACATCTTACTACAACAGCTAGACTTGTGGGACATTATAGGGGCTGTATGGAAACATAGTGCAGTAAAAACTTGCTAAAACATATGAAGGTGATCGTGAGGATGTCTCCAAATAATGCAGAAGATGGAGCCCACACTGGACATCTCTTGTCAACAAATGAAACTTCATGTTGTGGGAGTCAATTACATATAACTGAGCAATTGGATAGTTGGGTACTTTGGAGATCCTCCCCCAAAACACAGCCTATTGCCAAGATAGTATATTGCTCTCTTCAAACAGACAGCACTGTCCTATTGCTGAAGATAACACCTACACAATTCATTAAGTATGGAGAGGGTGTGCTGGTGCCTTCATAGATCCATAACCAGATTACCTAGTGTCTTTTTTATATGATTTACTGTATGTACTCTGCAGGCTACCCAAAGAGAAACATAAGCTTAAACACCAACCCAGCCATACAACTTATATCTACATTATTTTCTGCCTTAAAGAATTGGCACATAACTTTGGGAGTAGCCAACCAAGGTCTGATATGTCTTAAGGCCCATGCCACGAGAAGGAACTTATCTCAGACACTAATTGGGTAACCGAAAAACAGACACTAGATATCCCTGTACTTAGGGTAAAAACAGAAATGAGTGGTCTAAGGAAATCAATAAAATGTTTCCTAATGATATTCTGCTCTACTCATAGATCAGTCCATCATCCAGTCAATATCAGAGAGACCTCCTCTAGCAGTAGATGAGAACAGATGCATAGATCTAAAACGTGCATTTTTGAGAGGGACAGGAGAGAGAGAGAGAGAGAGAGAGAGAGAGAGAGAGAGAGAGAGAGAGACATTATTGGGCATCTACATCAAATCTCTTCCATCAGAGCTGAAAGAATCCCACAGAAGTGGAGGTGAAAAGATTGTAAGAGCCAGAGGTGATAGAAGCCACCAGGAGACCAAGGCCCTCTGAATCAATGAAGCAAGGAACATATGACCTCCCAGAGGCTGAACAAGCAAGCACTATGCTTACATGGTTATGCATCATGTCCTGCACACAATCTCCTTCTCTCTCTCTCCTCTCTCTCTCTCTCTCTCTCTCTCTCTCTCTCTCTCTCTCTCTCTCTCCTCTCTCTCTCTCTGTGTGTGTGTGTGTGTGTATGAGTACACTATAGCTATTGGCTTCATATTTTCATAGAACTCATGACTGCAAGAACAAGCAGATTTCAGTCTTGTACCTGCCCTCTGGACCCTTTTGTCTAGTTAGGTTGCCATGTGCAATTTACACATGATTGTTTAAGCTTGATCGTAATATATTTTACAATACCATGTTTGGTCATTATGCTTAGAAGCCTGTTTGTTTCCAATGAGAGACAGAAAGAGAGTGGATCTGTAGGGGAGGGAAGGGTAGAGAGAACTGGGAGGAGTATAGGGAAGGTATACTATAACCAGGATATATTGCATGAGAAAAGAATATATTTTCAATAAAGGAAAATAAATAAATGAATGAATAGTTTAAGTTTTGTTACATCATGGAATGTTTTTCTACATTCTGTAAGCTGTGATTGTTAGTTTTTCTGATTATTGTAGTTTCAGTTAGCATCAGTGGTCTCTCAGCCGTGCAGTGTGGGGGACCAAAATATTTCTGCTATGGAATATTTTGAGATCCAGCCTTGGGTTTCACTAAACATGGAGCACCAGAAAGCTCTGGACCACTATTGTATTGTTAATGCCAGTAAGGCTACTATTGTTTACCATGTGGTCAGGGTAATATGCCTCCTAATTGCATCTCTATGTGCCTAAGCATCTGAATAGGCCCTCTCCTGGGCAGAGAGAGCAGAGGTGCGTGAGTAACTTGTGAGGACAGGATGTTAGGAGTTAGGAGAGAGGACCAGAGCAGAGAGGGAACAAAGAGAGATGGTTCAGTATTGGTCATGAGAGGACGGTTAAGGAACACAAGAAAAGATGGCTAATAAAGAAATGACTGAGAGCTCTCTAAAGATGACAAGATGCCTGTGTTTGGTCTTTATCACCACTGGCTTGCTAGAAGCTTCCAGGTTCACACACTCCCACTCAGGCAGAACCTCATGGATTAAGGCTGAGACATACTGGGTTACAACAATGCCGAACACCAAAACAGGGCTTTATGTCTTTCAGAGATTTAGTTTAAAAGTCACATGTTATTGCACTGATTCTGCCTTCATATGTGAGTCTGTCTTTTCCATTGTGATTTTTGAATCCTTTCTTGGTTTTGTACATTTAGTCTTTTGTTGAGTATTGGCCGATTCCTTTTCTGTTCAGAGATTAGCATGCTTCTTGCAAATGGTTATGAATCTATTTCTTTAGTTTGGTGAAGTTTTCTCCTATGATCCTGTTGAAGATACAATCTGTGTCATTTCCTTGGATTCTTCTCCCTCCTCTATGTCTATAATTAGAAGGTTTGTTTTCCCCATGGTGTTCCACATTTCTTGTAGGATCCTTCTTGTTTTCTAATTTTTGGGGAATTTGTTTCTTTTATCTTATGTTTTTATATTCTTATATCTTGCTTTTTAGTCTAGATACTGCAGTTTTTCTTCTAATATTGGGATCCTGTCTCTGCTTTATTCATTCTACTTATGAGATTTTCCTTTGTGTATTTTTAGTTGGTTGTTGAGATTTTCAAATCTGCCTTCATTTCAGCTTCATTTAGTCCTCTCCAGTGTTTCTTTCTCTTGGATGAATTGTGCATTCAAATCCTGAGTTATCTTCACCATTTCCATCAGCCTCATGTTTTTGTTTTCTTGGTCATCATGTAAGCATTTATTCATTCTTTTTTTCCATTTTTTTATTTGAATTAGAAACAAGATTGTTTCACATGTCAGTCCCAGTTCCCTCACCCTCCCCTCCCAACTAAAACCCTATGTATCCCATAACCTTTCTGCTTCCCTGGGATCATGAAGCCTTCCATAGGGGGTCTTAAGATTCTGTCATAGCCTTTGGGATTGGACTTAGGCCCAACTCTGTGAGTCTTGGCTCAAGGAGTATCCCCCTCTTTAGAATGGGCTCCCAAATTCCACACCTATGCTAGGGATATGGATTGATCTACTACAAGAGGTGCCATAGATTTCTGAGATCTCCTCATTGACACCAATGTTCCTGGGGTCTGGATCAGTCCCATGCTTTTATCCAAGATATCAGTCTGGGGAACAAGAGCTCCTTCTTTTTCGGGTCAGCTGTTTCTGGTAGGTAACACCAGCCTGGTTTAGACCCCTTTGCTCACCATGCCTCATTCTCTGCAACTGGATTCCAGTTCAGTTCATTGTTTAGCTGTGGGCTTCTTTTTCTTCTTCCACCAGCTGCTTGATGAAGGCTATAGGATAGTATATAAGTCAGTCATCAATCTCATTATCAGAGTAGGGCATTTGAGGTAGACTCTCCTCTGTTGCTTAGGTTGTTGTTTGGTGTCATCTTTGTAGATCTCCAGACATTTCCAAATACTTAGAGTGGGAGACTTCAACACCTCACTCTCACCAGTAAACAGCAATTTTAGACAGAAATTTAATGAAAAAACAAAGGAAATAACAGAAATTATGACACAATTTGGATTAACTGACATCTATAAAACATTCTATCCAAACACAAAAGAATATTCTTTCTTCTCAGTGCCACATGGAACCCTCTTTAAAACTCACCACATACTCAGCAACATAGTAAACCTCAACACATAAAAAATGGAACAACCCCCTGTATCCTATGGGATCACCATGTTATAACTTATAATTCAACGACAAAACAAATTGCAGAAAACCTACAAACTCATGGAAATTGAGCAATGCTCAACTGAGTAAAGAAAGAAATAAAGACTTGCTAGAATTCAATGAAAATGAAGGCACAGCATACCCAAACCTATTGGACAGTCTGAAAGCAGCACTAAGAGGAAACTATATAGCACTAATTGCTCACATGAAGAAACTGGAGAATAATCACACTAGACAGTTAACAGTACAACCGAAAGCTCTAGAACACAAAGAAGCCAATGCAACCCAAAGGAGCACATGCCAGGAAATAATCAAATTGAAGGCTGAAATCAATAAAGTGGGAACTAGGAGAACAATACAAATAATCAATATAACTAAGATTTGGTTCTTCGAGAAAATTGACAAGATAGACAAAACTTTATCTAAACTTACCAAAAGGAAGAGAGTAAACATGCAAATTAATAGAATCAGAATGAAAAGGGGTACATAACAAGAGACACTGAGGAAATATAGAGAATCATCAGGTCATCCTTTGGAAACCTGTATTCCTCAAAATTTGAAAATATAAAGAAAATGGAAAATTTTCTGTAGAGATTTCACTTACCAAAATTAAATCAAGAACAGATAAGCAACTTAAATAGACCTATATAAGCCCCAATGAAATAGAAGCAGATATCAAAGTATCCCAACAAAATAATCACAGGGCCAGATGGCTTCAGTACAAAATTCTACAGAAATTCAGGGTACAACTAATACTAATTCTCCTCATAGTATTCCAAGAATTGAAGCAGAAAGGTAATTGCCATATTCTTTTTACAAGGCTTAAATAACTTTGGTACCCAAGCCACACAAAGACACAACTAAGAAAGAGAATTACAGACCAATATCCCTCATGAACATTGATGCAAAAATGCTCAAGAAAATACTGGCAAATGAAATCCAAGAACATATCAAAGAAATTATCCACCATGATCAAGTAGGATTCAACCCATGGATCTAAGGATGGTTTAACATACAAAAATTCATCAATGTAATCCATCATATAAACAGATTGAGAAAAAAAAAAAACAAAATGATCATTTCACTAGATGCTGAAAAGGCCTTTGACAAAATCGAACACCACTTCATTTTAAAGATCTTGGAAAGATCATGGATAAGTGTAACATACCTAAACATAATAAAAACAATATTCATCCCGACAACATCATACTAAATGGAAAGAAACTCAATGTGTTTCCTCTAAAATCAGGGACAAGACCAGGCTCTCCAATCTCTTTAATATTGTCTTTGAATTTCTAGCTAGAGCAATAAGAAAATAAAATGAGATAAAGGGGATACAATTGGAAAGGAAGAAGTCAAAAGTTCACTATTTGCAGATGATATGATAGTCTATGTAAGTGACCTGAAAAACTCTACCAGGGACTCGTACAGCTGATACACACCTTCAGTAATGTGGCAATACCCTACTATATAAAGATGATAAATGTGCTGAGAAAGAATTCAGAGAAACATTATCCTTAAAAATTGCCCCAAACAACACAAAATACCTGTGGTAATGCTAACCAAAAAAAGTGAAGGACCTGTACCGTAAAAATTTGAGACTTTAAATAAAGAAATTAAAGAAGATACCAGAAAATGTAAGGATCTTGCATTTTTCACTCTCCTGAAATTCTTTCTCTTAATTTCAGTGTGCTGTGTCTCTTTAAATTCATTAAAATCCTTGTTGATGTTTCTGATTATTGTTTTACATTCAGAGCCCTCGGTTTCATTTAAGCCGTTCACATTTGCTAACATTTGTACAAGACTGGCAGGTTTTCAAGTGTAGATAGTGGCTTGTACTTTCATACTGTTTGAATTTTCTCAATGAGATGTGGGCATGTGGGCTTCTGACATGGACAGAACAAATAGGGGGTAGAAGGAAATAGGTGATGGTAGGTTAATTTTAGAGGTTGGAAATGGGCTCAGGTGGAATGACATTAGGTAGATAGTGGGGATTGGGTTAGTCTGCAGGGTATTCTTTCTGACCACAAATGGAGTAGGGGTAGATCTGCTTGTGTTCAGATTTTGGACATAGCATGGAAGGAGACTTTATTTAGGGACAGAGTTGTTTTTGGTTGAAGCATATAGATTGATTGTAGCACAGATATTGGTGGACAAACTAGCCAGGCACTGAATGTGTGACTTGGATCACATCATCTTGGTTTTAAAGGATCTGTGCAGGGAAGGGTCAGGAAGAGTCACTGGCCTAGATCCTGGAAAAAGATATGTAGGTATAGTTGAAATTTCTCTGTTTTCATTTTACTTTTAATTTCCATTATCATAGAGTTTGTGTTGATATCTAATGTACAGGCTTTTAAAATATTAATCTGTTTAATATTATGTTGATGTGTGTGTATGCCTGCATTGCTGACACTCTTACCAGACAATATGCCTGAGTGTGTTGACAGTGTGCTATGGTATGTTGTACTGTTCAAATGTGCATGCAGGGTATTGTGAAAGTCATAAGAGGGATCTGTTCACTTATGTCTGTAGTTACAGAAAGTTATGAGCTGACAACTGGGTGTTGGGAAACAAAACCAGTTGCTCTGCAAGAGCAGTATCTGGTCTTAGCATCTGAGCCATCTCTCCAGTGTCTGTGATTTATTACAGCAACCAGAACAATTGAAGGAGACTCTATGAGACTGCGAAAATTATGTCATACTATGTTATTTTAGTACATATTCATGACTTCAACCAAACTAGTTGTCAGGATATAGATTAAAATCACACCATGGTTTCATTTCATCTGGTATGTGAATCAACAACTCTGTCACTGCTTATTGTGTGAGCTTCAGTTGGTTGCTCAATTCTGGGACCTTCAGTCTCAGTAAATACCCAATGGGAATGTGATGGGGGATGTACTGTGTGTGTCAGTGAGCAGGATGACCCAATGCCCCAAAGTTACCAGAGAAAGAGGGAAACATGCCACAACAGCCTGCCCTGTTGGGCCTCTTAGACTCAATGGAGCAGCTTCCATATGCTTGTTCCATCCTGGCGCTCTTGGGGTTTGGACTCCAGCACTGCTGAGATGGACTGCAGCCCTTGAGAGTCCTAGGGTTAGGATTCTGAGCTCTCACCACCACAAACCACCTTCCTATCTTTTGGAGACTAGTCCAACAGTGGCAGAACCCAGGCAGCTGGATGTAGTGTTTTGAACTTCCATGTAAACTTTACAAAAGCTTGAAAAGGGATTTTAGCAGTAAAATATCAGAGACAAGCACAGCTTCTTGTTTGCAGCGTTTTCTTGGGTGATCTCTTTTTTTGCTAGAGACAAGCAATGATTTGAGTGGTTGCTTTAAGGGAGATTTCCTGACTCAGCAAAAGCAGAAAAAACAAAGACAGCGGCTCAGAAGCCACCACTTTAATTTTGGCGGTGTTGTTTTACAGATAAAAGACTGGTGGCCAGAAAAAGGTAAAGATTTACAGTAAAGACAGATCCCAATAAAGAAAACCCTCTAAAGGTTTACACTGCATTTAATATATATATATATATATATATATATATATATATATATATATATAGGCTTGTGAGAGAAAAAAATAACAGGAGGAAATAGAGTAGCCGGTTGTGGTGGCACAAACTGGTAGGATTTGCTGAAGGAAGCAGAGGCAGGCAGATTTCTGCAGAGGAACCCTGTCTCGGGACCAAAAAATAGAAAATAAAAAAAGAAAGTAAAAATAAAGAAATAAAATAGCTACATAAAGATGGAAAATAGAATCTGGATACTATATGCCATATTGTTGTCTTTAAATTGTTTGATTGCCGAGGAAAGACTTACTGTTACTAAAATTCATTTTATTATAAATGCAACTTATACATTTTAAAAATGCTTTGACTTCAAAATTTAAGTCTAAGCACAGGCTACTTGGAAAAAAAGTTTTTTTCTTGTGTTTCCACAGAAAATGAAAAGCTGTGGATTCCTTCCAGACTAATATGGTTTGATCAAGCAAGACCCCCTGAAACTGAGATGATAAAGCCTTACAGACAACAAAAACAAGGACTTGGTCAGATTTATATGTTTTTCATGATCCTAATGGTATGAACATCACGTCCAATCAGCAGGAAGCAGTTTAGAAAGAACGACAGCCATATTCCAAATAATTGTTTATAAATGTTTGTTTTCCTTTCAATGGGGTTAGTTATAAATGATAATGAGCATAGTCAATCTCTTTTTAAAGAAAGAAAAGGGGAATAGGATATAGGAATGAATACTTTGCATTGGTATAGACTTACATTTATTGATACAACTTTAAGGTCAATTTTGTGATATGTATATGTCTCCTCTTGTTTAGGTATTGTGTTTATACAGATCTTTTACCTATAATAGAACTTATAATTAGGTTAGTTAGGTTTTCTAGATATACAGAGATGTATTTGAGATGGATAGGTATTCTTCAAACCTTTCAAGGACCTACAGAAATATGGCATTTAAATGGTTTAGGGTTTTCCTTGGCAGAAAGACACAACTGCTCCTGGAACACCAATTATCTCAGAAAGCGGGATGGGCATCGAAGAAACTTGTTATGAAGTTTGTTTTCAACATGGCAAGATTAGCCATTTGAGCAAGAAACTGCTCTTTCCTGGACTGTTTGTTGATGTATAAACTGGAAATACAGGACCCACAAGAAAATGACTGCTGAACTTACAAAACAAGACAACACTGAAGGGTTCCTGTTGAAATGCAGAAATGTACCAGACACACTGTGGCCTATGGGCTGAAGATGGATGCCCCAATGTTACAGAGGAATTTTGGGTGAATGTCCAGGTAGCAGATGTCTCTGTCAATTCTAGAGTTTATATGTTATCCTTCTGTGGTCTTTGATATAATTGAAGATAGATAGTTATGGTTATAGTTTTCTTCAGTCATTATAAAAGATAAGTTATCCTTCTTTTATTTAGACAGAAAAGAGGACATGATGGGGGATATACCGTATATGTTTATCTTATTGTTTTTAAATAAAATACTGTTTGGCCAATAAGACAGCAAGTTAGACAGGACTAGGAGTCAAAGAGGATTCTGGGAAATGTAGTAGAGAAGTGGTGATCCAGGCACGAAAGTGACATAGCAAGGAGACTCATATTTAAGTGAAGGAGAAACAGGAAGGGTCCCTTTTTGTCCCCTTGCTTCTCCAGCAACACAATGTGATCCACTGGCAAGGAAGGATGCCAATAAGGCATCCAATAAGATAAGTCTTAAAAATATATACATTTATGATAATTCAGACTGAGCTAACATATGAGGAATCCTAGTCATTGGCCAAGCAGCTTTGAACCTAATACAAGTTTCTGTGTATTCATGTGGGCCTTAATTGGGCAGGCAGCTGTCATAAAGCACACATGTGGCAATAGGGCTTGGTGGCTTATGGCAGAAAGATTTATTGTAACAGGAATGTTCACAATACTTAAGGGAAGTGAAAGTGGCAGAAAGTCAATGAGAGGAAATGGAGAAAGGGCTTAGTGATTGTCAACCAGGATTTCCTGTACTCTGCCTGCTCCAGGACATTTCTCTTTCATCTTGTAACAGCAGGATGTGAAAAACCCAAGCAGCATCAAGCAAGCTATTGACCCAAATAGCACTTGGTCAACTTGGTGGCAATATGGTACAAAGGTTAATGAGGACTTCCTAAATTTGGAGGATACTTAGGAGTTCCACAAGATACTCTAGATCATGTAGATACACTTTAAAATTATTGGCATAAATTTTCTTATCAGAGGGATACCTGGTTCCAGGTCTTGGGACTTTTATAAAAACAGACAAATGGAAGATTATTTTTTGCTAAGTTTGGCACCTTCTTTTTAATAAACTAATAATGTTTAGCTTCTTAGAATTGCCCCAAATTGGACCACTCATGGAAGGCAGAGACTGAGGGGCATTTGAGATGGATAGCTGCAACAAGGGGATCATTTATTTAGATGAAAGACTAAACAAGAGAATGTTGATTAATGCTGTGTGGACATAAGGGAAAGCTAGTTTTTCAGTAGGTCAGTTGATCCTGGAGGAGACAGTGCAAGGATTTTAGATGGGAATATTCAGTGGCCGCCCCCACTTTATGAAGTACACCTAGGAGGAGCAAACCCCATTCTGACCTCATTTGCAACACCCACTGTCCTGAACATTTGATAGGCACTGACATCTCTGGTTAGTTGTACCTAGAGGGTCAGCAGCATCAAGAAAGGTGGTCTCTTCCTAGAGGAACACTGCTCCTTTTCTCCACATCTCAGGTAGGTTTCCTGTGATTAACAATCTTAACAGGTTAAACCATGTGGGTAAAGCATCAGGAGTCTGTATGGTCCAAGCCAAGTCCTTGTACCATTCATGTCTGTTCAGAGATATGCAAGTCTTAGAAATGTGCTCTGGTCTGAACCCTCATTGGGTGATTTGCCCCACGGAGCATAGAAATTGCAATGATCTTATGTCTGACTGACTCCTGAGCCACTATTTCTGAAGGAAAATTTACTCTTCTAATGTACACAGAAATCAAAATCACTATGTGTTGTTTTCCTCCATCATCAGTATTGCCACATAGCCTCTGTCTGATGGCCTACTTCACTACCCTCTCTTTGAAAACACCACAATACCCAGAAACACAAAGATCCCTCCCAAGACCATTCACTAAAGTATACCCAATGAATTCAGTTTGTAAGCCCAAGATTTTAAAATACCCCTGTTCCTTCAGGAAGAATGAGTCCTATAGCTTGGAGATGCCAGCTTTCTTCACTCAACTACTTCCAAAATTTACACTGTGACAGTCTGTTATTACTCAAAGGAGGGAATACATATCTGTAATTACTGAAAGGAACAGCCCACATTTTTTTCTTCCCAGCAGTGATGCACACAACTTCCACTGAGTACTGAAAATCACCAGTCAGGAGACCATAACACAGATATGGCACTCATCTCACCCTTTTTTTCTCAGAGCTCAACACCACACATACAAAAATAGAACAACATTTGAAGCAGCATGATGTAGCACAAGACTGTATTCTGAGATACGCTGGAATCCCAGGAAAGCAGATACCCCTGGAACAAGATTTCATGATCAAATTTGAGAAGATAGCAAGTGGCAATATGTCTCAAACAGAAAAAGGAACCCACACCTGCATTGATAAATCAAGCTACCTGAGAACAATTATAAAAAGTATACCTTACTATAAACTGAAAGTTTTAAAATTTTGAAATTAATAATCTAAAACAATTTTCAAATTCATACATATTCTCATCCTATTCTTCATTCTCCCAAATTGTCCAGATCCTTTCCTGCTCCCTTCCCACCCAACTTTTAAGTACTTCCACAGAAGCAAGCCAAAAACTCAATATAACAACAAAATGTGCCAAATCTAGGAAACAAAATACAGCATCACTGTGGTGATTTTCATAAGAATGACACTGGTAGTCTCATATATTTGAATTCTTGGTCATGGGAGAGTGGCACTATTTGAGAGGGATTAGGAAGTTTGGCCTTTAGGAAGAAATGTGTATTCATGATGGGCTTTGAGTTTTCAAAGCCCACACTAGAGTCTCTCTCTTTTTCTGCTGTCTGCAGATCCAAATGGAGAAATCTCAACTACCTCCCTGGCACCATGTGTCCCTGCATGCCACTATGCTCACCACCATGGTGACACTGGAGTAAAGAAGGAATGGGAGTCAAATAGTAGGCAATGGTAGAGAGACAATATCAACATAAAATACCAAAATGTATGAATATGACATATGAAATCCCATTAACTAATCTGTATGCTAACAAAAGATTTAAAAGAAATGTTAAAGAGGATTAGATGTGAATTCTTGAAACAAAAAGTAAATTCCTCCAAGGAAAAACTGGTGTGAAACATTGTGATCTTTAGTTTTGAGTGTGGGGGTGTGTAAATTTGTTTGCTGTGTTTGTTTTGATTTTTAGACAAAAATTTCTACATGTCTCTACACTGACTTCCTTTATTCCCAGAAGATCTTTGATTGTTTGTTTTCTTTCTTTATTGAGACTGTATTTGCTGTGTGTAGCCAGCTGTACCCTGCACTTACCCACCTGAACTACTTTAGCTACGTTGAGGTCCCTGAGTTGTAAGGACTACAGGTATGAACCACCAGCATGTCTGGGTTCCCAGAATAGATTCTTTGTGTTTTCTTTTTTTTAATTTAGATCAGAAACAAGATCCCTCTCCCTTATCCCCTTCTCTACTCCCCACCAACCACCTATAAGATCCCCTTTCTTCTCCACAGGGTGGGTGATGCCTTAAATAGGGCATATTTTAATGTCTGTCCTATCATTCAGAGCAGGGCCTACACCATTTGCAGTTTGTCTAGGCTGAGAGAGTATCCCTCAAAGTGGAATGGGCTCCCAAAGTCCATACTTTTGCTAGAGATAAATACTGAGCTACTATCAGAGGCCCCAGAAATTGCTGAGCCTTCTTCACTGACACCCACTTTCAGTGGCTCTGGATGAATCCTATGCTGGTTTCCCTGCTATCCATCTTGGGTTCATTAGCTCCCCCTTGTTCAGGTCAATTGTTTCTGTGGGATTCTCCAGCCTGGTCTTGAGCCCTTTGCTCATCACTACTCCCTCTCTGCAACTAGATTCTAGAGTTCAGATAAGTACTTAACTGTGGGTGTCTGCTTAAGCTTCCATAAGCTACCGGCTGAAATCTCTAGAATGGCATATACGGTAATCATCAATCTCATCAATGGGGAAGGCCATTTAAGGTAGCTTTTTGACTATTTCTGAGATTGTAAGATGGTGTTAACTTTGTAGGTATCTGGAAATTTCGCTGGTGCAAGATTTCTCTTTAAACCAATAATATGGCGCCCTCCTTTATGTTATCTCTTACAAAATAACTCTCTTCTTCCCCTGACATGATCTTCCTGCTCCCTCATTTCCTTCTCTCCCCTCCTCTTCTCCCCTCTCTTTCTCCTACCTCCCTCTCCCCTCCCCCAAGCTCCCAATTAGTTCAGGAGTTCTTGTCCCTTTCCCATTCTCCGCGGGATCATGCATTATTTTAGGGTCCTCCTTGTTTCATAGGTTCTCTGGAGATGTAGATTTCAGACGGGTAATACTTTGTATATGTCTAAAAACCATATATGAGGGAGTACATACCATGGTTTTCTTTTTGTGACTGGGTTACCACACTCATGGTGGTTTCTTCTAGTTCCATCCTTTTGCCCACAAATTTCAAGGATCCATTTTTTTCTGCTGAGTACTCCATTATGTAAATGTGCCACATTTTCTCAGTCCATGCTTCAGTTGAGTGGCATCTAGGTTTCTTCCCTGTTCTGGCTATTACAAATAATACTGTTATGAACATGGCTGAACAAGTGTCCTTGTTGTGTGATGTGTATCTTTTGGGTATATGCCTAAGAGTGCAATTGCTGGATCTTGTGGTAGACTGATTTCCATTTTCCTGAGGAACCCCAAATCTGATTTTCAAAGTGATTGTATGAGTAGGGACTCCCACCAGCAGGGGAGGAGCATTCCCCTTTCTCCACATCCTCTCCATCGTACACTGCCACTGACTTTGGTGCTTTTGATTTTAGCTATTATGACAGGAGCAAGATGGTATGTAAGTGTTGTTTACATTTGCATTACCTGATGGCTATAGATGTTAAGCACTCTCTTATGTGTCTTTCAGCCATTTTAGATTCCTCTATTGAGAATTATCTACTTAGTTCTGTACCCTACTTTTTAATTGTATTTTTTGTTGTTTTGGTGACTAGCTTCTAGATTTATTTGTATATTTTGGAAATCAATCCTCTGTCAGATGTGGGGCTGGTGAATATCTCTTCCCATTCTGTGGACTGTGGTTTTATCTTGTTGACTGTGTTCTTTGCCTTACGCAAGTGACTAAGTTTCAGGGGTTCCCATTTATTAATTGCCAATATCCTTGTCTGTGCTACTGGTGTTACATTCAGGAAGCAGTCTCCTGTCCCAATTAATTCAAGGGTACCAATTACTTTCTCTTCTAAGTGGTTCAGTGTGTCTGTATTTATGTTGAGGTCTTTGATCCATTCTTCTCTTGACTTACAATATTTTAATTTTTGATGAGGGATTACATATATATCTATAAATGTATGTAATTACACACACACACACACACACACACACACACACACACACATACATATATATATATATATATATATATATATATATGTTTCATCAAACCAAGAAATGAACATTTGTCTGTTGTTAAACTAATCATATGTATTTATTTAGAGCCTGATAATTCTTTTTTATACTTCGTTAATTCATTTTTCACATGACGAATAGAACCTAGGACCTCACAATTGCCACACATTCATTTTGCAAGTGAGGTTCATCCACAGATACTTTTAATATTTTATTTTATTCAGGGTGTCAGTGACATGCAAGTTTAGCTCACTCTGTATTGCAAGAGGGCCTCAAACATGTGGTCATCCTACCTGAACCTCTAAAAACTTTAAGTTGCAGGTCAGTAGAACCAGACCTGCATCTTCTTCTGCATTCACTTCCTGCAAACTGTCATACTGTTTAGCTGTAGAACACTAGCACATTCTCTTCCTCTCTAACTCAACCTGAACATTATTTTGCTGTCCTCTCATCTTTCTCAGCCACTTATGACTGACATTTGTCTCACTGATATGAAGTCAGAATCAGATTATAAGTCTCTCCTTCTGTGTCTGATTTATCCACCAGTTATCTATTTTCTCTTAGTTCAAATCAATTTCCAGGAGGCTAGTAGCAGCAGTGGAGACTGGACACAACCTTTCTCATGACACAGAAACCCTCTCTTTCATAATCTGACTAATCTGAGAAGAACATGCCCTTTATTTTCATCCATGTGCATTTCCCATCTCATGTTAGCCCAGAGTGGAGAAGGGTAAAACCCACTTCCAGATGATTAATGAAGTGTCATTATCCCTATGGGTCTTCTCCCAAAGGCCCATTGTTAGCCAGAAACCACCTGCCTGTGTCCATATAATATTTGAGTGTCCCAGCACCATGAAGAGAGACAATTCATTATTAGAGAGCTCTCTAGAGTGACAGTTACGGCATGGTGGTTAAGGGTTCATGCTGTTCTTCTAGAAAACCTGAGTTAGATTCCCATCACCCACATGATGTGACCTAAATCAACACCTGTAACTTCAGCCACAGCTCATCCAATGCCATCTTTAACCTGCACAAGTACCTACACACACACACACACACACACACACACACACACACACACTTCTTAAAATAATAAATGAAAAAACAGATAACATGCAAATGAATTGGCCTGACAGTGCCAGAGGAGGGAACCAAGGCCAATGTACAAAAATTTCTCAGAAGGTGAGACTGCGGTACAAGGAAGGGAGAAGAAAACAATGTCTAATGAGAAATCCAAAGTACTGTGGTCTTCTTCTTTGTCTATCCTTCCATCCGTTCCCACACAACATATACATGGCCACTTGCTTGGTGATTCTCACACCTTTCTTAAAGGTGAGATAACATGTCCTCAGGATTAAGTACCTATTCTCTGACAAACAATGTTATTTATGTTGTGTCATGTCCCTATGTCTTCTTAGAGGAGTTATCTCTAGTGGAACAGATAGATCCAGAAACCATAAAGAGGTGACATGTAAGTACCTTTGACTGTAGAGGACTTCTGCCTGCCAGACTGGACTAACACATACATAATACATAATACATAATACATAATACATAATACATAATACATAATGCATAATACATAATACATACATACATACATACATACAGAATACAGAATACATACATACATTTATAAATATATATGTATATATATACATATATATGTATGTGTGTGTGTGTGTGTGTGTGTGTGTGTGTGTGTGTGTGCCTAAAACACTTCCAAGCATATTTGAAACAAAGACTACATGAAACAGAGAAAATTGAAGAAAAGCTCCTAGATGTCAGCAGAACAACAGGCCTAGGCAGTGGATTTCCAGTGATTAGGGGAAACTTGGTATTCTTCCAGGGCATTTACATAATATAGATTCTTCACTGCCTATTGCAAACAACTTTGTTCCTGCGTTTCATGTCTTCAGGAAGAAATATCAAGTAAGTATCTTAGAATCCTGCTCTTTTCCATCCGGATACATGTTGAGAGCAGAGATCAGATAACATGGAGCTCACGCCCCCACAAATGCAATCTTCTTTCTTGCATGCCATTCTACTAGTGCACCTTGCTGTCTTGCAGGTATCACAGCACACTCCATGCCACTTTCTTTATCTAAAGATAAATGCTGTGTTCATGAACAAGAATTCTGTTTCCTTCTAGAATCCAAGTTAAATCTGCTTCCCTGCCTTGCCAAGAAGTAGTCATGGAATCCCCTATCAAGGAATATGTTGGGCAATGCATGAGGATGAAGGTGAGTGGCAGGAAGGGGAGGATAAGGATAATAATTTTACTCAAGATTTGAGGGAAGGTCATAGACAAATTCTCCCTTCTGCAGATCAGAACTGAATGAAAAGTTCATTTGCAAGATTATGTGCAAGAGCCAGATGTAAAATCGTATAACGTTAAAAAAGAACACACAAAACTATGGTTAATGAGTAAGGGGAAATCACATAATATGCTCAGTGGGGTCTACATTGTCTTACATCCTATCCTAAACATGGCTAGACATACTTGCTTTACACTCAAAACCAAACACACACACACACACACACACACACACACACACAAACACACACACACAAACACACACACACACACACACACACACACCACACACAGAAAGAGAGAGAGAGCAAGAGAGAGAGAGAGAGAGAGAGAGAGAGAGAGAGAGAGAGAGAGAGAGAGGAGAATTTGGGCTGCTCATTTACTTGTCAGTGAAAGAACAATATACATGAGGCAAAGGTGCTCCAGATCTCTGGGTGTTTGATGAGAAGGAGACAACATTAGTTTGCTTTCTCTGATGTTGTCACCAAAAACCTCTAAGAGAGTGGGAATGTAAAAACTCTGTCCCATTAGCCTGTGATTCAATAGGAAATCTGGTCAAATCTCATAAACACCTACAAATACTAAACCTAAGCTCAAACAATTCCTGGAACACACAGAGAGCCTTGGGCACTACAGGAAAAGTATTTATTACACTGGTGAGACCCAGTAGCCTTGGGCTAAATGAACAAACATTCATCATACATTGAACACACTGAAGATTTAACCATTTCATTTGTGCAAGGAGGTTTTCATTATTGTATATGTACAAGTGCCAATGGTTCAAATTTTCATGAAATCTGTTTAATGCTTTTTGGAAAAGAAAAAGAAATGTACTAAAATGGGAGTTAGTCAGTGATGTGGCTTAGCCCAAATTTCATGAACAATCAGAAGATGTCTGTTCAGGCACTGTACATTGTGTGTACGTGATTAGAATAGAGAAGGAACGGCCGTGGTATAGCTGCTTCCTCTCCTTGAGTAGACTTAATCTCTCCACCCCATCATTCACTAAAGCTACAGGATCCAGGAAACTGGAAATATGTACTAAATAGTAAATTCTTCTGACTTGTCACACTTCTGTAGATGAACATTCTGAAGGGACATGTCTCATGACAGAGGGAAAAGGCCTGGAGGAAAGTAACTCTCTCTTCTACAATAATGTAAATTCCTTCCCCCTCCATTTGAGACCATGATGGTGAAGATGGACTGTCTGAAAATGCCCCTAGTCCCCATCCCCCAAATTTCTGCATCTTTGATTTCTTCTATTTTCTCTGTATTTATTCGTCCACTATTCTCTCTACTTATCACTTCCTTCTTCCTTGTTTAATTCTTCTTAATTGCCTGTAAAGAGTACACAGAATGAAAATAAGGGTTGTATCAGGATGAGTAGGAGTTCTATCACTGAAGCCACCTCTTGTGCTTTCCTGCTGTCTTCATCAAAATTCCTGACCTAGCATCCACAACACAATGATATCCATCCATGTTTCTGACAGCTTATACTTCTTCAGTTGGCAAACTACTTGCAGACGATGGGCATTGTCTGGTGGGACAGTGCTTACAGTGGTGTGTTTAATCCTCACCTAAGCCTCCAGTGCCATGGAAAGTGTTGCATATCACACTACATCCTTATATTGAAGAACAGCTCAGAAAGATTAACCTCTTGGATACTTAAGAGGATGGCTTTGACATAGTTTTCCCTGATCTCTTCAAAGCAGAAGCATCATATTCTCATCAGATTCTTAATCATGAACAGGTTTTTGCATGCAATTGCTAAACTGTGTCTGTGTGTCTCAGAATCGGTTTCATTTGATATGTAATCCATTGCCTAAAGGACTGCAATGCAGTCATGTCTTCATGGTGTCTGAGTCCAGGTAATATCCCATTCATGACATTTCCCACAAAACCTGATGATGCTCCCAATCTGACAACCACTCTCTGAGTAGGAAGCACCAGCTGCCCTCTGATCCATGAATGGGCCACTCACCTATCTGGGATATTATGTGGCTTTCACTTGGCCACACCAACTGTTATCTCTTTCAGCATATTGTCTGTACTTGAGTACTGCTTGATCCACAGTTTGGGAGCAGAGGAACCTGTAGAGTCAGCAGATTTCTTATGAAATGGGAGCTTCCAGAGTTGTAGAAACCACTGTGTTGTAGTGT
The DNA here is from genome assembly GCF_003668045.3 of Cricetulus griseus. Lineage (NCBI taxonomy): Eukaryota > Metazoa > Chordata > Mammalia > Rodentia > Cricetidae > Cricetulus > Cricetulus griseus. The sequence continues at coordinate 235,263 of NW_023277030.1, forward strand.
TTTAAGGGATCTGGGAGTTGGTGGTGAGGGAGGACATAATTGTAGTTAAAAATGCAAAATAGATACCCTGAAAGAGAATATTCAAATGTTTTATTATTGTACTATTTAAACAATGTCACCATCTGTGTATGTTGAGGCATGACAATAATCTGGTGTCTCTGGGATCTTGAAACCAAGACCTTTCTAAGCTACAAAGGGATATGATATCCCAGTAACACAAGCAAATAATAAAAAGAGAAACTAAAGAGCATTCAGAAGCCCCAAAACTGCTTTTTTCTGCTGGGTTTACATGGATTATCTACTCCATGGATGAGGAAGCTGGGAAAAAGTTAGCTCAGGATTTGCGACCAATGAGTCCTGCAATGGAATCAGAGTTGGTGCAAGGGCCATCTTTCCTAATGAGACAATTTCTTATTTATCATTCTAATGCTGTGAAGAGACAGCATGATCATAGTGACTTAAAACAGAAAGCTTTTCGTTGGGATTTTTTTACACATCAGATGATTATTGAATGACCATGGTGTATGCATGTATGAAGCATGTAGGATTGGTCCTGGAGCAGTATCTGTAAAAGCACAAATGCTTTGAAAGCTCCAAGCAGCCTCTTAGTGACATAGCATGTCCAATGAGGCCACAGTTTCTATTCTTCCTAAACTGTTCACAAACTGGGACACAGCTTATAGGATTTCTAAAGCTATTAAAGACAAAAACAACCATAGCAACAGTTATGAAGGAAAACACCTAATTTGAGCTAAATTACAGTTCATAGATTTATTCCATTATTGCAATGGCAGTTGGCATGGTGACATGCAGGCAGACATGGTGCTGGGGAAGGAGCAGAGAGTTCCATATCTTGATCCGAAGACAACAGAAGCAACTGTGTGCCACACTGAATATAGTTTGTTCATATGAAACCTTGAATCCCGGTTCCAGAGTAACAGAGTTTCTCCAACAAGATCATACCTACTCTAAAAAAAACACACCTCCTAATATTGCCACAACCCATAGAAGCTATGTTGTTTCAAGCCATCCCAGAACCCAAGAAACTTGAGCCTGTGGAAGCCATTCCCATTCAGGTCACCAAACACACGCAGTGTGCTGTAGAAGATTAGGCCACCTGTCTCTTTGTTTTACACCTAGATCACTATCTGTTATCTATTATTTCTTCTCCTTTCCTTCCATCTACTTCCTGACAATATAATGCTCCATCAGTCCTTCTAACTCTCCATTCATTGTTACATTTGCTTACCAATTATCTGCCCAGTAGCTTTCTATTTCACAGAATCTCTATCTTCACAGACCCTTGCTTTCTACCCTGTACCATCTTTATCCCACACTCCCAATGACATGCACCCACTTTCTGCTTACAAGAAGGTCATTCTGGGGAGATGAGAAAGACAAGTATTATATTCCCGAAAACCTGATTTGTTTAGGTCATTTTCTTCCCTTTAAGCTTGCAGGTTCCTCATTGTAGGGAGCCGTCCCTGCATTCTCCATTACAAGATGGCGCCTGCATCCGGCAGGCACCGAATGTAAACAAGATTATTGCGCAGGCACTGGGTAAATTTCCATTCCTTGATCTCTGCCTATTCCGTGGCGTCATATGGCCGGATGAGCTGCAGCCAATCATGGGGTGACATGTCCAAGGCGGCGGTTGCCCTCCTTTATTAGGGGACGGGCTTCTTGGTTCAGGGTCTCCGCTCTGGTAAGCTTATGCTCTCCTCTCAAGACGCATTAAAGCTTTCCTGCAGAAGGATCCGAGTGTCCCGTGTATGATTTCTTGCTGGCGAGAAATACAGAGAGCGCGCGGGACATATGGTGCCGAAACCCGGGAACATGTGAACATTTCCAGCACCTCGGAGACCCCTCTAACGAGGCGGATTCAGAACTGCAGGGTGGTAAATTCGGAGAGGTATGTTTTTTCTGGACTTTGGCTTGGGAATGTTGCTATTGTGGGAGGTTAATATAGAGGCTTCTATGCTTTTACTAGGAGCTATTTTGACTTTTCTCACTGTTGTAACAATCTTAAAGAAGTCCAGAATTACATATCAGAAACCGAATGTAGTGAGAGATGGGGCGCGCCTAACAATAAAATATAAGAAAAAAGGACCTCCCGGGATGTCTAGTGACAAGGGAGTGAATAATTTGTTAAAAAAAACAGCAATAAATAAGAAAAAAGGACCTCCTGGAATGTCTACTGACAAGGGAGTGAATAATTTGTTAGATGATTCTGTAAGTAAGTTTAAAGCTTTAAATCTTGATAGCTCTAATGACTCTAAAAGCTCAAGAGATGGGGTTTTGGAAGGAACAGCTCAGCTGGATGAGGGAGAGACAGAGAAGGAGGGAGAGAAAATAGGGAATAACCGGTCACACCCCGGTAAATTTAAGAGAAATAAAGACTCAAAACCTAGCCTCTGCCCTGCAACGAAACTGGAAGCCTTGGAGCTGAGCAGCTCAGACTCTGAGATTTTAGACTCTAGCAAGGAAGCAGAGCTAGAGAAAGAAGCAGCACGATACCACCCCGATAGATATCGGCTGCCAAAAATGCCAGCGGGTGTGCTTCCATCAGCACCCCCACTATTTGGTACCGACTCCTTTTTACCATCAAAGGAGCGGAAAAAATTACAGATGGCTTTCCCAGTCTTTGATAGGGGAAAAGGCCGTGCATGTTATTCAACACTGCTTGGAGGCCTGGGATGCCTGGGAAAAGCCTCATATCCTAAAGTTGCTCAAGTAATTTATGTATGCTTGTTTTAAAATGTTCTATTTCCTGGTACGGCCATTTTGTAGCTGGTCACATGACTGACGGTAGCCATTTTGCTAAAGTTCCATCTTGACTAAAGGTTACCGCATGGAAATCAGAGGTACCATCTTAGAAACAAGTTTTTCAGTTAAGATTTAAAATGTTAATGCTTCTATATATTACAGAAAGACCTTAAGGGAATTTAAATTTCTTTTTAAAACCAGTTTTCAAATATTTAATTTTATTAATGTTTATACTTAAAGAGCTTCAATTTAGAATTTTTAAGCAAAGCCTGACAATGTAAAGTTCTTGTTTTGTAAAAGATGCTAATCTATTATGTTGGTAGCACACACCTTTAAGCTCAGGGTGTTGGTGACACACGCCTTTAAGTTTTGGGCGTTGGCGGCATACGCCTTTAATCCCAGCACTCGGGAGTAAGAGACAGATGGATCTTTATAAATTCAAGGCCTGCCTGGTCTGACAGATCAAATTCAAGGACAGACTCCAAAGTCACAAAAAAAACCCTGCCTCAGAAAGAAGTTAAGCTACTGTTTAAGGAAGTTCAGCTGTATTACAGAAATAAGACTTTACCTAGCCACCTATGTGCTTCTTAAAAACAGATAATGGGCCGGCTTAACGTGCCCATCGCACACTTAAGTCTTATTTAATCAAACAAAAGGAGGGAATGGGAGCATCCTTACCCTCGGTGCCAAGAGTTGCAATATCCATGGCACTCTTTACCCTTAATTTTCTAAACACCGACGCTCAGGGCCATACAGCGGCCAAGCGTCATACCTCAGAACCTGAAAGGTCTAAGGAGATGGTAAAATGGAAAGATGTCTTAACTGGTCTTTGGAGAGGCCCGGATCCTATTCTCATAAGATCCAGGGGAGCGATATGTGTTTTTCCACAGGATGAAGAGAATCCCCTGTGGATCCCGGAAAGACTCACCCGAAGAGCCCCTTTGGACCCTCAAAAGTCGGAACTCCACCCTCTCCCCGGGAGTTGAGAGCCGCTATTATCCAGATTAACTCCTGTCCTTGACGGAGGGACTGTCATCATGGATTGCTTCAGCTGTCTCCTATTTTAAGGAAATGGGTAGAGGTGGGATTGTTTGGTGCAGCCGTTTGCTGCGGATTGATGTTGCTTCTCTGGCTGGTCTGTAAGCTCAGGGCTCAAACTAAGAGAGACAAGGTGGTTATCGCCCAAGCGCTTGTAGCTTTGGAACAAGGAAGCAATAGGCCGCTGGCCAGACAGCTCTTGCACACCCGGAGCCTAGGCTCATTGCACAGGGTAGAGTGCCTGGCTTGAGCAGCCCATGAGGGATGTCGAGCAAGGCATCGCACAGAGAGTTGCCCAATATGCAGGCTTCTCTGGGAGGCATGTTGTCCTGCATAAGGGTTGCCTGCCCTAGTCTCCCTTTCCCAGAAAAACGGCAGAGGACAGGTCGAGAGCGCTTCGGGTCAAGCTAACAGCCTGATGGCGACTCTTGTACACAGTCTTAATATTTGATTTTGGGAAGGTTCAACCTCTGCCTCTATCCCTCAACATTTGGGTGACCTATTTGCTTGTAAAAATATAAAGCCTTATCATTAATTAATAAAAAAGGGGGATCTGTAGGGAGCCGTCCCTGCATTCTCCATTACAAGATGGCGCCTGCATCCGGCAGGCACCGAATGTAAACAAGATTATTGCGCAGGCGCTGGGTAAATTTCCATTCCTTGATCTCTGCCTATTCCGTGGCGTCATATGGCCGGATGAGCTGCAGCCAATCATGGGGTGACATGTCCAAGGCGGCGGTTGCCCTCCTTTATTAGGGGACGGGCTTCTTGGTTCAGGGTCTCCGCTCTGGTAAGCTTATGCTCTCCTCTCAAGACGCATTAAAGCTTTCCTGCAGAAGGATCCGAGTGTCCCGTGTATGATTTCTTGCTGGCGAGAAATACAGAGAGCGTGCGGGACACCTCATCTTTTAAGTCAGCATGATGTTATGATGTCATGCAGATGCTGAGAGAGTGTGTAAGTGTAACACATGGGGAAACAGTATGTCACTAAAGAACTACAGAGATGCTGCCATCCTTGGATACATGTACCCTCCACAATTTTAAATGTAAAGAAGAAGCCAGCAGGGGAAGATAAGTCCAAAAGATGCCAGTCACCTGTGGCTCAGTTCAATCTCAGAAGATTATTCTGTTCCCTCAGGCATGGCACCTGTGTGTGAGAGGAACAGTAAGAAGGCGTCAGGTGAGAATAATGGGTGGGGAGACATCAGGTGAGAATAGTGGGTAGGGAGACAGCACTACTGGATTTCCTTTCTCTCTTCTAGGCTGTGATATGGGTATGTGCCATGGGTCCTGCTCTAGCCTTGGGTACACTGGAGTGATCAATTTATTAAAACTGGATGTGAGAACAGGAATTTACAATGTAGGTACATTTTTTTCTCTACAATTCCTAATGAAATGGGGTGATTCTTCTCAAATGAGAACCCCAGTACCTAGATTTATACTTTGGCACTGAAGATTCAGATTTCAGAATTTCCTTCAAATACTAAATATTTAAGGCCTCAGTGTGTGAATGTTGTTTGTTATTTCAGCCAACCAGACAACTAGAAATCTTTCTGACTCTACTCAGTGCTTGGCATGACATACACACTGAACAAAGTAAGGCAGATGGGGAATTGCTCTTGTGAAGGAAGAACAGAGGGCCCAAGATGAAAAAGAACTGGCTCTTATTCTGATCTAATGTTCTGATCTAATCTCTCAGTGTCTCTGAGCCATAAAATGTGCAAACCAGACCATGAACAAGTCCCAAGGACACACTTGAAGGACAAGTTCTCTCTCATCCTGACAAAACACTGCAGTAAATTTCCCTCCTGTCCCAGTGCTCATGGGACAAATATTCCCCACATCTGGACCCAGGAGGAGCCATGATGGTATCAAGATCCACGGGGTGGCAGAAAGTAAGCATCTCCCAAAATGTGAGGAGATCGATGAACCTGAAGATGAAAATAAATAAATATGTAAGTTAGCCACAGACGCATCCATACTCCCCCAAACTGTGGGATTCTCTTATAATACTGCCCTCAAAATGTGGCTTTCTTTTATGATGCTATTATCTCATCTGGTTCTTTGTTGCCCTATATCAAATGCCCGTTCTAATCCTTTGAGGTGCAACATTGAAGCAGAGGGGAATCTCACATGCATTCTCTATCATTTTCTGACATGGAGAAACCATATCTACACATATACTGGGGTTTCTCAACATCCAGGCCAGGTATCCTTGTGTACACCATATGATTCTCTCCTTCTATGCCAGGGGTGGTAGCCACTGTGTGCCAGAAGAGGATTCCATTGTGGATGCAGGGGCTTTGAACTGGGATAGTATGCGAGTGTGCACACTTTACAGGCCATGAGAAAGTAGTCATGACAGAGCAGTGGGGACTCAAGACACTTGTTCTCTTCATTTTTCTCAGTGCCAGATGGGTGAATTAACCCCATGATGCTGAGAAAATGTTAGACATTGGGCATCCTGGGCACATCTCTGGAACCCTGAAAAACAACAAACATTTGAGGTGTACCTCAAATGAATACACATTTTCCAACAGTGAAGAGTCCAGAACCAGTGTTTCTATTGTATGCCACACATTTTGTGGAACTTGATTCTTTCAGTGTGCAAAATGTGTTAGCATAGTTCACACCCTCTTGAAAGCACTCTGAGAACATTTTTTCTCATCCTGTGCCTCTTGGTAGGCATTGTTCTCACCATAAGCTTTGCTCTTACTGACTCACCACCACTCTGTTAGAGCTTTCCAATCTCTATGTCAAACCATCCCTTCCCAGGGTAATATGTAGTTCCTTGGCTTAGACATAGTGTGCACCAGATCTACTGTGAGAATTGTCCTTTCCCTTACTAGAACTCTTTCTTTCAATAGTGCACTTACTCATTGACAATGTCTCACAAAGTATTTGATTCATTATAGGAAAAAAACAGTGGATGTCAGTATTCCACTGAGCATGAAATTACCTAAAAAATGTTGCTATAGGGTTTTCAAACATGCCTTAGGAATCACACTGTCAGTACTGTTCAGAATTGAAGTTCACTGTCCTGATTTTTACATATTCAATATTGAAAACAGTGCTATCTTTAATTTACAGAATTTCCTCTGTATTTGAAAACACACACACACACACACACACACACACACACACACATCCACTGTTCTTCCTCTGTGCACAACAATTACTAGACTGAAACAGGAATATGCCTTGCAATTAATGGGAGACCCAAGCAGGAAAAAATACCTTGGAAGTTAATGGGACCCCAAAACAGGAAAAGATATACTTTGCAATTAATTGGGGGTACCAAACAATAAAAATATACCTTTCAACTTAATGATCGACCAAAGGAGGGAAACACACCTTGGAGGATAACGGATCTGTTTGTACAAAGGTGTTAAGAATAAATTTGTTTGTCCTGTATTGGTTAAGGTTTCTGTTTGTAGTACTGAATAGTTTCCTGTTTTCCTATGGAAAGTCCTTTCATGTTGAGAGTTCTATCTGTTATTCAGAACACATTCCTGTTTCTTAGATGCGATGTGAACTTCAAAGATGTTTTTCAACATACACTAAACCCGAAACCCCATTAGACGTGATGCAGGCCTTCACTCTTGTTCCTTCCCTTTCATTGTATCTTTCTAATAATGAAGGCATCCAATTCTGTCACCCCTGAGAACACCTTATCTCTGTGATAAAGGGACTTCAAAAGGCCAGCAGTGGCTGGGTCTCAAACCATCACTTTTGTGAGACAGTCAGATGACCAGCCATGTGCACATCCTCAAATACAGCTTTCTATAATTGGGTACTTGTAGATTTTATTTCTTTTCTCCTCATGATTCTCTGGTTGAACCTATCACCCATTTTTCTCTGAATGAAATTTGTCCAGGGAGATGGTTGTCAGGGTTTATCAGGTTTAATAAAGAGGCATGTATAGGTTCTCCAAGATCTATGACTTCACTCCTCTTGGTAGTTGGCTAGGGTTCCAATATCAAACTTCCCTCAGGTTGAGCATGTCTTAAGTCCAATTATTTGGTTACCTGCCACTACTGTAACTGTAGTCTTATCATGCCATGAAGGTTTTTGTTGTATTTCATAGTTGTCATAGCTGGGAGGATTGATGGGCACTTTCCTTCTTTGGTGCCTTCTGGTTCACTGAGATGTATCCCTCAGGGAAGAGGATTGTAATTGAGTTCAGGCTCAGGGACCTACTGGACCTATTTCTAAAAATGCCTTGTGTTCAGTAAAAGAGACTCACTCCCCCCCCTCTAGGAGACAGCCAAGGGCATTGGCAATATCTTGTATGTTTTGTGTGTTTTTAGACAACCGTGAAATTGAACTCAAATGGGACATATCATGCTTGGTGTTGTGGATTTCATTGGGTGGTCTTTGGCCATTTGAATGAGCGAAGTCAGCCCAGATGAGGAAATTTCATATAAAAAGTATATGTGTATTTATAGCCATACGTGTGTGTGTGTGTGTGTGTGTGTGTGTGTGTGTGTGTGTCTGTGTTATAGCCTTAGTTTTTAGATTAATAGTATGATTTCTTATGACTTTTTCAGAAATCCTTAATTTTGTTTTACTTTCCTCTCCCTTTCTGAATTTCTCTCCCACCAATTCACTAAGTAGAGCTCCCCCTTTTCCCATTTCCACAGTCAGATGTGCTGTCTACTAGTATTTGCCTCTCTGTTTGTTTCCCACCACAGAAATATTATTTCTGCTATTTCCGGGATATGTACTCATATCTTAAGAGTTTTAGTTTGGAAAAGTCCATGAGTGAAAATATGTGGCATTTATCTTTCTTTGACTGTGTTCCTTCATCAATATGAACTTGTTGTATTACCTTGGCCACAGACTGTTGGTCTTATAATAAATCAAACACACACACACACACACACACACACACACACATACACACACACACACACTAAAATTTGTGTTATTCTAGAGAAACATGAATAATACATTGAGGAATTCTGGCTTTTCTATGACTGCTCTAAATCCATTTGTTGTCCAATGTGAGCTCATATCTTGGTATATAGACTCTGCAAACCCTCGCAGATGTGTCTTATAAAACCTGAGGGTCAGTGATCATTGTAGAAGAAGGAGTAGAATCACCAGGAGAACTAGGAGTTTCCTGTACATTTGGGTGTTGTAGAAATGTCGGAAGATACAATCACAAATTCACACCAACATGACAGCTTAAATATGAGATGAACACGAATAACAATAGACATGCTACAGTAGATGGGAAATACTCTCAAGGCCTCACACTACACAAAGAACTACAGGCAAGTGAGGAGTCCTGACGGTGGGAGAAATGATCTTCCCTAGTGTAGAGTGCAACAACACGTTATGCCACACCAAATAGTCAGTCCTCAAAGCATGGAAATAGCCAACATTATACAGATTGAGTATAACTATTACATGGATTCAAAAAGGAGTAGGAAGAATTGTGTGGGAGGGCTTGAAGGGCAGAGAGGGAAAGAAAATGAGGTAATTATAATCTCAGGAAATGTTTAGGAAATAATTTTCTATTACTGGCACATTTAATTAAGCACTGTAATTTGGAAAGACCCCTTATACAACACTTGGCATAGACCTGATCCAGTCCAATTATGGGTACTAGGATCAGTATACATACAATCGAGAGAAATTAAATCTGCCAGATGGCTTCATGAAATATTAGTTAAATAAATAGATAATACTTAAGTCATTCCAGGGGGAATTGCTCCTCCTGAGAATTTTTTCCTTCCTGTTTTACAGAAATAAAGATTCACTTCACACTCAGGACAATTTTGCTATTGGCGTCTCATTCAGAGGAAGGTTTTGATCAACCCATCAATCTAGACAAGTTACTAGCATCCCTGTATGGACCCACCTGGGAATGTATAGAGGGGACCCTACATGACCTGACTTCAAGTGCCATCCCTCTGAGGACTGTGGTTTGTGGAGATAATACAGCCAATCTGTGGGCATATAATACTGGCACAGTCTTTAATCAAAATGTGAGTCTCATGACCAAACCTAAAATCATCCCTAAGGTCAATGGACAACAAGGGCCCTTGCCTGTGGAATGCAATATTGTAAGCCAGATGAATGCCATGTGGTGCAGCACATTCCAAGAATGCACACATTATAGTCATGCTTACTTTACTGCTGTACCCAAAATCACTTACGCTTTCAACCTTGGAATTGATTGGTCTAGTACACCCCAGGTTTTTGGCAATTACATATATGCCACAACCTCCTGCCATGACACCCCAAGAAAACTGGCATGTTGGAATAAAATAGCTTCCATCCATGTCTCTGAGGGTGGGCACACAGAGCAGGTTAGAAAAACCATGATCCAGGAGAAAATCCAATTAATGATTGACCCCCTAATTCCTCACATAGCTTATCATCACTTATTGCTTCCCAAATCAAGAGGAGTGGAGGTGGATCTCTATACATCAGAGACAATAGCTGCCACTCACTATGCTTTAAACGTCACCAACCCGTTTGGCAGAAGATAGCTGGCTGTGATTAGCTTTAGGTAGTCAGTGGCCTTTAGCAGTCCCCATGTTCATGACTCTTTGATATCCTAGTGTGGTTCCCTGCTGACAGGTAATTTTCAGCTCAGCATTCCTTTTAGAGTTCAAACTACAGGATTTAATTATTCACTTTGCTTCTATATATATTTTATGAACCATAGTTTTGGTACAGTTTTAGGCCAGGATCCTTTACGTTTTATTTCTCAGTGATTAATGTGTCCACAGCTCTATGTGCCAGATCAGGTCAGATTCTTATTTGTAGAAATGGGTTATCATACTCAAGGCTGCCAACAGTTCTACATTTTAATCAACAGAATTAAATTGAAGATATAAACCCACACACCTATGGACATCTGATTTTTGATAAAGAAGCCAGAAATAAAATAAATGAGATGAAAGACAGCATCTTTCACAATTGGTACTAATAAAACTTGATGACTGCCTTTAGAGGAATGCAAATAGATCCATACTTATCATGCTATATAGCATTCAATTGCAAATGGATCAAAAACCTCAACATGAACACAGATACACTAAACCTGATAGAAGAGAAAATATGAAAGAATATTGAAGTTATTGGCACAGCAGACGACTTTTCAAACACAACAACATTGACACAGGCATCAAGAGCAACAATAATTAAATGGAATTCATGAAATTTACACTTCTATAAGGCAAAGGACACTGTCATTAGAACAAAGCAGCAGGCTATTGAAAAGGAAAATATTTTTTACCAAGTATACTTCTGATAGAGGGATAATATTCAAAATATATAAATGATGAAGGAACAAAATTTCATAAAACCAAATAATCCTATCACAACAAGGAGTCTAAACAGAATTCTCAAAAGAGGCAGAAATATGCTTAAAGAAATACTCAACATCTTAGCCACAAGAGAATTGCACATCAAAACTAACTTGAGATTCCATCTCACACTTGTCAGAATGGCTAAGATTCATGACACACATGGCAGCTCATGCTGGTGAAGATACAGAATACTGGGACGACTCCTCCATTGCTGGTGGTAATGTAACCTGTAGAGCCACTATGGGATTCTTCATGGGTATGGCGGTTCCTCAGAAAGTGGGAAATCCATTTACTTTGAAGACCTGTCTATATTACCCTTAGTCATATACCCAAATGATATTTCACCCTACCACAAGGACACTTGCTCAACCATGACTGATAGTAAAGGCTCTTTATTCAAGAAAATACCAGGGCAAAACGCAGGCCAGAGCGAGGTTACAGGAACCCAGCAAGCGTGGCCAGAAAGAGCTACGGTCCCCACGTGCTGCCCTTAAGAAGCTCCCTTACATCACCCCGGCTTTCCTTCTCCATGCCCTTATGGGCAAGTCCCGGGTCCACCTGGTACCTGTCCCAGGACTATTGGGCACGGCTTGGGTGTCTCCCTACAATTCCCCTTTTAGTCTAAAAGAGGATTAAAACTTAATAGTGTAAAATATCCAAAACTAACAATCATAAACGTGAAATACAAGAAGATACAATAATCTGCTATGACACATCCTAAGTCTATTCCAGCTAAGTCTTAAGGTCATGTGGAAAAGATGTCTAACTTGAACACCTTCCAATCCCAACTCTAAACAATAAGAAGGTCATTCTTAACTAGACTTACACTACCCTAATAAACAATAATGGGGAACAGGGGCATAGCATCTTCTAGGTTACTTCCTGCTGAAATGGGACAATTGTAGTCATGTGGGGGCCCTGTGGGAAAAAATGCTAGTACAGGGAAGTTCTCTGATTAGTTATGTCTAGTCCATGTTAGATGAGATTTGTTTGATTGAATATCTACTTTGAAATCCTCAAATTCATTGAGGTTCTGGGTGGAATGTCATTCGAAATGGAGTGAGTGGAATCCAGTGCAGTTGGGGAGGTGTAGTCCAATTCTTTTTCCGGAGCATGCATGGATTGCTGTCAGGCTGGTTCTTGTTGGCTATATGGGACTCAAACATAAGTGTCATCAGAGAAATGTTCGCTTGTTCATGTATATGTACTGGGAAAGGCAATCCTTGAAGAACAACTATTATGAGAAGGTGTAGGCCATGAAAGAAAGAGCCAAGAAAAGACAAAGATAGCCCTCTTATTCTTCATTTATTCTGTATTACAGCAATTGGCTTCTTGATATAACACAGAAACTTTTAAATGTTGTTAAATAACATGCTTGGATTTCAGAGTAGGAAAGCCAAATACAATTCTAAATTCAGCATCGATTGAATTGAATGAGGACTAGGAAATGAAGAGACATAGAGTTATTTGAGAGACAGCTGTAAATTTTACCGTAAGACACATTCCTTTTGTTCGATGGTTATAGCTATTTTCTTTCCTTAAGTATCCACACATGTAGTGTCCTTTCACTTCTGGAGGACTGTTCCTCAGTAAATACCTGTCAGTCATCCTTGTTGAGAGGGTTGTCTTCCTCAACTCGAATCTTGATCAATTTTGATGATATCCAAACATTTTCTTCTGTGGAGACAAATGCAAAACCCCTACCCCAACGTAACACATGTCCAGGTTTCAATACCGAGGTCAGCACATCTTTGAAATACACTGGTTGGTTCAGTTCAGCAGTTTTTTTCCATAGTCCAGTGTCGTTCCGCAGCTGTTTGTCCACTGTCATTGGCATTAAGAAAGTTTGGCGTTAATAAAGAATTATGCAATCTATGTTTGGGGGGTTTCAATGTACCAGCATGCATATGGAGCATCTCCTTAAGTGTCCTGTTAGACCATTCAACGACTGCTTGTCCTGTAGGGTTGTGTGGTATACCTGTGTCATGCTTAATGTTATAATATCTGAAGAACTGTTCCATTTTTGTGGAGACATATGCTGGAGCATTGTCAGTTTTTATCTTCACTGGTATACCCATAACTGACATCTCCTCGAGTAGGTGTGTAATAACGGAATCAGCTTTTTCAGAGTTGAGAGCAGTTGCCCATTGGAAACCTGAGAATGTGTCAATGGTATGATGCACATATTTCAAATTTCCAAATTCTGTAAAGTGAAAGACATCCATTTGCCAGATCTCATTCCTCTGAAGGCCTTTAGGATTGCATCCTGCTGGCAGTGGAGTTTGGTTATAAAAGGAACAAGTAGGAGAGTTTCTCACTATCTCCTTGGCTTGTTGCCAAGTGATGGAGAAGCCCTTTTTTAAACCCTTGCTATTTACATGATGCTTTTATGAAATTCTGAGGCTTCTAGCACAGTGCCAATCAATAAACGATCGATCTCGTCATTGCCTTGTGACAGTGGGCCTGACAGACCCGTATGGGATCTGATATGTGTAATGTACAGTGGGTTACTTCTGTTTCTGATTGTTTCCTGTAACTGCAAGAACAACGAGGTTAGTTCAGTATTATCAGGGACGAATTCTGTAGTCTCTATGTGCAAGACGACTCTCTCTCTGCATATTGGGAATCAGTAACTATATTAAGAGGTTCCGTAAAATCCATAAGCACCATAAGAATTGCATATAATTCTGCTTTCTGTACAGATGTATATGGACTTTGAACTACTTTACTTACCTCACCTGCTTTATAACCAGCCTTACCTGTTTTGTTAGCATCAGTGTAGAAAGTAAGAACTCCAGAAATGGGAGTTTGTGTTACAATGCATGGAAAAATCCAAACTGTCTTTTTTATGAATTTAATTCTGTCGGTTTTGGGATAGTTGTTACTAATTGTTCCCAAAAAGTCGGTGAGAGCTATCTGTCAATATTCATTATCCTTCTATAACGAGGAAATTTCATCATTAGTTAAAGGTACTATAATCTCTACTGGGTCTTTCCCAGTCAACTGACGAAGTCTTAATTTGCCCTTTAAAATCAAATCAGAAATCTTTTCTATATACATCTTTAACTTTTTGTTCTGCTAATGTGGCAGGAATATCCATTCCAATATAGTGTCTTCCCTCTGCATCAGAATCCCAGAAGTGTATTCTCTGGATGGCAAGATAACCAGAAAGCAGTCTAGATAAGGTTTATCCGATCTACATGTGCATCCAATATTCTGTTTTCTACCCATTGCAGCTCTTTTTCTGCCTCAGCAGATAATATTCCTGGAGTGTTTAAGTCCTTATCACCTTTTAGTGCCATTTTTAAATGCTTTAAGTCATGTCCTTCCACACCAATCTGTCTGTACTTGAGAAATTTCTCCTAGTAGCTTCTGAAGACTGTTAAGAGTTTGATAACAGTCCCTTCTAATTTGTACCTTTTGAGGTCTGATTCTTTGTAAGTTTATCTTATATCCTAAATAGTTAATAGAATCTCCTCTTTGTAACTTTTCTGGGGCAATTTGTAAACCATATCTAGGCAGAACCTCCTTCACCATTTTAAACATACGTTCCAAAGTTTCTTCACTAGAATCTGCTAAAAGAATATTATCCATATAATGATAAGCAAGAGATTGTGGAAATTTTTTATAAATTATTTCCAAAGGTTGGTGTACAAGTTGTTGACACAAGGTGGGGCTATTTAACATCCCCTGAGGTTAAAACCTTCCATTGGTATCTCTTAGCTGGCTGTGAGTTATTAAGTGTTGGCTCTGTAAATGAAAACTTCTCTCTATAGCTTTCTTGTAATGGTATAGTGAAAAAGCAGTCTTTCAGGTCAATTACTATGGTTGGCCATCCTTTAGATATTAAGGAAGGCAATGGCATTCCAGGCTGTAGAGCCCCCATAGGCTGAATTACCTTATTTATGGCTCTCAGATCTGTCAACATTCTCCAGTTACCTGACTTCTTCTTGATGACAGATACAGGAGAATTCCAAGGGCTGGTAGATTGCTCTATGTGACCAGCCTCTAGCTGTTCCTGTACTAACTTTTCTAGAGCCTCAAGCTTTTCAGAGGTCAAAGGACATTGCCCTATCCAGACCGGTTCATCTGTAAGACATTTCAATGGCAGGGTCTTTGGTTCCTCTGAAGGCCTGTCATTTGTATTTAGTGTCTGTATAGCCTGGATAGTTGGTAACCATTTTCCATGGCATCTTACCCGATCCTTTCTACTATCCAGCGATTGTCTAGAATTCGTATCGGACACTGGAGGGATGTTACTTTGAGTATTCCATTGCTGTAAAAATCATGACCCCATAAATTTATAGCAATATCTGCTACGTAAGGTTTCAGAATTCCTTTTTGTCCTTCTGGTCCAATATAGACCACTGAGTTAACACTCCGTCTAACTCTAGATAGAGTTCCAATTCCTAAAAATTGTACATTTGCCTGTTTAAGTGGCCATTTTTTAGGCCAACTTTTTTGAGTGATAATAGTTATATCATCTCCAGTGTCAACTAAGACAGAAATAATTTTATTATTAATTTTAACTTTCAACTGAGGACTTTTATCATTAATAGAAACTTGCCAAAATATGCGTTTCTCATTTTCACCAGTCATATTTGATTCTTCATCATTATTCAAACTACCCTCTAGAGCAGTGTCATTTTCCACCATAGGCAAGGAACTATCTATTCGTTCTGCAAGAGATTGTCTTCCACTGTTACTGGAAATGATGGAACTGTTCTTGGGGCAGAGACCTGCTGGAGGCCCCCTTCCAAGTTTCCTGGTGCCAATAAGTTCTGCTGCAAATCCCTAGTTGATCTGCATTTGTCAGTTCAGTGTTTGCCCTTACCACATCTCCTACATAACCCAGAGGGCAATGACCTTTCACGCGGGGAATCATCAGAATTTCTCTGTCTACAATTTCTCCTTATATGTCCCATTTTACCACAGCTGAAACATCTATACTCCTGATGCCTCCGTGGACTCCTGGAGCGTGGTCTTCCTATGTGAGGCTCTGGGTCATGGTGGCGATGAGCACTGGCCTCTCGGTGCCTGGTGGTCTAGTGGTTAGGTTTTGGCGCTCTCACCGCCATAGCCAGAAAGAGCTAGGGTCTCCATGTGCCACCCTTAAGAAGCTCCATTACGTCACCCTGGCTTTCCTTCACCACGCCCTTATGGGCGAGTCCTGGGTCCACCTGGTACCTGTCCCAGGACTATTGGGCAGAGCTAGGGTGTCTCCCTACAACCATGTTCACTGTTTCAGCCAGAAAATTTTGCCATTGACGAAATTTTGCCATTGTAAGGTAAAATCCAGACTCAGGCTGCAGTGCAAGGCCATGTCTTGGTCTATGGTCATAGAGCATCCATTGACTGTGTTGACATCCTAGACCCATATTGCCTCCAAAGGCCACAAGGATGCTTATGGTCAGGGCCACCACCTGTTGCCATGTTTGTATTCAGCAAAGTTTGTGCTGCCACTGAGCCATGCTGACCTTAGAGGCTTGTGCTGCCCTCAGGTCCATCATGATATCCAGACATGAGCTGTTTCTAAAGGCCATGTTTGGGACCATGAACCTTCAACTGCTAGGTACTGTGTTGTTTTCCATGTCTTATGATTTCATTAAAGACTGTTATCATGCCAAAGGATTGAGGACAACCTGGGCTTTGTTGGTGCCTGAGGGCCACACTGCGCCTTGGTCCATGCTGATCTGAGTGGCCTAAACTGTCACCTGGAACCATGATAACAATGAAGCTCAGGTTACTACTGAGGACCATGTCTGTGTTGATGTCCTTTGCCCATGTTGCCACCAGAGGCCACACAGATGCCTGGGTTCTAGGCTGCAAGCATTGACCACAAAGATGTCCAAGGGCAATGACGCCACCAGAGCCATGCTGATCTTGGTGGCCTGTGATGTCTCTTGTTGTCATGGTGTTGTCCAGCATCAGACTGCTGCAAAGGGCCATATCTGGGACTCTAGCCATACCACAACCTAGAGCTGAGTCCATTTGCATATCTCCAGTTACCACCAAGTACTGGGTGGATGCCAGATGTCCAGTATGCTACCTGTGACTATACAATTCAAGGGTCCTACTACTTCTGAGGTCATACTAATTTGGGTGATCTTCACTGCCACATGGCCATGGTGATATACACTATGAGCTACTATCTGCATCTGTTTTCCCCCTGCAGTACAGGTCTGGATTGTTATCCATGGCCAGTGTAACCATAAGAGCCCATAGACACAATGGGCATTAAAATGCAAGGGCCATGGTGAGTGGCCTTGCCCTTCACTGGAACTGGGATATCTGGCCCTTTCCCTCATTGGACACTGGAGTAGGAGAGCTGGTCCCCTCACTCTGTGTTGTGGTCCCCACAACACAGCAAGGTCATGGGAGAGCTGTTGCCATGGTGTATGGTTAGGAGACCAGGCTCTGCCCATTGCCTAAGGGTGGAAGTTCAAGTTGCCATGATTGACCAACTCAACTACCATGCAGAACCACAAACTGGGATTTGGGTTGGCCCAACAGAACATCTACCCCATGTATGATTTGCTGTAGTGCATGAAGATACAGCTAATACCTAAGTATAGCAGCAGGATCCCCATGAGTGGGACAATAACAGGATTCCTGAGAGGAGTTTTTGGTGAGGGTCCAGTAATGATGATGTATCAGAGGCCAGAGGCCTTGAACCAGACCAATGATTCATTGCAATGAACATTTATGAGTTGGGTGGATTGGACAAGGGTATACTACTTGAAATACTATAGCTCCAAAACGGCAGCCCACAGACTGGAAAAAGATATTCACCAACCCCACATCTGACAGAGGGCTGATCTCCAAAATATACCAAGAACACAAGAAACTATTCTCCAAAATACCAAACAATCCAATTAAAAAATGGGGTACAGAGCTAAATAGACAATTCTCAATAGAGTAATCAAAAATGGCTGAAAGACACATAAGAAAGTGTTCAACTTGTACAGCATTTTGGAAATCAATATGGCGACTTCTCAAGAAAATGGGAATGAGTCTACCACAAGATCTACTCCTAGGCATATATCCAAAAGAAGCACATTCATATAACAATGCCATATGTTCAACCATGTTCATAGCAACATTATTTGTAATAGCCAGAAACTGGAAGCAGCCAGTGAAGAATGGACAGAGAAAATGTGTTGCCTTTACACAATGGAGTAATACTCAGCAGAAAAAAAAAAAACAAAACAAAACAAAACAAAAAAAAACAATGGAATCTTGAAATTTGCATGAAAATGGATGAAACTCGAAAAACCATTCTGAGCGAGGTAACCCAATCACAAAAAGACAAACATGATATGTAGTCACTCATATGTGGACCTGCTTTATGATACATAGCAGTGATGATGCTTTATCAGAGCTGTTTTTTAATGATGTTGCTCAGAATGGTTTCCTTTCAGATGATGACTGAGAAGCTATTAAAAAAATGGTGCCAGGTACCACAAGAGTAATAGAACTGTGCTGTTTTCTGGGATTTTGTTTTTTAATTTTTTTTTACTTTTTTTTTTTTAAATGGAGTGTGCTGTATGCCTCTACAATTTTGTTCAAATGACTGCAGAACCTGGAAAAGCTTATGCTGCTATTGATGCATAATATATTGCCATTATTGGTCTTTTTATATAAAACTAAATATATATACATATATAATTTGAATTTTTGGAAACTTTAGCTGTGCTGTAAACTTTGGCAAAAAGTATCCCAATTTACCGTTTTGAGTTGGCATTGTACAAAAATTAACAGCCATATTGTTCTAGAAATGTTGAAATTATTTTTTCCATTTGCAGAGGGGTAACACATCATATTAAATATTTAAATTCTTAAAAAATGAGAAGAGATTTTGAGAGGCCATCCCATGTGAAGGGGTGCTCTCTTGGCCAGGACACATGGGAAAGGGGCTAGGGCTGGCCCAGGATGATATGGTAGACATTGTGGGTCCCATTTTGAGAGGCTTACCCTGCCTGGGGAGTGAGGGGGCATAGATAGGGGCATGTGGGATGTTTGGGGGGGAGGGAGAAGGGATTGACATGTGAAGCAAGCATGTTCCTAATTTGAACTCATAAAACAATAAAATAATAAATAAAAATACACATGAAACCTCTATATTTCTCATGATTAAAATATGGGGATGAATCTAAATAATTTATTTATATAAATCATTGGCTACTAAAAAGAAAGAAAGAAATTTAAGAAGATACCAGAAAATGGAAGTATCTCACATTTTTTCATTCTCCTGAAGTTCTTTCTCTCAATTTCATTGAGCTGTTTTGCCGTGACTCTTTAAACTCCATGAATTGCTTGTTGATATTTATGTTTATCCTCTTACATTCTCAGCCCCATGTTTCATTTAAGGGTTCACATTGGCTAACATTTCTACAGTACTGGCAGGTTTTCAAGGGTAGATACTAGCTTGTTCTTTCATACTGTTTGAAGTTTTTCAATGAGATGTTGTCATGTGGGCTTCTGATATCGCACAACAAATTCCGGCCAGAAGGAAATAAGTGATGGTAGGTTAATTCTAGAAGTTGGAAATGGGCTCAGGTGGAATGAATTTAGTTTGGTAGTGGGGACTGGGTTAGTCTGCAGGGTATTCTTTATGATTCCAAATGGAGTGTGGGTAGATCTGTTTGTGTGCAGATTTTGGACATAGCATGGAATGAGACATTATTTAGGGGCAGAATAGTTTTTGTTAGAAGAATAGAGATTGGTTGTTTCTCAGCTATTGGTGGACACACTATTCAAGGCACTGGATGTGTGACTTGCATCAGATCTTCTTGGTTTACAAGTATCTGTGCAGGGAAGAGTCAGGCACTGTCACTGGCCTAGATCCTGGAGAAAGATATGAAGGTGTAGTTGAAATTTCTCTTTTTTCATTTTATTTTTAATTTCCATTATCACAGAGTTTGTGTTGATATCTAATGTACAGGCTTTTAAAATATTAATCTGTTTACTTTTATGTTGATGTGTGTGCATGCCTGCCTTACTGGCAGTCTCACCACACAATATGCCTGAATGAGTTGACAGTGTGCTGTGGTGCATTGTACTTTTCAAATTTGCATGCAGTGTACTGCAAAAATTCATAAGAGGGATCTCATTTTCTATACCTGGAGTTATAGAAAGTTGCTAGCTGATATCTGGTTGTTGGGAAACAAAACCAGGTTATCTACAATAGCAGTAAGTGGTCTTGAGAGCTGAGCCATCTCTCCAGTGTATGTGATTTATTGCAGCAACCAGAATATTTGAAGGAGACTCTATGGGACAATGGAAATTTATCATATGATGTTTTATTAGTACATATTCATGTCTTCAGAGAAACTAGTTGTCAGGAACTAGATTAAAAGCACACCGTGCTTTCAGTTCAGCTGTGAGTGAATTAACAACTCTGTCGATGCTTAATATGTGAGCTTCAGTTTGTTGCTTAATTCTGGGAGCTTCAGTCTCAGTAGATGCCCAATGAGAATGGTCACAATACTTAAGCAAAGAGAAAGTAGAAGAAAGTCAACGAGAGTAACAAGAGAAATGACTGTGTGATAATCCACCAGCATCTCCTGTACTATGCCTGCCCCAACACACTTCTCTCTCATCTTGTAACAGGGGTGTGGAAAACCCAAGCATCATCAACCAACCCAAACAGCACTTGGTCAACATGGTGGCAATATGTTATGGAGGTAAATGATGACATCCTAAATTTGGAGGACACTTAGGAAGTAAACAAGACACTCAAGATCATGTGGATACTCTTTAACATTATCGGCATAAATATAATTATCAGAGAGAAACCTGGCTCCAGGTCTTGGGCCTTTATACAAAGAGACATATGGAATTTTTTTGGTAAGCTTAGCAGTTCCTTTTTAATAAATTAAAAGTATTTAGCTTCTTAGAGTTGCCCCAAATTGGACCACTCACGGAAGGTAGAAACTAAAGAGAATTTGAGATAAAGAGCTGCATCATGGGGATCATTTATTTAGATGAAAGACTAAACAGGAGAATGTTGTTTAATGTTGAGTTAACATAAGGCAAAGCTTGTTTTTTAGTAAGTCTGTTGATCCTGGAGTAGGCATTGCGAGGAGTTTAGATGAGAATATTCAGTTACCACACCCACATTATGAAGTACACCATGGAGTAGCCAACCCCATTCTTACCTCATTTGACCCACTTACTGTCCTGAACATTTGATGGGCACTGACTGCTCTGGTTAGTTGTACCTAGGGGGTCAGCAGGATCAAGGCAGGTGGTCTCTTCCTGGAGGAAACCTGCTTCTTTACTCCACATCTCAGGTAGGTTTTCTGCGTGGAACAATCTGAAAAAGTTAAACCAGGGTGGGTAAAGCATCATGAGTCTGTATGGTCCAAGCCAAGATCTTGTACAATTCATGTCTGTTCAGAGATATGAATTATTAGAAATATGTTCTGGTCTGAACCCACACTGTGTGATTCCCCGAATGCAGCCCAAAAAGTGCAACCATCTCATGTCTGACTGACACCTGAGACACTATTTCTGAGGGAAATGGTACTCTTCTAACCTACAGAGAATTCAAAATCACCACGTGTTGATTTCCTCCATTAGCAGTAAAGCCACATAGCCTCTGTCTGAGAGCCTAATTTACTACCCTCTCTGGGAAAACCCTTGTTCCTTCAGGAAGAATGAGTCCTATAGCTTTTAGATGCCAGCTTTCTTCACTCAACTACTTCCAAAATTACCACAGTGACAGTCCATTATTACTGAAAGGATGGAATCTACATCTGTAATTACTTAAACAACAGTCCACATCTTTTCTTCCCAGCAGTGTTGCACAATCCTTCCCCTGAGTACCAAAAATCACCATTCAGAAGACCTTAACATGGATGTGGCACTCATCTAACACCATTTGTCTTAGATCTTATCCCCACACATACAAAAATAGAACCACACATGAAGCAAGTTGCTGTAGCACAAGACCATATTCTGAGGTACTCTGGAAGCCCATTAAACCATATACTTCTAGAACAGATTTCAGGGTCATATTGGAGAAGATAGCAAGTGACAAAATGTCTCAAACAGAAAAAAGAACCCACAACTGCATTGATAAATCAAGCTACCCAAGAACAACTAAAAAAGGTATACTTTGCTGTAAACTGAAAGTTTTAAAGTTTTGAAATTTATAATTTAAAACATTTTTCAAATTCAAATATATACTCATCATATTCTTCCTCCCCCACAAATTGCTCAGATCCTCTCCAGCTCCTTATCCACCCAACATTTAAGTTCTTTCACAGAATAAACCCCAAAAGTCAATACAACAACAAAATATGCCAAACCTAGATAACAAAATACAGCATCAATGTGGTGATTCTAATAAGAATGACACCAAGAGTCTCATATATTTGAACTCTTGGTCATGGGAGAGTGGGAGAATTTGAGAGGGATTAGGAGCTTTTGCCTTTTAGGAGGAAATGTGTACCTCAGGATGTGCTTTGAGTTTTCAAAAGCCCAAACTAGTGTGTGTCTGTTTTTCTGATGCCTGCGGATCCAAATGGAGAACTCTCAACTACCTTCCTGGCACCATGTCTCCCTGCATGCCACTATGCTCTCCACCATGGTGACAATGGAATAAACTACTGAACCTCTAATGCAGGCCCAATTAAATGTTTTTCTGTATCAGAGTTGCCATTGTCATGGTGTCTAATCATAGTAAAAGAACACCAACTAAAACAGAAGGTGGTAGCAAGGAATGGGATATTACTGTGACAGTCTGACCATGCTGCTTGTTCTCAAAATGTAGACTTTGGAATTTGCATTAAGAAAGAAGCTGAATACTATACCGGGGACTTATGGGGCCATAGTGATGGAAATGTGGAAGGCAGTATTACTGAAATCAAAGTTGATTTTCATGACCTGGCTCAAGACTTTTCAGAGGAAAATATTAATAATAGTTGCTTCAAGATCATTTTGTGACATTCAACACCACCAACAAAATATAAGACAAAAAGAAATCACCACACTATAAACAAAGTAAATCACACACACACACACACACACACACACACACACACACACACACACACATACAAACACAAACACACACACACACACAACATTGAAACGAATAAACAAACATTTGCATTTATGATTTGTTGGACAACTGTCCCTAACATGATATCTGTCCTGGAGTGATTAATACACCCAGTTCCAGTCCACTGGATAAAACTGATTTTCCCTCTATGAGCAGGTAAAATTGAGTTCTTTTGTTAAACCTTCTCCCTAGTGGGTATGTTTAGATTCAACCTTTCAGTTTATAAATAAAACAAATTACAATAAGATAACATAAAACTATCACAATGAAGTCAGACAAGAGAAACAGAAGGAAAGGGCCCAAGAGAGGGCATTACCACCTGAAACACACTCATTCACATTCTTGGGAATCCCATAAAAACACTAAGCTGGAAGCTACAACAAACACACAGAGCATCTGTTACAGATGTATGCATGTCTTGTTTATGTTGCTTCAATCTTAGTGAGTTTATATGAGTTTTGTTCATGTTTATTTAGAGGGCCTTGTTTTCTATTTCCACCTCCTTATCCATGGGAATCCCTGAGCTCCAACGCCGTTCACTTACTCTGTAATATCTACCTGTGTGTCTCTATACTTGTTCCCATCTGCTGGATGAGGAAGATTCTCCAATAGTGGTTGAACAAGGCGCTGACTTGTTAGTATAGCAAAACATCATTCGGAGCCATTTTGTCACCACTTTTTTGTTTTTCTTTCATACCACTAGTATTAGGTTGTACCATAGGTCTGGGCTACCTAGTCTCAGGTTCTGGGTCACCCAAGCAGTGACTGATATGGTTTTTATCTTGTGGACTGAACCTTAAGACATGAGATATTGATTGTTTACTCTCACATGCTTTTTGCTACCATTGCACTAGCATATCTTGCATGTTGTTCACTATTGAAGATAAAGGGTGTTTGTGACTAAATTGGTATTTATTTCTCTTTTGGAAACTTGTAGAGTGCAGAGTACCTTCCTGTACAGAAGACTCTGGAACAGAGTTCTGAAGGCAGTATGTAGGCACCAGCTCAACATTTCCAAATTCAAGGAGTTATGTAGGTGTTAACTTCAGCACAAGGCTGAAGTTGAAAGTGTATGGAATGTAACCTTTAGTCTTGGAAACAGCTTGAGGCATATGGGTATTCTATGGGCCCACTTAGACCAGGAAATCAATTTCATGTCGCCCAAACCCGGTACGGGAAGCTTTGTTTGGTGACAAGTAATGGCCAGATGGGTTTCTGTCTCCCTCATTATTTGGAAATTTCCTTCAGATCACCTTCTTATAGTAGGTTTTTACTGTATTACATTTCCATAGAGCCTCTCAGGTGCCCCTTAATTTTAACTGTTTCTTCCCATATTTCCTTCTACTGTCCTCTCTCCCCTTCACACCCCCAGTTGATTCTACCATTCGAGATCATAAATATGTATTATATTCCTATTTTTAAATATGATCTATCTGTTCAATCTGCATAAAATGCATAAATAAGGAAAGAAACCTGAGAAGGAAAGTAGTTACCAACAACATGTAATGGAGCATTAGTACGAAGGTACTTGTTTTCTTTAAAATCTGTAGTCTATTTTTACCAATAATAAAGTAAAATATAGCACATGTACAGTGAGGGCTTTGGAGATATGAGAAGGAATGGGGAGTCAAATAGTAAGCAATGGTAGAGAGACAGTAGCAAGATAAAATATTAAGATGTATGAATATGACATTTGAAATCCCATTAAATTATCTGTATGCTAGTAAAAGATTTAAAAGAAATGTTAAAGAGGATTAGATGTGAATTCATGAAACAAAAAGTACTTTCCTTGGGGAAAATATGTTGTGATAAATTGTGATCTTTAGTTTTGGGTGTGGGGGTGTGTAAATTTGGTTGCTGTGTTTGTTTTGATTTTTAAACAAAATGTCTACATGTCTCCACATTGACTTGCTTTATTCCCAGAAGAACTTCGATTGTTTGTTTTCTTGTTTTGTTGAGACAGTATTTGCTGTATGTAGCCAGCTCTACACTGCACTTACCCACCTGAGCTACTTTAGCTACTTTGAGGTTCCTGAATTGTAGGACTACAGGTATGAACCACCAGCGTTTCTGGGTTCCCAGCATAGATTCTTTTTGTTTTCTTTTCTTTATTTTTTAGATCAGAAACAACTTGTTTTACATGTCAGTCCCAGATTCCTCTCCCATCCCTCCTTCCCTGCTCCCCACCAACCCTTTATTCCATCCCCTTTCTTCTCCACAGGGTGGGTGAGACCTTAAATGGGGGATCATCAATGTCTGTTCTATGATTTGGATCAGGGCCTAGATCATTTGCAGTGTTTCTAGGCTGAGAGAGTATTTCTCAGTATGGAATGTGATCACAAATTCTATTCTTTTGCTAGAGATAAATACTGAGCTACTACCAGAGGCCCCAGAAATTGTCAAGAACTCTTCACTGACACCTATGATCATTGGCTCTGGATCATTCCTGTGCTGGTTTCCCAGCTATCAGTCTGGGGTCCATGAGCTCCCTCATATTAAGGTCAGCTGTTTCTGGGGGTTTCTCCAGGCTGGTATTGACCCCTTTGCTCATCATTCCCCACTCTCTGCAATTAGATTCCAGTGTTCAGATAAGTACTTAGCTGTGGGTGTTTGATTGTGCTTCCATTAGCTATTGGGTGAAGGCTATAGGATGACATATACGTTAGTCATCAATCTCATAGGGGAAGGGCATTTAAGGTAGCCTTTTGACTATTGCTTAGATTGTTAGTCGGGGTCAACTTTGTAGGTCTCTGGACATTTCCTTGGTGCCAGATTTCTCTTTAAACCTATAATATGGCTCCCTCTATTATTGTATCTCTTGTCTTGCTCTCCTCAATTCTTCCCCTGACATGATCTTCCTGCTCTCTCATTTCCTCCTCTCCACTCCTCTTCTCCCCTGCTCTTTCTCCTACCTCCCTCTCCCTCCCCCAGCTCCCAATTACCTCAGGAGATCTTGTCCCTTTCTCCTTCTCCAGGGGAACACGTATGTCTCCTTTTGGGTCCTCCTTCTTTCCTAGGTTCTCTGGAGGTGTGGATTGCAGGCTGTTAATACTTTGTCTATGTCTAAAAACCAAATGAGTGAGTATATACCATGATTTTCTTTTTCTGACTGGGGTATCACACTCATGGTGATTTCTTATATTTCCATCCATTTGCCCACTAATTTCAAAATTCCATTGTTTTTTCTCCACTGAGTAGTACTCCATTGTGTAAATGTACCACATTTTCTCAGTCCATGCTTCAGTTGAATGGCATCTAGGTTGCTTCCATGTTCTGGCTATTACAAATAATGCTGTTATGAACATGAATGAACTGGTGTCCTTGTTGTATGAATGTGTAACTTTTGTGTATATGCCAAAAGTGAAATTGCTGGATCTTGTGGTAGACTGATTTCCATTTTCCTGAGGAACCCCCAAACTGATTTTCAAAGTGACTGCCTGAGTTGGCACTCCCACTAGCAGTGGAGGAGTGTTCCCGTTTCTCCACATCCTTTCTAGCATACACTGTCACTGACTTTGGTGTTTTGATTTTAGCTATTCTGATAGGAGCAAGATGGTATGTAAGTGTTGTTTTCATTTGCATTTACTAGATTGCTAAGAATGTTAAGCACTCTCTCATGTGTCTTTCAGCCATTTTAGACTCCTCTACTGAAAAATTTCTATTTAGTTCTGTAGTGCAGAGTTTTTTGTTTGTTTGTTTTGGTTTAGGTTTTTTTGAGACAGGGTTTCTCTGTGTAGCTTTGGGGCCTATTCTGGCACTCCCTCAGGAGGACAGCCGGGCCTTGAAATCACAAAGATATGCCTGCATCTGCCTCCCCAGTGTTGGGATTAAAGTCATGTGCCACCAATGCCTGGCTGTACCCCACTTTTTCATTGTATTGTTTGATGTTTTGGTGAATAGCTTCTAGAGTTCTTCGTATATTTTGGAAATCATCTCTGTCAGATGTTGGGCTGTTGAATATCTCTTTCCATTCCGTGAGCTGTGGTTTTGTCCTATTGCCTGTGTCCTTTGCCTTACAGAAGAGACTCAGTTTCAGGAGGTCCCTTTTGTTAATTGTCAGTTTCCTTGTCTGTGCTACTGGTGTTATATTCATGAAGAGGGTTCCTATACCAATTTATTCAAGGGTACCACCTAGTTTCTCTTCTAAGAGGCTCAGTATGTCTGCATTTATGCTGAGGTCTTTGTTCCATTCTTCTCTTGACTTACATTATTTTAATTTTGAGGGGGATTACTTATATATGCATAAATATATGTAATTATACATATACAAACATATATACATATATGCATATATATGCCATCAAACTAAGAGAATGAACATTTGTCTGTTGTTAAACACTGATCATATGAATGTATTTGGAGCCTGATAATTCTTTTTTATGCTTAATTAATTCATTTTTGGCATGAGGAATATAATCTAGGACCTCACAAATCCACACAATCATTTGCCCAGTGAGGTTCATCCACATATTTTTTATATTTTATTTTATTCAGGGTGTCAGAGAAATGCAAGTTTAGGTCACTCTGTAGTGCAAGAGGGCCTCAAATAGGTGGTCATCCTGCCTGAACCTCTAAAGAATTGCAGTTGCAGGTCAGAATTAGAAGATGATATGTTTGTCCTCCTGTGTCTGATTTTTCCACCAGTTATCTATTTTCTCTTAGTTTAAGTCACTTTCCAGGAGGCTAATAGAAGCAGTAGAGACTAGATACCACCTTGCTCATGACACAGAAACCTTCTCTTTTGCAACCTGACTAATTTGAGAAGAACATTCCCTTTATTTTCATACATGTGCATTTCCCATCTCATATAAGCCCAGACTGGAGAAGAGTACAACACACTTCCAGATGATTGACTAAGTGTCACTATCCCTATGTGCTGTCTTCTTCCAAAGGCCCATTGTTAGCCAGAGACCACCTGCCTGTGTTCATATAATATCAGAATATCCCAGCACCATGAAGAGAAATAATTCATGATCAGAAATCTCTGTGGAGATACAGTGATATCATGGTGGTTAAGAGTTCATGCTGTTATTTTAGAAGACCTCAGTTAGATTCCCATCACCCACATGGTGTGACCTAAAGCAATACCTCTAACTTCATCCACAGCTGATCCAATGCCCTCTTTTAGCCTCCAGATGTACCTGGACACACACATAAACACACACACACACACACACACACACACACACACACACACACTCACACGACTCTTAAAAGAATAAACATAAAAACAGATAACATGCAAGATGAATTGACCTGCCAGGGCTAGAGAAGGGAACAAAGGCTAATGTATGGAAATTTCTCAGAAGGTGAGAGTACGGTACAAGGAAGAAGAAAACAATGTCCTGCCAGAAATCCAAAGCCTCGGGGTCTTCTTCTTTGTCTGTCCTTCGAGTGTGTTCCCACAAAACATATACATGGCCACTTGCTTGGTGATTCTCACAAAATTGTTGAAGGTGAGAGAATATGTCCTTAGCATTAAGTGCCTATTCTCAGACAATATCATTTATGTTTGTCATGTTCCTATGTCTTCCTAGAAGAGTTATCTCTAGTGGAACAGATAGACCCAGAGACCATAAAGTGGAGACCTGTAAGTACCTTTGACTCTAGGGAACATCTACCTGACAGACTGGACTATCATATACATACATACATACATACATACATACATACACACACGTGTGTGTGTGTGTGTGTGTGTGTGTGTGTGTGTGTGTGTGTGTTTCATTTCTTCAGGAAGAAATATAAAGGAAGTAACTGAGCATCCTGCTATTTTCCATCCGGATTCAGTTTGAGAGCACAGATCAGACAACATGGAGCTTGCCCCCCCAAAATGCTCTCTTTCTTGCATGTCATTCTTCTTGTGCACCTTGCTGGCTTGGAGGTATCACAGCACACTCCATGCCACTTTATTTATCTCAAGAAGCTGTGTTCATGAACAAGCATTCTGCTTCCTTCTAGAATCCAAGTTAACTCTACTTCACTGCCCTGCCAAGAAGTAGTCATGGAATCCCATATCAAGGATTCTGTTGGTCAATGCCATGAGGGTGAAGGTGAGTTTGCATGGAGGGAGGGAAATTATTATAAGTTCACTCAAGATTCTAGGGAAGGTCACAATTTCTCCCTTCTTCAGGTCAGAACTGAGTAAAAAGTTCATTTGCAAGACTATGTCGATGAGCCAGATGTAAAATCGTATAACATTAAAAAAGAACACACAAAACTATGGTTAATGAGTAAGGGGAAAACATGTAATGTGCTCAGTGGGATGGACATTGTCTTGCATCCTATCCTATACATGGCTAGACATACTTACTTTACAAACAAAATCAAACTCAAAGACACACGTGCGGGGTGCGCGTGTGTGCGCGCGTGCGCGCGCGCACACACACACACACACAAACACACACACAGAATGTGGGCTTCTCATTTACTTTTCAGTGAATGAATAATATATATGGGGAAAGGGTGAAAAGTTCAAGGCCCCAGATCTCTGAGTGTTTGATGAGACAGGAGACAAGATGAGATTGCTTTTTCTGATGTTCTCACAGGAAACCTCCAAGAGAGTGAGAATGTACAAACTCTGTCTCCCAAGTCTGTGATTCAATAAGAAATCTCGTCAAATCTCACAAATGCCCACAAGTTCTAAACCTAAGTTTAGACTCCACCTGGAACACACAGAGAGCTCTTGGCACTACATGAAAGGTATTAAATACACTGGTAAGACACAGCAGCTTTGGGTTAAATGACCAGCCCTTCATCACACATTGAACACACTGAAGATTTAACCATTTCATGTGTGCAAGGAAGTTTTCATTGTTGCATATGCACAAGTGCCATTGGGTAACATTTTCATAAAATCTGTTTAATGCTTTGGGGAAAAGAAACAGAAATGTACTAAAATGGGAGAGAGGCAGTGATGAAGCTTAGGCCAAATTTCATAAATAATCAGAAGGGCATGTCTGAACTAGCACTGTACATGGTGTCTAAGTCATTAGAAAAGAGAAGGAAAGGCCTGCTACAGCTGCTTCCTCTCCATGAGTGGACTTAATCTCTCCATCCCATCATTCCCTAAAGCTATAGGAGCCAGAAAACTGGAAATATGTACTAAATAATAAATTCTTCTGACTTGTCACCCTTCTGTAGATCAACATTCTGAAAGGACATGTGGCATGACAGAGGGAAAAGGCCTGAAGGTGAGAAACTCCCACTTCCACAGTACTGCACCTCCTTTCCACCTCCATTTGAGCCCATGATGATGAGGATGGAAGGTCTGAAATGCCCCTAAGCCCTATCCCCCAAATTTCTGTCTCTTTCATTTCTTCTCTTTTCTCTGTATTTTTCTACCAAAAGAGGGTTCCTGTGTTTTCTTTATTAGCATTAATTACTTTCCTTTTAGTGTGAATTGGACCGCAAAATCACAAATGCAATTCTTAAGGATGGTCTAATCTAAGACCTGCTCATTTTACAAATGATGATGCACCAGGAAAGAGAGGTAAATGCCTTTCACAAAGTCATAGCTAGGCAGTGGTTAAAGGAAACTTACATGTCTCTCTAGATTTTGAATTTATTTCTTTGTAATTAATTTTTTGGATCAAATTAGGAACAAGTTTGCTTTCCATATCAATCCATTCCCCATCCCCTTCCCCCAAGCACTCCCCACCAACCCTCCACCTGCCCCCCACCCTATCCACCCATGTTTGTCTTTTTTGACTGTGTTACCTCACTCAGGATGGATTCTTCTAGTTCCATCCATTTGCCTGTGAATTTCAATATTCCGTTGCTTTTTTGTGCTAAGTAGTACTCCATTGTATAAATGTACCACATTTTCTCTATACATTCTTCAGTTGAAGGGAAAAGAGATTTTTCCAGGTTCTGGCTATTACAAACAATGCTGCTGTGAACATGGTTGAATATATGCACTTGTTGTATGATCGTGCATTATTTGGGTATATGCCCAAGAAAGGAATTGCTGGAACTTAAGGTAGACTGATTCCCATTTTTCTGAGCAACCACCCTCCTGATTTCCAAAGTGCTTTTACAAGCTTGCACTCCCACCAGCAATGGGAAGTGTTCCTTTTTGTCCACATCCTCTCCAGCATTGATTGTCATTGGTGTTTTTGATTTTAGCCATTTTGGCCGGTGTAAGATGGTATCTCAGAGTTGTTTAGAGTTGCATTTCTCTGATGGCCAAGGATTTTGAAAACTTTCTTAAGTGTCTTTCATCCATTTCAGTTTCCTCTGTTGAGAATTCTCTATTTAGTTCTGCACCCCACTTTTTAATTTTATTGTTTGTTGCTTTGTTGGCTAGCTTCTTGGGTTCATTGTATATTTTGGAAATCAGCCCTCTATCAGATATGGGCTTGGCCAAAGTCTTTTCCCATTCTGTGGGCTTTCGTTGTTGTCTTACTGACTGTGTCCTTTGCCTTACAGAAGCTTCTCAGTTTCAGGAGGTCCCATATATTAACTGCATTTCTCAATGTCTGTGCTACTGGTGTAAGTTTAGGAGGCAGTCTCCTGTGCCAATTCTTTCCAGTGTATCTCCCTCTTTCTCTTCCAGAAGATTCAGTGTGGCTGGATTTATGTTGAGATCTTTGATCCATTTGGATCTATCTGCAATCTTCTGCATGTCTGAATACAGTTGTGCCAGCAACATTTTTTCCAATGTATAGATTTAGTATCTTTGTCAAAAATAGATGTTTGTAGGTGTGCAGGTTAATATCAGGGTTTTCAATTAGATTCCATTGGTCTATCTGTCTATTTTTGTGCCAATACCCAGCTGTTTTCAGAACTATGTCTCTATAATAGAGTGATGTCAGGGATGGTGATGCCTACAGAAGATCCTTTGCTGTAAAGAGTTGTTTTAGATATCCTTGTCTTTTTGTTTTTTCGTTTTGGTTGAGTATTGTTCTTTCAAGTTCTATGAAGAAGTATATTGGGATTTTTATTGGGATCACGTTGAATCTGTAGACTAATTTTGGCAAGAATACCATTTTTACTATGTTGATTCTACCTCTCCAAGAGCATGGGAAATCTTTCCATTTTCTGATTTCTTCTTTAATTGCTTTCTTTAAAAACTCAAAGTTCTTACTGTAAGTGTCTTTCACGTTTTTTGATTAGTGTTAGCCCAACATATTTTATGTTGCTTGTGAATATAGTGAATGGGGATGTTTCTTTGATTTCTTTCTCATTGCATTTGTCATATGGATATAGTATGGCTACTGATTTTTTTTAGTTAATTTTGTATCCGGCTACTTTGCTGAAAGTGGGTATCAGCTGTAAGATTTCCCTGGTAGAGTTTTTCAGGTCACTTATGTAGACGATCATATCATCTGCAAATAGTAAAATTTGACTTTTTCCTTTCCAATTTGTATCCCTTTGATCTCCTCCTCTTGTCTTATTGCTATAGCTAGAAATTCAAGGACAATATTGAATCATTATGGAGAGATTGGCCAGCCTTGACTTGTTCCTGATTTTAGAGGAATCACTTTCAGTTTCTCTCAGTTTAGGTTGAAGTTGGCTGTTGGTTTGGTGTATATGGCTTTTATCGTGTTTAGATATGCTCCTGTTATTCCTGTTCTCTCCAAGATCTTTATCATAAAGGGATGTTGGATTTTGTCAAAGGGTTTTTCCAGCATCTAGTGAGATGATAATGTGGTTTTCTTTTGCAGTTTGTTTATATTATGGATTACATTGATGGATTTTCATATATTGAACCATACTTGCATCCCTGGGATTAAGCCTACTTGATCATATTGCATGATTTTTCTGATGTGTTCTTGGATTCGATTCGTCAGTATTTAGTTGAGTATTTTTGCATGAATGTTCCTGAGGGATATTGGTCTGTAGTTCTCGTTTTTTTAGTTGTATCTTTGTGTGTCTTGGTTATCAAAGTGATTGTAGACTCGTAGTAAAAAGAGTTTGGCAATGTCCTTTCAGCTTCTATTGTGTGGAACAATTTGACGAGTACTGGTATTAGCTCTTGTTTGGATTTCTGGTAGAATTCTGCAGTGAAGCCATCTGGCCCTGGCCTTTTTTGGTTGGGAGGCTTTTAATGACTGTTTCTATTTCTTTAGGGGTTATAGGTTGATTTAAACTGTTTATCTGTTCTTCGTATAATTTTGGTAAGTGATATATATCCAGAAAATTGTCCATTTCTTAGATATTCGAATTTTGTGGAGTACAGGTTTTCAAAGTATGACTTGATGATTCTCTGTATTTCCTGTGTATCCATTGTTATATTCCCCTTTTCGTTTCTGATTTTGTTAATTAGCATGCTCTCTCTCTGTCTTTTGGTTAGTTTGGATAGAGGTTTGTTTATGTTGTTGATCTTCTGAAAGAACCAACTCTTTGTTTCATTGATTCTTTGTAATGTTTTCCTAGTTTCTATCTTATTAATTTCACCCCTCAGTTTGATTATTTCCTGGCATCTACTCCTCTGTGGTGAGTTTGCTTCTTTTTATTCTAAAGCTTTCATTTTTCCTGTCAATTCTTTAATGTGACTATTCTCCAGTTTCTTAATGTGAGCACTTAATGCTATGAACATTCCTCTTAGCCCTGCTTTCAGAGTGTCTTATAATTTGGGGTATATTTTGTCTACATTCTCATTAAATTCTAGGAAGTCTTTAATTTCACTTTTTATTCCTTCCTTGACCCAGGAATGGTGCAATTGTTTGTTATTCAATTTCCATGTTTTCGTAGGTTTTCTGCAATTCTAATCTTAAATCGTGGTGTTCTGATAAGATACAGGGGGTTATTTCAATTTTTTGTATCTGTGGAGGTTGGCTATATTGCCAAGAATGTGGTCAATTTTAGAGAGAGTTCCATGTGGCACAAAAAAGAAGGTATATTCTTTCGTGTTTGGATGGAACATTCTATTGATATCTGTTAGTTGCAATTGGGTCATAACTTCTGTTAGATCCTTTGTTTTATTGCTAATTTTCTGTCTGGTCCTCTTGACTAGTTGTGAAAGAGGGATGTTTAAGTCTCCTACTATAAGTGTCTGTGGTTTTATGTGTGGTTTTTCCTTTACTAATCTTTCTTTTACAAATATGGGTGCCTTCATATTTGGGGCATAGATGTTTAGGATTGAGACTTCATCTTGATGGACTTTTCCTGTGATGAGTATGAAATGCCATTCTTCATAGCTTTTGATTGATTTTAATTTAAAGTCTAATTTGTTAAATATTAGGAATGTTACACTAGCTTGTTTCTTGGGTCCATTTGATTGGAAAATCTTTTCCCAATCCTTTACTATGAGGTAACACCTGTCTCTGAAGTTGAGGTGTGTTTCTTGTATACAGCAGAAGGTTGGATCCTGTCTTCCTATCCATTCTGTAACCTATATCTTTTTATAGGCAGGTTAAGACCATTGGCACTGAAGGATGTTAGCGTCCATTGATTTCTGATTTTTGTTTGTTTGGATTTGTTGTTGTTAGTGTCACTGCGTGTGGATTTCACCCTTCTGTCTCTTTTCCTGTTTTGTAACGTTGGATTATCTATTACCTATGTTTTTATGAGTGTAATTATCTTTTTTGGGTTGGAGTTTTCCATCTAGGACTTTCTTACTGCTGTGTTTGTGGCTATGTATTGGTCCAGTCTGTTTTTTTCATGGAATATCTTGTTTTCTCCATCTATATAGGTTGAAACTTTGCTGGGTACAGTAGTCTGGGTTTGCATCCATGTCACTTAGTGTTTGTAGGACATTTATCCAGGACCTTCTGGCTTTCAAAGTTTCCATTGATATGTCAGGTGTGATTCTGATAGGTCTGCCTTTATATGTTACTTGACCATTTTCCTTTGCTGCTCTTAATATTTTCCCTTTATTCTGTATGCTTCTTTTTGTTTTGATTATTTTGTTATGATGGGAGTTCTTTTTTGTTCCAGTCTATTTGGTGTTCTGTAGGCTTCTTTTCCTTTCATAGATATATCCTTCTGTAAGGTGGGGGAAGTTTTCTTCTATGATTCTGTTGAATATGTTTTCTGTACCTTTGCACTGAATTTCTTTACCGTCTTCTATTCCTAGATTCGGCCTTCTCATGGGGTCCCATATTTCCTGGATATTTTGTGCTTAAGATTTTTTGCACTTCAGATTTTCCTTGATCTATGACTGTATATCCTCTAGCGAGTCTTCAACAACTGATATTCTCTCTTCCATCCCTTGTATTCTATTGGTTATACTCACATGCTTAGATACTGTACATTTATCCAGCATCCCCTCATTCTCTGTTTTCTTTATTGTTTCTATTTCAGCTTTCATGCCTTGAAATGTTTCCAGTGCTTCCTTCACTTGTTTGGTTGTTTTTTCTTTAGATTCTTTAAGAGAATTACTTAATTATTAAATTTTTTGTTTGTATTTTCTTCTATTTCTTTAAGATATTT
The DNA here is from genome assembly GCF_003668045.3 of Cricetulus griseus. Taxonomy (NCBI): domain Eukaryota; kingdom Metazoa; phylum Chordata; class Mammalia; order Rodentia; family Cricetidae; genus Cricetulus; species Cricetulus griseus. The sequence continues at coordinate 270,843 of NW_023277030.1, forward strand.
TCTTGTTTCCTCTTTAAGGTTCTCTAACATCTTCATGAAGTAGGTTTTTAGTTCTGTCTCTCCTTCTTCGTCTGTGTTGTGCTTTTCAGATCTTGGTGGTGTGGTGTCCCTTGATTTTGGTGGTGTCATATTGGCCTTTCTGTTGAGTGTGTTATTATTCTGCCTTCTTCCCATCTCTTCTTCCAGTGGGTGCAGGTGGGGTCTCTCTGTCTCCTCTTGTCACCCGTTGGTGTGTGTGGGACAGTACTTCAATGTCTGCAGAAATGGATGTTCTTGCCTCTCCCAGTAGTCTCTTCACTCAGGAGAGTTTGGAGTGGCAGAGTGAAAAGGGAGATTGAGGAATTTCCAGCGTCTAGGAGTTCCTTCCTGTCTGGGTGGATACATTCTATGCAGGCAGGTTTGCACTCTGAAGATGTAGGCCTAGAGAGATCCTGGGATGATGGGGATCTTGGGGAGGAGTAAGGCTCAAGAGAGGTCAGAGAGGTGTAGGGGGAAGGAAGAGTTAGGTATTTCCAGACTCACGGAAGTCCTTCCTGTCTGGGCAGGTCCATTCTATGCAATTGGGTTTGCTCTCTGCTGCCAGAGGCCCAGAGAGATCCTGGCATAACGGGAACATTGGGCAAGATTAGGAGTCAGGAGAGCTCAGGGAGGGGGTGGTGGAGGGAAGAGTGAGGTATTACCAGACTCATGGAGATACTTCCTGTCTGGGCAGGTCCACTCTGTGCAGGCGGGTTTCCTCTATGCTGCATAAGGCCCAGCGAGATCCTGGGGTGATGGGGACCTTGGGTCGTTTATCTGTGTTTCTTCGTCCTCTATTCTCTCTACTTATAACTTCCTTCCTCCTTGTTTATTCTTCCTTAAATTCCCAGCATACAGTACACAGAACAAATCATAAGGGTTCTCTCAGGATGAGTAGGCGTTCTACCACTGAAGCCGCCACTAGTTCCTTGTTGCTGTCTTCATTCAATTTCTGACCTAGCATCCACTGCACATTGATATCCATCTATGTTTCTGACAGCTTATATTTCTTCAGTTGGTAAACTAATAGCAGGCCATGGGCATTGTCTAGTGTGATAGTGCTTGCATTGTTGTGTTTAAATCCTCTCCTAAGCCTCCCTGTGCCATGGAAAGTGTTGCATATCACACAACTTCTTCATATTGAAGAACAGTTCATAAACATTAACTTCATGGATACTTAAGAGGATGGTTTTGACAAAGTTTTCCCTAATCTCTTGACAGCAGAAGGATCATATGCTCATTAGATTCATAATCATAAAGAGGCTTTTGCATGAAAGTGCTAAACTGTGGCTTTGTGTCTTAGAGTCAGTTTCACTTGATATGTAATCCATTGCCTACAGGACTGTAATGCATTCATGTATTCATGGAGTCAGTCCAGGTAATGTCCCGCTCATAACATTTCCCCCAAAGCCTGATGATGCTCCAAATCTGAGATCCAGTCTCTGAGGGGGAAGCACCAGCTGGCCTCTGCTACATGAATGAGCCACTCACTTAACTGGGAATTTATGTGGCTTTCACTTTGGACCCACCAACTATGATCACTTTCAGGATATTGTCTGTATCTGAGAATTGCTTGACCCACATGCTGGGACCAGAGGAACCTGTAGAGTCAACAGATTTCTTGTGAAATGGGAGCTTCCACAGTTTTAGATACCACTGTGTTGTAGTGGGTTAAGGGATCTGGGAGTTGGTGGCAAGTGAGGACATAGATGTGGTTCAAAATGCAAAGAAGATATCCTGAGAGAGAATATTCAAGTGCTTTATTATCCCACTATTTAAACAATGTCACCATCTGTGTATGTTGAGGCACAACAATAATCTGGTGTCTCTGGGATCTCGAAATAAACACCTTTATAAGTTACACAGGGATAAGATATCTCAGAAACACAAACAAACAATAAACAGAGAAACTAAAGAGTATTCATAAGCCAAGAAACTGCTGTTTTTCTTCTGTGTGTACATTGATTCTCTACTCCATGGATGAGGAAGCTGTAAAAAAGGTAGCTCAAGATTTGTGAACAGTGAGACCTATAATGGAATCAGAATTGGTGCAGGTGCCACCTTTCTTGGTAAGACAATTTCTTACATATCATTTTATTGCTGTGAAGAGACACCATGGCCTCATTTCATTGGGATTTTGTTTACATGTTCAGAAGATTATTGAATAATCATGGTGCAAGCATGTATGAAGCAGGTAGTATTGGTCCTGGATCAGTATCTGAAAGCTCACATCTGTTTTGAAACATCCAAGCCCCCTCTTATTGACATAGTATGTCCAATGAGGTCACAATTTCCATTCTTCCTAAACTATTCAAAAACTGGGAACCCATATTATAAGATTTCTAAAGCTATGAAGAGACAAAACAACCATAGCAACACTTATGAAGGAAAACACCTTTGGGGTAGCTTACAGTTCAGAGATTTAGTCCATTATTGTACTGGTAGGTGGCTTGGTGGCATTCAGGCAGACATGGTGCTGGGGAAGGAACAGAGAGTTCCATATCTTGATATGAAGGCAGCAGAACAAACTGTGTGCCACATTGAGTATAGCTTGAACATAGGAAAACTTGAATCCCAGTCCCACAGTAACAGAGTTCCTCCAACAATTTCATACCTACACTAACAAAACTACACCTTCTAATACTACCACACCCCATGGAAGACATGTTGTTTCAAGCCACCCCACAACCCAACAGTATATGAGCCTGTGGAAGCCACTCCCATTCACGCCACCACACTCATGCAGTGTGCTGCAGAAGATTAGGCCACCTGTCTCCTCTTTGTTTTATACCTAGATCACCATCTGTTATCTATTTTTCTTCTCCTTTCCTTCCATTTACTTCCTCACAATATCCTGGTCCATCAGACCTTCTAACTGTCCATTCACTAACACATTTGTCCCCCCCCAGCAGGTACCCAGTAGCTTTAGATTTCACAGAATCTCTATCTTCACAGAACCTTTGGATTCCTCAACTTCTTTCTAACCTGTACCATCTTTATCCCACATTCCCAATGACATGCACCCACTTTCTGCTTACCAGAAGGTCATTCTGGGGAGAGGAGAAAGACAAGTATTATATTCCTGCAAACCTGATTTGTTCAGGTCATTCTTCTTCCCTTTAAGCTTGCAGGTTCCTCCTCATTTAACTAAGCATGATGTCATGATGTCATGCAGTTAATGAAAGAGTGTGTAAATGTAATGTGTGGGGAAACAATATGTCACTAAAGCTCTACAGAAATGATGGCAACCCTGGTTACATCTACTCTCCACAATTTAAAGGCAAAGAAGAAGCCAGCTGGAGAAGATAAGCCCAAAACACTCCCAGGCACCTGTGGCTCAGGTCAACACCAGAAGAACCTGTTCCTCCATGGCATGCCACCTGTCTGTGAGAGGCACAGTAAGAAGGCATCTGTTGAGAAGAATGTGTGGGGAGATAGCACTTCTGGCTTTGCTGTCTCTGTTCTAGTGTGTGGTGTGGGTATGTGCCATGGGTCCTGCTCTAGCCTTCGGTACACTGAGGCGACCAAATTACTTAAAACCTGGTATATGAGAACAGAATTCACAATGTAGTTACAATTAGTTCTCTGTAATTCCATATGAAATGGGGTGATTCTTCTCAAATGTGAATCCCAGAACCTAGATTTATTCTGTGGGATTGAAGATTAAGAGTTCAGACGTACCTTCAAATTATAAAATATGTCTACAAAGCCTCAGCATGTGAATATTTTTTGTTATTTCAGCCCACCATATAACCTAGAAATATTTCTGACTATACCCAGTGCTTGATATGACATACACACTGAACAAAATAAGGCAGATGAGGAATTGCCCTTGAGAAAGAAGAACAGAGACCAAAAGTGGAAACAAGAACTGGCTCTTTTTCTAATTTGGTGTGTACCCAATCTCTCAGTCTCTTTGAGCCAGAAGATGTGTAAACCAGACCATGAACATATGCCAAGGGCACACTGGAAGGACAAGTTCTCTCTCATTCTGATAAAACATTGCAGTAAATTTCCCAACTGAACCAGTGCTCATGGGACAAATCTTCCCCACATCAGGAAACAGGAGGAGGCATGAGGGTATCAAGATCCATGGGGTGCCAAAAAGTAAGCATCTCCCAACATGTGAGGAGATCGATGAACCTGAAGATAAAAATTAATATACATGTAAGTCACCCACTGACACAGCCTACCCCGCCCCCAAAGTGTGGGATTCTCTTATAATACTGCCCTCAAAATGGGAATTTCTCTTATGAGACTGGGATCTAATCTGGTTCTTTCTTGCCCTACATCCATAGCCCATTCTAATCCTTTTAGGTGCAACATTGAAGCTGAGGAAAAACTCACATACATTCTCTAACATTTTCTGATATGGGGGTAATCTCGTCTACCCATACACTCGGGTTTCTCAACATCCAGGTCAGGTATCCATGTGTATTCCATATGATTCTCTCCTTCTTTGCCAAGAGTGGTAGTCACTCTGTGCGAGAACAGTATTCCCTTGTGGATGCAGGGACTTTGAACTTGGATGTTAGGCATGTGTGCAGACTTTACAGGGCAGGTGGAATTGGTCATGAAAGAGCAGTGGGGACTCAATGACAATGTTCTCTTGCTTTTTCTCAGCCCCAGATGGGTGAATGATCCCCATGATGCTAAGAAGATGGTAGACATTGGGCATCATGGGCACATCTCAGGAATCCTGAACAACAAAATCACAGGTGTACCTCAAATGAATACACAATTTCCAACAGTGAAGAGTCCAGCAGCAGTGTTTCTACTTTATGCCATATGTATTATGGAACTTGATTCTTTCAGTGTGCAAAATGTGTTAGCATAGTTCACACCCTCTTGCAAGCACTCTAAGAACACTTTTTCTCATCCTGTACCACTTGGCATCCATTGTTCTCACCGTTTGGGGAGCACTCCATAAGCATTGCTCTTACTCAATCACCACCACTCTGTTAGAGCTTTCCAATCTCATGGTCAAACTCTCTGTTTCCAGGGTTATATGTAGTTCCTTGGCATAGTCATAGTGTGCACCTGATCCACTGTGAGAATTGTCCTTTCCCTTACTACAACTCTGTCAATAGTGCACTTACTCTTTAACAATGCCTCACCAAGTATTTTTCTCATTATATGAAAACTATAGTGGATGTCAGTATTCCACTGAGCATGAAATTACCTAAAGCATGTTACTACAGTGTTTTTCAAACATATCTTATGAATCAGTACTGTTCAGAATTGAAGTGTACTGACCTGATTTTCACATTTTCAATATTGAAAACAGTGCTATCTTTAATTTACAGAATTTCCTCTGTATTTGCAAACACATACACACACACACACACACACACACACACACACACACACACACACACACAAATGCATCCACTGTTTATCCACTGTGAACAACCTTTATTAGCCCGAAATTGGAACAATATGCCTTGCAAATAATGGGAGACGCAAGCAGGAATAAAAATACCTTGGAAGTTAATGGGACACACAAACAGGAAAATATACTTTGCAATTAATTGTACCATACAAGAAATATATACCTTTCAAGTTAGTGGGTGACAAAAGCAGGGAAAGATACCTTGCAGCATAACGAATCTGTTTGTACATAAGATGTTAAGAATAAATTTCTGTTTCTCCTGTGTAGTGTAAGGGTTCTGTTTGTAGTTAATGAATAGTTCCCTGTTTGTCCTCTGGTAAGTCTTTTCCTGTTAAGGGTTCTATATGTTATTCAGAACACATTCCTGTTTCTGAGATGCTATGTGAACTTCAAACATGTTTTTAACCTACACTAATCTCAAAACCCCATTCTCATAATGTATGTCTTTACTCGTGTTCCTTCCCTTTCATTGTGTCTTTCTAATAATGAAAGCAGCCAAGTCTGTCTAGAAACACATTATCTCTGTGATAAAAGGTACTTCAAGAGGCCAGCAGGGGCTGCTGTCCCAAACCATCACTTTGGTGAGACAGTCATATGGCCAGCCATGTGTACCTCCTCAAATACAGCTTGCTATAATTGGGTACTTGTAGATATTATTTCTTTTTTCCTCATGATTCTCTGATTAAACATATCACCCATCATTCTCTCAAAGAAATGTGTCCAGGGAGATTGTTGTCAGAGCTTATCTGGTTTAATAAAATGACATGTATAGTATAGGTTCTCCAAGATCTACAATTTCACTCCTCTTGGTAGTTTGCTAGGGTTCCAATTCTAAGCTTGTTTGTATCCCCCAGGATGAGAATGTCTTAAGTCCAATTAGTTGGTTACCTGCTAAGGTGTCTATGCCACTACTGCACCCATAGTGTTATTATGCTATGTAGGTCTTTGTTGTGATTCATAGGTTTCATAGCTGGGAGGATTGATGGGTGTTTCTCTTTTTTGGTGCCTTCTGGTACCCTGAGATGTAGCCTTCAGGGAAGAGGGTTGCAATTAAATTCAGGGTCATGGACGTATTGGACCTATTCATAAAAATGTCTGGTGTCTTCAGTAAAAGAGACTCACCTCCCACCTCTTGGAAACAGCCAAGGGCATTGGCAATATCTTGCATGTTTTGTGTATCTTTAGACAACCCTGAAATTTAACTGAAATGGGCCATCTCGTTGTTGGTGTTGTGGATTTCATTGGGTGATCTTTGGCCCTTAAAATTGGCAACATCAGCCCAGATGAGGAAATTTCATTTAAACAGAAAATGTGTATTGATAGCCATACATGTGTTTGTGCTATAGCCTTAGTTTTTAGATTAATAGTATGATTTCTTTTGACTTTTTTAGAAATCTTTACTGTTGTTTAACCTTCCTCCCTCCTTCTGTATTTCTCTCTTGCCACTTCACTAAGTATAGCTCCCCCTTTTCCCATTTCCACAGACAGATGACCTGTTCCCCTGGTATTTGCCTCTCTGTTTCTTTCCCACCACAGAAATAGTTTCTTTCTGCTATTTCCCGGATAGGTAGTCACATTTGAAGAGTTTTAGTTAGGTGATGTCTATGAGAGAAATCTTGTGGCATTTATCTTTCATTGACTGTATTACTTCATCAATATGAACTTGTAGTATTAGCTTGGCCACAGACTGTCTTATTTTTTTGTTTTTTATTCATTTATTTAGCTCATAAATAAAGTTATGCACAATTATGATATACAATACATTATGTTCACAATGGCATGGCTAAATTAAACCAATTAACATGTTATATCACAAATATTCATCATTTTTGTTTTGAGAACACTTAAAGTATAATATCTCACAACTTTTAAAACACAGCATATTGTTATCAACCATATTTATCATGCTCTCAGTAGACCTCAAGTCTTCAGAGAGTCCATGCCTCTTGTCCAGCTGCAGTTTTATATCCTTAAACCAATTTTTTCCCCATTGTTAAGAGACCCACATTGAAGGCTAATAGCCACAATTCTGCTCTCTGTTCCCATACGTTCATCATTTCTAGATTACACATAAAATTGAAATTGTATGACATTCGTCTTCCAGTGTGTCACTATTTTTGTCAAGCATATAACTTTAGTACTTACTAAAGATGAAATCAAATTTGCATGCACAGGTGAACACTCTCAACAATTTTGTTCAAAGGACTGCAGAACCTGGAAAACCTGTTGCTGCTATTGATGCATAACATATTGCCATTATTGATTTCTCTCTCTCTCTCTCTCTCTCTCTCTATATATATATATATATATATATAATATATATGCTAATTGAAACTCAAATAAGTGATGAATCCAAGGTGTTTCAGTGAGTGCTCACAGACTGTCTTATAATAAATAAAACACACACACACACACACACAGGCACACACACAGGCACACACATACAAAAACTCATTTAATTAGTGTTATTCTAGAGAAAGCTAATACACCGAGGAATTCTGGCTTTTCTATGACTTTCCTAAATCCATTTATAGTCTACTATGAGATCATTTCTGGGTATATAAACTCTGCAAACCCTAGCAGATGTGTCTTAAAATACGTGAGGATGAGGGATCATTGTAGAAGAGGGAGTAGATTCCCCAGAAGAACTAGGGGTTTCCTGTAGAGTTGGATGTTGTATAAATGTCTGTATCTATAATCATAAATTCACACCAACATGACAGCTTAAACATGAGCTGAACACGAACAACAATTGGCATGCTAAAATAGATGGGGAAATACCCTCAAGACCTCAAAAGTACACAAAGAACTAGAGGCAAGTGAGGAATCCTGAGTATGGGAGATATCATCTTCCCCAGTGTAGAGTACAACAAGACGTTATGACATACCAAATGGTCTGACCTGAAAGCATGGAAACAGGCAACATTATACAGATTGAGTATAACTATTGCATAGATTTAAAAAGGAGTACGAAGAATTTTGTTGGAGGGCTTGAAGGGCAGAGAGGGAAAAGGAAATGATGTAATTATAATTTCAGGACATGTTAAAGAAATAATTTTCTATGACTGGCACATTTAATTAAGTACTGTAATTTGGATAGACCCCTTATACAACACTTGGCATGGTTCTGATCCAGTCTTAATATTGGTATGATGATCATTATGCATTTACTCTAAAGAAATGAAATCTGCCATATGGCTTCCTGAAAGATTACTTAAATAAACAGATAATAACCGACGTCATTCCAGGGGGAATTGACCCTTCTGAGATTTTTTTACTTATGATTTTACAGAAATAAAGATTGATATCACACTGTGGACCATCCTGCTTTTGGGGTCTCCTTCAAAGGAAAGGTTTGATCAAGGACCCATCTATCCAGACAATTTGCTAGCATCCCTGTATAGATCCCCATGGCAATGTAGAGAGGGGACCCTCCGTGCCCTGACTTCAAGCTGCATCCCTCCAAGGACTGAGGATTGTGAAGATAAGAGAGACTATATGTTGGTATATAATACTGGCACAGGCTTTACTATAAATATGTGTCTCATGATCAAACCTAAAATCCTTCCTAAGGTCAATGGACAACCAGGGCCCTTCCCTGTGGAATCCAATTTTGTAAGCCAGATGAATGCTATGTAATACAGCACATTCCAAAAATGGACAAATAATAGTTATATTTATTTTACTTCCCTACCTGAAATCACCTATGCTGGCATGCTTGGAGGTGATCGGTCTACTACGCCCCAGGTTTTTGGCAATTACAAATATTCCACAGCATCCTGCCATGTCACCCCAGGAAAACCAGCATGTTGGAATAAAATAGTTCCCATCCATACCTTTGATGGTGGGCCCACAAACCAGTTTAGAGAAACCACAATAGAGGAGAAAATCCAATTGATGATTGACACCCTAATTCCTTGCATAGCTTATCATCACTCATTGCTTTTCAAATCAAGAGGGGTGGAAGTGGATAGCTATACATAGAGACAATTGGTGCCACTCACTATGCTTTAAACATCACCAACCCCCGTTTGGCAGAAAATTGCTGGCTGTGCTTAGCTTTAGGTAGTCAGTGCCCTTTAGTAGTCCCCATGTTGGATGACTCTTTGATACCCATCAAGGTTCCCTCCTGACAAGTAATTATCAGCTCAACATTCCTTTTAGAGTTCAACCTACAGGATTTACTTATTCATTGTGCTTCCATAAATATTTTAAGTACCATAGTTTTGTTGTAGTTGTAGACCAGGTTTTCTTTACCTCTTGTTTCTCAGTGATTAATGTGTCCATGGCTTTCTGTGCCAGACCAGGACAGATTATTATTTGGAGAAACTGGTTAGCATACTCCATGTTGCCAGCCAAATAGACAGAGTTCTGTGTCCTGCCCGCCCCTCCCAGATATATAGATTTTACCTGGGGATAAGACTGTCCCTATATCTGACATGGATTATCTCATCCCCAGATATAAGAAGGTTGTTCCATTCATTTCCCTATTGCTACGTCTTTGTGTGGCAGGAATTCTAGCTACTGCATCCATTGGCATGGCATTACCTTAAAGACCTAATCTCAACTGTTACAGCAAATTGCTGATGTTGTACAGACTGTTTACAGATCCTTCCAGGATCTTCAAGATCTGGTTGACTCTAGCAGAGAGAGTCCTATCTAATAGGAGAGATCTAGACTTATTAATGTTAGTCAAGGGAGGCATGTGCTTGACTTTATAGGTGAAATGATGCTTCTATGCTAACAAATAAGGCATTGTTCAAGATCGAATTGAAAAACATCAAGAAGACCTTGAAAACGCAATAGAGAACTGTTTGACCAACCTATTTGCAGTGCAAAGGGGATTTCTTCCCTATCTTCTTTCCCTGTTAGACCCCTTTGTTGGTCTATTAATTCTTCTATCTCTCAAACCTTTTCTCCTTAATAAATTTATGGCCTCCATTGAGAATCAGACAGATGCTATCAAAATGCATTCTGTAGAGGTACACTATCATTGCCTTGATTTGGCTGATGTGAGAGACAGCTGTGATGATCTCTAATCATAAATCTTATGACCAAGTCATATGCAAGATTATTGAGTTCCTTCCTTCCTTGGTGAGCTGTGATGGATAGCCAATGATGGGCAACAGAGGGAGATCTGAGAGTGTTTGTCCTCGACCAGCTCCTAAGACAGGAATGGCCACCTTGCAATGTCATCTCTAATGACTAGTATCATTGTCCACACTCTCTAACCCATGATTCCTGCTTATCTAAGACAGGCACAGATCCCTCAAGGATATCCCAACTGTTGGCTCTCTAATTATATAGAAGAAAAGGATGACCTGCAGAGGACCCTGAATCTAGATAGTATAATAATTGCCATCCTGTGCCCTTTATTACTATTTTTAGGATCTAAAACCCAATTTGGTTTAGGGCTCTTAACATCTGCTTATCCTCTTGCAAAGCATATGCCCATGTCTACAGTCAGAAGAGCCCCAGCTGCAACCCTAACTCTGCCTGGATGATGGCCTCCTTCCCCCGCATACTTCTTGGTTGGGAGTCACCTAAACCCAAACTTATCTCGTGGCAACAAATATTGCAGTTTGCTAGCCACCTTCTCCCCTTCCTGATTCTTTTATCCCACTTAAGTCCTGCTTGTGTCTTTAGACTTGATCAAAATACTATCTTGTCTCCATCTCTCGCATCTCTTTCCCTTTTCATTCCCACTCCCTGTCTCAGGGTCCCTGTTGACGGACCCCTCAGGCTGGGGCATTTCCTCACTGTCTACTCCTAAGGAGTATATAAAAGGAGAGTTTAATAGGCCAATCCTGGTTGAACACCCTGATTTCCTACCTCCCGTGAACACCTTCTGACCCACAGCTGCTAAGAATTCCGAAGTGTAAACATGCAATGCTAAGAAACATAAATTAACTGGTACCCCTAGTGCCTGAAATATTGGGGACACAGAAACTTTCCTACCAGTCAACACTAGGCCATCACACTCTATGAAAATATATAGAAAACAGAAACTAATGAACAAAACACTTATCCACCAAAGATAAAAGCAGAATTCAGCACCCAGGCATATAACATTCCCAGTCCCAGATTTATAGACACCAGCATAAAAACATAATCATAGCCAGGGCAATATGTATCCACAAAACACAATTTAACAGCAGGCCATGAATAGGTGAGGCACAAGAAAAAGGCCTTAAAACAGCCCCAAAAAGATGATAGAGGTCCTCAAGGAATAAATAAATCCCATAAGAAACCCAAGAAAATACAAAGAAACAGGTTGAAGAAATAAATTTCCCCTACAAATATATCTTGGAAAACACCAGAAAAATTGGAAAGAAGAAAATGAAAATGTTCAAGTCCTGAAAATGAAAAGAGAAAATGAAAAAACAAATTAAGGAATTCACAGAGGAACTACAGAGGGAAGCTTCACCAGCAGAGTACAAGAAATGGAAGCAAGAATATCAGACATTGAAAATACAAGGGAAGAAATGGATATATAGGTCAAAAGTATGCTACATCTAAAAATTCTTGACATTAAACACCAAGGAACTGGGATAAAATGTAAAGGTGAAACCCTAGAAAAATAAGATTAATAGGAAGGCCTAGGAAGCATTTTGAAAAAAAATCATAAAGTTTTCCCGATAAAAGAAAAAGATGCCTATAAAGGTACAAAAAGCATACAAGAACACTGTCTTAGTCAGGGTTCCTGCTGCTGTAAGGAGATCACGTGACCATGGCAAATCTTATAAAGAAAAATATTCAATTGGTGTGGCTTAAAGTTTCAGAGATTTAGTCTATTATTGTCATGGTGGGACATGGTGTCATACAGGCAGACATGGTGCTGGAGAGTGGGGTTAAAGTTGTATTTCTTCATCCATAGTCAACAAGAATTGAACCATCTCCCTGGGTGTAGTTTAAGCATTGAAATCTCAAAGCTTATCACCATGGTGGCACATTTTCTCCACATGTCCACACCTCGTCTAACAAAGCCACAAGTCCAAAAACTGCTATCTGCTTTGGAGGCCATTTTCTTTCAAACCAACACAAATACCAAATAGATTGGTCAAAAAAGAATACCCCCTTACCACATAGTGATAAAGGGAAGAGATGTAAAGAGTAAGGAAAGAATATTAAGAGCAACAGAAAAAATCAAGTAATACACAAAGGCAGACATGTTAGAATTAATCAATTGGTTTCTTAATGGACATTGTATAAGCCAGAATATTCTGGACACATATGTTGTAGAGTGTAAGACACCACATATGGAAGCTTAGACTACTACAGCCAGCAAAACTTTAAATAACCACAGATACAGGAAATATGATATTTCATGATGAAGTCAAAATTAATTATATTCATTTGGAAATCCAGCACAAATAAAGGTGTTGGAAGGAAAACTGCAACCAAATAAGGTAAAATGCAACCATGAATACACATGGAATAAATAATCGGAGAAGCACAAGACAAAAAGAAAAGTAGCATCATACACACACCACCAGTAACAACAACAAAAATAATCACCACCACAACCAACCACAAAACAACAAGAAGCAAGAATTATTGGTCATGGATATTTCTAAATGCCAGTGGACTCAATTATCCAATAAAAAGACACAGATTAACAGAATGGATTCAAAAACAGTGTTTATCCTCCTGTTGCATCAAAGAAACACAGCTCAACTCGCTGGATAGACAACTCATCATGGTAAAATTATGGGGAAAGACATTCCAAACAAATGAAACTAATAAATAAATTTTTGTATCCACTTTTACATTTAACAAATAGATTTCAAAACAAAACTAATCAGAAGAGACAGGGAAGGACATTTCATACTCAGCCGAGGAAAAATTTATCAACATGATTTTCAAATATCAAAATCTGTGCCCTTAATTTAAGGACACCCAAGATTGTAAAAGAAACATGTGTACATCCCGAATAACACACTTTCTTGTGGGTAGACTTTTATACTCCACTCTCAACAATAGACAGGCCATTCAAGCAGAAACTAAACAGATATATAATGGAACTGACAGACACAATAATGGCCTTAAAACACATTTGCAGAATATATCATGCTAAGTCACAAAATATACTTTATTCTCCACACCATATGGAACACTCTCTAAAAAAGTCCCAACAGATATAGGAAAAGTGAAATAGCACCGTGCAATATATCAGACCACCATGGATTAATCCTGGGTATCAACAACAGAAAAAAATGAAGAAGGATTACAAATGTATCAAAACTGAATAACTCGGCACTTAATGAAAAAATGGGTCAAGAAAATATGAAGTAAAACAATAAGTACTTTCTAGAATTGAATGATAATAAGTACACAACATACTCAAACTTTTGAACACAAAGAAAGTCACAGGAAAGGTATGTTCACAGAAGTAAATGTCTACACAAAATAAAACAATAACAAAACAAAAACATGGGAAGATTACAAGTTAATAACAAAGTATAACACCTGAACTTCTAGAACAAATAGAAGAAATCTTGCTCCAAATAAGTACATGGTAAGAAACAATCAAACTGAGGGCTGAAATAACAAAAAAAAAAATGTAAAGAAGGAAAGTAATACAAAGAATACATGAAAAAAAATTGGATCTTTGAAAAGTTCAATAATGTTGACAATCCATTATACAAATTAATTTAAGGACAGAGAGAGAATATCCAAATTAACAGAATCAGAAATGAAAAGAGGGACGTAACAAAAGACACTGAGGAAATATAGAGATTCATAGGAATGCATGTTAAAAATCTGTATTCCACCAAATTGGAAAATCTAAAGAAATGAATAATTTCCTCAGTAGTATCATTTTCCAAAGTTAAATCAAGATGAAATAAGAAATTTACACAGACCTATAACACATAGTGAAAAAAAAAAGTCTGCCAAACAAAAACATGACAAAACACAGCAAAAAATCCAGGGGCAGATGATTCAATCATAGAATTCTAAAAGACATTCAAAAAGAGTTAACACCAACAATCTCCATATTATTACACAAAATAGGAACAGGAAGAACAATGCCTAAATCATTTTATGTGGCCACATTTAGGCTGTTCCCCAAACCATATGAAGATCCAACAAAGAAAGAGAATGAGAGACTAACTTCTCCTAAGGTCATAATCCAAAAAAAAAATACTTGCAAAACAAATTCAAGAATACTTCATAAATATCGTATACCATGATCATGCAGGCTTCATCCCAGAGATGCAGGGATGTTTCAGTGTACAAAAATTAATGTGATCCAAATTATAAGCAAAATGAAACAGATAAATAAACAGAGCTGAAGAAACTAGATTTCAAAAAACCTAATTATCCAATCACAACAAGGAGTCTAAACAGAATTCTCAATAGAGGCAGAAATATGCTTAAAGAAATGTTCAACATCCTTAGCCACCAGAGACATGCACATCAAAACTGACTTGAGATTCCATCTCACACTTGTAAGAATATCTATGATTCAAAACACACAGGGAAGATCATGCTGGTGAAGATATAGAATTGTGAGAACGCTCCTCCATTGCTGGTGGTACTGTAAACCTATAGAGCCACTATGGGATTCTTCATATATATGGAGGTTCCTCACAAAGTGGGGGATCCATTTACTTCACGACCTTTCTGTATTACCCTTAGTCATATACCTGTTCCTGCTGTTTGAACAGATATCCAGATATCTGCTTTTTCTGCACTGTGGGCTTCAGTAAATAAGCTTTAACCTCTGTTCCTAGTTTAAACATGTCTTAAACAGGTTTCTGCTTTTGGCAGACATCTGAGTATCAGTTGCTGACTACAGGCTGTTCTAAGTAGTCCTGGACTTGCTGTGGATGTGAACCAGTCCAGCTGATGTGGACACACCCTATCTCTGCAACAATGCCTGACAACAGCCCCTGATGGATTCCCCATTGCCTAAATTCCCCTTTTTTTCTTTTGACTAGCATTTCAGCCTTCTGGGGTCCCTAACTTCATCCCAAAGTCAGCAGGAAGTAGCTTGGGAAAGAATTCGCTGCCCATTTTCCCTGGTTAAAATGCTAAGTCAGGAGGGACTCCCTTGCATGGGGATGCCAATATCTTTCACTCCCTGATGGAGGCGCTAGAGAGACAGCAATTCCATGATTGGAATTTCCAAAAAAGAAAATGGGGGAATGAAGAGACCAGCTCCCCATTTCCGCAGCCATGACAGTAACACGTGCTCGCTATGACCTTGTCTTAGTCACTAGAGGTTAGGTGCCTGCCTTGTGACAAGGAACCAATCAGAAGTTAGCTGGTGGCTCTATGCTTTACAACCCTGTGTGTACTTTATGGACAAGGGCACAGCAATGAGGTACAGAGCATAGCAACCACCCTGGGAGGGCCTATGGGCCATAACAACCAGTTGACCAATCGACACAGAGCAAGCCCACCAATCCTGGAGGCACACTAATTGTGAGCCTGTGTGTACCCCTAGACACTCCCCTTACGCTGCCCTACAAGATCTCTAGGCAGCCAGTTAAAACTGTCTTTTGTAGCCAACCTCCATGGTGGGTGGAAAAAAGACCCGAGCTAACATGGGGTTAGCTCGTTAAATTATAATAAAGCCTCATGCAATTTGCAGCAAGCTCTTGAATCTGCCTGGTGATTGGGGTGACTGTGGTCATGGCCTGGGACCTCGGATACCTGAGTTTTCCGGGGGACTAACAATACCCAAATGATATTTCACCCTACAACAAGGACACTTGCTCAACCATGTTCATTGCTTCAGCCAGAAACTGAAAATAAACCAGATGACTCTCAATAGGAGGAAGGATAAAGAAAATGTAATACATTTACACAATGGATTATTACTCAACTGGGTCCATGCTGATCTGTGTGGCCTAAACTGTCACCTGGAACCATGGCAACATAGAAGCCAAAGTTTCTACTGAGGATCATGTCTGTGTTGATACCCGTTGTCCACATTGTGTGGGGGACCAAAATATTTCTCCTATGGAATATTTTGAGATCCAGCAAACACTGGAAAGCACAGTCCCACTATTGTATTGTTAATGCCAATAAGGCTACTATTGTTTACCATGGCCTCCTATTTGCATCTCTGTGGGCCTAAGCATCTGAATAGGCCTGCACCTGGGCAGAGGTGCAAGAGGTGACTAGGGAGGACAGGAATTAGGGACAAGAGACCAGAACAGAGAGGAGAACAAGAGGAGAAATGGTTCCCTCGTGGTCATGACAGGATGGTTAAGAAACACCAGAAAAAATGGCTAATAAAGAAATGACTCTAGTTCTATAACATGGAACTGAGAGCTCTCTAAAGATGACAAGATGCCTGTGTTTGGTCTTTATTGCTGCTGGGTTGCTATGACCTTCCAGGTTCACACACCCCCACTCAGGCTGAACCTCATGGATTAAGGCTTAAACATGCTGGGTCATGACAACTTTGCAACCAAAGGCCACACAGATGCCTGTGTTCTAGGCTGCAAGAAATGACAACGTTGGTGTCCAGGGGCAATGACACCACCAGAGCCATGCTGATCTGGGTGGCCTGTGCTATCTCTTGTGGTCATGGTGTTGTCTAGGCTCAGATTGTTCCCAAGGGCCATATCTGGGACCCTGGCCTTACTAAAACCTGGAGCTGAGTCCATGTCTTCAGTTACCACCAAGTACCAGGTGGATGCCTGGGGTCTAGTGAGCTACCTGTGACTATATAATCCAAGGGTCCTGCTACTTCTGAGGACATACTGGTCTGGGTGATCTTCACTGTCACCATGGCCATGATTATATCCACTATGAGCTTCTGTCTGTATCTGTTATCCCACTGAAGTAGCAGTCCGTATTAATGTCAATGTACAGTGTAAACATGAGGGAACATAGACACAATGGAAGTTGAAGTCCAAAGTCCATGGTTATTGGCCCTGTCTTTCACTGGCCATGGGATATCAGGCCCTATCCCTTGCTAGACACTGCAGGAGGAGCTCTGGTTCCCTCACTCTGGAGAGTTGACCCCACACCTCACAAAGTTAATGGGAGAGCTGGCCACATGGCATAGGCCTAGGAGAGCTGTCTCCTCTCCTTGCCTAAGAGTGTAAGTCAAAGTGGCCCAGATTGACCAACTCAGCTACCATGCAGACCCACAATCTGGGGCTTGGGTTGGTATACCATAACATCTACCCCATCTATGACTTGCTGGAGTGCATGAAGATACTGGATACATAATTATAGCAGCAGGATCCCCATGAGTGGGGCAACAGCAGGATGACTGAGTTGAGTTTTTTGTGAGGTAAAGTGATGATGGTGTGCTAGAGGCCAGAGGCCTTGAACTTGGCCAATGACTCATTATAGTGAACACAGTTGTTTGGGTTAATTGGACAAGCTGCAGCTCCCAATGCCACTATAATGAATTAAGGGGTGTTAGTGACACCTGAAATACAGAGGTGTGAGTTTGTTTTGCTTTTGTTTTATTTAAATTAATCTTGGGGGATGTTCTTTTATGGGGTTCTGCAGAAGTGAGGGGAGGACACGGAGGAAAGGGGATGAGTTGGATTGTCTTGCATGGTGTGTGTGTGTGTGTGTGTGTGTGTGTGTGTGTGTGTGTGTGTACAAATTAATGGAACAGAAAAAGAGTCATCCTGAGAGAGTTTTCCAGATTCAGAATGATAATGTGATATCTTATCTACTTATATGTGAACATTAGCCATTAAATAATTCATAAACAATTTAAATCTATAATCTCAAGGAAGGAAGGCATTTAGAAAGTATCTGGGGGTTTGCATGGATCTCCATGGGAATGTTTAATGACAGACTAGAATGTGTATGGGGGTGAATTGGAAGATATGTGGGGGAGGACAGCAGATGCCTTTGGTGGATGGAATGTGGAGAGATGAAGCTTGTGGTAGAATATTATTTTCAGGTGTGGGACTTTTGTTAACATTGCATTTGTTTTACTCTATAAAGATATTTTATTGTGCCTGTATAAAATATCTGATTGTCTAACAAAGAGATATATGGCCAATAGCAAGGCAGGAGCAAGGAGAGGTGGGGCTGACAGGCAGAGATTAAAATTGAAGGAGAACCAAGGAAAAGGAGTGAACAGCATTAAATAAGGAGAGGAGGATGTCAGGGGTCAGCCACACTGTCATCCACAGCCTTCCACAGAGTAAGAGTAAGATTTACAAAATTAAGTCAAAGAGTAAAGGCCCAGGGGCAAAAGTTAGAAGTTACAATTTATGCAAGGGCAAACTTACAAGAAACAAGCCAAGCTAAGGCCAGGCACTCATAACTAAGCATTAGCCTCTAAGTGTGATTTACTTGTAAAGCTAAGTGGAGGATCCACCAAAAGAAAAAAATCTTACTACAACAGCTAGACTTGTGGGACATTTGAGGGGCAGTACTTAGAAACTTAGTGCAGTGGAAACTTTCTAAAATATATGAAGGTGATTCTGATGAAGTCTCCAAATAATGCAGAAGATTGAGCCCCAACTGGACATCTCTTGTCACCAAATGAAACTTCAAGTTGTGGCACTTGATTACATCTAATTGAGTCGTTGAACATTTTGGTCCCTTGGAGATCCTCCAAAGAACCCAGACTGTTGTCAAGATAATATGTTGCTCTCCTCAAACAGACAGCACTGTCCTATTGCTGAAGATAACACCTACAAAATTCATTGATTATGGAGAGGCTGATCAGGTGCCTTCACAGACCCTATACTGATATTATCTAGTCTCTTGTGTACATGAAAGTACAGTACTCTGCAGGCTACCAAAAGAGAATCACAATCATAAGCACCAGCCCAGCTATACAACTTATATCTACAATCTGTTCTGGCTTAAAGCACTGGCACATGACTTTGGTAGGATTCGACCAATATCTGATATGACTAAAGCCCATGCCATGAAAAGGAACTCATCTCAGAAAATAATTGGGTAACCACAAACAAGACACTAGTTATTCACGAGACCTAGGGTAAAACCACACATGAGTAGTCTAAAGAAATCAATAAAATGATTCCTAATTATATTCTCCTCTACTTATAGATCAGTCCCTTATCCAGTCAACATCAGAGAGACTTCCTCTAGCAGCAGATGTTGAAAGATGTACACATCCAAAGACAGACATTTTAGAGAGATAGATAGATATATGGAAAGAGAGAGAGAAAGGTTAACTTTGACATCTTCATTAAATCTCTCCCACCAGAGCTCAGAGAATACCACAGAAGAGGAGGTGAAAAGATTGTAAGTGCCAGAGGTGATGGAAGTCACCAAGAGAAGAAGGCCCTTTGAATCAACTAAATAAGGCACATATGAACTCCCAGAGACTGAAGAAGCAAGCACTAGGCTTACATGGTTATGCATCATGTCCTATATGCAATATATGTTTATTTGTGTATAATATATATATATATATATATATATATATATATTGTGTGTGTGTGTGTGTACATTATAGTTATTGGCTTAATACATTATAGTTATTGGCTTAATATTTTTATAGTACTCATGAATGTGAGAACAAGCAGATCTCTGTATTTTGCCAGCCTTCTGAACCCGTTTTCTCCTGTTAGGTTGCCACATCCAACTTCAACATGATTCTTGTAGCTTCATCTTAATATGTTTTACTTTGTCATGTTTGGTTGTTATGTCTTAGAAGCCTGTTCATTTCTCATAAGAGACAGAAAAAGAGTGTATCTGCAGGGGAGGGAAGGTGAGAAGGAATGGGAGGAGTACAGGGAGGGGAAATATAATCTGGATATATTGCAAGAGAAAAGAATATATTTTCAATAAAGGAAAAAGGAAAATAAATAAATTAATAAATAGTTTAAACTTTGTTACATCATGATTTTTTCCATTCCTTAAGTTGTGCTTTTTAATTTTTCTGAATATTGTAGTTTCTTCTGGCATCACTGGTCTCTCAGCGATGTAGAACAACAATGCAGGGCCTTATGTCTTTCAGACATTCCATTTAGAAGTCAGTTGTTATTGTAATGATTCTGCCTTTATATGTGAGTCTGTCTTTTCTCTTGTGGTGTTTCATAACCTTTCTTCTCAGTGCCTCATGGAACCTTTTTTAAAATAATACAGGGTCAGATAGCTTCAGGGCAGAATTCTAACAGAAATTGCAGGAACAGGCAATACCAGTTCTCCTCAAAGTATTCCACAAAATAGAAGTAGAAGATTCATTGCCAAACTCATTTTATGAGGCTTCAATAACTTTGGTAACCAAGCCAGACAAAGACATAACTAAGAAAGAGAACTACAGACCAATATCCCTCATGAACTTTGATGCAAAAATGCTCAATTAAAAAAAATGGCAAATAGAATCCAAGAACACATCAAAGAAATCATCCACCATGATCAAGTAGGCTTCAGTCCGGAGTATCAAGAATGGTTCAACCTACAAAAATCCATCAATATATTCCACCATATAAACAGAGTGAAAAATAAAAACCACATGGTCATCTCACTAGATGCTGAAAAAGACTTTGACAAAATTGAGCAACCCTTTAGGATAAAGATCTTGGAAAGATCATGGGTAACTGGAACATAGCTTTACATAATAAAAACAATATACAGCCAGCCAACAGCCAATATCAACCTAAATGGAGAGAAACTCAAAGTGATTCCTCTAAAATCAATGACAAGACAAGGCTGTCCACTCTCTCCATACCTATTCAATATTGTCCTTGAAGTTCTTTCTAGAGCAATAAGAAAACAAAAGGAAATCAAGGT
The DNA here is from genome assembly GCF_003668045.3 of Cricetulus griseus. Taxonomy (NCBI): domain Eukaryota; kingdom Metazoa; phylum Chordata; class Mammalia; order Rodentia; family Cricetidae; genus Cricetulus; species Cricetulus griseus. The sequence goes on from NW_023277030.1 coordinate 291,958, forward strand.
GATACAAACTGGAAAGGAATTAGTCAAAGTTTCACTATTTGCAGATGATATGTTAGTCTACCAAAGTGACCTGAAAAACTCTACCAGGGTACTCCTAATGCTGATACACACCTTCAGCAAAGTGGGAGTATACCAGATTATCTAAAAAATCATTAGCCCTACTTTCTACAGATGGTAAGTTCTCTGAGAAAGTATTCAGAGAAACATTACCCTTTACAATTGTACCAAACAACAAGAAATTTCTTGGGCTAACACTATCCAAAAAAGTGAAAGTCCTGTACAGAAAGATTTTGAGTTTTTAAAGAAAGAAATTAAAGAGGATACCAGAAAATGCAAGTATCTAGCATTTTTCATTCTGCTGAAATTCTTTATCTTAATTTGATGGAGCTGTTTTGTTGTGTCTTTTTAAACTCCCCCTATTCCTTGTGGATGTTTATGATTATCCCCTTACATTCTGAGCCCAAGGTTTCATTAGGCAGTTCACATTGGCTAACATTTCTACAGGAATTGTAGCTTTCAAGGGTAGATATTGGCTTGTTCTTTCATACTGCTTTAAGTTCCTCAATGACATGTGGGCATAAGGGCTTCTCATATGGAAAGAATAAATTGGGGCCAGAAGGAAGTAGGTGATTGTAGGTTAATCTTAGAGATTAGAAATGGGCTCAGGTGGAATGAATTTAGGCTGATAGTGGGGACTGGGTGAGTCTGCAGGTTATTCTTTCTGACACCAAATGAAGTAGAGATAGATTTTGTAGTATGCAGAATTTGGAAATTGCCTGGTAGGAGACTTTATTTAGGGACAGAGTTGTTTTTGTTAGAAGTGTAGACATTGGTTGTAGCTTAGGTATTGGTGGACACACTAGTCAAGGCACTGGATGTGGGACTTGGAACAGATCTTCTTAGTTTAAAAGAGTCTGTGCAGGGAAGGATCAGGCAAAGTCACTGACCTACATCGTGGAGAAAAATATGAAGGTATAGTTGAAATCTTTGTTGTTTTTTCTTCTTTCATTTTATTTTATTTTTAATTTGTATCATCACAGACTTTGTGTTGATATCTATTGAACAGGCTTTTAAAACTTTAGTCTGTTTAATTTTATGTTGTTGTGTGTGCGTGCCTGCCTTGCTGGCACTGTCATCAGACATTATGGTGAGTGAGTTGACAGTGTTCTGTGGTGCATTGTACTGTTAAATGTGTATGTAGTGTACTGAAAAAGTCATAGGAGGGATCTGGTCCCCTGTATCTGGTGTTACAGAAAGTTGTGAGCTGACAACTGGGTGTTGGGAAACAAAACCTGGTGATCTGCAAGATCAGTAATTGCTCTTAACAGCTGAGCAATCTCTCCAGTGTCTGATTTATTGCAGCATCCAGAAAAATTGAAGGAGACTCTATGGGACTGTGAAAATTATGTCATACTATATTATTTTAGTACATATTCATGACTTCAGCAAAAGTAGTTGTCAGGAAATAGATTAAAAGAATACCATCTTTTCATTTCAACTGGTGAGTGAATCAACAACTCTGTCACTGCTTAATGTGTTACCTTCAGTTGGTTGCTTAATTCTGGGAGGCTCGGTCTCAGTAGATACCCAATGTGAATCGTCACAATACTTAAGGGAAGATAAAGTGGCAGAAAGTCAATGGGATCAAACAGGGAAAGGGCTTTGTGGTAATGCACCAGGATCTCTTGTACTCTGCCTACCCCAAGACACTTTCCTTTCATCTTGTAACAGTGGGGTGTGGAAAACTAAGCAGCATTAACCAACACAAACAGTACCGGGTCAATGTTTTGGCAATATATTACAGAAGTAAATGAGACTTCCTAACTTAGGAAGACATTAGGAGGTCCACAAGACACACTTAAATACAGTTATCTGAGAGACACCTGGTTCCATATCTTGGGACTTTTATACAAAGAGATATATGAAAGATTTGTTTTGGTAAGTTTAGCTGTTCCTTTTTAATAAACTAATAATGTTTAGCCATTCTTAGATTGGCCCCAAATTGAACCACTCATGGAATGCAGAGACTGTGGAGCACTTGAGATGGAGAGCTGCAGCATGGGTATCATTTATTTAGATGAAAACTTACACATGATATTGTTGATTAATGTTGTGTGGGCATAAGGGAAAGCTAGTTTTTGGTATGTCAGTTGATCCTGGAGTAGGCGGTGCCAGGAGTTTAGATGGGAATATTCAGTGGCCACACCTAGTTTATGAAGTAAACCCTGGAGTAGCAAATCCCATTCTGACCTCATTTGCTTCACCTATTTTCCTGAACATTTGATGGGCTCTCACTGCTATGGTTAGTTGTACCTGGAGGGTCAGGAAGATCAAGGCATGTAGTCACTTCCTGGCAGAACACTGCCTCTTTACTCCACATCTCAGGTGGTTTTCCTTTGATGAACAATCTGAACAAGTTAAACCCAAGTAGGTAACGTATAAGGATTCTGTATGGTCCAAGCCAAGTTCTTGTACCATTCATGTCTTTTCAGATATATGCAAGTATTAGAAATATTCTATGGTCTGACCCCTCATTGGGTGATTCTCCCCATGGAGCTCAGAAAATGTAACCATCTTATGTCTGACTTACTCCTCAGCCACTATTTCTGAGAGAAACAGTACTCTTTTAACCTACACAGACTTCAAAATCACCATGTGTTGTTTTCCTCCAAAAGCAGTAATGCCACATATCCCATGTCTGTGGGCCTACTTTACTACCCTCTCTGGGACGAAGCCACAATCCCTAGAAACATAGAGATCCCTTCCAAGACCACTCACTAAAGTATACCCAATGAATTCAGTTTGGAATCCCCGGATTTGTGCATCTTAAAATACCCCATGTTCCTTCAGCAAGAATAAGTACTACAGTCTTGGAGATGCCAGCTTTCTTCTCTCAACTACTTCCAAAAATTATCACAGTGACAGTCTGTTATTACTGAAAACAGGAAATCCACATTGGTAAGTACTGAAATCAGCAGTCCACATCAAAATATATCAAAGTAATCCACTATATATACCAACTGAATAAGTAAAACCACGTGATCATATTACTAGATGATGGAAAAGCCTTTGACAAATGCAACATCCCTTCATTATACAAGTCCTGAAGAGATAAGGAATAACAGGAACATAACTGAACATATTAAAAACAATATACAGTAAGCCAACAGCCAATATAAAAATAAATAGAGAGAAACGCAAAGGTATTTCTCTAAAATCAGAAACAAGACAAGGCTGTCCACTATGTCCATATCTCTTCAATATTGTCCTTGAAGTTCTAGCTAGAGCAATAAGAAAACAAGGGGAGATCAAGGGGATAAGAGTTGGAAAGGAAGAAGTTAAGTTTTCATTCTTTGCAGATGATACGATAGTATACAAAAGTGAACCGAAAAACACCACCAGGGAACCCTTTCAGTTGATAAGCACCTTCAGCGATATAGCATGATACAAGATTACCTAAAAAAAACAGTAGCCCTACTATATATAGATGATAAATGTGCTGAGAAAGAAATCAGAGAAACATCATCCTTTACAATTGTCACAAACAGCATGAAATTCCTTGGGGTAAACCTAACCAATAAAGTGAACGTCCTTCATGATAAGAAAATTTAGTCTTTAAAGAAAGGAATTGAAGAAGATACCAGAAAATGGAAGCATCTCCCACGTTCTTGGATAGGTATGATAAACATTGTAAAAATGGCAATCTTGCCATAAGCAATCTACGGATTCAACGCAATCCCCATCAAAATCCTAGCACAATTCTTCACAGAGTTTGAAAAAAACAATTTTCAACTTTATAGGGATAAACAAAAACCCAGGGTAACCAAAACAACCCTGTACAATAAAAGAACTTCCATTGGCATCACCATCCCTGATTTCAAGCTCTACTATAGAGCTATAGTCCTGGAAACAGCTTGGTATTGGCACAAAAGTAGACAGGTAGGCCAATGGAATCGAGTAAAAAGAAAAGCGATATTAACCCGAACACCTATGAACACCTGATTTTTGAAAAAGAAGCTAAAACTAAACAATGGAATAAAGAAGCCATCTTCAGCAAATGGTGCTGGCATAACTGGATGCTGGCATGTAGAAGACTGCAGATAGATCCATGTCTATTGCCATGCACAACACTTAAGACAAATTGATCAAAGACCTCAACATAAGTCCAGCCACACTGAAATAATTGGAAGAAAAAAGTAGGAAATACCCTTGAACGAATCGGTAAAGGATTCTTATTTAACTTATTGAACATAACACCAGTAGTGCAGACTCTGAGATCAACAATTAATAAATGGACCTCCTGAAACTGGTAAGCTTCTGTAAGGCAAAGGACACAGTCAGCTAAACAAAACAAATTGGGAAAAGATATTGACCAACCCCACATCTTCCAGAGGGCATATCTCTAAATTTACTAAGAACTCAAGAAACTAGCTTCCAAAACACCAAATAATCTGATTAAAAAGTGAGGTATAAATCTAAATAGACAATTCTCAGTAGAGGAATCAAAAATGGCTGAAAGAAACATAAAAAAGTGTTCAACATCTTTAGCCATCAGGGAAATGCAAATCAAAACGATGAGATACCATCGTACACCAGTGAGACTGGCTAAAATCAAAAACACCAATGGCAGTTTAGGCTGGAGAGGTTGTGGAGAAAGGGGAAAACTCCTCCACTGCTGGTGGGAGTGCCAACTCGTACAACCACTTTGGAAATCCGTATCGTGATAGCTCAGGAAAATGGGAATCACCCTACTATAAGATCCAGAGATTCCACTCTTGGGCATATACCCCAAAGAAGCACATTCACACAACAAGCACCTCTGTTCAACAATGTTCATCTCAGCATTATTTGTAATAGGCAGAATCTGGAAACAACCTAGATGCACCTCAACTGAAGAATGGATAGAGAAAATGTGGTACATTTACACAATGGAATATTACTCCGAGGAAATAAACAATGGAATCTTGAAATTCTCAGGCAAATGGATGGAACTAGAAGGGACCATTCTGAGCGAGTTAACCCAGTCACAAAACAACAAACATGGTATGTACTCACTCATATATATGAATTTTAAACATAGAGTAAATGATTACCACCCTACAATTCACAATGCCACAAAAGTTAGAAAATGAGAAGGAAACTAAGAGAGGCATACATGGTCCCCTGGAGAAGGGGAATGGGAAAAGGTCTCCTGAGCAAATTGGGAGCATGGGGGGAGGGGAGTGGAAACTATTAGATTGAGAAGGGGAGAAGAGAAGGGGTGAGGAGTACATGATGGGTCAGAGAGTTTGAGTTGTGGGAAGAACAGAAGAGAGCAAGATAAGAGATAACATAATAGAGGGAGACATTATAGGTTTAAAGAAAAGTCAGGCACTACGGAAATGTCTGGAGAGCTACAAACATGAAACCAAATAACAATCTAAGCAACAGAAGGGAGGCTACCTTAAATGTCCTCTTTTGATAATGAGATTTATGGCTAATACATATGCCATCATATAGCCTTCATCCAGCAACTTGTGGAAGTAAAAGCAGACACCCACAGCTAAACCTTGAACTGAACAGAAATCCAGTTGCAGAGAAGGAGGGAGTATGAGCATAGTGGTCCCTCCCAGGGTGATGAAACCAACAGAAACAACTAACCTGAATAAGGGAGAGTTGCTGGTCCCCTGAATGAGAGCTGTGAAACCAGCATGGGACTGATCCAGACCCTTGAATGTAGGTGTCTGTAAGGAGACCTTGGAAATCTATGGGGCTACTTGTAGTGGATCAGTACTTATCTGTAGCATAGGATTGGACTCTGGGACCCCATCCCACATGGAGGGATACTCCCTGAGCCTAGATACATAGGGGTTGGCCTAGGCCCTATCAAAAAGGATATAACAGACTTTGAAGACCCTCTACTGAAGCCCTCACCTTTCCTGGGCAGCAGAAAGGATATTGGATAGATAGCGTATTAGTTGGGGGGAAGGGAAGGAGGGGCAGAGAAGGACCTGGGATTAACATGTAAAATAATCTTTCTAAAATAAAAAAAGAAATATTCCACTTACCCTCTTTTCTATGTAATTATCTCATTGCTTCTTAACATGTAAAGTATACTCTGGGGACATATTCCTGGGTTTTCTCAAAAATATTTGTTCTGGCCTCTTTCCGCCAAACTAAGTGAGTGACCCCCTGCTTTTACACAACTCCTGTCCAAAGCACCATTCACCCAGATCTACCCAGGCTTTTGCATGCTTGGAGTAGACATGGCCAGGCAGGGAGGAGCTCCCTGAATCCAGTTACAGGCCAGTCTTCCTTCCCTTTCCGCCGACCCATCAGCAATTAGGTGAGTGACCCCCTGCTTTTACCCAACCCATGTCCAAAGTGCCATTCACCCAGATCTCCCCAGGCTTGTGCATGCTAGGAGTAGACACTTCCCGGAAGGGAGGAGCTACCTGAATCTGGGTACAGGCCACTATTCCTTCCCTTCCCTTCCCGCCGAACTATCCGCAAGGAGGTGAGTGATCCACTGCTCTTACCCAACTCCCTTTCAAAGACCCATCCGCCCTGATCTCCCTGGGTCTGCTCCTGCTTGGGGTAGACCTTCCCAGGCAGTGAGGAACCCCCAGAGCCTAGAAACACCCCACTCTTACTTCCTGTCTCGCCCCCACACACCCGATACTTATGGGGGCCTAACTCCTTCAGAGTGAGGAGACTACCAGGATAGGCAAGACCATCCAGAGCTTCGGATATTTAATTCATGGCCCCCATACTCTATTGCAAAACAAGAGGAGATAGAGAGAAACCACCTGCACTCACTGGAAAAAGATATGGGAAGAAGAGAGAATAAGAACTCGCTCAACAACAGAAAGCCCAATATGACATCACCAGAATCTAGGGACACCACTCCAACAAGATCTGAAAAGCACAACACAGTGCATTAAGAAGAGATGGACCAAAAAAATTATCTCAGCAAGATGATAGAGACCTTTAAAGAGGAAGCAAAAAATCTCTTAAATAAATAGAAGAAAAAGCAAGCAAAAAATTACACGAAATGGAGGAAAAGACAAACCAAAAAATTCAAGAAATAAACAAATCTCTTAAAGAATCTAAAGAAACCCAAGATAAAACAACCAAACAAGTGAAGGAAGCTCTTGAAACAGTTCAAAGCATGAAAGCTGAAATAGACACAATAAAGAAAACACAGAATGAGGCGATGATGGAAATGGAAAGACTGGATAAAAGATCAGGAACTAAAGACTTGAGTATCACTAATAGAATCCAAGAGACAGAAGAGAGAATCTCAGCTATTGAAAACTCGCTAGAGGATATACATTCATCAACCAAAGAAAAGCTCAAGTCCAACAAATACCTAACACAAAATATCCAGGAAATATGTAACACCGTGAAAAGACCAAACCTAAGAATATTAGGTATATAAGGTGAAGAAACACTGCTCAAAGGTACAGAAAACATTCAACATAATAATTGAAGAAAACTTCTCCAACCTACAGAAGGATATGCCTATGAAAGTACAAGAAGCTTACAGGACACCAAACAGAATGGACCACTTAAGGATGTCTCCCAACACATAATAATCAAAACTCCAAATCTACAGAATAAAGAGAAAATATTAAGAGCAGAAAAGGAAAAAGGCCAAGTAACATATAAAGGCAAACCAATTAGACTCACACCCGACTTCTCAATGGAAATTCTGAAAGCCAGACGGTCTTGGATAGATACCATACAAGCATTAAGGGAGCATGGATGTCAACCCAGACTACTGTACCCAGCAATACTTTCAATCACTATAGATGGAGAAAACAAGATATTCTATGACAAAAACAGATTTAAACAATACATATCCACAAATCCAGCAGTACAGAAGGTTCTAGAAGGAAAATTCCAACCCAATGAACATAACTACACTCACAAAAACACTGGCAATAGATAATTTAATTTTACTAAACACAAAAAGAAACACGAGGGTGAAATCCATACGCAATGAGACCACCAACAATAAATCCAAAACAAAGAACCAATGAACAATGGACATTAATATCCCTAAATGTCAATGGTTTTAACTTACCCATAAAAAGATATAGGCTAACAGAATGGATACGAAGACAGAATCCATCCTTCTGCTGTTTACAAGAAACAAACATCAACTTCAAAGACAGGCGATACCTCAGAGTAAAAGGATGGGAAAAGATTTTCCAGTCAAATGGGCTCAAGAAACAAGCTTGTGTAGCAATCCTAATATCTAACAAATTGGACTTTAAACTAAAATCAATCAAAAGAGATGAAGAAGGGCATTTCATACTCATCAGAGAAAAGTAACTCAAGATGAAGTCTTAGTCCTGAACATCTATGCCCCAAATACAAAGGAAACCACATTTGTGAAAGAAACATTACTAAAGCTCAAACAACAAATAAAACCACACACACTTATAGTGCAAGACTTCAACACCCCCCTTACACCACTAGACAGGATCACCTGACTGAAACTTAACAAAGAAACAAAGGATCTGACAGAAGTTATGACCCACCAGGTGTTATTGGATATCTACAGAGCATTCCATCCAAACTCAAAAGAATATACCTTCTTCTCAGCACCACATGGCACCTTCTCTAAAATTGAACACATAGTTGGCGGCAAACCAAACCTCCATAGTTACAAAAGTATTGAAATAACCCCATGTATCTTATCAGACCACCATGCATTAAAGCTAGAATTCAGCAACAATACAAATGGGAGAAAACCTGCAAACTCTTGGAAAATGAATAACACCCAATTGCATCATTCCTGGGTTGAAGAAGAAGTAAAAAACAAATTGAAGACTTACCAGAATCTAATGAGAATGCAGACACAACATACCCAAACTTATGGGACACTCTGAAAGCAGTGCTAAGAGGGAAGTTCATAGCACTAAGTGCCCACATGAAGAAACTGGAGAACAGTCACATTAGAGAATTGACAGAACAACTGAAAGCACTAGAGCAAAAAGAAGCAAACTCACCAAGGAGGAAATAGTGGCCAGGAAATAATCAAACTGAGAGATGAAATCAATAAAGTAGAAACTAGGAGAACATTACAAAGAATCAATGAAACAAAGAGTTGGTTCTTTGAGACGATCAACAAGATAGACAAACCTCTAGCCAAACTAACCAAAAGGCACAGAGAGAGCATGCTAATGAACAAAATCAGAAATGATAAGGGGGGTATAACAACAGACACTGAGGAAATCCATAGAATCTTCAGGTCATACTTTGAAAATCTGTACTCCACAAAATTGGAAAATCTAAAGGAAATGAACAGCTTTTTGAGTAAATATCACTTACCAAAATTAAATCAAGATCAGATAAACAGTTTAAGTAGACCTATAACCACTAATGAAATAGAAGCAGTCATCAAAAGCCTCCCAACCCAAAAAAGCCCAGGGCCAGTTGGCTTCACTGCAGAATTCTACCAGAAATTCAAACAAGAGCTGATGCCAGTACTCCTCAAACTGTTCCATACAATAGAAGCAGATGGGATATTGCCAAACTCTTTCAAGAGTCTACAGTCACTTTGATACCAAAGCCACACAAAGAAAAGACTAAGAAAGAGAACTACAGACTGATATCCCTCATGAACATCGATGCTAAAATGCTCAATAAAATATTGGCAAATCAAATCCAAGAACATATCAGAAAAATCATCCACCACGATCAAGTAGGCTTCATCCCAGGGATGCAAGGATGGTTCAACATACGAAAAACCATCAATGTAATCCACCATATAAACAAACTGAAAAAGAAAAACCACATGATCATCTCACTAGATGCTGAAAAAGCCTTTGACAATATCCAACATCCTTTCATGATAAAGATCTTGGAAATAACAGGAATAACAGGAACATATCTAAACATGATAAACGCAATATACACCAAATCAATAGCCAACATCAAACCAAATGGAGAGAAACTCAAAGTGTTTCCTCTAACATCAGAAACAAGACAAGGCTGTCCACTCTCTCCATACCTCTTCAATATTGTACTTGAAGTTCTAGCTAGAGCAAAAAGACAAGAACAGGGTATCAATGAGATACAAATTGGAAAGGAAGAAGTCAAACTTTCACTATTTGCAGACAACATGATAGTCTGCATTAGTGACCCGAAAAACTCTACCAGGGAACTCCTATGACTGATAAACACCTTCAGCAAGGTAGAAGGATACAAAATTAACTAAAAAAAAATCATTATCCCTACTATATACAGATGATAAATCCAATGAGAAAGAAATCAGGGAAACATCACCTTTCACAATATCCACAAGAAACATAAAATATCTGGGGGTAACACTAAACAAAATAGTGAAATACCTGTAAAATAAGAACTTTGAGACTATAAAGAAACAAATTAAAGAATATACCAGAAAATGGAAAGATCTCCTATGCTCTTGGGTAGGTAGAATTAACATAGTAAAAATGGCAATCCTACCAAAATCAATCTACGGATTCAACGCAATCCCCATCAAAATCCCAACACAGTTTTTCACAGACATTGAAAGAACGATACTCAACTTTATATGGAAAAATAAAAAACCCAGGATAGCCAAAACAACTATTTACAATAAAAGATCTTCTGGAGGCATGACCATCCCTGCCTTCAAGCTCTACTATAGAGCCATAGTTCTGAAAACAGCTTAGTTTTGTCACAAGAATAGACAGATTGAGCAATGGAATCGAATTGAAGACCCAGATATTAACCCACGCACCTACGAACACCTTGTTTTTGACAAAGGCCCTAAATCTATAAAATGGAAAAAAAGATAGCATCTTCAACAAATCGTGCTGGTACAATTGGATTCGGACATGCAGAAGATTGTAGATTGACCCATACCTGTCACCATGCACACAACTTAAGTGCAAATGGATCAAAGAACTCTCCGTAAATCCAGCCACACTTAATCTTCTAGAAGAGAAAGTGGGAATTACCCTGGAACAAATTGGCACAGGAGACTGATTCCTGAACATCACGCCAGGAGCACAAGAAGCTAGTCACCAAAACACCAAACAATGAAATTAAAAATTGCTGTGCACAACTAAACAGAGAATTTTCAACAGAGGAATCTGAAATGGCTGAATGTCACTTAAGAAAGTGCTCAAAAACCTTGGCTATCAGGGAAATGCAACTCAAAACAACTCTGAGATATTACCTCACACCTGTCAGAATGACTATAATCAAAAATACCAATGACAACCTATGCTGGAGAGGATGTGGAGAAGAAGGAACACTCCTCCATTGCTGGTGGGGTGTGATCTTGAAATAGCATTCTGGAAACCAGTATGGGGTTTGCTCAGATACATGGGAATCAATCTACCTTAAGATCCAGCCATTCCTCTCTTGGGTATATACCCAAATAGTGCATGTTCATACAACAAGGACATATGTTCAACCATGTTCATAGCAGCATTGTTTCTAATAGCCAGAACCTGGAAGCAACCTGGATACCCCTCAACTGAAGAATGGAAATAGAAAATGTGGTACATTTATACAATGGAGTACTACTCAGCAGAAAAAAAGCAATGGAATCTTGAAATTCGCAGGCAAATTGATGGACCTAGAAGAAACCATCCTGAGTGCGGTAACCCAATCACAAAAAGACAAACATGGTATGTACTCACTCATATATGATTTTTAGACATAGAGCAAAGGTTTGCCAGCCTATAATCCTCTTCACCAAAGAAACTAGGAATCATGGAGGACTCTAAAGGATAAATAGACCCCAGGAATGGGAAGTGGCATGAACTTCTGAGCTAATTGAGAGCATGAGGGTAGGGGTGATGGTGCTGCCACAATAAGAGCACAAGAAGAAGAGTAGAGGAGAGGAAATGGAGGAGCAGAGGTATTGAGTATGGGGAAGAATAGAGGAGAGAGAGCAGTATGAGAGATACCATATCAGAGGGAGCCACTATAGGTCCGAGTAGAGATCTGGAACTAGGGAGATCTCCAGAGACCTACAAGGATGACACGATCTGACAGTCCGGGCAGTGTAGGAGAGGATAGCCTAGAAGCCCTTCCCCTAGAATGAGATTGATGACTACTCTCTATGCTATCCTAGAGCCCTAATCCAGTGGCTGGTGGAAGCAGAGACAGACATCCACAGATATACACTGAGCTGAAATCTGGAACCTAGTTGAAGAGAGGGAGGAATGAAGATATAAGGGGTCTGTACCAGGTTGGAGAAACCCACAGAAACAGTTGGCCTGAAAAAGGGAAAGCATATCGACCCCAGACGATGTCTGGGAGGCTCGTGTGAGACTGATCCATCCCCCTGATCATGGATGGCAATGGGGAGGCCCCTGCACTCCAGGGAGCCTCTGGAGGTGGACTAGTGTTTTTCCCTGGTGTGTGTGGGGGGCGATTTTGAGAGCCCATCCCACGTGAAGGAATGTGCTCTGTCTCTGGACACATGGTTAGGGGCCTAGGCCCAGCACAGGAAGATTTGGTGGACTTTGTGGAGCCCCTTTTGGGGGCCCTACCCTGCCTGGGGAGTGGTGGGTGGATGGGGTGGAGGTAGGTTGGAGGTGGGGGAGGAAGGATGGGGGTGAGTGGAGTGAAAGGGAGAGGGGACTTACATGTGAAACAAGCCTGTTCCCTAACTGAATTAATAATAAAAAAGGGAAGAAAAAAACAATACACAAAAAAGAATCAGTGAATTCTATATGTTAAATGTATAAACTATTTAGTGTTTTTGTTATATCTACATAAAGTTGCTTTTTAACATTCCAAAAAAATTGTTCTTTAGCCCATTAACATATTAATTGTCAAATAAAAAAAGAAATAACAGTTTTTACTGAAGGTAATACTCTGTAATACTGCACATAATTTCTATTTTATTGATACTGCATCTACTTCTGCTGACAATGACTGCCTGAACCACCACATCTTCCAATTGACATTTACAATGTACATAGAATAGAGTATGCAACCATTTGCCACAAAGCTCAACCTCAATGAGACCCCTCCCTACCTTTCTTTTTCTTTCCTTCTTTCCTTCTTTCTTCCTCCTCCTTCACTCCCCCTTCATCTTTTCTCTTTCTTCTCTCCTACTCCTATTTATTGTCCAAGGCAAGGTCAATACACAGCCAAGGCTTAAGGGACTGTTAAAATCGATGAGCATGCTGCTTAGCAAACAACCAAATCTCATTTCTGATTAAACTCTCAAATCCCTTCTTTTATTGAGAAAGTTTCATAGAAAATTGCCACTAACAACATGCTGTCCATCATCTCACCTTGCCACAGAGCCTAGTTTCTTCCCCTTCTCCTACTCCTGCCATCACTTGCAACAAATCCCCTATAAATAAATTGCAGGGTTCAATTTTCCCCTATTGGTATGCTTTGTTCTCCCCTAATATGTCCTTGGTTGACATTCCTGTGTCCTCATTCTGCATCGTTAATTATCACATGCAGTATCTTCGCACAGTTACCCTCCTAGTTTTGTCCCTACAAAAATATCCTGTATTATGTGGTGGGACTTTGTTGTATTCCTTCTGCCTACTGCCACGTTAGATTTCCATATGAATTTCAACATTTAATAATTGTAACTGAATGCCAAACTCAACATATGCTTGAAATCTATGAGGCCTTTAATGCCTTAATTCAGAATTTTAATTATCAATGAAGAAGGAATCCACCATCAATAGTCTGTGAAAAGCTATTCTATAGACTGCATTCATTGAGATGAGTTATCTATAATTTGGGAAATAGTACTAGTTGAAGTTTAATGGCCAAATCACCTAATTTTGAGAATTATCTGCTACCCACGGTGCCTTTAAAGGTTATACAGGTCAGTTATTCATAATACTAAACCTACAAAGGAAACGCACATCTCAGCTTGGGCTCTTGATATGAGTAGAATGAGTCCCTACTTGTTTGCCAAGCACCTGTCATGATCATACAGTCTGTCACAGTTTAATTCATCTCCATATTTTGCCCATCAATGACACCAATGATGTGTCCAAGTATACTCCACATTAAGTACACTAACCTATATGACTTGCAATTATTTTTATTTCTTCTATCCCACAGCTACCTAATAAGCCTGGCTGGCTACAGCAAACATGCAGGTGAGAGTGTCACTATGTCATTGTAATTGAATGATGAGGACTTTAACATAGGTTATGTACACCAGATGTCATACATGCATAATGCAGAAAAGACCACCCATGTTCCTATGCCTTATCCAGCATCATTTTACTGAAATTAAAACAAAACATTAATACCTCCATGTTATTATCCCCTGATTTCACACTAAGACCAGCAAATAGACTTCAATTGCCTCGCATTTCACTATGAACCTGGTTCCTAGCCAATGTTCTTATCTGATACGACAGAAAATAGACAATTCTATGACAAGTGAATATGCCTCTCCTATATGATCCATGGTATGTATCCTGGATATACCTGAGTTTCTAATGAGAATTTTGTGTATACATGGCTTCCACTGTATGACTGCCTTTATCTATTTCAACACTTGGTTATGTCTAATAGTAGATGCGGTGTCCTACATTAACTGATCACTAGAATCACTCTGAGATGTATATTGCAACTTTCCATGTTTTTCTTCCTCAATATAACAACAAATAAATGAATTATCCCAGTTATTTCCTGAGATTTCTTAAGCCAGACTTGTCATACATGTTATTTAACCATTATGTTACCCATTGTTCACCTATGATTAAACTTTGTCTTCCCAAGTAAGAGTGGCTTGATATGGAATATGATGGCTGGAAGCTTTTATAAATATTGACCCAGATATTTCTTCAGGAATTTTTGAAAAACTTGGAAAAGCTGTACAAAAATTATTGTTGAATAATTTATTTCAAGATGCATTTTAGGTAGATCACAAAGGAAATGAAAACAGGACACAGGAATCTCTTCCTATTTGATTGGTTTAAATGGAAAATGATCACTGAGTGGAAGTCTCTTGTTCTACTATTGTTCAGACCAAGAAAATACATGGTATACTGATCTTTGATGATAAACACCAAATGGTAAAGTCAGATTCCTAATAGACACACGAACCCATAGGTATCCCACCACCAAGTATTAATAATGGGCATGATGTATGCTTTCAGAAATATTTTTTGACATTCAGTTCATCTATGACATACATATGCATCTCTCTTAATGGAGAACTTTTAGAAATGAAAAAAAATAACTTTACTAAAGAAAATAAAGTTACAAATAAGAAAGGAATATATTAGGATAACTTAGATAAAAATTGTACAGAAGGTAGTAATAAATGGTAGTTATGAAAGCTGGAGACTACCTAGATGTTGACGCCAGTTGAACTTCTTCTGCAGATAGAACTGCTGAAGATCCTGGTCTATATAAAAGAGAAGATGTTATAGAGTTTAAAAGAGAATAGTTGTTATCTTCCTGGAAGCTGATAATTGGTCTTGAAAATGTTCTGTTTCTTCCAGAGAGGTAAACAAAGTGCTATGGAAGCATCATTGCTCAAAAGACCAAACATCCTTCTGGAAGAAAATTCTGATTGATATCTGTACTCTCAGATATTTGACTCATAGTATGCATTTCTCCAAGTGGGAGGCATAATGTGAAGCTAGTGTGGAAGAGCCTAAATCTTTTCTCACTCTCCAAGGTAACTGAGGGCTTTCATCTGATACCAAGTATGAATTAAATATCCATATTCTGAAAAAAAGACACGTGGATTGGGACTGCCCACCACTGATATGGGGATTGAGATATATTCCCTTCTCCAAGCTACTCTCACAACTTTCCACTCTCAGAAAAGAGTTTCAGAACTCTATTTACAAAATATTTTTCATATATTACTCTTTGAAGGAAGCCATCTTCCATCAATATGTGGCTCCCAAAGAGCCTCAGCTACTTCCTTCCTTTGCATGTGACATTAAATGTTAATTTTCTCTGTAAGAAAATTAAACTACTATCCTTTTTCAAAGGTAGCTCTGATATTTTTGTTATACCCAAGGTAACATTAGACATGCTTTTCTGACTAATATGTTCTTGCCATACATTTCCTTAGAACCCTATATATCCATGATGAATCTTCATGCATAACACTCTAACTAAAGAGACACAAACTTTCACTCTCAGAGCTAGGGTAGGTTTATTACAAATTAGCAATAAATTAATCTTAACACTAGACTGATGTGATACCTAAAAGCCTGATACATATATAGTATTCCTTGAAATTAATAAACCAAAGTAGTGAGAAACCACACTTAATTCTACTCCATGTAGCTGAACCTAAGTTTGAAGGTGCCACACAGAGAGCAACTTTAGACTTTCTTCATTGAATGATTGTTAGATGCAACCAGGCTTAATATGGAATTGGCAAATATAAGACTATTCCACATTGTAATGATAGATTGGACCCAGAGTAGTGGAGGTGTTGTATTTGACTATAGATTAAGAAAAGATATACTCACTCAACAATTTGGTTGGAAAATTTTTGTCATTATCCAAGATGATCTAGGACTTTGTTTTAATCTACTGTGCATGACAAACTTCAAGAAGTTTTTCAAGAGTCTTGTATGTCTGATATAATTCAGAGCACACCTATACCTGCACAACCATGAGGGAAGGCTCAGACATTCTTCCTATAGAAAATGCATGCCATAGATTCCAGTTCTCACCACTTGAATCCATTGTAGACTTCACAGAGTCCAACAGTAGTGAGCATATCAGGGATACCACTCCGTCTCAATTTATCTAGTGACAAGAAGTATTGCAGTTTCCATTCCTGCACAAAACTGAGCGGCTGAAAACAATGCTAAGGAAACAACATGGTTTCCACAGGACCAAGAGCTGTTTGAAAACTCAAAAATCCTAACCATTTTCTTCAAAAGTCCACAAATATGTGGATAACATAAGCTGTGAAGAACTTCTATATTGCTGGGACCCGTATTTATTGCAGACAGCACGTGAAGAATTCAACTTTTGCCTAAACAGAAGAAAATTTTTCTCCATGTCCAAAATGTATGTCTTTCATCCATAGCCATTAAAGCAACTAATTTCTACATATGTTTTTGCCTTAGATTTCTTCTATTAAAAATGTTCTCATTATCTGCTGCTTTGGTGAATGTGGAAATCAGATCTTGCACTTAAGCCAGAACAGTATTCAGCTCTTCTACGTTTGGCCACCCTGACTGCATATTTTTACTTTGAATTAAATGGACCTAATAACTTCTTCTTTTATGAAATGGTCCTGAAACTTTCATCTTCTTATCATAAGGGAACAAATGTTTAGTGAGAGATCTATCCAGCCATACCTGTAGTGCTGATAATGCCCATTTGTTCTTGGACCCCAGACCAAATCACACATGTTCATATATCCACCTGTGACCAGGCATAAATGGACATGTTTAGCAACATAGGGCGTCTTCAGAATCTGTCATATTCTTTCTTACAGGGTCTAGGTCCTCCCCCATGAGTCTAGGTTCAGGGAGTATCCCTCTATTTGGAATGGGAACCCAAAATCCATTCCTAAGCTAGGGATAGTACTGGTCTACTACAAGGGGCCCTGTAGATTTCCATGGCCTCCTCACTGACACCCACGTTCATGGGTCTGCATCAGTCCTATGCTGGTTCCCCAACTATGTTTCTGGGGACTATGAATTCCCCATTGCTCAGATCACCTGTTTATGTGGGGCTCTCCAGCCTAGTCTTGACCCCTTTCCTCATCATTCCTCCTCTGCAACTGGATTCCAGTTCCGTTTAGTGTTTACCTGTGGGTGTCTGCCTCTACTTCCATCAGCTACTGGATGAAGGCTCCAGGATGACATATAAATTATTAATCAATCTCATTATCTGGGGAGGGCATATTGGGTAGCCTTTACACTGATGCTTAGAATGTTATTATAAAGTACAATTTGAGCCGGGCGTTGGTGGCACACGTCTTTAATCCCAGCACTCGGGAGGCAGAGGCAGGCAGATCTCTGTGAGTGCAAGGCCAGCCTGGTCTCCAGAGTGAGTGCCAGGATAGCCTCCAAAGATACACAGAAAAACCAAAAATATGTACAATTTGGTTCCATAAATCAATGCTCCAAAAAAATTCCCAACCACTAAATATTATAACATAACAATGCATATTCATTTCCTTTAATGATCTCTTTGATCAGTAATTATTTTTACAAAGCTAATGTATATATGTGAATATACATCCCTAATTAAATTAATATTAGATTATTGGTCATTTGTTATTGCTGCCTTTGTCCTTCCATCCTCACATCATATTTTTTATATTCCTACATTCCTAAATATTCTAACTTTACTTTTTAATTACCTCCTACACATTTTCATTTCTAATTTTAGTTTCTTATATATATTTCTTTTTTGTGCCTTCCTTTCCTTTATTTTTGATGAAATATTTACCTATTTCTTTCATTTTTTTTACTTTTATATGCCTTCCATATAGAAAGTTGAAGATGTAACTCCTAGACCAACTACATGTCAAACCTTTTTTTTGTAAGCAAATAACATCCCTATTATTACAATGTGGTCTTGGAATCCTTGTGACATGGCTTGATTAATAGGCATCTAGTTTTTTCAGTATTTATGATGCATCAAAAGGCAGAAGACTGTATTTCTTCATGTTGTACATTAGCTGACACTGAGTCTCCTATTCTGACAATAATGTCATTTAAACCCAGTGAAATAGGAAGATATTCTTATGTCCAAATTTATTTGTGATTGCACATTAACTAGCAAAGATATATATTGAAATATCAGACTTACTTTAATTTTGGCAGTTTTTGAATGTGATCACAATCTCTTGAGTAATATCACAATTAGAATTAAAAAGCCTCCTAGCTTGTTGGGCGTTGGTGGTGCACATCTTTAATCCCAGCACTCGGGAGGCAGAGGCAGGTGGATCTCGGTGAGGTCGAGACCAGCCTGGTCTACAAGAGCTAGTTACAGGACAGCCTCCAAAGCCACAGAGAAAACCTGTCTCAAAAAACAAGAAAAAAAGCCTCCCAGCTGTTGTATTCCATATGAAGCCACACTTCAATGGAATGACATGCAAATCATAGTTGGAATAATGTTTTTCAAGAGTTCCAAATATTTTAAATGTTAACATGGCTTAGGTAATTCCCAGGTTAACCAATAGCGAGGATGTGATATATTAAGCCCCATCTTTTCTCTGACACTTGATGATTACTACAAAGGAAAGCTACCCAGGAAGATTTTGGAGATATTACACTCAGCTGAGAATAAAGGAAACCTGGCAGGATTACTGACTCAACAACCACCAAGACCCAGAACCAGGCTACTCTTGTTTCTTATGTCATGTGTTTGTTTTGTTCAATTAAGATATGTTAGTTCTTGTGGTATTATATTTCATATGATTTTTTATGTAAGTATCTAATGAAATACACATAGGTATATAGGCTATATATCGTCACACAAATAAATACGTATATATTTAATAGTAGACAAATATTAATATTAATATATAAATTTAAATTAGGTGCTTTATTGTTATAAAGTATGATATAGTATTTTCATATTTTCTCTTAGCCTTGGATACAAATTTAAATTTTATCTAAAAGTTTTGTTCAAAAAATTCACCTCTTCAGTTATCATTGTCCACATTTCCTATTTCTTATTGTCATAAATAGAGATAAAATATCTTAAGATATTGAATTGATTTGCTTTTAAATTGTCTTATGAGATTGATTATGGAAACAGTGTTCTGTCATAGGAGTAGGGGAAGGTACATAGCACTCCCTCTGAATCCTGGTCAATGAACTTTATTGTACTTGAATACTGCTGACTCCTGATTCCTGAAGAGAATTTTGGACTTCCTGAGGAGGATAAAGGGAGTGATATTAATAGACCATTTATTTTGGGAAGGAGATGTTTAAATATAAAAAGTGAGTTTGTTAAACTGTGTGTTTTTTGAAGAAATTATTTGTTTTACATGAGAGACTTCAGTGTGTCAGAGAGCCACAAGTTCAAGACTGAAAGAAGTTTACTTGGAAAGTAGAAAACAAGAGGTTCTGTTGTTAAAGTTCTTTAGATTTCTTTGTACCTTTTCCATGTGTATTTCAACACTTCTTCAATCTTGCATGCTTGTTCTTATTTTCCTACTTTTAATTTGTACCTCAAAACAGAGTTCTATAATCTTACATAAATAAGTAATGAAACTCTTTAAAAACATTGCTCAATAATTTTCCCTATACTTTATTCAATTCTCCTAACACATAACATTAGCTATTCAAATTCTCAGTGTTTGTGAGGAAAAACTTAAAATTTGAAAAATTTAAAGATTTAAACTAAATGTTTTATTCTGATCTCTGATGGTAGAGGTTTTAAACATTATAGGGCTCCTGAGATTCTTGGAATCATCCCTAAGCTATTCATAAAAACCTTGACTAAGGAAAAGCAAGGACATGCAGGAAAACATGGTCAACACAACAATCACTCCTCAAAACAAACATGCATCACACAAACAAACAGAGCATAGTTCTCTAAGGTGTATATAATATTGTAATCCTTATATTGAAGTGTGGAATTATCAGGACATGACAATTATATGATCAAGACCAACTGTTCTGAAGAGAAACCTTGTCTAGTTATAAAACTAAAAATAAACCTAGAACAGTGTCAAACAATTTGGTGGTGTATATCCATGCACAAAGTCATCATTCTGTGGAGGATCGGGGAAAGCTGGGGATGACAAGTTTATTCATGGCCTAGTATCTGTGGAGATATGTTCCTTTAAATAATGGGATCGTGGTTAGTGGGCACATTTTTGGCACAATTGTATAATATTATTGCAGTGAAATTGAAATTAGAAGAGTGAACAAGGAACTTGAAAAGATAGAGAAACCTTGACTCAAAAGGAATAAAAAGCTGGGAACCTAGTGGTGAGATAGTGGAAAATATTTTGACAAAATAGTAAGAGCACACACTGCTTAGTGGAAGCAAAAATGGGAAGACTGAATATTGATCCTGGACTACACAGAGAGAGGATGTCTCATTTGGTAGAAAAGAAATAAGATGAGGGAGTAAGATGATGAAGAGGCCTGTGGAACCTTTTTGTAATATCGATCCCTGTGAAGTGGTGGCCTGCCAAGTATAGAATAGTGAGTTTCAGTGTTTCTTTTGCAATGAAGCGAACTTTTATCAAAATGATGAATTTTACCAAAAGCATGTACAATGACATGGTGGCATCTGTGTGGTAGAGAGATGGATGAAATGACCACACCGAGGGGTAGATATCTGAAGGAACATCAGGTTCATATGATTTAATTTGTTCTATGTGGTCAATAAAGATGACCCCATTTTCTACTAGAAAACAAACTGAATGTGTCAGAGTCTGAGAGATTTGCATGACCGGCAGGTGTTTATTACTTGTCATCATCTTGAAATCGCAATATTGTGAACTGCAGATAGAGGTATGAGATTCCTCGGTCTCTCTAATACATCCTCAAACAGACAGGAACAGGGAGATAAAAAAGGCAGATAGGTAGACAAAGGAAGTGGGAGAGGGATTTATAGGACGGAAAAATGGATGTGTGAGGGGGAGGGGAAGACAAAGGAAGAGCAAAGGAGATGTGGAGAGACAAGAGTTAGGAAAACTGGCCTGTTGCCTGGAATTGTGGGGGCAGTTGAGTTTTGAATACAAGCTTTTACTATCAGAGATTGAGAGAGTTCGGGGAGAGAATAAGTAGGAAGTGGAATGACCCAGATGGAAGTGAAGGGTGGGACTAATTTTAGATGTGTTTAGGAGTATAGTGAATTTGATCCCTCCCAGAGATATATAGAGAAAAATTAACCCTATGTTTTCCTCAAAAAAAAGTAAGATCATCTTAATGTCATGGTGACATGGCTAGCAGTGCAGTGGAGTTAGATGTGAATCTCTGCAAGGAAAGGAAGAGATGGTAAGTGAACAGAACTCAAGTTTGAGGGTTTCCTGGGTACATGGAGGGATTGCAGCTTAATTTTACTTTTTGTAAATGAAACAGCGTGAGATGGTGCGCAGCATGATCAAACAAATGGAGGATTACTGAGTGCATAAATATCATGACACTGAGCATCCAAACTGGGATATATACTGAGGGATTATATTGTTTCTTGGACATTTATTGTTGTTATTCGTGTTGGGTTTTTTGTTTGTTTGTTTTGTTTTTGCAAAGGATTTGTCTGTGTAGTCTCACATTTTTCTGGATTTCAATTGATTACAGGAACGGTATCTAACATGGGGATCTGCTATACACTGCATGTCAAATTTTGGGGTTAAAGGCCAGCAACACCCACCTGAAGAAAGAATCTTTTGTGAGACATATTTCCCTTTTGAACCGTACTTCCTGTACTTGGCCTCACCATGTCGAGAAGGCTGGCCTCAAACTCACAGAGATCTGCCTGACTGCCACCTGAGGTCTGGGATTAGAGGCATACATTGTTACTGCCTGTCAAGAAACAGTCTTTTTTATTTATAATTTTTTATTTTTTATTTGAATTAGAAACAAGATTGTTTTACATGTCAATCCCAGTTCCCACTCCCTCCCCTCCTCCCCTACTGCACCCCAACTAACACCCTACATATCACATACCCTTTCTGCGCCCCAGGAAGGGTGAGTTCTTCCATAGGGGGTCATAAGGTTCTATCATATACTTTGGGATAGGGCCTGGGCCTGCCCCCGTTTTTCTTGGCTTAGGGAGTATCCCTCTATGTGGATTGGACTCCCAAGGTCCACACCTATGATAGGAACAAGTACTGAACTACTACAGGAGGTCCTGTAGGTTTCTGAGGCTTCCTCACTGAAACCCATTTTCTTGGGGTCTGAATAAGTCCCATGCTCGTATCTCAGTCTGGGAACCAAGAGCTCCCCAATATTCAGGTCAGTGGAAGAAATATTCTTATTTGAATTTCAAAATTAAACTAGAATTATTAGAAATTCAAAGAAAAAGAGGCTCACTCGATCGAACTCTCATTACCAGCTTGAGATTTCAGGTGAATAGTATGATTTGGGGCCAAATAATATCACTCATGTTTTTTTTTCATCTTTGAATTTCCAATCTCATTGATTTTTATTACTTTTTATAACTACCAACCTTCCTTTTTACTTATAAAATATGGCAGGTCTAGTGGAAAGAAGCACTGTTTGTGATGTTTTCCATAACAAAGAAATTTGGATTTTTGACCTGAGCAAAGTTTTCAAGAGTTTTAGATAATAAGATCAAATCTATATCCTTTAAATTCTATGAAATCTATGTTATCAATGCTGTCTTTGTCTTTATTGAGATGTAGTATGTGTGCTTTATATATCTCTATTTTGTATGGTTTCCATTAATGGTTTTACAAACACATTAGGAAAATTTTCATTTTATTTTTTATTGATTTTTTATTTTTATATTTTTAATTACATCAATTTTAAATTAGAAACAAGTTTCTCTTACATTACAAACCCAGTTCCATCTCCATCCTCTCCTCCCCTGACCCCCACCTACCACCCCTCTATCCCATCCCCTTTCTGGTCCCCAGGGAGGGTAAGGCTTTCCTTGGGGGATCTGAACAGTCTCTCATATCATATGAAGTGGGACCTGGACCCTCCCTTGTGTGTCTAGGCTGAGAAATTATCTCTCTATGTGGAATGGGCTCCCAAAATCCATTCCTATACTAGGGATAAATACTGATATACTTCCAAAGTACCCATAGATTATCCAAATCTTCAAACTTCCATCCTCATTCAGGGCATCTGGAACAGTCCTGTACTCGTTTCCCAGCTATTATTCTGGGGTCCATGAACAACCCCTTTTTCAGGTAGCTGTTTCTGTGGGTTTCTCCAGCCTGCTCTTGACCATCAAGACCCTGAAATACCACTCTTGGGCATACATATGCCCAAAAGAGGCACATTCACACCACAAGGACCTTTGCTCAACTATGTTTACAGCAACATTATTTGTCATAGCCAGATCCTGAAACAACCTAGATGCCCCTCAAATGACGATTGGATTAAGAAATTGTGGTATATTACACAATGGAGTATTACTCAGTGGTAAGAAATAATGACATCCTAAAATTCACAGTTGAATGGACAGGACTAGAAACAGAACCATCCTGAGTGAGGTAACCCAAAACAAGAAAGACAATTATAGTATGTAGTTACTCATAAGTGGATACCAGACATAAATCAAAAGATACAAAGCCTACAATCCACAACACCAGAGAACCCTCTTCTAGAAAACTCTTCCAGAAACAGAGGGAAGCAGATGCAGAAATCGACAACTAACCAATAGGCCAAGCTACTTGAATACAATTGAAGTAAGGGGGGATTGCTAATATGAACAAAGGAGTAAGACCATGATGGGGAAACCCACAGAATCAGCTCTCCTAAGCTAGTGAGAGATCACTGACTCATGTCTGACAAATGGGGAATCTTCATAAGACCAAAATGTGTTCCCATCATATAGGTGACAAGGGTGTGACTGGGACAATATATGAGGCCACTGGCAGTGGGTCTAAGACTGAAAAGATATTTTGCCACTATTAATTTAACAAATCATCTCTTATATTCTTCTAAGATGTATTTTTATTTTCTTTTGTCAATGTTTTTGGCTTTTGGAAATTATTTTAAGGATGTTCATGTGCATGACTGTATATATCTACTACATTGTTACATTGGGAAGAGATGCAAGTAGGTGATTCCAAGAGCAAATATTAGTACAATTAAAGATGGTTGTGTGAACCAGTTATAGTGATGAATACTGAGCATAAGTACTCTATGAGTGTAGCAGGTGCTCTTAACCAGTGTGTTTTCTTTATGCCTCCCTTATTTTCTCCATTTTAAATTATTTTGGTACGTATCATTTCAGCAAAATAGCCTTGATATCAATGTGTTGAGAGACACTTATAGACTTGCAATAGACTGAAGAATCATATATTTTCCATTGGACAGCTTGACCAAAAGCTTGATTAGGTGTAATTCATTCCTGGTACTTGAACTTCAATTTGATATGAGAATTGTCCACTTGGGGGTCCTAGATCTATATATTCTGTTAGCCTACAATACAGTGTGAAAGAGGACCCAAAACTTTTATCTGACAGTCTTCAGCTTCCTTCTACACAACTTTCTAAGCTCCTCACCCATGTTTGATCTCCCTTTCCAAACACACCGGGCATATATCAAGGTCTTTTACCTCATGATTGAAGGAATGCAAGACCTTCTGACATACACATACTCAAAAAGTCAAATGATAATGAAACTGCATAGAAAAAGTGAAGCTCATATTTATTAAATGACAGAAACTTTGGTGTTGTATTTTGTGTTTATATTTTAAACATTTATCAGATTGTTGTATCTGCAGAGAGAGATATGTAATAAATATTTGTCTTTAAAGTTGAGTAATGCTCCAGTGTGTGTGTGTGTGTGTGTGTGTGTGTGTGTGTGTGTGTGTGTGTGTGACATTCACATTAACTTATCTTTTTAGGGACATTTAGGTGTAAATCACAAGACAAGATAGGGTACTTGTAAGATAGGCTTCATTTAGGATAGGATTTTATGAGTAAATCAGAGACATGTACTATATTTATGAAATGCTTAAATGTTTATTCAGACTGGCAATATAGAAATGAGGTACAAAGAAAAAGACTACCCCCATGGAATAGAATATAAAAAATATCAAATGAAGTCCATGTTCTAAAAAATACACCTTAAGAATACTTGAATGAGGCCTTTCATGTATAAGTTTGTACTTCTACCAGCTGTGGAGAAGTGTTCTCCTTATTTACCATTCTCTCCAGCATATGCTTTCACCAGTGTTTTATCTCAATCACGGGGATCTCTGAAGTCTCCAAAAAGAAGATTGAATCCAGACTTGGCAGAGTTCATACATATTTTAACACCCCCTTGGGAGGCAAAGGGAAGTGGATCTCTGTGAGTTTGTGGACAGCCTGGTCTCCAAGGTGAGTTTCTGGACACCTAGGATTGTTAAACCTGTCAAACCAGACATAGAGAGAGAGAAAGATGGCGACAGAGTCAGAGGCATACAGAAACAAAGAACAAAATGCAAACCCCAACAATTTCACTAGGACTACAATAGCATCATTAAGCTGAACAATACCAATTAAAGATCAACTTTTCACTACAAACTGCTCAGAAGAAATTCAAGGTGAACAACTGAGATGATAAAACTTATAGCATATGAGAAAGCTTTATGGAGCAAACGAATTAGTGGCTTAATCTCAACTTGTAAATGTAGGAAGGGGAACAAATTATTGCTCAGGAGATATCCATTCATTTCAAACGAAAACCAATATTCCCTTAGAAACATTCTTTGGGAAATTACTAAAAGTTTAATCCTGTTGCCAAATGGAGTGAGTCCTTTTTTCCTGGATACCATAAGTAGGACCAGTGCTAGCAACTTCCAATGTTATGAGAATTCATTGATTCACTCCTTGTCTCTCTTATTCTTGATCTGTTTTCTACACCTAGTTTCCTGTCTCTACTTTGCATATAATATCTCCTCACTCATGAACAGCTGAATATTTTCCAGTACAATCCTACTTCTGCATATCAATATATTGAAATCATAATATTGTTCAGACTGTATAAAAGTGATGTAGAATTAATTCTGAATGTGTGAACAACCAAATAGAATTCATGCCCTGATGAATATTAATACTCCCACTTACAGTATTAATCAATTTCCTCTCAAACATTGTCTAGAGATCAGTCCCATAGATATTTCTCTGACTACATTGGTATGCCATAGTGTTGAACAGCTTGAGTCTTGTTTAAACAATGTTACTGTTAAGATAATGTGAGTGATGCTTCCTTGAATCTTCGAGACTTTTTATATGCTATTCCCTGAGTCTTATGTGCATCATATGTGTTGAAGCTATCACTTCTGCATCTGGCTTCTACATGGCCAGTTCTCTGTAATTTTATGGTGTGAAACTGGTGAAACTTTCATAGCTTCTCAACAGCCATATTTCTGCAGAAAAGTATGATACAGGAGGGCCTATAATGAATTCTATGCTTTACTTTTTTATGTGAAGTTGAGTAGTGAACACAGGAACTTTTACTTCATAAACAAGTACCCAGTCACTGAAATCAATCCATTAACTGCATTTTATTCTATATAAAATTGAGTCATATTCCATAGAAAAAGGGAAATTATTTCCTCTGGTGGTTTGCACAGGGTGAAATATCCTGACATTACAGAATAAATCACACCCCTAAAGTCTCAGCCTTCTTAATCATTCAATAATACATGCCAACTATATCATAATGAGGCCAAAGCAGGTATACAACATTTTCATCATCATATTTCCCTTGGTGACCTGCCATGTGTTTATCTAATGTAACACTTAAAAATCTGCTTGTCCCTAAAAGGCAGCTTAAGGAAATGGAGCTTACAAATGATTTTGAAATGATAACTCACTTTCGTAATGTATGATACTCATGGGGTCTTCAATAGTCCAAAATATCCTACAGGCAGATTACTTCAAACTAAATGAAACCAAGTTGACTGCTCAGTCATATACACCATTTTTTTTAAAAAAAGTGTATATTATACCCTTGTGCTTCTTTAGAGAATTGTAAATAATTCAGTATCTATCAGCTATCATCTATGCATCTCTGTACCATGAATATCTACATTTATATTGTTGTGACTACAATTGACCACACTTACAAAAGCTATAAAACTTTTGTTGTAGTGTACTCAAACAAGTTTCAAAGAAGTCGTTTGTGAAAGGATTATATGGGGGGAGGACTTTTGACAGAAATTGGACCTTTGTATTTACTGTAGTTATCTCCTTTGTAGTTGAGTAATTTTCTGGACATTCCGTAGATCAAAAAATAGTACCACAGCTTTTAGTATGATTCTATAGAGTCCCTTCTAAGTGAACTTTGTGAATATTGTGAACCCACTTCATTACTTTCTATCTCACGGGCTAAATCATGATTGTAAGATATTTGTAGTCAATTGACCTTTAATTTATTACCTCTTAAAATGACAATGAATAAAAATGGCACTTAAGATTTATGGATTCAAAAAGACTGGTGATCATAATTGTCATATCAAATTAAAATTTCTTTTTGGAATTGTTATATGATAAAATCCCATCTTACTTCGGGTTCCTATTGCTGGCCCCTAAAGGCTTATACCCATATCATAATGAAGAAAATGCATTCTGACCAACTTCCAATCTTCCCATAGCCTCTAACATACTTAAAATGTTTCAAAATCCAAAGTCTTTTTTGAGATACATAGCAATCTCTTAACTGTACAAATAAAAATAAAAAACCAGATCACATATTTCCAAAATATAGTGGCTCAGAATACACATTATCTGTTCAAACCTCAGGGAAAGGGACTTAGTCCAAACTGAGCAATTCTATGTGTGATGCAAAAATGTTCTTATCCCCAACTCTCTTCAGCTTTTACACTGAAATACATTTTTTCTCTTATGCTGTTTACACTCCTTATTAGTAGCTTTCTTCATACATATACCATGACTTTCACATCTTAGGTTCAACAACGCAACCCAAGCTTCAATTTTACAACTTCATGCAATGGCCTCTCTAGGCCTCCATTCAGGGACACACTTGACCCGTGTCTGTCCTTATTGGATTTATTCCATAACACCATTCTTCTATACTTAACTCCAAACACAGAACCATCTGGCTGAAGCTGCCAAGATGTACTGCTTGCAGGGACTGGAAAATGCTTCATTCATTAAATTACATCTTCAATAACTATCTCTCCTTCATGGCCTAAGCTTGACTGCCTGAAACTTGCTCAACACAACAGGCTGGGCTGACACTGGAAGCATCTGCTCTCCAGTGCCAGGATTACAGGCATGTAACATTATGCCTTGCTCTAAGCTTTTCTTTAGTTTCTTTCTACATGTTGAAAACTTAGGTAGGTGGAATAGTATGCTGAGGTCACCAATGAATTTTTAACAATTGCTAGTCCATTTGTATACTGAATAGAGGATTTACCAGTATTTTACTTCTTGGTGCACCTTTTCCCTTCAAAACTTACTTTTTGTAATTGTCCCTGTTCAGCTCACTAACTTTCATGAAACATCTTTGTTAGAGTTACTATTAATATTCACATAATAGTCTATACTAGGCACTTTGCAGGTTTCTTCTGCCAATGGAATTAATTCAAAACTTTTCAGGTTAGCCCAAGGCATACTCTTTTGGACAAGAGTAGAAAGTAGCCACATTCATCACCAGAATATCACAAGAACAATCTCTAGTGAACATACTAAAACTCATCTTTGAAAGCCCTCGAGTGTGACTGTCACAGTTCAAATAAGTCTTAACACCTGTCTCTCTCCCAGGATCCCACTATTATGGCCCATTAAGCAGAAGTAGAGTTTTTTGGTGGGAAGGAAAGATAAGAGGTATTGATCTAAAACTAGGGATAAAACATGAAAGCTTATAAACATTCTTGTGATTATTAGATGACATCATAATAGAAGTAGAAATAAGTTACTGATCTCTAGAAAAGAAATCTGTTCTCTTACTTAGCATGGGATCCTGTATGCTACTATAATCTCTGCCTGAAAAAGATGCAGTCAGTTGTGCAATTTATGCATTATATTTGTACTAGAAAAATCCTAATTTTCTAATTATATTTGAGACCATTTCTACAGGAAAATTTTCAGGTCAGGTACTCTAATCCAAGCCTAAAACCCATTACTTGTGATATTAGAACTTAGGTAGACCTATTAAACATCTTTTGAATATTTTACTCTACCCATTTAATTGTCATTGTTATAAGATATTTTGTCACCTGTTTATGCAGGACACATCCTATATTTTTTTTAGATTTCAAATATTTTATTTTTCTTTCTGAGTACTACTTATACAGTTGTACTATAGAATTCAAACCAAAAATAAAACAAAGAAATTTCCTTGAAAACCACTTCCATTCCTTATTTGAAATAAAACTGAATCAGCTAAACTATTCGATTCCCATACCCAACACATGTCAAAGAACTCTCTTCCAGGTAGCATTTTCATACTAGTGACAACTGTAGTCACCTACTTTTAACCAGTCTGACTCCAGATCATCCAAAAAACAAGAACACTCATTAATGCTACTACTATTTAGGCAAGAAAAGAGAATGTACAAGAAACAGGGTCATGTGTAATTTCTAAAAATCCTCAAATCTTGTTACAGGAAGTAGAAAACCAACTTTTGAGCTGTGCCACCTATGCAAAAATGTTTTTTTATTTTTGAGACAACTTCTTATTTAGCCCTGGCCACTATTTAACAACTCCTCCTGTGCTGGGATCACAGGTGCATGCGATATCCAGCTGGTGAAACACTTTCAAGTTCCAAAGAGCTAATTACTGATGAAGAAGTGCTTAGCAAATACCTCAGGACTACTTTCAGCCTTGGTCTCTGATACACTTTGCCTAGATAATGACTAAGAATCTCATCAGAATAAGAAATACAGACTACGTCACTTCATCTCTTCTACTGTTGTTGTAGCACCTCAGATTCTGAAGCTGAGTAGGAAAACCTGAGATGAAGTCATAGTTAAGAAAGGGATTAGAGAAGATCTTGTTTGTGAAACCAGATAATATGCATTCCTTCTCATTAATGAAAAGTTTTCTGATGCTAGTAGAGTACAAGATCCACAAGCCGCATGATGGATCTTAGTTTTAAACTTGCATGCTTTCAGTGTGTACAGTGAATTCTGACTAGCCCAGCTCTAACTGCAATGATAACTCCTAAATAAAAGCAAACCTACATTCCCTATAGAAAGAAAATTTGACCCCCAGGATCCTCCCCAAAGTGTGTACATAATAAAATTGTCCCAAATGTAAAGTCACAGTATATAATAACCTCTGCAGCATCCTATTTTTTAAGGTACAGCTCTTAGATTCAGAAATAAAACACCTTTTCACTAAGCTTGTGTTTTGAACTCCTGATCCTCCTGCCTGGACCTCACAAGCGCAGGGTTACAGGTCATGTCATTATATCAGAGTTATGTTTGTTATTCCCTCATTCCCCATCAGTTTAGGGAAAGCCTAAAAAAGCATTAATTTATGCTTTTATATAATATTCATAGTTATGGACTTAAATCTTCACTTGCCTATATCTTACGTGTTTATAAAGCACTCGGGATTGTACCTTATGTGAGTAAGACTCCTGAAAAGCATCATTCCAACACAATCTTTCTTTTAGGTAAAAATATTCTATGCACATGAGTAAAACATTTTTTCTTTGTTTGGGAATTTCCTACTCACACTAGTTGAGAAAAGAAATCATCTCAATAATTAAAATAGTATTAACAACGTTTAGACAAGTGAGCACCACCTAGTATTCAATTTTTTCAACTACTGACCTTAACTCAAAATTGGTATTAAAAAGTAGTTTCTACAAATATTTTGGAAATGCCTTTCCTCCCCCAGTAAGTTGATAACTGCAATACAATTCATGAAAAGAAAGTACATGTTAACAAAACTAGTATAAAATAGCCACATAGTTAAATATGCAAGCAGACCTATTATTTTTGCCTTTAAATAGATTTCTGCCAGGTGTGGTAGTACATACATATAATCTAGGACCTAGGAGGCTGAGAAAGAAGGATAATAGCAAGTATGAGGTCCACTAGAGCTATATTGAATTCCAAGCTAACCTCAGATACAAATATGAATTTAAACACCTCTGATATATGACTATATGTAGGGAAACTTAAAATCAAAGTCCCTGAAATATTTCTCTTGTATAAATTGAAAAAGAATACAAAATTTAAAAGAACACAAAAAATTCAATCCTGTCCATGCTCATTTATTGGAAGAAAATGACAGCTATAATCATGAAAAGTAATCCAAATGAGCAAAATCATTGCATTTGGAATCAAAGAATAATGTTTATTTTCAGGAATAGAGGCAAAACGTGAGGCTTTACAATAAAATCAACAGAAAAGCTCTAATATACATCATGCTCTTGACGTATGGCATACTGAAATTGCAACAAAATGGAAATTTACACATCTATGTAGTTCAGATATGCTAAGCATACATATGAGAGAAAGGACAGATCTTGCAATATTAAGATATATATACATATATGTATATGTATATATATGCATAAGAATATATTTCTTACACCTTCTTACTAGTTGAAATAAACAACAGAAAATATTTTCATGTGTGATCTAAAGATAAAAAATTTGGAGGAAACATATCAGATATTCAGATAATGCTTCAGAGAATTAAATTTGTGGAGATTGTTTGCAGAGAAAAACAGGGATTTTGTAAAGTATCCCTCTTAATGTAAAATTGACCTGCAAAGCTAATATTAAAATAATAAAATACAGCCTGGAAAATGAATGAAAATTTTTGCAATGTATGTACATAATGCCGGGTAAAGGTTAAAGTTGCAAAAGAATTCAGAAGCACAATAGTAAAAATTAATTAACTTAAAAATAGGTAGAATTTTCATCTAACAAATCTTGATTCTACACATGTCAATGGTTAAGTGGATATATTTATTGAAAATAGATTTTTTTGTGACAGGATTACTCTCTGTAGCTTGACTGTCCTGCAACTCATTCTGTAGGTCAGGGTGGCCACCAACCCACAGGTATCAGCTTGTATGGACCTCAAGAATTCTGGGATTAAAGACAATAGAGCAGCAAAAATTGATTTTTATATAAATTATATGTTTATGCGTTCTCCTTATCAACTCCTCTCAGATCCTCACAACTTCACAAACAAACAACTCCACATCCTTCATTTATTTTAATAAGAAGGTAACTTTTGGCACATACTCCAATTGGGCACTCAAGCAAAGATGATAGAACTTTTCTTTAAGCTTAGCCCTTTCTATTGGAGCATGCTATTTTTCAGGTAGTCATTCAGGGAGATGTCTTCACAGATGCACCTGAAAAACTTTCCAGTTGATTACATATCCAAAAAAATTGTTTATCAATTTTATATAATTTTCCGATATTTCCTGTGTTTTTCCTAACCTTAAATTATCTAAAGATTCACAATTTTGGTTCTCTATGCACCTATATCCAATCCTGTCCCTCATTTGCTACATTTGGAGGATTTTTACATTCTTTAATTCTTCTGTAATTGGAACTCATGAAAAGTGACATTGTGATTAAAATGATGATACAGTTTCTGATGGTGTGGTAATGATCTCTTAAGTCCAAAAATGTGCCCCTATTTTAATGAATACCATATTGAGAAGTTAAGAGGAAAATAAAAGTCTGTATTTAATGGACTATATTTCTTATTTTCTGTTTTTTTTTTTCTTGTTGGCTTCTGTTTTAGTGTGTATTGTGAAAAAAGAACACACCTAAAATTGGGAATGAACGGAAGGGACACATATCTTGGAGGATTTGGAAGAGGAATAAAATACAATTAAAATGTATTTTGTGAAAACCAGGAAGTATATAAATTTTTAAAATATTATACAATATAATATATTTTACAAAATACCCTTTTGCTAAAGCTTGAAATTATTGAGAGCTTCACAAATGTTGAATTTGGCCTCTTTCTGTGTTTTCGATTATAACTCAGAATTGGCATTTATCTTTCCATATTTCCTTGTGAGTGACCTTGATATGCTTGTTTATGAACTTCGTCCTTTACTTATGACATACTTATTAATTTGGCAGTCAAATGAATAAGATATACCAGGGCCAAACATCCTTGTAAATTACACGAGTCTCCTGTGGACTGTACAAAGCCAGTAATTCACCAGGGGAATCTTGATGTTACTTGTTAATTACAGTTTTTTAATTCTCCTGTAAACACAGTTTATCAACTGAAAAATATGTTAACCATTAATTTTGGTTTGTCTTTTCTCTAATTGCACTAGTGACAGAAGATGTTCCTATAAACTCTACTAACCCATGATAGGTATTGAAGTCTCAAATAAAAACATACCAGTGTTAGTTGTGATGATTATGTTAGGTCACATATGGCAATGCTGCATGAACAGACTGTTTTGCCTTTAAGGATGTTAAGTTTGGTAAGTAACACAAAACTGGTCACATTGCTCA
This sequence comes from Cricetulus griseus, assembly GCF_003668045.3. Taxonomy (NCBI): domain Eukaryota; kingdom Metazoa; phylum Chordata; class Mammalia; order Rodentia; family Cricetidae; genus Cricetulus; species Cricetulus griseus. The sequence goes on from NW_023277030.1 coordinate 325,973, forward strand.
GTTTCTACTTTTTCATAGCTTTTAAGAAAGAACCAGCCTTTTGCCATTTACCACACTCTCATTGTTACCCCTCATTTTCTTTTTTTATCACCATTTTTTAAATTTATAAACAATCATTTTAACTATCAATTCCCTGATCCCTCTCCCTTCCATCATCCCATGCCCCCTACCAACCCTGCAACCCACCCCATACTAGCTCAGCAAGGATGGTGAAGCCTTCCATGAGGAATCACAAAAGACTGTCACAACATTTGGGGGAGGGTTTAGGAGTTTCTCCATGTATCTGGACTGAAATAGTATCCCTCCATAGGCAGTGGGCTCCCCAAATCCATTTGTGCTCTATGGATAAATACTGATTCCACTGTTAGACTGCCCATAACCTACTCAGGGCTCCTAACTGGGAACCACATTCAGAGGGTTTGGTTCAGTCCAATGCTGGTTCCCCACCTTTACGACTGGGGTCCTTGTGCTCTCACTAGTTTAGGTCAGTTGGTTCTGTAGTTTTCTCCAGCATGGTCTTGACTGCTTTGCTCATCCCTCCTCCCTCTCTACAACTGGATTCCAGGAGTATGGCTCAGTGTTTACCTGTGGGTGCCTGCTTCTGCTTCCATCATATAGTGGATGAAGGCTGTTCAGGGGGTCTGGTTTGCTGTCAGGCTGTTGTCCATGAGTTCCCACTTTTATCAGGTCAGCTGTTTCTGAAGGTTTTCCCAGTGTGGTCTTGGCCCCTTTGTTGGTCACTGCTCCATCTCAGAAAATGCACCTATTCATTACCCTTCACTTTCAAAAATCTTCTTCAATTCCTGCATGCATAAAGCAAATATTCTGTAATTTATTTTAAGGCCCTAAGAAACTCAATGCAATATCCGGATTTTCCCTTTCCTTATTATTATTAATGGTTTGAACAACATTATCTTCTGTGATTTTGTTTGCAGACATTCTTTTTGATTCACACACTTTCTATAAAAACAGAGATCAGCATGGAGAAAATCATTCCAGCAACTTCTTTCTTTTATTGTATCCATATGTGGGCTTATCCTTCCTTGAGAGTCAGAATAACTGATGGAGTCCTTGGATTCTCAGATGGATTGTGCATTGTCAAGCAGCACTGTATTTACATATTTTAAGCCAGATGTAAGTGAAAAGAAAAAGTGAGGATCCAGTAAAATTGTGGCATAGAAAAATAAGCCTCTTTATTTCAAATGTTAAGAAATTTCATTTAATTTATGCTACAATTTAGATTATAAGTTCTATGGCAGGTGTGATATGACATGAGTTTAAACATATAAATTTATGTGTTTAGACATATAAAATGTGATACAGATAGAAGTATGCAATTGAAAGTTAAATATATGGTTCATGGCTTCATCTTGGTACAAATCAGGATGTATGGAACTTTTCACATACTAAATAAGTTCTCACCCCATGTAAGTGTGTGCACTTCCGAAAATGAACATTGTACATAGCATTAGAAAAACATACTTAAGGTGAAGTTTAAGAAGTTTTCATTTTTCTCATTTTAAGTTCAATATAGATGAGATTTATTTAATATGCAAAATACTGATGATGGTTTTCCACTTCCAGAAATCATCCCATATCCTCCATTACTCAATGTCACCTATCAACATTCTCTTTCTCATTAGAAAACAGATATCTGAAATGCAAAATTAATGTAAAAGTATTAAAAACAGCAAACAAAATAGGACAAAACATACTGACAAACAATGGGGATACAATGTGAAGTATAAGAAACAAATACAGACACAGAAAATATAAGCACAAAACTGGAAAGCGTAATACACAAATGTATATAAGGTAAAATAAATAATAGTAATATAAAGGTAAAATAAAGAAGAAGAAAAAAATGTTCTCCCTCATGTCAAGCAATAGAGGGCCAACAAATATTTTTTAAAAATGTCATTTTGAGACTTTCTGATGGATTTGATTTCTTAAACTATTATACACCACGATTAGTGACTAATTTGTACATTGTATAGTTGGAATTGATATTCAATTTATACCATTAAGTTATTTCTTATATGAGAAAAGTGTAGGAATCCATAGTTAACTGAATATTCATTACAATAAAAGATGAATACATGGTACCTCAATCCCTTGTGTAACATAGAAAATTAGGATAGATTAACATTGCTGTCCTTTGAAATATTTCATGAGGATTGTACTATGTCATGTGCACAATGTCACCAAACCAGCTCATGGTAAACTTATTGGTAAATAAAATAAGGCTATCTTATGCATCCAACATGAAAGTTACACAATTTAAAAAATGAGAGTTCTGTTTCAGTATGAATGTTTGGTTCATTCCATTTCATGTACTTCTTGAAACCATGGAGATGCCTCAAAATTTCCTTCAATTCCAATTGCTCTCAACAAACATGGTAGTCTGAATTTCTGAAGAAGAGGTTAGCGATTACAAGCAAGATGATGATTCCTATACCTTTTCTCTATCATCCTCATGTAAATAATCAGGGATCTCCAGTTAAATTAGAAGACATAACTGTAGTATAGAAATTGTGTACTAAGGCCATAAGGATGAAGTTATGTGTATGGTATGTGGTTTATGTGCTAATCTTTGTGTGTGTGTGTGTGTGTGTGTGTGTGTGTGTGAGAGAGAGAGAGAGAGAGAGAGAGAGAGAGAGAGAGAGAGAGAGAGAGAGATAGAGAGACAGAGAAAGAGAGAGAAAGAGAGAGAGAGAGTGAGAGAGATAGAGAAAAGGAAAATCATTTTACCTATGCTATCCATGAATTGTTTTCTCCATGTCCATGGAGTCATAATATTCCTTCATGTTTAAACAATTGGCCACCAAACCAGGCCACCTGAACATGGGTGTCAGCTAGGAGCACTGGGCCATCTTATTTTACATATCTATCCCAGTTCCCTCACCTTTTCATCCTTCCATGTCCCCACCAGTTCCCCAAATGATATCCCCCATCAATGCCCAAGGGACGGTGAGGCCTTTGAAGGGTGATCATAAAAATCTGTCGAGTTTTGTGGGACAAGGTCTAGGCCCTCCATTGTTTATCTGGACTGAGAAATTATCCCTCCATGGGAAATGGGCTCCCAAAGTCTGTTCCTGCAGTAGGGATACATCATGGTTCCACTGCCAGAGGCGCCATAGACTGCCTTATGCTCCTAGCTGACACAACATTCAGGGGGGCTGGTTTAATCCTATGTTGGTTCCTCAGCTGTCAAACTGGGGTCCATGAGCTACCCCTTTTTCAGGTCAGCTGTTTATGTAGGTTTCTCCAGCCTGGTTCGACCACTTTGTTCTTCCCTCCTCCCTCTCTGAAATTGGGTTCCATGAGTTTGGGTCAGTGATTCCCTGTGGCTTTCCGATTCTGCTTCCTTCAGCTATTGGATAAAGGCTCTAGGTTGATAAGACTACAGTTACTTGGTCATTTCAATATGTACATTCAAGGAAACAGGAAAATGTATTGTAATTTTTTTCACATGTCTAATATTTTGTTGTTTGAATACTCATTAGAATTAAGAATTATTAATGAAAATGTAGAAAAATATTAAAATTACAAAGCATAGCTAGAACTGATTGGAAAAGAAATTTGCAAATAAATTAAAAATACCACTCATTTTTTTCCCACAGATGACATTTAGGGAAGGACACTCAGTTTAGCTGATGCAGTTTTGACTGCAAAATTGAAAATCAAAAAAAGGTAGAAACCAGGTCATGACTGGAATTTTCTATCACTTAATTATGTGCTCAGCCAACCAAACTTCACTTAATGTACTTTAAAAAATAATAAGTATATCTCAAAGCCAATATTCTCTCCAGAGCTTCTCTTTGTATACATCTGCTGATGAACAATCTAAGTAATAGAAGATTTAGGTACACAAAAATCAAGGTAAGCAAGTAAAGTAGCTTCTTCAGTGTTGAGAAAAATAGAGTGATCTCCTACTTGCAGTTGTCTCATTCTTCTCTTTATATGCGGAACACTGCAACCACACATGACTGATGCTGAAATCCATGTAGATAAAGTAATTAGATATCCCAGTTGACCAAACACTTTGGATTATGCCACATTCTCTGACTCGCAAATCCTAGAGAGTCTTATACTGGGATTTATATTATGCTGCTTCCTTCCTGTCAATTCAAGTGTTTGCTAAGAGACAGTGAATTTCTTTCCTTAGAAAAGATAATACCTGATCACAGTTTGCTTCCTTATTTAAATTCACTTCACAGTATTTTAATTCTTGTTTGATCGCTTTATTTAATCCTTACTCGGGTAGAGGAAAAGAGATTATCATAACCTATATATAATCAAAAAAAACTAGAAAACTGTCTTTCATATTATGCTCTCTACCTAAGAATTCAGAATCTTTTTATTCTTCTCTCGTTGATTTCCATGTACCATCCTAGAACCTGACCTGAAATATAGTTAATCATTTTGCTTGATGGAAATCTCATTGTGGATGAACTGTAGTTTTTTTTCATGTTGTGATCTTTGTTATTTTATATTTTTCAGTTGAATATCTCTGCATTTATTTGTTCCATTTTAAATCATGTATTGCATAATCTTAGAGAGCTACCTTTCTCTATAATAACTTTGATTTCCATTTTTTTATTTAAACTTATTTCATTTTATATACCAACCCCAGTTCCCCCTCCCTTTCTTTTTTACCACACCCTTTTCTTCCCCTTCCCATCACCCATCCACTACTCATAGGAGTATGGTCTTTTGTGGGGAGTCAACCAAATGTGGAATACCAAGTTGCTGAAGAAGACTCTCCTCCCCGTATGAAGGCTGAGAAAGCATCCAACCATATTGAATGGGCTCCAAAAGTTAAGGTCTTGCCTTGGGTTAGGTCTTGGTGCCTGTGACTGGGCTTCCCTGAACAGATCAAGTCACATAACTGTCACTCAGATTCAGAGATGATAATTTGGTTCCATGTAGGTTCTCCAGGTGTCAATCCATAGTCAGTGAGTTCTCACTATGTTGGGTCAGCTGTCTCTGTGTTTTTCCTCACATGCTATGATCTTAATAATCAGATTTGGAGTGTTCACAGTCATATCAACATTCTATGACTTTCTTTCTATAGAAGTGTATTATTGCAATCTTGTGTGAGTATTCCTATGCGGCATCATTTGTCAAAATTCCTGTGTTACTGTCTTATCTATGCAAAGTATGTGAGAATATTGTTATTGGTATGTATGTTATACTAAATTTATCATGGTAGCACACTCCAGATATGATTTATTCTAAGTGAATCAAAATATTTCAAAATTTTATGCTACTGTTTATATAAAATCTCTTATTCAGTTTATGTCCATATCACTCTGCATATAGGAGTTGTAGTTTTCTATTAAGTTATCATATTGCTTCACACTTTAAAGAGCCAAGACCTGTTCCTGGTGTCAATTTCCTGTGATAACTAATGAGCTATTTAGTACCTTAATAAAGCATGCCTGAACTTTTGGTTATTCTACATGCATTTCCACTTACATGTACAGATAAATTTTGCTGCCCAAAGGGCACATGTGATGTCACTATTTAATTAAGGTCACTCTTCTCTATGAATAATACAGTACATAAGAAGGAGCAGTAGAATCCTGATTTTGTTCAGTGATTTTCTTTCCTCTCATTTATAATTGTATTTTATGCCCATTGGTGGGAGGAATATAAACTACCTATACATTGTTCTCTTAAACCTATCGGCAGGAAAATGAGTTAATTAAGTTTCACACGTCTTCATGCACACTTGCTTCATAATATTGTTGAGGTAGAGAGTAATGAATTTGTGATTGTGTTATTACGTGATAACATTTAGAATGGCAAAATTTAAGGTGCCAAACTGAAATATATGATCAATATCTAAGGCTAATAATCAAGGTGTGTTTTAATACAATCACACTAATTTTTTACTTTATACATTTTATTGCTAGATGAGTAAAGAATCATAGCTCTTATCCTTTATGAATGATTTTAATTGTGAGAAAAGTTCCATAACCCCCAAATGATTACATTCTACTCCACATTTGTGAAATTTTTCATGGAGGTTTGTGTAGTATTATTGAATTCAAATAAGCACAGGTATGAAATTTATTGTTTGACATTTCTGGAAAAGAATTTATACTATTTAAATAACGTCTATATTAGAAAGACATACGTTTCATGTATTTGGACAGTAAATTTAAAAAATCCTGAGGAATCACCATACTGATTTCCAAAGTGCCTGTACGAGTTGGCAGTCCCACCAGCATTGAAAGAGTGTTAATCTTTCTCCACATCCTCTCCAGCACAAACTTTCATTGGTGTTTTTGATTGTAGCCACTCTGACAAGAGTAAAATGGTATATTTGAGTTGTTTTGATTTGCATTTCCCTGATGGCTAAGGATGTTGAACACTTTCTTTGGTGTCTTTCAGTCGTTTTAGATTTCTCTATTGAGAATTCTCTATTAAGTTCTATACCCAAGTTTTTAATTGGATTATTTGGTGTTTTGGAGACTAGCTTCTTGAGTTCTTTGTAAATTTTCGAGATCAACCCTCTGTTAGATGTGGTCTTGGTAAATATCTTTTCCCATTCTGTGGCCTGCTGTTTTGTCTTGATTACTGTGTCCTTTGGCTTGTGGAAGCTTCTTAGTTTCAGGAGGCCCCATTTATTAATTGTTGATCTCAGCTTCTGTGCTACTGGAGTAATGTTATGAAAGCAGTCTCCTGTACCAATTCATTCAAGGGTATTTTCCACTTTTTTTTTTAAAGGTTCGGTATGGCTGGATAATGTTGAGTACTTTGATCCATATGGACTCATGTTTTGTGCATGGCAATAGACAGGGATCTATCTGCTGTCTTCTACATGCCCGCAAAATCAGGTGTTTGCAGCTGTGGGGGAATAATATCTGTGTTTTCAACTCGATTCTATTGGTCTACCTGTCTATTTGTGTGCAAATACCAAGATGTTTTCAGGACTATAATTCTATAATAGGAGTCAGGTATGGTCATGCCCCGAGAAGTTCCTTTGGTGTACCTGGTGTACCTTTGGGGTATCCTGGATCTTTTGTTTTTCCATATAAAGTGGAGAGTTATTCTTTCAATGTCTGCGAAGATTTGTTCTGGGATTTTTACGGGGATTGCATTGAATCTAAAGATTGCTTTTGGCAAGATGGCCATTTTTACTATGTTGATCCTACCTATCTAAAACCATGGGAGAACCTTCCATTTTCTGGTATCTTCTTTAATTTCTTTCTTTAAAGACCCCAAAATTTTAAGATACAGATCTTTCACTTTTTTGGATTGACTACTTCATTTCTGATTTGTATTCCCTAGATCTCCTTTTGTTGTCTTTTTGCTGTAGCTAGAACTTCAAGGACAATATTGAAGAGTTATGGAGAGAATGGAAAGCCTTGTCTTGTCCCTGATTTTAGAGAAATTTAATTTGGTGTTGGCTGTCAGTTTTCTGTATATTGCTTTTATTATGTTAAGGTATGTTCCTGTTATCCCTGATTGCTCCAAGATCTTTATCATGAAGTGGTGTTGGATTTTGTCAAAGGCTTTCTCAGCATCTAGTTAGATGATCATGTGTTTATTCCCCAGTCCCTTTATATGGTGTATTACCTTGATGGATTTTCATATGTTGAACCATCCTTGCATCCCTGGGATAAAGCCAACTTGATCATTGTGGATGACTTCTCTGATATATTCTATTATTCTATTTGCCAGTATTTTATTGACTATTTTTGCATCAATGTTCATGAGGGATATTGGTCTGTAGTTCTCTTTCTTAGTTGTGTCTTCCTGTGGCTTGATTATCAAGGTTATTGAAGCCACATAAAATGAGTTTGACAATGACCCTTCTGCTTCTATTTTGTGGAATATTTTAAGAAGAATTGCTGTTAGCTGTTCTTTGAATTTTTGGTAGAATTCTGCACTGAAGACATCTGGTCCTGGGGAGATTTTTGATGACTACTACTATTTCATTAGGGGTTAAGTTGCTTATATGTTCTTGATTTAATTTTGGTAAGTGAAATATGTCCAGAAAATTATCCATTTCCTTTCGATTTTTGAACTTTGAGGAATACAGTTTTTGAAGTATGACCTGATTTTTCACTGGATTTCCTCTGTGTCTGTTGTTATGTCCTCCTTTTCATTACTGATTTTATTAATTTGCATGTTCACTCTCTGCTGTTTGGTAAGTTTGGATAAAGGTTTGTCTATCTTGTTCTTCTTCTCAAAGAACCAACTCTTTGTTTTGTTGATTCTTGGTAATGTTCTCCTAGTTTCCACTTTATTGATTACAGCCCTCAATTTGATCATTTCCTTGTGTCTATTCTTCCGGGGTACATTGGCTTCTTTATGTTCTAGAGTTTTCAATTGTGCTGCTAATTCTCTGGTGATTATTATTATCATCATTTTTTCTTCATGTGGGCACATAGCACTATGAGAATTCCTGATAGCACTGCTTTCAAAGTGTCCCATAAGTTTGAGTATGTATTGTCTGCATTGTCATTGAATTATAGGAAATTTCTATTTTTTTTTTAAATTTCTTCCTTGGCCCAGGAATTGTACAAGTGGTTGTTACTTAATTTCCATGAGTTTGTAAGTTTTCTGCAATTTGTGTTGTTGTTGAATTCTAACATTAAATCATGGTGGTCTGATAAGATACGGGGGGTTATTTTAATTTTTGTACCTGTTGAGGTGTGTTATGTTGACAAGTATGTGTGCAATTTTAGAGAAGATTCCATATGGCACTGAGAAGAAGGTGTATTGTTTTGTGTTCAGATGGAATGTTCTAAAGATGTCTGTTAAACCAATTGGGCCATAACTTCTATTAATTCCTTTGTTTTTTTGTTAAGTTCTATATGGTGCTACAGGCAAGTGGTGAGAGTAGGGTTTTGAAATCTCCCACTATAAGTGTGTGCAGTTTTATGTGTGATTTGAGTTTTAGTAATATTTCTTTAATGAACATGGATGCCTTTGTATTTGGGGCATAAATGTTCAGAAGTGAGACTTCCTCCTGATGGATTTGGATTTCTCCTATGATGAGTAGGAAGTGACCTCCTTTATCTGTTTTGATAGATTTTAGTTTAAAGTCCAATTTTTTGGATATTAGCATTGCTATGCCTGCTTATTTCTTTGGTCCATTTGATTGGAAAATCTTTTCCCAACCTTTAATTCTTAGGTTCCATCTGTCTTTGAAGTTGAGGTGTGTTTCTTGTATACAGCAGAAGGATGGATTCTGTCTTCTTACTCGCTCTGCTAACCTGTGTCTTTTTATGAGCAAGTTAAGACAATTAATATGGAGGGATATTAATGATCATTGATTGTTCATTCTTGTTTGTTTTGGATTTGCTGGCGTTGGTAAAATTATATGTGGGTTTCCATCCCTTTTTTTCTTTTTTTTTGGCTGTTGGTAAAGTGGGATTATCTATTGCCCGTAATTTTCTTGTTGTACTTGAGTTAAATTCCTTGGGTTGCAGTTTTCTTTCCAGAACATTCTGTAGGGCTATATTGGTGAATATGTATTGTTTGAATATGGTTTTGTCATGGTATTTCTTATTTTCTCCATGTTTATAGATTGAAAGCTTTTCTGGGCTGGCATCTGCGGTCTCTTATTGTACTTAGAATATCTATCCATGGCTTTCAGAGATTCCATGGAAAAGTGAGGTGTAATTCTGATAGGTTTGCCTTTATATGTTACTTGATTTTTTCCTTTGCTGCTCTTAACATTTACTCTTTGATCTGTATGTTTGCGGCTTTGATTATTATGTGGCAAGGAGAATTTTTTTTTTGTCCAGTATATTTGGTGTTCTGTAGGCTTCTTATACTTACAGTGGCATGTCTTTCTTCCGGTTGAGGAAGTTTTCTAATATGATTTTGTTGAATATGTTCTCTATACCTTTGAGTCACATTCTTCTTTACCTATTATTCTTAGGTTTGGTCTTTTCATGGTATCCCATATTTCTTGGATATTTTGTCTTAGGGATTTGTTGGACTTAAGATTTTCTTTGGTTGATGAGTCTATTTCTCCTAGTGTATCTTCAACTCCTGAGATTCTCTCTTCCATCTCTTTTATTCTGTTGGTTATACTTTCATCTGTAGTTTGTAATTGTTTATCCAGTTTTTCTACTTCCAGCATTCATTCAGATTGTGCTTCCTTTATTGTCTCTATTTCAATTTTTAGGTCTTGAAGTGTTTCCTTGAAATATGTGTTGATATCTTCTATTTTTTGGTTTGCTTTTTTTCTTCCATTTCTTTAAGAAATATTCTCCTATCATCTCTAAAGCCCTCCATCATTTTCATGAAGATGATTTTAAGGTCATTCTCTTCTGCTTCATCTTCATTGTGGTTTTCTGGTCTTGCAGGTCTATGGTCCTTAGTCTCTGGTGGTGTCATATTGTATTTTCTGTTGTTGACTGTGCTTTTATATTGTCTTCTTGCCATCCTTTCTTCTGGCGGGTGTAGAAGGAGTCTCTTCCTCTCCTGGTGGGTATGGGCACAAATTTCCCTTCTGGTAGATGCAAACAATTCTAATACTCTGGTGTCTGTCCTCTTTTCCTGGATGGAGGCAGGACTGTTACTGGAGCCTTGGTAGTCTCTGATTATGCTGGAGCACACTGGCTGTGTTTGGATCCTGTAAGCAGACCTCTGGAATCAAGTGTCCCCGATTATGGCAGGGGAACATGAACCAGATGCAGCCCCTGTCCTCAGGTATAATTTTCAGTATCTGCTACCTCTTACACAATGGATGAATAGAAAACTCACCTTGTGGAAATAACTGCGGAATACTTGAGTAAAGTCAAAAATCTCATTATTCATTCAGAGAACACTTGCATGTTAAAGTCTTGATCTAATGTGGAGGAATATCTGATCCGCATACATTTTGGTATTTGAAACAAATGTATCTTGGAAAATTATACCTATTGTAGCATTTTTTTACACATATTTTAATCATCTTTTTCTAATGGAGTTTTATTTTGGCAAATTACTAGAATATATAAATGGAAGCAAATATTTAAAATTTTACAGTAGGTGGGGACATATGGAAAAATATTAATGATGACTGAACAAGTATTATAAATAAATATAAGTAGTAATAATAATTGACAAATTTTACTTTAACACATATGTAAATATAACAGCATTGTTTCTTGCTTTGGTTTTCACATGATGTAAATCAACATGATACTTTTAAGCTAACGGTAAACTACAAGCCTTTTGTTTGCTCACAGTTTCATAGGTTTCAGTCTATGATGGAAGCAGCATGTTGTTCTGGTCCTCTGGCTTTAAGTCAAATTCTCAAACGCACTCATGATTTGCATGTTTTCTTATGTTTTACATGATAGAATATGATAGTACTATGACGTTAACTTCTTCACATTTTCAAATTCAAAGTGAAAGTCCTTAGAAACTCAAACTTAAGAAACTGTCCCAAAAAATGGCATTTCAATGTCTTTAAAAGAGGGACACACATTTGAGATAAATATATCAATGTATTCTTGTTTGAATTTTCCTCCTGTGTTTGTGGATTATGATAATAATTACAGCAGATATTTCAGTTTGAATGCCATATGTTTTAAATACAAATAAATATATAATAGACTATAATGCAAAGGTACAGAGAAGAAATTAAAATTAATATATTTCAAATATCAATCTTTCAGGACACAAGCTGTGTATTACACTCTGGGTTATATGTGTCTATCAGATATTATTCTAAAAATTCCCCCCTCTTTAAACCCTGTTATAAGAAGTATAAGTTATAATTAGAAAGAATTTGTATTACAAATCTGTGTAGCATTTTCTCGGTAACAAAACACTGAGAATTATTTGTCTCCATCATACCTAAGTTCTGATCGGATGTGATATGATGTTATGTTGATCTTATTTGAACTCAGTGTGTGATCTTGCATTAGAGAAAGCATGTAAGAATGATCATAGATCAAATTTACCTAAATAATTATTGTTTCTTTAGGAATTACATCTTAAATGTACACGCTAATATTTCTAAATGGTAAATTCAAACTCTTATTTGATATAGCTTCTTTTTACAGTTGAATAAATGTGGATGGTATGGTTCTTTATTGTATGTGTGAGTATATGAGGAATTTGCCTAATACAGCTATTTCATATATATATATATATATATATATATATATATATATATATATATATATCAGTATGGCCTTTAGAATGCAAAGGATAATTATCTGTGAATCAGTTGAGATTGATAAGAGAAGAAAAATAAATCAAGGGGTTGAGTTAACACTATGAAATAATATGCTTGTTTTGTTCACAGGTCCAACTTTATTAATATTTAAAGTAGCTTATATGTGAAACACCACCAAGTTGTTTTTCTTGAAGTGCATTAATGTAATTCATAGACAACTCAGTGTATCTGTAGCATTGTGTAAGTATCTCATTCTTCAGGGGAGAAAATTGTTTTTGGATTTTTCCCATAAGGTACAAAAATATGTTTACATTTTAACTGTAGCAATTATGCTACCACAAATATTTTACTCATGTGTTTTTAAATGCACATGAATGGATGAAGTTTGCATGTTCTCCTTTCAATAGATTTGCACCATTTCAGTGTTGCCTATAGAAGTCCTCAACAAAAGGCATTCTGTATATCAGGGTATTTTTAAGGCAATCATGAAGGGAAATATAGATGTGTTTTGAGATATCTTAAATAAGTAAACAAACAGACTTTGCATTGAATTCTGTAAATTGGATGTTCGTCATCCCAACTACATTAATAAACTCTGTCCTTTATATTATCATTGTTACCAAAATATGGATGATATAAATTCTTGTGGTAATATTAAGTAGACTATAATGTCATTGATCCTCATATAGAGACATAAGAGACATCAGCATTGTCTCCAATGATCATTTTCTGAAGATTATTTAGAAGTGATATAATATAACTGAAATTAAATGCACACCTTATATATAATGACCTTGAAATTTATTTAGACTCACAAGAAAGGTGACATTTTAGAACTTTTAGTTTTAATACTCTTCAAGGAATGCCAAAAATAATGTCCTAGATAATCCATTTAAATTATTATTTCATCTTTGCCTTGGTGTCAGAAATGAGAAGGAGAGGATTGTTCATCTGAAAAAGAAATAAAGTCTGTGCTTAAAGTATTGTAGCCTTGAAAATTTCTTAGTACTGATATATTCTGTATGTTCCCTATATACTCTGATAAAACTTTACTAAGACTTTTGTGAGAAGCCTCAATATACTAATCTGCAGCCTGCGTGACTACCTAGGATTACCTTTTTGAAAATTAAATACGATTAAATCACAATTTAGGCAAGATTTTCATGGACACTTCTTTTGGATTTTCCTATGTGGAATCTGGCAAGAGGAACAAATCTCACTGAAGAAATGAGGGAAGGATATTTTAAACTGACAAAAGCACTGGATATTCCTATTGAAAACATGAAAAATGTGTACCAAAATGGTAAATTCAACACTTTTTTCCAAGTAAAAGGGAGGGGAATTTAAAGCAAACTACAAAGAATCTTGATGTCCATCTCCGCTGCAGAGAAATAGCAATGAAAATCCTTGAAAATCCTGAGATTAATTCACTTTTTTCTTTCCTTCTCTTTTTTGCATTTCAAAGATGCATGTCCTAATTGAAAGCCTTTATTCAGTGACTAAACTATTAATAATTACTCCTCTTGAGTCATTTGAGAATGTTTTCCTGTTAACTCAGTATTGAAAACAATACTAAAATAATTATAAATGATAAATAATAAAACAATAACAAATCATCCTTGAAGAATGGTGTATGTTGTGTTTATCATGTTGGATGTAACCCATGTAAAATAAATGAAACCATTTTTTGGTAGTGTAATGATTTTTAAGTCAATAGTTAACTTTTTCCTAAAATTCTCTTGATAATGAAATCTGAATTATGATTAAGCTTTCATAATTTTGTCATATCTATATTATAAAAGCTTAATATATATCCTAATCAAAACACTCATCACTGACATATATTTTACTAATGAATCTGTAGAATCTCTCTTATTCACCTATTATTATATGAGAAAAATCTCAACTTAACTAATTAAAATATGAATAACCAAACTGAGTACAATCCTGAAAATATGAGCAAATATCAAATGATTAGCCATAGGGGGAACTTTTGTGTAATTTATTTCTGAGAACTGATTAAACCCACACAACATCAATAATTCATTAATTTTTATTAATGGTATAAAAACACGATTCTTTTGATACCATCTAACTTTGTTTTTATTATTATTTAATGAATGAAGACCATGCCTATTTGCAACAAGAAATTTGTTGAAATAGACTTTCATTCCCATTTTAGTTTCATTTTTCCTGTGGAGTCCAGTTAAGGCTTTGGGTGTCATGAACCAATGCCCTTCCATGCCATGAGGATTGGTGGATTTTTCTATGATTAAGAGAATTAAAAACAAACACTTGATTACTCCACACACTGATAATGAACTCCTATTGCTGGAAACACTGTGTATTTCAAGGATAGGGCCAAAAAACCATTGAGCTGGACCTGACTGGAATGTCTCCACTTTGAGATCTGACTTTCATGGTAGCAGAAGTTTCCATGCAAGGTTTCAAAGGAAGGAAATTACCAACAATCAATCATACCAGATTTTGATGCTGAAGAACAACTTTAATGGCCAAGATGGGATGATAACCCAAATGGTCCTATACTTGCATGCACACACTAGTTGAAAGCCACAGTATAATTTGCTTTTGTTTTATGTAGCATTTATTTTTTTATATTTTTCTTCCATTGAAAATAGCTAAACACAATTTTGCCTCCACCAATTTTTCCTAGTTCCTCCCTATCTGTTTTCATACCCAGATGGATCCATATACAATCTGTGTCTTGTTAGAAAACAAAAAAGGCTCTGTTCTTCTTTTGGGAAACTTGGCCCATCGACATGGTACAGATTGGTGGCAAAATCAGATGGGTAAATGATGACTCCTGTACACATACACAGACGCAAACACACACACACACACACACACACACACACACACACACACACACACACACACGCCTGCACTATGAACAATGTTCTTAAACATCCATGCTCAAAGAAATTCAAAGCCACAGGTTACTGGGGCATTCTGTTTTCTCATGATTCCTGGTAAATTGTCCGTTTAATATGGAAGATTTTTCTTTTTTAGACATGATTATTTTATTTTAAAACAATATATGCTCATTTTACATACCAATTTCCTTTCCTACTCTCTTCCCTCCTGCTGCTCATCCTACCTTCTCCCCACCAAACCCATCCACTCCTCAGAGAGTACAAGGATTCCCATGGGGAGTTAATAAAATCTTGCACATCTCTTTGAAGCAGGCCCATGGCTTTCGCTCCTATATGCAGGCTGAGCAAGGCATTTCTCCATAAAGAATGGGATCCAAAAACGCCAGTTCAAGTACTTATGAATAATTTCTGTTCCCACTGGCAGTGGCCTCACAGACGGCCCAAGCCACACAACTGTCACCAACATTCATAGGACCCAGTTTAGTCCCATGCAAGTTCCCTAGATGTCATTCAGGAGTCAGTGAGTGATGACTAGCCCAGGCAGCTTTTTCTGTGGGTATGCCCAAAATGGTCTTGATCCCTTTTCTGATATTATTGATCCTCCCTCTCTTTGACTGGACTCTCGCAGCTCAGCCCAGTTCTTAGCTGTGGATCTCTGAACCTGCTTCCATCAGTTGTTAGATGAAGGTTCTATGATGATAACTCAGGAAGTCATCAATCTTATTACAGGTCAGTCCGGTTCAGGTACCTTATCCTGTAATGATTAGGGTCTTGGGTGGGGTCATCTTTGTGGTTTTCCAGGAATTTCCATAGAGACAGGTTTCTCCCTACACCATGATGACTCAAGATATCTCTATCGCTGCTCTCCCTCAGTTTTACCGCATCTCCACCATCCAGTTCCCTCATGTTTTGTCCTCCCTAATCTTTTTCCATTTCCCTCCCATTACACCTTCCCTTCTTCCACACACTATACTCCAAATATTCTCAGGAGATCTTTTCTATTTACCTTTTCTGAGGGAGATCCATGTATGTCTCCCTTGGGGTTCTCCTTCATGCATATTTTCTCTGGGGTCATGAGCAATAGGATGGATACACTTGCATTGTGTCTATTGTCCACTTATGAGTGAGTACATACCATATTTGTCTTTCTGGGTCTGGGTTACCTGACAAAGGATATTTTCTTTTCTAGTTCCATCCATTTTCCTGCACATTTAATGATGCTATTTTTTTTACCCTGAGTAGTACTCCAATGTGTAAATGTAACACATTTTCTTTACCCATTTTTCAGTTGAGGTGTGTCTAGATTGCTTCCACATTCTGTGTATTGCAAGTAATGCTTCTATGAATATATTTGAGCTAATGTTCTTGTGTTACAAGAGTGCATCTTTTGGTTATATGCCCAAGAGTGGTATTGCAGACTCTTATGGTAGATTGATTCCCTATTTTATGAGAAAAGACAATACTGATTTCCACAGTGGTTTTACAAGTTTGCACTCCCACTAGCAACGGAGAAATGTTTCCCTTATTTTTCATCTTCTCCAGCATAAACTATCATTGGTCTTAAACTTTGAAATTACAGGTACCTTATCTTGTCTTGTGATTTACACCTGTATTACCCTAAAAAGATAAGCAAATGTGAATGTTACACACACACACACACACACACACACACACACACAGAGAGAGAGAGAGAGAGAGAGAGAGAGAGAGAGAGAGAGAAAATGCAGCATTTCTCAACTTTATCAACAAATATTCAGCCGGGTGGTGGCGGTGCACACCTTTAATCCCAGCACGAGGGAGGCAGAGGCAGGCGGATCTCTGTGAGTTTGAGACCAGCCTGGTCTACAAGAGCTAGTTCCAGGACAGCCTACATAGCCACAGGAAAACCCTGTCTCAAAAAAAAGGCAAAAAAGACAAATATTCATTACATATCTCTACAGATACAACAATCTGATAAGTGATTAAAATACAAACACAAAAAATATGACACCAAAGTTTCTGTCATTTAACTCAATATGAACATCACTTTTTCCAAGCAGTTTTATTATGATTTTATTTTTAAATATGTGTATGTCAGAAGGCCTTGTGTTCCTTCAATCATGAATTAAAATGTTGTGATATGTGCCTAATGTGTCTGGAAAAGGAGGATCAAACATTGGAAGCTTAGAGAGGTGTGTGGAAGGAAGCTGAAGACTGCCAGACAAAAGTATTTGGTCCTCTTTCAGGCTCCATGGTAGGCTAATAGAATAGAATCATTAGATCTTATATTATCTTATTATATATGATCTCAGATCCAAGTTCACAATTCTCATATCAAATTGAAGTTCAAGTACCTGGAATAGGTTATACCTAATCAAGCTTTTGGTCAAGGGGTTCTATGGAAAACGGACAAAACCTTAGTCTATTGCAACTCTGTAAGCGACTGTCAACACATTGCTATCAAGGCTACTTTGCTGAAGATAATACCTACAAAATAATTTAAAATGCAGAAAGTGAGGGATGCAAAAAGAAAACGTATTGGTTAAGAGCACCTGCTATACTCACAAAGCACTTATTCTCAGTATTCATCACTTTAATTGGTTCATACAACCATCTTTAATTGTACTAGTAGGGGCTTATGAAACCACCTATTTGCATCTCTTCCCAATGTACTCATGTAGTAGATATATAGACAGTCATGAACATGAACAAAACTTAAAGTAATATCCAAAGCCAAACATATTGACAAAAGAATATAAAAATGCAACCTAGAAGACTATAAAAGATGATTTGTTAAATTAAATTACAATATCTTGTCAATCTGTCTTAAAACAAGAAAACTGTAAATTTTGATGTACTATCTCAATTTAGTTTTATACTATCAATAATTTAAAGACTTTCCAAATAAAGAAAAATATTTATCATCCTCAATCACACTCTATCATGTTCCTAGTGATAATTACTCACATACATGATTTAAAATATTTTACCATAATATTATGAGCTAACATTGGAGAAGGTCTTAATTGACATTGCTTTGGGAATTAATTTAAGTGTGATTACACATATGTAATAAATGTGACTAGTTATGTGAGAAATTCATGTGTGATAATCTGTGACAAAAAATAAGAAAAAAACACATATGACAATGTTCCCTTAAAATTACTATGGTGTGTCTGTGATGATGTATTAAATTGAAAACAAATCTACATACTTATAATATATAGTATTCAAAATTGTAGGCCATGGTTGAAGGTTGTCTTATATAAGTTTGTGAACCGTTCAGATTCCTAAAATGTGAATGGTCTTAGTGTGCCCTTATTATATTACAAATACTCTACATTTGGTAAAAAAAAAAAAAAAAAAAAAAAAAAACTACAAATGTAATGGAGTTTGGGGCTCGCATTCTTTAAAATTGCAGCCCATGGTTTATTAGAAACTGTTGGAAAAAAATTTGATTAATTTCCAAAAAGATGCTTGAGTTTTGAAAAATAACCCATATTCACCTTGAAAACTATAAATAATTCACTCTGAATTCTGTTGCAATATATAATAAAAATATAAATTGTAAAATGCAAGGCGCAATTTCTGAAATTTTGAAATGAATGTTTCAGATTGAACTAATTTCCTATACTAGAAGAAGTGAATATATACATATATTGTTGTATATATTCAACACACTATCTTTAGAAATAGAAAAAAGATGTAACTTTCTTCTTTTTTATTAATTTATGTGTTATATGCCATTCCCAGTTCCCCCTCTGTCCTCTTCTCCCACACCCTCAACTAAACCCCTCCTTTCTTCTGCTCCTTGGTGAGTGTAAGGCTTCCTCTAGGAAGTCTACTAAATCTGTCCCATCATCTCATGTATACAAGAATAAGGCACCGCTCCACACCCTGCACCCTTGTGAATAGGCTGCATATGGTATCTCTCCATATACAATGGGATCCACTAGGTCAGTTTATAAGTTAGTGTTAGATCTTAGACTCACTGCCACTGCCCTCACGTATTGTCCCAGTCACACCATTGTCACCTATATTGGGGGAGCACAGATTGGTCTTATGCAGATTAAAGATTTGTCAGACCTGATTCAGTGATCTCTCACTACTATGGATCAGTGGATTCTGTGGATTTCCTCATAATGGTCTTACTCCTTTGTTTATATTATCACTCCACCCTTACTTCAATTGGACTCAAGTAGCTTGGCCCATTGTTTAGTTATGGATTTCTGCATCTGCCTCCATCTGTTTCTGGAAGAGGGTACTAGTTTCTCTGGGGTTGTGGATTGTAGACTTGGTATCTTTTGCTTTATGTCTAGTATCCACAAAGGAGTAAGTACATACTATATTTGTCTTTCTGGTTTTAGGTTACCTCACTAAGGATTTTTTTCCTAGTTCTGTCATTCACCTGTGAATTTTAGGATGTCATTGTTTCTTACGACTGCGTAGTACACCATTGTATAAATATACCTCAATTTCTTAATCCATTCTTTAGTTGAGGGGCATCTATATTGTTTCCAAGATCTGGATATTGGAATAATGTTGCTATGAACATAGTTGAGCATCTGTCCTTGTGGTGTGAATCTCCCTCCTTTTGGCATATGTATGCCAAACAGTGGTATTCAGGGTCTTGAGGTAGGTTGATCACTAATATTCTGAGAAATTGCCACACTGATTTCCACAGTGGTTGTATAAGTTTGTGCACCCACAAGCAGTGGAGGACTGTACTTCTGTCCCATTTCTTCTCAAGCATAAGCTTTCATTTTTAGTTTTAATCTTAGCCTTTCTGATCAGTGTAAGATGGAAACTCAGATTGGTTTTGATTTGTATTTCCCTGATGACTAAGGATGTTAAGCATTTCCTTAAGTGTATTTCCAACATTTGAGATTGATCTGTTGAGAATTCTATATTTAGATCTCTACCCCATTTTTTAATTCGATTATTTGGTAGTTTTATTTCTAGTTTCTTGAGTTCGTTGTATATTTTGGAACTCAGCCCTCTGTCAGATTTGGGGGATTGGAGAAGATCTTTTCCCATTCTTGAGGGAATTGTATTGTCTTGTTGACCATGTTTTGTGATTAACAGAAGCTTCTCAGTTTCAGGAGGTCCCATTTATTATTGTTGCTCTCAGAGCCTATGCTACTGGCATTCTATTTCGGAAATGGTCTCACGGTCCTGTATGTTCAAATGTGTTTCCAAATTTCTCTTCTGTGAGGTTCAGTATGGATGGATTTATTTTGAGGTCTTTTATACATTTGGACTTTAGTTTTGTGTATGGCCATAGATATGGATCTACTTTCATTCTTCTACATGTTGTAGAAGCCAGTTGTACAAACACCATTTTTTGAATGTGCTTTCTTTTTTCTATTTCATATTTTTAGATTCTTTGCCAAAAATTAGAAAGTCTTCTTAGTTGTGTGGGTTGATATCTGGGTCTTTGAGTCTGTTCCTTAGTCAAACTTTCTGTTTTTATGCAAATATCAAGGTGTTTTCATAACTATAGCTCTATAGTAGAACTTGAAATCCGTGATGATGATGTCCCAAGATGATTCCTTATAGTACAGAATTGCATTAGTTATCCTGGGTTTTTTGATTTTCCATATGCATTTGAGTATTATTCTTTCAAGTTATGTGAAGAATTGTGCTGGGATTTTGATGGCAAATGCATTGAATCTGTAAATTACTTTTGGTAGGACTGCCATCTTTACTATGTTGATCCAAACTCTTCAAGAACATGGGAGATCATTCCATTTTCTGGTATCTTTGTTAATTTATTTCTCTAAGACTTGAAGTTCTTGTCACAGAGGTCTTTCACTTATTTGTTTGGAATTACTCCAGGATATTTTATGCTATTTGCAGCTATTGTGAAGGGTGATGTTACTTTGAATTTTTTCTTATCCCAATTTTCATCTGTATATGTGAAGGCTACTGATTTTTTGAGTTAATCTTGTATCCTGCTACATTATTGAAGGGCTTTATCAGTTGTAGGACTTCCCCAGTAGAAATTTGGGGTCACTTATGCATACTATCATATCATCAGCCACTATGGAGTGTTTGACTTCTATTCCAATATGTATCCCCTTGATCTCTTTTCGTTTTCTTATTGCTATAGCTAGAAAGTTGACTAAAATGATGGATATGGAGACAGTGGAAAGCTTTGTCTTGTAGCTGACATCAGTGGGGTTGCTTTGAATTTCTCTCCATTTAGTTTGATGTTGGCTGTTGGGTTACTATATATTGCCTTTATTATGTTTAGGTATGTTCTTTGTATCCCTATACTCTCCAAGATATTTATCAGGAAGAAGTGTTGAATTTTGTCAACTGATTTTTAAGCATCTAATGAGATGATCATGATTTTTTTCTTTCTGTTTGTTTATATGGTGGATTACATTGTAGATTTTTGTATGTTGAAACTTTGCTATATCTCTGGGATGATTCATACTTGGTCATGGTAGATGATTTTTTAGATATGATCTTGAATTTGGTTTGCCAGTATTTTCTTGAGTATTTTTGCATTTTTGTTCATGGGAAAAATTAGTCTGTAATTCTATTTCTTTGTTGTGTCTGTGTGATTTGGATTTCATGATAACTCAAGTTTCAACAAAAGAGTTTTGCAATATTCCATCTGTTATATTGTGTGAAATAATTTGAACAATATTGGTCCCAGATCTTCTTTGAACATCTGGTAGAATTCTGCACTGAATCCATCTGTACGTGGTTAGGAGACAATTGATAACTGTTTCTATTTCCTTAGTGGTTATATCTGTGTTTAAGTTGTTTATCTGTTCTTGATTTAATTTTGGCATATGGTATTTATCTAGAAAAATTTCCATCTCTTTAAAGTTTTTTTTAGTTAAAAATATATCCTGAGTTAAAAGTAGATCATATTTTTAACTATTAGGTAAATACTGTTAGTAGGATTCCTGAATCATATGGGTTCCATTTTTAATATTTTTGGAATACTCTCTGTATTCATTTACATAGAGACTTCATCATTTTACATTCCCATGAACAAAGTGTAAGAGCTGAATTTTTTCATATTATTGTTATTTTTGTGTTAATCTCCCAACAGGTGTGGGATGACAGCTCATGTATTTTTTCTAATTTTTTTATTATTTCAAATTAGGAACATGCTACTTTCACATGTCAATCATTTCTCACTCTCACTGACCCTGCCCTCCCACCACCTGCCCCTAGCTACCATCCACCCCATCCACTCTCCACTATGTCGGAATGATAGGGCCCTGGACAGTGGCTCCCCAAAGTCTACCACATCATGCTGGGCCAGGCTTAGGACCTTCCCAATGTGTCCAGGATAAGAGTGCATCCCTTAACATGTGAGGGGCTCTCAAAGTCCCTTCTTATACTAGGGAAAAATACTAATCCACTACCAGGGTGCCCCTAGAGTGCAGAAGCCTACTCATTGATATCCATGTTCAGGGGACTGGATAAGTCCTGTGCTGGCCTCTCAGGCAGCAGGCTGGCGTCGACGTTCTCCTCCTTCTTCAGGCCAAGTGTTTCTGTGTGCTTCACCAGCCTGGTACAAAACCCTTTGATCTTCATTCCTCCCTCTTTGGAACTAACTTCCAAAGTTCAGGTCAGTGTATATCTGTGGATGTCTGCCTCTGATAGCATCAGCCACTGGATGAGGTCTTTATGATGGCAAAAAAGTAGTCATCAGCCTCATTATAGGGGAAGGGCATTTAGGTTATCCTCTCCACCACTGCCTAGTTTGTTAGTTCATGTCATCCTTGTAGGTCTTTGCAAATCTCCCAAGTGCCAGATATCTCCTCAAACCTATAATGACTCCCTTTAATATGGTATCTCTCATCCTGCTCACCTCTATCATTCCCCCAACTCAATATTACTGCTCCTCCATTTCCTCCTCTCCTCTCCACTTCCCCTCTCATTTTGACAGATCCCTCTCCCCTACCCTCCTGCTCCCAATTAGCTCAGGAGTTCCTGCCCCTTCCCATTCCTGGGGTCCATGCATTTTTCCATTAGAGTCCTTCTTGTTTCCTAGTTTCATTGGTGAAGAGGATTGTAGGCTAGTAATAATTTGCTCTATGTCTAAAATTATATATGAGTGAGTACATACCATGTTTGTCTTTTTGTGACTTGGTTACCTCACTCAGGATGGTTTCTCCTAATTCCATACATTTGCCTGTGAATTTCAAGATTCCATTGCACTTTTCTGCTGAGTAGTACTCCACTTATAAGTGTACTACATTTTCTCTATTCATTCTTCAGTTGAGGGGCATCTAGGTTGCTTCCTGGTTCTGGCTATTACAAACAATGCTTCTATGAACATGGTTGAACATATGTCCTTATTGTATGAATGTGCATTATTTGGGTATATTACCAAGAGAGGAATTTCTGGATTTTGAGGTAGACTGATTCCCATTTTTCTGAGCAACCACCATACTGATTTCCAAAATGGTCTTACAGGTTCAAACTCCCAACAGCAATGGAGGAGTATTCCTATTTCTCCACATCCTCTCTAGCATAGATTGTCATTGGTGTTTTTGATTTTAGCAATTATGACAGGTGTGAGATGGTATCGTAGAGTTGTTTTGAGATGCATTTTCTGATGGCCACGGATTTGAGCACTATCTTAAGTGTCTTTCAGCCATTTAAGATTCCTCTATTGAGAATTCTCTAATTAGTTCTGCACCCCACATTTTAATTTGAATGTTTGGTGTTTTGGTGGCTAGCTTCTTGAGTTCATTTTATATTATGGAGATCAGCCCTCTGTCAGATGTGGGGTTGGTGAAGATCTTTTCCCATTTTGTGTGCTGTCGTTTTGCCTGACTGACTGTTTCCTTTC
Organism: Cricetulus griseus; assembly: GCF_003668045.3. Taxonomy (NCBI): domain Eukaryota; kingdom Metazoa; phylum Chordata; class Mammalia; order Rodentia; family Cricetidae; genus Cricetulus; species Cricetulus griseus. Next base: position 349,815 of record NW_023277030.1, read on the forward strand.
CCTTACAGAATCTTCTCAGTTTCAAGAGGTCCCATTTATTAATTGCAGATCTGATTGTCTTTGCTACTGCTTCAGCGAGTGGTCTCCTGTGACAATTCATTCAATGGTATCTCCCACTTTCTCTTCTAGAATATTCAGAATGGCTGGATTTATGTTGAGATCTTTGATCCATTTGTACTTAAGTTTTGTGCATGGTGACAAACATGGATCATCTGCAATCTTATGCATGTATGAATTTAGTTACATTTGTTGAAATGCTATCATGTTTTCCATTGTATAGATTCAGCATCTATGTCAAAATTAAGGTGTTGTTAGGTGTACTGGTTAATATCAGGGTTTTCAATTCCATTGGTCTATCTGTCTATTTTTTGTGCCAATGCCAAGCTGTTTTCACAACTATGGCTCTATAATAGAGCTTAAAGTCATGGATGGTGATGCCTCCAGAAGATCCATTATTGCACAGAGTTGTTTTGGCTATCGTGGGTTTTTTGTTTTTCCATATAAAGTTGAGTATTTTTCTTTCAAGGTCTGTGAAGAACTGTGTTGGGATTTTGGTGGGGATTGCATTGAATCTCTAGATTACTTTTTGCAAGATTGCCATTTATACAATGTTGATTTTCCCTATCCAATAGCGTGGGAGATCTTTCCATTATCTGGTATCTTCTTTAATTTGTTACTTTAAAGACTCAAAGTTCTTATTGTACAGGTCTTTCACTTTTTTTGGTTAGTGTTACCCCAAGATATTTTATGTTGCATGTGGATATTGTGAATGGTGATGTTTCTCTGATTTCTTTCTCATTTGATTTGGCATCTGGATATGGTAGGGCTACTGATTTTTTGAGGTAGTTTTGTATCCTGCTACTTTGCTGAAGGTCTTTGTAAGCTATAGGAGTTCCCTGGTAGAGTTTTTTGGGTCACTTATATAGAATATCATATCATCTGTAAATAATGAAAGTTTGACTTCTTCCTTTGCAATTTTTATCCCTTTGATCTCCTTTTCTTGTCTTATTGCTCTATCTAGAATTTCAAGTACAATATTGAAGACATATGGAGAATGTGGAAGCCTTGTCTTGTTCCTGATTTTAGAGGAATCGCTTTGAGTTTCTCTCCATTTTGTTTGAGGATGGCTATTGGTTTGGTGTATATTGCTTTTATCATGTTTAGATATGTTCCTGTTATTCCTGTTTTCTCTAAGTTCTTTATTATGAAAGGATGTTGGATTTTGTCAAAGGCATTTTCAACATCTAGTGAGATGATCATGTGGTTTTTCTTTTTCAGTTTGTTTATATGATGGATTACATTGATGGAATTTCATATGTTGATGCATCCTCCCATCCCTGGGCTGAAGGCTATTTGATCATAGTTGATGATTGATGGGGGAACTGTTCTGTGTTTTTGTCTTACTGGATGACAAATAAAATACTGTTTGGCCAATGAGGTAGCAAGTTAGGAAGGACTAGGCATCAAGGAGGATTCTGGGAAATGTAGTAGAGAAATGATGTTCCAGGAAGGATGTGACATAGCAAGGAGACTCATATTTAAGAAAGGAGAAACAGGAAGTGTCCTTTTTCCCTCTCTGCTCTTCCTCCAGCAGTATAATGTGATCCACCAGCAAGAGAGGGACCCAGCAGAAGGCATCCTCTATAAGATAAGTCTTATAAAATATAGAGATTTATGATAATTAAGGCTGAGCTAGCAGATGAGAATCCTAGTCATTGGCCAAGCAATCTTTTACCTAATATGTCTTTGTATTATTTTGTCCATCGATGGGGCAGGCAGAACTGGAGAGACTGGCAGAGACTGCACATGTGACAATAGGGCTCAGGCGGCTTTGGAGGAAAGATTTATTGTAACAGATGGTTTTTCTGATGTATCCTTGGATTTGTTTCGCCAATGTTTTGTTGAGTATTTTTCATTGATATTCATGAATGATATTTGTCTGTAGTTCTCTTTTTTAGTTGTATCTTTGTGTGGCTTGAGTTCAAAGTGATTGTAGCCTCTTAAAAGGATTGGGCAAAATCCCTTCTGCTTCTATTGTGCGGAACAATTTGAGGAGTACTAGTATTAGATCTTTCTTGTAGTTCTGGTAGAATTCTGCAATGAAGCCATCTGGACCTGGGCTTTTTTTGGTTGGAAGGCTTTTGTTACCTGCTTCTAATTCATTGTGGTTATAGTTCAATTTAAACTGCTTATCTGTTCCTGGTTTAATTTTGGTAAGTGATATCTATGCAGGAAACTGTCAATTTCCTTTAGATTTTCAAATTTTGTGGAGTACAAGTTTTCAAAGTATGACCTATGATTTCGATAGTGTCTGTTGTTATAACCCCCTTTTCATTTCTGATTTTGTTAATTAGCATGCTCTCTCTCTCTGCCTTTTGGTTAGTTTGGATAGAGGTTTGTCTATCTTGTTGATATTCTGAAAGAACCAACTCTTTGTTTCATTGATTCTTTGTAATATTTTCCTAGTTTCTACTTTATTGATTTCAGCCTCAGTTTGATTATTTCCTGGCGTCTACTCCTCCGTGGTGAGTTTGCTTCTTTTTGCTCTAAAGTTTTCAGTTGTTCTGTCAATTCTCTAGTGTGAATTTTCAATTGTGTATTATTCAATTTCGAAGATTTTGTAGGTTTTCTGTAATTTGTACTGATGTTGAATTCTAGCTTTAAATCATGGTGATCTGATAAAATTCACGGGGTTATTTCAATTCTTTTGTATCTGTGGATGTTTGATTTGTTGCCAACTATGTGGTCAATTTTAGAGAAGGTTCCATGTGGCAATGATTAGAAGGTATATTCTTCCTGAGTTAATTTTTGAGGTCCATCTCTTCTTCATCCTCTGTGTTGGACTTTTCAGATCTTGCTGTTGTAGAGTCCCTAGATACTTGTGGTGTTATATTGGTTTTTCTGTTGTTGTGGTGTTTCAGGACTCAGGGTAGGCTTTCTCAGTATGGGCAGGTCCACTCTTGCCCTGGTGGGCTCAGGTAGAACCTAGCAGGGGTTGATGGGGAGGTTGGGTAGCAGAGAAGCACCCAGAATCACTGAGGTTTGGGGGCCCACTGCAGGACAGAGGGCTGATTGATGATAGCAGTGATATGTGTCCAGACTCATGGTGGGCCTTCTGGTCTGGGCAGGTCCACTCTTGTGGGGGGTGGTTCAGGAAGAATAGAGCAGGGGTTTATAGTGGAGAATTGGGGTGGGGCAGAGCTGCACCCAGACTCACCTGAGACTTGGGCACCAGCTGCAAGATGGAGGGCAGAGAGTGGACAGGGGTGAGGTGTGTCCAGACTCAGGGTGAGCCTTCTGGTCTGGACAGGTCCACTCTTGTCCAGGGGAACATTTCAGGCAGAAATAAGCAGGGATTGATGCAGGAGATTGGGGGCTAAGAGCAGCACCCAGACTCAGTTGAGGCTCTGGCATCTGCTGTAGAACAGAGTCTCCTTAAAATTTTAAAATCATGTGCAGTACATGTTTTTGAAGTATGACTTGATGATTTTCTTGATTTCTTCAGTGTCTGTAGATATTTCCTGCTTTTTCTTTCTGATTTTGTTAATTTGCATATTCTGTCTAGTTTCGCTAGTTTGGATAAATATTTGTCTATTTTGTTGAATTTCTCAACAAACAAAGTCTTTGTCTCTTTGATTCTTTGCATTGTTTTCTTTGTTTCTACTTTATTGATTTCAGCTCTGAATTTGACTATTTATTCTGATCTACTCCTTCTGGGTGACTTTGTTTCTTTATATTCTGGTGCTTTAAGTTATCCTATTAATTCACTAGTGTGTGATTTTTTCCAGATTCTTTATGTAGGCATTTAATGCTATAAACTTTGGTCTCAGCACTTCTTTCACTGTGTACCATAAGTTTGGGTATGCTGTGTGATCATTTACATTAAATTTTAAGAAGTCTTTTTTATGTCTTTATTTCTTCCTTGACTATGTGGTGGTTAAGTTGATCACTGTTCAATTACCATGTGTTATTGAGATTTCTGAAATTCATGTTGCTGTTGAATTCTAACTTTATGCTGTGGCGATCCGTAAGGGTACATGGGCTTATTCCAATATTTTTGTATCTGTTGAGGTTTGTATTGCTACTGAGTATGTGATCTATTTTTGAAAAGGTTCCATGAGGTGCTGAAAAGAATGTGTATTCTTTTGTGTTCAGGCAGAATATTCTATAGATGTCTGTTAAGCCCTTTTGAATCATAATGCCTGTCATTTCCTTTATTTCTCTGTGAAGTTTCTGTCTGACATATCTGTCCATTGGTGAGAGGTGGGTGTTGATATTTCCCATTATTAATGGGTGGAGATTGATTTGTGATTCAAGGTTTAGTAATGTTTCTTTTACAAATGCAAGAGCCCTTGTGTTTGGAGTATAAATGGTCAGAATTGAGATTTCCTATTCATTAATTTTTCATCTGATGAAAATGAAATTTCCTTCTTTATCTTTTTTATTTTATTTTGAAGTCTATTTTATTATATATTAGAATAGCAACATCAACTTATTTCTTACATTTGATTGGAAATTTTTTTCCCAGCGCTTTACTCTGAAGAAATGTCTGTCTATGAGGTTGAGATGTGGTTCTTATGTGCAGCAGAAGGATGGATTCTGTTTTCACATTCAATCTATTTGCCTGTGTATTTTTGTAGGTCAATTGTGATCACTTTTATTAATGGATACTAATGAACAGTGATTGCTAGTTCCTGTTTTTTTGTTTGTTTGTTTGTTTTTGGTTTTGGTTTTTGGTTTTTGTGATGGCACTCTATGTTCAATTCCCTTCTTTGGGATTAACTGCTCTGAACTCATGTATTTTACTGTGTACTTGTGGACATAGGTGATCTATGGTTATAAAAAGCTTTGCCTGGTAAAGTAGGCTGTGCTGGCATCTATTATTCCTTAGTGTCTGCATAACATCTGACCAGGACTTTCTGGCTTTTATAAATTCCATTGTGTAGTCAGGTGTAATTCTGATAGGTGTTCCTTTGCATGTTGCCTGGCCTTTCTACTTTGTAGCACTTACTATTCCTTCTTTAATCTGTATGTTTATTGTTTTGATCTTTATGTGGTGAGTTGACTTTCATTTTGCTCCAGTCTGTTTTCTGTTCTGTAAGACTCTTGTATTTTCATAGGCATGTCCTTTTTAGCTTGAGAAAGTTTTCTTCTATGATTTTGTTGAATATATTTTGTGTGGCTCTGAGTTGGACATCTTTTCCTTCTTCTATCTCTATTATTCTTAGGTTTGGTCTTTTCATGGTGTCCCAACTTTCCTGTATGTTTTGTGTTAAGGATTTGTTTGATTTAAAATTTTCTTTAACCACTGACTTTATTTCTTTTATTGTATCTTCAATGCCTGAAATTCTCTCTTCCATCTCTTGTATTCTGTTGTTTATGCTTGCATTTGTGGTTCCTGAAAGTTTACACAGATTTTCCATTTTCAGAATTCCCTTGCTTTGTGTTTTCTTCATTCCCTCTATTTCAGATTTAATGTCTTGCATAATTCTGTTCTCTTGTTTGATTGCTTCTTCTTCTTACTATTAAGGGATTTGCTAATATCTTCCATTTTTTATTTTTGTTTTCTTCTCTTTCTTTAAGGCAATTTTTCATTTCCTATTTAAGAACCTCAATCATGCTCATTAATTTATTTTAGGGTGTTTTCTTCTACTTAATCTGTATTGGGATGTACAGGTCTTACTCTTTATATTGTTGAGTGTGTTCTTATATTTTTAATGCATCTCTTCCGCTAATCAGTATAGGTGGAGCTTGTTCATCAGAGGTTCTGTTTCTCCAAAAGACATAGTTTGGGGCTGTGCCTCCATTGAAAACTCCTTCAGGCACAAGTAGAGCAGAGCTTCAGGTGAACATGCTTCCTTGTAGAATTGGGATCAATGCTCAGTTGGTCACTCCCTGGGGTGCAGGTGTAGCTATTGTTCTGGTGAATGCTCCTCTCGATTGAGGTGTAAGTTTGGTTTCAGTGGGTGATATGATAGTGGGCACTCTCTAATCAAAAAATATCAGTGGATTCTGACTTAGACCATGTGCTATTTCCCAGAGGAAATTTTTTCAATATTTTTTGTAAGCTTCTACTACAAACCACTGCTGGCATTTCACCTGGCAATCAATACTCATTGCTCGGCATGAGACTATGGCCTCCTTCTGACACTGGATTTGGATCTGTGGAGTAGGTCTCCCTTGACAGCGCTTGGGGACTGAAGTTCTAGCATCCCTTTGATGCTGCTGCTCCAGATCTGAAGTTCAGGCTTTCCTCTGACACTGCACCTGGGTCTGAGGCATGTGGTGTGCTTGATGCTGCTCTGGGCCTGAGGCTTGTTATTCCTCTGATGTTGCTTCCAGGCTGGGATTTGGGCCTCGCTCTTTGCACAAAAGTTTTATGAGTTTCAACCCAGATATTTATTTCCCCAGGGGATTTTGACCAACTTGAGAAAACTGCCACCAAATTAAGTGTGATTTAGGTAAGCCAAGTTGCATGCCTGTTAGGAAATCTAGAGGATTCCATTTTTATGTAACTGGGTTTAGACACTAATTGATCACAGCAAGAAAAGCACTGACTCTGCTAATATTCACCATGACAAAAAAAAACATAATGTTCTGTTTATTGATGCTACACATTCACTGTCAAAACCAGAAGGCAAAGATGCATAATATGCTACAAGGTACCTAATCCCTAACATTAATAATCACAATGTTTTTGGTTGAAAAAACATTATCTGAAATGTAGTTGGACCCTTATTTCTATTAGTGAAATAATGATTGGCAATTAAAAGGAAAAATGAAAGTAAGAAGGAATTGAACTAACAAAACGACAGAAATAACAAAGAAAAAAAGGAATAGGAAAATAAAATTTAAAAAGGAATATAGATTTAAAAAGCATGGTAATTAGTAAAAAATTAAGCAAGGACAGTTACCTCAGATGGTAGAACTTCTCTACTCTGGTGAATATACAGAGAAACACTCTTTTATACAATGTTTATGTTTATATGTTTATGTGTGTATGTATGTATGGTTGGATGGATGGATGGGTTTTTACCAAGATTACTATTTAAAGGGTCCAAGGAATTCTAGTAAAGAAATATAAGTGGGTATGTTGACATATCTTTAGAATTTTTAATTGTTTGTCTAAACAAAAATCATTATATTAAGGACCAAATTGTTCTCAAATTTTGGGAATTTGTTCCCACTCTCTGAATCCCTAAACTTTCTTTACATCATATTATCTACCCTGAAGTTTCCCATATAAATATTGGAGCATCTGTTGTCAGTTTTTAACCTCTTCTTTAGATATTGTATTCATGTTTATAATTTCAGACAGGAAATTTTATAATAGACTGCAGAGAACAAGGAGAAATGAATGTGAAATTTTGGAGATGACAAAGCAAAAAGGAAATCAATATTAGTATTATCTCAATTTTTTATAATGCAATATTTTGAGAAAGACTTCAATTCCATGGGAACATGCCAGAATAGACAGGGAAGGTTTTAGGCGACAGCAGATAGAATATATTTGGAATGCTGCCTAAATACATGTAAATATCTTGGAAATCAATATCTCTATTCTGTAAGAAATAGCTTCAAACTTGTAGGCCACTTAAGGGCAATATAGTACCCTAAGGAACTTCAAATGCCAAGTGCCACCCATAAAAAATCTAACTGTCCAAAAGGTGACACTGAACCACATGCCAGCCCCAGCTCTAATAAGTTTCATATCTACCATGTAGACATGAAAACCTAATAACAACCACACTGGAAACTTATACCCCCTGCCAAGGAAAATGTATATAAATGCTATCTTGTACACAGGTCTATGCTGTTTCTTGCAAATCAGAACCACCTTCTTTATTTTAGGACTCCCAATGAGCCTCTTGTTTGAGGTTCACTGTGAAGTATATCTTTCTGGAATTTCTTGATGCCCAACTTCCAGGATACCTTTCCATCTGAATGGTAATACTTATTGAAACACAGCAGAAGGAGGGAAAATGGAATACTCACCATTTTCCGAATACCTCTGTGGTATTAATATCATTGCTCAGATTTGTAATTCTCAGTGAATATGACGTCCACCAAAAATTATTGTAAATGCTTGTCAACACAGGTATCCATTATTGATAAATCGTGTCGGATGCAAGGTCATTTGCTGTGGAATTGGTTTTTGCTTCATTGTAAAATCATCCCACCTATGCTACATTCAAAGTTGTATACCTATGCATGATAGTAAAACCTCAGAAACACTACAAATGTTTCTCCCTGCTTCTTGGACCCTTGATTTGAGCAGAGAAAATCCTACTGGGTTTTCTTGGTTACTTTTATGATCTCGCAGTTGGTTAGAATCTACTACATTTCAAAATTCTAAACAAACTGCACCCACCTATGAAGCCCACGATATATACCTATTTACTTTATACTACGGACTAAAATCTGTATGACTTAAATATTTTGTAGTGCCCAGGCATGTCTCAGCCCCAAGCCACAGTAGCCATGAGGTTCGGCCTGATTGGGGGAGTATGGACTTGGAAACTCCTAGCAACCCAACTGCGATAAAGACAAAACATAGGCATCTTGTCATGTTTAGAGAACTCTCAATTCCATGTTGGAAAACTGGAGTCTCTTGTTTATTCAGCATCTTCTTGGCTGTTTCCTAGCCATGCTTCCATGGCCACAAGGAGGCTACTTCTCTCCTCCTGAGCCCTCTATGCTAGATTGCCCTTCATTATATCTGTGTCCTCACTTGTTACTTACACATCTTGCCTCCTGGCCAGATGCAGGTCTATTCAATGCTTATACCCACAGAGATGCAAACTAGGAGTTATTCTACACTGAAGCAATGCTATACAATGGCAGACTAGCTCGCATCTGCAATAAAATTGTAGGCTGGAGCTCCTCGGTGCTACTGTTGACTGAAACTGGCAGTTGGATCTTAAGATATTCCTTAATGGAACTTACTTGGTCACCAACAATACCCCTCTCTTAAATTAATAAAAAGAAACCCATGCTTCTGCACCAGGACAGATGACTGCGCCTGTCTTAAGAGGCTCCCTTCAACCAACCAGGGGTGCCTGTCATGGAATCACACATTCTGTCATGTGTGTTCTTTCTTAGGATTCCCTAAAGGCAAGGAAAACCATACCCATCTCTGGCTGGAACCAGTCTCTATAAAACAAATAAGGTTAATGGGGGATGGGCCTTCGTCCTGCTCCAAACGTTCCTGAATCAGAAAAAAATCCTCCGGGAGGTAACACCTGAGCTCTCATGGCTGCAAACAAATCTCCTGTGTGAAGGAGACATATAAAGGTTAAAATGGCTTTTTAAAATCTGTGTGGGAATATCTCCCGTGCCTCTGGTACAGACACAAATTAAGTTTGCTCTCTTAAAAATACTTCTATCATAAGTCTTGTAAATTACACGTTACATTCCTGTTAGAATGAACTCTGACTTCTACTTTCTAATAACATTTGCATAACAAATACACCAAGGTTACAGACATTAACATTTTCATCATGAACATACATTAGGTTGAGTTGTAACAATCAAAAGACAATAAGATTATTCTCATAATCTGTGTGGTGTGAACAATTTCACAATTCTAAACCTTTTTTTCCTTTATTCCCTGCCTGGGACTCAATGGTCTTTGAAACTTTCTATTTCTTGCTTAAAGTCCAAAGTTCTGATATCTGTAAAGTTCTGAAATCAGGTTTGTAATATCAGTCTTTCAATGTTAACTGAAAAGTCTTTTGTCCATGTCTTTTTTAAGCATTGTGAAGGGGCTTCTGCCACTCACTCCAGTTTATACCAGTATCCAATTGTCCTAAATGGGTCCTTTTTTCCCAATGGGAAAACTGGCAAAACAGTTTTGCATGTCTAGATGTGGGAAGAAGGCAAGCTGTTTGTTGTCCGGTTCTTAGCATGCTCCAGATTGAGCACTCATGGATTCAGAGAGGTGGATATAATCTGTCTGTAGGGAATCTGGAACTCTGGAGAGCATTGTGAAACTGGAACTGGGTATCTGTCTCCTTTCTTCCTCTGGATGTATGTCGTATGTCCTTAAGGTTCAGGAACACAGGTCCAGTGATGCATTCCAGCTGGTTCAGATAGACTTCTGTGGACTTAGGTCCAGTTTTTCTCTGTTTCGTGCATCTCACCAACCATTCTGATAGCCATCTTTCCTCATTTTCTTCCTGCAAGAAAATACAGACATGCCCTCAACCCCAAATAATTATAGGTTCTGGTCCCCTCCATTGCCGTGTAAATGGATCTCTCCATTTGAACTGAGCAAAATTTGCTTGAGTTCCATCATGCCAGAATCTGTCTGCAGCAGATTGCTTACTGGCATCCACATTTTAAAAGTTTAAGATAAACAGTGCATGGTTTAACGCATCATAGATAGATACACATTCCACATTATTTGATGATTTAACCAGAAGTCTCTCTGGTTAAGCCAAATTGGTTTCTTAGACTTTTGTTAATTTGATGAAGAAAGTTTCAAGACTGTGAGCTTTCTCTATTTTAGGCAAATCAACTAATTTTGTTAATTAATCTGTCGATTCATTTTTGGCTAGTAATCAGGGAAAGGCATTATTTAATAGGTTCCCAGTGTGACCCATAAACCATGGCAATTCTGTTAGGTGAATAACATTTTGAATTTGCTCAAATAATAGTTTAACCTGACTGTTACTGGATCCTATGCATGGTACTGTCTCTATTACCTTAAGATCCTTAAAGACATAGTGACTGATCCAGACCCCAGGAACATGGGTTTCAGTGAGAAATCCTCGGAAATCCACAGGACCTCCTGTAGTAGTTCTGTACTTATCCCTATTGTAGGTGTGTACCGTGGGAGCCCAATCCACATATTGGGAAGCTCACTGAACCAAAACACATGGGGGTGGGCCTAGGCCCTATCACAAAGTATATGATAGACTTTTATGAACCCCTCTGGATGGCCTCAACTTCCCTGGGGAGCAGAAAGGATATGTGATAGGTAGGGTGTTAGTTGGGGGGGTGGTAGGGAAGGAGAAGAGGGAGTAGGAGCTGGGATTGACATGTAAAACAATCTTGTTTCTAATTCAAATAAAAAAAAGAATCACTCTGAGGACAAGATCTCCTGAACAAATTGGGAGCATGGAGATAGGCGCTAGGGAAGTATGAGGAAGGTGATAGAGGAAGAGAAAATAAGCGACCAGAAAGATATTGATGAAAGTAGAATAGGGAAAGAGTGTAAGAAAAGAGATACCTGAATAGAGGGAGCCATTACTATTATAGGTTTAAAGAGAAACCTGTCACTAGGGAAATGTCCAAGGATCCACAAGGATGACCTCAGCTAAGAATCTAAGCAATAGTGCAGGGGCTACCTTAAATACCCTTCCCCTAAAATGAGATTTCTTACTACATTAAATACCATCCTAGAGGCTTCATCCAATAGATAATGGAAGCAGAAGCAGAGATCCACAGCTAACCACAGCATTGAACTCCTGGAATCCCATTGTAGAGATGGAGCAATGATGTGCAAAGAGGTCAATACCATCCCATGGAAACCCTCAGAAACAGCTCTCCTAAGCAAATGGAAGCTCATGGATCCCAGAAAGACATCTGGGGAATAAGCATAGAACCAACCCAGGCCCCCTAAATGTGGGTGACAGTTAGGAGACGTGGGTAGTCTATTGGACCTATTTACCTGGAATCAGAATTGTTTCCTAATGCATGAATGGCCTATGGGAGCCTATTTCCCATGGAGGGATACTTTCTCAACCTAAATAAACAGGGAGGGCCTAGGCTCACCTCAAATTATGTGACATACTTGGAAGATCCCCCATGGAAGGCCTCACTCTCCCTTGGGAGTTGTTAGGGGGTAGGTGGCAGAGGAGGAAGGGAGGTATAAAATACTGCAAATCATATATAAAATAAGTTTGTTTCTAATTTAAATAAAAATAGTATGAACAGTATTTGCCTTACTGTCAGAAAACACATATGTACCCAAAAGTGTGTTTAGGAGAGACATGTGAATATATGGAACTAGCTAAACTTTTTATTATTTTTTATTTTTAAGCCATCTTTTTTTGTTTTACACTCCAATCCCATGTCTTTCTCTATGCTGTCTTCCCACTTCCTCCCTTACCCCCACCCCACCTAATCCACTCCTTAGAGTGACTCAACAAAGTCTGTCACTTCACAATGAGGCAAGTCCAAGTCCCTGTCTGCTGTATCTAGGTTGAAAAATGTATCCCTCCATAGGGAATGGGTTCTATAATGCCTGTTTACGCATTAGGCATAAATCCTGGTTCCACTGCCAGTGGTCCCATAAACTGCCCAAGCCACACATCTGTCAGCCACTTGCAGAGGGCCTAGATTGGTCCTATGCAGGTTCCCTTGCTGTCAGTCTGGAGTTAGTGAACTCACACTATGATATGTCAGCTGTATGTGTGGTTTTCCCCATCATATTTTTGTCCCCTTTTCTCACATTATTACTAGGAGGAATTTGTCTTAAATGTGTAGGAAGCCACCTAAAGACCATGTGGTGATATTAGGAAGAATGGCATTGTTGAAGTTGGTGTGGCCTTGTTCAAAGAAGTGTGTCACTGTGGTCTTTTTCATCAAGCTTCACTCAGTGTGATAGACATTCAAGTTCTGGTTGTTTGAAAGACATTGGACTCTTAGCTACCTTTTCAGTAGCATGCCTGTCTGCATGCTACCATGCACTCCACCACGAAAATGCGCTGAACCACTGAAACTGTAGGTAAGCTACCCAAAGTAAATGTGTTCATTTACAACAATTGTGATGCTTATCGTGTCAGTTCACAGCAATAGAAACACTAAATAAGAAAGAACACAACAGTAAATTTAATATTTTAAATATAAAATGTATATTTTCATCTTTAAGACCATGATAATTTGTGTGTTTCATCAATGAGGATAAGAAATTCTTCAAAGAACTATATGGAAAACTGTGATCTTCATTGTATACATAGTAAGTACTTCTCCTTATTAAAACTGCTTCTCTAGACAACCATCTAAATCATGATAGGATCCCCCCATACTCATTGGATTATTCAGTTCAGTGTTAGGTCCATTTAGCAAAGTAACTATCAAAGTTATTTCTCAGAAACAATGAACTAGAAATGATGCAAATATTAATAAAACAGCAATTTAAAAGGTGAAATTTGAACCTCCTCAATTGTATTGCAAAGAACTAAAGAGTACTGTCTCATGTTTGTCAAACCTATGTATGTTTCCTCATGCGCTTGCCAACAATCCACATCAGGTTACATTTTTTTTGAATGAAAATGTCATTGAAAAAATGTGACAATATCAATCTAATTCCTGGACTGCCAAACAGGATGCTCTCATGAAAAAAAAAGAAAGCTTCCAAAATAAACCACACTTTATATTGCATTTGATCACATAAGGGAAATACTTCAAACATGTATTAAATTATATCCTTTATAATAGCTTAGCAACTGAGAATTTCTTAAAAAGTTGAAATCCAAGAAGTAGCAAAATGAAGACTCTGTTGTTAGCTGCAGTCATCAGCCTGGTTGGCACTGAAGAGGTAACTTAGTATTGGTTAAGTTAGATTTTTCTTGATGGAATGATGCTTACAATATTTTACTGATATTACAACACATCCTTCCAATCAGCCTTAAGCTGTATTTATTATATTTACAATAATTCTATCAGAGAAAACAGTTTTAAAGTCTTCTAGTTTTAACTATGCTTGAGATTTTAATAATTAAGTACAAATTCATATTTTTGTACTTGTAGCGATATATGTGAAAGACATTGCAATAGTTTACATTATAAAATTAAAAAATAAAGCACTAAAATATGCATAGGATTTTTCGAATAAATATTAATTCAATTTCTCCTTCCCTCCCAAAAATTACCTATAATTTAATAAGACTATTTAGGTTAATATAGAAGAAGACTGTCTATAGCAGGCCTTCATATTAAATTCCCTGAAAACATGACAATAGATTCAAAATAAAAAAAAGGATTATGAAAGAAATACCTTTTAGGATGGCAGGTATAAATACCTATGTTCCTGTGTTGGCATTATATTTTTCTCAAAAATTTCAGTTAATAAAAGTTAGGAAGTTGAGAAATTCTGGTAACATAAAATGTGATTGTTCTTTTTTTTTTTTTGCTAGTATCATGGTAACACTTTGCTGATGGTTAAGTGTTTTCAGAGAATACTTATGTCTGTAAGCAGTTTAATTTTCTCCTCCTCTCAACCTAGTATGGCTGACTAGATTACTTCAAATATAGAATAATCATTAACTTGGTTATAATTGCTTATTGCTCCTGCTTATAATGTAAGGACAATGACAATCATTTTATATTTCATTGGATACATATTTATATTTATTTTCTTTGACAGGGAAACAAAATATCAATTGTTGATTCTGAATATTAAGAAATAAATAGGATTTTTCCAAATACACTTGACTGCCAAAATTTGGATGTTTGAAAAGAGCAGGAAGTAGACAATGATGACAGAGGAAATTCCATGGACTGCTATATACATAAAAAGTAGTACAAGTTCATTAAAACTTTGAAAAACATTTTGAAATAATGGTTGGATTTAACTTTTAACTGAAAATAAATATCTGATAACAGTTATGTTTATAATGTCAAATCCATGTTTAAAATAATTAAGATTTATAATGAATATTTATAATGATATTGGTACCACACCAAAGTCACCATCAGGAAAATAACTTTAAAGATTTTTATATAAAATTTAAATAATTTTAAAGCTGATGAAAAAATTGTTCAGTTCAGAAAAATTGATTCTCACAAAATTTTGAATATTTGAAGTAGAAATTATCCTGTAATGTTTCAATGTCATTTCCTCTATCTTACATTGAATTAAATAAGACACATTATTCAATGAGTTTGCCAGACTGTGACTTATAACTAATGCATTCCTCAAAAAACTTAAATCATTCCTTCTATCACATAAATTCTACACCAATTTACATGAACATGTTTGTAGTTCAGAAGGCCATTAACAAAGTAACTTTTTGCAGTATAGCTTTCCATATTTCATTCAGTTACCTGCAAATTTAATGATATTGAATTTATTATGAATTTGTACAATGTTTTTAGTATACATTCTCTTTTCAATGATCATCTAGGTTAAATTAAATTTTAGTTATTTGAAATGACTATTAATTAACATGAAAATAATATACCTTGTATCAAGCTAAAACATGTTTGGTTATATTTCTAGGCCTGGAACTAATTGTCTTGTGCAAGCTCCACACCCCCATTAAAAATTATTTCATCCAGATTTCATGTCTAGTAGCTGTGGATAAATTTCTTTTGAACTCAACCAGCTATATTGTTTTTCACCAGTTTTATCCCTGACAATGGCTTTCTCAACATGGTAAGAGAGAACCTTATCATTTTAAGCTGCATTTTTCTGATAGTTATGGATACTGAATACTTTTCTATAGAGGATCATCTGTTTAATTACATAACCCCTTTTAATTTTGTCTCATTGCAAATTATTTTATTTCTTTAAAGACTCAAAATTCTTGTTATGCATGTCTTAGCTTGTTAGGTTATCATTACCCCATGGAATTTTATGTTGTTTTTGGCAATTGTAAGGGGTGATATTTCTCTTATTTCTCAGCCCAATTATCATCCCCATGTATTAGGGCTACCATTTTTTTAATCAATCTTTTATCCTGCCACTTGACTGAAAGTGTTTATCACTTGTAAGTGTTCTGTGGTAGAGTTTTTTAGGTCACTTACACAAATTATCATATGATCTGCAAATAATGCAAGATTGACTTATTTGTTTTCAAACTGTATCCCATTGATCTCCTTTTGTTGTCTCAATGCTGTACCTAGAACTTCAAGTATAATTTTGAAGAGATATGGAGTAAGTGGTTTGACTTCTCTTTCTCCTGATTTTAAAGGAATCACACTCTGTTTCTCTCCATTTAGTTTGATGTTGTCTGTCAGTTTGATGTATATTGCTTTTAATATGTTCAGGTATGTTCCTGTTAACTGTGATCTCTCTAATACCTTTAGCAGGAATGAGTTTTGAATTTTATCAAAGGTTTTTTCAGCATCTAGTGAGATGATCATGTGGTTTTTCTTTTTCAGTTTGTTTATATGGTGGATTACATTGATGGATTTTCATATGTGGAAGCATCCTTGCATCCCTGGGATGAAGGCTACTGGATGATTTTTCTGATGTGTCTTTGGATTCTATTTGCCAATGTTTTGTTGAGTATTTTTGCATCGATGTTCATGAGGAATATTGGTCTGTAGTTCTTTTTTATTTGTATCTTTGTGTGGCTTGGGTATCAAAGTGATTGTAGCCTCATAAAAAGAGTTTGGCAATGTCCCATCTGCTTCTATTGTGTGGAACAATTTGAGGAGTATTGGTATAAGCTCTTGTTTGAATTTCTGATGGAATTCTGCAGTGAAGCATTCTGGCCCTGGGCTTTTTTTGTTTGGGAGACGTTTCATGTCTGCTTCTACTTCATTATGGGTTATAGGTCTATTTAAGTTGCTTATCTGTTCTTGATTTAATTTAGGTAAGTGATATCTATCCAGAACATTGTCAATTTCCTTTAGATTTTCAAATTTTGAGGAGTACAGTTTTTCAAAGTATGGCCTGATGATTTTCTGAATATCCTCAGTGGTGTTATGGTTCCCTTTTCCTTTCTGATTTCATTAATTTGCATGTTCACTCTCTGCAATTTGGTGAGTTCAGATAAATGTTTTTCTATGATTTTTCTTACATTGATTCTTTGTCCTGTTTCCCTAGTTTCTACTTTATTGATTTCAGACCTCAATTTGATTATATCCTAGTCTCTCTTCCTCTGGGATGACTTTGCCTCTGTGTTCTAGAGCCTTCCATTTTGGCATCAATTCTCTAGGGTGACTCTTCTCCAGCTTCTTCATGTTGGCACTTAGTGTTGTGATCTTTCCTCTTACCACTGCTTTTAAAATTCTCATAAGTTTGGATATGTTCTGTCCTCATTCTCATTCATTTCTAGGAAGTCTCTAATTTCTTTTTTCATTTCTTCCTTGACCCAGCAATGGGGCAGTTGCACATTGTTCAATTTCCATGATTTTCTAGGTTTTTGGCAAGCGTGTTGTTGAATTCTAGCTTTAAATCATATTGCTATGACAAGATACAGGGGGTATTTTAAGTTTTTTACCTGTTTGAGGTTTGATATGTTTCTAAGTATGTGGTCAATTGTATAGAATGTTCCATTTGGCACTGAAGAGAAGGTATATTATTTTATGTTTGGATGGAATGTTCCATAGATATTTGTAAAACCCAATTGGGTCATAACTTCTACTAGTTCCATTGTTTCTTTTTTCAGTTTCTGTCTGGTGCTCCGGGCAAGTGGTGAGAGTAGGGTGTTGAAGTCTCCCACTATAAATGTGTGAGGGATTATGTGTGATTTGACTTTTAGTAATGTTTCTCTTATGAACGTGGTTGCCTTTGTTTTGGGGACATAGATGTTCAGATTTTAGACTTCAACTTGATGGATTTCTCCTGTGATGAATACAAAATTACTTCCTTCATTATATTGACTGATTTCAGTTTAAAGTCTATTTTTGCAGATATTAGGATTCTTACCCCCTCTTGTTTCTCAGGTCCATTTGATTGGAAAATCTTTTCTCAACTCCTTACACTGAGGTACTATCTGTCTTTGTAGTTGTTTGGTGTTTCTTGTATGCAGTAGAAGGATAGATTGTGTCCTTGTGTCCATTCTCCTAGACTGTGTCTTGTTATAGGCAAGTTAAGACTATTAATATTGAGGGATATTTATGAATATTTATTGTTCCTACTTCTTTGTTTTGGATTGGGTGGTGGTAGTGAAATTGTGTGTGGATTTTCACCCCTTTCTTCTTTAGGCTGTTGGATAATTTGGAATGTTTTCCTTGTTTTATTTAACTTCCTTACATGGAGTTTTCCTTCCAGAACTTTCTGAAGAGCTGGATTAGTGGATATATATTGTTTAAAGCTGGTTTCGTCATGGAATGTTTTGTTTTTTCCATCTATATTGATTGAAAACTTTGCTGGGTCTGTGCTGACTTCCATAGTGTCTTCAGTGTTGATAGAATGTCTATCCAGGACCTTCTGGCTTTCATAGTTTCCATGGAAAAGTCAGGTGTAATTCTGATAGGTTTGGCTTTATAGGTTTCTGATAGCTTACTTAGCTTTTCTATTTCCAGCCTTCCATCAGATTTGTTTTCCTTGTTGCCTTAGGTCAGTTTTCAGGTTTTGAACTATTTGAACTGTTTCCTTCATCTGTTTGATTGTCTTTTATTGGCTTTCTTTAAGAGGTTTGTTGATTTCATCTATTTCTTTTTGTTTGTTTTTTTCCCATTTCTTTAAGGGATTTTCTCATATCTTCTTTGAGGACCTCTATCATTTTCAGGAAGTTGTTTTCAAGGTCATTCACTTCTGCTTATTCTGTTTTGCGATATTCAGGTTTTGTTAGTATAGAGTCCCTAGCATCTTGTGGTTTCATATTGGTTTTTCTGTTGTTGAATTTGTTTCTTCCATTCCATTTTTCCAGTGGATATAGAAGTGTCTCCACCTCTGTTTGTGGGTACTGAACCAAGGTACACTTCCAGTGGGTACAAACAGGCTAGAAAAATTGTTGGTTCTTCTCTTCCCTTGGATGGAGTGGGACTTGTGTCATGGCCTTGGTCGGCTGGATCCTGCTGTGAAGGGACCTCAACGTGCATTCCTCAGGCCTGATGTGTCTCCAATCAAGGCAGAGGAAGTCCGGCCAGGAACAGCCCCCTCCCCCTATTTGTACTGCTATAAATAATGCTGCTATGAATAATGTTGAGAATATGTCCTTCTGGTAGGATTGAGTATCTTTTGCATATATGCTCAAGAGTTGTATTGCTGGGTACAGAGCTAGATTGATTCCCAATTTTTGGAGAAACCATTGTACTGTTTTCCAGAGTTTACACTCCCACCAGCAGTGGAAAACTGTTTCCCTTACTCCCCATCCTAGAAAATAGAGTGATACTAATTTTGTGTTTAGGGAAAAGGATGGATGCCAACACTATGCACTTCTGCTTCATAATTTCATTCAGATCCTTACCAAAACATTATGTGAGTATCTTATATTTTGAGTTGACTTAAATGTAAGTAGTATATAAAATTCATACATACACATATTAAATATTGTTCTAGTAACTTTAACAAAATATTTTAGAAAGTAAACTAATTCAGGAGAGGTTTAGTTTGTATCTTTGTTTCAGGGGAGTCATTGCAAAGACAAAGCCAGGCTGTATATGCTTACAAGAAAGGTTTCTTAATGATTCCTGAAAGATTGTCTACTCTCCCTGAAAGCTGGCTTCAGAAAGGAAATTAAGGTTATACAGGTATGTGCAATAATCAAACTCTGATGCTCATGATCATTCTACATAATTTTGTCTCCTCATCCTAAATAAAACAACAAACCATGAATTAAGTGTATTTACACATTTCCTCAATTTTAAATGTGTATGGGTCTTCTAGAATACTTTTTTACAAATGTTTGAAACTAAAACACTGAAAAAATATGAAGTTTAATGAAAATATTATGTATGGATTAAATAGGAAAATTTTGTAACTTGGGAGCTATCTATGTAGGATAAAGTAGGTTTTGTATTAATAAAATTGAATAAAATATTTTGCCTGATGACATGATAAGAAAATCAGTGTTTGCAGTTCATGCCAGCCAGAATTTGTAACAAGATGTTCTGAAAATTAAAAAAAATTGGGGTTATATCACCAGAAATTTGATGTTAATATAAAAATAATCATGCATTATTATTTGGGTGCTTATAAAATTTCAATATTATACTTTTTAAAAATATTTGGAAAAAGTTATATGTAGAAAGTTGATGTAACACATGTTTGGTATCCCATTGTCAGGGGATATAAAATGTATAATCTTGTATTTTAGAATTATATATTTAATCAAATATTATAATAACATACTATAATTTGTGTTTTTCAATTTTCATTTGTTACATAAAATGCATATTTACAATAGAATTTTGTGAATGTTCATACATAGAATGTTCATACATATATATATATATATGTATATATATATATATTCACATATCATAACAATTACTTTTGTTAACATGTTCCTAAAGAAATTAATAGGATGAATTGTTAAGTTTTATTTAATTCTCTCGGTGTATCTTTTCTCTTTTTTGGTTGAGACAGGGTTTCTTTGTGTTGCTTTATAACCTGCCCTGGAACACACTCTATATGCCAGACTTGTCTTGACCTCACAAAGATCTTCCTGCTCCTCCCCCAGAGTTCTGGGCATAAAGGATTTTGCCATTACTGCCCAAATCATAGTGTATTCTCAATTTCATGACAATTATGAAGTCATTAACAATTAATTCAGAAAATAGAATACATTTTCAAGTTTTTTCACTTATTTATTCAGTTATTATGCTAGTGAAATTCATACTTTACACATATGCAAACACATATAACCAAATCAAAGTACAGAACAGAATCCATTCATGCTCTATAATTTTGAACAAATATTTCTTTTCAGTATCAGGTATCAATTCATTTGTATTATATTCTATATCTAGTATCACATTCATTATATGCATGAATTTTATTGAAAAGGAAGGGAAATATAGAAACATGTGAGTAGCATTCTGTAAGTATAATATCTCATACATGATAGGTTAAAGAAAAAGAAGTGTGTGTGTGTGTGGGGGGGTGTGTGCTGACTGAAGTAGAAATTGGTAGTGGATCTGAGAGGACTTATGTGTATTTGATCCAAATTCATGGAAGAAATTTCTCAAGAAACTACATTTAAAAAAACAACAAATTTACACAGGCAAGAAAATGTGATGGATCCATATTCTAGAAATTCATTTTTTTTATTTGAATTTGAAACAAGATTGTTTTACATGGCAATCCCAGTTCTCACTCCTTCCACTCCTCCCCTACAACTTCCCCCAACTAAAACCCTACCTATCACATATCCTTTCTGCTCCCCAGGGAGGGTTGGACTACCATTGGGGGTTATCAGAGTCTATCAAAACCTTTTGGATAGGGCCTAGGACTGCCCCCATGTGTCTGGGCTCAGAGAGTATCCCTCTAAGAGAAATGGGATCCCAAAGTCCACACATATGCTAGGGATAAGTACTGAACTACTACAGAAGTTCCTGTAGGTTTCTGAGGGCACCTCACTGAAATCCACATTCCTGGGGTCTGGATCAGTCCCATTCTGGTATCCCAGATATCAGTCTGGAGACCAAGAGCTCCCTGTTGTTCAGGTCAGCAATTTCTGTAGGTTTCACCAGCCAGGTCTGGACTCCTTTGCTCATCACTTTTCTTTCTCTGCAACTGGATTCCAGTTCAGTTCAGCGATTAGTTGTGGGTGTCTGTTTCTAATAACACCAGCTGCTGGATGAAGGCTGTAGGATGGCATATAAGTCAGTTGTCAATCTCACTATCAGGGAGGACATTTAAGGTAACCTCTCCTCTGTTGCTTAGATTGTTAGTTGGTGTCATCTTTGTAGATCTCCAGACATTTTCCTAGTTCTTGATTTCTCTGTGAATCTAAAATGTCTTCCTCTATTATGGTATCTCCTTTCTTGTTTTCTTCTTCTATTCTTCCTCCAACTCAAACTTTCTGCTCCCAACTAGAAGAAATCATTCTGAGCGAGGTAACCAATCACAAAAAGACAAAAATTGGTAGGTACTCACTCATATGTGGATTTTAGACATAGAGTGAAGCATTACAAGCCTACAATCCACACTGCCAGAGAAGCTAGTAAACAAGGAGGACCCTAAGAGAGACATACATGGTCCCCTGGAGAAGGGGAAATGGACAAGATTTCCTGAGCAAATTCTGAGCATGGGAGGAGGGGGGAGAATGAGGGGTGAAATACATATTTCTAATGTTATTTTTTATACTTCTATTTAATAGAGCAAATTAAACCGCTCTCAGTAAAGAATTATGGAACTTCCACAAAAGACATACCAATGGGAATGGAATCCCAATTGAAAATGTACAACATATTCTTAAAATGGTAAATAAATTTGTTTTGCATTTACAAAATTATTTATCTGAAATAGCAGAAAATTATGAAAACTCAAGATTTCCATTTCCAATTCTTAAAAACTAAAAATAAATTATTAAGCAAATGAATAGTTGTTTTACTTTGTATATGCTATAATTCCCAGACCCCTACCCTCATTGAAGACATTGTCTTGGTGAGTTAATATGGAGTAAAACTCATTGTTTATTTTCAAAAGATTATTTTTATAAGAAATATATCAATCATTTAACAAAGATATTCCATCTTGAGAAATAATCAAACATGTAGTATTAAAACTTTAAAAATAATACAAAAAGAAGAAACAACATCCAAACATTGGTAAAACTGTAAACTACACCTGCAATTATGTAAGAGTATCTCTATATTTTGTCCATAATGTTGTGTCATTTTTTTACTTATCGTAAATGGGATTCTAAACAAAAATTTAAATTGAAGGAAAGTAATCAATTTCTTTACAAGAAATGTAAATAAATACAGTAAGTAATGAACTGATAAATATCACTAACAGATTTAAGTCTTGAATATGCTACACAGACTCGATATAATAATTCTAAATGAAATTTGAATTTATCAAACATCAATATACATTGTTCTGTATTACAATTTACGATTTCCATGAAAAATTCAAACTCCCGAACTTGACAAAACCAGGGTTCTTTTGTTTAAAATCATCAGAATTGTGCTAATATTAAATCAAATTTATCATAAATCTAGTCCATATGATAAGAATTTTGCTTTGTAAATTCATCATTCTGCAAATCACTCAATTATGCATTCCTATGTATTCTATCAATATTACTGTCTTAATTATATCACTTAATATATTTTCATTGGTGTTTCAAATTACACAGGATACAAGATTGAGACTCCTCGCTATATATGTGTCCATGGCATCAATTTCACAAATGTGATGATGGACCAGTCTTCCCAATTTTGCACTCACCTTTCCTGTGTATTTCAGAGGCTTACCTCCATTCTTTCCCCCACGTCTCTTCCTTTTCCCTGTTTAGTAGAGTGGTCTTTCTCTGTGAATTAGTAAATAAATTACTTCTATTGGCATATGTTTTGAATTTATTGTTCTATGAAGCTAGAATTAAATATAAATGTTCAATATGAGACTCATTTCATGTACGACTGTGTATATCGGTGTATATGAATGCAGTCTGTGTCTGTAGCTATATCAAGGTGTTTGTATTCAATACAAGCATAAATTATGTGTTTGGGTTCTTCATATGCACCTTCATCTTTGTGCCAAGAAAGAGAAATCAGATTGTAAGCATAAGAATCTAAAGCTTTAAACATGGGACCATCTCATTTGTCTTATTCATATTTTATTTAAAATTTTCTGACTGCATTGTCCATCAACCATCTGGTCTGCATTTAAATATTTCCATGGAAAATTGAGAGTATCTATATCAGATGTACTTCAGCTAATTTAAAAAGAGTTCAACTAAAAATATCTGTTCAAAGAAAGCTTAGTGGCTAGAACTTATAAAACAAATCCATCTTATTTACTCCACAAAAATAGGATTTGTGTTACAGAAACACATGATGAAATATCTTATAACAACAACTAATGAACAAATGGAGGAAAATATTCAAAACAAGGATCAGGAGCTCCACTTTTACAGTAATATCTCCCATTCCAGAAGCTTTTGACCAGAATTACAGTACTTGATATCAATATTTTTCCTTTAGTGCTGTCCTCAAATCCAATTTTAAAGCTATGGTTTTCTACTTTAGAAATAGTGCCAACACTGCATCACAGAGCACATCTTGTTAGTGGGTTAAGATAGTACTATTCAGCTCTGTGAGACCACAGATTTATTTTCTAGACTAAAGTACTTTATTCTACATTCTATTAAGATGGTATGTAGACATCACAAAAAAGTATACGTAAATGTGATACTATTATGTTTACTTTTGGGTCAATTCCATTTCATCTTTCTTCTCACTACAATGAGCATACATATGATGGTGTTGGGGAGATGGAGAGATAGAATGGGTCATATACTCTGGAGATAGACAGATCTGAAGAGGCAAAAGCAGAAAGAAATGGTCTGTTACGGTTGGCCTGATTGCCACCCAGGCGAATTATAGGCCTGGACTACAGACAATATTTATGATAATAAATGACAATTATTATTTATAATGACAAAAATATGAAGAAAATGTTAAAATTTATAAAAGCCAACTTTTCTAGTATGTGCATATGTAAATGATGGTGACTATACAAGTTACAGAAATATAAAACAAATATATTATATAGCAATTAATATTTGAGACATAATTGAAAATGTAACCTTCATATACATTAAAGGAAACGGTGTTGTTATGCTTATATAAAATACTTTCAAAATTCAGTCACAGAGAATAAAAACATCTCTCTTTATTATATATTTTATTAATAAAATTCAGGGACAGTAATTTTCTTCTCAGTTACCGCAAAATTTTACAGGTACAAAGTACGAAATGAAGTTGGACAAGCAAAGAAAATGAATGATAGTGCAATAAAATAGAATGGAAGCAGATGGCATACATCATTATATCATCAGGGCCCCTCGTGTTTCCTTGACTGCCCCCTCTGTCTGATCTCCTGCATTCTGCTGTCAAAGAAGTCTGATGGTGCCCTCTCTACTATAAGGAGCCAGTTTTCTGGCCAGAATGATGGTAACCATGGTGCTTTCATAGGACCATTGCTCCACAACTGTGGGATGTGTGTGGAGAGATGGCAGTGGTGGTGCTTGTAGACATGCAGAGGACATGGGGGTTGCATGTGGATGGCTAAAGTTGTGGGTGCTTATGGATATAGAGATGTGGGGGTTTCTTGGAAAGCCAGAAGTTGGGATGATTTGGGACAGAACACAGTGGGACTGTGTGTATAGATTGATGGCTGGGGTGAAATGAGCTCAGAAGCACCACCTCTGCAGAATCCTGCTGACCTAAAACAAAAAGGGGTTAAGATCCTGCAACTTCTGATGGACCCCTGAACAATTACATCGTGCAGGAGATTTTGAGCATTTTCTTCAGGTGACCGGGGGCATACACACAGACATACATACAAACAAACACAGACACACACACATACGGGTAGGACACAGACACTCTCCCTGCTCCATATCATCCCTATCATGAATCCATCTCATCCGCCTCTCTCTCTCTCTCTCTCTCTCTCTCTCTCTCTCTCTCTCTCTCTCTCTCTTTCTCTTCCCTACCTTACTTTTTGCCACCTTCCTCAATCCCAGAACACTGTTCCTGAATCCAGTCCTTTTGGCCCTGTCCTGTTCTCTTTCTAAGCCCTGCTCCCTACCTTTCAGACATATCATCAACTCTCTGTCCTTCCCCTTCTCTATACCCAAGCCATCTCTTGGCCCCACACCCTAACTCTGGGCACCAACTCATCCAATGTTGATGGCCATCTTATTCTAAGTCAGGCCACTCCTTCTTGCTCCAGTGGTCTGAGTTGGAAGTCTAAATGCTTCAGTTTGTGTGTGCTTCCCAGATGTGGTAAATCTGCAGACCATCATGTCCTTCCTGAGGAAGGCGTCATAATTCCATTCCTGCTAATGCGTAACCATGAGAGATGCCTACAGGCCATGCCCACACCTGCCAATAATGAGCTCATCACAGATCCCATGATAACTGTGTTAGCCACCTTGGATTTGATGTTCCCTGTGAACACAGTGCGGGAAAACATGGGAGCCGTGGGATGGTGGCATAGGTCCCCTGTGTCTGCCTGCCCTGTTCATACCATGATAACACCACTTCATCCCTCTATCCCTGTGACATAGTCATCCATTCTGGTGGTGGCAAACCCTACACTGTTCCCTGTGACACACAGGTTATCCAGACTATTATCTATGCTGTGAATAGGTCCTGGTTGTGCAGGATCTTTTGTTCAGAGATGTGGTGGAGGAGCTTCCTCTAGGTAGGGGTTAGGGCCAACCACATCCCAACTTATTGACCACTTGGTAGGGCATGACCAACCGTGTCCCCAGTTTTAGAATACGGTGGTATTGGAGGACAAACCAACATCAGGCACTTGACTGAGTTCTTCCCATGGAGCACATCTGTGGCATCTACTACAAGTTCTGGGAGCTCAACATGGACCATGATGTGTTTATCAATGTTCACATGACTTAGGGTACTCAAGAAACTTATTGAGCTTTAAATGAGATTGGGGTTGTGGGATAGAATGGCAAAAGGATGGTGCAGAGGGTAGAGGCTGATCCATTGGGGCAAGGCCATGGGGCAGACGGTGGGGCTGAAGGCTGGACGTGCAGAGATGGGCAATGCTTCTCTATGTGTTGTAATTTTGAGGAACCTCAGGCAAGGCCAGGATGTTCTGCACATTCACCCACAGAGGCCAGAAGATGCACAAGGAAAGAAAAATCAATGATAGGGGATGTACTTCCTCTGCTTCCTTTCAACATTGGAGGATGACAAGAAGATGCCCACCAGGTGGGCAGGTGCCTGGGACTCTGTCCATAGACATTCATGGCCTGTGAGCCCCTGGCTTGATTTCGTGTTCCTCTGTGGTCTAGGTGGCCATTGACGATATTCATTTCACTCTATATCCTGTGAGTCTGTGTCCTGTGTGTCTATTGCCTGCATGCAGGTTGTTCTATGCCCTGTGTGTCCCTGACCCATATGCACTGTGTGTGTCCATGGCATCCATGTGAGCATGCCTCCTGCCATGGTTTGTGTGTCTGTGGCCCACATATACATTGTCTGTGTTTGAGGTCTGGGTGAGTGTCCCTCTGTGGTTGTGTCTGTGTGGTGTATGGCCATTTCCAAGTACATGGGCCAAAGTGAAGTCCTTTCTGGGGCCTGTGACCAATGTGTTTCTGTGCCTTATCCATGGCTCTTGTGGGTGGCTGTGCTGACACACACCCTGCTCTAGCATCTAGTACCGGTTCAACTGCCAGGACATGGATGGCAATGGCCAACACTCTCTAAACCCTTGCTTGTATAACAGATTATAAATAGAGCCTATGTAACCATTCTTTCTACTTTAGTTCAGGGTTCGTCTTTCCAAGGAGAACAATCTTGAATTGGCAAAGAATGTGTAAACTGATGTTTCAAACTTGATCATAAGAGTTTCATAGGGATACATGTCCTAGGTTGAGGAAAGAGCCATTGTATTTATGTTAATTCAGCTATTGAAGTAAGAAAGTATTGATAATTGGGAAGCTTGCATTTATTTATTAATGGATGTATATTCAAATGTGTGCGTGTATGTGTGTGTGTGTATGTGTGTGTGTGTATGTGTGTGTGTGTGTGTGTGTGTGTGTGTGTGTGTGTGTGGTGTGTATTTGTAACAGAAATTTAGGAGAAACATATATTATGGATGTGCAAGAAAGGGAATATAAGTGGTGTTGTAGGCACAGAACAAAAGGCGTTTATAGTAATTACTCTCAAATACAAAAAAATAACATTGGATAAATAAATGTGTTTTTTCTTGGATGACTTCTCACACACACAGTATTTCTGAACTATATATGGATTTAAGGCTTTCTCATATTTCCATAAAGATATTGGCTACATTGAAGTCATGTTTATACTGACCTACTCCTAAAGTTTTACAAGGATGCAGATAATAAATAGGTTAAATGGGAATATGTGCAGTGAGCAAAGAAGAAATTAAGATAACCATACTATAACTTTTAAATGCAATGATAATCTTTGAATGAAAGTGCTGTGTGACCCTTCCTCTACAGACAGAGTCTAGAATTACCAAACTTGGTACAAATTCAAACTGAGCTTAGGGTGTGTCACTGAATTGGGCTAGGGCAAATTTGGATACCTGTTTTCTGTTATGAAAATAGGAAGGGAGCCATGGGATCCTCCCTTGCCTAATCCAAATATATTGAATCCAGGGCTGCTACTTTTTTACATGCCTGCTTAATGTGGATATAGATGTACCTGGAAGTCACTGTTTTAAGCATTTACTAGATCAAAAAACACTTAATTTTCTGCCTCTGGAAATTGATGTGATCATCAGGAATACTGGACCTTAAATTCTCTTGGACATTCAATAGTAAAGGCATTCTTTCAGTATACTGTTGAAAGTAGAATCCCCCTCAATTCATACCCTGACAAAAGACAAAATAAAATGCTGTGGCATCAGAAAGACAATTTTATGTCAGTGGAATATTTCATCTATAAAACTAAGCTGTGTTTCAACTAGGTCAACTCACTAGGCCCTATGCTGAGCAAAGCCCCCACTTAGCTGCCTACCAAAAGACTCCTAAAAGAAAACCTCTACCTTAGATAATTCTGTCCAGAGATGTGTCTTCAGGTTTGAGTCAATTGAATGTCCTTTGGGATGAAAATTATATTGAATTGATATTAAGAGGGAAAGGAGATGCCATTTTTGTTGGAATGCCCTTCATCAGACTTCAGAGGTCATACATGTAGCAAGATGAATGGAGTCAAGTTATAGCCCAGAATGGAATGGACAATTCTCAGAAAAAAAAAAAACTATTGTGCCTGGGATCCAAGTCAAGCTTCAATTCCTCTTAGTGTGCTACAGAAATGTCCTGACTTTGACAGTCATTCTCACCTCTCATATTGCACCTAGGTTCAAGAATGACACACAATGAACTAAGATATCACAAATGACACTGACACTGTTCGTGAACATCATATGGCAACTTTAGGAAGTTCTCACATTAGAAAAGAACACCTTGGTCATCAATGTCTGTCTGGTTTTAGAAAGGGCAAAAATCATCGCTGTAGGAAGGTACACATTTAAAATTTCACCCTGTGTTGAATGCCTTTGAGGTCTTGAGTTTCTCAGGCTGAAGTACAAATTCTTAGGGAAGAGGCCATTCACCTCCAAAAACATTGAGAATATTTTCCATACACTGTGACCAATGCCATTAGGTATTCCTTTTGGGGGGAGAGGTTGTCCTAATTCCAGGTACAATCAACCTTCTAATGCTTGGGGCATGGCTTCATTGTAGACATCAAAATGACCTTAAGCTATCATGACTTGTTGTAATGTATAATAATCTTAGACTAGAAAATTAAACAGAGAAAACCCTGCATCTCAGCTCTTCCTCATTATAGGCCATGTCATTGGTTGTGAATAATACTCAAGGTTTGCAAGACCATAATTTTGATTTCTGTATTTATGTTTTCTTATTTTTTATTAGTTCAAATTAGGAATAATCTTGTTTTACATGTCAATCCCTTCCCCTCTCCCCTAGTAACCTCCACCATTCCTCTCCCACCTGTGAACTACCCATGACCCCATCCATCCTCCACACCCCAGGTCAGGTTGGGCCCTCAACGGGGGCTCCGCAAAGTCCACCACACATCATCCTAGGCCAGATCTAGGCCCTTCCCCATGTGTCTAGGGCAAGAGTGTATTTCTTCACTGAGATGAGCACTCAATGTCCCTTCTTACACCAGGGAAAATATTAATCTGCTCCCAGGGCTCCCCCATAGAGTGCAGAGGCCTCCTCATTGACATCCATGTTCAGGGGTCTGGATCATTCCTATACTGGCCTCCCAGACAGCATCTGGGGTCTATGTGTTCCCCTTTGTTCATGCCAGCTGTTTCTGTGGTTTTCACCAGCCTGGAACCGACCTTTTGATCTTCATTCCTCCCTCACTGCAACTACGTCCAGTGTTCAGTTTAGTGTATATTTGTGGATGTCTGCCTCTGCATCCATCAGCCACTGGAGCAGGACTCTAGGATGGCATAAAAAGAAGTCATCAATCTCATTTCAGAGGAAATGTGTTTAGGTTATCCTCTCCACCATTGTCTGCATTGTCAGTTCCTGTCATCCTTGTAAGTCTCTGGAAATCTCCATAGTGCCAGATCTCTCCTCAGAACTATAATGACTCCATATAATATGGTATCTCTCATCCTGATCTCCTCTATTCTTCCCCCAATTCAATATTTCTGCTACTCTATTTCCTCCTCTCCTCTCCTCTTCTGCTCTCATTCTGGCAGCTCCCTCTTCCCTACCCTCATGCTCCCATTTTGCTCAGGAGTTCCTGCTCTTTCCCATTCCTGGGGTCCATGCATTTATCCCTTAGAGTCCTTCATGTTTTCTAGTTTCTTTGGTGAGGAGGATTGTAGGCTGGTAACACTTGGCTCTACTTCTAAAATTCATATATGAGTTACTACATATCATGGTTGTGTTTGTGTTACCTCACTCAAGATGGTTTCTTCTACTTCCATCCATTTGCCTGCCAGTTTCAAAATTTCATTGAAATTCACTGAGGAGTACTCCATTGTATAAATGTACCATATTTTCTCTATCCATTCTTCAGTTGAGGGGCATCTAGATTGCTTCCAGTTTCTGGCTATTACAAACAATGCTTCTATGAACATGGTTGAACATATGTTCTTATTGTATGAACGTGCATTATTTGGATATATGCCCAAGAGAGGAATTGCTGGATATTGAGGTAGACTGATTCCCATTTTTCTGAGCAACCGCCATACTGATTTCCATAGTGGTCTTACAAATTCGCACTCCCACCAACAATGGAGGAGTGCTCCATTTTTCTCCACATCCTCTCCAGATTTCTGTATTTCTAAGTCTGTCACATTCTAATACATATCCACATGATTCATGTACCACACTCACCCAGGGAACCTCAATATATCCTCAATTAATTTCTCCTCAGGACTCATTATTTTCTTTGATTTGTGCATATTTTTACTTCTCCTGCCCTACTGCTACCTAACATGAGTGCAGAAAATCTCACAGCAAGTGAAGGAGTCACTATGTCATTCTAGCACATTGATGAACTCTTAATACATATTCTGTGTATTCCATTTCTCATATCACCAGAATGAAGATAACACCATTTTTCCTGTGTCCCTTACTTAGCACCCTGTAATTTGAATGGAAGAATGTTCTGTTCATTGGGTTTTCTTCAGAGGAAATTGTTCCAATGTGAAAGGTGAAAATGACCAGAGAAAATTTCAGTGAATTATTCTTCCACTACTCACAGACATGCACACAGATATAAATAAAACACAGTCACACCAAAAAACATGCATACACAATATCACACACACACACACACACACACAGAGAGAGAGAGAGAGAGAGAGAGAGAGAGAGAGAGAGAGAGAGAATGAGATAAAGAGAGAAATAAATTGACATGTGAAATCTGATATCCACGAGAGGGCAAGGGTGAGAAGTTAAGGTACTACATTGGGCCACAAGACATAAACAGAATGCACCCAATCTCATCCAGCCTCCTCCATACCCTATTTAGAAAAAAATAAGAAGCACATCTAAATCTCCCATGGAATTTTGCTGTGGGAAGCTCACAAGAATTTGTAAACAGTGATACACACCTATATTGTTCTGTGAATACGCAGAATTTGATCATGACCACACATAGAAGCTCTGCACTTACATACACACATCACAAAATGAAATGTGTCAAATCAAGGCTGATAGTGTAAGAATGCAAGAAACTTTTTCAAAAAGTTTTCACTTTCAATTTATGTTACTGAAAGCATTTCCAATGGCTTTGTAGTGTGTTTTGGAGTTTTAAATAAATCCAATACTTGGCCTTGGTGAAGGAAAGTGTAGGACACAGACAACAATCCAGATGGTAATTTTGAATTAATTTTTTTTTCTGATTGTATTATGAAGCTGGCAATGTAGATTTATAGCTGTGTGAAGCAGGAAGAGCTGATAGCATAGCTAATAACAGAATGAAGATCAGTTATTGATTGCATGATTTGAATGCAAGAAGTCCTGGGTTCAATAGTCAGCATTTTCTTAGCTAGACTTGAGGACTTAGGCCTGTATCCCAAAAGTCAAATTGGAGGCACAAATACTTGGAGGCTATACTTAGGTCTAAACTTAATTATAGGGCAGCAAGCGGTATGTGAGACACTGTTACATAATTTATAACCATAATATTATAAAGTCAAAAATAAAAGTCGTAGGACATTTATTTACTTTTTACTTTTGGGATTTTATTGAGATATGGTGTCATGTGATTCAGGATGGCCCTTAACTCTTGATCACACCTCATTGCTCCAATATGTCATTGCTTACGTAACATGCCTCTCTCAATTTTCCTGACAAAATCTGAGTTCAAACCTTGGTGTGTGTGTGTGTGTGTGTGTGTGTGTGTGTGTGTGTGTGTGTAGCTAATTTGTGAGATCCTTTCCTAATCAAGATTCTCTTTTCAGTTGAAACCCAAGCTTGTGTGATTTAATGAATATCAAAAGAGAAAAAGTGAAGTGGAAGTTGTAAGCCACAATATAACCACATGTATCCACTTTCAAAGTTACAATTTGCAAGGAATTATTCAGTCCGAAAATGCAGTGCATCTGTCTGGTAATATCTATTCATCACTTCCCTTATGGACTATTGAAACTTTTAACAAAGTTAACCTTCAGCTTCCTATCCCTAAGTTTATACTCAAAATTATCATCGGAGTTTCACATATTATATTGCATTTTCAGTTTCAATATTATGAAATTTAATGGGAGCCTTAGGGATTAAAATATGTTGTTTTGTGAATCACCTACATTAATAAAATATCATCATGTATTACAAGCAGTAATAAACCTTCAATGGCACTCCTGTTCTCTTTGAGATATAAATATCAAGACTGTCCAAAGTAATGCTAACTACTGGCAATTTGAAGGAGTTTGTCTCTTGTTCTTTCAGTTTACTCTTTTTGCCGGGTCCTTTTCCCTGATGTTCTGACATGAAATCATAAATTAATTGGTAGTTCAGTTCTTGCTAATATTAAAATCCTGGCTAAAAGTAAGCAATCATGTGTTTATTTGAAACCCATCTCCCCATGATTTTTGTGTTGCCACTTATCATCTCCCAGAATTCATCCATTTACAAATGGGACTGCCTTCATGGACTGAAGGGGTGCATTCCAATGAACAGGCTTCAAACTCTATGGACAGTGACTTAATGAAATCCTATGACTTCTAATGGCATTTAGGATGCTTGTAAAACCCAATCAACTCTCCTTGTTGTAACAAGATAACTCATGTCACCTGATTTGTGTGGGAGAAGCCCTACAAGAAACCACTAGATGGATTCAGAATTTACACATATTAGGTAACAAGTTAAGGACACATGGCTGAGGGGCGTAGTTAACATACCAAAGTGAATGGTGACCAAATCTTTCTCAGCATTTAGAATACATGTTCCCTTGTAACAGAGTCCTAGTTCCTCAGCAATTCCCAACCTGTACCCTAGTCTTAAGCACACCAAACCCTAGATTCCCATTTCCCTTCCCCTACCCTGTGATTCTTACATAATCTCAGTCATTTTGGATATCGAGGTCACTTGGTCTCCTGGCTTGCACCTGGTCTCTTGGTTTCTCATCCCTGTCTTTTCTACTTTCAACCCCTTCATTCTCTCATGGCTTGCTTTACTCTGGGCCCTTCTGTAGGGAGCCGACCCTGCATTCTCCATTACAAGATGGCACCTGCATCCGGCAGGCACCGAATGTAAACAAGTTATTGCGCAGGCGCTGGGTAACTTTCCATTCCTTGATCTCTGCCTCTTCCGTGGCGTCATATGGTCTGATGAGCTTCAGTCAATCATGGGGTTGCCAGCCTTTATTAGGGGATGGGATTCTTGGCTCGGGGTCTCTGCTCTGTGCCCAGTGCTTTTCCACTGCTTAGCCCCACCTATTCCATGGCATCATGTAGGGTGACAAGTCATCCACCTATCCCAGCTGTACACGCACCGCTCAGAGTTTTATGAGCCTTTATTAGGGGACGGGATTCTTGGCTCGGGGTCTCCGCTCTGTAAGCTTATGCTCTCTCTCTCAAGATGCATTAAAGCTTTACTGCAGAAGGATCCGAGTGTCCTGTGTTGTTCTTGCTGGCGAGACGATCGCGCAGGACACCCTTCCAGATGCCTTGAGATGCTGCTCCCTCATATCTATAATAAGTCTTCTCATGCCCCATACCTAAGCACATACCAGAATCATATCATTATTCTTTTTCCAATCAGCAGGGTTTCTTTCAAATATTTATGGTTGAAACTGAACAAATTTGCCAAGATCCATTAATGGAAAACTGCAAACACAAGTCATATCTAACCAAAGAATCCCCAAGAGAGCCATCTAGTATCTGCCACCATTGGAGTCTTGGACCCTCCTGCACCTACCAGAAAGTGCCTTGGACCCATAACCACCAGGAGAGGAAGAGAACCCATCTGTACCCAGTGGAGGAAGTGATGGGAAGATGGCAGTATAAGAACACATTCAACCATAGAAAGACTAATATGACATCACCAAAGTCTGGGGATTCTATACCATTAATTTACGACAGGTATTCCTGTCCAAATGTGAGAGTGGGGTGTTGAAGTCTCCCACTATAAGCGTATGAGGTTTTATGTGTGATTAGAGTTTCACTAATTTTTGTTTTGCCAATGTTGGTGTCTCTGTATTTGGGGCATAAATGTTCAAAATTGAGACTTCATTTTGATTGTTTTCTTTCTGTGATTAATATGAAATCATCCTATTCATTTCTTTTGATTAATTTTAGTTAACAGTATAATTTGTTAGATAATAGGATAGCTACACCAGCTTGTTCTTAGGTTCATTTGATTTGAAAATATTTTCCCAAACCTTTACTCTGAGGAAATGTCTATCTTTGTAGTCGAGATGTATTTCTTGTATTAAGAAGGATAGATTCTGTCTTTGTAAACATTCTGATAGCATGTGACTTTTTATAGGCAAGTAAAGACCATTGATATTGACAGATATTAATGATCATGGATTGGTGATTCTTGTATGTTTTGTATTTGTTTTGTTGGTGATATTTTGTGTGGATTACCATTTTTGGAGTTTGGTAATGTGTTATTATCTACTGCCTATGTTTTTGTGTATGTAGTTAAATTTCTTGGATTGGAATTTTCCTTCCATGACTTTCTGTGGGGTTGTATTTGCTGGTATGTATTGCATAAATGTAGTTTTGTCATGGAATATTTAGTTTTCTCCTTCTATAGTAATTGAAATTTCGATGGTTGCTTTAGTCTGGGCTGGCTTCTATAGTCTCTTAGTGTTTGTAGAACATCTATCCAGAGCCTTCTCTGAATTTCAGAGTTTCCATTGAGTTCTCGGGTATAATTTTGATAGATCTGCGTACGGATGTTACTTGCCTTTTTTTTCCTTTGCAGCCATTAATATATTTCTTTATTCTGTATGTTTGGTGTTTTGATTTTGACATGGCAAGGGGACGTTTTTTCTTGGTGTAGTCTATTTGCTGTTCTGTAGGATCCTTGTACTTTCATAGGCATGTCCTTCTTTAGGTTGGGAAAGTTTTCTTCTATTACTTTGTTGAATATGTTTTCTGTACCTTTGAGCTGGTTTTTATTGTCTTTTTCTATATCTATTATTTTTAGGTTTGGTCATTCATGCTGTCCAATATCCTGTATATTTTGTGTTAAGGACATATTGGACTTAAGGTTTTCTTTGGTCGATGAATCTATTTCCTCTAGTTTATCTTCAGAAGCTGAGATTCCATCTTCTATCTCTTGTTTTCTTTTGGTTATGCTTGCATCTGTAGTTCATGTCATTTACCCAGATTTTCTAATTCCAGCACTGCCTCAGTTTGTGGTTTCTATGTTGTCTCTATTTCAGTTTTCAGGTATTGAATTCTTTGAATTTTTCTTTAACCCTTTGTTTCTTTTACCTTGTCTTTCCCAACAGGTATGATAGGCAGTAGAAGGCCCTGCACTCATCTCAACTTTTGAATGCAGATCCAAGCCTTAATACCAATTTCTTTAATTGGGTTTTTTTGTATTTTTAAGTCTACATTTTTAGGTATTTGTACATTTATGAGATTAGCCCTATTTAGGAATTAGAGTATTGTGCCAGTGAGCTCAAGGCAGTTTCCCACTTTCTTTCCTATTATGCTCACTATGGCAGGATTTATATTGAAATCTTTGTTCCATTTGGAATAGACTTTTGTTCTATTTGCATTCTTCTCCATAAAATATCAAGTTGTAAGCATACCAATTGTTGAAAATGCTTTCAATTTATATTTCATAATTTTAGTTTTATTGTCAAAAATGAGGTGGTCATGTATGTGTAGATCAATAGCAGCATCTTTAATTTGATTTCATTGGTCCATGCTTTTTGTGCAAATACCAAGAAAATTTTATTACTCTGACTGTATACTAGAGGTAAAAAATCACTGGTGGTGATGACTCTTGAAGTACATTTGTTGTACAGGGTTTTTTTGGCTGGCCTGGTCATTTTGCTTTTTCATATACTGTTGAGTAATTTTCTTTTAAAGTCTATGAAGCATTTCAATGGGATTCTCATGGGGGTTGCATTGAATGTGTAGATTTCTTTTGGTAGGATTATGATATTGATTACATTGATCTGACTTTTCAATAGCATGGGGGATCTTTCCATTTTCTGATACCTTCTTTAATTTCTTCCTTAAAAGAGTTAAAGTCCTTGTCAATATATGTCTTTCACTTATTTGTTTAGGATTACCTCAAGATGTTTCATGTTTTAATTTTGGCTATTTTGATGTATGTTGTTTCTCTCCCTTTTTATCATCAATATATAAGAGTGCTACTCTTTTTGTGTAAATATTCTATTCTACCTAATTATTGAAGGTGATTATCAATTATTAGAAATACCTGCCAGGCACGGACACACCTGATGCCAGGGGGGCTGCTCATGGGATCCCATTTCTGCAGGATCCAACACACACAGAAACTTCCAAGGCCCTGGTACCAGTCATCCTCCATCCACGAGAAGAGGACAGACATCAGAGTATTGGATCTGTTTGCATCTACCAGAAGGGAACTTTGGTCCAGTACCCACCAGGAGAGGAAGAGACCCCTCCTACATCTACCAGAAGAAAGGATGGAAGAAGAAAATATAAAAACACATTCAACAACAGAAAAACCAATATGACACGACTGGAGACTAGGGATCCTACGAGCAAGACATGAACATCACAATGCAGATAAAGCAGAAGAGAATGACCTTAAAAACATCTTCATGAAAATGATGGGGGCTTCAAAGAGGATATGAGAAAATAGCTTAAAGAAATGGAAGAAACAACAAACCAAAAATTAAAAGACATCAAACAATCTCTCAAGGCAACAGTTCAAGACCTAAAAACTGAAATAGAGACAATAAAGAAAGCACAATCTGAGAGAATGATGGAAATAGAAAAACTGGGTAAATGATCAGCAACTATAGATGGAAGCATAACCAACAGAATACAAGAGATGGAAGAGAGAATCCCAGGAGTTGAAGATACACTAGGAGAAATAGTCTCATCAACCAAAGAAAATCTTAAGTCCAACAAATCCCTAACACAACATATCAAGAAAATATCGGATAACATGCAAAGACCAAACCTAAGAATAATAGGTAGAGAAGAAGGTGAAGAAACCCACCTCAATGGTGAGGAAAACATATACAACAAAATCATAGAAGAAAAACTTCCCAACCTAAAGAAAACATGTTAATGAAAATACAAGAAGACTACAGAATACCAAATAGAGTGGACCACAAAAGAGAATCCCCTCGTCACATAATAATTAAAACACTAAACGTACAGAATAAAAAAAGAGTATTAAGAGCAGCAAAAGAAAAGGCCAATTAACATATAAAGGCAAACCTATCAGTATTACACTGGACTTCCCCATGGAAACTATGTAAGCCAGAAGGACCTGGATAGATATTCTACCAACTCTTAGAGAACAAGGATGCCAGCCCAGACTACTATACACAGCAAAGTTTTCAGTCACTGAAAATAGATAAAACAAGATATTCCATGACAAAACCAGATTTAAAGAATATGTAACCACTAACCCAGCCCTACAGAAAGTACTGGAAGGAAAACTCCAACCTAAGGAAACTAACTACACTCACAAAAACATAGGCAATAAATAATCCCACTTTACCAAAACACAATCATGACCTCACATTACACCTTTCTTTGCCTTCTCCTTAGCAGATAAGTCTATCTGTAAGTTGTAAGCATGTTTTTACTTCTTCTTTCACAAAGGTTTACAGCTTCCAGAATCCACACGTGTATATGAAGGCATATACCCAAAGGATGCTCAATTATTCCACAAGGTTACTTGCTCATTTCTGTTCATAGCAACATTATTCATAGTAGCCAGACCATGGAAACAAACTTGAATCCAATCAGTTGATGAATGGACAACGAAAATGTAGTGCATTTACACAATGGACCAATACTCAGCAGTAAGAAAAAAATGACATCCTAAAAGTTTTAAGCAAATGCACAGAACTAGAAAAAACAATCATGAATTATGTTTACAAGACACAAAAAAATATAATATGTAGTCCCTCATCAGTGGATACCAGACATAAAAAGATACCTAGGCTTCAATCCAAAACCCTGGAAAAGCTACAACCCTCTTGAAGAAACAGAAGAAAACAAATGCATTAATCCACCACTAACCATTTTGCTAAGATACAAGAATAAATTCAAAGTGATAAAGGAGAAATATTATGAACAAAAGTGTCAAAAACGTGATGGGGAAATCCACAGAATATGCTGATCTTGGCTAGTGAGAAATCACTGACCCTGGTCTGAAAAGGAGGTGACCAACCTAGGACTGAACTCCACTCCCTTAATTCAGGTGACAATGGTGATTTTCAGACATTATGTGGTGACTGGCAGTAGGTTTAAGTTCTAACTCTAATGCACAGAGTTGTTTGTGACAATTCTTTATGGAGAGACAACAGTCGTCAGCCTCATCAGGGTGTCATGGTGGTAAAGCGGTTCCTTGGTCCAGCTTCAACTAGATAACAGGACAGACTTAGTGTGTTTCTTACGGTAGAACTTACCAGCTCCAAGAGACAAATGAGAGGTGGGGGAAGTGGGTAAAAGGAGGAGAGGAGGGATGGAATTGGAATAAAAAAATGAATTATTAAAATAGGAAAAATAAGAATTAACAATCACAGATCATTAATATCTTTTAATATCAGTGGGCATAATATACTTATAAAAAGACAGCCTAATGGATTGTTTATGAAAGGAAGATTTCTCCTGCTGCAAACATGAAACATGGATCAACATTACAGACACTTACTAACTCAAAGAGTAAAAACTTGGCATATAATTTTCTCATCAAATGGACATAAGAAACATCATGTTACGATGATGGTTACCCAGTTGTCAGCATGGGGTCTGTGAGCTCCCACTTGGTCAGGTGAGGTGATTCTGTGGGTTCCTCCAGCCTGGTATTGACCCATTTGCTCATCATTCTTACATTTCTGAAACTGGATTCCAAGACTTCAGGTCATTCTTTATCTTTTGGCTGTATTCTTCTGCTTCCATCAGCTACTGGATGAAGGCATACATGATGGCATATAAGGTATTCATAAATCACAATATAGGGGAAGTGCATTCATGAGAACCTCTCCACTATTGCTTAGATTTTTAGTTGGAATTATCCTTGTGGATTCCTGGACATTTGCCTAGTGCCATATTCCTCCTTAAACCTATAATTTATGCCTCTATTAAGGTATCTCTTTTCTTTCTCTCATCTATTCTTCCTAGTAATCAATCATCTTGATCCCTCATGTTCTCCTATCCCCTTACCTTCTCCCCTTCCTTTCTCCTACATACCTGCTCATTCCCCATGCTGAAAACTTATTTGGGAGTCCTTGTGCATTTCCCCTACTCTGAGGAACCATGCATGTCTCTTAGGGTCCTACTTGTTTCTAGCTTCTCTGGAGGTGTGGATTATAGTCAAGTTATCACTTGCTTCATATTTAATATCCATACCCTAGTGAGTACATAACTTGATTTTCTTCCTGTGTATGTGTTACTTTACTCAGGATGGTTTATTCTAGTTCCATCCATTTGTTTCATTGTTTTATTTCCACAGAGCAGTACTCCATTGATTAATTATATCACATTTGCTTTATCTATTCTTATTTGAGGAATATCCTGATATTTTCAAAGTTCTTGCTATTGCAAATATTGTGTTATAAACATTATTATATAGATGTTCATGATGTATGAATGTACATCTTTTGGCTGATCAGAGCTATTGAGAAATCACTAACTGGAATAGCTAGATGGTGAAGTAGTCTTATACCCAATTTTCAGAAAAAACTTCCGTAATGACGGCCAAAATTGTTGTACATGTTTTCACCCCCAGCAGACAGAGAGAAATGTTCCCCCTTTCTCCACACCCTCTCCAGTAAAAATGTCAATGGTTATTTTACCTGTAGCCATTCTGGCAGGTGTAAGATAATATCTCAGAGTTGTTATGATGGCTATGGATTTTGAGAAATAACTTATGTGTCATTAACTATTTATGATTCCTCTATTGACCAAACTAAAGTCCCAATGCATCAAAGACTTCAATATAAATTCAGCCACACTTAACCTATTAGGAGAGAAATTGGGAAGTAGCATTGAATGAATTTGAACATCATACCAATTTCTGAACATAATAGTAGAACAGACACCCAGATTAACAATTCAATAATGGGGCCTCTGTGAGGGACCAAAATCTTTCCGCTATGGAATATTTTGAGATCCAGCCTTTGGTTTCACTAAACATGGAGCTCTGGAAAGCTCCGGCCAACTATTGTATTGTTAATGCCAGTAAGGCTACTACTGTTTACCATGGCCTCAGGATAATATGCCTCTTATTTTATCTGTATGTGCCTAAGCATTTGAATATGCCCTCACCTGGGCAGAGGTGCAAGAGGTGTGTGAGTAACTTGTGAGTATGGAAGGTTAGGAGTTAGAGGCAAGTGGCCAGAGCAGCGAGGGAACAAACAGGGAAATGATTGCCTCATGGTATTAGCAGGATGGTTAAGAAACACCAGAAAAGATGGCTAAAAAAAGAAATGACTCTAATTCTACAACATGAAACTGAGGGCTCTCTGAAGATGACAAGATGCAAGTCTTTGGTCTTTATCGCCATTGGGTTGCTGGGAGCTTCGAGGTCCACACACCCCACTCAGGCTGAACCTCATGGCTGTCATGGGTTAAAGCTGAGACAACCAGGTCATGACAAAATGGCGCCTGAATGCGGGGCCTGAGAATGGGGGAAGAAGCCATGGACAGCACTAAGAAATGGGCAAGGCAGAGGCTTGGACACTTCGGAGAGATAGTCATTGTGGGCAAACTGGTTGGGGAAGAAGCATGCCCAGAAAAAGGAAGAAAGAAGTGGCCAAATGTGGTGAGTGAACAGCGTTAAGTCAGGAATAAACTGTATATAATTGTAGAAATAGGAAACAGATATATGTAATATAAAATAGGAAGACGTCAGCCAGCAGCTGACGAAAAAAGATAAATCGGGTTATTTAACCCTTAAAGCAGAAATGTGCACAAAATATATATAAGATGAAAATGTTAGCCAGCAGCTGACAAAAAAGGTAAAGAGGGTTATTTAACCGTTAAAGTGATGGAAGTTGGGCAAATAGAAAAATGTCAGACAGCAGCTGACAAAAAAAAATAGGTAAAGAAGGGAATGAAAAATGCAGGTAATTGTAAATATGAAACAGGAATATTAGCCAGATGGTAAAGAGGAGTAAATTAGCCTTGAAAGTAAAAACATATATAGTTAGAGAAATCAAGCAGGTAATTGTTAGTCAGATGATTGTATGTTTATTTACTTGGGTATAGTTTAATAGCTAGGAGAACTAAAACAAAGTGAAAGCAAGTACAGGAGATTTTAGTGTTTAAAAGTTTTAAAAGGATCCTTCCCGCTTGCAAAAGCCACCACCATGATGCTGCATTTCGAGTTGTGCAGGGGCTTGGGAAGACATAGGTGCAGCATTGCATACACACAGGACCTCGGGAGATATCTAGGAATGCAATGGAGAACAGAAACCTCCGCGCCTACTTAGGGGTGGCTGGATGGTAAAGAATATACAGGACCAATGATTGGGATCAGCAGGGAGAAACAGTTAATAAGTACCAAGATGGAGAGTCTTCACCTCCTTCATTTTAAGCTGGAAATACAGAAAGGCAAATACTCAATGGTAAAATTCAGCAAGAGCTAAAAGACTTGGAAATTTTAGCGAAATTGCTTACAGGAGATAAGAAATTAAAGGTTTCCTGGATCAAAAAGAGAATGGCTCGGGGGAACATAGCAGGATACAAGTGCCAATACCATTTAAACAGCTCTAGGAACTAATAATGGCTTGTGTCCAGTATGGACCAACAGAGGCTGATAGGGAATATTGCTGTAGAAGCCTCACATCTAGGAAATTGAAATCGGGTAACCAAGGCCTGTCTGTCAGGAGGAGGATATTTGTTATAGAGAGCAGGCAGGGACCTAGGGAGTTAGTTCAGAATTGATTTCTAGGCCTATATGGAATCATACAAAAAAGTTAGTGACACAGGTGTTGGAACTTTGATTGTGAAATAGCTAGCTTATGAGAATTTTGGTACTGCACGCCAGACCACGCTAAGGCCTCCGAGGAAGAGGACTGATGTGGCGAGTTCATAAAGAATTTTTCAGATATGGACCTAGCTTACACTCAGGGATTAGAGATGGTGGCTGCCTTACAGGAAATTCAGTTAAAAATAAGTTATTCCTACACAGAATTCCTGCAAGGCATAGGGAGGAAGACATGCCTAGAGTCTTCTAGAGGTTGCTTTGGACGTGTTCAGGAAGAGCTCCAGGTCAGACAGAGTCCCAACAAAAGAGAAAATAATTGATCAGGCTTGTGCCCAAAATTCAGCTGCAGAATTTTCAGCAGCCCAGAGGGCATAGATGAGCTAAGGCAAAGGTCAGCCATGGCAGCGGCCGCTGTCTGCTGGCCCTCAGCCAGCAGCTTAGTGCCATCTCATGAAGGCGTCTGTGGTAAGCTAGACAAATGGCCAATGGGGCAGCGGACAGCCTGCCTCCTAGTGGTAACTTACAGCCTTGGGAAATGCTGCCATGGCTAATGGCTAGTCAATGTATATAAATGTTATTGATACAGCCAGACAGAAACTGTTTTTGAGACTTATAAAGAATAAAGGGCGGCATATTTAAGCTTAGATTTGTTCAAATTTTGGATGCTCATATTTTAAGGATTAGAAATTTCAACTAGGGATTTTTCTTTTCAACAAACTGTTCATAACCTAGGCAAAAGGAGAAATGTGAGACGTATGCAAGTTATAAATGAACAGTGTAGCCACACCTGGATGCATGATGTGATTATGAATTTATGAATGCGGATGAATAGAAACGCCTAAATTGCCTTGGATATGATTACAGATACACATTGCCTCGGATATTGTTTAAAAAATATCAAAAATCACTTTAATATGGTCAAAAAGAGCATCCAGTCAGTCAGTCAATGTCTTAACAGGAAAAATTATGATTTGAGAACTAGGAGATAGTCAATTAAAAAGTTAGCAAAAGCCTATAGTGTTAGCTTAGAGACATGAGGAATCTTTGGATGATTCTGTAAATTTTGGCAGATGAGAGGATACGTCTAACTAAATGTTTATGGTTCAAAAAGGAAATCTAGAAAATAAACGTTGATACATGATTTTAAAAGGGGTTTATGAAAAGCCTCAGGAGAGAGCCATCCTGTTAGATTCACAGCTTGAATGTGTCTTTGCATATGCAAACTAAGCCAGATCAGCTAAGATGCAAATGAGGTCTTATCAGCTTGACAGCTTTGAAGGTTAGATTAGAAAAGGCTACTCCGAAACTTTAAATAAATCTGAAAAATTGTTAAAGACTTATGTTGTATTCTAAAGAAATTAAGGCTTAATAAATAGCAATTGGGAAAGATAGTTGAAAATCTTTAAATGAGTTTTTTAGAAATTGTTATAAAATATTCATTGGTTAATTACTTCTTTTGGGACTTCTAATAATGATTCAAATCCTTTAAGTAAGATTCTATAAGGAGATAATGATCCAGATGTACCCAGACAGCTAACTAGGAAGGTAGACAAGTTCTATAATTAGAGGAGTCAATTCAGCATCATCAGATATATTGACTATACAAAACCATGGGAAGCTTATGAACTCCCCACAAAGCATAGTCCGACTTCTGCTATATGGCAGAAGGAATCATTACTATGGTTGTGCCTACCCATCTCACCAGCCTAAATATTTTAAACCCTTATTTTAAAGCATTAGTCTACATGGTACAGAAATTCCATATAGATCCTAGGACATATTTTAGGAGAAAACCAAGTATGATACATGTCCCCTACTCTAAGCAACAGTTTAATTGGTTATTTCAGAACAACGAGTCATGGGCGATTGCTTTTCAGGAAGAATTGATAATCAGTTTCTAGCTCATGGACTGTTACAATTTGCACTAATGCATCCTTTAGTATTTCCAAAATTGTAAAAAGCAGTCCTGTAAAAATATGCTATGTTAGTTTTTACCAATGGTTCTATTGGGAGAGTCACTTACATGGGTTATTATTAGAAAGGAATAGATAGAGCAGACAGCTCTGGCTTCAGCTCAAATAATCAAACTACAAGCTGTTACAGTGGATTTTCAGATCCTGGTAAATAATTCATTTAATTTGTATACTGACAGTCACTATGTCTTTAAGGCTCTTGAGGTAATAGAGACAATTCCATACATAGGATCCAATATTAGATTGAAATATTATTTGAGCAAATTCAAAATGTTATTCACCTAAGAGAATTATCATGTTTATGGGTCACTCAGGGAACCTATTAAATAGGCCTTTCCCTGATTACTAGCCAA
Organism: Cricetulus griseus; assembly: GCF_003668045.3. Classification (NCBI taxonomy): domain Eukaryota; kingdom Metazoa; phylum Chordata; class Mammalia; order Rodentia; family Cricetidae; genus Cricetulus; species Cricetulus griseus. The sequence goes on from NW_023277030.1 coordinate 394,572, forward strand.
AGGGAATGAATTAACTGATTAACAACATAAATTGATTTGCCTCAAATAGAAAAAGCTGGACAGGTTTGTGACTTTCTTCATCATAATAGCAGAAGTCTAAGGAAGAAATTTGGCTTAACCAGAGAGACTGCTGGTCAAATCATCCAACAATGTGGTGGAATATGCCCACAATATGGCTATGGCTAATTTAAGGGTGAATTCTCAAGGCCTGCTCCAAAGCTACTTATGGCAAATGAATGTGACTCACATTACAGAGTTTAGAAAGTTAAAAAATGTGCCACTCCACAAACAGGAGAAGACATATGACATGTTATAAGTCACTGTTTAAGATGTTTTGCTTACATGGGAATGCCAAAAGTTATTAAAAACAGATAATGGTTCTGGATATACTAGCAAAGCTTTCCAGCTTATTTTTTGCTAATGGAAAATTGATCAAAAAGCATGTATTCCTTATATATCCCCAAGGAGAAGGAATAAGAGAGCGGGCCCATAGTGCCCTAAAAGCACAGCTTCTAAGATAAAAAGCAGGGAGCTGTGCCCCCAGTCTCCACATGGTGTGTTAAAGAATGCACTGTTTATCTTAAACTTTTTAAATATGGATGCCAGTGAGCAATCTGATGCAGACAGATTCTGGCATGAAGGAACTCAAGCAAATTTCACTCAGGTTAAATGGAGAGACACACAGAGGGGACCAGACCCCATAATTATTTGGGGGTTGAGGGCATGTCTGTGTTTTCTTGCAGGAGGAGAATAAGGTGCACTGGCTAGCAGAAAGATTGGTGAGATGCATCGAAAAGAGAAAAATTGGACCTGGGCCGACAGGAGACCATATGAAACAGCTGGAGTGAAACACTGGACCTGTATTTCCTGAACCTTGAGGACATCTGACCTACAGCCAGGAGGAAGGAAGAAGATACACCCAGTTCCAGTTTCGAGACGCTTTCAAGAGTTCCAGCTTCCCTACAGACGACTACATTCACCTCTCTGAATCCGTTAGTGCTCTTCCAGGAGCAGATTAAGAACTTGATAAAAAACAGCTTGCTTTCTTGCCACAAACAGATACACAAAACTGTTTTGCCAGTTTTCCCATTGGGAGAAAGACCCATTTAGGACAGTTGGATACTCGCATAAACCAGAGTGGCAGAAGCTCCTTCACAATGCTTAAACAAGACATGGACAAAAGACTTTTTAGTTAACATTCAAAGACTGATATTACAAACCTGATGTTAGAACTTCGGACTTTGAGCAAGAAATAGGAAGGCTCAAGGGTTTAGAATTGTGAAATTGTTCACACCCCCCAGATTGTGAGAATATCTTATTGTCTTTTGATTGCTTTGTAAGTCACCTAATTATGTTTATGATGGAATTGTTAATGTCTGTGATCTTGCTATATGTGTTATGCAAATATTATTAGAAACTAGGAGTCAGAGTTCATTCTTACAGGAATGTAACGTGCAGTTTACAAACCTTAGGATAGAAGTATGTTTTAGGGAGCAAACTTTAATAAGGTCCGTATCAGAGGCACTAGAGGCATTACCACAAAGATTTTAAAAGGCCATTTTAAACCTTTACTTGTCTTCATCCGCAGGAGAAGGTTTGCAGCCATGAGAGCTAACATGCTACTCTACTGGAGGTTTCTTGCTGATTCAGAACACTTGGAGCAGGACTATGGCCTATCCCCTACTAACCTTATTTGTTTTACAAAGACTGGTTCCAACCAAAGAAGGGTACAGTTTTCCTTGCCTTCAGGGAATCCTAAGATAGAAAACACATGATGGAATGCATAATTCCATGATGGGCACCCCTGGTCCATTGAAGGGAGCCTCCTAAAACAGGCGCAGTCATCTGTCCTGATGCAGAAGCACAGGATTCTTTTTATTAATTTAAGAGAGAGGAATTGTGGGTGACCAAAATCTTTGGAATATTTTGAGATCTGGCCTTTGGTTTCACTAAACATGGAGCTCTGGAAAGCTCCGGCCAACTATTTTATTGCTAATGCCAGTAAGGCTACTACTGTTTACCATGGCCTCAGGGTAATATGCCTCTTATTTGCAACTGTATGTGCCTAAGCATCTGAATAGGCCCTCACCTTGGCAGAGTTGCAAGAGGTGTGTGAGTAACTTGTGAGTATGGAAGGTTAGGACTTAGAGGCGAGTGGCCAGAGCAGCGAGGGAACAAAGAGGGAAATGATTGCCTCGTGGTATTGGCAGGATGGTTAAGAAACACCAGAAAAGATGGCTAATAAAGAAATGACTCTAGTTCTACAACATGGAACTGAGAGTTCTCTGAAGATGGCAAGATGCCTGTGTTTGATCTTTATCGACTTTGGGTTGCTGGGAGCTTCCAGGTCCACAACCCCCACTCAGGCCGAACCTCATGGCTGTCATGGGTTAAAGCTGAGACAAACTGGGTCATAACAGGCCTCCTAAAATTAAGAATAATCTGTAAGGCTAGCTGAATGCTCAAGGATGAAATATAAGTTAAGTCATCAATCTCATTATCAATGGAGGGCATTTTAGGTAGCCTCTTCACTGTTGCTTAGAAGGTTGGTTGCTGTCATCCTTGTAGCTCTCAAGATATTTCCCTAGTGCCTGATTTCTCTTAAACCTATGCTGTCTCCCTCTCTGATGGCATTTCTTATTTTGCTTCCCTTTATTCTTCGCCCTACACTACCAGATGCTTCTGGAAGTCAAATGACACAGTCAGCAATACAAAATGCCAGACCACAGAATGGGAAAAGATATTCACCAGTCCCACATCTGACAGATGGCTGACCTCCCAAATTTACAAAGAATTCAAGAAGCTAGTTTCCAAAACAGCAAATTTTCCAATTAAAATGTGGGGTTCAGAACTAAGTAGAGAATTCTCAATAGAGGAATCTAAAATGGATGAAAGACACATAAAAATGTGCTCAACATCCTTAGCCATCTAGGAAATGTAAAGTAAAACAACTTTTCAGCTTTAAATAAGGATGTTATATTCCTAAAACTTTATAATAATGGAAAGAAAATTCAAAGAACTTCTCCTATCGTAGTGTCTCTGTCTCTGTGTCTCTGACTGTATCTCCTGGTCTTTCAGCATCTCTTCCCCTGTCTCTGCAACCTGGGTGGGAGCCTGCAGCTCTGCATAGTCTGGACTGCTCTTGGCCTACCTTGTGGTTGGCTCGCCCTGCGGCCATCTGGCTAGTGAGTCTCTCTCCTCTCATCATTGACTAGGGTCAACTTTTATCCCTCTCAAGAACTCTGATGCTTGTGATGATGGGGATGCGGTTTTGCATCTAATGTGTCTAAAATTTATGTTTCTCATGAATCCAAAAGATTCTTTTGAGTTCCAGGCAGCTGAATCAGACACATGAAATCAGATCAAATTCATTGCAAATAAATAGTATTCAGGCTTTCCCTGGTCCAGGACAACCTTACCTCCTCATCTCAGTACCCATCATTTTGCAATCCTCTGGTCCAATACCTGGACTTAAGAAACATTTTTTTTTCTAAACTTAACATTTTTTTCTGCACAGCTGACATTTGCCTAGGTCTAAGAAGTGCCAGAGACTTCCATGACATTTGCACTGCATTGAAGCAACCATCTACTCCAGGATGTGGCACAACCTCAGGTTTCTAGGGCCCTGAAAGATTGTCAATACCCACTTCAACAGCATTAAGTAGTCTTGCGAATTTGAGGTATATATATACCCTAACCTGCCATGTCTAAAAACCCACCCTTTAATAATAAGTGAACATGGGAATGAAATAAACAGGCATCATGCTGGCCTGCCCCTGTCACCTGGTAGGATGCACTCAGGTGGAACTCTGGTCATCTCACAGTTCTAAGGATACCTAATCTGCAGGCAATTGTAAATAACCCATATAAAGGCAGACCTTGTCCCACTTATGCCCTCTTACTCTCTCAACTTTTTGTGCATTGTTTGTTCCACCTTCTGCAGTAAGTTCAGGATGACTCCAAGTTGTGAGATTGTCCACGGGAAATATATCTAACATTATGGGATACTTCCATTTACTTTTCCTGTGGAAAAACTGTTTAAAGACTTTTGTGGATGAATGTCATCTTCCTTACAAAGTATAAAAATGGACATAGAAAATGAAAAGACTCACATTACCCAACAATAGGTGAGTTTTACATTATTAGCTTCCTCCAGAAAGGTTTAAATTCCATTACTTAGACTAGATGAAGGGATCACAGGCCTGCAGATACTAGGGTGCATGAGATGATGTCAGCAGAAGGACAGAGTTCATTAGGCAGAGACCGCAACCTCCATGAATATGGTGGGAGCCTGCAGCTATACTGTGTATGTACTGGTCTCAGCACAAAAAGCCTTCATCTGTCTGTGTGGCTGTCTGACTGTCTTTTTGGTCTCTCACTCTCTATCACTCACTGTTTCTGTCTCTGTGTATCTCTGTCTCTCACTGTCTCTGTCTCTATGTCTAAGTCTCTGCAGCCCTGGTGGGAGTCGGCAACACTATCTGTTTGCACTGGGCACATCTGCTATAATGAGCCTTTCTCTCTCTCTCTCTCTCTCTCTCTCTCTCTCTCTCTCTCTCTCTCTCTCTCTCTCTGTTACCACCACCTTCAGCTCTGATCTCTAATCTCTGCTCTTCCTATTACCCTCTTTGTCACTTCTCTTGTCTTCCCCACTCTCCATCACCAACCCTGTCAGAAACTCTGCTTTTAATGAACTCTCTATGCCACATTCTGCATAGTCTATGGGAACTACATCTTAAATTTAAGGGATCCTTCTGAAACTGTTCCCTTGGGAAAACTGTTTTAAAACTTTTGTGGATGAATGTCATATTCCCTGAGTAGAAAAACAATGGACTAAGAAATGAAAATACACACATTACCCAACAATAGGTGAGTTTTACATTGTTAGATTCCTTCACGAATGTTTAAATTCCATTTCTTAGACTAGATTGAGGGATCATTGGACTGCAGAAACTTGGTTGCACCAGATGATGTCAGCAACAAAACAGAGTTCATTAAGTCGAGACTGCAACATCCATGAGTATCGTGCATGCCTGCAGCTCTACTGGGTCTACACTGTTTTCATCATACAAAGCCTTGATCTCTCTGTGTATCTGTCTGTCTGCCTTTTGGTCTCTAACCCTCTCCCTATCACTCAATGTCTCTGCCTCTTTGTATATCTGTCTTGCACAGTCTCTATCTCTATGTCTATGTCTCCATAGCTTGGGTGGGAGTCTGCCACTCTCCCTGCATTGATGTTGGCCTGCCTGCTATACTGAGCCTTAGTCTCTGTCTGTCTCACTCTATTTCTCTCACTCATTCTCTCTGTCTTTGTCTCTGTCTCTAAATGTCTCTGTCTCTCTCTGCATGTGATACTCCAGTACTTCTCTGGCCCTCCTCTGAGCCTTGGTCTGCCTGTGTCTTCTGTCTATGTCCTTATATCATTGTCATTCACTGTCTCTCAGTCTCTGTTCCTCTGTCTTTGCATCAGGAGCCTTGGTGAAAACCTGCAGCTGAACCTGCTCTGGATTGGGCTCCACTGTCTGTATGTATATATCTCTCTGTAAGTCTGTATCTCTGTAACAATACTGAACAACCTGTTAAACTACTCTACCACTGCAAAATTAAGGGGGGGTATTGTCCTAAAGACATCCTTTATTTTCCAAAATGTGAATGTTTTCAGCCATGTCACTTCTACCATAAAGAGGCTGCTAATGTGTTTCAAATTTATGTTATTCACAAACCCAAAGGATTCATTAATTTCCAGGGAGTTAAAACAGACCCATGCAAACAGGTCCAAAGATTCCCTCCAGATAAATAGTTTTCAGCATCTCCATGGTCCCAGACTTACTTACTCCTCATCTGTCATATGAGGGAACATCTCCCTCATATGACCATCCTCCCCTCTGATACAAGGACTTCAGAAACAGTGCGCTTATTTTTCTAAAATTTACTTCATCTTCTACACTCTTGACAACTGGAAAGGTGCAGGAGGCCACACAGAGTGCCACAAAGCGTGGACTGGGGCAGTGCAACAAGATACTCCAGGATATGGTATTACCCCAACATTTTTGGGTCCCCCTAGGGTGGCAAATGCACCCATACATCAGCAGGAAGCATTTGTGAGAACTCACCATCCTTTTCACTAACTTGCCAAGTATAACACCCCAATATTTAATAATAGTGTAAGTTTGAATGAAAGTTCCTGGCAATAGGCTGGTTTGCCCTGATCACCTGGCAGGATGCACACAGGCTGTACTCTGGTAAGGCCCAGGTTCTGTGAGTACTGAGTCTGTAGGCAGATTTAAAGGACCCCTTTAAAAGACAATCCCTGACCCACTCAAGGTCTCTCTCTCTCTCTCTCTCTCTCTCTCTCTCTCCTCTCTCTCTCTCTCTCTCTCTCTCTCTCTGTTTGTGTGTGTGTGTGTGTGTGTGTTAGCATCACCTTCCTATCTGCTTACTGATCTCTGCTCTTTCTCTTAACCTCTTTCTCTCTTCTCCTGTCTTCCCCACTCTCCCACACCCAGCCTGTCAGAAAGTTTACTGTTACTGGACTCTCTATGGTTAGTGTACAATTGCTGATGGTTCCATCTCCATAGCAAGGTTTCCCCTTCCACATCAAAAAAGACCAACCTGGAGACATGAAAACCAGGGAAGGGTTCTCTGTTACCACTCTCCTTGCTCAACCTTGGGTAAGCAGTAAAACACAGAGAACTTTTTCTCCGACCAAAAAACAGTGAGACACCCCTACAGAACTGTATGTTTCCCATGGATAAGATCCACTACCACATTCCCTGAATCAAGTATGTGTTTCAGCTTTTAGCCTTTGTCAGTTGCTTACCACCCCATTATGGACCCCTGTGTCATCTGGACTGTTTGGACAGTTTTTGTTCCTGAACTTGTCCTTGGGTTCAGACTGAATCAGAGTTCTGAGATAGTGGGTACCGAGCCACATTCTGCCTCATGATGGGAAATATATCTGTATGATTAAAGTCTCTATATTCAAGAAGACACCAAGGCAAAACATAGGCCAGAGCTAGGTTATAGAACCCAGCAAGCGTGGCCAGAACAAAAAGGGGCCAGTGTCCCCACGTGCAGCCCCTTAAGAAGCTCCCTTACGTCACCCCAGCTTTCCTTCACCACGCCCTTATGGGCGAGTCCCGGGTCCACCTGGTACCTGTCCCAGGACTATTGGGCAGGGCTAGGGTGTCTCCCTACATATATCTTATGTTTAGTGGATCTATCTGAAACTCTTCCCTCGGTATATCTGTTTTAAAGACTGTTGTGGATGAATGTCATAGTCCCTAAGAAGTATATCAGTGGACTAAGAAATGAAAAAACTCACGTTTCCCAACAATAGGTGAATTTTGCATTGTTAGCTTCCTCCAGGAAGGTTTAAATTCAACTTCTTAGACTAGATGGAAGGATCATTGGACAACAGATACTTGGTTGTGCGAGGTGATGTCAGCAGCATGACAGTTTCTCTCTCTCTCTCTCTCTCTCTCTCTCTCTCTCTCTCTCTCTCTCTTTCCTCCAACTTCCTCTCTGCTCACTGTTCTTGCTCATAAACTCTTGTCTCTTCTCCTGTCTCCCCCACTATCCCCCCTGCCCTGTCAGAAACTCTATGGTTCATGGACTCTATATGTTTCATGTTACATCACTCAGTGTTCCATCTCCATAGGGAGCTTTCCCCATCCATGTAAACAAAAGACCAATAAAGGAGCCATTTAAAACAAGGAGGCACTCTCTATGATCTCCCTCTCTGTCCATGATGGGCTGAATGTGATACCTAGGAGATCTGTTTCTCAGACTGACCAATAAGTGAGACACCCCTTCAGGTCGGTATATTTCACAAGGTTGAGGTCCAACACCACATGCACTAAGTCACCTGTCTGTTTCCCTTTTAAGTATTTGGAAATTACTTCCCACTGTTTTTCAGGAAACCATGTCAGCTGTACTGTTCAGGCATTTTTTGTTCTGCCCTTGTTACCAGTTCAAGCTGACTCCGAATTTGAGATACTCCTTATTGAGGCATCTAAGGTCGTGCCCATGGCAAAGAAATCTTATGTTCATGGGGTCCTTCCAGTTACTTTTCCCTTGGAAAAACTGTTCAAAGACTTTTGTGGATGAATGTCATCTTTCCTAAGAAGTACAACAATGGACTTAGAAAATGAAAGGACTCATTACCCAACAAATGTGAGTTTTTCCATCATTAGCTTCATCCAGTGAGGTTTATATTCCATTTAATGACTAGACTGAGGCATCAATGGACTGCAGCTACTTGGTTGCATGAGATGGCGTCAGCAGCAGGACAGAGTTCATTAGGCAGAGACAGCAACCTCCATGAGTGAGGTAGGATTCTGAAGAGATGTACAAGATCTACTGGTCTCAGCCTACACCGAGACTCAGTCTGTCTCTCTATGTCTCTATCTCTGTCTCTGTCTTTGTCCCTGTCTCTGTGTCTGTGTCTCTGTCTAAATCTTATTGTTTATCACTATCTCTCAGTCTTTCTATCTTCATCTCTGCAGCCTAGGTGATAACCTGCCACTGTACCTGCTCTGGATTGGTCTATGCCTGAACTGAGGCTTGCTCTGTATGTCTGTCCCTGTCTCTGTCTCTGCCTCAGTCTGTACATATCTGTCTCTCACTCTCACTGTCGCTCTGCTTCTGCCTCTGTCTCTATCTCTGCAGCCCAGTTTAGAGCCTGCAGCTCTACCTGGTCTGGACTGACTGTCAGTCTGCCTGTCTCTCACTGTCTCTCGGGCTCTCCTTCTCTGTCTCTGTCTCTGCAACCTGGGCTGGATTCAACAGCTCTACCTGGAGTGGTTTTGACAATCCTCGGCCTGCCTTGTGGGCAGCTGTGCCTGTCAACTGTGGTTAGCGATTCTATCTCCTCTCTCATCATAGAAGCTGGTCAACTTTTCTCCCTCTCCCAAGAACTCTGATGCTTTGGAAGATGATGGGGTGGGAGCTTGGCCACCTTTTAAGTGGAACCATTCTCAGGGATTGTGATTATAATGTGGACCTTCCAGAGAAGATGAATCATGTCCCGGATTACTCTCTTTTTCATTTTGCTAGTGGTCACAGTCTCCCCACTAGTTGTTAAATAAATTTCTGTAGCCATTGTTCCAATTCTGACAGAGAACTGAATGACAAGCTAAACCACTGCAAGATGGCAAAACTGAGGTCCATTTCATTGTCCTAAAGATATTTGCCACTTTAATAAACGTGGATGATTTTCAGCCAAGTGGCTTCTACCATAAATAGGCCGATAATGTATCTGAAATTTATGTTTTTCCAAAACCCAAATGATTCTTGTCAGTTCCAGGGAGCCTAATTGGATGCATGCAAACAGTTCCCAAGATTCATTCCACATAAATAGTTTTCAGCCTTTCCCTGGTGCCAGACTCCCTTCCCTCCTCCTCATATCAGGACCCCTTGGGAACAGCCTCACTCCTCTCACCAACCTCCCCAACAATACCAGGACTGAGGAAACATTGTTTTCTAAACTTAAACTATTTTTTTCTACACTACTGATATCTGGCCATTTCTGAGAGGCTCCAGAGAGTTCCACACAGCCTGGACTGTGGCTGAGCCACCAATTACTTCAGGATGTGGCAGCAACATAGATCTTCACCTGTTACAATAAATCTTTCCGCCAAAAGCCGCCTGAGCCCCACTGCCACATGTGAGCTTTACGCCAGCCTCCCACCCAAGTTAGGCCCAAATGAATACACAGAAACTTGTATTAGGTTCAAAACTGCTTGGCCAATGACTAGGACTCCTCATCTGTTATCTCAGTCTTAATCATCATAAATCTATATATTTTATAAGACTTATCTTCTTGGATGCCTTATTGGCGGCCCTCCTTTCCAGTGGATCACATTGTGCCACTGGAGCAGGAACGGGAAAGAGGACCCTTCCTGTTTCTCCTTCACTTAAATATGAGTCTCCTTGCTATGTCACTTCCTTCCCGGATCATTACTTTTCTACTACATTTACCAGAATCCTCTTTGACTCCTAGTTCTGCCTATCTTCCTGTTTCATTGGCCAAGCAGAACTTTATTAAACAATCAATAAGATAACATACACAGAAGTACTTCCCCATTAGTCACCCCCAATGATGGTCGACAAGCCACCCCCTACATCAGCAGGAATCAGTCTCATGTACCTGAGTTCCTTATTCCATAACTTACCATATCTAACACTCCACTTTTAATAATTAGTGAAGGTGGGAGTGAAAGGTCATGGCATCAGGCTACCCGCCACGGTCAGCTGGCAGGGTTCATTAAGGCAGTATTCTGGTCAGCCCATTGATCCGTAGGTACTGCACTCAGGTTTAAAGGAACTCTTCAACAGACCGACCCTGACAAACTCATGCTCTTATCTCTCTCTCTCTCTCTCTCTCTCTCTCTCTCTCTCTCTCTCTCTCTCTCCCTTTCTCTCTCTCTTTCTCTCATTCTCTCTCTATCTCACACCTTCTCTTTCCTCTCCAATCTCTTCCCTCTTTTCTTCTTCTTACCCTTTTCATCTCTTCTCCTGTCTTCCCCATTCTCCCTCTCCCACCCTGTGAGAAACACTATGGTTCATGGAGTCTCTGTGGTTCCTGATCCATTTCTCAAGGTTCTGTCTTCATAGCGAGAATTCCCCTTCCACGTAAACAAAAGACCAAAACTGGAGCCGGGAAAACCAGGGAGGCTTTCTCTGTGAACTCTCATTGCCCATGCTCAGGTGAGTGGGGAACTGAAGAATTCTTTTTCTCTGACCAACCAAATAGTTAGACACCCCTTTAGGTCAGTATATTTTCCAAGGATGAGCTCCTCTACCACATTCGCTGAGTCACCCAAGTGTTTCAGATTTAAGACTTCAGCAGTTTCTTCCAGCCAGTTTTCATTCGCTGCCTGTGTCACCTCTACTCTTTGGGCATTTTGTTCTGCTCTTGGCTGTGAGTACAGGCTGACTCTGAGTTCTGAGATCATGGGTACCAAGCCTCGTTCGGCATTATCCAGGGGAAATATGTCTTATGGTTAAGGGATCTTTCCGGTTGTTATTATTGTGGAAAATCTATTCAAAGACTTTGTGGATAAATGTCATTGTCCCTAAAAAGTACAAAAATAGACTAAGAAAATGAAAAAAAAACTCAAATTACCCAAAAAATGTGTGTTTTCCATAGATAGCTTCCTCCATCAAGGTTTAAATTCCATTTTTTGGACTAGACTGAGGGATCATTGGATTGCAGCTACTTGGTAGCTAGAGATAATATCAGCAGCAGGACAGAGTTCATTAGAAAGAGAGGGCATCCTCCATGGGTATGGTGGGTGCCTGAAGCTGTACTTGGTCTTCAAATGTCTCAGCCTACACTGAGCCTTGGTCAGTCTGTGTTTCTGTCTGTCTTTTTGTCTGTTTTTTTTCGTTCTCTCGCTTTCTATCAATCACTGTCTCTGTCTCGCACTGTCTCTGTCTTTGCGTCTATGTCTCTGCAACCTGGGTGGGAGTCTGGAACTCTACCTGCATTGCACTAGGCCTGCCTGCACCTTAGTCTCTCTCTCTCTCTCTCTCTCTATATATATATTATATATATATATATATATATATATATATATATATCTGTGTGTGTGTATGTGTGTATGTATGTCTCTGTCTTTCTCTGCCTGTGATACTCCAGTACTGCTCTTGGCCTCTATTGAGCCTTGGTCTATCTCTGTGTCTGTCTGTGTCTATATCTCATTGTATCTCACTGACCCTCAGTCTCTCTGTCCCTCTGTCTTTGCCTCTGCATCCTGTGTGAAAACCTGCAGCTTAATTTGCTCTGGACTTGTCTCCATCTTAATTGAGCCTCTGTCTGTCTCTCTCTCTCTCTCTCTCTCTCTCTCTCTCTCTCTCTCTCTCTCTCTCTCTCTGTGTGTGTGTGTGTGTGTGTGTGTGTGTCTTTGTCTGTGTCTGTATCTCTGTCAGAACACTAAATTGCATGTTATACCACTCTATGATGGCAAATTTCAGGTGGATTTTCATTTTCCAAAAATTTCCTTCACTTTCCAAAATGTGAATGCTTTCAGTCAATCCATTTCTACCACAAATAGGCTGATAATGTATGTCAAACTTATGTCTTTCAAAAACCCAAAGGATTCTTGTAAGTTCAGGGACCTGAATAGAACCCAAGAAATAGGTCCAAAGATTCACTCCAGATAAATAGTAGTCAGCCTCTCCATGGTCGAAGATTCCCTTCCTCCTCATCTGTGACATCTCCCTAGGGAATCCCTCCCTCATCTGACCATCCTCCCCTCTGATACCAAGACTTCAAAAACATTGTTTCTTTTTCTAAACTTAACCTAATCTCCTACACTGTTGACATTTGGCTAGGTCTAGGAGGCCCCTAGAGTGTCACACAGCCTGTACTGGGGCATAGGAACCAGATAATCCAGATGTGGTTGTACCCAATATTTCTTGGGTCCTCCAATGATGGTCATTGCCCCTTACATCAGGAGGAAGTAGACTTGAGAGCTAACTATCTCAATTCCCTAAGCTGCCAAGTGAAACACCCCAGCTTTTATTAATCAGTCAACGTCAGAATCAAAGATCCAGACATCAGGCTTTACTGTCCATGTCACCTGTCAGGATACACTCAGACAGTACTCTGGTAAACCCAGGGTTCCATGGGTACTAAGTCTGCAGGCAGGTGTAAAGGACACCTTTAAAAGACAGACACTAGTCCACTCATGCTCTCATATTCTCTCTCTCTCTCTCTTTCTCTCACCTTCCCCTTCCTCTCTGCTTGTCCTCTTACCCTCTTCATCTCTTCTCCTGTGTCCCCCACTCTCTCTTTCCGACCCTGTCACAAAATCTATGGTTCATGGACTCTCTATGGTTCGTGTTCTATTGACCATAGTTCTGTTTCCATATGGTGATTTCACCTTCCACTAAAAAATAGACCAACACTGGAGCTGTGAAAAACCAGGAGTATCTCTCTGTGAGCTCTCTCCCTGCCCTTGCTTGTGTGAGCAGGTACCTGCAGAGATCTTTTTCATTGACCGAACAACTGGTGAGATACCCCTACATATTTGTACATTTCCCAAAGATAACATCCACCACAACATTTTCTCAGTCACTGATGTTTTTCTGCTTTTAGCCTTAAAGCACTTTGTCAGAAAGCCTGTTGGATATTTTAGCTATTGTTTGAGTTTTCACAATTTAAAACTATATCAAACTAGAAAGGACAAAACATAAATGGGATGTTTGGCAGTCTCCATATCAAGGGGAAACTGCAATAATATCATAATCTTCATAGAGAAATAACAGCAGACACTAAGAGGATCAAAATTATCCCATTAACATTAAGGGAATTTTGGAAAGGTTAGGTAAAAACAGCCAATGAATAGGTAGGGAAACTGAGGCAAGCTCCATAAAATTTGAATCTCTGTTTCAAATTCTTCTTTCTCTGTTTTTCACCAAGCATGAAGTGAGAAACACAAAGAAATTTCACATAGTATAGTACCCAGATTCAATATATTTACTGCTAGAGTAATATTTTTTGTTCCTTGCTATACATGGCTAAGATTGCAAGTGTGAGACTCTGATTCCTAAGGTTTCTCATTCAAGAATTCTAGATCCCTGTATGCCTGGCTGAAGTACACAGTCCATCAGCGCCTCAAACTTTAAATATCTTTGAATTCCAATAGAAGAAGGGAACTTGACAGTGCCTTTAGAATGTAGACTATACTCTAGCCTTTTATAGTTTTTCAAATAGAAAAAGTAGGACAGATATATCATTAGAGAAATGCACCTTCCATGTGATTCATAATCCAGTACAAGAAATAGCTTAAAGCCGGGTGGTAGTGACATACGTTTTTATTCCCAGTACTCGGGAGGGAGAGGTAGCTGAATCTTTGTGATTTGATACCACACTGGTCTATATATCCTAGCTCCAGGAGAGGCTCTGAAGACACAGAGGAACCCTGTCTGTAAAAACAAAAGTAAAATAATATAAAAACATAAGAACTAGCTTGAAATCTTACAGAACAGATGTAACCATGGGAAATTCAACTGTTGGATATTTCTGAGGCGTAATTTATGACTGGAAGTTTACTTTTATATTTCATAATTTATTTAAAGTAGAAACAAATTGTTACAAATTTCTATACCCATTTCCTCTCCTTTATCTAATCTGCTGTCACCCCCACTAACACCTTAAATATCCAATACCATTTCTGATCCCAGGGAGATTGAAGCCTTCTAAGGGAGTTATTCAGAGTCTGTCATGTCCTTTGCAATAGGGCCTAGAAACTAGTCCATGTGTATGGATTCAAAAATCCATTCCTACACTAGGGATAAGTACTGATCTACTACAATAAGTCCCCATATATTTCTCAGGCCTCCTCAATGACATCCACAATTATGGGGTCTTCATCAGTTCCATGCTGGTTTCACAGTGATCTGTTTAGGGACCAACAGTTCTATCTTGTTCAGTTCAGTTGTTTCTGTCGGTTTCACAAGCATGTTCTTGACAACTTTGCTCATCACTCCTCCTTTTCAGCAACTGGATTCTAATTCAGTTCAGGTTTGACTGTGGGTATCTGCTTCCAGTTCCATCAGGTGCTGGTTAAATTCCCTAAGACGGCATATAAGTCAGTCATCAATCTCATTACCAGGTTTGCGCATTTATCGTATCCTCTCCATGTTGCTTAGATGGTTAGTTTCTGTCATACTTGAAGATCTCTGGACATTTCCCTAGTGCATTATTTCACTTTAAACTTATACTGGCTGCCTCTTTAATTGTATCTCTTATTTTGCTCTCCTATATTCTTCCCCCTATGCAACATTCCTCCTCCCTTATGTCCTCCTCACCACTCCCCTTCTCCCCTTCTCATTCTACTATCTCCCTCTCTCCTCCCCTCATGCTCCCAATTTGCTCAGAAGAGCCTCTCCCTTTCCCCTTCTAAGGAACCATGTATGTCTCTTTTAGAGTCCTTGTTGCCTAGCCTCTCTGGTAATGTGTATTTTAAGCTAGTAATACTTTGCTCTATCTGTAAAATCCATATATTATTGACTGCATGCTGTGTTTGTTATGTTTGTTCAGAGTGTGGGTTACCACACTCTGAACAGTTTCATCTAGTTCCATCCATTTGCATGTTAATTCCAAGATTTCGTTGATTTTTTCCCACTGAGCAGTACTTCATTGTGGAAATGTACCACATATTCTGTATCCATTCTTCAGTTGAGGGGCATCTAGGTTGCTTCCACATTCTGTCCATTAAAATAATGCTACTATGAACATAGTTGAAAAGATGTCCTTGATGTAGGCATATGCTTCTTTTGGGTATATTCCTAAGGGTGGAATTGCTAGATCTTGTGGTAGACTGATTAACATTTTCCTTAGGAATTGGCATACTATTTCCAAAGTGGCTGTACAAGTATGCACTCCCACCAGCAGTGTGGAGTTAGCAGGGCATGAGAATTATATGTTCAAGACCAAATGAGCTGAGAAGAAAAATTGTCTAGTTATAAAACTAAAAATAAACCTGGCACAGGATCAAACGGTTTTTTTTGTGTGTGTGTGTGTGTGTATGTGTGTGTATCCATGCACACAGCCATTTTTTCTGTGGGGGAGGGGAGAACTCTAGGGAAGGCAATTTTTTTTATGGCTTAGTATCTTTCCAGAGATATTCCTTTAAATAATGGGAACGTATTTATTGCTAACATTTTTGGCACAATAGTGCAACCTGATTGAAGTGAAATGGATATTAGAAGAGGGAAAAAGAATTTGAAAATATAGAGAAACCTTGCCTCAAAAGGTATAAAAATTGTGAACATATTGCTGACTTAGAGAACAATATTGTGACACTAGAGTATGAGTACAAACTGCTTAGTGGAGACACACATGGCAAGACTGAATATAGTTCTGGACTACATAGAGAGCAGATGTCCCACTTGGTAGAAATGAGTAAGATGATGAAGAGGCCTGTGTTTCCTAACCTAAAAATGATGGTTCACAACTGTCTATAGCTACATTACCAGGGTATCTGATGCACTCTTCTGTCTTTGTGGTCACTGGTACTCTGCACTCATGTGATGAATATATGCACATTCTGACAAAATATACACACAGCAAATACATATAAATAATTTTTAAAAAGACCTGTGCATAGGTTCACAATTCATTAATCTCAGTATTTTGGAGGTGAAGGCAGAGGAATTAATGTGAGTTTGAGGCCTGTATGGTCTATATAATGTGTTTCAGGAATGCCAAGCCTACTCACAAAACTAAATAATATAATGAAAATAATGGTAATGCAATATTGTTAAAGATATTAATAACAATGTAAATAAGACATAAGGATTTGATGAGCATTTTATTGGTATTGGTTTAAAAACCTAGCTCTTGGAATCGGGCAAAGCAAGAGCGACTATAGTATGAGTTTTTGATTCAAACTTGGATTATATCTGAGATCAATTGTAACAAACTGCATGTGATCACTAAGTTTCCTGAATGAGGCCACAAGATTGTCAAGCAAGGACTCATTACTGGAGAACAAAAAATACCAATTATGGGAAAATTGATCCCTGCACTTTATTTATAGCGACTTTGTTAGAAGTGTTGTCAGGATTTGGAGAAGGGGAAGAAACTGTGCTCTGTGGCATGGTGAGATGCTGGAAAGCATGTTGTTAGTGAAAGTTCATTAAGAAACTTTCTCTAAAAAAAGCAGGGATTTGAGATGTCAAGCAGAAATAAGACTTGCTTGTCTGCTGAGCAGCATGGTCATTGGTGATAACTGGCTTCTAAGCTTTGGGTGTAAATTGACCTTGCCTTGGACAATAAACAATGAGGAGGAGAGAAGAAAAGGAGAAGATGAAGGGGGAAGTGAAGTAGCAGGAGGGAGAAAGAAGGAGATATGGAAAGAATGAGAAAGAAAGGGAAAGAGGGGTCTCTTCTAGGTTGAGTTTTGTTGCAAATATCTCCATACTCTATTATCTGTGCAATGTAGAAGTCAGTGGGAGGATGGTATGGTCCAGGCAGTCTTTTACATTAGAGGGAGATGCTGTATCAATAAAACAAATTACCTGATGTATTATCAAATCTTACCTTCAATAAAATGTGTAATTTCATAAAATGGCGTTATTATGTAAAAGTTTTTCAATCTTTACAAAGTATTTCAACAAGTACTTGTTATGTTCCAAAGTAAGTCACAGCATTTTAATCTACAATTAACAAGTGTTGCAAACATCATTGAAAATGTCCCAACTCTATTTGCCAAATTTCTTGCATTTTGCGAGGATCAAATATAACTATTAATACTTTACACCAAGTCCTTAGTAGACATATCTAATCCTGTGATCAAACTATGAAATGATTACAGTTATTAATCTTCTTTTTCTGAGAAACAGAATACTATTTGATTTTATACATAATTTGCCCTTTATTCAATGACTAGAAAAATTTCACAAAAAAATCTATTTTCTGGGTTTTTAATTTTCAATAGTGATCTTTGTATATTTGGAATGTAATATAGAAAAGAATCTCCGTTTTCTGTTGTAGCTTATACTTTAATACAGGAGTCATTTTAACTTGCTTATTACATTGCTAGCTATAATTATCATTTTTAGTTATAATTTATCTTCTATTGTAATAGAAGTAAAATCCAGCATTTACTGACTTTCTGATTTTGTCACTGTATTTGCACTGTAGTTTATACTTCATGTAAATTATTGTTTGGTTATAAACCTTCTTGTGTTTTTGTGTACTTGTGTGTAGGTACAAGTTTATTTGTATTTGTACACATATATAGGCCTTAATTCAACCTCAAGTGTGGTTCCTGAAGAGCTGTCCACTGTATGTTTTGTCACTTTCAAAAAGAAGTGGGACACATTCTGCAAGCTAGACCATCTGTATTTTGGGAATGAATTTTATGCACAGAGCTCTCTTTGTAGTTGCAAAATTTGGCTGATCCAGTGGGAAAAAAAGCACTGTTTGTGATGTTTTCACTGAAAAATAGAGTTGTATTTGCTCCTTGATTTAAATTTTCAAGTGTTTTAAATAATAAGATCAAACCTATGTCCTTTAAATTCTATTAGGTGTATGTTCTCGATGTGGTCTTTTTCTTTTATTGCTATATAATATATTTACTTTAATTTATCTCTATTTTGTATGGTCTACATTATTCTACACACACACACACACACACACACACACACACACACACACACACACAATATGACTTTTCAAGTTTAGCATGTAACTGTATATTTGTGTCATTGTACATAGAAAAATATTCTGTTTTCAATAATTTCATTTATATTTTACATTAGTGCCCTTAAATGCATGACAAGAAGCCAAAGAAAGTTATGGAAATTTGGGCAATTCTCAGAAATATGGATCCTGTGTCAAAGAAAGCATGACAGCGGGAGCACATACCATGTATAGAGTCTTATCACATCTGCAATCAGGACATAGAGAGACATAAGTGATATTTTCACCTGAAATTCTTTCCTCTTACAACTTTTTGTGTGTATTTGTTTCTTTAATTTTAGTTCTAGGGGTAGATGTTCAATAATGATATACTTAGTGTGTGCGTGCATGCACACTTGTGTACACATTCAGAAAACATTGAAAGTTCCTTACTTCATCACTATATGCCTTCATTTTCCCTTTTAGTTTTGGTTCTCACTAAACTAGATTCTCACTCTTCCTGATATGCTGGATGCTCAACAATCTTCTGGTATACATGACTGAAACCACAGTCCTTCCTCATATATTACTTGGCTGGTATGGATTTGATCTCAAATAATTATGCTAGAACAGGAAACACTTCTATCAACTTAAACATCCTCCAAGCTGCTTCTTTCTACAAGTTTATTCACTTTTTGATTCCTGGAATGGAGACATCCCAATTGACCATATATGTTCTCTATACACCTTTCCTGAAAATACATTCACAAACAGGCCTAGTAATGTGTGTCCTAGATAACTCCAATGACAATGAACTGACAGTGTACATAAAATATAATATCACATTTTTCAATTTGTATCATTTATTACTTTTATATTTCACAATATTAAATTTAATGCGTAAGTGTCTTTCTCTAAATAGGTGTGTGCACTGGAATCAAATACCTGCTGAGTTCACAAGAGGGCATCAGATGTTCTTGAGTTTGATGTACAAAAAATTTACTAAACAGATTATAAAAGAGTCTTAGCAATAACAAGTTATTTTTCTCAAAATCTGTTAAGATCTTTTTGGTGTTCATGGCTGCTTGGATTTTTAAATATTTTCCCCTATGTATGAATTTATCTATATTCCTACTTTCTCATCATTCTGCCTACTTATAACATTTAGGTCTTTTGTAATGATTTTCGTGCAGCTAATGTAAGGAAAAGGTTTTTCACACCTCTTCTACACACCCTCCCTTGTTCCTCTCTTTTTCAAGCACCTGGTACTTCAGTCCTTTTTGCTTCATGAGGAGAACAAGAGACCATTGTTAATACAAGTGGGTGTGACTTGTACTAGTATTCAGAGGCAGATTAACCCTCTGATTTTCCTAGCTGTTACATAATGTATATTAAACTTGTGTGATTCCTCTTAGTGAAAATTAAGAGGAACCCAAAATTCTATGCAAGGAAAAATGAGTTTTTAAAAGAGAAAACGGGCAGAATTTGTTTTGCATACATTTCATTGCATTTTTGCCCTCCATTATGCACATTCATCCTGAAATATATGACTCATTTTTGAATTTATATCATTTCATTCCAACTTAGTCAAATTCCCTGTGAGAACTGTCAAGATCAATGTTTAGAAAGACTTGCAGAAATAATCATTTATAGCAAGTCACAATCCTGGTATTAAAGTGTGGTATCACAAGTGGAATAATCATTACCATAGGGCCAACTTGTCATTTATGATAGTTCTTGGCTTTAAAAGTGTCATGTTATGGTCAGGGTGCTTACAATTCATGTTTGTTCCATAGAAAGTTAAACAAGCTTCGAAAGATACAAGGCATATCCTGACATTCTATACATAGCACAAGTAAGACACCACATGAATTATTAGGGCTCTTACATTATTTATAAAGAACAAGCCTGGTCTATGGAAGCCACATACAGACATAAACCTCAATATTATAACTTATTATAGTCCATGGATTAGGGAGGAAACACATCAGTGATTGTCTTGAATATTTGTCTTCCTGAGTGAGACTATATAAAGTCATTGGCTACAAACCATGTTGATGGACAGCAGTTGAGAAGTTAATTGAATTACACAGACGTCCCATGGAGCCATTTCAGATCTGGTCAAAAATGCTTTCAGAATAGTCTTCAGAAACAAAAGGAATCCCTGGAATATTCCTGGTACAGAGGGTGAAAAAAAGTGTGTACAAACAACGTAGTGGGGTGTCTTTTCCCAAGGATCTCCCCAAATTACTGAAAATTAATGCAGTTTTATATAAGCTAATTACTTGAAGAGGGATGTTGAATTGGATAAACAAAGAAAATTCTGTAGAGAAAATAATAACTTTACAGGTGTCAAGATTCAGCTGTTTGTTCTTTTTTCTTGTTGCATGGAATCTCTGTCAGTATGGTTGATTGTTAGTATGGCTGCTATTTTTGTGTCCAATGTGTTTTTTGTGTGTATTTTTGTTTCTCTCTTGTATGTCTTTGTTCATTGTAACAATTATTCACTCAAGTAATTTCTCTGCATCTCTACACCTATGTTCCTGTGGCTCTAATGATAAGAGGATGAAGAAAAGCTTATTCTATTTTCAGCAAAAAGACATTGATTAAGTCAGAGGCACAAGAATGATATTGTCTCCATTCTGGAAATATGAAAATTGGAGAATAGGAAATATGTTTAAATACACATCAATCTAGTTGAATGGCAAAATCATGATTTCACTTTCTTGTGTAAGTTATTATAGCCATGTAGTTGTTTGGTAGGAGAAATGAAAATAACTATAACTCAAAATAGGATTTTATTTTGGGAAGAAAATCAGTGGAGATATAATGTCAGTCCATGAGTGGGTGAGATTATTTTAGCATGTGGGAGGTGAAGGTCTAGTAGAATGAGACAGAATGTTAGATCATAAATGTTGCCTGGCAACCCTGGTGGAATTCTGTATTCCCATAACATGGGCCAAGGAAGCACAGAGCAGCTGAGATGCAGTGTGCTTCTTACCAACCCAAGATAATTGTCCCATACAACCTTTAATGGCAGTGTACTTGGAAATTGGTTCTCATAACCAGGCCATGGCCAAATCCCTTTATTTTGGATTGCAGCTATTAATATTAAACAATTGAAAAGTACCTATTATCAAGGAAGATAATCTGTGGAAAACCAGTTCAAAGACCTTCGTTGACGGAAGCCCACCATTCCAAAGAAGTAAATCTATGGATTAAGAAAATAAAAGGACTCAGAATTATCAAACAGATGATTAGTTTTCCAGTGTTAGCTTAGTTCAGCAAGGTTTTAATCTATTTATTAGACTAGAATGAGGGGTAATTGGACAAGATTCCATTTCCAATGGTGCGAATGGGATCGGGGTTGGTATGGCAGGGGAGGAGGTGAGGGAGTGGGTACTGGGATTGACATGTAAACAAAACTTGTTTCTAATTTAAATAAAAATATCACACGGAAGAAACCTGGAGTCGGCTAGCCTCAGACATTTAGAATGAAAAGCATTATTTATATTTTTTTCTTTTTTTGGAAGAAATGTTTTAGAATAGATTTTGAAATGTTGGAAATTTATCATTTAAGTTTTTAAAGCAGCTGGAGCAGTCTGTTATAGGACAGCCTAAAGCTATTAGCCTGTGAGTGAATCTTGTTCTTTATTTACATAAGGCGCAGCAGGAACTCCAAGGCACTCTGAGAAGTATAAGGCAGAATTTAACTCTTTTTCTCTTTTGTTTTATTTAAATTAGAAATGAGATTGTTTTACATGTCAATCCCAGTACCCTCTCCCTCCCCTTCTTCCCTGCCCCCCACTAACACCCTATGTATTCCATAGCAAATCTGCTCCCCAGGAAGAATGAGGACTTCCATGGAGTTTCTGCAGAGTCTGTCATTTACTTTGGGAAATGGCTTAAGCCCGCCCATGTGTGTCTAGGCTGAGAGAGTATCCCTTTATATGAAATGGGTTCCCAAATTCCATTCGTATGCTAGGGATAAGTGCGGATGCACTACAAGAAGCCCCAAAGATTTCTTAGGCCTCGTCACTGTCACTCACATTCATGGGGTCTGGATCAGTTCGATGCTGTGTTACCAGTGATCAGTCAGGGGGTTAAGAGCTCCCACTTGTTTAGGTCAGTTGTTTCTGTGGGTTTCCTCAGCCTGGTCTTGTTCACTTTGCTCATCACTTCTCCTTCTCTGCAACTGTATTCAAGCTTAGTTCAGTGTTTAGCTGTTGGTGTCTGCTACTACTTCCATCAGCTGCTGGATGAAGGCTCTAGGATTCCTTATAAGTTAACCTCTCCACTGTTGATTAGATTGTTGGTTGGTGTCATCTTTGTAGATCACCAGACACGTCCCTAGTGCCTGGATTCTCTTTAAACCCATACTGGCTCCCTCTCTGATAGTGTCTCTTATTTTGTTCTAATCGATTCTTCCCCAGACACAACCAGAATGTTCTGTATGGCAAAGGAATCAGTCAGCAATAAAATGGGAGCTCACAGAATGGGAAAATATATTAACCAAACCTATATAGGACAGAGGGCTGGTTTCCAAAATCTACAAAGCACAGTTTCCAAAGCACCAAATAATCAAATTAAAAAGTGGGGTACAGAAGTAAATACAGAATTCTCAATAGAGGATCTTAAATGGCTGAAAGACTCATTAAAAAGTGCTCAACATCCTTAGCCATGAGGGAAATGAAAACTAACAAAACTTTTTAGCTTTTAATATATATGTTATATCTGCAAAACTTTATAATAATGTAAAGAATATTCATGGCTGAAATGGAGGATTCTTTTTACACACAAACAGATGGAGGGATATTATGATCACATAATGATCTAAAAATATACAAAACTAACTTTTCACAATAGAAGTTTGTGTAGAGACCACAATAACCCAGACCATTTGAGATCCCAGGTAGGAGAGGTTTTAAAGAATCCAGAAAAATCAATGGACACTTGATGTGACTATGTGTAGCTGGGCTCTCACTTCTCTACAGAGAATATATGAAGGGAACACAGAGACGTTCTTCCCTTGGACATAAACACATATAGAATCCTGGCTTGTTATAATTTGATTTACTGCTAAATCTGTCCACCAAAAGACCTGGGATTCTGTGTTTTCTACTATCTCTTGTTAAACAATTTTGGAGTTCGACACACATGCCCCTGAATCTCTTCTCTTCTCTAGTGTCCATAATCTTTAAACGACAATCGGCTTTAATGACAGAAAAGTCACCTCAATGCATGCTGTTGTCTAAGGATGTACAATGGATATTGTTTTGGAGAGAGTAAAATATCCAATCTTTACAATGTATTTCCCCTTCACATGAATTCCTGGGCAAATGATGTGGGTTCAAGAATTCCACAATGTTTGTACAGTGACAAATGCGTTGGCAAACTGGCAGACACGGATAACTGCCAATATAGATGTAAGATTAACACCCATGCTCACATATCTTCCATTTTAAAAGCACTAAGTAGTGATAATTTTCTATTGATACCTAGTAGATTTGTTTGGGGAATATATTTTATATCTCATAGTAAAATTTAGGAAATAACATTCCCATCAATTGGACATAAGAAACAGGCTGGCAAAGGTATCCTAATGTCTAGCAAAATAAAATTCAGAATAAAGTTTTCAAAAGAAATAGAGAAGGATATTTTAATATTCATCACAGGATAAGTCCTATAAGATTATGTCTCAATTCTGAACATTCATGTCCAAAATATAGCATCCACCTCATTAGTAAAGACAACATTTCTAAAGCTTAAATCACAAATCAAAGTCTACACTCTAATAGTGGGAGACTTGAAAATCCTATCTCACAAACTGAAAGATCTGCCAGAAGAAAACAACAGAAAAATAATTGAAGTGATCAACGTTCTGACTCAAATAGAGTACATGACATATCTAGAATGTTATACCCAAACCCCAAGAGTCTTCCTTCTTCACAGCAGGTTGTCTCATTGAAATATCTCTAAGCTATCTAATTATTTGGTAACAAAGAAAACTCCAACAGATAAAAAGAATAAAAATTTCAGCCTATATCTTATCTGATGACAATGGCTACAGAGAGAATTGAACAACAACATAAATTACGGAAATCACAAATTTATGTAAATTGAACATAGCAGTACTGAAAAACCACTGGGTTAAGGAGAAATTAAAAAATAAGCTCCCCAGAACGAAATATAAAAGAAAACACAACATAACCAAACTCATGGGATACTTTGAATGCTGTGCTAAGAGGACAATTCCTAGCACTAACTGCCTACCTATAAAAGCTGGAGGTGCAAAGAGAACACAATTTCAGACAAATACCCCTCATTCACATTGATAGAAAAATACTCAATAAAACACAGGCAAACAGACCAAAATATCACTTAAAAAAAGACATGGAACATAATCATATAGGCTTTACTGCAGAGACACAGTGATGGATCGACATACAAAAAATTCTGTCAGTGTAATCCACAATATAAACAAGCTGAAGGAATAAAACCAAATGATCATATCACTCAAGGTTGGAATAAACTTTCAGGGATAAAATGATCATACCTAAACATAAAAAAGCAACAGCCAAGACTCTTCACTCTCTATATATCAATATATATATATATATATATATATATATATATATATAATCAATATACTAATTGAAGTTCTAGCTAGAGGAATAGGACAAAAATGAAGATCAAGAGGATATAAAAAAGGAAAGAAAAAATAAAACTTTTGCTATTTGCAGACAAATGATAGTATATATAAGTGACAGAAATTTTTACCGGACATCTCCTAAAATCATAAACCCATAAAAACCTTCAATAATCAGGGAGGAATGAAGATTAACACAAAAAAGAGTTGCCATCCTACATATAGATGAATAAAAGGTAGAGAAACATCACACATAACAATAGCCACAAACAACATAAAATGTCCTGAAGTACTCCTAAACAAACAAATGAAAGACATGTAAGACAAGGACTTTAATTCTTTGATGTAAAATATTAAAATGTCAGAAAAAAGAAACATCGCCCATGCTATTGGAAAGGTAAGATCAATGTAAAATATATGATAATCCTACCAAAATAAATCTATATGTTCAATGCAATCTCCATGAAAATTTTACCAAATCTCTTCACAGATTTAAAAAGATATTACTCAACTTTATATGAAAAAGCAAAATAACCAGGCCATCCAACACAACACTGTACAATAAATGAACTTCAAGAATCATCACCATCAGTGACTTTTACCAGTATTATACAGTCAGACTAATAAAATATGCTTGGTATTTTCAAAAAAGAAGCGTTGAACAGTGAATTCAAATGGAAGTTGCTGATTTTGATCTACACAAGTAGATTTTGACCTGGTTTTGACAATGGAACCAAAGTTATGAAATACAAACAGAAAGCATTTTCAAAAATTGGTGCTCTCACAACTTGATATTAAATGTATAAGAATCTTTAGATTCTTATCTGTCACCATGCACAAAATTGTAGTCAAAATGCATTAATGATCTCAATATAAATCCAGGCATACCGAGCTTCATAGAACAAAAAGTGGGAAATTGTGTCGAACACATTGGCATAAGACAACATTTCCTAAATATAGCACCAGTAGCACAGAGACTGTAAACAACAATAAATAAACATCAACTCCTGAAACTAACAAGCTTCTGTAAGGCAATGGACCTGGTCAATCCAACAAATAGTTAGGCTACAGAATGGGGAAAGACATTGGTAACCCCATATTTGACAGAGGGCTAAATCAGAAATATACCAAGAACTCAAAGAACTAAACATAAAATGCAAAATAATATAATTAAAGAAATGGGATACAGAGTCTTAGTCCTGCAATTGCAGGGTCTTCTACCCAACATCCCTGTAGGAATCCCCTGAATAGAAGACCACTGACTTGTCCTGCCACCAAATCTCCCAGAGAGAAAAGGAGGCAGACAAAACCTTAAGTCATCTGCTGACATTGCAGGTTCAATTCAGAACCCACCAGAAATGTTGAGTGCCAGTCCTTCTCCTGCCAACCTCCCATGTTGGAGTCCCCTGTCCTGCAGCCCCAATTCCCATCACACCACTTTATGCCCCAGAGAGACCTGGAGGCACATCAAACCATACAGCATCTGCTGCCATTTATGCCTTGGACCCATCTTTACTCACCTGGAGAGAGCCTTGGTCTCATAACCATCAAAAAAGGGAGAGACCTCACCTGCACACACTGGAAGAAGGGATGAAATGATGACAGTATAAGATCACTTTCAAATAGAAAATGCTATCATGCAACCACCAGAATCTAGAGATTGTACACCAGCCATACTTGAACATCCCAATCTAGATGAAGCAGAAGAGAAGAACCTTAAAAACTACTTAATTAAGAAGATAGAAGTGCTCAAAGAGGAAGTGAGATACCCCTTAAAGAAAGTGAAGAAAATTAAAAAAGGAAGAATTCAAGGAAAATATGAACCAAAAAAATCTATGTAATCTCTTAAAGAAAGCAATTAAAGCCAAGAAAAAACAAAGAAATGGGGATAAATTTCAAAGACTTCAAGGCCTGAAAAGAGAAATAGAGACAATACGGAAAACACAAATTGAAGTAATGCCAGAAATAAAAAATCTGGGTAAATGAACAGGAACTACAGATACCACCAGAATACAGAAAATACAACAGATGGAAGAGAGAAACTCAGGTTCTGTAGACAAACAAGTGTAAATAGATTCATCGACAAATGAAAATCTTAAACCCGACAAACCATTAACACAAAATATATAGGAAACACCAAATTAAATAATAGTGGTTACTGAAGAAGTTTCAGAAGCCCACCTCAATAGTGAAGAAAACATAAAACATATTCAATAAAATAACGTAAGAAAATTTCCCAACCTAAAGAAGGAAATGACTTTGAAAGTGCAAAACCCTACATAACACCAAATATTATGTACCAAAAACAGTCTATGATCCTTTAATAATCAAAAAACAAACATTCAGAATAAAGTATATTAAGGGCAACAAAATAAAATGCCAAGTAAAATGGTAAGGCAGACCTATCAGATTTAAACCTGACAACTCAATGGATATTCTGAAGGCAAGAAGGCCCTGGATAGATAATTTATAAATATTAAGAGAACATTGATGCCACCTGAGAATACTTTAGCCATCGAAGCTTTCAATCACTATAGATGGAAAACAAGATATCTCCTAACAAAACTAGATTTAAATAAGCTACATCAACAAATCCAGCCTTACAGAAAGTACTGGACAGAAAACTCCAACCCAAGGAGTTAACTACACTCACAAAACAAAGGCAATATATAATTGCACATTACCAAAAGCCAAAAAATGGAAATGCACACACAATTCCAACAACAAACAAAAAGCAAAAACAAACAAGAATCATCAATAAAAGATCACTAATATCTGTCAACATCAATGGTCTTAACTGGACTATAAAAGTCACAGGATAACAGAATGGATACAAGGACAGAATCCATCCTTCCTCTTCATACAAGAAACACATCTCAACTCCAAAAACAAACATTACCTCAGAGTAAAGGGTTGAGAAAATTGGCAATCAATTGGACCTAAGAAAAAAGATGGTGTAAAAAATTTGTCAGTTAATTAAAATTAATCAAAAGAGATGAAGAAAAAATCATTTCATTTTCATCATAGGATAAATCAATCAAGGTGAAGAGTCAATTCTGAATACCTATGTACCAAATACATAGACAGCCACATTTGTAAAAGAAACATTATTAAAACTCAAACCACACACAAAACCTCAAACACTTATAGTGGGAGACTTCAACACCCCACTCTCACCACTGGAAAGAACTACAAAACATAAACTTGCTGGTGTAGAATCCCTAGACTCTGGTGATGTCATAGTAGTCTTACTATGGCTGAACATGTTCTTATACGGTCATTTTCCCATCACTTATTTCAGTGGGTACAGGTGTGTTCTTTCCTTTTCTTGGTGGTCATGGTTCCAAGGCTCTATCTGGTTGGTTTAGGTGGGTTCAAGGCTCCAACGGTGGCTGTTTGTGTGATTACTTGGTTAGTTATGACTACTAGTTGCAGTTTAGGGGACTTAAACAGGGATACGTGGGCAGGAAGTGGACAGGCATTCACCTCTTCCTGTTGGTACCAATCCAAGGTAACAATGGTGGCAGATGCTGGATGGCTCAGTCTGCCTCCAACCAAGCTTTTACTTTTGAGAAACCAACAAGTTTGCTAAGCATGACATGGAGATATGTTAACAGATATGAATCCTTGTCTTCATGTTTTGTTCATTTCTAGCTAGCATTTTTTTCTTTAGATAAATTTACACATTTCTTGTCACCTGTTGTTTGTGCCTGGGATTTTTATTTTTCTTTCTGTATGTTCTACTCTGTGTCTTTTCATGTGTATGCCTATGTTGCCCTGGGTGTCACCCTCTTCTCTCCCCCATTCTACCCTCTAATACTATGCCCATTTCTTCTCTTTCTAATAGTATAATTCTGCTCCTAACTTCCTCTCTGTCTACTGCCATCTCCTTGCCCACTTCTGCTAAGTAATTGTCCATTAACTTTTATTTAGACCATTGTGTGCTTAAGGCAGGCAAGGTAAAACATCTGTACCATATCTTTATATACTCAAAATATGCAGCAAAATCTCATTTTACACAACTTTAAATATTTAATAATGGCAGCCGGAACATATGTAGTATATCTATAGATAATTAATATAATATTATGCAGCCTAAAACTAATTAAAATGTCTTTATGTCATTAAAATAATTTTAAAACAGTTTATTTATAAATGAATATAGATAAGGACAGGCAGAAAAAAATGAATAGTTTAAAAATGATAAAATAACATCTTTACAGAGTAAATTAATATAAAAAGTATAAGCCTAATACACATAGGAAATAGTGTGAATGAATCCTGTATAATGTTTTTTTGATGCTGAATTTGTAAATGGTAATGTACAATACAATATCTTCTGAAAGACGATGGTTTATGTACATGCTAAATTAAACCAACCTATGCAATTTAAAGGTTCTTTACTCCATATTGAAATACACAAAATAGGTTCTGTTGGGAGTACAGGTTATGCTTTATTTCAAAGGAAAGCATGAATTATAGTTCTTTTAAAAATTAATGAACAGACTTGACTGGTAATACATAATGCAAATCTTGGATACATGCATTAAAATTAAACCAAGAAGTGCTATATTACAGTTGACATATATGCTGATCACACAACTAAGTGAACTGTTCTGAGACTGTATGAGACACTTAAAAATCTTGTTGGCTACATAGTCCTCATGAGGTTGAGGGACTCCTGATGGTTTTCCACAATGTATTTTACACCTGTATCATCCAATTTTAAGATTGTATTTAGGCTAAGACGTGTTGTGATACCTTGTTTGTGCATATAAAATCTATCTGATTGTCAGAATGGAGCCTGACACTATGTAACTACAGAGATCAAAAGGTCTTCATAGACATACAAAAAGTGAGGTAACTGGGCTAAAACACGATATAAGCAGGGAGAAACAGGTACTCTCCCTCTTGTCTGCTGAGATGTTAAGGAGGTAAAGTGTGACAGTGGTTTGCCCATAACCTCTGATATCTCAACATTTTCTTCTATATCTGACTATTTCTTGTTATTATTTAGAACAATTAATAACTTCATTTACAGTCATATTAGTAAAATTTTATAACCTTGGAAAGAAAAATATGGGGAAAATGTGAGATCAATTCAGGTCTCCTCAGTTGTTACTGAGAATTGGAGCCAGACTTTTGGAAACTAGCAGATAGATTATCTTTCTCAATGGCCACATTAATGAAAAGTCATTCAGCCATCATGAACTGCCCAGTCTAAGAACTGTCTTAACAGAGAATTGAACCAAATGCAGCTGCAGAAGAAAACTGTAAATGTAATGATGCAAAATATTAATCAATTATACTCACAGATTGTTGCCTAGACCAGAAGTTATCAGAGAGGCTTCATCCAGAAGCTGTTAGAAGCAGCTGCAGTACCACAGCAAAACATTAGGCTGATCTCAGGAAATCCTTCTAAAGAGGAAGTGGAAGAATTGTACATAGCAGTGGCATCAAATACATCACAAATAACCCACAGAGTCCACGTATCTGGAATAATAAGAGCTCCAAGATACTGCAGGAATAAACAAGGAACCTGAATGGAGTTGAAATATGTCCTGTTCATATATGTGACTTTTGCGTAGCTTGGTCTTCTGTTGAGAATCCTGTCAGTGGCAGCAGTGGAAGGCTCTGAATATTCTGCTGGTTTTTGAGGATCTATTTCGCCTATTAGTTTGTCTTGCATTACCTTAATAAAAAAATGTAGGTGCTTTGCATTAGTACAACTGGACATGCCTCGAGTGAACTGCAAGAACCCAAAAGAACCAGGACCAGAGAAAAGTTGTTTCTGAGACACCTCTGAAGGTGATCATCCAGAGCACATCACTCAAATGTAGAATATACTTGGGCTTCACCAGTAGAGACGGAAGTAACTTGTACCTGTTATGGTAATAATTCATTCTTTAGAGATCCAGATGTTCTAAGAAGAATGGCAAACTCCCATTTACCATTTGTGTTGGATGTTAGGCCTCTCTGAGCTGTTAAGGCATGGGAGATTGGTGAGAAGTGGTGGGTCACTGGATTTCCGGCCAGAGCAATACTCCTCATGTTGTGATCTATTTAGGCTTCCATATTGAATTCTGGATTTCATAAAGCAGATGAGCTATGGTCCTTTTTTTAGAGAAACAGAAGGTGTCAGTTCTTGTACCTGAGAGGGCATATGTGTGAATGTCCAATCTACATGTATAGAAAGTGTTTTTTGTCCTTGTTTGAACTGCAATATCTGAAAAGAGTCAGGGACACAGAAATATAGATCCACAGCTCCCTCCGTAAGGGATGCATCAGCCAGATATCCTCGCTCATTTGTGGATGGTGCTAAGGCCCCTCCTGCAGAGCTTGCATTAACCTGGGTCTCTTATGAGAATTCAGAATTGTCTGTAGTCTCATATGTCCCCATTGTAATATCAGTGTCCCATTCATCAGAAATGTTTGGTGTTAGGACTCCTTTAGATATTATGGCAGGGCAGGGAGTTTCTGCATCGTATTTTTGAAACTCTAAGGCATTGTGTTCTGGTATTGAACTACAGAGGGTTGCTTGTGTAGTCGTTTCCTGTTTCAATCTGCTTCTCTTAGATAACGAAAGCCAGATGTAGAGGTGACACTAGCATCTGAAACAGATTTTGAAGCTTTCAAAATCTATTCAGTATGTGGGCATTTTTCAGGGACTTTTGATTAGATGGGAAATTTACCATTCCATGTTGATGAGAGGAAGATTGTCCAATTGGTTCTGCAAAAGTTCCGGTGGTCTTTGCTTTGTCATCCCTTGGACGAGGGTAAAGAAATGCTTACTGGATGCACTCAGGCTGGACTCTGGACAGCCCATGTGTTCCTGAGTTTGCAGGCAGATTTAAAGGACCACTTTAAAAGACAGAACATGACCCACTAACGGTCTCTCTCTCTCTCTCTCTCTCTCTCTCTCTCTCTCTCTCTCTCTCTCTCTCTCCCATTCTCTCTCTCTGTCACCATCACATTCCTCTCTGCTTTCTGATCTCTGCTCCTCCTCTTAGCCTCCTTGTCTCTTCTGCTGGCTTCCTCTCTCTCCTCTCCCACAATGTCAGAAACTCTATTGTTAATGGACTCTGTATGGTTAGTGTTCCATTGCTGAGGGTTCCATCTCCAGAGCAAGGATTCCTCTTCCACATAAACAAAAGACAAACCCTGGAGCCAGGAAAACTTCTCTGTGGCCTCTCTCCCAGCCCATGAAGGAAAACTCAGAGATCTTTTTCTCAGACAAAAAACCAGTGAGACACCCTTTCAGGTCGATATGTTTTCCAAGGATGAAGTCCACCACCACAACCGCTGAGTTAACTATCTGTTTCAGCTTTAAACCTTCATCAGTTTCTTACCACAACTATTCAGACCCTTGTGTCACCTTGACTGTTTAGACACTTTTTGTTCCCAACCTTGGCCAAGAGTTCAGACTGAATCCGAGTTCTGAGAAAGTGGGTATAGAGCCATATTCTGCATCGTCTATGGGAAACACATTTTATGTTTAAAGGATACTTCAGAAACACTTCCCGTGAAAAACCTCTTTTAAAGATTTTGTGGATGAATATCATATACCCACAGAACTACAGCAATGGACTAAGAAATGAAAAGAATGACATTACCCGATAATAGGAGAGTTTTACATTGTTAGCTTTCTCCAGGAAGTTTTAAATTCCATTTCCTAGCCTAGAATGAGTGTTCTTTGGACTTCGGACACTAGGATGCACCAGATGATGTCAGCAGCAGGACAGAGTTCATTATGCAGAGAACACTACCTCCATGAGTATGGTGGGATCCTAGAGCTTTACTGGATCTGTACTGGTCTCAGGCAACAAAGCATTGACGTGTCTATGTGGCTGTCTGTCGGACTTTTTGGTCAATCACTATCTATCATTCACACTCTCTAACTCTGTGTATCTCTGTCTCTCACTGTCTGTGTCTCTGTGTCTATGTCTCTGCAGCCTGGGTGAGAGTCTGCAACTTTACCAGCATTGCACTAGGCCTGCCTGCAATACTGAGACTTAGTCTCACTACCTTTCTGTGTCTCTCTGTCTCTGACATTCTGTCTCTAAATGTATCTGTGTCTCTCTTCATATGATTCTCCAGTACTGTTCTAGGCCTCCATTTAACCTTGGTCTGCCTGTCTCAGGCTCTGTCTATGTCTGTATCTCATTGTCATACTATGTCTTTCTTCTCTCTGTCCCTCGGGCTTTGCCTCAGGAGCCTGGGTGAAAACATGTAGATGTACCTGCTCTGGAATGTTCCCCAACTAAACTGAGCCTCCACCTGTCTGTATGTATTTCTCTCTGTCTCTGTCTCTGTCTCTGTCTCTGTCTCTCTGTCTCTCTGTCTCTCTGTCTCTCTGTCTCTCTCTCTCTCTCTCTCTCTCTCTTCTCTCTCTGTGTGTGTGTGTGTGTGTGTGTGTGTGTGTGTGTGTGTGTGTATCTCGGAATTCTGCACAGCAGGCTAAACTACTCTACTATTGCAAAATTAAGGTGCTTTTTTATTGTCCTAAAGATATCCTTTGCTTTCCAAAACTTGAATGCTTTCAGCCAAGTCGTTTCTACCAGAAAGAGGTTGCTAATGTGTCTCAAATTTATGTTTTTCACAAACCAAAAGATTTTGTAATTTCCAGGGAGCTGAATGGAGCCATCAAATAGATCCAAAGATTCACATATAAAGAGTATTCAGCATCTCTGTGGTCCCAGACTCCCTTACTCCTCATCTATGAACTCTCCCTAGGGAACACCACTCTCATCTGACCATCCTCCCTACTATACCAGGGCTTCAGAAACATTGTTTTTTACATCTTTCTAAATTTAGCCTCATCTCCTAAATTCCTGACATTCGGCAAGGTATAGGAGGCCACACAGAGTGCCAGAAAGCCAGGACTGGGGCAAAGCAACCAGATACCCCAGGATATGATAGTCCCTCATCATTCTGGGGTCCACCAAATTGGTCAAAAACCCCATATATCAGCGGGAAGCAGTCGTGAGAAATCGAAATCCTTATTCACTGACCAGCCAAGTCCAATGCCCCGACTTTAAATAATCACTGTAGGTGGGAATGAAAGGTACTGGCATCAGGCTGGCCTACCATGATCACCTGACAGGATGCATTCAGGCTGTACTATGGTCAGCCTAATTTTTCCTGAGTACCGAGTCTTCATTGTTATTGGTCTCTCATTCTCTCTCTATCACTACTGTCTCTGTGTCTGTGTATCTCTGTCTCTCACTGTCTCTGTATCTTGGTCTATGTCTCTACAGCGTTAGTGGGAGTCTGCAACTCTACCTGCAGTGCACTGGGCCTGGCTGTTATACTGAGCCTAGAACTCTCTCTCTCTCTCTCTCTCTCTCTCTCTCTCTCTCTCTCTCTCTCTGTGTGTGTGTGTATGTGTGTGTGTGTGTGTGTCTATATCCCTCTCAGAATTCTGCACAGCAGGCTAAACTACTCTACCATTGCAAAATTAAGGTGCTTTTTTATTGTCCTAGAGATATCTTTCGCTTTCCAAAATTTGAATGCTTTCAGCCAAGTCGTTTCTAAAAGAAAGAGGCTGCTAATGTGTCCCAAATTTATGTTTTTCACAAACACGTAGGATTCGGTAAGTTCCAAGGAGCTGAATCGGACCCTTCAAACAGGTCCAGAGATTCACTCCAGATAAAGAGTATTCAGCATCTCTGTGGTCCCAGACTCCATTACTCCTCATCTGTGACATTTCCCTAGAGAACAACTCTCTCATCTGACCGTCCTCCCTACTGATACCAAGACTTCAGAAACAGTTTTTTTTCTTTCTAAATTTAACCTCATCTCCTACAGTCCTACAGTCCATTTCTTAGACTAGATGGAGGGATCATTGGATTGCAGATATTTGGTTGCAGCAGATAATGTCAGCAGCAGGACAGAGTGCATTAGGCAGATACGGCAAACTCCATGAGTATGGTGGGAGCCTGCAGCTATACTATGTCTTTTCTGGTCTCAGCCTACAATACCTTGATCTGTCTTTGTGGCTGTCTGTATGTTTATCTATCTTATTGGTCTCTCATTCTCTCTCTATCACTAATGTCTCTGTGTCTGTGTATCTCTGTCTCTCACTGTCTCTGTATTTTCCTCCATGTCTCCACAATGTGGGTGGGATTATTCAACTCTCCCTGCAATGCACTGGGCCTGGCTGCTAAACTGAGCCTGGGTCTCTCTCTCTCTCTCTCTCTCTCTCTCTCTCTCTCTCTCTCTCTGTCTCTCTGTATCTAAATGTCTCTGTCTCTCTCTGCAGGTGATATTCCAGTACTGCCATGGGCCTCCATTTATGCTTGGTCTGCCTGTCTCAGGCTCTGTCTATGTCTGTATCTCATTGTCATTCACTGCCTCTCCGTCTCTCTGTCCCTCTGTCTTTGCCTCAGGAACCTGGGTGAAAACCTGAAGCTGTATCTGCTCTGGAGTATTCTCAACATAAACTGATCCTCCGACTGTCTGTCTGTATTCCTGTGTGTATGTGCTTGTGTGTGTGTGTGTGTGTGTGTGTGTGTGTGTGTGTGTGTGTGTGTGTGCATGTATCACTCAGAATTCTGCACAACAGGCTAAACTACTCTACCATTGCAAAATTAAGGTGCTTTTTTATTATCCTAAAGATATCTTTCGCTTTCCAAAATTTGAATGATTTCAGCCTAGTCATTTCTACAAGGAAGAGGCTGCTAATGTGTCTCAATGTTATGTTTTTCACAAAATCAAAGATTAGGTAAGTTCCAGTGAGCTGAATCGGACACATCAAACGGGTCCAAAGATTCACTACAGATAAAGATTATTCAGCCTCTCTGTGGTTCCAGACTCCCTTACTCCTCATATGTGACCTCTTCCTAGGGAACACCACTCTCATCTGGCCATCCTTCTTACTGGTACCATGACTTCAGAAACACTGTTTTTTTTTTCTAAACTTAACCACATCTCCTTCAGTCCTGACAGATAGCGAGGTATAGGAGGACAGAGAGTGCCAGAAAGCCAGAACTGGGGCAAAGCAACCAGATACCCCAAGATATGATAGTCCCTCAACATTCTGGGGTCCACCAAAAGTGGTCAAAGTACCCATATATCAGCAGGATGCAGCCGTGAGAACTTGTAATCCTTATTCACTCACCCGCCAATTCTCACACCCCAAGTTTAAATAATCAGTGTAGGTGGCAATGAAAGGTCCTGCCATCAGGCTGGCCTGCCCTGATCACCTGACAGGATGAACTCATGCTGTCCAATGGTCAGCCTAAGGTTTCCTGAGTACTGAGTCTATATTCAGATTTAAAGTACCCCTTTAAAAGGCAGACCCTGACCCAATCATGTTTTCTCTCTCTCTCTCTCTCTCTCCTCTCTCTCTCTCTCTCTCTCTCTCTCTCTCTTTCTCTCTCTCTCTCTCTCTCTCTCTCTCTCTCTCTCTCTCTCTCTGTTACCATCACCTTGTTCTCTGACTTCTGGTCTGCGCTCTTCCCCTTATGCTCTTCGTATCTTCTATGTCTTCCCCACTCTCTCTCTCCCACACTGTCAGGAACTCTACAGTTAATGGATTCTCTATGGTTAGTGTTCCATTGCTGAAGGTTCTATCTCCATAGTGAGGTTTCCCCTTCCATATAAACAAAAGAAAAACCGGGAGCCATGAAACTCAGGGAGGATTTCTCTCTGAACTCTCTCTGCCCATGCTTGGGTGAGCAGGAGAACTCACACATCTTTTTGTCTGACTAAACACCAGAGAGACATCCCTTCAGTTTGGTTTGATTCCCAAGGATGAGGTTCACCACCACAATTGCTGAGTCAACTGGGTGATACATCTTTAAGCCTTCATCAGTTTCTTAACACCTCTTTTCAGACCCCTGTGTCACCTTGAATATTTGGACATTTTTTTGTTGTTCTGACCATGGCCAAGAGTTCAGGCTGACTCTCATTTCTGAGATATTGGGTACCTAGCCATCTTTGGCCTCATCTGTGGAAATACATCATATGTTTAAAGGATACTTCTGAAACTGTTCCCATGGTAAAACTTTTCAAAGACTTTGGGGATGAATGTTATATTCCCTATAATATAAAGATTGGCTAAGAAATGAAAAGAATCACATTACACAACAATAGGTAAGTTTCACATTGTTAACTTCCACCAGGAAGGTTTAAATTCCATTTCTTAGACTAGATGGAGGGATCATTGGAATGCAGATACTTGGTTGCAGCATATAATGTCAGCAGCAGGACAGAGTTCATTAGGCAGATAGGGCAACCTCCATGAGTATGGTGGCAGCCTGCAGCTGTACTGTGTCTGTATTGGGCTCAGCCTACAATACCTTGGTCTGTCTTTGTGGCTGGCTGTACATTTATCTAACTTATTGGTCTCTCATTCTCCATCACTACTTTCTCTGTCTCTGTGTATCTCTGTCTCTCACTGTTTCTGTATCTTCCTCTATGTCTCTACAGCATGGTTGGGTATCTGCAACTCTCCCTGCAATGCACTGCGCCTGGCTGCTATACTGAGCATAGGTTTCTCTCTCTCTCTCTCTCTCTCTCTCTATCTCTCTCTCTCTCTCTCCCTGCTCTCTCTCTGTCTGTCTCTATTGATCTGTCTGTCTCTCTTTTTCTGTATCTCTCTATCTAAATGTCTCTGTCTCTCTCTGCATGTGATATTCCAGTACTGCTCTGTGCCTCCATTTAACCTTGGTCTGCCTGTCTCAAGATCTGTCTATGTCTGTATCTCATTGTCATTCAATGTTTCTCAGTCTCTTTGTCCCTCTGTCTTTGCCTCATGAATCTGGGTGGAAAACTTGCCACTGTATCTTCTTTGCAGTTTTCTCAACCTACACTGAACCTCCTTCTGTCTTTCTCTCTCTCTCTCTCTCTCTCTCTCTCTCTCTCTCTCTCTCTCTCTCTGTCTGTTGTGTGTGTGTGTGTGTGTGTGTGTTTGTGTGTGTGTCTGTGTGTCTGTGTGTGTGTGTGTCTGTGTGTGTGTGTATCTCTCAGAATTCTGCACAGCAGGATAAACTACTCTACCATTGCAAAATTAAGGTGCTTTTTTATTGTCCTAAATATATCTTTTGCTTTCCAAAATTTGAATGCTTTCAGCCAAGTCATTTCTACAGGAAAGAGGAGGCTAATGTGGCTAATGTGTCTCAAATCTATGTTTTTCACAAACCCATAGCATTCAGTAAGTTCAATTGAGCTGAATTGCACCCATCAAACAGGTCCAAAGATTCACTCCAGATAAAGAGAATTCAGCTTCTCTGTGGTTGCAGACTCCCTTACTCCTCATCTGTGATTTCTCCCTAGAGTGCACCTCTCTCATCTCACCATCCTCCCTACTGATGCCAGGACTTCAGAGACATTATTGTTTTTCTTTCTAAAGTTAACTTCATATCCTATAGTCCTGAAAGATAGCAAGGTATAGGAGGACACTGTGTACCAGAAAGCCAGTACTAGAGCAAAGCAACCAGATACCCCAGGATATGATAGTCCCCCAATATTCTGGCTTCCGCCAAAGGTGGAAAAAGTCCCCATATATCAGTAGAAAGCAATCGTTAGAACTCAAAATCCTTATTCACTAATCTTCCAATTCCCACACCCCAACTTTAAATCATCAGTGAATGTGGGAATTAAAGGTCCTGACATCAGACTCACCTCCCCTGATCACCAGACAGGATCAACTCAGGCTGTACTATGGTCAGCCTAAGGTTTCCTGAGTAGAGTCTTCATTCAGATTTAATGTACCACTTTAAAAGACAGACCCTGACCAACTCATGCTCTCTCTCTCTCTCTCTCTCTCTCTCTCTCTCTCTGTTACCATTACCTTGTTCTCTGACTTCTGGTCTCTGCTCTTCCTCTTACAACCTTAATCTCTTCTCCTGTCTTCCCCCCTCTCAATCCCACCTTTCTGAAACTCTATTGTTACTGGACTCTCTTTCGTTAGTGTTCCATTGCTGAAGGTTTTATCTCCATAGCAAGGATTCCTCTTCAATATAAACAAAAGAAAACCGGGGAGCCATGAAAATCAGTGAGGATTTCTCCCTGAACTCTCTCTGTCCATGTTTGGGTAGCAGGATCTTTTTCTCGGACTAAACACCAGAGAGATACCCTTCAACTCGGTGTGTTTCCTAAGTATGAGGTGCACCACCACATCTGCTGAGTGAACTGGGTGATTCATCTTTAAGCCTTCATCAGTTTCTTAACACCACTTTTAAGACCCCTGTGTCACCTTGACTGTTTGGACATTTTATTTTTCCGACCTGGGCCAAGAGTTCATGCTGACTCCCGTTTCTGAGATCTTGGGTACCTAGCCATCTTCGGCCTCGTCCATGGAAATACATCTTATGTTTATAGGATATTTCTGAACCTCTTCCTGTTGGTAAACTGTTCAAAGACTGTTGTGGATGAATGTTGTATACCCTATAAGTACAACAATGGACTAAGAAACGAATAGACTCACATTACACAACAATAGGTAAGTTTCACATTGTTAACTTCCACCAGGAAGTTTTAAATTCCATTTCTTAGACTAGATGGAGGGATCATTGGAATGCAGATACTTGGTTGCAGCAGATAATGTCAGTAGCAGGACAGAGTTCATTAGGCAGATAGGGCAACCTCCATGAGTATGGTGGGAGCCTGCAGCTGTACTGTGTCTGTATTGGTCTCAGCCTACAATACCTTGATCTGTCTTTTTGGCTGTGTGTATGTTTATCTATTTTATTTGGTCTCTCATTCTCTCTCTATCACTACTGTCTCTGTCTCTGTGTATCTCTGTCTCACATTGTCTCTCTATCTTCTTCTTTCTCTACAGCATGTGTGGGAGACTGCAACTCTACCAGCAATGCACTGGGCCTGGCTGCTATACCTAGCCTAACTCTCTCTCTCTCTCTCTCTCTCTCTCTCTCTTTCTGTCTCTCTCACTCTCTCTGTCTCTCTTTCTCTGTCTCTCTTTATCTAAATGTCTCTGTCTCTCTCTGCATGTGATATTCCAGTACTGCTTTGTGCCTCCATTTAGCCTTCGTCTGCCTTTCTCAGGCTCTGTCTGTGTCTGTATATCATTTTCATTCACTGTCTCTCAGTCTCTCTGTCCCTCTTTCTTTGCCTCATGAATCTGGGTGAAAACCTGCTGCTGTACCTTCTCTGGACTGGTCTCCCTATAAAGATAGCCTTTGTCTGTCTGTATGTATGTTTTTTCTCTGTGTGAGTCTGTATCTCTATCAGAATACTGAACAGCATGCTAAACCAATCTACTATGGAAAAATTAAGGTGCTTTTCTAATGTCCTAAAGATATTCCCTGCTTTCCATATGTGAGTACTTTCAGCCAAGTGGCTTCTATCATAAAAAGGCTGCTAATATATCTCAAATTTATGTTCTTCACAAACCCAAAGAATTTGGTAATTCCAGGGAGGTGAATTTGACCCATTCAAACAGATACAAAGATTCACTCCAGATAAATAATGTTCAGCATCTGCTTGTTCCCAAACTCCTTTACTCCTTGCCTGTGACCTCTCTCTAAAGAACACCTCCCTCATCTGACCATCCTCCCCTCTGATACCAGGATTTCAGGAACATTCTTTTCTAAACTTAACCTCATCTACTACATTCCTGACTGTTGGTGATGTGTATGAGGACACACATTCTGCCACAAAGCCTAGAGTGGGTCAGAGCAACCAGATACTCTGGATATTCTGGCACCCCAACATTCTTGGGTCACTCAATGGTGGTCAATGCCCTCTTACATCAGCAGGAATTGGTCTTGAGAACTCGACATACTTAATCACTAACCTGCTGAATCTAACTACCCAAATTTAATACTCAGTGAAGGTGGGAATGAAAGGTCCTAGCATCAGGCTGGCCTGCTCTGATTAACTGGAAGGATTACTCAGGCCTTACTATGGTCAGCCCAGTATTCCTTAAATCCTGAGTCTGCAGGCAGATTTAAAGGTCTCCATTAAAAGACAGTCCCCGCTCAACTCATGCTCTCTCTCTCTCTCTGTCTCTCTCTGTCTCTCTCTCTCTGTCTCTCTCTCCCTCTCTCTCTCTCTCTCTCTCTCTCTCTCTCTCTCTCTCTGTGTTACCATATCCTTCCTCTCTGCTTTCTGATCCTTGCTCTTCCTCTTACCCTCTTTGTCTCTTTTCTGTCTTCTCCCCTCACCCTCTCCCTGTCAGATATTCTACTGTTAATGGATTCTCTGCGTTTAGTGTTCCATTGTTGAGTGTTCCATCTCCATAGCAATGTTTCCCCTTCCTCATAAACAAAAGACCAACCCTGGAGCCATTAAAGACAAACAGAACATGTGATCCATTAGATTCAAAAGCCAAATAAGTGGATCCTATAGGAGTAGAAAAAAGAACAGATGACACCAGAAGCCAAGAATGTCAACAGGAAATAAGGTAACTGAGAGTGCAAAATAGGTACCAAAATATAGCTCAATGAGAAGAATAATCTACAGCAATATAGGTCACTAAAGATAATCACATTTTATAATATAGTAGCAAAAATCTAGAACAAAGGAGTTTGAATATTACAAATAAAAATACATGTTTCATATGAAGGAAATGCTAATTACATAGATTTGATCATTGCCCATTATTCATAGGCATCAGAATATCAATGTTTACCCCACAAATATTTGCAACTGTGTCAATATAACCCAAGTGTCTATTTTCTTGTTGTCTATCCATATAAATAAACAAAGAATCTGAAAGATCAGATGACAAAAATTCTGACACAGGGCAGTGCTATAGCTCACTGGTATAGTCCATACCTCTCATGCATGTTACTTTCGATTAAATTCCCAGTACTGCTTCCTGAGATGCAATTACAACTAAAAAAGAGTACACCTTACGTTTCTCCCTTACCTCTCTAGCTGCTCTTGCTCCAGCTTGGACTGCACCTGCCATGTAGCCACTCTACTATGTTGCTATCTCCATGCCTGCAAAGTAAATCCTGCCTACTGGCTGGTGAATCACCCTTCAAGTAAATAAAGATGCCCCACGTGTTAAATGGGAAGGTGCTGAGGGGAAATGAGGGAAACCAAAGGAAAGGAAACAAATCAAGGAGAAAACACTTATGAGTCTCAGCCCAAAGTAAATTCTATGTTGTTTCATGTATCTATGCACAGGCATCTAAACTATGAAGCCTGGGAGAAGCAGACTCTAAGTTTATTCATCACTAAAGGTGATCATGACTATTTTCAGCCAGCTAGTCAGTCTGGTGTACAGTTCTCCTATGTAGTATCTCTTGAAACTGAGCCAGTGACCCTGAACCCTATGCCTTCAAGGCAAAGTAGCAGTATACATGACAAAAGGTGTTTCTAAGGAAAAGTAGACTCCCAGGCCCTGCAGATCTCATCTCCTCCCACCTCAGCTGAATACCCTGAGCTCTCTTCCCTTTGAAGAATATCTGATGTTCCTCTGTTGACAAGAGAGAAGTTTTGTACAAACACATCCTTTTTCCTGTGAGTGGGTAGCCCTGTGAAAATAAATTTTTGAAGAGAGATCAAAAGGCTCCCCAAAAGACAATGTAGATGTCTTCATCTCAGAAGTGCTGCTGACATGTTCAATTCTGCCTATAACAGCTCTATGTGTTAACATCCAATTCTCTGGGGGCATCCACTAAGTTTTAAGCTGGTAATTTATCTGGGGTGTACAAATAAGAATACTGACTATTTCTACAATTCTTTGTGAACACAGATTGTTTGAATATGTACAAGCCCTATATGAGTTATTGCAGTGATTGGTTTGTACCTTCCATATTGGATCATGCTGCCAGGAGGGAAATAGGCTGTGCAGCAGCCCCCGGAGTACCACTATTCACACCAATTCTTCTCTTCATAATGGATCGACTGAAGTTCAATGGGGGAGAAAATTAGAAAAGAAAATAATAGTGGAACTACTATTTGCCAATAGTGAAGGCTCTTATGTAGTTTACATTAATAATAGTTTATTTTTAAAGCATAAAGTGCGGATGGAACAC
Source organism: Cricetulus griseus (assembly GCF_003668045.3). NCBI lineage: Eukaryota > Metazoa > Chordata > Mammalia > Rodentia > Cricetidae > Cricetulus > Cricetulus griseus. The sequence goes on from NW_023277030.1 coordinate 437,314, forward strand.
AGTGGTATGAATGTGCCAGACCCTGAGTTTGAGTCCCAGCATAAGAAAAATAAGAAAATTAGAAAGAACAGGAAATGGGAGAAGTAAGATAGGAGGGAGAGGAAAAGAAATCAGTCTGAAACTGAGTGGTAGAACACTTTCCTAGCATGCACAAGACACCAAGTTTAATTCCCAGTATTGCAAGAAAAAAGAGTACATTGTAAAACAGACACTAATTTTCTTAACCTCTTGCCTAAGGGAGTCAAGACATAGCATAATACTTGGTAGAGAAGACATTCTCATTCGTGCAGATTCTAAAGATTAGCACTGAGTCTTCAGGAAATCCTACCAACAATCAGTTTTTGGAGGTCTCCACGTTCAAGTGTCTAAGGTATCTAGTCAGGTCTCCCTGACAATGGCAGACTGGGAGGGAGCAAATAGAAGACAGAGCAAAATGGATCTGTCCAGAATCCCTTCCCTAAGCTGTAAAAGTTCATGACAAAAATACTGCTCAAAAGAAACAATTAAGATGAATGTGCTCCTTGGGGAATATGAGAGAGCCTTCCACAAATTCCCTATCATATTCCACGTGTTTATTATTTGCACACATAAAACAATAATCAGCAGAAAATATCCTCAGCTATTGATGCACTCTTAAGAAACCATTTATTTCTCACTGCTTTCAGAAGCAGTATATAAAAAAAAACCCTGGGAGTGCCAAATGATATATGAAGTGAGTCTCCATATGGAGAAATGAATTAGCATCTCTCTGATCTGGGAAAACATAAATCTTCTGTATTAAATATATATCACAGTGCCTTTTGGTAACATATGATGACATACCTATGGTTTTGTTTTACAGCAAGCACTTGACAAAGACAGAAGCACAAGATCTCTGTTCTTCAGAGCAATCTCACTGATCTGTGACATAATAATTGTGGCTCCAAATCTCTTACTACAATTGAATGCCTACTATGCAGTGAACACTTAAAAAGAAAAAGTGATGCCATATGACAAGTTCTATGTACCTTACATTAGTTTTTAATGCCTTTGGATTTATGAAATTAGTTCTCTAATTTAAACACACCCATCTCGATTCCCTGTTTAAGACTTACAAGACACCAGAACTTTCTTTAATTTACAACGCTTGAACCAACAGATCAAAGTCTGTTAGAGACTCGGGTCTCCTTGAGATCCCAGAACTTTGGCATACAGGTCAGAGATTTTCCTCTTCCTATAGAGAAGAGCAAAGGTATGTTAAATAAGTCATAACTGATGGGCATAGAATAAACAATTAAGTTCTAGGGTACTTGACAATGACTTCCTTGAAGAAAAATTCAGTTTAATAGTCTTCTCTAACTACAAAACAAATCATCTGCTACGCCCACGGCGGTCACGCCTGTGCAGCAGAAGATGCCACTAAGGCGGGTTAAGGCCGCTGGGTTGGGGTCTGTGCTCCCCGGAGATGAGCCCCAGGCGGTTCCCTGGTGATCATGATGCCCGATGAGTCAACTCGAAGCAGCTGTCATTGGTGCCACTGCAGCCTCTTCTTCCTTGTCTTTTGTTCTGTGTATTTCTTGTGTCTTGCCAGCAAACTACACTGATGTTAAAGGAACATCTGAGGACATGCTAAACTCTGTCCCACCGTTTATTAAAGCCTTTGCTGAAGTGGCCAGTTTAGGGAATAAGATGGATGAATCATGAAGGAAAAAGACAGCTTTAGAAAGACTTGCCTTTCTTAAAAAGAATAGCTAGATCTAGAAAGCCCTGGTGTAGATGGGATAAAAAAGAGAGAAAAGAAGTATTAGAAAGCATGAAGCCAACATTAAAATACTGAGTGACTTTATAGAAAGGGTTTGATAGACTTCATGATGTAGAAGAACTTTATGAGGCTTATTTTACAGAAGACTTAGACTCTGAGGTCTAAAGATATCTGGGGCCAGAAAATCAGGAAATGGGTAAGAGACGTGGTTGGTGGTATGAGACAGATTTTGGAGAACTCTTAGATCATGTCTTTGGGCAATGACCACAATCTGAAGCTGAGAATAGATCATCTATAAACAATTTTGCTGTTCTTTTTCTTTCTGTTGTATGATCTGGTGATGTAGCCCCCTTGCCAAGTTCCCTGATCCCCCTTGCCAAGTTCCCTGATTGTAACAGTATATAAGCATTGCTTGAGATGAAGTAAAATTGCAGCAGCATATTCAACTACATTGAGTGTGTCTGTCTGTCATTTCCTCGCCGATTCCTGATTTCTCCTTGAGCCTTCTCCCTTGTTCCCCTCGGTCGGTGGTCTCCACGAGAGGCGGTCCGTGGCAGGTGGCGCCCAGAACAGGGACTCGAAGGACAGGTAATCTTTCTTTTCTTTCTCCTCAGAAATCAGGTACGGCTCTTACCAGGGAACTGCAGTCCCGCCAGTAAAGGATCACTGGTTAAGTGTAAGTAATCACAGGAAAACATGGGGCAATCTATGACTAAGAATGAGAGGATGCTGGTAACTATGTTACAGAGAATGTTACATAAATCAGGGTTTATGGTCTCATCTAAGGCATTGGGGCAATTTATGCTATTCATAAAAGAAGTTAGCCCTTGGTTCATGGAGGAAGGAACTATGTCACTAGAAGAGTGGATAAAAGTAGGTAAAGAAATGCGTCGGCATGTTCAGAAGAATGGTGAAAAAACCCTTCCCCCTCAAGCATTTCAATTGTGGTATCAGGTTCGAGAAATTTTATCTGAAACCACCCCCTTTGAGGGGCTTATGAGGGAAACAGCATCAGATGAAGGATCGCCTATTTATGATGAAATGGGCCCGGAGGAAGGGGCGCCAGAGGAAAAGGTTCCACTTAAATCCTCTGCCCCTTCAGCTCCTCCTGTGACTATTACCTATGCTAAACCAGACTTTGAAGGTCTTGGATTAAAGGATGATGATGATTGGGGACTGGATGATCAGATGGTAGAACAAGATTTTGAGGATGATTTCCGAGATCATTCAGACAATCGTAGGCCCCTAAGGGCTAGTAAGAATCCCCCGCAGCGAAAAGAATCGGCCTCCTCTTCCTCCGATGGGTTTTAGAGGAGCAATGGCCGAGGCTCGACGCTTGGGAGATACTACCTTTTCTACCTTTCCAGTCACAGAATCCTTAGGAGAGGATGAAGGCCCTATATGGGAGCCTTTGCCACTAAAGACACTAAAGGAATTACAGAGTGCAGTTAAGACTGTGGGAGCTTCAGCCCCCTACACTCTGCAGGTTTTGGATATGGTGGCTAGCCTTTGGCTGACTCCATATGATTGGATGCAGACAGCCAAAGCAACCCTGTCTCCTGGGGACTATATCCTTTGGAGAACAGACTATGAGGACCGGTGTAAGGACACCATAGTGCAGTCCCTCAAAAAGAGAGGGGCTAAACCCACAATGTCTATGCTTATGGGGACTGAGGGGTATGCCACGCTACAAGCACAAACCAGCATTCCTAGAGAAGTGCTGGAAGCAATAACTCAGAATGCTGTCCAAGCTTGGCGAAAGCTGCCTCCTCCAGGAACCAAGGGAGGAGCATTGGCTAGTATTAGACAGGGCACAGAAGAAGCCTATCAGGAATTCATTTCCCGTTTGGAGGAGGCTGTAGGAAGGATGCTCCCCCCATCTGAAGGGACAGACATTCTTCTCAAGCAGCTTGCCTGGGAAAATGCCAATGCTCTATGTCAAGATTTAATACGCCCCATTAGGAAGACAGGATCTATTCAGGACTACATAAAAGCATGTATGGATGCCTCACCAGCGGTAGTTCAGGGTATGGCCTACGCTGCAGCCATGAAAGGTCAGAAATTCAGCGCCTATGTAAAGAAGACTTATGGAGGCAGTGGAGGAGGATGTGATTCATCCTCCCCGACCTGTAATAACTGTGGTCAATCAGGGCACCTGCAGAAAGACTGCAGGAAGCCGCGAGGCTCAGTGCCTCGGGGAACTCCCGGTCTGTGTCCCCGGTGTAAAAAGGGGAAGCACTGGAAGAATGAGTGCAAATCAAAGTTTCATAAGAATGGTTCTTCTCTAAATAGAGATGATAAAGAGGAACCTGAGGAGTCAAAAAACTAGGTCAGGGGTGTTCTCCTAACCCCGCACCCAAGGGAGAGGAGAAAACCTCACCTGGGCTAGGGTTAAATCCTGAAGCTCCAGAATTTACTATTCATGAATTGCCTAGAGCAACGCCAGGAAGTGCAGGTCTAGACCTGGCTAGTGCAAAGGATATGATTCTGTCAAAATGGGATGGAATATCCTTGGTTCCAACAAAGGTTAAAGGGACACTGTTGCCACAAACAGTGGGATTAATTATAGGAAGGAGTTCTAATTATCAGAGGAATTTTGAAGTACTTCCTGGTGTATTAGATGCAGATACTGAGAGTGACATAAAAATAATGGTTAGGCCTTTATCAGAGACTATGCAAATACATAAAGGACAAAGAATAGCGCAGTTATTACTGTTGCCCTATATAAAATTACCTAATCAAGTCATAAAAACAAAGAGAGGTCAGGGCCAATTTGGATCCACTGATGGAGTTCTCTGGGTCCAGGACCTAGGAAACCGTCCTTTTAAAATTATAAAATTAAATGGAAAAGGATTTAAGGGCTTACTCGACACAGGGGCAGACAGGACATGCATTTCTGCCTCTGACTGGCCTGCAAGTTGGCCAGTACATAAAACAGGATCCTCCTTGATGGGATTGGGATCAGCCTCAGGAGTGATGCAAAGTTCTGCACATTTGAAATGGAATTGTGATGGAAAAGAGGGACTCATACAACCTTATGTACTTCCCTCTCTCCCATTTACATTGTGGGGAAGAGACATCTTATACTCTATGAATGTAAAATTGGTGACCTCAGATCAGCTGAGCCATCAAAATTTTTCATAGGGGCCACTGCTGAAGGGCTATATGCTGACAAAATTGAGTGGCTTACTCAGGAGCCTATATGGGTGAGTCAGTGGCCCCTAACAGAAGAAAAGATACAGGCTCTGGAACAACTAGTACAAGAACAATTGGAAAAGGGACATATAGTAGAGTCTAATAGTCCATGGAATACCCCAGTATTTGTGATTAAGAAAAAATCTGGAAAATGGAGGTTATTGCAAGACTTAAGGGCAGTAAATGCAGTAATGAAAGACATGGGAGCTCTTCAACCAGGGTTGCCATCCCCAGTGGCAGTCCCCCAAGGATGGGAAATAATAGTAATAGATTTGCAAGACTGCTTCTTTACTATCCACTTACATCCTGAGGATAGTGAACATTTTGCCTTCAGTGTACCCTCAGTAAATTTTAAACAGCCTTTTAGACGTTATCAGTGGGTGACTCTCCCACAGGGTATGAAAAATAGTCCTACATTATGTCAGAAATTTGTTGATCAGGCTTTAAAAAATGTAAGAGAAAAATTCAGTTCCTCCTATATAATACATTATATGGATGATATATTATTGGCTAATCCTGACAAAGAAGTTTTAGATATGTTATTAAAAGAAATTATAAAGCAGCTGACTGCCTTTGGGTTGGTAATAGCCCCAGAGAAGATACAAAAGAATAAACCTATAAGTTATTTAGGGCATCACATAAATAATGATTATATTAATTCACAGAAATTAACAATAAGGAAGGATAAATTAAAAACATTAAATGATTTTCAAAAATTGTTAGGAGATATTAATTGGATAAGGCCATATTTAAAAATAACTACAGGGGCATTGAGTCCTTTGTTTGCCTTGCTACATGGAGATCCTAATCCAAAGTCATCAAGAGTATTAACGCCTGAGGCTATGCAAGCTATATCTATAGTTAAAGAAGCTTTGAGTAAAGCTAGGGTAAAGCAATTAGATTATACTAAATATTGGTCATTGTTGATCTTTGCTACATATTATACTCCTACTGCTTGCCTTTGGCAACAAGGGGTGTTGGAGTGGTTACATCTTCCTCATACACAATCAAAAATGTTAGCAGATTATCCTTATATGTGTTCCTTATTGATAGCAAAAGGGAGACAAAGATCTAGAGAATTATTTGGGCAAGAGTTCAAAATACTTATTACCCCCTATAATAAAGCACAAATTGATAATTTATTGCAAAATAATGAGGATTGGGTCCTAGCATTGCAAGGCTTTACAGGTCAAATATTGTATCATTACCCCAGACATCCAATAACTTTGTTTCCAGCTTTGGAGACTGCTCTTTTATTAGGAAAATCCCCTATTTTACCTCTTTTACAAGAATTGCAGCAATGCATTTGGCAAAGAACTCAGAAGTTCTATGTAGGGCACATAAGAGGGCATAGTAATCTGCCTGGGCCTTTGGCACATGGTAATGCCATGGCAGATTTTTATACTCAAGAAGGAGCATTTAATGTGCAAGAAGCCCAAGAAAGTCATGCTGTTCATCATCAAAATGCATTAGCCCTAAAAAGAATGTTTCAAATAACCAGGGAGCAAGCAAGACAGATAGTAAAGCAGTGCGCCCAATGCCCACCTGCTCACTGCACTTTAAAAATGGGGGTCAACCCTAGAGGCTTAAAACCAAATGTGTTATGGCAAATGGATGTGACGCATGTCCCCTCATTTGGGCGACTGTGTTATGTTCATGTAACTGTAGATACCTTTTCTCATCTAGTAACAGCCACTGCTCGGACAGGAGAAGCTGTAAAGGATGTGATACAACATCTAACTCATTGTTTTCAAGTGATGGGTATGCCGTCTCAAATTAAGACAGACAATGGTCCGGCATATACCTCCAAGGCTTTTGAATCATTTTGTGCTCAATGGCATATAGTCCACACTACAGGAATCCCTTATAATCCACAAGGGCAAGCTATTATAGAGAGAACTCATCAGGTCTTGAAAACGCAAATTGAACGCTTACAAAAGGCCAATGAATATTTTACTCCTCATCATATTTTGTCTCACACCTTATTTGTTTTAAATCATTTAAACACAAATGAGAAGAATGTCACACCTGCTATGGTACATTGGGCACATGAATTTAATTCCGCCCTTCCAAAAGTTATGTGGAAAGATCTTCTTTCTGGTCTTTGGAAAGGACCGGACATCCTAATAACCTCGGGACGAGGGTATGCTTGTGTATTTCCACAGGATGCCGACTCCCCCATCTGGATCCCAGATAGGCTCGTCCGGCCCGCAGAGGGACAAGCGGCGCAGAAAGAGGAAGTGGCAAAAACAGCAGAAGCAGCTAATGACTCAGAAAAAGAAAATAAAACTACGGTCTTCGCAGACAAGAAGAATCACTTGGATGAAGATCAAGCACCTGATGAAAGAAGCAAAAACCTTGCTGAAACAGCAAGGAAAACCCCTAACAGCTAGCATGAACTTTCTTGCCATTTTGGCTTTAATTTCTACTCCCCCCAGCGTAGAGGGTGTGGCCTATTGGGCTTACATCCCCAATCCTCCGATCTTACAGCCTGTGGGTTGGCTGGATCAGGAGCCCATTAGAGTTCTAACCAATGATACTGTCAGGATGGGTGGTGCTCGGGACTCTGACGCGAGAGCCAGCTCGTCCTCCTTAATAACCTTTGAGGGCAGAGCAGACTCGCTGCCAATTTGTATCACACTGCAAGGGAAAGTGCCGGAAGGCTGCCTGAGCACAGGGTATCGTACTTTCTTAACTGATGGTCCTGACAAGGAGAGTGCTGGTAAGCGCTGGGTCTGGGAAACACAATTCCAGACTCTTGGAGATCCCTTGTATAAAGAGAATTTTATTAAAGTTTCTGAGATACCAATAGATCCTTGTATCCTAAAATATCATGATAAGGATCAATTCTGGGACTCCTCTTTGACTAAATTTCCTGCTTGGTTAACCTGTGGGTTTCCTAATGCAGCCACATGGTATCAACCTAAGAATTCTGAGCTGCAAATATGGGATTATTCTAATTCTAATGGACAGAATAATGTTTATGAGAGTTACTTAAAATCCCATAAGGAAAAGTTTCATGATTATGAGTATGTAGGAGAAGGTGAGCCTCTTAGGCGATGATTCTCTCCTGGGCTTGTGGAGCCTACATAGTTTACAGTTAAAGGAAATACAACCAAAAAACATACAGATTTGTTTAGACTTGTTGCTGCCGCTAACATGTTTTTGGAAAAAAGACCTAATCATACTCTGCCGGATGCCATTGGGTTGCGTGCTTGTGTTTCTTATCCTAATGCTCTGTTGTTAGCTCAATCTGCTTTTGTTAATATTTCTTTGATTAGAAATTCATATCAACTTACTTGTCATTCTTGTAAATTGACAAATTGTATTACTTCAGCAGAATCTAAGAATTTGGGTACCATGCTTATTGTACGCAGGCCTCCATTTGTTATGCTGCCAGTGGATCTAAAAGATGATCCTTGGTATGATAACTCAGCACTACAGGTGCTAGATACTTTGAAGGACTTGGTTCGACCACGGAGGTTTGTGACTGTATTTATCTTGGGTATCACAGCATTAATTTCGATACTCACTACTTTTGCTGTGGCTACCACGTCTTTAGTACAGGAAATTCATACAGCTCATTATGTGAATGCATTAAATCAAAATATAACTTCTGCTTTGATGGAGCAAGCAGCTATTGATACTAAGCTAGAAGCAAAAATAAATGTATTAGAAGAGGTTGTCCTTGCCCTTGGACAGGATATCTCAAATTTAAAGACCACCCTCTCCACGCGTTGTCATAGTGGATTTAGATCAATCTGCGTGACACCTCTACCTTATAATCAGTCTCAGTCATGGGATAAGGTGAAAGCTCATTTACAAGGAGTCTGGCTAGATAGAGATATTACACATGATTTAGGAACCCTACAGAGAGATATTTCTGCTATGAGTCAGGCACATTTGCAGCTTGGAGGATTACAGGATTTGGCCACAGAAATACAACAAGGAATAAAAGCTCTCAATCCATTGGATTGGATGCAGTATTTTGCTTTCATTGGCGTAGTTTTGCTGCTGGTCCTTTTGGTTGTATTCTTATTTCCATGTCTCTTGAAATGTCTTTTCAGCTCTGTGGCCGAAATGCAGCAAGAAGTCTTTGAGTTGCAATTTAAAAATAAAAAACGGGGAACTGCTACGCCCACGGCGGTCACGCCTGTGTAGCAGAAGATGCCACTAAGGCGGGTTAAGGCCGCTGGGTTGGGGTCTGTGCTCCCCGGAGATGAGCCCCAGGCGGTTCCCTGGTGATCATGATGCCCGATGAGTCAACTCGAAGCAGCTGTCATTGGTGCCACTGCAGCCTCTTCTTCCTTGTCTTTTGTTCTGTGTATTTCTTGTGTCTTGCCAGCAAACTACACTGATGTTAAAGGAACATCTGAGGACATGCTAAACTCTGTCCCACCGTTTATTAAAGCCTTTGCTGAAGTGGCCAGTTTAGGGAATAAGATGGATGAATCATGAAGGAAAAAGACAGCTTTAGAAAGACTTGCCTTTCTTAAAAAGAATAGCTAGATCTAGAAAGCCCTGGTGTAGATGGGATAAAAAAGAGAGAAAAGAAGTATTAGAAAGCATGAAGCCAACATTAAAATACTGAGTGACTTTATAGAAAGGGTTTGATAGACTTCATGATGTAGAAGAACTTTATGAGGCTTATTTTACAGAAGACTTAGACTCTGAGGTCTAAAGATATCTGGGGCCAGAAAATCAGGAAATGGGTAAGAGACATGGTTGGTGGTATGAGACAGATTTTGGAGAACTCTTAGATCATGTCTTTGGGCAATGACCACAATCTGAAGCTGAGAATAGATCATCTATAAACAATTTTGCTGTTCTTTTTCTTTCTGTTGTATGATCTGGTGATGTAGCCCCCTTGCCAAGTTCCCTGATCCCCCTTGCCAAGTTCCCTGATTGTAACAGTATATAAGCATTGCTTGAGATGAAGTAAAATTGCAGCAGCATATTCAACTACATTGAGTGTGTCTGTCTGTCATTTCCTCGCCGATTCCTGATTTCTCCTTGAGCCTTCTCCCTTGTTCCCCTCGGTCGGTGGTCTCCACGAGAGGCGGTCCGTGGCAATCATCAATTAATCTCTGAACTCATTTTATATGATTCAGCGGATTTTTCTCTTTTTAATAGCAAGACAATTATTTTACATGTCAGTCCCAGGTCCCTCTCCCTCTCCTCCTCTCCTGCTTCCCCAACTAATACCCTACCCATCCCATACGCTTTCTGCTCCCCAGGAAGAGTGAGGCGTTCCATAGGGGGTCTTTAAATTCTGCAATATTCTTTGGCATAGGGCCTAGGTCAACCCCCTTATATCTAGGCTAAGGGAGTATCCCTCCATGTGGAATGGGCTCCTAAAATCCATTCCAATGTTAGCTTTAAGTACTGATCCACTATAAGAGGTCCCATAGATTTCCAAGGTCTCCCGACTGACAATCACATTCAGGGGCTCTTGACCCCTTTTCTCATCAGTCCTCCTTCTCTGTGTCTGGATTTCAGTTCAATTAAAGGTTTGGCTGTGCGTGTCTCCTGAACAGATTTCTATATGCTGATTAACATCATATACTTCAACACAGTAATTTGAAGAATCAACAGAATTTTCCTTTTTTAAAAAAGACAAGGTCTCATGTAGTTGTTGAATACTAATATTTAAAGCAGGGTGTTCTGATAAGTCAAAATGGATTAAAGACCTCAAAATAAACCCAGCCACACTGAACCTACTAGAAGATAAAGTGGGAAATACCCTTGAATTAATCGGTACAGGAGACTGCTTCATAAACATAACACCAGTAGCACAGACACTGAGATCAACAATGAATAAATGGGACCTCCTGAAACTGAGGGGCTTCTGTAAAGCAAAGGACACAGTCAGCAAGACAAAATGATACCCCAAAAACTGGGAAAAGATATTCACCAACCCCACATCTGAGAAATGGCTGAGATCCAAAATATACGAAGAACTCAAGAAGCTATACTCCAAAACACCAAACAATCCAATTAAAAAAATTGGGTCACAGAACAAAATAGACAATTCTCAATAGAGGAATCTGAAATGACTGAAAGACACATAAAGTGTTCAACATCCTTAGCCATCAGGGAAAGACAAATCAAAACAACTCTGAGATACCATCTTACTCCTGTCAGAATGGTTAAAATCAAAAACAACAATGACAGTTTATGATGGAGAGGATGCAGAGAAAGAGGAACACTCCTCCACTGCTGGTGGGAGTGCCAACTTGTACAGCACTTTGGAAACCAGTATGGCAATTCCTCAAGAAAATGGGAATGAGTCTACCACAAGATCCAGCAATTCCACTCCTAGGCGTATGCCCAAAAGAAGCACATTCATATAGCAAGGACATATGTTCAACCATGTTCACCACAGCATTATTTGTAATAGACAGAAACTGGAAGCAGCCTAGATGCCCCTCAACCAAAGAATGGATAGAGAAATTGTGGTACATTTACACAATGGAGTACTACTCAGCAGAAAAAAAAAAAACAATGGAATCTTGAAATTTACAGGAAAATGGATGGAACTCAAAGAAGCCATTATGAGTGAGGTAACCCAATCACAAAAAGACAAACATGATATGTACTAACTCATATGTGGATTTTAGACATAGAGTAAGTGATTACCATCCTACAATCCACAGTTACAGAGATAATAGTAAACATAGAATACCCTAAAAGAGACAAACTTTGTCCACTGGAGAAGGGGAAAGGGTCACCATCCCCTGAGCAAATTTGGAACATGGGAAGAGGGGAGGAATCTACAAGTGTGAGAAGGGAAGAAAAGGAAGGATGCAGAGGTCATGAGAAAGCAGAAATTTTGAGTCACGTGTAGATTAGAAAAAAGGTAATATGACTGGTAGGATTTTAGTTGGGGGGGTGATAGAGGAGGAAGGGAGCGAGAAGGGAATTGGGATCATCATGTGACTCAATCTTGTTTGTAATTCAAATAAATAAATAACTAAATAAATAAATAAATAAATAAATAAATAAGACAAGGTCTCACTATGTATAGCCTGTAACTTGCTATGCAGATGAGGATGGTTTCAAACTTGCTATGATCCCTTGTCTCAGCCTCCTGAGCACTGACATTATGGGTGTATTCTACCATGCCTGGCTAAAAATTCCTTGAAAGGAGATACAGTTTAAACTCACAACTATTCCTAGTGACTTTAAAAAAAAAAATAATTTCCTAAATTTACTCATCTACAAAATTAATAGATCTGTTTCACATATTGAATATATACTATTTACATTTACTTTTTTCAGCTTTTACATAGTTTTAAAATGTGGAAATGAGAGAGACCATAGAGGAAGTCCCAGCACTGCAGGATGGCACAGTGAGCTCTAATAGACTATGGAAATCTATTTCTGCCAACCGACCCAGAGTCTAGGTGAGTGAGTCTCTGTCCTACACAACTCCCGCCCAAAACATCACTATACCCCGCCCCCATCCCCCACCTGCGCCTTCCCCTGCTGGCTTGGGGTAGACACACCCAGGCAGGGTGGAGGTCCCTTCTCCCTGAATCTGGTAGCACCAAACTTTTCCATTCTTTCCGCCGACCAACCCAGGAACTAGGTGAGTGAGTCTCTGCCCTTACCCAACCACCACCTAAACCATCACTCACCCCGACCACATGCCCACCCCTCCTATGTGCCTGGCCCTGCGGTCTTGGGGTAGACACACCCAGGCAGGGAGGAGCTCCCTGCTCCCTGAATCTGGTAGCACCGCACTTTTCCATCCTTTCTGCCAACCGACCCAGGAACTGGGTGAATGAGTCTGCCCTTAACCAACCACCACCTAAACCATCATTCACCCCGACCACATGCCCACCATCCCATGCGCCTGCACCTTCTGGCTTGGGGTAGACACGCCCAGGCAGGGAGGAGGTCCCTACTCCCTGAATCTGGTAGCACCCCACTCTTCCATCTCTTTCTACCAAACGATCCAAAAGGAGTGAGGAGACTACCAGGAGAGGCAAGACCATCCAGAGTTGTGGACATTAAATTCCTGGCCCCCACACACCACTGGTTCACAAGAGGAGACAGAGAGACCCCACCTGCACCCACTAAAAGAAGATAAGTGAAGAAGACAGAATAAGATTTCACTCAACAACAGAAAGACCAATATGACACCACCAGAATCTAGGGACCCCACTCTAGCAAGATCTGAAAAGCCAAACACAGAGCATAAAGATGAGATGGACCTCAAAAATTATATCAGCAAGATGATAGAGACCTTTAAAGAGGAAACAAGAAAATCCCTTAAAGAAAAGAAGAAAAATCAAACAAAAAAATTAAATGAAATGGAGTAAAAGACAAATGAAAAAAATTCAAGAAATAAATAAATCTCTTAAAGAATCTAAAGAAAGCCAAGAAAAAACATCCAAACAAGTGAAGGAAGCTCTTGAAACAGTTCAAAGCATGAAAGCTGAAATAGACACAATAAAGAAAACACAGAATGAGGCCATGCTGGAAATGGAAAGGCTGGACAAACAATCAGGAACTAAAGATGTGAGTATACCCAATAGAATTCAAGAGATGAAAGAGAGAATCTCAGCAATTGAAGACTTGCTAGAGGATATACATTCATCAACCAAAGAAAACCTCAAGTCCAACAAATCCCTAACACAAAATATCCAGGAAATATGGGACACCGTAAAAAGACCAACCCTAAGAAAAATAGGTGTAGAAGAAGGTGAAGAAACACTGCTCAAAGGCACAGAAAACATATTCAACAAAATAATAGAAGAAAACTTCCCCAAACTATGGAAGGATAAGCCTATGAATGTACAAGCAGCTTACAGGACACCAAACAGACTGGACCACGTAAAGATGTACCCCCAACACATAATCATCAAAACTCCAAATCTACAGAATAAAGAGAAAATACTAAGAGCAGCAAAGAAAAAAGGCCAAGTAACATATAAAGGCAAAACAATCAGAATCACACTCGACTACTCAATGGAAACTCTGAAAGCCAAAAGGTAGATACCATACAAGCATTAAGGGAGCATGGATGTCAACCTAGACTACTGTACCCAGCAAAACTTTCAATCACTAGAGATGGAGAAAACAAGATATTCCATGACAAAAACAAATTTAAAAAATACATAACCACAAATCCAGCACTACAGAAGGTTCTGGAAGGAAAACTCCAACCCAATGAACTTAACTACACTCACAAAAACACTGGCAATAGATAATCTAATTTTACCAAAAAAAAAAAAGAGAAAGAAACAGGAGGGTGAAATCCACACGCAATGACACCACCGACAATAAATCCAAAACAAAGAAGAGACAATGAACAATGGACAATAATATACCTAAATGTTGATGGTCTTAACTTATCCATAAAAAAGATATAGGCTAACAGACTGGATTCGAAGACAGAATCCATCCTTCTGCTGTTTACAAGAACCACATCCCAATTTCAAAGACAGGTAATACCTCAGAATAAAAGGATGGGAAAAATTTTCTAATCAAATGGGCTCAAGAAATAAGCTGGTGTAGCAATCCTAATATCTAACAAATTAGACTTTAAACTAAAAGCAATTAAAAGAGATGAAGAAGGGCATTTCATACTCATTACAGGAAAAGTCCATGAAGATGAAGTCTCAATCCTGAACATCTATGTCCCAAATACGAAAGCACCCACATTTGTAAAAGAGATATTACTAAAGCTCAAACCACACATAAAACCACACACACTTATAGGAGGATACTTCAACACCTCCCTTACACCACTAGGCAGGACCACCAGACAGAAACTTAACAAAGAAACAAAGGATCTGACAGAAGTTATGACCCAACTGGGTTTAACAGATATCTATAGAACATTCCATCCAAACTCAAAAGAATATACTTATTCTCAGCGCCACATGGAACCTTCTCAAAAATTGACCACATAGTTGGCAGCAAAGCAAAGCTCCACAGTTTCAAAAGAATTGAAATAAACCCCTGTATCTTATCAGACCACATTCATTAAAGCTGGAATTCAACAGCAATACGAGTTGCAGAAAACCTACATTTGCGTGGAAAATGAATAACACCAAATTGCACCATTCTTGGGTTGAGGAAGAAATAAAAATAAGAAATTAAAGACTTCCTTGAATTTAATGAGAATGTTATACACAACATACCCAAACTTATGGGACACTCTGAAAGCATTGCTAAGAGGGAAGTTCATAGAACTAAGTGCCCACAAGAAGAAACTGGAGGAAAGCCACATTAGAGGATTGACGGAATAACTGAAAGCTTTAGAGGAAAAAGAAGCAAACACACCAAGGAGGAGTAGATACCAGGAAATAATCAACCTGAGAGCCGAAATCAACAAAGTAGAACTAGGAAAACAGTACAAAGAATAAATGAAACAAAGAGTTGGTTCTTTGAGAAGGTCAGTAAGATAGACAAACCTCTAGCCAAACTAACCAAAAGCAGAGAGAGCGCAGGCTAATTAACAAAATCAGAAATGATAAGTGGGATATAACAACCGACACTGAGGAAATCCAGAAAATTGTCAGGTCATACTTTGAAAACCAGTACTCCACAAAATTGGAAATTCTAAAGGAAATGGACAGCTTTCTGGATAAATAACACTTACCAAAATTAAATCAAGATCAGATAAACAGTTTAAATTGACCTAATGAAATAGAAGCAGTCATCAAACGCCTCCCAACCAAAAAAAAGCCCGGGGCCATATAGCATCACTACAGAATTCTACCGGAAATTCAAAAAAGAGCTAATTCCAGTACTCCTCAACCTGTTCCGCTCAATAGAAGCAGATGGGATGTTGCCAAACTCTTTCTATGAGGCTACAATCACTTTGAAACCCAAGCCACACAAAGATAGGACTAAGAAAGAGAACTAGAGACCAATATCCCTCATGAACATTGATGCAAAAATATTCAATAAAATATTTCCCAACTGAATCCAAGAACATATCAGAAAAATCATCCACCATGATGAAGTAGGCTTCATCCCAGGGATGCAAGGATGTTTCAACATATGAAAATCCACCAATGTAATCCACCATATAAAAAAAACTGAAGAAGAAAAACCACATGATCATCTCACTAGACACTGAAAAGCATTTGACAAAATCCAACATCCCTTAATGATAAAGATCTTTGAGAGAACAGGAATAACAGGAACATATCTGAACATGATGAACGCAATATACACCAAACCAGTAGCCAACATCAAACTAAATGGAGAGAAACTCAAAGCATTTCCTCTAAAATCAGGAACAAGTCAAGGCTGTCCACTCTCTCCATATCTCTTCAATATTGTACTTGAAGTTCTGACTATAGCAATAAGACAAGAAAAGGGGATCAAACGGATACAAATTGGAAAGGGTGAAGTCAAACTTTCACTATTTGCAGACCATGTGATAGTCTACAGTAGTGGCCCGGAAAACTCTACCAGGGAACTCCTATGACTGATAAACACCTTCAGCAATGTAGAAGGATACAAAATTAAATAAAAAAACAGTATCCCTACTATATACAGATGATAAATCCAATGAGAAAGAAATCAGGGAAACATCACCTTTCAAAATATCCACAAGCAATAAAAGATATCTTGGGGTAACACTAACCAAAAAAGTGAAAGACCTGTACAATAAGAACTTTGAGAATGTAAAGAAAGAAATTAAAGAAGAAACCAGAAAATGGAAAGATCTCTCATGGTCTTGCATAGGTAGAATTAACAGGATGAATGGCAATCCTGCAAAAAGCAATCTACAGATTCAATGCAATCCACATCAAAATACCAACACAGTTTTTCACAGACATTGAAAGATCAATACTGAACTTCATATGGAAAAATAAAAAGCCCAGGATAGTCAAAACAACACTTTACAATAAAGGATCTTCTGGAGGCATCACCATCCCCGACTTCAAGCTCTAATATAGAGTCATAGTTCTGAAAACAGCTTGATATTGGCACAAAATTGACAGATAGACCAATGGAATCGAATTGAAAACTCTGATATTGACCCATACACCTATGAATACCTTATTTTTGACAAAGATGCTAAATCTATACACTGGAAAAAGATAGCATCTTTAACAAATGGTGCTGGTACAATTGGATTCTGACATGCAGAAAATCGCAGATAGATCCATACCTGTCACCATGCACACAACTTAAATGCAAATGGATCAAAGATCTCTCCATAAATCCAGCCACACTGAATCTTCCAGAAGAGAAATTGGGAATTACCCTTGAACAAATTGGTACAGGAGACAGCTTCCTGAACATTACGACAAGAGCACAGACATTGAGGTCTGCAATTAATAAATGGAATCTCCTGAAACTGAGAAGCTTCTGCAAGGCAAAGGATACAGTCAGTATGACAAAACGACCACCCAGAGAATGGGAAAAGATCTTCACCGTTCCCACATCTGACAGAGGACTGATTTCCAAAATATACAAGGAGCTCAAGAAGGTAGCCACCAAAACACCAAATAATGAAATTAAAAAGTGGGGTGCAGAACTACATAGAGAATTCTCAACAGAGGAATCTGAAATGGCTGAAAGACACTTAAAGTCCTCAAAATCATTGGCCATCAGAGAAACGCAACTCAAAACAACTCAGAATCCAACTCACACCTGTCAGAATGGCTAAAAACAAAAATACCAATGACATTCAATGCTGGAGAGGATGTGGAGAAAAAGGAACACTCCTCCATTGCTGGGGGGAGTGCAAACTTGTAAGACCACTCTGGAAATCAGTATGGTAGTTGCTCAGAAAAATGGGAATCAGTCTATCAAGATCCAGCCATTCTTCTCTTTGGTATATACCCAAATAGTGAATGTTCATATAACAAGGACATATGTTCAACCATGTTCACAGCAGCATTGTTTGTAATAGCCAGAACCTGGAAACAACCTAGATGACCCTCAACTGAACAATGGATTGAGAAAATGTGGTACATTTATACAACGGAGTACTACTCAGCAGAAAAATGTAATGGAATCTTGAAATTAGTAGGCAAATGGATGGAACTAGAAGAAACCATCCTGAGTGAGGTAACCCAGTCACAAAAAGACAAACATGGTATGTACTCACTCATATATGAATTTTAGATATAGAGCAAAGGATTACCAGCCTATAATCCTCTTCACCAAAGAAACTAGGAAACATGAAGGACTCTAAGGGATAAGTAGTCCCCAGGAATAGAAATGGCATGACCTCCTGAACTAATTGGGAGCATGATGGTAGTGGGGAGGGAACTGATAAAATAAGAGAAAGAGAAGAGGAGTAGAGGAGAGGAAATGGAGGAGCAGAAATATTGAGTTGGGGGAAGAATAGAGGAGAGAGAGCAGGATGAGAGATACCATATCAGAGGGAGCCACTATAGGTTGGAGAAGAAATCTGGAACCAGTGAGATCTCCAGAGACATACAAGGATGACACTATCTGATAATCCAAGCAATCGTGGAGAGGATAACCTAAAAGACATTCCCCTAAAATGAGACTCATGACTTCCCTTTATGTCATCCTAGAGCCCTCATCCAGTGGCTGATGGAAGCAGAGACAGACATCCACTGATATACAATGAGCTGAAATCAGGAATTTAGTTGAAGAGAAGGAGGAATGAAGAGCGAAGGGGTCTGTACCAGGTTGGAGAAACCCACAGGATCAGTTGCCTTGAACAAGGGAGAGCACATCGACCCCAGATGCTGTCAGGAAGGCCGGTACAAGACTGATTCAGACCCCTGAACATGGATGTCAATAAGGAGGCCTATGAACTCCAGGGGCCTCTGGTGTTGGAGTAGTATTTTCCCTGGTGCAAGAAGGGACTTTGAGAGCCCATCCCATGTAAAGGGTTACACTCTGGCGCGGGACACATGGGGAAGGGCCCAGGACCAGCACAGGAAGATTTGGTGGATGTTGCAGAGGCCCCATTGAGGGCCCTTCCCTGTCTGGGGAGTGGTGGTTGAATGGGGTGGGGGGTAGGCTGGGATTGTAGGAGGAGGAATGGGGGTGAGGGGAGAGAGAGGGAGAGGGAGAGGGAGAAGGGACTTACATGTGAAACAATCTTGATCCCTAACTAGAACTAATAAATAAATAAATAAGTAAATAAATAAATGTGGAAATGCCTCCATAATGTTTGTTAAAGGCTAATAAGCAATCAGAAATTTTTTTATGAAAATGAGGCAAAAGATGTAATTCAAATCCATAAAACATTCACAAAGACCAGATGAGAGAAATGATTAAAAAATACGTATGTGTGAGTGCACACAAATATGCAGAAGTCAATCTCACTAGTAATAAAGAAAACAAATATAAAGATATATAAGTGTATATTGCCAATAGCATTAGAGAACATTTTTAAAACCAAGCCAAATTTCTTCAATTGGGTAGAACAAAATGTAAGCTTATTACTTCTGATATAATTATTTTTACACCATTGATATAACTCTTAGAACTTCTATCATTTAATTACAAAAGGTTAAATTAGACAAAGGACATAAAATTATAAATGTACTTATTGCTATACTGTTTCTATGCAAGGTTTTAAAGGAGATAATGTCAATCATGAATGATGTTGCATAATGTAAATTGGATATGTTAATTCTAGGACAATTAGAAAATGCTTGATTAAAAACCTTAACATACAGGAAGCAGTCTTAAGACTACTGCTTACTTGTTTTCTCTGTCTAGTGTATAGTCTCCATTCAAGGGTTGAAGCTTAAGTTGAGTGAGCTGCAGATTCCTTCTCTACCATTCAGTTAAGTAACAGCAAGCTAAAACTTTCCTATTCCAAGCATTCTGCCCATAATAGGAGCTCAATATTTGTTGAGCCAAATTCTATGTTCAGTCCAGTATGAATCTCTTTTCTATGCCACAAAGAGTTAGCAGGCTCTCACTTTTTTGAGAGATCATAAGTAGTAATTCAGACATTCGGGGTCAAATAAGAATATTGCCTTTATGTGGCTTTGGTATCAAAGTTAGAAGGTTATCAAGGGTATCAAGGTAGAAGACTGCAGTTAGACCCAAGTTTATCGCCTTGCACAAAACTTAAGTCAAAATTCATCAAAGATCTCAACATAAATCCAGCTACACTGAACCTATTAGAATACAAAGTGCGAAATACCTTTGAATTAATCGATACAGGAGAGAGCACTTCCTGAACATTACATCAGTAGCACAAACACTGAGGTCAACATGTAAGGAGCCGTTACAAGCTAGTGCGCATGCGCACTAGGTAACTTTGTAACTTTCCAGCCCTTGTTCTCCGCCCCTCCCGATGAGCTTCAGCCAGTCAGAGAGTAACACTTCTGAGGCGGCGGTTGCCAGCCTATATAAGGGAGGGGTTTTTGGGTATTCAGAGTCTCTGCTCTGTAAGCTTATGCTCTCTCTCTCAAGACGCATTAAAGCTTTACTGCAGAAGGATCCTGAGGAGTGTGCCACGTCGTTTTTGCTGGCGAGACGGTTAGCACGGGACATTTGGTGCCGAAACCCGGGAAATCAAGACCTCATCATCGTCAGCACCATCGGAGACTCCTTGGCTACAAGGATTCAGAACTGCAGGGACGTAAGATTTGGAGAGGTATGTCTTTTCTGGACTTTGGCTTGGGATTGTTGATCTTTTTCGCTGTTGTAGCAATCTTGAAGAAGTCCAGAATAACATGTCAGAAACAGAACGTAGTGAGAAGTTGGGCGCCCGCGGTCCCAAAAAAGGAAAAAGGACCTTCCGGGGTGTCTAATGACAAGGGAGTGTATGTAAGAAACGAAAAGGCAACAAAAAAGGAAAAAGGACCTCCCAGGGTGTCTAATGACAAGGGAGTGTACGCAAGAAACAAAACGGCAACAAAAAAGGAAAAAGGACCTCCCGGTGTGTCTAATGACTGTATTTGTCAGATCCCGTACATGAGCTTGAAGCCTTAAATCTTGATAGCTCTGATGACTCTGAAAGCTCAGGAGATGAAGTCTTAGATACCAAGGAAAAAGTTGGGCTAGGTGAGGAGGCTGCTAAATATGAGGAAGAAAGATACCATTTGGATGACCATATACAAAGTAGCAAAAAACCTCAAAGACGGCAGCTTCAAACAGCCCTCTCACAGGTTGCTCCTTCGGCGCCCCCTCCCTATGAGACGCGCCTGAAGTCTTATTCCTTCCTTCCAGAAAAGGTAAAAAGAAAGCTGCACCTCGCTTTTCCCGTCTTTGAGGGCATTGGAAAGAAAAAAAAAAACAACAAAACAAAAAAACTTACTTTACATGTGGAACTATTGGACATATTATGGCAGATGGCCCAACTAGGCTGTGAGCAGAAGCTCCCTGGCCTATGTGTTACCTCCATCTAATATGAGAATTTCACCAAAGCAGCTAATTTGTCTAAAATCCTTTCCCAGTTTATGTTTCAGAATTGGACCTTTGAATTTGAGCAGACACTGTGTGAATTGAGAGCCACTATCGATCTGTCACTGACGGAGGGACTGTCATCATGGGTCACCTCAGCTGTTTCCTACTTCAAAGAATGGGTGGGGGTGGGAATGTTTGGCACAGCCATTTGCTGCAGATTGGTGTTGCTTCTCTGGCTGGTCTGTAGGCTCAGGGCTCAAACTAAGATAGCCCAAGCGCTTGTAGCCATGGAACAAGGGGCTTCCACTGACATTTGGTTAACAATGTTTAAGCAATAGGCCGCTGGTCAGACAGCTCTTGCACACCCGGAGCCTAGGCTCATTGCACAGGGTAGAGTGTCTGGCTTGAGCAGCCCATGAGGGATGTCGAGCAAAGCATTGCACAGAGAGTTGCCTAATATGCAGGCTTCTCTGGGAGGCATGTTGTCCTGCATAAGGGTTGCCTGCCCCAGTTTCCCTTTCCCAGAAAAACGGCGGAGGACAGGTCGAGAGTGCTTCGGGTCAAGCTAACAGCCTAGTGGCGACTCTTGTACACAGTCTTATTGTATGATTTGGGAGGTACAACCTCTGCCTCTATCCCTCAATGTATGGGTGACCTACTTGCTTGTAAAAATATGAAGCCTTATCATTAATTAATAAAAAGGGGGATATGTAAGGAGCCGTTACAAGCTAGTGCGCATGCGCATTAGGTAACTTTGTAACTTTCCAGCCCTTGTTCTCCGGCCCTCCCGTGACGTCATATGGTCCGATGAGCTTCAGCCAGTCAGAGAGTAACACTTCTGAGGCGGCGGTTGCCAGCCTATATAAGGGAGGGGTTTTTGGGTATTCAGAGTCTCCGCTCTGTAAGCTTATGCTCTCTCTCTCAAGACGCATGAAAGCTTTACTGCAGAAGGATCCTGAGGAGTGTGCCGTGTCGTTTTTGCTGGTGAGATGGTAACGCGGAACAGTCAACAATTGATAAATGGGACCTCCTGATACTGAGAAGTTTCTGTAAGGCAAAGGAGACAGTCAGCAAGAGAAAACGGCAGCCCACAGACTGGAAAAGATATTCACAAACCCCACATCTTCGAGAGAGCTGATCTCCAAAATATACAAAGAACACAAGAAGCTAGTCCCCCAAACACCAAAAAAAAAAAAACAATTAAAAAGTGGGGTACAGAATTAAATAGACAATTCTCAATAGAAGAATCTAAAATGGCTTAAAGACACATGAGAAAGTTTTCAACATCCTTAGTCATCAGGGAAACGCAAATCAAAACAACTCTGAGATACCATCTTTCTCCTGTCAGAATGGCTAAAATCAAAAATACCAATGACAGTTTATGCCGGAGAGGATGCAGAGAAAGAGGAACACTCCTCCACTGCTGGTGGGAGTGCCAACTTGTACAGCACTTTGGAAATCAGTATGGCAATTCCTCAAGAAAATGGGAATGAGTCTACCACAAGATCCAGCAATTCCACTCCTAGGCGTATGCCCAAAAGAAGCACATTCATATAACAAGGACAAATGTTCAACCATGCTCATCACAGCATTATTTGTAATAGCCAGAAACTGGAAGCAGCCTAGATGCCCCTCAACCGAAGAATGGATAGAGAAATTGTGGTACATTTACACAATGGAGTACTACTCAGCAGAAAAAAAAAACAAAAAAAAAAAAACCAATGGAATCTTGAAATTTGCAGGAAAATGGATGGAACTCACAGAAACCATTCTGAGTGAGGTAACCCAATCACAAAAAGACAAACATGATATGTACTCACTCATATGTGGACCTTTTTTATGATACATACTAGCGACCATGCTTTATCAGAGCTGTTTTTAATGATGTTGCTCAGAATGGTTTCTTCCCAGATGATGACTGAGAAACTAATTTAAAAAAAGGTGCCATGTAGCACAAGAGAAAGAGAACTGTGCTGGTTTCTTGGATTCTGTTTTTCACTTTTTTGTTGTTGGTTGTTTTTTGTTTGTTTGTTTTGTTTTTTGTTTTTTTAAAATGGAGAGTGCTCGATGTCTCTACAATTTTGTTCAAATGACTACAGAACCTGGAAAAGCTGTTGCTGCTATTGAAGCATATCATATTGCCATTTTAATTCTCTCTCTCTCTCTCTCTCTCTCTATATATATATATATATATATATATATATATATATATGCTAATTGAAACTCAAATATGTGATGAATCCAAGGTGTTTCAGTTAGTGCTCACCTGTGCATACAAATTTGATTTCATCTTTAGTAAGTAGTAAAGTTATATGCTTGCCAAAAAAGTGACACATTGGAAGACAAATGTCACACAATATCAATATTATGTGTAACCTAGAAATGATGAACTTATGGGAACAGAGTGAAGAATTGTGGCTATTAGGATTCAATGTGGAACTTTTAACAATGGGGAAATGATTGGTTTAAGGATATAAAACTGCAGTTGTACAAGAGGCATGGACTCTCTGAAGTCTTGAAGTCTACTGAGAGCATGATAAATATGGTTGATAACAATATGCTATATTTTAAAAGTTGTGAGATAGTATACATTAAGTGTTCTCAAAACAAAAATGATGAATATGTGTGATATAACATGTTAATTTGTTTAATTTGGCCATGCCATTGTGAACATACTGTATTGTGTATCATAAATGTGCATGACTTTATTTCTGAACTAAATAAATGAATGGAAAAAGAAAAAAAGAATATTGCCAAATGAAGTAGGAATATTGCCAATCAGTATTGCAAAAGGCTTGATATATTTAACTTACTTTCTTAACATATAATAAAAACTTTAGCAGAGCTAAACTTAAACATCCACCTTCATTGCAATTAAATTTAATCAAATAAAAAACATAATAAAATATCATGTACTATTTTTAATATTATTAAATGAGTCAAAGGCAAGTTTGTACAAACACACCAAAGAATTACTTTTCACATTCCTTTCCCTCATTAAAATGAAAACTTTTAAGAAAATATGTGAAAGATAATGATGTTATGCCAAAAAAAATTTATGCCAATACGACAAGGATGGAACCCTGCCTGGTCTTGACACACACAAAACATGTGCTTTATCACTGAGCTACATTCTCCACTGAGACTAATACATTCACATTAGTTTCCCTTAAAAATTAATAGAATACATTTTAAATTTTAGCCAAAAAAGGTCACCATTCAAAACAATTTATAGTTGTATCTATCAACCAGCTTGTAATTCTGTCTCCTTATTGTAATCACTTGAACAAGTGGTCAGAAATACAAATTTTCAGCCTCTATTTCAAACCTACTGGATCCTATTCTATAAAACTCAAGAAATTAAACTATCTAAATACCTTCTGGGAGAGTTAGACAAAGTAAGATTTGAAAGACACTGCTCTCATCACTGACATATTCAGTAAAGAATTTTGTTTTTCAAGAACTTTAGAGTTCAGCCAGTGTGTCAAATCATAAGCAAATGTTTATCTCCAGCCTGGTATTTATTTTATTATTAAAAGAAAGGAAAGGCAGGGAATCCAAAAGAAAAATGTCAAGCTTGGTGTGGTGCAATGAAAAAAAAATGGATGTATTATCTGCCACTCTTGGCTTTGTCACACATCCTTTAAATGAATGTGACCCCTTCCTAAGAATTCCCATGTTAGGGCTGGTTTGATGGTTCAGTGTGTATGTAATCCTCACAACATATGTTAAATCCCTGTAACCCACTTAAAGGTAGAAGAGAACTGTTGCAAAAAAAAAATGGTTCTTTGTTTGCCCCTTATGCATTATGGCATGCATGAGGCTGCACACACACAGATGCAGGCACATGAGTTTGGACACACACACACACACACACACACACACACACACACACACACACACACACATACACACACACACCATGTTAAGATTTTTTCCTTGTTACAGCTTTATCACCAATGTGACAGTATTCAGAGGTGGAGGGCCGTACTCATAAGAAAAATGGTCAAGCCATGAAGGCTCTATATATCTTAGGTATTCTGAGTAATTGCAATTATCTCACAAGAAAACCCTTCCTCTTAACCACATAAAATTAATGCAAATGTGTAAAATTAAATTAATATATGTACATAGACATTGGTTTGATCAAGGAAAACATAATGAAGTATTTAAACAGTTGGTTTGTTGAGGTTGAGAATATTTGTAAAATATTGTGCTTCTCTTCCTGCTGTTCTACTATTGTTGGTTCAACAAACAGAAAATAAAGGCAACCCTTACTAATTTTGCAGATATAACTTTACCTTATGTCTTTATGTAGCTTCACAAGTCAATCAGCTTTCTGGGAAAGTATAAAGCTGGAGAAGGAAGCCACATTTGAATGGTTAGATATACTCCCAATAAAAACCTACTCAGCTTTTTTTTTATTTTTTATTTTTATTTTATTTTATTAGTTCTAGTTAGGGAACAAGCTTATTTCAAGTTGCTTCTCCTTCTCCCTCCCCTCACCCCCAACCCTCCTCCCCCACTCCCAGTCTACCCACCACCCCATCCGCCCACCCCTCCCCAGGCAGGGTAGGGCCCTCAACGGGGCTCTGCAAAGTCCACCAAGTCTTCCTATGCTGGTCCTGGGCCCTTCCCCATGTGTCCAGGGCCAGAGTGTAACCCTTCACATGGGATGGGCTCTCAAAGTCCCTTCTTGCACCAGGGAAAATACTAATCCACCACCAGAGGCTCCCTGGTGTGCAGAGGCCTCCTTATTGACATCCATGTTCATGGGTCTGGATCAGTCTTGTACTGGCCTCCCTGACAGCATCTGGGGTCGATGTGCTCTCCCAATTGTTCCTGTGGGTTTCTCCAACCTGGTACAGACCTCTTCATTCTTCATTCCTCCCTCTCTTCAACTAAATTCCTGATTTCGGCTCATTGTATATCAGTGGATGTCTTTCTCTGCTTCCATCAGCCACTGGATGAGGGCTCTAGGATGGCATAAAGAGAAGTCATCAATCTCATTTTAGGGGAGGGCTTTTAAGTTATCCTCTCCACCATTGCCTGGATTGTTAGATCGTGCCATCCTTGTAGGTCTCTCCTCCCCATCTCCTAGAGTAAATGCCATCCTGTCTTTAGGCTCCCTCTGCACTAAAAGTCTGCTAGGCTGTAAGCTCCAAAGCAACAGGTAACCTCTTATTCAATATTATACTTTTAAAATTCATCATCATATTTTATATTATAGGAAATTAGTCATTGGCCATATTAAGATGACAATTGCATTAGATCGTTATTCTGGCAATGACACTCAATAAAGCTGGACAATTATTAACACATACCTACCATAAATGCCATAGTACACCCCTCACTCCCTTCCCTATCACTTTTCAGAATGTATTTGGTGCCCTTAGCTCACAGATAAACCACTTCTCAGCAAATATACTCAGCAGCAGATACCTCCCTGGGTCAGTATCCTGCCCCTCCTAAGAGGCAATTGATTTCCAATGATCAAGTTGGCCCATTCCCTTTTATATGTATGGGACATCTGTGAAAGGTCATTCCATCTTCCAGATTTCCATGAGCAGGCTGAGTTCTTGGTTTGAACAACAGTGGCATTCAACTCTCTCTCTAACTGGTCCTGCTTCCTTCCCTAACACAAAGGCAATAACCAGGCAATTGAGCTAGTTCTGGCCGTACATTCCTGCAATTGCAGCTGCTTGGGAGTCTGAAGAAGGAAAGTATAAAACCAGTCTTGCTACAGAGCAATTTAGTGAGGTCCTATATTAAAATAAATCACACAAGAAAGTAGTAGACATTTACCTACCATATACAAGGCCCTAGGTTCAGTACCCAGAGCTGTACACATAAAAAAGGGGAGAGTGGAGGCTATTGCCCTAATATAAAAAGAGTAGCTGCTCAACAACGGTAATGAAAGACAATATTTCTTCTCAACCCTCATATTGTTGTAATAATAACAACAAAAGAGATTGCAAAAGAAAATTGAACAAGTTTATTATCCTTTGCAGTGTTTGTCCTTTGGGAGACACACTGGTGAAAAGTATCCCAGAGGTGGTAAATCTGGCTTATATATATATATATATATATATATATATATATATATATATCAAAAACATCACATTTCAGAAACATAGGAAAGCAGTTTTAAGTTTATGAAAGATGGAAAATCATGAGAAGGCAAATACATCACAAGCTGCAAGGTCAGCTTGCAGATTCATCTGTCTTTGGCTCTAAGCTAATAAAGTACTCTTTGCAGTAAAGGAGAACTTATCTCCTAAAATAAGTGAAATGCAGGGGAGTATAGAGAACTTCCTTCTACCTTTTTAAAACTTAGCCCTTATTTTAGGTAAACAGAAGGCAGGCAGAGAGCTCTCTTGTATCACAATTGTTTTCAGTGATTGTTCATATTTGAAAAAACTAAATCTGGCCTTCCATAAACATAAAGTACCAGTTAAACTGGAGGAATAAATTCTGGTGATCTATTGTACAGTAAGATGACCATAATTAATATTAATTTATTGTACATTTTAAAAGAGCTAAAGAAGATTTTTAATGTTCTTACCATAAAGAAATAATCACATGAATTAGAGGATATGCTAACAAACCTGATTTGATCATTGCACTAAGTAAATACCCACTGGAACATTTTCATCCAGATATACGTCTTTTAGCAATAAAATAAAAACCAATGACTATATCTGTCCTAGGAATTTCCTAAATAGTCCCAGCAATACTTAGAAGGGTGCCAACACATATGTCCCTCTTATAAAGCCAAAGCAACTCCAGTATAGCATAAGGCAGGAACATCTGAAGTTCTTCCACTTGCAAATGAACCATCACTGACTTTCTGAAACTTGCATAGTGATCTGCTTTTTGTTCGCCTATAGGAATGCCAAACTGCCAGCCTGGTCTACAAGATCTAGTTCCAGGACAGCCTCCAAAGGCACAGAGAAACCCTGTCTCGAAAACAAACAAACAAACAAACAAACAAACAAAAGAAATGCCAAACTGACTGAACTACTTGGATCCTGCCTTGCTCAGTGGGAATAAAAATGAATAGAATATGTTCCTTTTTTAAGGTAATTATATTCTACACTCCTGCCTGCCTCAGGAATTTATTGCTATTTCTTACATTACGGACAGAGAAGTGGCTAAAAGCCATTTTATCAGTAACCCAAGCAGAGCCTACTTCTTAGGGTCCTTGGAACATGGGTCTGCACCTTTTCTCTTTGTAACTTTCCTAAAATGGCAGCATAAATTGTTTATTGAGCTCACCTATCTTTTCAGGAAGGAAGCCTTCATTTCCCCAAAGTAGAAACCATTGGTTTCTAAAAGCCATTTGACCGTTATTAACATGTGTTCTTTTCTTATAGCTCAGCACAACAAAAGGCTTTTGATGTTTATATGCAGTTTAAGAAGGACAAAGGTATGCAATTATGAAAGTGTATTGCTCCTTAGTATTTCCTTTGTGAGGATTCACTTCCTTCCCTGGAGCAAGTGTTTTCCATAGGCTGGTGGACGACTATCATTGTACTTCTGAAGATAACCATTTTTGGTAAAAGATAATTATAGGCCATTCATTTGTGGCCTGGCTCATCTTATATTCATACTGATACTTTGTATACAAGTGTCTTGAAAGATCAAGTCATGAGACAATGCATTTGAAAGATTTTACAGGGTAAATTTGTTATCTTCATAGAATAACTGTGGACATTCTACCTCTAGGAAACATTGATTATCATACTGTCTGTAAAGCTGCCTTTTCTATTCTAACCTTAGCAAGTAAGTTTCTGTAGGAGAGTAGGTAGGCAGGTAGAAGTTAAAAAGTGGTGCCAAGTTAGTAGTATTCCAGTGTTCTTTGCCAAACACAAAAACATTGCTATAGATATTCTAATACATGAAAACACAATATAGGGTGCATTTAGCATTGCTTGAGCCCAATTATAAAGCAATATCCTTTGCTAGTGCTTATACCAACACAAATTAAAAACTGCACCCATCTCTAACTTACCCCATGATGGCAGGGAGTGAACCATCCGGTTTGGTGTCATCCAGAGTGATTGAAATTAGTGCTTCCTTATTTTCAATGATGGTGCATCCACAAGTCTTAACCAGGAGAAAATTAATGAAGAGATTGAACCCACATAAGAGATACACACACATATAGAATATACATAAACAATTTTACTGTGGAGGAAGGAATATTAAAGCACTAGTCTGCTCCCACTCTAGACGTTTTTATTTTAAAGCTCACATGACTCTACAAGGGCATGTATTCCTTATGTGGAAAATGGCCAATCTCTATAATTTTTCCATAAAGGGCTATGAATCATGCATGGCAAAATGATAAGAATAGGAAAATGATAAAATAGCCCTGAATGTAGGAACACGTGGAGAAAGGGACGGGATGTGCTAGAAGGAATCACTTCCATTAACACTAGAAGTTATGAAAAGGATTCTGTTTAACATGAGCAGGTACCATATTTGGAAAGCTCCTAAAGTACCCTAAAACCTGTCTCCTTTAATATTCACAGCAACCTGATAAGCATTTATCACAAAGCCTTATAATCATTTTCTGTTTAGGGACTGATGTTAATAATATGGTAAAGTCCAGGGATAGCTGGCTTCATAACAGCACTGTTTACATAAGGCCCCTTGGTCTCATTCTGCTGAAGAAAAGTAAGTATCAGATAAATGCCAGGAGCTTGACAGTGGTGAACCCATAATTGATATTCCCATTGTATGCCCATCTTTTTCTCCCTTTGTCAACAATTACGGTTGAGGCCATTCTGTGAAATTTAGAGACAGATTTACAATTTCTCTACAAATTTAAAAACATTTGTCTTTTTCTATTCCACATATTCTGCTCAATATCATTAAAATGTGGTTTCTTTACTTACAGTGTAAACACAAATAAGAGCAGCCTACCTTTTTTCTTCCAGAAGGCTTCCTTGTAATACACCATGCACTTGATGACAGCCCCCATCGGAAGACACTGAACTAACTGGTTTCTCTCCAGTGGGAATTCTGTGTTGAAGTGAATCTTGGCTGTCAAAATTGTTGGGATGGCACTAATTACATATTTACACTGAAACGCAATATCAAAATATCACCTGCAACATAAGCTATAGCCTTTGCAAGGGGTGTAGAGCATAATTAAAAAAAATCAAGCCACTGTAAATCAACAAAATAGAACAAGGTAAGTGGGCTTGTAAGTTTTGTCAACTTGAAACAAACTAGAGTTAGCTTGGAAAAGGGAGCCACAACTGAGGAATTTCCTCCAACAGATGGGTTTGTGGTCTTGTCTATGGGGCATTTTATTGATTAATTATTGATATGGGACAGTGTAGTCTGCTGAGAATGGTATCACCCCTGGACAGATGACCCTGAGTAATATAAGAAAGCAAACTGAACAAGTCATGGAAGCAAGCCGTTTAGCAGCACCACTGCAGGATTCCTGCCTCTGCTTCTACTTGAATACCTGCGTTGACTTCCCTCAATGATGGGCTGTGATCAACTCCTGAAGGCCAAATAAACCCCTTCTTTGCAAAGGTACTTTTGACCATGGTGTTTATCACAGCTACAGGGAAGCAAACTAGGACAGTATGTAAACCAAATCTGTCAATCTGGAATACTTGAGGTAGATATATGCAAGAGTTAATTATATAACTGATTAGATTATAATATGATTAGAAGTTACAAATGGCACAAAATCTATTTACTACAAACTCCTTTGACTACAATGGGTTACCTCATAGTGTTCATGATTCAGTGTCTCTACAATGAGGTTGTCATCTGTTTGGTCAATATAAGTAACAGGAGAGCTCAGCTTCACTTTATCCCCAAGGAGGTCCTTCATCTGTTCACTTACTTAGCCAGCTCCCTTCCTATTGGAGAAGGTAAGTAGAAAAGGAAAGTTATAAAGAGAAAATGGTGGAACATTTGACACTAATTGGTAAATCTCCATGAAGGTAAATGCCAGACCTCTATCCTTGGCATAGCCAATTGTGGGAAGAACATTAATATAGAAAGAGTAAGCCGAAGTATCTCTGCCATTCTCAGCAGTTTCCAGCAAGGCAAATCTATCACTACCATATAAAATCAGACACACAAAACAAATGTTCTCCTACACCAATGCTGCCCAGATCAAATGTAAATAGAAAGCCTGGCAACTTTAAATCTGTATAAATATGGTGTGTGTGAGGAAACTGGGGAAGGGAAGGTGGCTATTTTGATCCTCAGCAGGTAAGGACATAGAAAATATTATATTATAGATGTCATGACTCTTAAAAAAACTAGCTCAGTGTGCAATTAGTGTTAGCAATGCCCTATCAGAAATTGCCATATCTGGTCCTTAGGAAGCTGAATTTCAGCTTTTGAATATCTTCTTCTTAAAACTAACTGTAAGTTTCATAGTCAAGGCAGAATATTGGTGGCTAAGCAATCTATTTCTTCCTTTAAACATTGCTAAGTACTTCTCTTGAGCAGTAGTAAATTATCAGAAGCCCAGTGTATCCTG
Organism: Cricetulus griseus; assembly: GCF_003668045.3. Classification (NCBI taxonomy): domain Eukaryota; kingdom Metazoa; phylum Chordata; class Mammalia; order Rodentia; family Cricetidae; genus Cricetulus; species Cricetulus griseus. The sequence goes on from NW_023277030.1 coordinate 469,098, forward strand.
CTATTCTAAGCGTGGATATTGTTCAAGCATAAACCAAAAGGATAAATCTTTAATACAGCATATTTGATCACAACATAGGAAATATTTTTAGCTTTTGTAGAAGATTCTTTGAACAATTAGAAATGCATGTCAGGAAACTGAGGGACAGGCCACAGTGACAATTGTGATACTTCAATTATGAGGAGTCACACAGTAACTTTTGCAACTTGTGTTTAGTGAGGACACCAAAGTTCTTTATAAAACTGAAAACAGAGTGGTTAGCACTTAAATTTATCAATTCTTTCTGAAGAAATGGAAATTATGTGTCACCAAATCTGTTCTATTTCCAAATAGTTGCTTTGAAATCTGGTATAGAAGAAAAATCATGGACTAATTCCATCTGTTCACTACCTTTTCTTTTTAGAATTTGGTAATTTGAATATAAAGGGATAAATGTTAAGGTGGTTTTAAATATTTGTGATAATGGCTTGAGATTCAAAATCTAAACTCTACTTTCTAAAAGATCACATAGGGCTTGTCAAGAAGTATTCTGCTCCTTACAAATAAATGATACAGATATCCCATGAGTTAAGATACTTCAGCAGGTTACAAGGAGTTAAAAGAGTAATGTTAAGCTTCTGTCCATAAGTACATATTTTAAAAATGCAAATGTCCTTTATCAATTTGGAGATGTCTGATGATCGCCTGAGGAGAACAATAGTTTAATTTGAAGTCAAAGTTTAAATTCACAAAATGCCCTCAAAATTCTGTGACAGAAACTAGAATTTGTCTGCAACAAATTAAGAAGAAAAAGGTAGCTATAACCATCAAACAAAAGGAACGTGCCATACGGTAAACTTTACAACTGTCTCTCAGAGAACTCTATCTCTCTTCATTTCCTAGTCCCTATTCAATTAAACCAATGCTGGATTTAGAGGTGGATTTGGCTTTCCTCCTCTGAAATCCAAGCACGTTATTTAACTAAACTTTAGTGTTTCTGTGTTGTATCAAGAAGACAATTGATGTAATAAGAATAAAAGAAGAATTTGGGGACTGTCTTTGTCTTTTCTTGGATCTTTTTCTCAAGGTGTACACCCTCTCATAATTGTTATGTTCTCATGGTTGCATTCCCCACCATGTGTACATACACAAGCAAACATTTCTCTGCTGTTTATGTTTGAGTCCCACACAGCCAATGAAGACCTGACTGACAGCAATCCCTGGACACCCTGGAAAGAAAATGGGCCACGCCTCCTCGACTACACTGGATCCAACTTGCTCCATTTCAACTGACACTCCGGACAGAGGTTCGGGTACTGACTTCAATCAAGTTGTGGATTTCAAGCGAGATCTTCAATCAAGTGAATCCCATCTAACATGGACTGGATACTAACATTTTCTTTCTACAGGATCCCACATGACTATCATTGTCCCATTTCAGCAGGAAGTAACTTGGAGAATGCTACGCCCCCTTTCCCCATTGTTGTCACTTAGGATAGTGCATATGCCTAGTTATGGATAGCTTCCTTTTGTTTATGGTTGGGATTGGAAGGAGGTGTTCAGGCTTGGACACCTCTTTCAGATGACGTTAGGTTTTAGTTAAAATAGATAGTTAGGATGTGACATAAGCAGATTGTTTTATCTTCTTATATTTTACCTTTATGATTGTTAATTTTGGATACTTTATACTGTTAAGTTTTAATCCTCTTTTAGACTAAAAGGGGAATTGTAGGGGAAGCTGTAGCCACGCCTTCTTAGGGGCTGGCTACAGGTGTGCCTGACCACGCTTGTTAGGGTATGGTCAGAGTGAAGTATTGTGACTGCTTTTGTGATTTCGGTTTCTCTTTGCTTCTTGCTGTACAGACCACTACCATGCCGGCTGGGTAGGTTGCTCTGTAAGTAAGGCTTTTCCCTATTAAATACCCTTATATTTCTACCTGACTCCATATTGGTAATTTCCCATTATACCTTATCCTAATTGGGCATAACATTCCCTGATAAGAATCATTCTCTTTGGAAAAGGGAGAGATTTGTACTGAATGTCAGTGTCTAAAGAATAGGGATTTAGAATTTTGGCTTTGTTCTTATGTTATTACATATTTAGTCAATTAATTAAATGGCTTTACTCATTAGTAATAGAAATGTATGGAAACCCCCAAAATTGCAATGGGGCAGCTAAATTTTAAAATCCAAACTCTAGAACTTACTATAAAAAAGAGTGGACACAAATCATTTTTGTGAATTAGAAGAGTAATTTCCATTCAACAGGATTGAACAAGAAAGAACACCTGTGAGAAACAGGTGGCAAAAAGAAGCCTATGTAAAGAATAGAGATGATTTTAAGTATACTAATTTTATAAGCACTACAATATTCTTGGAAATTAACTTATTTTTAGGAGTTTTTCTGCCTTTTCATTTTCCTACATTTTAAAGGAAGGAACTCAATTGTCATGATATAATAAAAATGAAACATTCAAAATAAAACATTAATTCAAATTGAAATATTCTTTAGCAATGAACTTTTCAGAAATAAAAAAAGGAAATGAGAAATTTTTCAGATATGTTTTTAAATAATTTAATACTACCATACATGATTATAAGCAATGGAGGAATTATCAAGGCATTGTTCTGGGCAAGTTAGTTTTAAAACTGACAAGTTATACCTGGCCTCCATTGGTGACTGAGAATATCCGAGTGGTGGCACCACACTGCTTCACATACCACAAAAACCACAGTGCAGATACCTCATGTGGCTCAGAAGTTACATTGATATTCACAAAAAGAAGCAATCTCCAGAGCAGTTCTATTCACAGAATAAGATTGGGAATCACATGTCAATGCATACAGGAAGAAGAGAACCAACTCTTGAAAGTTATTCTCTAACCTTAACATATGTGACAAATACTGTGAAATATATACACCAGTTACACATACATCAATAATAGCATAATTAAAACTACACACAGAACTCATAGAAATGCACCTTTACAACATGTAATAGAACACAAATAGAAAGTATAGAAAGTCTTTCTATTGTTTGGGGAAAAAAAAAAAACCTCATTGTCTCGATGTCCATAGGAAAGCCTGTGTTAACTTTAGAGGAAAATAGTTTTCACCTGCTATTAAGAAATATGGTTAGCCCACAAAATGGTTTATCTAAAGATTCAATATCCTTGATCATTAGGAACACTTCTCATCTATTTTAAAATTTTTTCTCACTTTTCCATCTCTTCTAACTGCACTCTGGTCCATGCTACTGTAAAATCTCTTACATGGACAGAGGCAGTGGTAAGCTCCATGTTATCACCCTACATCACCTCTAATACCTTTTACCATGCAAAACACAATTAATTTTAAAAACATAGTGGTGGCCAGCTAAACATGGTAATGGAGTTTAATACCATCATGAACTGGACAGAGAAAAGAGGATATCAAATTAGAGGTCATGCAGGCATACATAATGAAACTTTATTTCACAAAAGCAAAAAGAAGTAAAACTAAACTAAATTAAAAATAAGGTTTAAAAACACAAAAGAAAAGTAAAATTTTCTTCACTGTCCTAAAATAGAGAAATCTTGCATGCATGCAATATATAATAGATGCTTTATAGGCTGTTCAAGCTATTACTACAATTACTCATCACACTACTTGCTCTATGTTCCAGGCATACTGACCATTAACTTGTTAAATGTCCCTATTTCCTTCATTTCACAAGCCATTTCCAAAAGCTACTCCTCATTTTCTCCCTAGAAAAATCTATTCCTTTATATCACTCACAGGTCTGAAGCTCTCCCTTTCCCCTTCCTCTTGGTTATTTCTGGGAGGCATAATTCCTCAATACCATCTTCCTCATTCTCCTTTCTGTAAGAAATTCCTAACATCACAACTACATCTACTATTTTCTCTTTCCTATGCTAACAATATGCCACTCCTGAAAGATGCTGCTCCAGAAAAATCTATTCATCCAGTTTCACCATGCTTTTGTGGTCATTCCTATAAGGGACAGTGTTTCTTGGGTCATTTCATAGTAAATACCATGTGCCCACTATATATATATATATATATTATATATATATATTTATATATATTTGTTTCGCCATCACTTGGCCCTATGTATTATCCTAGAAGTTAGCATCTAACCCTATCTTTCTTTTCCTGACTCTCAAATGCTGCCATGGCTTGTTTCTGGAAGATGTTACTATTCCTACATTATCTAACATCAAGCTTACCCCTAACCTTGGCCTATACCTATAAGATAAAACCTCACCCCTTTGAGGCACTTAGAACATGTTCTCCTTTCACATTTATACTCCTTAACTACATCTTCATTATTGTGGTACATTTTGCTTTGAATGTACATATATAGTGTGTATGGGTGTGTGCGTGCTTGACTCTCTCTCTCTCTCTCTCTCTCTCTCTCTCTCTCTGTGTGTGTGTGTGTGTGTGTGTGTGTGTGTGTGTGTGATCTCCATGAATGTGGCAGTTGCCAGAGGTTAAAGCCAAGTGTCTTCCTGGATCTCTCTCCACTTTATTTATTGAGGCACTATCTCTCAACCGACACTAGAGCTTGACAATTTGGCTAGTCTAGCTGCACAGTTTGCCAATGGATACCTAATTTTTGCCTCAGGAGCACCAATATTACAGGCAAGATGCCATGCCTGCTCATCTTTTTTGTGGCTCAAAACTCTGGTTCTTACACTGGCAGAGCATGCACTTTATCAACTGATCCATTACACAGCTTTGGGGTCCACTACCTACACTTTTGATTTCCTCCAACTCCTGGGGATCATTCCTGGATTACCATCCTGCCACACTATGGCAGTGCTCCCTTCTCTTCCCTAACCCTGGTTCTTCACTGGAAATTTTCATAGTTTTCCATGAGGATCATTTTTTGCTAGTACTCATCGACCCTGACTGGCATCTTTTGAAAGATTCCATCCCTTCTCACAACTTTCAATCTTCCTGTCTTCCTTCTTACAATTCAATTGGTCCCTTAGAAAGATACCAATATTATAACACCATTCATCCATCCTTTCACCCCTAGTGTCTATTTGTCACTCCTATAATATTCCATTCTATTCCAGCATCTACTGTTACTGAATTTTTCATAACTCAGTGGCTCAAGTCCAAGAAAATAGAATCTACTAAAATTATGCTACTTTTTCTGTATTCCTGTCATCCTTACCAGCCCCCTCCTAGAAAATATTCACACCTAAATGTTTATAATCCTGCCTCCCATGTATCGGTGGATCATTCTTGGAAGAGATCATCTACCACAATCAGTCATACTCTGTTTCAACAGTATGTCCCTACAATATACTATGTCATCCACAATCTGCTCTTCAATTTTCCTTTGTCCCTATGAATTATTCCTAGAATTATATCATATTTTGCATGTATTCTCATTCCTACATTTATATGAGAATTTTTTGGGGGGGTTTCAACACAGGGTTTCTTTGTGTAGCTTTGGAGCATATTCTGGCACCTCGCTCTGGAGGACCAGGCTGGCTCAAACTCATAGAGATCCACCTGCCTCTGCCTCCCAAGTGCTGGGAATTCTTTTTTAAAAATCAATTTTATTTTCATTTTTGAATAAAGGAAAGGGGGCAAGCACACCTGCCACATTTTTAGGTGTCCTTGGAAACCAAATCAGAGGGTCGAATCCCCTGGTACTAGAGTTATTGGCAATTATAAGCTGCCCAACAAGGACGCTGGGATCTGAACTCAGGATCCCTTGATATGTAACACCAAGGTACTATTTACCATTTAGCCATCTTTATAGCCCCTGGGATTGATTTTTTGAATGTGTTTACAAATTGCTTTTGTAGGTAACCTCTATATAACATAAAAACATGGTTACTATTTTCTATTGAAAATATGACCCTTTTGTACAAAGATATTCTACTCTATGCACCTCCTTAAGTTTTTGATTCGTTTTCTGTTCAAATCTGCTGACTAATAAGATTACTGTATTTCTGAACTTTTCACACTAAGTTGGTAAGAATAAAACTACTATTCAAAACAGGTTACAAAAGAACAGAGAGAAAGATATTTGAATTAAGATTTTAAACAATCAAATAGACTTTGTCCAGCAGATTTTATCAAAGAGATTTTTCATGGTCATCCTGTCCCATTCCTCATCATGAGATGCTTGATATGTTGCATCAATGGGGATCTGCAATAAAAGGTCATATGCTCATGGGTGAAGGAAACTGCCACCACTGCTCTACACTTCTCTTCAGAGAAGCCTTTATGCAAACCTCTAAAACCTTATTTCATCTGGGTGGTGTTGGCACAGGTCTTTAATCCCAGCACTTGGGAGGCAGAGGCAGGTAGATGTCTGTGAGTTTGAGACCAGCCTGGTCTACAAGAGCTAGTTCCAGGATAGCCTCCAAAGCCACAGAGAAACCATGTCCTGAAAAAAAACCACTTATTTCTTGGTGTCTACAATTGCCTGTGAAGTGCATAGAGAGATAAGATAAATATGGAATTCATACCTTAATGCTACTCTCAAACAATAATGATCATAACTGCAGCATATATAAATTTATTTGTAGTTGGGATAATGATGGTCATTATTAATATCAACATTATTATTGGACTATCACAACAATTTTAACACCCCAAAACCAATGAACTTTGATGCAGAAAGTCCTTCTCTTATTTACTATATAATATGGCATTGTAGATACATAACTGTAAGTAGATATTTGGCAGAAATGTTATATATATGCTCAGATGCATAGAATTGAAGCCACACAGGCAGAATAAGCAAGAATGGTTTTGAATTCTGGTTCCCTTGCTGCATTGCTTTGAGTAAATTATAAGAACACTTGATAGCCATTTTCTCCATCTGTCAAGTGGAAACCCTTCCAACTTTTGTAGAGTTGCTGACTACACTAGAAAGGGCATACATTAATACAAATCAGCAATGTCCCTTTCACCTTACAAGGATATTAATCAGTTTCTTTCATCAGCAATGTGTTATGTGCAAATAAACACACACATTTCCTCTTTTCCCATATCATTCATTGTCCTTCACAGGTTGTTATAATCCAAATAGGCCAAGGGATTCCACACAGTTGAAAATGCACCACAAAATGGGTAAGTTTTCCCCTGGAACATAAAAGTAAAGGGAATCAATTTCAAATGGATAATCCATAAGTTACATGGCATCCTAAAACGAGAGGAACTAGGTTGACTTGGTGCAGGTCTGTAATCCCGCAAGCTCAGGAAGTTGAGGCAGGGAGATTCCAAGTTGCTAGTCTGTGGAATTTAGTGAGATCCTGTGTTAAAAATAAGAAGGAAAAGGGGGCTGGGGATGTTATTCAATGATAAAATGATATATACATACATAGTGTGTTCTATCCCCAAACTACACAAAATAAGTATATAAATTAAAAAAAATATAACCAATTAATATAAATCATCTTATTTGTGTGTTTATGTGTGCATGTGTGTATAAGAGAGACAGAGGAGGAGATGAGGAAAGGGATTGGGAGAGGAGACATAAAGTATATGTGTCCACAATTGTGTGCCAGCAGACTTGACTGTATGGATACACATGAATATCTGGTCAACTCTGGGTTTCTTCTGTGATTGTTCTCCATCTTATTCTCTTGATACAGGATCTATTATTGACTTTGGAAATAGTTTGACCAGACTGGTTTAGTTTCACCAAACCTCTTGGATTTGTCTGTTTCTGCACCCCTAGCCTGGAATCATAGTTATATACCATTTGGTCTGGCACTTTTAAAAAAAGGTGGTTGGGGTCTCATCTTAGGTCCTCATGATTGTACAGAAAACACTGAGTCATCCTCCAACCCCAAGCTAAAACATTTTCAAAGCAACAAGATAATCTACAACATTAATGTAAGTGTATTTTCTCAAAATAAGCTTAATTTCAATAAGATTGATAAAATTACTCCAATGGTGTATTAGCAGTTTTAAGTTTACAGGAAATTATAACTTTGACTCATTTTTACTTATTAGGACAAATAAAGATATAAAGATAAAACTCATTTTAGGATAAATGCTGAAACCATAATATTCTTATTAGCTTTAGTGGAGTGAAGCAGAAGAAGTAACATCTTGGGCATGAGCTGAGCAGAGAAGAAACTGATAGCTCTACTAGGAACCAACCCAACCTCAGCTAGGAGAGGAGCAGGATTGCTACATCCTGAGGGGAAAGCATCCCCTACTGCATCCCAGTTTCAGGTATCCCCTGACTTCCCAATCAATCAGGATATCTTTCCCACTAGAGCTGTCCCTTCACAGCTCCAGGTATCACCTGACTTCTGGATGAGTCAGAATACCAACCCCACCCCTATCCCCCACCTGCTAATCCCTACCCATAGAGCTGTGTCCCTTGCTGTGAAGACACAGGTTTTTATTGTACAACCCAGGCTAGCTTCAAACTCATGATCTTCCTACCTCATGTACCTATGCAATAAGATTGTAGACCTGCATCATTATGTCTGGCTTCCTAATTTCTTTACAGGCAATCATTTATTTTACTCTTCTTAATTCTTGACATAACTCTAATTCCATGTCTCATTTCTCTTGCTTTCATTTCTTCTAAATAACACTGTATCCTCATAAGTATGATCCATCATAAGTTAATACAATTTGGGTAGCCTTGGGCGATTTTTGTAAGTTATATATGTCTCGGAAGATATTAAGTTATTTATAATATATACTGCTTTTTTTACCATACTTGTAGAGAGGTAAGTGTATGTGTATATGTGTAGACAGATACATTGTGTTTAAACCTTGTTAGTGCCTAAATGATGTTCATGTCTCTGTGCTCATAGTTCAGATTTCTGTCATCCCAACTATTATCCCATCAATCTCCACATTAGCAAGATCTATCCTATAATGCCACTAAGCTGAATTCTCCTTTGAAAACTCATCAGTCGTGCTCCTAGACCTGGAAGTTATATATATGAGCATACAGTGACCTGGAAAGAGTAGTCTCAAGAACCCAACCTAGAAACCTAGTCATAAACCACTTGTGCATCCTCTGATGAATGAGAAGACCATGGCCCTGGCCTTTGCCATGATCACTGCTATATTATACGGGTTTATATACATGGCTAACCTTCCAGATTATTCTCAATGTACCCAAGAAGACAGACTATGTTTCAAATGTATTTGTACCTTCTCTGTAATACTGCCTTGTCACTAGCAGAGTTCCAATAAATATTTGTTTAAAAAAAGATACAAAGTGGGAAACGAAGTGCCTGCTTTATATAGCCTAGCTTGTATCACATCTACACTTCCCCCCAAAAATGTCTTATTATTTTCAACACAAATCAGTCCCTCTTTTTGCTCCCCTCCACAATGCCCCTCAAAAAAATCTTGTAGTGAAATGCTAAATCAGCACTGACTTATTTTGTCTATCTGTCTGTTTTTCCAGACAGTGTTTCTGTGTAGACCTGGCTGGCTTCAAACTCAAAGATCCTCCTGCATCTGCATCCCAGTTGCTAGAAATAAAGGCATGTACCACCATTGTCCAGCTCAGTACTGACTTTTAGTGTTAGTACTACATACAAACTTTTTCTAACATTACTGCCAAACTGACTTTAGAACTTACTATGTGGAAGATGATGAAGTGGACAGAAAAAGAAGACACAGTCTCTTTGGGAATGCAAATCTTAAAAATAATTTCACATGTTAGTATTTCTCACACTATTCTTTCCAGATGCTATATGAAAATTGGCCTAGGGTAATAAATCTGGGAAATATTGGCTTATAGTGAAGTAATCTTTTTTACTGCTGGACTTTGTAGGACTTCTAATTTGCTAATGGGAATCTTGACTCATTAATATAAGTTTAGGATATGGAGTACTTCCAAAATGGATATGACTATCAAACTCCTGCAGTGCATCTTTTTATATTGATGTTCTTTAGAAATTAAACACTCAGAAAATAGTTTCCTAGATACTATTTTTGTACATTCTGGCTGGCACTCACAGGATTACTGAGACAGCATGAGAAAAATTTCTACCTGCAATTAATGAGAAAAAATTCTCATGTGTAACCCTTCTTTACCAGAGGATACATCATCCCATTACACTGAATAGATCAGATGAAATAAACTGAAATGACTTGCACATCTAGCTGAAAGTAAAAGGGCATCATGGGCTCTATGCAGAATCTCCGACATGGGTACTTCCCTCTGACATAAGACAACAAAGTGAGAAAAATGTCATAGAGGATCAAAAAGACCAAGGGCAGAATTGGTTGGCTAGATTATTAACTGTGTTTATCCATGTTGTATATTCCAATGATGGGACAGATGCAGGTCTGCCCCTGTACTAGAAGAAGTTACTTCACTTCACTCTAGGCTCATGATGATGGGGATGAAAATGGTATGAAGTATGAAGAAGAATGTGCTTGCAGTTGTCAGAGTAATTGAAATATTCCAGTATTTGGACATCAGAGAAGTATTTTTTTAATTGTCACAGGCATTAAAGATTATCCCATTAGTAAATGCCAAAACAACTAATTAGAAACTGCTCCCATTTCTTTGTTCCAGGATCTTCTTTTATCACACTAGCCAGCAAGTTTTCCCTCCTATTGTCTCTGAAGTCTGTTTTTTTGACAGTTACTTCCTGGACATAGCTATGAAATCTAGGCCACAGAGTACTTTGACAAACACACAAAATTAAATCTTAGCTTGTGATTCACATGTGTAAGTCTGACAAATTACAGTAAAGTTATGGGAACCCATTGGTAGTTAATAATTGAGAACATTTGTTTGGTTCCATTGAGAAATCCAAATGCAAAATAAAAAATGAATAAATAAAAGAAAGTTCTATAGAAATAGTACTGAGCTGCTCAATTATTAGTTATTGACATTATTATCATTACTTGCATCCTTTTAACTTCAAATTCTATTTGGGAAGGATAATTATTGATGAGGCTCTCACAACTGTATTTTTCTTTTATTTCTATAAGACCTTGAACCAAACTCATTCTTGCAAGTTTTTCCTCATTTTAGTAGTCACTTAAATGCTAATTTTTCAAAATGTACTCTTTTTGTTGTTGTTGTTATATTTGAACTAGCGGCATACGGTTTTGAGTCTATATCTGAGACAGAGAATTACATTTCAGCATGAATCTTGTCACGTGGCAAAGTATTGGAGTATCGGGTAATGACAGAAACACCCTCTCCTTAGACCAACATGTATTAATTCAGGGAAAAACTGAATTTAACTTCTTCAGGAAGTGTCCAGAATGGAATGAGAGTGGGATTTATAAGACATTGTTTTTCAGGTTTCAATTGTTACAAGGAAACTCTGAAATTGTTTGAAAATACAGGGTCAAATATTGAGCGTTTTAATTGCAATTTGTATATTTTTGTAGGGTGGAGGTAGGAAGGAAGCAGATAGCAAGGAAAAGGAAAAGAGGATATTTTCTTTGTTTTCTTTCTTTCCTTTGCTTTTCTTTTTAAAAAAACTATTTAAAGAATTCTTTGAGAACTCTGAACATGTTTTGATTATATTTGGGCAACACTTTTCAGATTCATCTCCATTCACTACCTATTCAACTTTTGGGGGGGGGGTTTCTGATGGGGAATGTACTGTGTATGTTTATCTTACTGATTGTTAAATAAAATACTGTTTGGCCAATGAGACAGCAAGTAGATGGGCCTAGGAGTCAAAGAGGATTCTGGGAAATGTAGTACAGAAGTGTGATCCAGGCAGGAAGTGACATAGCAAGGAGACTCATATTTAAGTGAAGGATAAACAGGAAGGGCCCTCTTTTCCCCTCTGCTTCTGCTCCAGTGGCACGATGTGATCCACCAGCCAGGAGGGATGCCAACAAGGCGTTCGATAAGATAAGTCTTATAAAATATATAGATTTATGATAATTAAGACTGAGATAGCAGATGAGAATCCTAGTCATTGGCCAAGCAGCTTAGAACCTAATACAAGTTTCTGTGCAATCATTTGGGCCTAACTCAGGCGTGCGGCTGGCATAAAGCTCACACATGGTGGTGGGGCTCAGGCGGCATTTGGCAGAAAGATTTATGGTAACAGGTTTCGAAATAGGGTTTCTCTGTGTATCATGGCACTCGCTCTGGTGACCAGGCTGGCTTCCAACTCACAGAGAAGCACCTGCCTCTGCCTCTGCCTCCTTAGTGCTGGGATTAAAGGCGTGCCTGACAAATGCCCATCCAAATTTGTCCCTTAAAAATAAACCCATAATCAAGACTAATTTGTGCTGCTCAAATATTCTTGGATGTGTAACCTTCCACTGGATTAAGGTTGGCTTATTCCAGGCTACATAAGAAGTTGGACATGAAGTCACATACTTAATTGAGGAACTATTGGCATTTGATAGCTGTTAAAGGAAGGAGAATCAGTTTTCTCTAAGAAAGACGATATCTTAATCTCAGATGGTATCATAGAGACTGAAGCAATTTCTCTGGAGAAAGCTGTTTAACATTTCATTCCATTCAAAAAAGTATTCTGACTGGTAACCCAAATACCAATAATTTGGATGTTGAGGCAAGATAGTGAGAATTTGTCTCAAAACAAACAAATCATGGGGGAAGGGATAGAAAGAGGAGAAGGAAGAAGAGGAAAATGCAAAGATCAAATGGCCTCTGTGTGGCAAGAGACCAGTCAGTGATAGCACCAGGCCCTGTGTTTTATTGCCAGTACAACGAGAAAAGGAGATTCTAGACATAGCACATGGCAATGGTTGTAGAACAGTGTGAATGTACTTAATATCACTGAATTGTATATCTAATATGGTGACTAATGATATAAAAATTACTAAACTCTCATTGCAAAGTTATGGGCTGCCACTTTGACTGAGTAGAGAGTATTTATATTGTGGAAACCACATCTGAGTGGTATCCCAGAATGTACAGAAAATAGAAAGGAGCTTTCAGTGCTGTGAGAAAGCTCAGTGTCACATATGCCGGGCAAAAGATCTACCCTTGAGGCAACCCAGCTCCTAGCCCTTTTGTAAAGCTTTAAACTTATAATTATGTCATCGAGATCTCTGTTGATCACCAAACAGCAAATTAAGTCTTTTGAAAATCTCTCTCTCTCTCTCTCTCTCTCTCTCTCTCTCTCTCTCTCTCTGTGTGTGTGTGTGTGTGTGTGAGAGAGAGAGAGAGAGAGAGAGAGAAAGAGAGAGAGAGAGAGACTCAGAACTATTTATAAGCTACCTGCATATATATTTATACTGTACATTTGAAATATCAAACTAAGGATATTTAAATATTTTTGCCTCTGTTTCAAAAAAAAAAAACTACACACCAGGCATAGTGGCACATAACTCGGGAGGCAGAGGCAAGCACATCTCTGAGTTCAAGGCCAACCTGGTTATAGAGTGAGTTCCAGGATACCCAGGACTATCCAGAGAAACCCTGTCTTGAAAAATCAAAACAAACAAACAAACAAAACTCCTACTTAAAAGTGGGAAATTCAAATGAGTTAAAAGCATCTCTAAGCATACTGTATATGGAAGGCAATGATACTACCATGGACTGAGAAAGGCTGCATTTATCTAATTAAAAGGGATAAGCAACATCCTTTAATTCTTTGAGTTTCTGAAAAGGGTTGAAAATGAAAATACAACTTATTGAGACAAAAGAAACTAGGTCTATAAATTAGTATAGAAAAGATGTTAAAATAATCTTAAATTTAAATACCACTTATATAAAGAAACCTTTAAGCCAAGAGTTAAAAACAAGGTCATATTAGTAAGCATTGAGACAAAGTAACACAAAAGCAGACCTTTTGTCTTCTGCAGGACACTTTGGCTGAAACCAAGCTTGTCTCTTAGCAACAGCATGAACTTAATATTCTAGGAAACACACATTCTGAAACATTTTTGGGTTTTGAAACTGGAGTAAATAGCCATAGGCAGAATAGAAAATCCAGCACTAGGAAAAAATTTACCCTGCTATTAGTAAAATTCTGAAGTTTTAAATAAAACTTTTTCACATCACTCTCTAAAAATAAATGTTTAGTGCATATTTCTGACTCTGGTTTTATTTAGAGAGGATGTGAAATGTAGGGATAAAATGAGAATGTATAAATATCTCAATTCCAATTTCCAAGCAGGTTCTGAAAATGCTTGTTCTGGCTCTGGCTGGGTTTTCCTCTCTACATCCTTCACCACACACTGCAAAAATTAAAAGGTTTCCATAAACTCAATGGAGCTCATTCATAAAACACATGTAATGATGGATCATCTTATTTATGAATGTGAAAAATTAATCACTCCAGTGAGTACTCAGGATCTAATGCGTCCCTTACTATCTAAAGAGGGGAAACAACCAGTAAAGTATCTTAAACTCATTGAGCTATTTTGCTGATGCTACATAAAGTCTACCCTTTGGGTTAAAAATATCAGGATTAATTTGTATTAATTTCACAGGTCACTACAATAAAGACATATCAAATTTACCACCTTTAACCTGTCATTGTAACTAATGATTATATTTCCAGCAGTCAGAAGATGTAGGCATAAAAATTACTGTGAATTTGGGACCAGAAATGACAACCCAGCAATATCTTGTCTCAAAACGAGTAAGAACAAGGAGAATTTAAAACAGAAGCAGAAGCAAAAAGAAATAGAGAACTAGGAGGAAGAAGAAATCAAACATTGTATACTGGATAAACAATCTAAAGTCATCAGAGGAGGGAGCCTCAACAAGAAAATAGAAATTGTCTCCCTAAATTGGGCTATAGCCAAACCCGTAGGACATTTTCTTAACTAGTGATCAATGGGGGAGTGCCCAGGTTGCCATCCCTGGGCTGGTAGACCTGGGTTCTATAAGAGAACAGACAGAGCACCACATGGGGAGCTAGCCAATGAGCAGAACCCATCCATGATATCTCCATCAGCTCCTGACACCAGGTTCCTGTCCCATGTGAGTCCCTGCCCTCACTGCTTTTGATGATAAATTGTAATATCAGATTGTGAGCAAAATAAACCATTTCCTCCTCAAGTTTCTTTTTGGTCATGACATTTAATAGCAAAATTGGAGGTATGGCATTGTTGGAATAGATGTGGCATTATTGGAGGAAGTATGCATTGGTGGGTGTGGGCTTTGAGATTTTAGAAGCTAAAGCCAGACCTAGTGGCTTAGTGTCATATCACTTCCTGCTGCCTGTGGATCCAGATGTAGAACTCTCAGCTACCTCTCCAGCACCCACCATGTCTACATGCATGCCACCATGCCTTCTGCAATGATGATAACAGACTAAACTTCTGAAACTGCAAGCCATCCCCAATTAAATGCTTTCCTTCATAAGAGTTGCTATGGTCATGGTATCTCTTCACAGCAATAAAAAACCCTAATATACTACCATGTTGTAGAAACCCTTATTTTATGCTAGAAGTAGAAAGAACAAGGAGAGCTGAATGATTATTTAACAAGAAGTGTTATTTTTCAATGTAACATAAATTAACAATCTTATTAAAATTATTCAATACAATATCATACTACATTTTATAACTTTAAGTGTCTCCATTTATAGTTTCCTCATCATACTGAGAACATCCAGTACACTTAGTATTTTAACAAGAAGTTACATTGCTATCTTAGGCTTCTGGACCAAATAACTGAGAAAAAGCCCAAAAGCCTTATACATAGGGACATAGGAACAAACATGAGTTGATGCTTACAAAAGAAGCATCAAAAGAACTAGAACAAGTACAAACTGTAAAGCATCTTTCTGGAGTCCCCTGACAACACAGCAGAATAGAAAGGCCTTGAACTGCATTCCTTCTTAGTAATCCTTATTTACTTGGCAGTTTACTTGGCATCTGAAGTTCATGCCCTTTCCATTATATGAAGCTACAGTCCCTATGTAAGAGTCTTCAAGAGTAAGAGTTAAGAGAAGTAACAGAAATGCAAACTTTGATATATGGTCCTGAACACAATTGGGAATCAGGAATAATGCTGACTTTGAAGAATCAAGTAACTTAGCAGAGGTTGATCTCCTATTTTATTTTTTAGAGTGTTTTGTTAACAAAAAGTCTCATATATATTGAAGCTTGTATTGCATGCCTGATCCTTCTGCTCCCAACTTCCAATTAATGGAATTACAGGCATGTACCCCCAAGCATGGCTTTATGGGAAGGATTCAAATATGCTATTTGTTGTCCAAAATGTAAGTGATGCATGAGTTTATCACCAAATTGCCACAGGCTACACATTTAATAATCATGAACCAATAGAGCTATTGCATTCATGTGCATGGCTATGAGACAGCAATGATTCAGAGATTAATAACTACTTTGTTGTTGTTTGAGACAAGGTATTATTATATAACCTAGACTGGACTCGGACTAACCATCCTACTGTCTTAGTTTCACAAGTGTGCCGACATATTAAGCTAATAACCACATATTGAAAGCAATCTCAGAGTATCAATTTTAAGGCCACAAGATGTGTTTATCTGGTAGTTGATATGTAACAGCTCAGTGACATTTATGTTTTAGCAAAAGAAAATATAGTAGGGATTGATTATATCTCATCTTCAATAAAATGAAGCTGTGCCTTTTCATGGAAACAGAAATACCAAAGATCTTATTTACCTAATGTTAGAGAAGGACTCAACAACATATAAAGGCAAATCCAGTACCACATTTTTTTTTACTGTTTTTGATTAAACGCTCTGTGTGTTTCACATAGCATTTTTATTAACGTGGACTATTCAACAGGATATTATTGTTCTATTTTAAAAATGGCGGAAATGAACCTAAGATGACATTTAAAAATGATAATCTATATATTTGATTGTTCATTTTAGGACCAGCACTCAACTAAAGGTTTATTAGAGATTGTCACTTTATTAGTGATGTCAATGAAGGAGGGATAGATCCAAAGGAAGTATCATGCTAGCTACTTCTGCTCAGACTGGCATCTATCTGTAAGCAAAACTTTCTTATGGCAGAGGCCAGCCAAGATTTTCATTACAGCAAAATGTCCTGAAATACAGTCCTACCCATATATCAGCCATAACTGTGCTAGGCTATTTCCACAGACACGCACCTATAAGTCTTTGAGATATATCTTTCCTAGGTCTTAGGTATCTGAGGTAGACAAGAAAAGCCAAATCTTTGAGATGTCAGACTCCCACTGCTTTGCTTTGCCCCTTTTAACATTATCTTCTTACTGGTCACCACAAGGTAGCAAGATGGCTACTGTGCCTCCAGGAGTCACATGAACTTCTTTTTTTTTTTTCAACTTTTTTATTTGAATTAGAAACAGGATTGTTATACATGACAATCCCAGTTCCCTTCTCCCTCCCATCCTCCCCTAACCCCCCAACTAAAATCTTATCTATCACATATGTTTACTGCTCCCCCTGGGTGGAGAGGCCTTCCATAGGGTGTCATCAGAGTCTTTTGTATACTTTGGATAGGGCCTAGGCTCACCCCCATGTGTCTTGGCTCAGGGAGTATTCCTCTATATGGTATGGACTCCCAAAGTCCACACCTATGCTAGGGATAAATACTGGGCATCTATAGGATGTCTCATAGATTTCTGAGGTTTCCTCATAGAAACCCATGTTCCTTGGGTCTGGATCAGTCCCATGCTGGTATTCCAGGTATCAGACTGAGGAGCAAGAGTTCCTGGATGTTCAGGTCAGCTGTTTCTGTGTGTTTCACCAGTGTGGTCTGGACCGCTGTGTTCTTCACTGGTCCTTCTCTGCATCTGGGTTCCGGTTAAAATTGGTGATTAGTTATGGGTATCTGCTTCTACTTCCACCAGCTGCTGGATGAAGGCATATAAATCAGTCACCAATCTCACCCCAAACCTCTGAGCTCTTTCTAGAGGCTATTTGTTTATATTCTCACCTGTTACTGTTACAAACACCTAAGGCATCCCAAACCACATGTTTACCAAATTGCTAAAATTCCTGACCTCTTCATTGTATATTACTGTTCATTGATCACAAGTGTCCTTAATTCTTAGGAAACCCCGAATGGTTGACCCTCCAAACCCAACATGATTGCATACAGTCAGGGGAGGATGTGTTCTTTGCAAAGAAGTATGGTGGCTGGTCTGGAAATCTTGTCATTTCATATGAGTAAATGACCCCTTAATTTTAGGAAGTGGCCAACAATAACAGATTATAAAGTAATTTCTCAAGAATTTTTTCTAGTTTCCAGTCACTACATGTTTGGCTTCAGTGAGAAGCAATAACAGTAGAAAATGGTATTGTTTCTTAGGTGGATCTGAGGAGCTGAGTTTAAACAATCTCTTCTTTGAACACTGGGAAATGCACAATTGAAATATACATTCCAAGAGTAAAAGCCAGGTATAAAGTAAAAGCACAAAGTATTCAAACACATACTGGCTGAGAATGCAGAAGAACCAATTCAAAAGTCAGAATAGCCTCATATTGCATTCTTTGATGTCTTTAGAATTGGCTCCTTGGTGATTCAGGAGTTGCTTGGAACCATGGAAGAATGCGCATTTGTGTGCATGCATGCATGTGTTTGTATTTCTCTCTGTCTGTCTGTCCAAGCAACTCTATCCCCCATGTCATGCAAATGAATGAGGAAGGGGAGTAGGGTATAGCCTCAGAGGCCTATAGTAGGTATCATACTTACTTTTCTATTGCTGTAACAAAACAACATGATGAAGAGAGCTTATAAAAAATTTATTTGCTCTTTTCATTTCCAAGGGTTAGAATCCATATGGTGGATCAATATTTGGTGGCAAGAAAAGCTGAGATCTCACATATTGATTGAAAGTAGGAGGCAGAGAGAGAAAGAACACACTAGGAATGGCACAAGTGTTTAGAAACTTCAAGGTCCATCCCTAGTAATTAACCTTCTTCAACAAGGCCATACCTCCTAATCCTTCTCAAAAAATTTCACCAACTGGGGACTGAGTATTCAAACATATGATCCTATGGGGAGTATAACTACATTGTAAGTAGGGATTAATAGGCCATCCTGGTAGGATTTTAGCAAAAAAAAAAATATTGTTTAAAGCTATGTGGATTATGGAGGCCCAGTTCAAGAGACTTTAGAGGAAAAGAACAATGTGAACCAGACTAGAAAATATTCTTGTCATATTTTGGTAAAGAATGTAACATGTTTCTGCTATTGTCCTAAGAATTAGCTTGAGGATAAATTAAAATGCTATGAATTAATTACTCTGGCAGAGGTGATTTCAAAGTAGCATATTGACTCTGCTGCTTAATTATTAGTAATCACTCTAAGGCAAGTCTACCATGAAATAGAATAAGTGGGGCAATAAAATACTGTTTGAAGACAAAAAGAGCACCAGGAAATTTAAGGTTGGGGCCAAGATTTTTGCTGAAAGAGATGAGAAAAAGGCAAGGCCTGATCTGCATTGGGAAAATGGGAGAGAGGCCCTCAGAACAAGACCCCATCAAGCTAAGATTCCAACTTGTGAAAAGAAAAGGCCTAAGGAAGTTAGGCCTAAGGCCTAAGTTCTCTGCTCCTAAAAATCAACAATAAATCAAAGATTCTACAAATGTGATTCAAAGATGCTGGGTTCTCCCCAAGTTGATAGTTAAACTTGGCAGTGTTGTCCACATGGTTCTGGCTTTTAGAATCAAAAAGGATACATAGAGTAAAAGGTTGAGGAACCTTCCTCCCTGGTTCAGGAGAGCTGATGAGGTCAAGAGTGGGGCAGGAGAGCCCATCCAAAGATGACCTGAGAATCCTTGTAAAGCTGTTAAAGTGAAACTTGGTTTTGTTGGAAACTCCAAGACGTTACAAATGCTAGAGCCAAGAGATATCTGCAAAGGAGAGCTGTACATGTGAATTGTAACCACTTTGAGAAAGAAAGCTGTATCTCTGCAGGCGGCAAGGCTGGCAAGATGGAGCTATCTAAGCTCTTAGACATCAGACATGGAACTACATGATTTGCTGGGGTTCAACCTTTTAATTTTGGTACAGTATTTCTTTGTTGTGCCATGATTCATCCATTTATCAATAACAAAATATATTCTATGGCATCGTATTTTGGAAGTATGTAATTTGCTTTTTGGTTTTACAGATGGTGGCAATTAAAAGATTACCTTTAGTTGCAGAATTTACTTTGGAGAATGGCCCTATAGGCTCATATGTTTGAATACTAGGTCCTCAGTTGATGGAACTGTTTGGGAAGGATTAGGATATATGGCTTTGTTGGAGAACATGTGTCACTAGCAATGGGTTTTGAAATTTCAAGACTTGTTTCATTCTTAGTGTGCTTGCTCCCCCTTCTCTTTGTATCTGGGTCCTGATTACAGGTTCAGATGTAAGCTTTCAGCTATTCCTGCCACCATTTCTTTGTTCCACTAACAAAGCTCTAACTCTCTGAAAACTTTAGCCTAATTAAATGCATTATTTCATAACTGACCTTGGTCAGGGTGTTTTGTCACATCAGCATAAAAGTAACTAGGATATTATCCAAGACCTGAGACTTTGAAAACTATTAAACAAAGTAAAGAAACAATTCAAGATTTATGTATATTTAGGGATTTTCTAAATAAGATTTCAGTTATTAAGGAAATAATGCCAACCCTGACAAATAGAAGCCTCATGAAATTAAAAAAAAAAAGGTACTTGCTGGGCCTGCACAGATCAAAGCCAGATGGTGTGGTTCTGAGAGGAGAAAGTGGACAGGAGCCTCCTCCCTAACTAAGAACCTACTCTAATCAAACACTTGCAAAGGAAATCTTAGTTTGTTCCAATGGCATCTCAGTAGTTAAGCATGGGCATCATGTCTAGCAATGGTATTTGTAGATTTTTTGTCTCATGTGATGCTTGTTTGAGCATTTATATTACTGGTATTTTGCTTGTATATTACAGGTCCTGATTTTTATATTTTTATGTGTATGTTTCTTATGCTTCTTCTTTTCTTTCCTAAATTTTGATTTACTTATTTTATTTATCTGTTTGTTTTCTAAAGAGAGAGAGAAAGTGTGGAGTTGGGTGAATGGGGAGGTGGGGAGATCAAGGAGGAAATAAAGGAGGAGAAACCATGATCAGAATATATTGAAAATGAAAAAGGCTTTTTCAGTGAACAAAAATCTTCTGCCTATCTAACAGAAAGTTAATATTTGGAATTTATACCAAAAACTTAACAATAATAAAGAATTCAATCAATAAACTGACTAATGGCATGAACAGATACGTTTTCAAAAGACAAATACACAATAACATTTAGAGATGAAAACTACATGGGGATTCTATATAACTATAACAAGAATGGCCATATTTAAAAAACAAATAACAACAAATTATGGGAAGGATATGGGCAAAAGAAACACTTATACACCACTCTGTTAAGAATATAAACTTCTCCAGTTACTATGGAAATCAGTATGGAAGTCTTGGGAAATAAACTAATTTTAGATCTACCATAAGGCCTACATCTATCATTCATGGGTACTTAACCAAAGGACTCCTTATCAATATATCACAAAAATACTTACACATACAAATATTTCAGCATTATTCATAAAAGGTAAATTATGTAACCAATATAGGTATCACAGGAAATGATAAAGAAAATATGATATATATATATAAATATTGGGATTTTCAGCTATACAGAACAATGAAATTATGATGGATATTTTATATAACTGAAGACAATTATATTAAGCAAATTGTTATGTTTTATCTTATTTGTAGTTCCTAGATTTATACAGATACTTACAATTATGAAAATAGAAGCAAAACTAGGAGAACAAAGAAGGCTAATGAGAGGGAAGTAAGGAAGTTGGAGGAGTACAAGAAGGAACACAATGAAAGAATTTAAAAATAAACTTTAAAAATGAGAAAAAAATGATCACAAATAAACCAAATTTTTTTTCAAATAAAGTATTCACCCATTGGTCATACAAATAAAAACTCAGGCTTAACTTGACATACTCAACTAGACACTCATTGACATTCACTTTGTAAGTCTCTATGCCTATCCTGGCTAAACAGCAAGACCCTATCTCCAAAAATTTTCAAATAAAGAATCAGATATCATGGTTCATGTGTTTAATCCCAGAACTTGGGAGGTAGAGGTAGGTGGTTCTCTGTGAGTTCATGGCCAGATGGGTCTACACATGAGTTCCAGGACAAACAGGGTCAAACAGTCAACCCTGTCTCAGAAACAAACAAAAATTATTAAAAGGGATACAAGAGCATCTTGGAATACTTGAATATGAAAAGCTAGTAGGACTTATTCAAGGTAGACTCAAGTAGGTACAATGAAGAGATTCCAGTCCACTCACTCCTTTTCTACATTTTTAATGTATACAAATATTCTGCCTGCAAGTATGTGTGTGCACCATGGATGTGCCTGTTACCCACAGAAGTCATGAGAGGTCTTCAGACCCTGGAACTGGATTAATAAATGGTTGCACACCACCGCATGGGTGCTTGGAATCAAACCCTGATCTTCTGGAAGAGCAACAAGTGCTCTTAATCTGGGCTTAATCTCATTTGCCCATGCTTAGAGCTCTCAAGTGCAGTGCTTGCTGTAGAGAGCTCTAAGGCTGAGTGATTCTTGTTCCCTTGAGAGAAGATTTCCTTAGAGCCACAGTGTTCATTTTGTTACCAAAATGTAACAAGCCAACATGTAAAGAATGGTAGAACATAGGGTGTCATCAGCTAATGACAAAGCTGAACTCCTGTAGTGTCCTGGAATATCTAACAATATTTTGTAAAATAATTTAATGTTTTAACTGCCTAAACCACAGTTACTATTATTGTGTAGGCTGTTCTGTTATTAGCAGAAACAACTATCTAGGCAGACATTATCTCCTTATAGTCTTTTTTAAAAAAATATGCATTTTTACACTACCAGTATTCAGCCTTTACCACTCTATTTGTATGCTCTACCAAAAGGAGTCATTAATTAATTTCTGCCATCACTATCTAGTTAGCACTTCTTGAAAAGAATGATCATGTTGGGCATAGTACTGTATGTCTATAATTCCAGCATTTGGAAGACTGAGGTATGAGAATGAATTTGAAAACAGTCAGAATTTATGACCAGCCTTAGATACAGAGAAAAGCACTGTCTCAAAAACTCTGTCTCAAAAATAAACAAATAAAGAAAGAAAAGGCCACTTATCTGATGAAATTGTTTAGACTTGGTGGGCAAATGGCTTCACTGTGTGATCTCATGAGATCTTCTCCAGTGCTATGACTTCAGTTGGACCCATTTATAGTTTTAAGTGGCATGCTGTAAGTTTTGAAATCACTTACCATCACAGTATATGTTCTTCCTCCAACACTATCACGGGCTTCCAAAACCAAGATATTAATTTTATATTCAGACAAGTGTTTGACAGCAGCCAACCCTACAGGCAAAATAAAAGAGAAGAAACATTAACATCTAAATGCCAGACATCTCAGAAATCTTTGGGGTCCCTTGTAGTGGATCAGTACTTATTCCTAGCATAGGAATGGACTTTGGGAGCCCATCCCACATGGAGGGATACTCCCAGAGCCTAGACAGAAGGGGGTGGGCCTAGGCCCTATCCCAAAGGATATGACCGACTTTGTAGATCTACCCAGAAAAAAAGTAAAGAGGAGTACACCTAATATGTTGATTTTGCTATTTTTTTTTTGGTTTTTTAGACAGGGTTTGTCTGTTGCTTTTGAGGATGTTCTGGAATTAGCTCTTGTAGACAAGACTGGTCTCGAACTCACAGAGATCCACCTACCTCTGCCTCCCGAGTGCTGGGATTAAAAGCATGCGCCAACAATACCTGGCTTGATTTTGCTATTATTCTAAGAAATTTTGAGCAATATTATTAGCTGTCATAAAGGATCCCCAAATGACTAGCTTATTCATCTTTTTTTTAAGGTTAGCTATTAGAAAAAACAGTAATCTTTTTGAAGGTGTATCTTGTTTTCTAGAGTAGTCAAATCACTCTTAGAGAAACTTCTGAGCCTTCTTCCAGAATTTCCTTTAGCCCGAAATATTAATCTGAATAATGCCCTCCACAGATAATGAGATTGATGACTAACTTATATGCCATCCTATAGCCTTCATGAGGCAGCTGGTGGAAGTAGAAGCAGACACCCAAAGGTAAACCTTGAACTGAACTGAAATCCAGTTGCAGAGAATCAGGACTGATGAGCAAAGGGTCCATACCAGGCTGGTGAAACCCACAGAAAGAGCTGACCTGAACAAGGGAGAGTTCTTGGTCCCAGACTGATACCTGGGAAACCACCATGGGACTGATCCAGACCCCCTGAATGTAGGTGTCAGAGAAGAGACCTCAGAAATCTTTGGGGTCCCTTGTAGTGGATCAGTACTTATTCCTAGCATAGGAATGGACTTTGGGAGCCCATCCCACATGGAGGGATACTCCCTGAGCCTAGACAGAAGGGGGTGGGCCTAGGCCCTATCCCAAAGGATATGACCGACTTTGTAGAGCCCCCTATGGAAGGCTTCACCTTTCCTGGGGAGCAGAAAGGCTATGAGACAGTTAGGGTCTTAGTCGGGGGGCAGGGCAGGTGAGGAGGGGAGGGAGAGGGACCTGGTATTGAAATGTAAAATAATCTTCTTTCTAATTAAAAAAGGTCTTGGAATTGAACAGGAAATTATTTTTAAAAATCAACTAATGTTAGCCCTCACTATCCATGGATTCTCTGATTCAATCAAATGTAGACTGAGTTGTTTGGGTTTTTGTTTGTTTTTTATTTTAGAGATTGTGTCTACTTACCTTAGCTAACTTGGTGTTGAACACCTAAAATGACAGTACTTAGAAGTAAAAGCAAGAGGATCAGAACTTCAAGGCCACTTATCCACAACTATATTGTGTAGTTTGAGGCCAGTCCGGGTTACATGAGACCCTTCCCTACAAAACATTACTTTATTAAAAAATAAATAAAAATTGGGTCTGTGGTAAAGATATTCAAACCTTTTGTCATTACTCTACCAATCACAATGAAACAATTTACACAGAATTTGTATTTTACTAGGTATTATGAGTAATATAGAGATGACTTAAAGTATACATGATGATTATAGAGTTACTGTGTAATTATCTCATTTTATAAAAAAAGAAAATTGAGGATCCCCCTATTTTGGTACTCACAGGAGATCTGAAACCAAACATCCTCAGATATTATGTAATGATTGTTATGCAAAAAATTTATTCCATGATTCTGAATAAATAAATGTCAGTGTTTCAGTTTTATTGTTGATTGTGAAGACAAAGCCAAAGGAATTTTCATGATGAATAGAAGTTTAAAAAATACAGAAGTATTCTTTTTTTAATGCTATCAGTTAAAGCAAAGAAAAACATTGCAGTCTAGAAAGGTCTTTTATCTCATTTTCATTTTTTTGAGACAGGGTCTTGCTATGCAGCTCAACTGGACCTGAACTGTCAGGAATCCTCCTGATGATTACAGGTATGCAGCAACATGCCCACCTTCAGAGAAGCATTTCTAATATAACAACTATAGCTGTCAATTTAGAGTGGAAGCAGAAGATGATAACTACTATAAGAAACAAGTCTGAGATTATACTCCTTAACCATTTATGCTTTCTACCCTCTCCCTAATCACTATAAAATTCAATTATAACTTGTAGAAAAAATAAATATCAACTGGGCTTGGTGAAATGTGCCTGTAATTCCTGACTCAGAATGCTCATTCAGAAGATTGAAATTTTTAGGCCAGCCTGGCTGTGCAGCAAGAATATGCATATCAAAGAAAGAGTCAAGTAATGGGAAGAAAGAAAATAAAAGAGAAGGAGAAAGGAAAGGTTTAATTTTTAAAAGTAGTCGGGGAAAATGAATTAAGAGGAAATATTAAGGATAATATTTTCAAAGTATTCATGAAATGTCTTCGACTGTGCTATAAACAATGATGCTAACATGGCCAGACAGCAATGAATGAGGAGCAAATCAGACAGGATAAAGATATAAGGCACAAGAAGGTCTCAAATATGTCATTCATTTTTCCTCAGCCTCTAGAGTACTGTGATTACAGCCCATGCAACTATGCCAGCTCAATGAAAATTTGTTGCTTCCCAAGAATAGAGACTCTGCTATGTTGCAGGTGTATAAAAGGTTGCTGTAATCACTAGAAAAAAAATACACACTAAGAAAAAAATAAACACATTCATGTGGCTGAGGGTGAAAGAGTTTGTTGGTTTGGTTGGTTTGGTTTGGGGCTTGTTGTTTTGTTTTGTTTCAGATAAGGCCTTACTTTGCAGCCTTGGCTTACCTGGAATACATGGAGGTCTGCAAGCTTCAGTCGCTCCTGGGATTAAAGATGTATACCACCATAACCTGCAAAAGGGTATGTTTTACTAGTGCTTAGAGTCGAACATGTTGTACATACTAAATATGGCTTATACATGTTAGCTAGGCCATCAAAGCATCACTGGGCTGTCTCTAGCTCTTATATTGCCTTTATCATAAATAACCAAGAAAGCTTAACAAGGATAGATATCAGTTCTCTCTCTCTCTCTCTCTCTCTCTCTCTCTCTCTCTCTCTCTCTCTCTGTGTGTGTGTGTGTGTGTGTGTGTGTGTGTGTGTGTGTGTGTGTGCCCAAGGGAGTCAGAATATTCTAAGTATTAATAGCCAATTTTTCTGATTTTTAAACAAGTATAATGATAGTTGACAGACAACAAAGTATTTCAGAATGCATACAAGCTTGTTGCTGATACATACAACCATTCCTGTCTGTCTGTCTAATCTATACCTCTCTGGATTTTGTGCTGACTGTGAGATAAATCATTCTATGGATTTGTGTGTGTGTGTGTGTGTGTGTGTGTGTGTGTGTGTGTGTGTGTGTGTGTGTGAGTCAGAGAGAGAGAGAGAGAGAGAGAGAGAGAGAGAGAGAGAGAGAGAGAGAATCATCAGAGGATCTGATAGGAGCAAGCAGGATGTTGTCTTAAAAGCCAAATCTTATAATCCTTTCAATATCAATAAACTAAAAGCTTAGTGAAGTCTCAAGTGATAAATAGGATTAAGCTAACAATTAACTTCAATTTGCTCTTAATTCAACACACTGGTTGTCTAGACAGTCTCAATATATTTGATTATTGCTAAGCATTTATCTTCACTTTAGATAAATGAATTTCATCTAAGTTGGGGAATGCAATTACTTCCTAATTTGTTATTTGTTTAAGTGCTTCACTGAAATTTCAAATACACTAGAAATGTTCCACACAGACACGGCCAAATTCTGAAACACAGAGAAAGGCTAAATTTAAAGCCATGATTCCCCAAAAGATTTATGAACACTAATCCTCAGATAAGACACTCCAAGAAAGTTTATAAATGTTCAAAATAGTTGGAATCATTATACATCATCTATTGGGATAAATTTGCAGAGAACACTGTTACACTAAAGGCAATACTACTACTACTACTACTACTAATAATAATAATAATAATAATAATAATAATAATAGTAATAGTAGTGTTAATAATAAGAGAGTCATTAAATTCAGAATATCTCCACCTTCTATGATTTTTTCATAAAAGACTGCATCCAAATGCAGTTAGAAAAACTGGTTTAATCACTTTCAAGTTTGTTCAAATAGTTACAGTAATAAACTTCTGCAGGCAGGGCCCTAGGTTAAATAACATCATAACACCTATAATGCAAGTTAAGTACTAGAGCAAAGCTTTAATATAGTCATGGCTTATCCTCTAACACCTCACAAAATTATTACTAGAAGTGATATTTCTAACTTTTAATATTGGTCATCACCCCAGAATGTGAATGAATAGTTAATTACTTACTACTTTATGATGTGGTCCCTGACCAACAGAATTCCTATGTAACCTCACACTTAGATTCTTGAACTTAATACTCCAAGGACAATAAAAAGTATAATCAAACATCAGCTAAAACTAAATTTTCTACACAACATTCTCAAAGCTGGAAAAAAATGAATAGGCCTTACAAATTTTAATGAAGGCTCATAGTGTATCTCCATTGACAAATATTGGATGGATGGATGGATGGATGGATGGATGGATGGATGAATGTGGAAACACAATAAAAGGGGTTTTAACATAAGCCACAGTTCAGTTAACTCATTTAATTTGTAAATGATCAATTTAAATATTATCTTCATTGTAGTTCATAACTTAACTAAAATCAAGAACACTTTTGTCAAGTATTATTTCCTCCATAAAATAATTCCCTCTCAGTACCCCTGATTATGTGAACCAATTAAGCATATTATGAACATCCCTCATCTTGTAATACTTAGGACCCTAAGTCTTTCAGATATCAGATTATCTCTTGTGCTTTCTGACTGTAACCTGCCACATGATGTCAGATGCAGAATTTTCCACGTGCGGCATCCAGTGAGCACTTCAAAACTTTCAGATTTTTATCTTCATGTTAGGAATGCTCAGCAAGTACCAGCATCACTTCAGATCCATAGATATAACTATTGCTACATAGAGGGGTCTTATGTCTTACAAAAAGTTACTGTTTAGAGAAATGAGCTAACAGATAAAGTACAGATCACCATCTGATCATACTTGTTTCTTTCATGTGAGTCAGAATTTTATCTAATGCCTTCAAAAGACAATGACCTTTATAATCTCTAGTAAATACATAATAAACAATAAGTGCATATTTAGCATCAACATCTTTACTTGAAAATGTATTATCTTTAAAATATTAACCTTTCAAAATGACTAAAATTAATCTTATTGGCTGCAGATATGGTTCAGTTGGTAGAGTGCTTATATACTATGCATAAAGCCAAGGGTTTGATCCCCAAAACCATAAAAACCAGCTTAGACCCTATAAACCCAGATCTTATGACTTTTTCTTGAAAATATTTTTAAAGATAAAAGTCTACTTAGGTCACTGAGACTTCTGGGATATTTGATAATTCATTAGCCTTTTTGAACTTCGATTTTGGTCGTTTTGAAATCTTTTTTTTAGGGGGGGGAAATTCAATGATAGGATTTATTTCAGATTCTATCCAGAGCTGACCCTTAAGGAAATATTGTTAGTTGTTTTCATCCTATTACTTACTAACTTCTTTCTGTTTTTTAAAAATAGCATACAAAATAATGGGTCTCATTAGGGCATTTTCTTCCTATTTTTTCCAACTTTTTTATTTGAATTAGAAACCCAGATTGATTTACATGACAATCCCATTTCCCTCCTCCCACCCGTCCTCTCCTAAACGCCCCTCCAACTAAAACCTTATCTGTCACATATCTTTTCAGCTCACCCTGTATGTTGAGGGCTTCCATAGGGTGTCATTAGAGCTTTTTGTTTCGTTTGGGGTAGGATACGCCCACCCCTGTTTGTCTTGGCTCAGGGAGTATTCCTCTATATGGAATGGTCTCCCAAAGTCCACACCTATGCTAGGGATAAATACTGGGCATCTATAAGATGTCTCATAGATTTCTGAGGTTTCCTCATAGAAACCCATGTTCCTTGGGTCTGGATCAGTCCCATGCTGGTATTCCAGGTATCAGACTGGGGAGCAAGAGTTCCTGGATGTTCAGGTCAGCTGTTTCTCTGTATTTCACCAGTGTGGTCTGGACCACTGTGCTCTTCACTGGTCCTTCTCTGCATCCGGGTTCCGGTTAAGATTGGTGATTAGTTATGGGTGTCTGCTTCTACTTCCACCAGCTGCTGGATGAAGGCATATAAGTCAGTCATCAATCTCATAATTAGGGGAAGGCATTTAAGATAGCCTCTCCTCCATTCCTAAGATAGTTAGCTGGTGTCATCTTTGTAGATCTCCAGACATTTCCCTAGTGACTGATTGCTCTGTAAACCAAAAATTTCTCCATTATGATATCTCCATTCTTGTTATCGTGTATTCTTCCCCTGACAAATATTTTCTGCTCCCTCATGTCCTCTGCATCCCAATACTCCTCAAATTGTTCCACAAAATAGAAGCAGAAGGGACATTGCCAAACTCTTTTTACGAGGCTACAATAACCTTGATACCCAAGCCACACAAAAACACAAATAAGAAAGAGAACTACAGAACAATATCGCTCATGAAAATTGATACAAAAATTCTCAATAAAACCCTAGCAAAACGAATACAAGATCATATCAGAGAAACCATCCACCATAATCATGTAGGCTCCATCCCAGTTATGCAAGAATGATTCAACATACGAAAATCCATCAAAGTAATCCACCATATAAACAGACTGAGAAAAAAAACACATAATCATCTCTCTAGATGCCGAAAAAGCCTTTGAAAGATCCAACACCCCTTCATGATGAAGGTCTTGGAGAAATCAGGGATAACAGGAACATACCTCAACATATAAAAGCAGGATACAGCAAGCCAACATCCAACATCAAATTAAATGGAGAGAAACTTTATCCAATTCCTCTAAAATCAGGGACAAGACAAGGCTGTCCACTCTCTCCATACCTCTTCAATATTGTCCTTGAAGTCCTAGCTAAAGCAATTAGACAACAAAAGGAGATCAAGGGAATACAAAAAGGAAAGGAAGAAGTCTAACTCTCACTATTTGGAGATGATATGATAGTCTGCATTAGTGACCCAAAAAACTCTACCAGGGAAAACCTACAGCTGATAAACACCTTTAGCAAAGTGCAGGATACAAGATTAACTCAAAAAAATCCATATCCCTACTATACACCGATGACATTTTGATGGAGAAAGAAATCAGAGAAACATCACCCTTTACAATTGCCACAAAGGACATAAAATATCTTGGGGTAACACTAACCAAAAAATGTGAAAGACCTGTACCATAAGAATTTTGAATCTCTAAAGAAAGAAATTAAAGAAGAAACCAGAAATGGAAATATCTCCCATTCTCTTGGATAGGTAGGATCAACATAGTAAAAATGGCAATCTTGCCAAAAGCAATCTACGGATTCAATGCAATCCCCATCAAAATCCCAACACAATTCTTCATAGACCTTGAAAGAACAACTTTCAACTTTATATGGAGAAACAAAAGACCAAGGATAGCCAAACATCCCTATAAAATAAAGGAACATCTGGAGGCATCACCATCCCTGACTTCAAGCTCTATTACAGAGCTCTAGTCCTGAAAACAGGTTGGTATTGGCACAAACATAGACTTGTAGACCAATGGAATAGAATTGAAAACCCTGATATTACCCCACAAACCTATGAACACCTGATTTTTGACAAACAATCTAAATTTATACGATGAAACAAAGAGAACATTTTCAACAAATGGTGCTGGCATAACAGGTTGCAGACATGTAGAAGACTGCAGTTAGACTCAAGCCTATTGCCTTGCACAAAATTTAAGTCAAAATGGATCAACGATGTCAACATAAATCCAGCTACACTGAACCTATTAGAAGACAAAGTGGGAAGTATTCTTGAATTAATAGGTACAGGAGACCACTTCCTGAATATTACATCAGTAGCTCTGACACTGAGGTCAAGAATTGATAAGTGGGACCTCCTGAAACTGAGAAGCTTCTGTAAAGCAAAGGAGACAGTCAGCAAGACAAAACGGCAGCCCACAGATTGGGAAAAGGTATTCACCAACCCCACATCTGACAGAGGGCTGATCTCCAAAATATACAAAGAACTTACAAAGCTAGTCTGCAAAACACCAAACAACCCAATTAAAAAGTGGGGCACAGAACTAAACAGACAATTCTCAATAGAGGAATCTAAAATGGCTGAAAGACACATAAGAAATTGTTCAACATCCTTTTGAAATCTTATGTGCAGTTATTAAGAACCTCAGACATAGTTAATATGTAAAGAACTCACAAAGTTAATCACCTTATTTAGCCTCTTTTTGACATCCTTTCCCTTCTCTATCAAATAGTGTTAATAAGTGGATCCTTGTTTACTTTGGCCTGCCAACTGGAAAAAGGTCTTTTAGACAAAGACTCAGAGAAGCCATGGGGAAATGTGAACACACATCTGTGAAGAAACCTGGTTGATAAATTAAGCTACTAAAGGGTGTGAGTACAAAAGGTAAACCAAACCATTTCCAGAATGAAGCATGGAAGGAATTCATGGTAAGGAATTGTACAAGACTAAACCCAAAGATGAAAACATTTATGAAGCTGATTAATTACCAAGAAAAGAAAATACTGAAATATTACATGTAATGTAATACAAAATCTTTTTTTTTCCTGAGATAGGATTTCACATATCTCATAATGCCCTCAAACACACTATATGCTGAATATGACCCTGAACTTCTATCCTGCTTCCACTTCCTGAGTGGAATTACAGGTGTATAACATCATGTCAGGTCAATGAAATGTTGGAGACCAAACACCGGCTCCATGCATGTTGGTAAGAATTTCATCTACCTCAGCTACATCCCTCACCCCCTCCTTTTTTTCAGTATTGGGAACTGCATTCACAGCTATACCTATAACAGGCATGTGTTATACGACTGAGCAGTACCCCCATCTAATCCTACCACTAAATAACAAAACCACAATTAAAAGACTTTAAATTTCCCCAATTCACAATACTAGGTGACAATATAACCAGTACAATGTTACCTAAAGGAAAATGCAAATTACTGTTTACAATTATATATTTGTCATAATAAAGAGGGAAAATAGTCTACAAACTCAACTTGACTAAAATGCTAACAACATTTAGAAAAATTTTGTAATGTTCTAATCAATCAATCTTAAAAATACCCTTATTATGAAATTCATGCATTTCAAGCATGCATGTAAATTCAGAAGGCAAATATTTATAAAGTATATTCACTTTTAAATCACAGGGTTGAATACTTTTGCAAGTTTCAGTATGTGAAAGAAAGATAAAATATATCCTCACTATTTATGGGTAGTTCTGAATCCAAATACTGCAAGATTTTTCCTGTTAAAAGTTCTCTCTACCAACTGCATGCATTATCGGGTACAATTCCAACAATAATGCATTATAACATTCCTTTTCTCCATACAGGTCTCTGTGGTCCATGTAATTATATTATACTTAGGTTTATTCTTTAAAAAAACATTCATCACATTAAATGAGAATTATGTAAAAATTCAAATCAATGAGCACTGATTAAATATTAAAACTTCCCATCTGATCCTAAGCTCTGAGATTCCAAAAGATCTATGAAGAATATATATATATATATATAATATATATATATATATATATATATATGTGTGTGTGTGTGTGTGTGTGTGTGTGTGTGTGTGTGTGTGTGTATTGTCCTAAGAAGGTAGTTTTTTTTCAGCTTCTTCTCTCTCTAAAAACAACTATTTCAGAAATTCTTGGATAAGAACAAATATAAGTTTTTGACATTTGTTCCAACTGTGACAGTTATGACTCAAAATTAGCAACTAAAATCAGAAAATGATACCTTGTCCTTAAAAATTAAATTGAGAAATAAGAAGCAGAAAACAAATGTTCCTTGTTAAACATAGTTTCAAATCTCTTGAAGAAGAGAGAAAAATGGACAAGAGCCAGGGCACTCAGATATTGAGAGACAGATATGATGAACCGTTAGAAGCACTTCTATGTTAAGGTGAAAACCTTGAAGACATAAGGAGGCAAAATAAACAGACTAGCAACTATGACGAAAGGCACTGTTACTAAACCTCATGTCCATATGAGGAAAATTGGGTAATACCAGTTGTCCAAAAAAGTGAAGGAAGATAATTGACCATGTGGATTAGGTCTTGAGATGCTGGTAATATGAGACTACTGAAGAACTTGAGTAGAAAGCTGAGAAAGAAGTGGATAAAGCAAATCAATCAAGCCTGGAAGAATACTGCATGCAGTATGGATGTGAAGAGAGTTATTATTGTAGAGCATGACCACTGGGGATGTATCATAATCAGGTAAGCTTCAGGAGTCAAGTGTCTGTCTTAGATATGGGGGCATGAACATGAAACTGAGGAAGCAGAAGAAGAGTCAATCCAGCTCAAAGGATCTGAGAAGGGAATGCAGAAGGCCTGAGGATGTAATTTGATTGCAGAAGTATGTACTTAACATATACGAAGCCTGGTGTATATTCTCTAGTACATCAAAAATAGTAAGGATGTATAGAAGATAAAAGATAATGACATGATTTGGAGATGTAGCTCATTTGATAATGCTCACCTAGCATGCATGAAGCCCTGGGTTCCATCCCTTGCAGTGCATGAAAACAGGGTGTCGTGGCACAAACCTGTAATCCTAGCTCTCAAGATGTAGAGGCGAGAGGATCAAAAGGTCAAGATCATCCTTGGCAACAAGGTGACTTCAAATTCAGCATGGACAATATAAGACCCTGACTCAGAAATAAATAAATAATACAAAATAGAGAAAAGGATGTATCAAAATGATGGTATCCAAGAAAAGAGTCAATGAACTGAGGAATCTGCAGTCTATAAGAGCAAAATATCTATGAAAAGTTAAACTATTACAAATGAGTTAAGAGAAAGAAAAAGATTCCACTTAAATAGCCTTCTATAGATTAGGGAACACTGGAGTAATAAAATGAGACTCAAGATGACTTCAAAACAAAATGGAAAAAGTATGATCAATAGATGATAAAACTTCAGGATTCAATAGTATCTCAGAAAACATGGAAAGGGTTTTTAAAGACATGGATTCTTGATTATGGATTGTAAGCAGGCCTGTTTCCCCTCACATAGGATAAAAATTAATTAGATGGGTGAACAGAAAATAAGGGCATTATGGTTGTTGGAAATGTTCTGTGTTTTTTATGACAAAATGGAAATATTATTCTTTGTACAAATACAAAGCTTTCTATATGCAAATCAATTCTCAGTGATGCCATTTAGAATATGTACTCTTCTGAGTGCTACGTGGCAAATGCTAATTCTTGGCAGCAGAGTATAGTTGAATAGGTAGCATGAGAAGAATATGTAAATCCTAACACGAACGTTTTAAGGAATATTCCAAAGCATTTAAAATTAAACAAGACCTTCTCTTTTTGGAGAAACACAGATCCATTCTTTGGAGAGTATTTTAACTTCTTCCCAGGTTGCCACAGTCCCTTGACTCTTGTGCTTAAAATCTATGTTAATAATATTACTGTAAAATAAACTTCCATCTCTGCTTCAATAAATATATAAATTTGATTCAGGATCTGGGAGGAGTGGTCTATATCTTTAATTCTAGCACTTGATAGATAGTAACAGGAGGATCAGTATTTCATGGAAGCCTCAGCTATAGACAAATGCAAAATGTGAGGCCATCCCGGACTATATCATCCTGTGTCAAAACAAAGAAACAAGGCGACTATATCATGGGATTCATACCAGGTGATTTGGCCATCCCTACGTAAAGAGACGTGTAGTGGAGTTTACAGGGATACTCTCACTCATTCATGAAAAAAACAGCCTGTATCTAGTACCTGAGTCAGATAGGCATTCACATCTATGCTAGTTAAAATTCATTTTGTATGGCAATACACAGAAATGAATGTTTCTAGTCAGTTAGACTCCTAAAATCTCTCAGATCTGATTGGTAGAAATAACACTAAGGGAAACCAAGACCTTTTTTTCTAATGTTGCTGGAAAACTGAAAGTTGGTGTCTGGAATAAGTAAACATATAGAGCAAAAAATGTTCTCTATGCCTTCTCCCTGCTACAAGGAAATGAACTAATTAGTAATTCTCACGAATAGATACCAATATTTTGTTGGGTTTTGTATAAATTGGGTGTTCTCTCTAAAGAGAAATAAGAAACCAATACCCCAGGTATGGTATCATACAAGTGTAACCCCAGCATTTGTAAGGGGAATCAAGAGTATTAGAAGCTCAAAGCCATTCTAGATACACAGGGATTTCAAATACAGCAGATGCTACATGAGACCCTGTCTCAGTCCAGCACCACCACAAAACAAAAGAAGAAAGAAGAATTGTAACATGACTCAGTATGTAGCTGGTAATTTATTTAGAATGAAACCAGAAGGGACCTCAGGTTTTTAAGATTCACCAGCTACATTCTAAATACACTTATGTTGATGACTATGTATTGGCAATCAAGTGTGTAAAGGAGAAAGAACAAACAATTAGACAAAAGAAAAACAAGAGACATGACTGGGGATGCAGCTCACTTCATAGAGTGCTTGCCTACCACAAATAAAACTCTAGGGTTGACCGCCAGCACTACATAAAGCAGGCATGTTATCCCACATCTGCGATCTGAGCACTTGGCAGTTGGGTGCTAGAAAATCAGAAGTCTGTGTTTATCCTTGGCTACATATTCTGTTGGATGCCATCCTGAGATACATGAGACACGGTCTCATAAAATTTTAAAAAAATCAGCCTGGAGAGATAGTTCAGCTGCTAATGCCTAGACTCACAAGCAAACATCAAAAAACCTTTAAAAAGACAATGCTTTCTTTAAGGAATGCTGGAGACAAACCAAGAAAACTACAAGAATAAAGTCCCAGCAAAAATTGAATCGTGATATGGTGTTAATCAATTTATACTACATATTATCATATTTATATTCCAGTGATCAACAATCACATTGCTTCTAAGGTACTTGCCTAGAAGGACCAGGTATTTGGAAACACCAATCCACTAACCTGTGGGTACTCAACAAGTGTTTGCTGAAGGAAGGAACAAAGGAAGGAAAGAATGAGAAATTCTCCTCTTTCTAACTCTTCACCAAAATGTGCTCACCTTCCTCTGATGCTTCAGTACAAATGCATACTATTGCTGCCACTGCCTAGGACTACCAAAGCAACAGTTCATACCAATCTGGCGATTAAGATTGTTTTCCCTGAACAAGATGAGTCCAAAGATACCTATATCTAAGATTAATTTATAAGCACATCTATTGTCTACTCATATAGGGCATACGTTAAAGTGGATAATTTGGACTCACCCTACATATTACTTTTACTTTCTTCCTCTTTCTAAAGTAGGTCTTACAGATGTGTCTTGAAATTATTAACAGCTGAGGGAAAGGGGACACTTCAGCTTGGGCTTCAACCTATAGCCAAATCATAATCCCTAAAATTTTTCATTATGAGACTATGAGTTGCAATGTAATACACAAATATTGAAGAGGTCTCCAGGAAAATAGACTGATAGGTCAGGTCACCCTTAGTTGATGAAACATCGAAGCCAGGACCTCAGGAAAAGGTGCAGGCAGTGTAAATGTTAACAAGACGATACTACAAGGTACACATTCCTTGGGATGGGTGAAGGAGGGGAGGGGAGAAGAGGTGTGTGGAAGGGGATGCCAGCCAGCTGCCTGTCCTACTGAGAGGCTGGCAGTTTTCCGTGATTTGTTTTCGAGCAAATGTACTTTACCAGAGTCCAAACAAGTATGCGAGAAAAATAACTCAGCTACCACAAATTAAATGGTAGCAAAATTTAATAACAAAAACTGAAGGATGCCTAAGGTGCAAAAAAAAATGAAAAGAAAAGAAAATGTGTGCAGCATTGTAGAGCATAGTGGCCCATACTTGTGATAAAGACATTCTGGACGCCAAGATGGAAAGATTGCTGGCCTACTCTACCATGTGAGTTCTAAGACATAGGGGTTGGGCGTGGAGGAATGGCTAAGGAGTGAGTTCACTTGTGAAGACATTTTCATGGATTTTGTGAAACAGTCCAATTCATAAATATACCTATATTGGTTGTAAGTCAGCTGACAGGGGTAAACAGCAAAAACAACCTGCCATCAAGCATTTAATGCTTCCTTTCCACAAGAATTCTGAACCGTGCAAACAGCTGAATTACACAGGTTACCTCTAGTCTTTCAAGTGATAGTTTATGTCTAATGGAACAGGATTCACACCACACAAGTGGGGAACCTCTCCTCGGTTTGCAGCCTTATATCTCATAGAAGCAAATTATGTTTTATAATAATAATCCCATAGCGTTAATTTCCAGGGCCTGTAATACGAGAAACCTGATTAGTAGTCATCACACTAAAAGAAAGCAGAAGTTACAGTTGCATCAGTAATTACAGCATTTTAGATTATCTCAATCCAGATACTACTTAGCAATCAGAAGTCACTTTTGCTGTAATTATAATCACCAAATAAAATCAAAACAATTTGAGTATTAAAAAGAATTGTAATGGGGTAAGAGAGATAGTTCTCCATTGATCAAAGATCTTGGTGCCAAACTTGGCAACCTGAGTTCAAGCCCCTGGACACAAAGAGTAGAGGAAAGAATGAATTCATACAAACTGTCCTCTAACCTTCACATATGTACTGTGGTATAGGTGTGCCCCACCAAACACAAAATAATTAACCAAACATAATTTTTGAAAAACAATTGTGAGTCTTGCTATGGTGCCATATACCTATAAACCTAGCACTCCTGAGGCTGAATCAGGAGGAGTGTGTTTGAGATTAAACTAAACTATATAATGCGTTCCAGTCTAGCATGTGTTATACTGTGAAAACTTATCTTATAACAAAAACCAATATGGCCAGGTGTTGTTGGTGCACACCTTTACTCCCAGCACTCGGGAGGCAGAAGCAGGAGGATCTTTGTGAGTTGGAGATCAGCCTGGTCTACAGAGCGAGTTCCAAGGCAGGCTCCAAAGGTACACAGAGAAACCCTGTGTCTTCAAACTTGAGGTGATCCTCCCAAGTGCTATTGTAAGTAATAAATCTCCCTTTAGGTGGAGATACTTTGTTTTCCCCAAGCCTATGTGTCTTCCCCTAAGGGTCAATCCAGTGGGACAAGTCAGGGACCTGGCTGGAGGAACAACCCCAGAAAAGTGCATTCACCTGAAGGTAATATACTTTTCCTTGCACAGATTCCTGCCTATTAATGCAGTCCTTCTGAGCCAACACCAATACAGGATTTCAGATCCATTAGGTTGACCTGCCTTTCTGAGTTCTGACTAATGAAATTATTCCTATTTTTATTTTAGTTACTATGAGGTGTACAAGCATTATTTCATAGCTGAAAGGTCTTTAAGTCCAGTCCCTATGTGGTGGAAATGGTTGAACTCATTCATCTAAGATAGTATGTCCCTTAGCATGATGCAGTTAAGTACATAGTCTTGCTTGCATATTATTCTTAAAAAAATTAGCATCAGTTCAATCACCATAGAACAACAGACAAAAATCTCAACATTTAATATAACAACTACCCTAGCTTGATATAATGGTACACTACAGTAATCGCAGGATCAGACAGGCTAAGATATGAGGATCTTGAGTTCAAAGCAAGCCTGTGCTGTATAGTGAGTCCCAGACAAGTCTAGAATATATAATACTCTGTTTCCAACAACAAGAACAGGAATATAGCTCTCTGATGAGATTGATCCACAATCTGTTAGGATAAGGTTTTTTTATTCAGATAAACACCAGGCAAGCACAAGCCAAAGCATGCCTAGAGCTCACAAGCTAGCATGGCCAGAGAGGGCTATACACATGTGCACTGTCCCTTATGAATTCTTACTGAATCACCTTTAGACTTCCCCTGACCATGCCCTCAAAGGCGTGTCCCAGCACACCTGTCTGGGCTACTAGGAGGCAGAGCTACAGTGTCTTCCTATAGCTCTCTATTAAAGCAATAGTAGACAGACAGACAGATAGATAGGCAGACAGATAGGATAGGATAAGATTGGATACTGGGCTGGAATTAAAAAAAATCTATTGATATTGTGAGACTTGAGAAAATTTAAACAGGAGCTGCATATTAGCAGACATTTTTGATTTATTAATTTTTCTAACTGT
This sequence comes from Cricetulus griseus, assembly GCF_003668045.3. Lineage (NCBI taxonomy): Eukaryota > Metazoa > Chordata > Mammalia > Rodentia > Cricetidae > Cricetulus > Cricetulus griseus. The sequence goes on from NW_023277030.1 coordinate 508,682, forward strand.
GATAATGGTAGTACTGTTAGGACAGGGAAAGCTGTCATTATTCTCAGGAGATAAATGTTGAAGTTGTTTGAGTTGGAGCACATATTGTTATTGATGTTGATCAGAATGTTCTTTTAACTGTTGTATAGGTTTAAAATTTTTCAGCATCATGTATTAGGGAAACAGTTTATAGGAAGAAGTATTTTTAATTAAAATTATTTGCCAATATGTTACTAATTATGATGAAAAATAAATGATTCATATAAGCAGAAAGAATGAGTGATAGAGAAAGAAAGAAGAAAAGAAATGGAAGAAAGAACACTTTACCTCTCTTTCTGACAGAACCTGAGGATATACTCAGCATTAAAAATGGACCTGGAGGGGTCAGAGAGATGGCCAGCAGTTAAGAGCACTGGGTATTCTTCCAGAGGACATAGCGTCAATTCCAAGAACACACATTACAGCTTACAACTGCCTGTAACTCCAATTCCAAAGGATCTGACATACTCATGCAAAAAAAAAAAAATGAAAATCACCACCACTTAGCAATCTGGAAAGTAAACAGACCAAATACCATTGGGTACAATTTTAAAACACAGTGAATTTCAAATGAGAAATAGAATGAATAAATTAGAAGAAATTAATAACATAATATAGAAAATTATCCTGATCTAAGATAGGCATGGTAGTGAAAAGCCAGGATAAAGAAGACACCCTCAGCAGACAAAATAAGGCCTAGGATATAGGGTGGCTAGCCGGTTCAGCAACTCTGTTCCAGGAAAAGGCTAACCATAAAAAGTTAGAATAGAATCTTACAAACCATCTTAAGGAATAGGGAGTTTCCCCTTGTGATTTCCCAAGGGTCCTTTCACTGGTATTCTTGGTATTTTGGGTTTGTGTTTCTTCCCTCCCTGGTATTCTTGGTATTTTGGATTGTGGTTTCTTCCCTCGGTACCTTCCACTGGTATTTTTTGTATTTTGGGTTGTGGATTCTTCCTTTAAAACCCCTATTCCCAGCCATTCGGGGTTGAAACTCCTCTACCCCTGTGTGGGATATGAGTCTCGGCCCCAGCATGCTGGTTCCTGTCAATAAACCTCATGTGATTGCAGCAAGGATGGTCTCTCATGAGTTCTTGGGGGGTTGCATCATCCTGAGACTTTAGTGAGGATCTTCCCTCCTGGGAATCTTACATTTGGGGACATATCCCGGGATTTGTGACCACCCTCATCTCCGAAGACCCACTTGGAGGTGAGATATATTGTCTTTCTTGTCTGTCAGTGTCTTTGTGTTGTTGTACTGGAGTGGTTTTTTTTTTCTGAAATCTAGTTCTGTGCTTTGCAGTCGCTCATGTCTCAGGAAGAGATCTGCTCTCTGGTCTCAGAAGGAGACAGAGTATGATCAGCAGACATGCTAGGTGATCACCAACTGCATGTCCCATGGCTCTGGGGGAACCGAGGTTCCCATCTGGGTGCTGGTGAGGGTAAGGTAGTTCTCATGGATTAGGGAGTTACACATCCTCCCGGCCATCTGTATTTCTGGAGTGGTTTTGTCTATTTAAGTGGAGACAGACATCTGATAGCTTTTGTTTGTGTATCTTGTTTTGTCTTGTTTGTGACTTTGACAATGGGACATACTATAACAACTCCCCTAAGTTTGACTATGGACCACTGGACTGAAGTTAGGACAAGAGCATACAATTTGTCAGTTGAGATTAATAAAAAACCATGGCAGAATTTTTGATCCTCAGAACAGTCGATGCTTGATGTTAGATGGCCTACAGATGGCACTTTTGACTTAACCATTATTCTTGAAATTAAAACCATTGTCTTTCAGGAAGGACAGGGATCCCATCACGGTCAACAGCCATGCATTACTGTATGGCAAGATTTGGTCCAGAATGCCCCACCTTGGGTAAAACCCTGGGTGCGAGGACAGATGCCAATCTCCCGAGCCCTGGCTCTCAGAAAGTAGGAGTGCAAACCTCAACCTGAAGCGCCACCTGAGAATCGACCTTCAGCTCCTCCTAAAATCTATCCCGAAATAGAGGAGTGACCTGAGTGGCCGAATCTTCTGCCACCTCATTAACTGCTACCCCAGATGCCTTATTCTGGTGCCAGTGGCAGCGCAAGGGGAGGGCCTGCAACAGGCACCCAAAGCCGGTACACTCAGAGCCCTGCACAGGGTCCTGGATGACAAGATTCGACAGTGGCGCTGCCGCTGCGAGCCTATGGACCTCCAGCGGGCCCTCACGACTTTCAACACCTCCAGTATTGGCCTTTTTCTTCTGCTGATCTCTACAATTTGAAAAATAACCTCCGCTCCTTTTCAGAGAATCCCGCCAGCCTGAGGGGATTGATGGAGTCCTTAATGTTCTCCCATCCACCCACCAGGGATGACTGTCAGCAGCTTTTTTACAGGTCCTCTTCACTACTGAGGAGAAAGAAAGGATCCTGTTGGAGGCCCGGAAAAATATCCCTGGAGCAAATGGGGCACCGACCAATCTTCCGAATGAAACAGATGCTGGGTTTCTCCTTTACCGGCCTGATTAAGACTTCAACACAGTGGATAACTGTCTATCACTGTGCTTTCATGGCAGGTCTCAGAGGGGCCTCAAGATTCCCCAATAATTTGGCTAAGATATGAGAGGTTCTCCAAGGGCCTGTTGAACCGCTATCTGTGTTTCTTGAATATTTAATGGAGGCTTACAGGTGTTATACTCCCTTTGACCCTACCTCTGAAGGTCAGCAAGGAGCAATAGCTATGTCTTTTATAGGGCAGTCAGCATCAGACATTAAGGAAAAGTTACAATGGCTAGAAGGGCTGCAAGATTATACCTTGCATGATTTGGTGAAGGAAGCAGAGAAAGTGTTTCATGAGCTGAAGACTGAGGAGGAGAAGTGAGAAAAAGAGAAGCAGGAGGCAGAGGAATGAGAGAAGCAGAGAGATCGTAGACAAGAAAGAAATTTGACTAGAATTGTGGCTGCAGCGGTAAGAGAAAAGAAAAAGACAGGGCCTAGACAAATAGGGGACCTGGACAACAGGAGACCAAGAGTGAGCAATGATGGACAAAGGTGCCTTTTGGATAAAGATCAATGTGCTTACTGTAAAGAGAGAGGACACTGGGCAAGAGAGTGCCCAAAGAAAAAAGAAAGGACCCCTAAGGTACTAGCCCTAGAAGAAAACGAATAGAGGGGTCGGGGCTTGGACCCCTCCCCGAGCCTAGGGTAATCCTGACTGTGGAGGGGACCCTCATGAACATATTAGTGGACAGAGGGGCTGAGCACTCTGTGCTGAAACAACCATTGGGAAGGCTGAAAACATACAAAGACGATAATAATTGGGGCAACTGGACAGAAACAATACCCATGGACCACCTCACGGACTGTAGACCTGGGGAGAGGACAAGTGACTAATTCCTTCTTAGTTATTCCTGAGTGTCCTATGCCTTTACTGGGAAGAGATTTGTTAACAAAGCTAAAGGCCCAGATCAGGCTCACTAGAATTGGACTGGAGGTGACATGGGAAACTCCCACCTCTATGGAATTGACCTTGAGGCTTGAAGAAGAGTATAAACTACATGAGCTCCCGAGTCAAGAAAAAACCTCTGATATAAAAAGCTGGTTGACAACATTCTCTAGGACCTGGGCAGAGACTGGAGGGATGGGCATGGCAATATTATTTCCCCCAATAGCAGTGGGACTAAAAGCCGGTGCTACCCCATATGTGTACATCAGTACATGATGAGCAAAGAGGCTAGAGAAGGAATTAGGCCTCATATCCAAAGGCTACTACAACAAGGTATTTTGGTACCTTGCCAGTCTCCCTGGAAAACTCCCCTGTTACCAGTCAAACAAACAAACAAACAAACAAAAAAACAAAAAAAAAACAAAAAAAAAAAACACGCACTAAAGATTACAGACCAATACAAGAACTAAGGGAAATCAACAAGAGGGTCCAGGACATACACCCGACTGCCCCAACACTTACAATCTCCTTAGCTTGCTCCCAATAGACAGGACGTGGTATACTGTTCTAGATCTGAAAGATACTCTCTTCTGCCTAAAGTTACATTATTCCAGCCAACCTATTTTTGCTTTTTGAATGGAGATATCTGGACGTTGGAATATTGGGTCAGTTTACATGGACTAGATTACCTCAAGGCTTCAAGAATTCTCCTACTCTCTTTGATGAGGCCCTACACCGGGACCTGGCCACCTTCAGAGCTGAAAATCCCCAGGCAACCTTGCTCCAATATGTTGATGATTTGCTTTTGGCAGCACCTACTAAGTCTGAATGCAGTCGAGGGACTGAGAAATTGCTAATGCAGTTGGGTGAATTGGGGTACCGTGCCTCGGCTAAAAAGGCTCAGCTGTGTCAAATGGAGGTTACTTATCTGGGATATGTACTCCGAGACAGAAAGCGGTGGTTAACAGAAGCCAGCAAAAAGACTGTAAACCAGATCCCTACCCCGACTATGCCTAGACAAAATTTTGGGGGACTGCTGGCTTCTGCAGGCTGTGGATACCAGTTTGCAACCTTGGCTGCCCCGTTGTACCCTCTAACCAAGGAAGGGGGAGTCTTTATGTGGACCCCAGATCATCAGAAAGCCTTTGAAGAAATTAAAATGGCTCTACTAAGGGCCCCAGCCCTAGCTTTGCCTGACCTAACCAAATCTTTTACTCTCTATGTGGATGAGAGAGCAGGGGTCGCCAGAGGAGTCCTTACTCAGATTTTGGGACCTTGGAAGAGGCCAGTCGCTTACCTATCAAAAAAAATAGACCCTGTTGCCAGTGGGTGGCTGTCTTAACTGAAAGCTGTTGCTGCCATGGCTCTCCTTGTTAAGGACGCTGATAAGCTCACTCTGGGACAACAAACAACTGTGGTGGCACCCAACGCTCTAGAAAGCATCATCCGACAGCCCCTAGATCGATAGATGACCAATGCTCATGTGACACATTATAAGAGACTCTTGTTGACTGAATGAGTGACCTTCACATCCCATGCTGTCCTCCATCCCACTGCCCTACTGCCTGAGAATGATGATTCATCACCTATTCATCTCTGTGCTGACGTTCTGGTGGAAGAAACCAGTATACAAAATGACCGAAGGGACCAGACTTGGCCTGGGAGTCCGAACTGGTACACAGATGGCAACAGCTTTGTGGTTGAAGGTAAGCAGAAGGCAGGGGCAGCAGTGGAGGATGAAAAGCAATTGATCTGGGCCAGCAGCCTCCCTGAAGGGACTTCAGCCCAGAAAGCTGAATTTGTAGCCGTGATACAAGCTCTATGGATGGCAGATGGAAAGTCTATCAACATCTACACTGATAGCATGTAAGCCTTTGCCACTGCCCACATACACGGAGCAATATACAGACAAAGAGGACTGTTAACTTCTGCAGGAAAAGACATCAAAAATAAAGAAGAAATTCTAAGTCTCCTCGAGGCCATACATTTACCACAAAAGGCAGCCATCATACATTGTCCAGGGCACCAGAAAGCTCTAGATGCTGTGTCTAGAGGAAACCAGATGGCATATCTAACCGCTAAACAAGCGGTTCAAGGAGCAATGATCTTAGCTGTCAAAAATTCTGGAGATTGTTATGATACCAACAAAGCCAACATCAAATACATCCCTGAGGACTATCAAGTTATGGGGAAATTAAGCTGAAAAAGGAAGCACCATGTGGGGCAATAGAGACAGAAGAAGGAAAACTAGTCCTCCCACAGAAGGAAGGACATGAATATGTTACCAACCTACATTACCTAACCCATTTGGGTACTAAAAAAATTAAAAGATGTCGTTAAGTCCTCTGAGTATTATGTTATAGGACATGCTGGTTTGGCAGAAGAAATAACCAAGAAATTCAAGGCCTGTGCTATGGTTAATGCAGGGCACTCCATATGTACTCCTGGGAAGAGGCTCAGGGGCGATCGGCCTGGAGCATACTGGGAGGTAGATTTTACAGAAATCAGCCAGCAAGATATGGTAACAAGTATTATTAGTTTTTATAGATACCATTTTAGCCTGGGTAGACGCTTTCCCCACCAAAGCTGAGACGGCCAATGTGGTGGCTAAGAAGATTCTAAAAGAAATCTTCCTGAGGTTTGGGATACCCAAGATAATCGGGTTTGATAATGGACCTGCCTTTGTTGCCCAGGTAAGCCAGGGACTGGCCACCCAACTGGGGATCAATTGGAAATTACATTGTGTTACCGATCCCAGAGCTCAGGTCCGGTAGAAAGTGTAAGTAGAACAATAAAAGAGACCCTAAAATAATTAGCCTTAGAGACCGGCATGAATGACTGGACAGCTCTCCTTCCCTTTGCCCTGTTCTGAGTTCAGAACACCCCAGGGAAATTTAAACTCACCCCTTATGAGATCCTATGTGGGGGATCTCCACCTCTCACTTAGCCGGGTGGAATAAATAATACTGATGCTGTTCTTTCTAAACCTTTGTTTTCCCGCCTAAAGGCCCTCGAGGTGGTGAGACACTAGACCTGGGAACAACTAAAAGAGGTGTACAAGACCAAAGATTCACAAGTTCCAAGTAGGAGATGCTGTCTTTTTGTTTGCTTGTTTTTTTTTTTGTTTGTTTTGTTTTTGTTTTTTCGAGACAGGGTTTCTCTATGGCTTTGGAGGCTGTCCTGGAACTAGCTCTTGTAGACCAGGCTAGTCTTCAACTCACAGAAATCCACCTGCCTCTGCCTCCTGAGTTCTGGGATTAAACGTGTGCGCCACCAACGCCTAGGTTTTTTTGGGTTGAGCAGAAAGTTTTATTGTAACACTCTCTGCTTGTGTTTGTGTAAGAGATGAAGGTCCAGATTCCCACTCAGGCTGCCTTGTCTTCTGCTTGATGTCACACTTCCCCACCTTAATGCAATCTCAGCCCTCAGGAACTCCTAACCCAGATGAAGGTCTCTCTTTCCCAGTTGACTTTTGGTCATGGCACTTTATCGAAGCAACACACCCATGTATCACTTCTGCTCTCATTTCAATCTCTGAAATCATATCCCATGGCCAGGGTCAATCACAAGAAAGGCCAAGGAACTGAGTCAAGCTGTGTGGGCCAAGCAGGAAGGATTTGAGCACTGTGATAAACAGATGCTGTCTCGAACTTTAGAGGTGTTTTTCTTGCTTTAAGATGAGAAAAGAGATGCTGGGCGGTTAGATAACTCATTTAAGACCACACAGTTTTTAGCTCATAAAAGAAAAAAAATAACTTTAACTCATGTCCACCTGTCTCAATTGAAAGAGATAACTAAAAAGAGGTTGGCAGGATGGCTAATGTCCTAGAAGCCATCAATTTGCCAAATTCAACAAATAGTATATTCAGTAAATTCTATTTGAACTTCAGAGAAACAGCATTGGAAAAAAAGTTTGGAAAGCTGACCAAAATGAATTGTTCCAAGGATTCCAAGGAACTAACAAGAAAAAGAAGCCATGGAGACAGATGTGCAAATCATGCTAAGATGAGTTCCATGGAAGACTGGGGAAATATTAGTGCCTGAAAGTGGCAAGCATGCTGTCATTGGCTCAAGGCAGTAAGGAGCTGCCAGGGAATTAACACTAACTGCAAGTGAGCTCCTTGTCACAACAATCCCAAGGGTACCCCTCTCTGAGGAACTAGCTGATACTTCTCATTTTGCCGAGGAGATAGATCAATAAAATGACCCAAGTAAATAGTTTTGGGGTATTAGGAATGACATTGGTGAAATGCAAACAACTATTTCAAAATATATATAAATTAAGAATAACTCACTTTAGTGAGAGGCCAGAATCCCAGCTCAGAAGCAGTGTTAGAGGAAGGCCAGAGCTTCAGGCCCCAAGCAGCATCAGAGGAGGGCAGGAGCTTCAGGCCCACAGCAGCATCAAGGGAGCCTCAAAACCAGAAGCAATGTCAGAGAGAATACCCAGCCTCAGGCCCAGGATCAAGGAGTGATCGCAGGGTAAAGCAATAGCAGCACTTTCTAGCAGTAGCTTCCAGAAACTATTGTAAAAAGTTCCTCTGGGAAAGAGCACCTGTGTCCCAATCAGCATCCACTGCCATTCCTCAGTTGGAGATACCCTGCTACTACATAGACTACTGGGCCGTGAGCCCCATATACACCTCCAATGGGAGGAGTGTCCACCAGAGCTGTAGCCCCACCTGCAACTCAAGGAGTGACCACCTGAGCATTGGGTCCACTTCCACTACTTCCTAATAATGCCACTCCATGTGAGATTATGGGGGTCAATTACAATCTAACTACCATAGGCACTAACCCATTTAGAGAGTGTAGCATCATGATTTGTCTCCAAATGTCCTGTCTCTCAATCCCATTGCATGCGTGACTAATGCCCACAAGAAGTTTGTTCTGGCCTTCTTCCTTCTCTTATTTCTTCATTTTGTTCCCTCTCTCTCTTCCTTCCTCCCTCCCTCCCTCCCTCCCTCCCTCCCTCCCTCCCTTCCTCCCTCCCTCACTGCCTCCCTCCCTTCCTCCCTGTCTCAGTTAGGGTTTCTATAGCTGTAATAAAACATTATGAACAAAAGCAACTTAAGGAAGAAAGAGTTTGTGTCCACTTATAGTTGTAGTCCATCATCCAGGGAAGTCAGGACAGGAACTTAAGGCAAGAATCTAGAGGCAAAAACTGAAGCAGAGCCCATGGAGGAATTCTACCTCCTGGCCTGGTACTCATGGCTTGCTAAGCATTTCTTATACCACCCAGGACTACGGACTGAGGGTGGCACTATCCACAGTGAGTTGAACCTACCCACATTGTCTCAGTTAGGGTTTCTCTTGCTTTGAGAAGATATCATGACCATGGTGACTCTTATAAAGGAAAATATTTAATTGAAGTGGCTGCCTACATTTCAGAAGTTCAGTCCATTGTCATCATGGCAGGGGGCATGGTGACAGGGAGCATGGTGGAAGGCAGGCAGACATGGTGCTGGCTACACCTTGATCAGAAAGCAACGGGAAATGGACTGAAGCACTGGATATGGCTTGGGCCTATATGAGACCTCGAAGCCCACCCTCACAGTGACATACTACCTCTAACAAGACCATACCTGTCAGGCTGGTATATTGTGGAAATCTATTCCACCCTACCACAAGTTCAGGAGCTGGATGTCCTGGCCTCTGTGCAGAATGACTTCTATCTAAATAACAATAGATTTGGGCCAAGGGAGAGTCTACACTCACCCTGAAGGCTAGTGAGATGTGCTGGTTTGGGGTGCCTGAAGGCTTGAGTACATGCTACTGTTAGACCCCCGAAAACTCAAGTATCCGGGGTCCCAGGCCACGTTCATGGTCACCCCAATCACCAGGCGTATTCGAGAGCTTGCTGCAAACTGCATGAGGCTTTATTGTAATTTAACCAAATAACCCCATGTTAGTTCGGGTCTTTCACCCACCCACCATGGAGGAGGGCTAGCAAAAGACAGTTTGAAGCTGCTGCGTACAGATCTTTATAGGGCAGCGTAAGGGGAGTATCTAGGGGTATGCACAGGCTCACTATTGGTGTGCCTCCAGCCTTGTAGGGTTTGCCCTGTGTTGATAGGTCAACTGGTTGTTATGGCCCCTAGGCCCTCCCAGGGTGGTTGCTATGCTTTCTACGTCATTGCTGTGCACTTGTCTGTAAAGCACACCCAGAGCCATAAATCATAGTGCCACCAGCTAACTTCTGAATGGTTCCTTGTCACGAGGCAGGCATCTGACCTCTAAGTGACCAAGGCAAGTTGATGGCAAGCACGTGTTCGGCTGTTATGCCTGCCAAAAGGAGAGCAGGTCCCTTCACTACAAAGGAGTATCTTTAGTATTAAGCGAAATAATTATTATCAGCCCTTTATACATGCTAATAGTTGTCTTCTGCCATTGCCCCCACCTTTGGATGGTTACTTACAATGATGCATCAATAAACTGGGTGCCTTTAGTATTAATAGACTGCCCTCCTGTTATGGTGAGATGTCTCCATCTTTTATTTAATGTTGTTGGATAACTGGCTTTCCCTTGTCCACACTCTCCCACTTAGGGTCAGACCCAGGGTTGTTCGGCTGGTTCCAATCACAACCCTGAAGACATCAGTCTGTGATACATACGTACTCCAACAAAACCACACCTCCTGATAGTGCCACTCAGTATGAGCTTATGGAAGTCAATTACATTCAAACTACCACACACATCAATCAAGAAAATGCCCCCACAACATGCCCATAGACCAACCTGGTAGGGACATTTTTCTCAACGGCGGCTCTCTCTTCCAAAATGACTCTAGCTTGTATTGAGTTCACATAAGACTGTTATGGAATACTAATTTAAGATGGGTTTAATTCGTTCATGCTGTGGAGCATTTGTTAAATGATGCAAAGATGTGTTGCATTCTTTTATGCTTCATTTGTTTAACTCTGTGAAGCTGTGTTACTGTGTCTGTCTAAAACACCTGATTGATCTAATAAAGAGCTGAATGGCCAACAGCCAGGCAGGAGGAAAGATAGGCAGGGCTGAGAGAATACATATCAGGAGAAAAAGGAGGATCAAGGAGAAGGAGCAAAAGAACAAGGATAGGAAGATGCTGGGGACCAGCCACCCAGCCACACAGCCAACCACAGAGTAAGAGTGAAAGTTAGAGATACAGAAGTAAGAAAAGGTAAAAACACAGAGGCAAAAAGGTAGATGGGATAATTTAGGTTAAGAAAAGCTGACTAGAAATAAGACAAAATAAGAATGGGCCTTTATAAGTAATAATAAGCCTCCATGTGTGTGATTTCTTTGGGACCTGGTGGGCAGGCCCCCCCAAAAAAGCAAACACCCCAAAGAATTAAAAACAACCAACTACATAGGACTCAGCACTCTACTCTTCCCTTTCTCCTGTCCTGGTTTTGTGGGGCTGAATGCTGTCATGCAGCAAGCTGACCTCAGACTTGCTGAGTAGGATTCAGCCACATGATGGGTTCCCAGCATGTACCATCTGTCAAGCTCTGCACTAGCCATTTCTGATCAGGACATTTTCAGGCTTTCAATTTCCTACATATGTGACTTAATGCTTAGGAAAACCTGGCAGGGTCTGTCTGCCACATCATGGGTCAGATAAATAATATTCTCAGTTGTTCAGAGGTTATATTCTCATCAGATAGGCCTATTGTATAGCGCTGAGTTGTGGTTTCCTGAGCTTTAAATAACCCATTTCTCCATTAAAGTCATTAAAATCCTTTTCTACTCTCCTGCTCACCATTTTCAAATTACCCTAACCCGAGAAGCTCACAAAAATAATAGCAAGAAATCATAAGATTTTTAAGTGAGTTCATTAGATAAGAAGGACACTGGCCTGGCTACCATCTGCAGAAGGCTTTGTGTCCATGGGGACTGAAGGCTTCACTCTTCCTCAGCCTGACCAACAAAAACAGATGCTTAGATATAATACACAAGCATACATTAGAGATGGTTGGTGAGGATTTCGTTTTGCTATTACTGTTTAATAAAGGCAAGTTGGAGATGGGAAGCAATGTACCGTCAAGTCCCCGGCAGATGCAATCGTTGTCAGTGGCATAAAGTAGAGCCTTCCTCTTTCCAGTAGAGATGATCAAGAAAGGTCTCTGACTCATCAGAAAGCATTCCATTAAGCTCCACAATTCGCTGATCATTTACTTAGCATGTATTTTAATGCTTGGAAAATCCACAAGAGTTTTCCATTCTGACACCACGATGGTGATTCATCCTTTTATTTTAGCAACAGAGTGGAAAGAAGAGGGAGAGAAGGTGAGTGTCAAGAGAACAGAAGAGGCAGAGCTGTGGGAAGGGACCAAGAAGCATTTGAGAAGAAAACTCCTATTTCCTATCCCAAACTTGTATGATTTTATGCACTAGTAGTTCATGAAAAAATTAAGCTGTACTTTGAATCTGAAAGGGATGTCTTCCAAGAACAGAGGCAATAAAGTTTCCATTGTTTTCATCTGAGAAAATCATTCCAATGGAGACATTTCATATGTGGTCTCTTCCTCAGTTAGTCTTTCTAAGTAGCTGTTAATAAAAGCAACATTTCTCCCTTCTACATCTTCCTTATTTTGGATTCCACAAAGGCTTATCAAATTAGCTTGTGAAAGTGGATACTATAGGGATAAATTAATTTTAGTTTCATTTTTCTCAGCTTTATTAAAGCATAATTGAAAATCATATATTTATGGTACAATGTTTTGATTGTGTATATATTATGAAGTGATTACTGTAATCAAACTAATTAGCATACTCATCCCTTTGCATATCTATTTTAGGTGTTTGTGTGAAAAATACATAAGATTTATTCTTCTGGTAGTTTTCAAGTATTAACTACCTTAGTGTTAGCTTCAGTCACCATGATACATACAAAAGATACTCAGAATTTAACTCTTTTCAAAACTAATTAAGTTATTTGTGTGCCGTATGTCTGCGTATGTGAATGTGGCTGCAGGTGCATGCATATGCCGTGTGCACATGTGGAGGTAAGAGGTCCACTTGCAGGATTTAGTTCCCTCCTTCCACTATGTGTTTCCCAGAGATTAAAATCAAGTTATCAGGTTTGACAGAAAGCAAGCTTTACCTACTGAGAAGTCTCACCAGCCCACTGTTCCTTTATTATCATTATTATTATTATTATTATTATTATTATTATTATTATTATCATCATCATCATCATTATTAATATTATTTTAGCAAACAAAGAGTTGTTTCTTTTAGGAGAAGTTCTGGGAGTGCCCTAGGCACTCCCAGAATATCTGACCAGAATATCTCAATTGTCACCATAAAAGCCACTGAAGCAGATGCCACTGTTAATCTCTGACAGTTATATTTTAAAATTTCTTTCCCTTTTTCTCCAATTATTTCCTCCTCTGTGGCCCGTGGGTCTACTATATAAAAACTAAAATGCATGATTCTTAATTTTAAAAATCACCTCCCACATATTATTAGCAGGTGGTTAAATTTGGTGCACTAAATGGAAGGACTCTAAGGAAAAACAGGAAATAATTATCTGCCCTCAAAACTTGTGGCCACTTTGATTCCTATGTCTGTCTCCCTGGCATTATGACAGGATCATTAGAGTGCAAGTCAGGAAGCTGTGTCTGGACTAATAGAGCATCCTTCCCAGATGTCTCAAAGCAATTTGGCAGATCTTTTGTAGACTGATGATATTTGGAAATAACACAGTTTGGAGTCAGGTGGATTAACATCCATTTCCAGCTCCAGCTCCAAGATGCCAGCCAGTGATGGGAATCCTATTCTTTCCTCCTCCCTGGTACACTCCATGATGAATGAGGGATCTGTAAAAGGTAAAGACATATGCAAACAACCCAGCAAGGTGTAAGACCAGCAGGAAAGCTTGGTAAATGTGCTAGAAGCTTGATGTGGCATTTCACCATTGATAAGGCAGGTTTTGCATTGCTTCCCCTGATTACCACTAGCTTGCATAAATTATCACCCTGTCAGCCACTGTTTATAAGATACCATAATGAAGTGATGAGGAAATGGAACAGAAGTCAAAGCAATCAAATGCAAATACAAGACTTCATTCCTGGTAATATGCAGGAAAAAAATCACAGGGGAAAAAATCTCTCAGTTAAAACACTAAGAATGAACAATAAAAGTTTTTAAACAGTATTTTTTTTAATATGGAGCAAAGTTTGTGAGAGGAAATTCTCAAAGGACCAAAATTTAAAAGGAAGGTGGTAGGTACAGGGCTAAGATTTTTACTGAATTCAGAGCGACTGCAGCAGCTGCTGGTTAAGCCATATTCAGGGAACACAAGAATTCCACTGGGGAAATGAGGAGATGCCTTGGTTACCGAAAGAGAAGGCAGAAGAGAAATATTAGGTTGGCAACAAGTGGAGAGTATGAGGGGAAAGCTGAAGTTACTACACATCAGAGATGGTGGGCACTTGACAGCAATTCACTAAATCACATCCAATCCAGGAAACACAGGCAACTGAGTGACCTTCAGGAGAAATGCAGGAAGAGAGGAAGGGTGATGACATAGGAAAAATCCAGAAGGAATTCAGGAATCTGTTTAACCACTTCACACATAGTAAGAAACTATTTCAAGTCATTTCAGCCCTAAAAATGAAAGGCAAAATATTTACTTAACTAAAGAAGTTGGAAAAGAAACCATACCCAGATATTTGAGAAGACACTTCTAAACATCTGTTAGTTCTCCCAAAGAACACATTTAAGGATGGGGGTTGGGGGATGGGAGGAAGTTCAATATCAAACTTCTTCAGAACTCTGAAGATTATCCAGTGAGTTGCAAACACCAAGGAAGGATGTTCATGAAGAATGCAGCAATGACACTAAACACCATCAGTTAATGACACCTCACCCATCTCTGTGTAGGCTTTACCTCTTTGCACCTGGGTGCTCTAGCAGACAGCACTGAAACTAGTGTCTGGGGAAGCCAGCAGCCTATGGCCCTGGAGGGATCAGGGTGACTTTGGAGGATTCTAAGTGATTCATTCAGAGAAAATTTTCACTACTTGACTTGTCTGAGAAACTCTGTTCTTAGGACTTGCCTCTATTGCCTGACTGGCAAATTGTATCTCTGAAAACAGTCATATTTTATTTTTAAAAATCAATATCAATTGTTTCTCAAAAAAAAAACATTTTTCCAAGGAAAGGTATCAACTGGAGCTAATGGAAAGAAGAAGAAAAACCTTTGAAGGAAACACTGGAGAATGAGACTTTATAATGGGCTTTCGAACTTTCTTATATATCCAGTGTGATGTAAAAAATGATCCCTGGGTGAGATGTGAACATAGGAAAGACATGATAAGATCTTTTTTTTTTTTTTAAACATTGGGTTGGCCCTGAAGTCTTATGCAAGCAGGAAATGATGACTAATTCTGATGAGTACACTAGCTGCTGTCATGCTGGAGGCATACTGCAATACTTCTCCTCTGAAAAATCTGGACTCATAAATCAGTGGAAGGCATTTAAAGAAATCCTCTTATAATCATTAGCTGACCACGCAGATAATCTAGGAGATATTTCAGTGGCTGCACATAATAATACGGACTTTTGAGAATTGGTCCAGGGAAGCCAAGACTAACCACAACAGTAGTAGCAACAAATCCTAGGAGAGAGACATTTGATGTCAGGTCTGTTTGTTTTTCAATATACTATTTAAATATCCCATTCTTAACAGGAATTAGGATATACGCAAAGAAACAGGAATGCATGACCCATGTATGCTTTATAAAAATCATACAAATATTGTCTTTGAAAAGGTTAAAATGATGGGTTGAGTATGTGGACACTTTAAATTATCTCACCAGTAGGTCCCCCCAAAAAAATCCAAATCCCCAAGGAGTGAAAAAAAAGCACGAGAATGGCTCACCAAATGTAGATCATCAATAAAAAGACAAACTTATAAAAACAATCAAATAGAAATTCTGTAGTTAAAAATGAATTATCATGAAGCTATTATAAAGTCACCATACAAAGTTAACAGCAGATCTACATAAGCAACAGGCTGTAGCTGGGATATAGAGATTATTCTATCCAAATAGTAAAGAAAAACAGAATGAGGAGGAATGCTTGTGCCTTGCCATCAAGCTAACTCACACACAGAGTACAGGAGTCAACACGGACAGAGCTTTGGACAGCATGACAGCAGTAAACCTCCAAACTTCATGCAGAGAATCATGAATCTTCATTTCCCAAGAAATTCAATGATGTTTAAATGGAGAAATTCAAAACAGCCACTCCCAAACACGTTGTAGTCTGTCTATGAAAAGACAAAACAGAGGAGTTCTAGAGTATCAACAGTTTTGATTAACCACACTATCTGACTCCTAGATGAGATTCCCAGATAATTTCTCATCAGAAATTTGGGGACACGGTAAACAGTCCATTGATATATTTAAATGTGATTGAAAATCTGTCAATCAAAATTTTGCAAGATTGTACTTCAAAATCTAAGGAGAAACTAACAGAATAACATATGAACAAACTAACATAAGATGTCCCCAAAAATTCTAAGAACAATTCTCCAGGGTAAAATAAAGTGTTATGTGAAGCGTTTTGAATCCCAGTGAAGATAAAAAGAACATTGGTAAAGATACTCAGGCATATGTGTTCACAGAAGTTAATGAACTACACCAAAATAAGCAGGGCTTACCCCAGGTGAGTGATTATAGTTGGATCATGTTGAGAAAGCAAAGGTCACAAAGCACAATTCACAGAGATGTTAATTCAGCTATTTCCTGAGAAGGTACCAGAACATATTCTTTACATATTTTTACATGACAGGAATCATCTCTATAATTAAATTAAAATGTGAATATCTCAATAGTTGAACTAAATAGACCCTTACATTGGAAATTAATCACTCAGTATTGCAAGTAATTAGAATGTCTGAGACCAGGGAAAACTTGGGAAGATATTGACCATGATTTGCTGGAAGACAGCAGGGAACTTGTGGAGAGGGAAATCCAGTGTTAATCTCTGGGCTGAGGAAGGACAAGAAGACAGATACGGGGTGAATGATGGGTATCTACTAGCATGTGTTAAACTGGGGGAGTCAGAGAGACAGGTAAGCTATGAGGGTCTTATTCTGAGCCCTGGAACCTGGGAATCTCATGCTGGTGTCATCTATTTGTCCTGCGCCCACTCTGTATTCCTCGCCAGCAAGAAATACACGCAGGACACTCGGATCCTTCTGCAGACAAGCTTTAATGCATTTTACCAGAGTGGAGACATTGAACCAAGAAAACCATCCCTATATAAAAGGCTGACCAGCCGCCTGGGACGTATTACCCTATGAATGGCTTCAGCTCCTCAGGCAAAAATGAGCCACGGGATAGGCAGAGATCAAAGGAATGGAGATTACCCAGCGCCTGTGAAGTAATTCACACCTTGGTGTCTTCAGGCAGCATTATAATGCAGGAACCGGCTTCCTACATATCACCCTTTTTTTATTAATTAATGAAAAGGCTTTATATTATTACAAGCAAATAGGTCACCCATATGTTGAGGGATAGAGGCAGGGGTTGACCTTCCCAAAATCAAACTTTAAGACTGTGTACGGGAGTCACCATCAGGCTGTTAGCTTGACCCGAAGTACTCCCGACCTGTCCTCTGTCGTTTTTCTGGGAAAGGGGATTCTCAAGGCAGGTAACCCTTATGCAGGTCAATGTACCTCCCAGAGAAGCCTGTATAATAGGCAACTCTGTGCGATGCCTATGCTCAGCATCCCTCTTTGGGGCTGCACAAACCAGACACTCTACCCTGTGCAGTGAGCCTAGGCTCTGGGTGTGCAAGAGCTGTCTGGCCGGCGGCCTATTGCTAGTAGCCAAAAATATAAGCGCTTGGATGATCTCTTGGTTTGAGACCTGGAGCTTACATGCCAGCCAAAGAAGTAACAGCATTTCGCAGGTGGCTGCATCAAACAATTATACCCACCCCTTTTCTCACAGACCAGCCAAAAATAACAGCAATCTGCAAACGGCTGCATCGAACAAACACCTCCACCCCTTTTCCGCCAAGGGCAGGAGTTAATCTGGATAACAATAGCGGCTCTCAACTCCCGGGGGTAGAGGGTGGAGTTCCGACTTTTGGAGGTCTGAAGGGACTCTTCGGGTGAGTCTTTCTGGGATCCACAGAGGATTTTCTTCATCCTGTGGAAAAACACATATCGCTCCCCTGGATCTTATGAGAATAGGATCCGGGCCTCTCCAAAGACCAGTTAAGACATCTTTCCATTTTACCATCTCCTTAGATCTATCAGGTTCTGAGGTATGGCGCTTGGCCGCTGTATGGCCCTGAACGTCGGTGTTTAGAAAATTAAGGGTAAAGAGTGCCATGGATATTGCAACTCTTGGCACCGAGGGTAAGGATGCTCCCATTCCCTCCTTTTGTTTGATTAAATAAGACTTAAGTGTGCGATGGGCACGTTCCACAATGCCTTGTCCTTGAGGATTATAAGGTAGGCCAGTTAGATGGGTAATTTCCATCTGTCTGTAGAAGTGCTGGAACTTTTGAGAGGTATAAGCTGGCCCATTATCTGTTTTTAGGATATGAGGTTTGCCCCAGGCACTCCAAGCCTCTAAACAGTGTTGAATCACATGCGCGGCCTTTTCCCCTGTCAAAGGCGTGGCACAAATTATGCCTGAGCAGGTGTCCATTGAGACATGAACATATTGGAGCTTTCCAAAGGAGGCATGGCTTGACAATAGCACTAAGAGGTGCCTGAATGGTGTCTATCCCTTTCTTCTATCTTACACTGTCATGTTAATGTGTTTCTCGCCCAGTTCCACAGCCACCTCAGAGCCCACAAATAAACACATTAACACTATATTAATTATAATACTGTTGGTGATTGGCTTGAGCTTCTTATTGGCTATCTCTGTCATAATTTTTAACCCATTTCTATCAATCTAAGTATTTCCACATGGTCTTATCTCACTGGAAAAAATTTTGGGACCTGTTACTCCTCTCCCGTCCTACATGATGACTGCCTCTACCTACATTTCCCAGAATCCTCCTCATCTCCTAGTCACACCTATCTTGCTTCCTATTGGTCAACAGTGTTTTTTTATCAACCAATAAGACAAACATATACAGAAGACATCCCCATCACTGTCACCTTCAGATATCTGTACATGGCACCCACTGACACAGAGCCTTGCATGTATACCCTGCTCTTATAGTGAATAAAAGGCTTATTTTAAAAGCTAAATATATTTCTTTTAAAATCTCATTTAGTCATTTCTGTATAAAAGATATAAACTGAATACTTAGTAATTATTGCTATTTTTAACCTATTTTAAATGCTTTATAATTTGATCTATCATATAGCATTAACAAAATTTTATTTGCTTAAAATTTTTGTCAGCCTGAAAAGCAACATTAAAATTAATTTCTGAGTGGGTAAGTTCATCCACAGGCAAAAAAGTTTTTTAATTAACTCTACTATTTCCTGAAATTAGTGAAGAAAGACCACAGAGGTATTTTAACTTAATACAAACATTAACTTGTAAATTATTTTGGCTTTGAAAAAAGCAAAATGTGAATGTTAAGTTTGGAAAGTAAGTTTAAGCAATTTTTTCCATTTTTTGTTTTGTTTTATTTTTCGAGACAGGGTTTCTCTGTGGCTTTGGAAGCTGTACTGGAACTAGCTCTTCTAGACCAGGGTGGTCTCGAACTCACAGAGATCTGCCTGCTTGTGCCTCCCGAGTGCTGGGAAGCATTTTTTTAAGCAAATGTTTTTTTAAAACAATGACCATTATTTACTGAACTGTAAACTAGTACTTTGTTTTTGTTTGCTTGTTTTGCTACTTTGTCATAATGCATTTCTTCCACATAATCATCTCCAGTGCTACTAGAATATTCCCCTGTATATGGTTTTCTCTCAGGTTTCCTGTAATGGAGGAGATCACAAATCTACATTGCTGGTTGTTTGTTTGTTTGTTTGATTTTTTGAGACAGGGTTTCTCTGTGTAGCTTTGGAGCCTATCCTGCCACTCACTCTGGAGACTAGGCCAGCCTCGAACTCACAGAGATCCCCCTGCCTTTGCCGCCCGAGTGCTGGGCTTACATTGTTGTTTTTTAAATGTTCTAACTTCAGTCCCATTTGTGAACTGAGACCCAGAGAATACATTCTTTATAATAATCAGAAAATATCCCATTCTACAAGCTTTCTTTCATGTTGAAGGAGTGCATTATATTTACAAAGGAACAAAAGTACTCAACACTTTTAGGGATGGTCAAGAAGGCTTTTAAAGGTGAAGCCTGTCAAGACTGATGTTGGTAACATTGCAACAGGATCTTGCAGTGGGGAAAAAGTGAACCTGAATTGTGGTAAGATAAGTGTGTCAGAGGTTTATAGTCAAGGAACTAAATGAAGGTCAGTGGTTGGAAAATTAAAATGAATTAAAATAGCTACTGCATACATTTACATGATAGTGTAAGAAAGTATGTTGATATGTACTTTTAAAATGTCTTAGTTAATTTGCATGCTACCTAAAAAATATAATTTGGGCTGGGAAGACTGTTCAATAGCTAGATCTCTGGCCCCATCAGCATGGGGACTTGACTTTGAACCTTGGCACCCACATAGGAAAGGCTAAGCACAGTGTTGGGTACCTATAATCTTATTACACAGGAGCTTTTGTAAGGAAGAATTTTTAGACGTTTTTGGTCAGATATTCTTGCTGGATGTGTAGACTCCAAGTTTCAATGAAAGACCGTGTCTCAAATGCTGATGTCATCACATACACACATGCATATACACATGAACACACATATAGATTGATAATGTAAAAGAGAGTAATATCCATGGTGCCTATGATCTAAGGCAATGGTAATCCAATATACATTGCACATCAGGGGTCTCAGGGTTGTGAGGATTGGATGATATGGATGATTCCCATGACTAAGAATTTTCTTCTCAGGTCAACGCATATTTGTTTATGTCAGCTATGTGCTAGACTTCCATAGACACCAAATTAATTCTGGACTCAAATAGTTCCTTGAAGGTACTTAGGTACCTCACAGCTTTTAGTTAATGGAGGTCATCAACTTGAGACATAAACAAATCAGGACGAGAATAGAGTAGAGGGATGGAATTTGATAGTACTCTACTTACATTGCATGTGGACTGAGTTTACACAGATGATGACATGAAGTTCAAACCCTCATAGGAGGCCTGTCCCCAAAGAGGAAATTGTCTCTAAAGTTCCCATGAGTTTCCATGGTCAGTCTTTAAGTCCAACTGTTAACCACAAAGCAGTATGAAAAGATGGTCTACCTTCAGACAGGTCACACCAAGTGACCCTTCCCCCCTGTGCTTTTCCAAGGAGGATACTTTGTTCCTAGACCATCAAAACAAAGGTGAAACCAGAGAAAAATGAACCACAGAAGGGGAGAAATGGTGAGATAACTCAGGAATTTCGCTGAACCAAATACCAGGAAGTTGCTTGCACTGTAATCTTGGATGGCAACCAAAGTTAAGAACAGGAAGCCAGCAGGCTTCAAGGAGAATGTCTTCAAGATGGAGTGAAATAGAATGCAAGGAATAAATAGAGTGACTAAGAGGCTGGATGAGATCACTGATCAGGCTTCACAGAGAGAAAGCACATACTTCTTCTGCCATCAAGAGAAAGATGAGCCAATCAAACAATCTAGGGAAAACAAGGCATCCACTATAACAACAAAAAATTGCACAGATATACCCCAGATAGGAAGTAAGCAAAAACTTGGCATCATTCAGTGCCATCAGTTCACTGCAGGAAGAACTCCTTCCATTGGATAATAGAAATATTTGTTTTAAAGTCACACAGATTTTTAAATCGGACCTACAGAGATAGAAACTAAAGCTTAATATCATGATGGGTTTTTCAGTGAAGAGTATTTAAATGTCAGTAATTGCATAAATGTTGTTTACTAATTTTAAGTTTTTAA
The DNA here is from genome assembly GCF_003668045.3 of Cricetulus griseus. Lineage (NCBI taxonomy): Eukaryota > Metazoa > Chordata > Mammalia > Rodentia > Cricetidae > Cricetulus > Cricetulus griseus. Next base: position 530,064 of record NW_023277030.1, read on the forward strand.
GACAAAATTGGGATTTCAATGGTTTTATAGAGTAGTATCTGTTACCTAACATTTATTAAAGTTGGCAGATGAGCATGATAAGTGAGGAGGACTGACTACTTTTCAAAAGAAGCCTAGAACTCTCTCTCCGGGCTGGAGAGATAGTGCAGGTATTAAGAGTTCAGGCTTCTCTTCCAGGGCCCTGAGTTTGGTTCCCAGCCACCACTGCATGTGGTTCACAACTGCCTGTAACTCCAGTTCCAATGGAATTGGACACCTGTAGCTTCTGTGGGCACCATCACTTGCAAATCACACACACACACACACACACACACACACACACACACACACACACACACACACAAAGATAAAATAGAAAAAGAAATGTCTTTCTTAGTCTTTTCTTATGTCTCAAATACCAACTGCATCTATAATTTTTTCATTACACATTTTAACACAATACTTTCTAAATGAAGTATATATTATAAGTTTTGTATTAAATAAAAATTAAGATGCTTCAATAAAAACTCAAGAAAATAATCTTTAGAGGAACCTAAATAGCCAAGACTAAACAGCAGAGATTTAAGTTACTAATGTTATCCAATATAGTAGTTAAAATTACACCTATCTGCAAGTAGCAGGGGGCCCAGACAGCCATGGCTTATCTATGCTAGAGAGCAGTCCAAAGCAGATAGAGTATATCTGATTTGCAGTATTTACTCTCTGGGTTTTTTCTATTTTGTTTTCCCACCACAGGTGTCATTCTTCACATGTTTACTTCATTGCAGTGACCATATCTAGTCTGCATTCCAGATAGCAGGGAGAGGAAAAAGAGAAACTTGAGCAGTTTTGAGACATGTTCCTAGAAGCCAGCACAGTGCTCAGATTATTAAATGCTGTTGACCACATTCGACATCTAGTTGAGGGAGAAGGTAAGACAAGCATTTTTTCTTAAGTCTAAATTCAAAACGACAGTCTTCGGTTCTTTGGGATCGTATTTGAGGACTTCCAAGAGATAAGATTTGAAGGGAACCAGAGACCGTATACAGTAATCGACACTCCCAACTTTCCTAAGACCTATTCAATAGAGTAGGCTGACAAATTAAGTGAGAAATCTGAAGGTAGCCACAGGAAAAAGTGGAACTAGAACCAGCTTTTATCTGACAAGTGAAACTGGTGATGAAAAAAAAAATGCAAGAGACAAATGCTTTTTAGTATAAACACCCACATGAAGACTTACATGTGAAACAAAGCACTGTTGATAAAAAAGGAATTGACAGCTCAAATGAGCAAAGTAACCTGTGATTTTCACAAGTCAGATGAGGGTCAAGACCTATTCTTGCTTGGGTTGAAGAGAAGAAAGAAGGTGTTTAATGTAGGTTTCTCAGGTCATTACATTTTTGCATCCTAAGTATGGCATCTGGTCATTCATCACTCTATGTTCACTTTATGAAAACTCTTCAGTTTGTGAATAGCTGAGTATCTACATCTTCCATCAACACATAAGTAAATTGTGCAGTCTGTCCATAGGGGATGAATAACACTATCTGAACCTGTTCTAAAACTCCCTGGAGTAGGCTCATTAGCACTGAGTCTTGAATGACATACATACTCTTGCATACTCATTCTGATCACATGCTCACACTTACATAAACATGGATATTGAAGTCACATGAGTAGCAGTTGCTTAGTCTATCAAACAGGCATACAAAAATGTACAAACGATGGTCATCTTCTCATTCACTGTCATCATCCTTTCTCCATTTAACAGCTATCAAACTCTCAGGCTAGGGTTGTTGAAACTGTTTTGTATTTCTAACTTTAGTAGATCGCACTAACTTTTAAAGAGGTTGAGTATTGTGCATTCTCATTGATGCAGCTGTTCCTGGTCTAGAGATTGAAGAACACTGTGTTGCTTCTTTAATTTGTATCATCTATTAGAAAGAATGCATACCATTGCATTTGTTTACTGTCTTCTTTGTGTTCTCTTAAATGCTTTAAAAGTAATTCCCATTTCCTATCAGTCCACCTTTATGTCATCTTACAGAATCTCTAATCATGAATGGCGTTTTCATCTGTTTGCTTGTTTTTTAAGTATTCATCCTGCTATTTATGTTTTTAGTTTTTCACCAAACTTGTACAAATTCTGTTCCTTTCTAAAGACTTACCTTTATTATTTCTAAATTTTAATTGTATGTGAGGGCTGTGAAGATGAGTATAGATGCCCTTGGAAGCCAGAAGGGGACATCAAATCCCTTGCAGCTGGAATTACAGGTAGTTGTGAGCTGTATGACTTTGGTGCTGGGAACCAAACTCAAGCATCCTGCAAGTGCCCTGTGTGCTCTAAATCTCTCTCTAGACACTACTCCTTTAAGTTTTTGTTAGTTCCCTGATAATGGTATACAATATATTTTTATCACATTTACTCCCTAACCCAACTTTTTATACATTCATGCCATCCTTTTCCTTACCCACCCAACATTTTGTCCTCTTTTTTTTAACCCATCTAGTATAGTATATACTAATCACAGTCTCTTGCATTTGTGGCCTTCACTGGAGGATAGTCAGCCTATCAGGGACTGCACCCTCAGAGAAAACTGACCCCACCTCCCTTTCCCATTAGCAATTAACTGCCATTAGCATATCAGGTTGGAGTGGGACTTCATGCTCCCCTCCTCTATCCATGCTGGGATTATTTTGTCCAGTCTGAACCAGTGGAGGTCTTGTGCATGCTGTCACAACTGGTATGAATTCATATGTGCAAATGGTTTGTTATAGCCATCCAGCAAGTGTCATAGACCATAGATGGAGAGAATTTTCCTAACTTTTAAGGAGTGTCTGAGTGAATAGAAACTTTCTCACTCCCATGAGGTGAAGAAATGGCATCACCAAAGGTATACAAATTACCTTCGGATCTGACTCATAGGGGCAAGTTCAAAAGAGCAGCAAGGGGTTACATCACACAGGGCTGTGGAATCCAACAAGTCTCTCCAGTCTGCTGACTTCTGAAACCAAAGGCAGTCCACCTGGAGCAGGAAAGGCCTCATTCAAAATCGCCTGATCCCTCCCCACTGACTTAGTCACCCTCACAGTTGCTCCACAAGCTGGACCATCATTTGCATCACAAGCAAATGTGACAGACAGAATGAGCTTACCCTTGTCTTTAAAAGGCCCCTTTCGAATGAACCTAGTTTACTATAGTTATAGGGAAACAATTTCTGAATATGGTCATGTGCTTGTATTGTACCTGGAAATTGCTTCCATGATGAGGTCATGCCATCAGACTCCCAGGCATAGAGTATACATGATTGTATTCAGAATATTCAGAATGCAAGTTTTACAATGTGGAGAAGGGACATTGTCCAATGAAGACAAAAGAAGCGAGTTATTAAGCAGAACTGGAACCCAGCCCCAGGCTTCCTCTAGACAATACAATTTCACTTTACAATTTCGTGGCCTAAAGAAAAATCATAATTAAACACATTGTACTTATTTATAAGTATTTTAAAATAGGGTGGGGAGGTATCTCTTCCACGTTGTTTCTTCTGATTATAACAATTCCACTTGAAGCCACACTGCCAAATGCCTGTTCCCTGTTTGGTACAGATACCCTGGTGTCAACAGACCGGTGTACCAAGGAACTTTAACTTTGAATGGCTTTAGTTTCCAGAATACAATGATGTCTCTTTCTCCTTGGGTTCTGTATTTTACCTTTAGTGTCCTTCAACTGAAAAAGAAACTGTAAATTGAAGACAGAAGCCTAAGCTCTCAAAACAATAAAGATTAACTAAGGGAAAGAAATAACACTAAAAATCGATGCATTCATCCTTAAGCTGTTCGTCTGAGTTGATTTCAGTGGTGATTACAGAAGGACAGAGCCAAGGAAAACTGTGCTTGGATTGGGTGTACAGGAGCTGGCCGCAGAACTGCTGTTCCTAGTTGACTCATTATGATATTCTAGGAACTGCTTTTTAGACAGACTATTTGAACCCCATATTCAAGCGATCCTATTAGGTGCCATGGGCCCATTGAAGAGCACCTGCGAGGCCAGAACAGCAAACAAAAGGTGACCATCTCAGGCCAGTCTGTGTTGTGCTGGGCCTCTTCACATAAGTAAATTTTGATGAATGTGGTCTTGATATGATCACTATGGCAGACACCAAAGGGTACTGGTTAGAGAGTCCTGTTAAAGCAAAGATCAAAAGACAAAGGAATCTTCCATGGGAATGTGATTTCAGAGAGTCTAGCTATAGTTAAGATATGGCAGTTGTAGCAGAAGATAATTTTTTAAACAAAATGAAAAAAAATTGAGGTAGGAAATTCATTATACAAGATACAATCCTTTTAGAAAACAAAGTGTTATTTAACACATTTTCCCATGTGACACAGCTCCAGATTGTAAAATGACTTTTCTATGTTGGAGTTCACTCAAATCCCTTCTTGGGTACAATGTGCTTTACAGATCCAATGCTAAAAATACCCCTTTGTGTTTTGAATTTAAAACCAATGAGTCTACTAAGGATGTGTAGGGAGTGTTGAAAGTCTCTGTCTACTTTTCCCAGGTGATTAGTTACAAGTCCATCCTTGATCATGTATCTCTTCTATGTTAGCCACAGGACCCCTGAAAACACAGGACAATTACGGGGGCATGATCTTACCAGTGGTCACACTCAATAGAATCACATTTTGCCCTCATCTGTTAAACCTAGATGGTGTCACTTCTGAGAAGATATTTCTGCATGTAGAAGATTTCTGTGGCTTGATGTACCTCATATATGATCCTGAACCTACCAAGAAATTACAGAAAACACCCTAGAACCAAAAGGTGACCATAACAAGGTCAAAGAGCCTTTTTACACAGCAAAATGAGTTGAAGGATTTGGGAAAGTATGGTTTTATTAGGAGGTCTTTTCTTTTTGCTTTTCCTTTCTCAGAATCTTACTTATGTATTTCACAGTGATTTAAATACAAGGTTTGTAGCCTTCCTCTGTGACAATTGGGATACTTTTCTACTCTTCGAGTATGAGTAGTCATGATATGTATCCTGTTTCTATCAGCCTCATGAATTACCTCCCCTTGGCACCCCCCCACACACACACACACATCACATCCACACCTCTACCCCAACATCAACCCCAAACACCCCAAACCATCCCCACCCCTCTCCCCCTCATGTCTTCCCTCTTTCTCTCCCTTGGCCAGGTTAAGATCCATGTCCCAGCACCTTTTACCCTTTGCCAACCTGGCAATGGGGGACAAAGAAAATTTGAGGGCACTGAGCTGTTAGATGGTGGGGGCTATTTTTACAGCAGTTAGCCTGCTGTGACTAATGTGCCAAGCAGCAGCCTCCAGTCTGGCTAACCATCTGGCTTTTCTACTATGCAAGCAGTTGGCATGGATCACTTGATGAGGTGGGCAGAAAGGTGGACATTTTCCCTCAGAGTTTCAGGGATGAGGTTATTAGAAAGGAGAAAGAAAAGAGAATTTGTTTGGACCTTTTAATTAATTAATTCAGCCAGAGTTGAAACCAATAGAGGTTTTAATTCTTTCTAACAGTAAGACCATCTTAGGGAGTAGAACCAACTGAATATGATTTCTAAGTGACAGGGGGTGTGCAGTGACTTTGGTAGATACAAATGTGTGCATGAGTGTCTCAAAGTGAGACTTCATGTTGAGGTAAGTGTCCGTGGACCTGGAGCAGCTTTTACTGAAAAAAAATTATCATGGTTTATTAACTAGTACTTTTCAATAGGAGGCAGATGCTCACTTCATACATGATGGCCCCACCTTCATGACCTATCACATCCCAAACATCTTACCTCCAAATATTATCACAACATACTACATTTGAGTGTACCATGTCAGGGTCCAAGACCTCCAAGTTAGCTTTAGAGAATTCATTTTTTAACACAAATAATAACACTAGCCGATGAAGATTCAGCATCAAAATAGTACTAGATTGGGGACAGAGATCACAAACCAGACAGGACTGCCAACATGTTGAAAAGCAAGTTGTTGGCGAAAGCTAATGCTGCCTGTGCAACTTTGTACAAGTGATTTTGTCTGCATGTCATCAGTTAAGCAGAAATCCTAATAGCCCACAAACAGCTTTTGTAGTTATGGTTAAGTGAGGGCACGAACAAGGCTTACCAATAGTGGAAAGGCTACCTTAAATGTCCTTCCCCTATAATGAGATCGATGACTACCTTATATGCCATCCTAGAGCCTTCATCCAGCAGCTGATGGAAGCAGAAGCAGGCATCCACAGGTAAACACTGAGCTGAACTGCAGGAATTCAGTTGCAGAGAGGGCAGAGTGATGAGGAAAGGGGTCAAGACCAGGCTGGAGAAACCCAAATAAACAGATTTGCTGAACAAGGGGGAGCTCATGGACCCCAAACTGATAGCTGGGAAACCAGCATAGGACTGTTCCAGACCTTCTGAACATGGATGTCAGTGTGGAGGCCTCAGCAATCTATAGGGCCTCTGGTAGTGGATCAGCATTTATCACTAGTATATGAATGGATTTTGGGAGCCCATTCCACATAGAGGGATACTCTCTCAGCCTAGACACACAGGGGAGGGTCTAGGTCCTTCTCCAAATGATATGACAGACTTTGAAGATCCCCCATGGAAGGCCTTGCCCTCCTAGGGAGCAGAAAAGGGATGGGATAGGGTGTTTGTGGGGGGCTGGGGAGGAGGGGAGGGAGAGGGAACTGGGATTGACATGTAAATCAAGCTTGTTTCTAATAAAAAAGAACAAGGCTTAAAGAATAATGTTCTCCACACCCTCAGTATCTAGAGGGCAAAATCTGCAGATGGCCAGGACCCTTACCTAAAACTACACATTAATTTGCACAGAACCAATATACATCCTCAAATAAACCTTAAACAATATTAGTGACCTCAATATGAAGTAAATGCTGATGTTGCTTGTACTACAATGTTTGGGGAATAGTGACTAAGAACATCTCTGTATGTACCCAGTAAGGTTGTTCAGGCTTTGTTTGTTTGTGTGCATCTGCATCTGGCAGAGTCTGCCAGTGGATGTGGAAGCTACCTGGGGAAGAGAGGGTAGTCTGTGCTCTGGATATTTGTAATACAAACACCCTGGTTAAAAAGATTAAAAGGCAAAAATCACAGCAGTGTTTTCTAGACCTGTACACCCACCTTCACACTGATAATCTGATTTGGGAATGAGGAATAATATCACACATATTTCCTAAGTGCAGCTTTGGCTCCCCACAGCCTCAGCTGGCTCCCATTATGCTTGTTGTTTTGCCTTGATCACAGCAAAGGCTTTGACCACACAGCCATGACCTTCTGACAGGTACCATTTCTGTTCCTTCCCTGAGCTTTACACCATGTGGAGGAAGTTAACCTGTTTTCAAAAAATCTGTCAAGCACACTTTCAAAGTCCGGAAAGCCTTTGCTGACAGAAGATGAAGACTCAAAACGGCACGTTGGTGATTTTAAACAGTAAATTCTTAGAAAATAGCACACATTGAACAAAATAGACATTGAGGAAACCTGCAAAACTGTGTCCAAGGCTCTGCCAGTCCTTTACTCTCCCAATTACTTGTCCGTAAATGCATCGTGGTGGCTGTAGTGTTTGCTAGAGGAATCAGAGATAGGAGTGGGAAGCTGCGAACAGTGGAAATAGCTGCTGGAGCAGTGCTGGAGAGGTGGTAGATTGCCAAAAGAGAGGCACCTGCTGTCTGTTGCAAGCTTCCCGGAAGATTCATGTCCACAGACTGAGATGCAAATACTCTGGGTGAGACCTGCTGAGTCTGGCCTGGTGACCCTCTGAGAAGGGACCCTCGTCCTAAGAGAGGCTGAAGTTCTTTCTTAGATTTAAGTAATGGATCTTTTAAACAACCTGGCATTCAGATGAACCATTAGGGAATTCTAATCTTAACAGTCAAGACCAGACTGGAGGGGTACTTAGAGGTCAGGAGCCCTTTCTGCTCCTGCATATTCCCCAAGTTTGAGTTCCAGCACCTACATGTAGCTCGCAACCACCTGTAACTCAAATTCTAAGAAATCTGATGCTCTCTCTCAACACAATACACAGACATACATTAAAGCAAAACAATCATGCAACTAATATAAAAATAAATCTTAAAAAAAGATCAAGACTATATTCTAGATTACAGGAACCACCAGACACAACCTTTCGTACTTATAGATTTGTTTATTTGTGTGCCTGTGTGTGTGTGTGTGTGTGTGTGTGTGTGTGTGCATGTGTGTGTGTGTGTGTGTGTGTGTGTGTCTGTCTGTCTGTCTGTCTGTCTGTCTGTCTGTGTGCATCTGTGTGTGTCTGTGTGCATATTTGTGTACATACATGGAGATCAGAGGATAACTTGTGGGAGTCAGTTCTCTCCTCCTACCCTGTGGGTTCCATGGGACTCAAGCTCAGGTCTCCAGGCTTGAAGACAAGTGGCTTTATCCTCTGAACCATCTTGACAGCCCCTGATGCTCTGCTTTGTGATCATTGCTTCACACACTTTGTCATGCACATATTCACACATATAACCACACCACCATCACCACCCCCACAACTTCCTTTTCAAAAGTATTTCCAAATGTTTAGATCACTTTCTTTGTCTCCTATGTTCTCTCATTTCAGTAAAGGTTCTACCCTCCTGGTTCCCCAGGACCTCCCCTCCATTTTTTCAGGATTGCATACTTCTTCTATTTTACTGGCCCCTTAACAAATTATCACAGACTTAAGGACAGTATCAGTATGTCACCCCTGATTATATAAGTCAGAAGTCCAGATAATGGACACTGATCTTTCCAACGCTGAATCCAAGGTCCCATTGGCAGGACCTTTACCTGGGGGCTCCTGCGGAGAAGTCCAGGGTTATTTAGACATTGCAAGAGTTCAGTCTTTGTGCATACAGTGTTGTGGCTCCAATCTCCTCTGGGCTCTCAGTGGGGAGGCTCTCTTGCTCCAGCCACCGCCCCATCTTCAAACCAACAGGAGCAGATGGAGCCCTGCTCATAACTGGCATCTCCAGTTTCTCCATCCATGTATTATCATGTCTGCTGAGAAATGTTAAGCTGTTAAGGATCTGTGGGATTAGAGAAGGCCCACCCCAGTAATCCAGTGAAATCCATCTCTCTCCAGGTCTATAAACTTCTTCCATCTGTCAAGTTGCCCCCTTCCATGTAATGAAACATAGTTACAGTTCCAAAACCTCAGCATGGGTGCCTCCTTAGGGAGCCATTCTTTCTGCTGCACATAATATTCGTGATTTATAGTCTTTCTGACACCAGTAGAACATAGCCACCAGCTGGAGGTACCCTCCCTCTGCCTCATGGATTCACAGGCTGGCTCCACAGGAGCTGCTAGCTACACATACTGGGTCTGTGGCATTTGGAGAGGAGGGTAGTTTTGTTTAGGAAAAGCATGAAACGAATCCACCAACTCTTTTCATTTGAAAGGAAAAGTTGCTTTCAAACACATCATCATCACATGGAGAATATATTTAACCTGGTGCCTAGATTACTTTTTAGTAGTTAATATTAGTCTCTTCTTGGGTGGTAGGGGGCAAGGGGGAGAAAGAGAGACAATGATGGGTTCATCTAACAAGGTTTAGATGACTGAAATATAATCAAAGGGCAACTGAATTCATCAATTGTTGACCAAGTACACACATGATTTCTCCTTTTAACCGAGATTCTTCACTTAGTACTTATTGGCTGACCATCTCATAGGAGGCACCGAGCCTGGCCTGGCCTGAGCTCTGAAGCCTGTACTGTTATGTAGAACTTATGCAGCTATATTCATCATCATTCAGAAGCAAGTTTTCTCGGGCTCCAGAGTCACAGCCACTCACTGACTTGGCACATAAGGCAGGGACTCTGTGGTGTTTGTGGTGCCTTCAAGAGGGTTGATGCTGTCTCCCAGGACAGTGAGGAAATCAAAGTTTTGAATGATTCATCCCTGACTTACAATTCAGTCTACCCTCATGGTCCCTGTGATGGCTATGGGTGGTGGTCAACTTGACTATATCCGAAATGAACTATAACCCAGAAAGAAATGGAGGACCCAGTTGTGGTCTGAATCTTGAGGCAAGAAGAAAACATACATTTAATCCAGACATGGAGGCTGGAAGGCACACCTTCTGCTGGAAGCATACATTAGACCAATGGAAGAGGGAACGGTTTGTTCTCCACCTGCTTGTCTTAGCCTTGTCAACACATCCATTTCCTTACTGGCATTGGGGGACTACTTCTTCAACATTCCAGCATATACTGAAGACCAGCTGAGATAACTGACTTCCTGGGACTGGGGAGCAGCTAGATTCTTGGACTTCCCATCACAACTAGCCACTGTTAGACTGCAGCTTGTAAGTCATTCCAATAATTTCCCATATGTATGCATATATATGTATATATACTTACATATAGAGAGATAGATAGATGATTAGATAGATAGATAGATAGATAGATAGATAGATAGATAGAGATATATTCCATAAATTCAGTGGCTCTAGAGAACCCTGACTAATACAGAACCTGAAGTTATTCTCTAGTTACAAAATCATACATGAAAATACAGATTGGCCACTTCTGAAGTCTTGATGAATGTCAGGAAACATTATTCTGAATGATTTTATAAGTAGTCAGGGGCAAGAGCAATGAGAAGATACAGCCAGGGCTGGGTCTACTTTTCTTTTGGCTCTTTATAAACTGCCCTTATGCAAAGTCAATTCAAACATGTGATTCATTGTCCATTCTTCCTACTTTGTCTCTCTGTTTTGTTTGTCGTTGTTTTTTTCTTCCCTTAGAATTCAAATGGTGTGGAAAATGCCTGCTATGTTCTGGTCTAAAGCAGCAAAACACAGCTGTGGCTCAGGTGGCATATGTACATGTGAGACTTAATCCTGTGTTGTTGATGAGTAGCATCTGTTTATTTTTAAGCAAGTACAAGTTCAGTGGTGTGTACGCAGACTTGGGATTATTACGATTTTTTGTTAGTGTGAGGATGGCTTTGGTTTTTCTCCCTTTACTTCAGCGCTCTGTCTCATCTGACCAGTAATAGGGACATTGCTGTCATCTACCTTCAGTGGAAGCCAAAGTTGTTTGAACTGTATTTCTACCTTCTTCTCCTCTCTGGTTTACAGACATCACAGGCCTCACAGCTCGGGTGTAAAGCCTCGATGCCATCTTCTGGGTACTTCCTAGCTAAACATCCGCAGCCTCACACAGCATCAGAAGCCAGCATGACTCAGATCTGAAGAACTGGAAAGCCAGAGGCAGAATTCCCCAGCTGATGCTGGCTCTGCATTATTAGATCATTTCCCAAGGGGACATGTCCACCATCCCCTTCCCTCTCTTGAGATGCTCTGCTCTTCCTTTGCTTCTCTATTCAAATCTAGCTTCTTGGGAAGATGAGCTAGGGTCTGTGTCTGCTTCCTTGTCCCATGCTCACAGACCCCCAGAAGCTTACATAAGCTGGGACAATTACTTACTTTCAGATACCATCCCCCTACAAAGGCAGGTGGTGGACAACTATATATTCTCGTTTGATCAGTAGGATCTCTCTTAGCAACTAACTAGATTAGACTAGTTGATGATATCACCATCAGTGCTGTGTTTAAATGTGTTACTCTCAGCGTTTACACTAATTTTTTGGGAAATCGAAAAATTTAAACACATGTACTAATAGAAACCCAACCTTAACACCCCTTCTTGTTTCTATGAAAGAAAATCTGAGGCATAACACCTAACTGCAATACTCTGTGTATCTAATGTGTGAGATTTAGAAAGTGAAACTGTAATACCACCATCAAATCTAAACAAATGCCTTCATGCTATATATATTGACCTGGCCTTCTTAGAACAATTTAAGGACACCTTGAATGGATGTCTGCTATAACACTAACACACTGAATCCAGATATACACCACCCCTCCAAATCTAGGTAATTTATCTAATTGATCATATGTCAATGGTAGAATCTACAGAACTTAAAAAAATTTATAACATGTGTTTTTTGGTGTGTGCATTTTGTGTGTATGTATGTTGATTCACATGTACCACAGAAAGCCCATGGAGGTAAGAGGACAAGTGGCAGAAATCACCTTTACCTCCTGAGCCATTTCACTGCCACTGGAATCACAAGTATTTTCAAGTCCTACTACAAAGTAAAAGGTTCAGAGTTCAAAAGACACCAGTGTATCTCCAGGTTTAATCCATCTAGAGAGCCTATAGATACTGTGTGTTCTGGTTTCTGTTGTTTTAGTTTGTTGATCACTCTTCAAGAAAGAAGACAGCACCAGAACACACAGAGCTAAAGCCAATTAGGAAGAAGCCATACTGGCTGGAATGAGACAGTTTCATGATTTTAATGGAGTTAGGGATGGCCAGAAGAAGAAGCAAGTTGAAGATAGGGGAAAAGGGAATTAAATAATGCTTTCTGAAACACGGACTGTAAATGGCTCTTCTAAAAGATGAATTAAACCCATGAAAGGGTTTTATTTCATTATTTCAATTACTCATGCAAGAAGCAAGAAGCACTTACTGTATGTTGTTGGTTAAAGCAGTCCTAAGTGCCAGGGAAATAGCAGTTAACTACACAAACAGGAAGGCTGCTCCCTGGGAACCAGCATCCTTTTGTGTCACCTGAATGCAAAAAAGTAGGCAACACACTCATATACTTTCCTTTCTTTCTTCCCACCACATGGATCTGCACATCCCAGGATAATGTTCTACCATGCTGCTGTGTCATTAGTTATTGAAAATTGTTTACCAGAGGATATGTCTTCATAAACTGAGCCACAAGCTCACTTCTTGTTTTTCACTCTGCCCTCCTGGTTCACATCCAACATAGCATCTGAGTTCAGGGCACTTCCTTGTAGATCTGTTTTGTTTTGGCCTCAATAGATCCAAAGACTAAATACTGCTGCTCATTATTGACAATCCATATTTTGGAGGGAAATGATTTTTATATTTATAACATGATGTTTAACTACTAATTTGTACAAGGGAAAGAAGACCATAATAATGTTGAAAGAATCAATAATGGTCTGTAGTACCTATGGGCTCAGGATCTCCTAGAGAGAAAGACCCATGAGTCTCTCCCAAGGCCATATAATGAGTACTGTCTTTGCTACAATAATGAAAAAGGGAAGCACTGGTAAAGAAAGTATCATAGAAACATTTGAAAAGTAAACACACTGTCAATGACAACAGAGAGATGTCTCCCTTCATGAATACTCCTGTTAACTTTCTGCAGGTCTGCTTTAACATCTATACAGTCTGCTTGGAAATAGGAAATGAAGTCTGTCCCCCATATTGTAAGCAGAGCTTGAGGGATGTTTGAACAGCCCACACATAAACTTATGAAAGGCTGGGATAAATAAGACCCCCTAAGCAGACAAAATAAGGCCTAGGATATAGGGTGGCTAGCTGGTTCAGCAACTCTGTTCCAGGAAAACCCTAGCCATAAAAAGTTAGATTAGAATCTTAGAAACAATCTTAAGGAATTGGGACCCTTCACTGGTATTCTTGGTATTTTGGGTTAGGGTTTCTTCCCTCACTGTTATTCTTGGTATTTTGTGTTGTGGTTTCTTCCTTTAAAAACCCCTATTCCCAGCCATTCAGGGTGGAAACTCCTCTACCCCTGCATGGGATATGAGTCTCAGCCGCAGCCCGCTGGCTCCCGTCAATAAACCTTGTGTGATTGCAGCAAGGACAGTCTCTCGTGAGTTCTTGGGGGGTCGCGTCATCCCGAGACTTAAGTGAGGATCTTCCCTTTCGGGGGAAGGCATTACATTTGGGGGTTCGTCCCGGTATTTGGGACCACCCTCTTCTCCGAAGACCCACTTGGAGGTGAGACATATTGTCTGTCTTGTCTGTGTTTTTGTGTTATTGTACTGGAGTGGTTTTGTCTGAAATCTGGTTCTGAGCTTTGCAGTCACTCACGTCTCAGGAAGAGACAAGAGCTCTGGTCTCAGGAGGAGACAGAGTGTGATTAGTAGATGTACTAGGAAGGTCACCGACTGCCACCCTGGAAGACATTCCAAGAAGTCTTTGGGAACCTCCAGGACATTTGGGAGATTCCTGTCTGGGAGCCGGTGAGGGTACGATAGTTCCTGGATTGGGGAAATTAGTAGCCCTCCTGGCCGTCTGTATTTCTGGAGTGGTTTTGTCTGTCTAGGTGGAGACAGACATCTGTTTTTGTCTGTGTGTCTTGTGTTCCTGGAGTGGTTTTGTCTGTCTAGGTGGAGACAGACATCTGTTACTTTTTGTCTCTATGTCTTGGGTTTCTGTAGTGGTTTTGTCTGTCTAGGTAAAGACAGACATCTGTTAGGTTTTGTCTGTGTGTCTTTGGTTTTTATGTTTTGACTTTGATGATGGGACAGACTATAACGACTCCCCTAAGTTTGACTATGGACCATTGGACTGAAGTTAGGACAAGAGCTTACAATTTGTTAGTTGAGATTAAGAAAAAAAACATGGCAGACATTTTGCTACTCAGAATGGCCGATGCTTGATGTTGGCTGGCCTCCAGAGGGCACTTTTGACCTAACCATTATTCTTGAAGTTAAAACCATTGTCTTTCAGGAAGGACCGGGATCCCATCCCGATCAACAGCCATACATTATTGTATGGCAGGATTTTGTCCAGAATCCCCCTCCTTGGGTCAAAACCTGGGTGCGAGGACAGAGGTAGGCTCCCAAGTTCTGGCTCTCCAAAAGTCAGAGCACAAACCTAAGCTCTGCCAGAGAATCAACCTTTGGCTCCTCCTAAAATATATCCCGAGATAGAGGAGACCCATGAGTGGCGGAACCCTCAACCACCTCCTTACCCGCCGCCCAAGATGCCACATTCTAGTGCCAGTGGCGGCTCAGGGGGAGGGCCTGCGACAGGCACCCGAAGCCAGCACACTCAGAGCCCTGCACAGGATCCTGGAGGACAAGATTTGACAGTGGTGCTGCCACTGCGGGCCTATGGACCTCCAGTGGACCCACCCAACCTCCAACCCCTCCATTACTGGCCTTTTTCCTGTGCTGATCTCTACAATTGGAAAACTAACCACCCCTCCTTTTCAGACAATCCCCACCAGCCTGACAGGATTGATGGAGTCCTTAATGTTCTCCCATCAACCCACTTGGGATAACTGTCAGCAGCTTTTACAGATCCTCTTCACTACTGAAGAGAAAGAAAGGATCCTGGTGGAGACCCGGAAATAATGTTCCTGGAGCAAATGGGGCACTGACCAATCTCCGAATGAAATAGATACTGGGTTTCCCCTTAACCGGCCTGATTGGGACTTCAACACAGAGGCAGGTAGGGAGTGGCTGACTGTCTACCGCTGGGCTCTCATGGCAGGTCTCAGAGGGGCCTCTAGATGCCCCACTAATTTGGCTAAGTTAAGAGAGGTTCTCCAAGGGCCTGTTGAACTGCCATCTGTGTTTCTTGAACGTTTAATGGAGGCTTACAGGCGTTATACTCCCTTTGACACAACCTCTGAAGGTCAGTGAGCAGCGATAGCTATGGCTTTTACAGGGCAGTCAGCATCAGACATTAAGAAAAAGTTATAATGGCTACAAGAACTGAAACACTATACCTTGCAGGATTTGGTGAAGGAAACAGAAAAAGTGCTTCATAAGCAGGAGACTGAGGAGGAAAAGCGAGAAAGAGAGAAGCAAGAGGCAGAGGAAAAAGAGAACTGGAGAGATCGTAGACAAGAAAGAAATTTGACTAGAATTTTGGCCGCAGTGGTAAGAGTAAAGGAAAAGACGAGACCTAGACAGATAGAGGACCTGGGCAACAGGCAGAGTTGAAGTTCATCAACAACTACACTGATAGCAGGTATGCCTTTGTCACTGCCCACATATACGGAGCAATATACAGACAAAGAGGGCGGTTAACTTCTGCAGGAAAATACATCAAAAATAAAGAAGAAATTCTAAGTCTCCTCGAGGTCATAAACTTACCAAAAAAGGCAGCCTTCATACATTGTCCAGGGCACCAGAAAGCTCGAGATGCTGTGGCTAGAGGAAACCAGATGGCATATCTAACCGCTAAACAAGCGGCTCAAGGAGCAATGATCCTAGTTGTCAAAAATTCCAGAGATTGTTATGATACCAACAAAGCCAACTTCAAATACACCCCCGAGGACTGTCAAGTTATGGGGAAATTAAGCTGAAAAAGGAAACCCCATGTGGGGCAATAGAGACAGAAGAAGGAAAACTAGTCCTCCCACAGAAGGAAGGACAAGAATATGTTACCAACCTACTTTACCTAACCCATTTGGGGACTAAAAAATTAAAAGATATGGTTAAGTCCTCTGACTATTATGTTATAGGACTCTCTGACTTGGCAGAAGAAATAACCAAGAACTGCAAGGCCTGTGCTATGGTTAATGCAGGGCACTCCATATGTAATCCTGGGAAGAGGCTCATGGTCAATAGGCCTGGAGACTACTGGGAGGTAGATTTTACAGAAACCAAGCCAGCCATATATGGTAACAAGTATTTATTAGTTTTTATATATACCTTTTCAGGCTGGGTGGAAGTTTTCCCCACCAAAGCTGAGACAGCCAATGTGGTAGCTAAGAAGATTCTAGAAGAAATCTTCCTGAGGTTTGGGATCCCATGGTAATCGGGTCTGATAATGGACCTGCCTTTGTTGCCCAGGTAAGCCAGGGACTGGCCACCCAACTGGGGATCAATTGGAAATTACATTTTGTTACAGACCTCAGAATTCAGGCCAGGTAGAGAGGGTAAATAGAACAATAAAAAGACCCTAACAAAATTAGCCTTAGAAGCCGGCGGGAATGACTGGACAGCTCTCCTTCCCTTTGCCCTGTTCTGAGTTCAGAATACCCCAGGGAAATTTAAACTCACCCGTTATGAGATCTTGTGTGGTGGACCACCACCACTCACTGAGTCGGGTGGAATTCCTGATGCTGTTCTTTCTAAACCTTTGTTTGCCCACCTAAAGGCCCTCGAGGTGGTGAGCCACCAGACCTGGGAACAAGTAAAAGAGGTGTATAAGGCTGAAGATTCACAAGTAACACACCAGTTCCAAGTAGGGGACACTGTCTTTGTCTGGCGGCACCGAATAGGGAATCTAGATCCTCATTGGAAAGGATCATATTTAGTGCTCCTAACGACCCCTACAGCAGTGAAGGTTCAAGGCATCTCTGCTTGAATACATGCCTCACACGTAATGCAAGCCCCTGAACTACAAAAAAAAAATGAAGGCAAACTGGAAAAGACTATGGTTCGTCTTAAGCTGCGCCTTCGTCGTGAGCATAGCCCACATGCTCCCCCAAAATTAACTTGGCAGATGATATCACAAACTGGGAATGTAGTCTGGTCAATTTCCAATACTGCCCCACCCTGGACATGGTGGCCCACTCTAACCCCTGATGTATGCCAATTAGTAGCTGGACTGGATAAATGGGATGTACCTGACTATCTCCCAACTAATTTACCCACTGTCCAAAGAACTGGCACAGGCCCAGGATGCAGTAATCTGCTCACCCGCTGTGCAATAAGGGAAGCAGATTTACATGTGTCCCCTAGGGAAGGTAGGTCTTATCCACAAGTAGTGAAGTGTGGGGCTGTTGTGTCCTTCTACTGTAAGGCATGGGGATGTGAGACTACTGGAGATGCCTGGTGGAAACCTTCTTCATCTTGGGACTTAATTACGGTTAAGAAAATCCATACTGA
This sequence comes from Cricetulus griseus, assembly GCF_003668045.3. Lineage (NCBI taxonomy): Eukaryota > Metazoa > Chordata > Mammalia > Rodentia > Cricetidae > Cricetulus > Cricetulus griseus. The sequence continues at coordinate 547,741 of NW_023277030.1, forward strand.
AAGGCCTATCTGTTCTTCTATAAGCTCTAGAGTCAAACAGATAAAAAGTGGGCCCTGCAGCAGAACCACTTACTGTAATCCTCTAAATGTAACCTTTACAGACTCTGGAAAGAGATCGCAGAAATGGGTTAGGGGCCTGAGCTGGGGATTAAGATTCTATGTTTCAGGAGTAGATCTGGGATTGGTTATGACACTGAGACTTAAGATAGAGAACCCCTCTCCCTTACCATTTGGGCCTAACAAAGTTTTGCCTGATCAAGGCCCTCCAGCCCCGGTACTCCCCAAAGGACCTCGTGTTCCTCCTAGGGATGTAACCTTTAGCCCTGCACCTATGTCTACCTTAGGTAACTCTTTTCTGGAAATGCCTTCCACTGGACAGAGATTGTTAAATTTGATACAGGGGGGCTTTCTCTGTGCTAAATAACTCTAACCCTAACATTACATAGTCTTGTTGGCTCTGCCTTGCTCCAGGACCTCCTTATTATGAAGGAATTGCAGTGTCTGGGACCTTTAACAACACCACTAGTCCAGATGCTTGTGTATGGGGGACTAGTCATAGATTAACACTTACTGAGGTTATAGGCATCGGGACCTGCTTGGGAAACCCAGTAGCTGCTTACAAATGTTTATGTAATAAGACTCATAAGAGCCCTAAGACTCCAGACACCCAGTACCTGGTTCCTGGCATAGATAAATGGTGGGCTTGTAGTACAGGCCTAACACCTTGCGTGTCGACAACAGTCTTCAATGATACCAAAGATTACTGTGTGCTTGTACAATTAATGCCTAGAGTCTTTTTTCATCCAGCCAACACACTTGAGGATGAATTTGGCATGCACCCAACCCGCTTTTGGAGAGAACCCATGTCTTTGACCTTAGCAGTAATCTTGGGCCTCGGGGTAACTGCCAGCATTGGAAGAGGTACCACTGCTCTAATACAGGCTCCTCACTACGTTAATGAATTAAGAGTAGCCATGGATGAAAACTTAAGGGAACTAGAACAATCTATTTCCCAGCAGGAAGAATCATTGACATCCCTGTCAGAAGTAGTTTTGCAAAATAGAAAGCAATTAGATTTGTTATTTTTAAAAGATGGAGCATTATGTGCTGCAATTCAGAAAAGAATGTTGCTTTTATGTAGACCATTCATGAGTAATTAAAGACTCCATGAGCAAACTTAGAGAGAGCTTAGACAAAAGACAGAGAGACAAAAAAATGCTTCAAGGATGGTTTGAAAGATGGTTTAGTAAATCCCCTTGGATGACTACTCTGATGTCTTCCCTTATGGGACCATTCTTGATTTTGCTTCTGCTTCTGATTTTAGGTCCATGTGTGTTAAATAGGTTAGTTATCTTCATTAGAGCAAGAATAAGTGCTGTTCAGATTTTGATGTTGTGCCAGCAATATAGCTCTTTACAAGGTCAAGAGAATCAATATCATGAAGACATTGATATCTAGTTCTATGATTGGAACTAGTTACTAGAAGAAGTGTGGAGATGAAAGACCAGGATAAAGAAGACCCACTCAGCAGACAAAATAAGGCCTAGGATATAGGGTGGCTAACTGGTTCAGCAACTCTGTTCCAGGAAAAGGCTAGTCATAAAAAGTTAGATTAGAATTTTAGAAACAATCTTAAGGAATAGGGAGTTCCCCCTTGTCATTTCCCTTGGGATCTTTCACTGGTATTCTTGTTATTTTGGGTTGGGGTTTCTTCCCTCACTGTTATTCATGCTATTTGGGGTTGTGGTTTCTTCCTTTAAAAAGCCCTACTAACAGCCATTCAGGGTCGAAACTCCTCTACCCCTGTGTGGGATATGAGTCTCGGCCCCAGCGTGCTGGTTCCTGTCAATACACCTCATGCGATTGCAAGGACAGTCTCTCATGAGTTCTTGGGGGTTGCGTCACCCCTAGACTTGAGTGAGGATCTTCCCTCTTGGGGGTCTTACACATTTAGTTTTATATTGGCTGTTGGAATGCAGTATATTGCTTTTTATGTTTAGGTGTGATAATTTTATCCCCAATTAGCTATTCCATCTTTGAACAAGATGATTATTTGGTTTTATTCTTTCAGCTTTTTTTATATGGTGGATTACATTTACAAACTTTTGTATGTCGATTCATCAGTGTGTCTCTCGGTTAAAGCTTATTTGATTATGCTGCATGCGTTTTTTTTTTTTTAAGCATTCTTGTGGTTAGTTTGCCTGTGTATTATTGAGTATTTTTCTATCAATGTGAATGAGGGATATTTGTTTGAAACTGCGTTCTCTTTGCTCCTCCAGTTTTATAGGCAGTAATTGTGCTAGGAATGTGCTCTTAGCACTACATTCATAGTATCCCATGAGTTTGCTTATGTTGTGTTTTCTTTTATATTTCATTCTGGGATCTTATTTTTTTCTTTCTTCTTTAACCCAGTTGTTTTTCAGTACTGCTATGTTCAATTTCCAGAAGTTTGTGTGATTTCTGTGAATTCATGTGAAGCTGAAATACATTGTAATGATTGGGTATTTTGCTCTCTTCAAAGCAATATCCATTGTACTTCCTTAGAAGAAAACACAGAATCCCAGGTCCTTTGGTGGGCAGATTTGGCAGTAAAGCCAATTATAACATGCCAGGATTCTATGTTTTATTGCTCTGCCTCTATATAACAGGTAAAAATCACTGATGGTGATGAACTCACGTAAGGATATTAGACTTAGAGATAAAGATAAAGAATGACTTGAAATCCTGGAAATAAGTGTCAGAAAGGGAAGAATGATGAGTAAATGGGGCAAAACCAGGCTGGACAAACACAGAGAAACAGCTGACCTGACAAAGTGGGAGTTCACCCACCCTAATCTGACAAACCTATTCTTCTTAATATAGGTTTCATTTGTTAAATGTGTGAACTCTAGGGCCATTGACAGTGTAATCTGTATTTACTCATAGCACTTGAACTGACTTTGGGAAGCCATAAGATTATATCTAATTTAAATAATTTTTTTAAAAAAGTAAAAGAAAAGAAAAACATCTTTTTTAGACCATTAAGACGAGATGGTGGGGTATGTCCTTCAATATATATGTTTCTCTTTGTGGTTGATGAACAAAACAGTGATGATTCAGTATCCCTGTAGGAATGAAGGCAGTGCTACGAGATTAGGAGAAGGCTGGGGAGAAGGGAGATAGAGGCTGAGAAGAGATGCCCTGCTGCTGAAAAAATAACATGCCAGAAAATGGGTAAGCCAATAGTCTCAATGCAATATGTAGATTAATGGAAATAGATTAATATTTGAAATAGAAGTAACCAATAAGAAGCTCTAACCATTGGTCAACAGATTAATAATTAATATATCACCTGTGTGTTTTTGGGAGCAAATTGTCATTGGAATCAGATGGGACACAAACATCCATCTTCATTATTCTTTTTTCCTACCTCTCTGTCTACCTATGGACTTGACATCCATTGTGAAATATAATACCTTAGTATAAATTTCTTTCTGACCCTATATGTAGGAACTATGTCGTCAGCAACAGAAGGTTAGCCTTGATTCTGTTGGTAGAACGAGAGAATAGGATATCTCCAAGTTACAGAGAAAAAAATGATCCATCAACAATTATCTCAGGAGAGAGGAGATAGTTCCTGTAGGCTAGGTCTTCAGATTTGCTTGTGGAGAGAGGATCACTTTATTTACAAAAAGCATTTCCAGGGTAAAAAAGGTAACTTCGTATATAACAACCCCTTCTCACAAACAAGTCAAAATGATATCTGTCAAGTTAAGGATGATGATATAAATATGCAAGGAAATTTTTCCATAGTATACAATTTGATTTTCAATTTATTTGAAGAATTTACAAAGGCTTTGTTGTATGTATTTAGAGTTTCAAATGAATCCAAACTTTGGTCCTAGTAAAAGCAAGTGTAGGACACATATCACATTTTTTTTGAGACAGGGTTTCTCTGTGTAATTTTGGAGCCTATCCTGGCACTTGCTCTGGAGACTAGGCTTTTCTCAAACACATGGAGATCCACCCTTCTCTGCCTCCCTAGTACTGGGATTAAAGTCATGCAACACCAACACCTGGCCATATACCACAATTCTTATGGCCAAACTGAATGATGATTTTTCTGGTTGTATTAGGAACTTGGCAATGTACAATTATAGCTGTGTGAAGCAGGACAAGCAAAATTGTCTAGAATACAAGAAGTCATAGGCTCACACATCAGCAATGCCATAGCTGTATTTGGGTGTTGAGATCTGTATCAAAACAGTAAGAATAACTGGCACAAATATGTGAAGGACATACTCATGCATAAACTTAATTCTGGGTCAACCAGTTGTATCTGAGATCCTGATTAACATTATATAGCCATAATATCATAAAGTTAAATACAATAGTCCTAACATCATTATTGTTTGATAATTATTGTTCAACTTTACTGAGAGATGCTGTCATGTGATTCAGGATGGCCTTTGACTCCTGATCACAATTCACTGCTCCAAAACCTCATTGCTAGCATCACAGACCTCTTGCAACTTGCCTGCTAAAATCAGAGTGTAAACACTGAAGTGGACACACATCCACACACACACATCCACACACACACACACACACACACACACACACACACACACACACACACACACCATATTTTCTTACTTTATGAGAGCCCTAACTAATAAGATATCTTTTTTTTAACCTTAAAACCATGCTTCCCCTATTTAATGTATACCAAAAGAGCTCTTAAGAGAGAAAAAAAAACAAACAAATAGGGTTTGGAGACCCCAATATAATTAATTGAATATATTTCCAAAGTTCCAATTTGCAAGAAATTATTGAAGCTGACGATGTGGTGCATGTTTATAGTATTATGTATTCAACTCTTCTCTTATGGAATATTGAAACATTTCACAAAGTGAACCTTGACCTCTCTTTCCCTAATTATATACAGATAACTAGCAGAATCCAGCATGAAATTACAGAAGCAGAGGACTGAATCTCAGAAAGGGACTGACCCATCTGACACAATGAACAGAAGGAAACTGGCAAGTTTGGCTCTGGGTAGTGGAATACCAGGAAAGGCTGATTGTGGGAATTAACACACTGATTGTGGGAATTAACTGATTGTGGGAATTAACACACTGAGGATCCAATTGAAGACTGAATTTCATTGAGTCTACCAGAACCAAGATAAATGATAATTAGATATTTATTAGGGAATCACTTACGTAAATAAAGGCAGAGCTCTTTCTATTTTAGAACATGCTGACTCTTCCCTTCAGATGCTCTAACCTCAAACAGAGGGAGTAACTGAGAACCTCTACTTTATATGGGGTCAAAACTAAACACCTGAAGTCATACACACAGGGTGTGATTATTTGTAGTAGGCAGAAACTGGAACCAGCCTAGCTGCCCTTCAACTGAAGAATGGATAGAGAATATGTGGTATATTCCAAAAATGGAGTACTACTCAGCAGAAAAATAATGGAATCTTGAAATTTGCAGGAAAATGGATGGAACTAGAAGAAATAATTCTGAGCGAGGTAACCTAATTACAAAAAGACAAACATGGTATGTACTCACTCATATGTGGATTTTAGACATAGAATAAAGGATTACCAGTGTACAAACCACACTGCCAAAGAAGCGAATAAACAAGGAGGACCCTAAGAGACATACATTATGCCCTGGAGAAGAGGAAAGGGGCAAGATCTCCTGAACAAATTGGGAGCATGGGAAGTGGGGAGGGTCCTAGAGAATGAGAAGGTGAGAAGAGGAGGGATGCAGAGGACATTAAGGAACAAAAAGTTTGTGTCAGGGGAAAAATAGAAGAAAACAAGAAAAGAGATACCATAATAGAAGGAGACATTTAAGTTTACAGAGAAATCAGGCACTAGGGAAAGGTCTGGGGATCTACAAAGTTGACACCAACTAAAAATCTAAGCAACAGAGGAAAGGCTGATGGAGGCTTTTCAATGGACTGCCACCCTCCACCAACTTTTGGAGCACTGTGACTGGTTCTCTAACTTGAACTCAGGGCTTCTTCCTTGATATTATTGGGTTCTATACTAGGTTTTTTTCTTGTTTTCCTCTGTCAATGGGGTCATTTTAGTGAAGTCTACTCTATCATGGGAAGCCTCTGATATTGTTCCTCTGACACAATGCTGGAGCATGCCCCTCAAGTCAGCCTAAGGTGATAGAAAATTTACAGCCCCCTCTTTCACTTTCCTTGAGCAGTTTTATCTGTTACATTCCAGGAATAGCCAGTCAATTGCTTTATTATTACCAACCATGTCTTGAAGCTTAAGGTGTTAGATACAATCAAATATAAGGTCTTTTGACCATAATTGTATGTTTGTTTCTTTCCTTTTGTTTGAGACAGAGTGTAGGGTAGCTCAAGCTGGCCTCAAAACCACCATTTAGCTAAGGATGCCCTTGACTAACATCGGACATGCTATCCTTCTGTCCCCAATTTTCCAAGTGCTTGCAACAACAAAAAGCTTGGGTGGAGGGGCTTATGAAAGTTTTATCCCTAGCAGAGGAACTATTGGCAATTGATGATGGCTGGGGGATATGGAGAGTCAATTTTCTCCAGGGCATGGACCCCAAGAAGATACCTATGCTCCAGTAGATTGCCCTGCCCCCATTTGACAGAAATTGCTGGCTGTGCTTAGCATTAGGTAGTCAGTGCCCTTTAGCAGTCCCCATGTACAAGGACTCGTTGATACCCATCAAATGGTTCCCTGCTGAAAAATAATTGTCATATCAGCATTCCTTTTAGAGTTCAACCTACAAGTTTTAATTATTCATTGTGCTTCTATAAACATTTCAAGAATGATAGTTTTGGTAGAGTTCTAGGTCACGTTTCCTTTACCTCTTGTTTCTCAGTGATTAATATGTCCACAGCTCTCAGTGCCAGAGCAGTGAAGATTCTTTTTTGTAGAAATGGGTTAGCATACTCCATGCTGACAGCCAATTGGAGAGGGATATGTGTCCTGACCCCCCTCCTCCCAGATATAGACATTTTACCCTGGGACCAGCCAGTACCTATACCTAGCATGGTATATCTCATCCCCAGATATAAGTGGGGTGTTCCATTCATTCCCCTATTGGTAAGTCTTGGTGTGGTGGGAGCTCTAGACACCGGCTCCACTTCCATGGAAGTAGTGTTAAAGAACTATTCTCAATTGTTAAAACAACTTGCTGATGATATACAGTTTATAGATCCATCCTGGATCTACAAGATCTGGTAGACTTTAATAGAGGTAGTCCTACAAAATAGGAGAGGTCTAGACTTACTTCATTCAAGGAAGGCATTTGCTTGAAATTACGGGAGATATGCTGCTTCTATGCTAACAAATCGGGCATTGATCTAGATCTAATCAAAAACTACCAAGAAGATGTTGAAAAACACCATAGAGAACTGTTCGACCAACCTATTTTGAGTGCCTGGAATGGATTGCTTTCCTATCATCTTTCAATGTTAGAACCTTTGGTTGTCCTATTAATTTTTCTATCACTAGGACCTTTTGTCCTTGATAAATTGATGGCCTTCATTGAGACTCAGATAGATGCTATCAAAATGCAGCCTATACAAGTGCACTACATATGCCTTCATTTGGGCAAAATGAGAGAAAGATGTGATGAACTATAATCATAAGTCTTATGAACAAGTCATCTGCAAGATTATTGAGTTAATTCCTTCCTTGGTGAGCTGGGCTGGATATCCAATGTTGGCAACAGAGGGAGGGCTGAGAGTGTTTGTTCGAGACAGCACTCTAAGACAGGAATGGCCATCATGCAATGCAATCTATAATGACAGGTAGGGTTGTCCATACTATTTAACCCACGATTCTCACTGACCTATGTCAGGCACTGTCCCTTCAAGGATATCCCAACTGATGTCCCTCTAATTACATTAAAGAAAAGGGGGGCCTGCAGAGGACCCTGAATTTAGATACCATAGTAATTGCCATCTTGTGCCTTCTATTCTTGTTTTAGGAAATAACATATAATTAAGTTTTGGGATAATCACATCTGCTTATCCCCTTGCAAACCATATGCCCACGTCTGCTCTTGGGAGAGCCTGATCTGCAGCCTTAACTCTGTCTGGCTGATGTCCACCTTCCCCCACATCCTGCTTGGCTGGGAGTCTCCCAATCCCAGTCTTATATCCTGGCAACAAATCTTGAAGGTGGCTAGCCACCTCCTCCCCTTACTGATTCCTTTAATCTACTTAAGACCTCCTTGATTTTTTAATAAATGAAACTTGATCAGGATAGTGTCTTGTATCCATCTCTAGAATCACTTGCACTTTCCATTTTCATGCCCTCTCTCAGAGTCCCCATTGACTGACCCCATGGGATGGGGCATTTCTTCACTGTATATAAAAGAGCGTTTAACAGGCCAATACTGATTGAACACTCTGCTTTCCTACCTCCTGTGAACACCTTCATTTGAGCTTATACTTCCAATTCCAAAGTATAACCTCAAAATTCCAAGAAACACAAATTAGCTGGAAGCCCTAGTGACTAAAATATGAGGGACACAGATACTTTCCTACCAGGCAAGTCATGGCCATCACACTCTCTGAAAATACATAGAAAACAGAGGCCAATAGACAAAAAACCTACCCAACAAGGACAAAACCAGAATTCAGCACCCAAGCATATAAGATTTCCAGTCGCAGATGTCTAGACACCAGCATAAAAACACAATCAATAATAGACAGGGCACTTTGTATGTGCAAAACCCAAGTCAATAGCAGATCACAAATAATCCAACATAGGTGAGGCACAAGGAGTAGACCTTAAACAGGCCACAAGATCCAGCAATTCCACTCTTAGGCATATACCCAAATGAAGCACATTCATACAACAAGTACATATATTCAACGATGTTCATAGCAGCACTATTTGTAATAGCCAGAAACTGGAAGCAGCCTAGATGCCCCTCAACTGAAGAATGGATAGAGAAAATGTGGTACATTTACACAATGAAGTGAAGTAACCTAATCACAAATGGACAAACATGGTATGTACTCACTTATATGAAGATTTTAAACATAGAGTAAGGATTACCAGCCTACAATCCACACTGCCAAAAAAGCTAATAAACTTGGAGGTCCCTAAGAGAGACAAACATGGTCCCCTGGAGAAGGGGAGAGGTTCAAGATTTGCTGAGCAAATCGGGAGCTCGGCAAGAGGGGGGAGGGAGATAGAAGAATGAGAAGGGGAGAGGAAGTGTGATGCTGAGGACATGAGGGAGCAGAAAATAGGGGTCAAGGGAAGAATACACAATAACAAGATTGGGGATATTATAATAGAGGGAGACATTTTTGGTTTACAGAAAAATCAGGCACTAGGGAAATGTCTGGAGATCTACAAAGATGACACCAGATAACTATATCTGCAATGGAGGAGAGGCTACCTTAAATCACTCCCCTGATTATGAGATTGATGACTGACTTATATGCCTTCATGCAGCAGCTGGTGGAGGTAGAAGCAGATACCAATAACTATTCACCGACCTTAACTGGAGCCCAGATGCAGAGAGGGACCAGTGAAGAGCATAGAGGTCCAGACTACGCTGGTGAAACACACAGAAACAGCTAACCCGAATATACGGGAACTCTTGCTCCCCAGTCTGATAGCAGGAAAACCAGCATGGGACTGATCCAGACCCAAGGAACATGGGTTTCTGTGAGGAAACCTCAGAAATCTATGGGACCTCCTGTAGAAGCCTAGTATTTATCCCTAGCATAGGTGTGGTCTTTGGGAGCCCAGTCCATATAGAGGAATACCACTTGAGCCGAGACACATGGGGGTTGGCCTAGGCTCTACCTCAAAGGAAACAAAAGACTCTGTTGACACCCTATGGAAGGCCTCACCATCCAGACGGAGCAGAAAATATATGTGACAGATAAGGTTTTAGTTGGGGAGGGGGGCAGGTAGGGCAGGACAGGTGGGAGAAGGGAAATGGGATTGTCATGTAAAACAATCCTGTTTCCAATTCAAATGTAAAAACATTGGAAAAACAAGACTTCAAAGGGACAATTTATATAGTGTATTATAATAGGATCAAGCAAAACTAATGTGTCAGAATTAGACAAAACAAGTAAACAGAAGAAAGAGTCTAAGAGAAGGCATAAGAATCAGAGATCCAATTATTTGTACACTCAGAAATCTCACAGAAACAAACTGTAAGTTGATGTCCTAGTGCAGAACTCTGCTGGCTTATGCATGATGGTGTGTGTGAGGGAAGGTAGGGAGAAACTACATGGAAAGGAGGGAGAACTTTAATTAACATATAGTATGTGAGAAAAATATTTTCAATAAAACAAAAGAAAATGTATAATCAATATTTTAATAAAAATTGTAGAACTATAATTGAAAAAAGAATTAAGAAGTTGAAAACACTAAGGAAGAAATGGATACATAGTTCAAAGAATATGTTACATCTAAAAAATTCCTGATATGAAACTTCAAGGAAGTGGGATAATCTATAAAGACCAAACAAAAGAATAATTGGACTAGTAGAAGGAAAATAAGCCTAGAACTCAAAGCCTAGAAAATATTTTGAAAAACATCATTTTTCCTGATAAAATAAAAGATGCCTGTAAAGGTACAAAAAGCATACAAGAATACCTTCTTAGTATTCCTGTTGCTGTAAAGACACCACATGAGCATGGCGACTCTTATAAAGAAAAACATTAAATTGGTGTGGCTTAAAGTTTCAGATATTTAGTCCATTATTGTCATGGTGGGACTTGGTGTCATACAGGCAGACAGGGTTCTGGAGAGGGATGTGAAAGTTCTGCTTCTTCATCCACAGTCAACAAGAATTGAACCATCTCACTGGGTGTAGCTTAAGCATAGAAACCTCAAAGTTTATCCAAATGGTGGCACATTTCCTCCACATGTCCACACCTACTCTATCAAAGCCACAAGTGCTAAAACTGCTATTTGCTTTGGAGGCTATTTTCTTTCAAACCAACACAAACACCAAATAGATTTGTCCAAAAAGGAAATCCATTTACAACATAGTGATGAAGAGAAAAGATGTAAAGAGTAAAGGAAGAATATTAAGAGTGAGAGGGGAAGATGAAGTAATACATAAAGGCAGACCTGTTAGAATTATTCAATGGGTTTCTCGATGGACAATCTATAAGTCAGAAAATCCTGGAAACATATTTTGTAGACTGTAAGACACCATAGATGCCAGCCTAGACTACTATAGCCAGCAAAACTTTAAATCATCACAGATAGAGAAAATAAGATATTTTATGATGAATTCAAAATTAATGATATTTATGTAGAAATCCAGCCCTAATAAAGGAGGTGGAAGGAAAACTGTAAACAAAGAAGGTAAAACATAACCATGAAAATACAGGGAATAAATAATCTGAGAACCACAAGACTAAAAGAAAGGTAGCATGCATACACACACACCACCAGCAACAACAAAAAAAAACAATCACCACCCCCACCACCAACTAAACAAAAGAAGCAAGAGTTATGATTCATGACTATTTCTAAATGTCAGTGGACTCAGTTACCCAATAAGAAAACACAAACTAACAGAATGGATGCAACAAAAGTGGCTATTCTTCTGTTACATCAAATAAACACAGCACAACATCCTGGATAGACATCTCAGTGGGGTAAAAATATTAGAAAACATATTCCAAACAACAGAACCTAATAGGTAAATTTGTTTAGCCATTTTTGACAATTAACAAAATAGATTTCAAAACAAAATTAATCAGAAGATATAGAGAAGGACATTACATCCACAACCAAGGAAAAATTTACCAACAGGACATTTCAAATCTTAAAATTTGTGCCCTCAATAAAAGGACACCCAAGTTTGTAAAAAAAAAAAACACACTTCTACAGTTTAAATCACATACTTTCCCTCATTCAATGGTAGTGTGGAGACTTCAATATTCCTTTCTGACCAATAGACACGTCATTCAAACTGAAACCAATCAGATAAATAATGGAGCTAAGAGACAGAAAAAGTGGCCTTGAAAGATATTTACAGAATGTATCATGCTAAGACAAAAAATATTCTTTATTCTCAGCACTATATGGAACACTCTCTAAAATTGACTTCTACTAAGACACAAAACAAGACCCAACAGATACAGAAAAAGTGAATTGACAACCTGCATCATATCAAACCACCATGGATTAAAACTGGGTATCAACAACAGAAACAATTAGATTACAAACATACCTAAACTGAATAACTCTAAAATTAATGAAAAAATTGGGTCATGAAAGATATGAAGTAAAAAAATAAGTATTTTCCACAATTGAATTATAATAAATGCACAAAATACACACAATTTGAACACAAAGAAAGTCATCAGAAGGGGCAAGTTCCCAGCAATACTTTTCTACATAAAAAACTAAAACAAAGGCTGCAGTACCAGTACTGCCTACATCCACCCAAACAGATAAGCCAGGGGCTGTTTCCCTCAAGGTTGCACTGCCCTGATCAGGGACACCTGAAGCCAAGGGACTCACCAGATCCAAACTCATGGTCATTCATCACAGCCAGATACTGCCAAGGCCCCAGTACCAGTCTTGCCTCTATACATGAGAAAAGATCAGACATGAAAGTATTGGAACTGTTTACATCTACAAGAAGGGAAACTGGTTCTCGTACCCACCAGGAGAGGAAGAGATACCTGCTACACCCACTGGAAGAAAGGATGGGGAGGAGACAATATAAAAGCACGTTCAACAACAGAAAATACCAATATGACACTACCGGAGAGTAGTGAGCCAACATCAGAAAGACCTGAACACCAAAGTGAAGATGAAGCAGAAGAGAATGACCTTAAAAACATCTTCATGAAAATGATAGAGGGCCTCAAAAAGTATATGAGAAAATCCCTTAAAGAAAGGTAAGAAAAACCAACCAAAAATAGAAGACATCAACAAATCTTTCAATGAAGCAGTTCAAGACCTAAAAACTGAAATAGAGAAAATAAAGAAAGCACAATCTAAGAGAATACTGGAAACAGAAAAGCTGGGTAAATGACCAGGAACTACAAATTCAAGCATAACCAAGAGAATACAAGAGAGGGAAGAGAGAAACTCAGGAGTTGAAGATACATTAGGAGAAATAGACTCATCAAGTGAAGAAACTCTTAAGTCCAACATATCCTTAACACAAAAGATCCAGGAAATATAGGACACAATGAATAGACCAAACTTAAGGATAATAGGTATAGAAGAAGGTGAAGAAATCCAACCCAATGGTGCAGAAAACATATTCAACAAAATCATAGAAGAAAACTTTCCCAACCTAAAGAAAGACATGCCAATGAAATTACAAGAATCTTACAGAACACCAAAAAGACTGGACCAAAAAACAATGTCTCCTTGCCACATAATAATCAAAATCCTAAACATACAAATTAAAGAGAAAATATTAAGAACTGCAAAGGAAAAACATGAAGTAACATATAAAGACAAACCTAAGAGAATTACACCTGACTTTTGCATGGAAACTCTGAAAGCCAGAAGGTCCTGGATAGATATTCTACCTACAATAAGAGACCACAGATACCAGCACAGAAGTCAAAATTTCACTATTTTCAGATGATATGATAGCCTGCCTAACTGACCATAAAAATTCTACCAGGCAACTTATACAACTGAAAAATACCTTCAGTAAAGTGGCAGGATATGAGATTAACTCAAAAAAAATCAGTAGCGCTAGTATATACAGATGATACATTTGTGGAGAAAGAAATCAGAGAAATATCACCCTTAATCATTGCCACAAACAACTTAAAATGCCTTCGGGTAATTCTCACTAAAAAAAGTGAAAGACTTATGCCATAAGAATTTTGAGTCTCTAAAGAAAGAAATTATATAAGATACCAGAAAATGTGAGGATCCCCCATGTTTTTGCATAGGTAGTATCAACATAGTAAAAATAGCAATCTTGCCAAAAGCAATCTACACATTCAATGCAATGCCCCTCAAAATCACAGCACAATATCTTACAGACATTGAAAGAACAATTCTCAAACTTCTGCCTGCTTGCTCTGGGAATTCCCACCCTGGGTTCTGCAGGCATACTAAATCGACCCCTGAGGACCAAGCGACCCTGACTTTTCTGAGATTTCTGGGCTAATCCTGGGTGCAGGCTGTGGAGAATGCAGATTGCAGAGTGCAGAGTGCAAAGTGAAGATGTTCCCTGCCTTGTGCCCAATTTCCACCTGCCTACACTGGGCACTATTGCCCCAGAGTAGGTAGGCAGATTGAATTGGACTTTGAGGACCAAGCAACCCAGAGTCTTCTGACATGTCCTGCTCTCACCCACTTGGAGAGCAAGTGCCTCAGACGTGCCTATACCTACCTTGATACCCATCAAAGTGTCAGAGACAATTACACCCACTTTCAGAGAACCTTGGAACTATACACACTGGGAAAGGAAGAGACACCACCTGCACACACTGAAAGAAGAGATAGGAAGATGACAATATGAGAACACTTCCAACAACAGGAAAACCAATGACAACACCAGTGTCTAGGGACTCTAGAGCAGCAAGACCTGAACATCCAAACACAGATGAAGCAGAAGATTGCAACCTTAAAAACAACTTCATGCAGATGACAGAGACCCTAAGAGAGGAAATCAGAAAATCCTTCAAAGAAGTGGAAGGAAAAGACAAACCAAAAGATGCAGGAAATCAAGGAAAGCCAAGGAAATATAATTAAACAGCAGAAAGAAACAATTCTGGACATGAAAACTGAAACAGAGAAAATAAAAAAAACACAAACTGAGGGAATGGTGAAAGTGGAAAAGTTGAGTAAACAATGAGGAAACACAGAAGCAAGCATAACCAACAGAATACAAGAGATAGAAGACAGAATCATAGACAACGAAGATAAAATAGAGGAAATAAATTCATCAAGCAAAGAAAATCTTAAGTCCAACAAACCCTTAATACAAGATATCGAGGATATAAGGGACTTTGTGAAAAGAACAAACTTAAGGATAGTAGGTAAAGAAAATTTGAAGAAACCCATATCAATGGAGCAGAAAAACATCTTCAACAAAATCATAGAAGAAGACTTTGCCATCCTAAAGAAAGACATGCCAATGAAATTACAAGATGCCTAGAGAATACCAAGTAGAGTGTACCACAAAAGAAAGTCCCCTTGTCAATTATTAATCAAAACACCAAATGTACAGAATAAAGAAAGAATATTAAGAGCAGCAAAGGAAAAATGCCAAGTAACATGTAAAGAAGGCCTACTAGAATTATACCCAACATCTCAATGGAAACTTTGAAAGCCAGAAGGTCCTGGATAGATGTCCTACAAACAATAAGGGAACATGGATGCCAACTCAGACTACTATACCCAGCAAAGCTTTCAATCACTGTAAATGGAGAAAACAAAATATTCCACAACAAAACCAGATTTAAACAATATGTAACCACTAATCAAGCACCACAGAAAGTACAGGAAGAAAAACTCCAACCAGCAAAAATAATTACACTCACAAAAACATAGGCAATAGATAATCCCACTTTATGAAACCCCAAAATGAAAAGCAGGGTAAACACACATACAATCCCACTACCAACAACAAATCAAAACCAAACAAGAATGAGCTCTCAGTGGACCTCAATTTCCCTCAATTTTAATGGCCTCAAAAAGAAATTTCAATTCTAAACCTCTATGAACCAAAAAAGGCAACAACATTCATAATAGAAACATTATTAAAACTCAAATCACAAATAAGACCTCACACAGTTATAGTGGGCGACTTCAACATCCCAATCTCACCACTGGAGAGAACCACCAGACAGAACCCAAAAAAGAAAAGGAAGTAACAGAAGTTACGACACAATTGGGATTAAAAAATATCTATAGAACTTTCCATCCAAACACAAAAAAATGTACCTTCTTTTCAGCATCTCATGGAACCTTCTCTAAAATCGACTACATACTCAGCAACATAGCAAACCTCAAAAGGTACAAATGAATTGGAATAACACCCTGTGTCTTATCATACCACCATGCCTTAAAGTAAGAATTCAAACGCAGCCAAAATTGCAGATAACCTGCCAAACCATGGAAATTGAACAAGATCCAATCGCCCCATTCCTGAGTCAAGTAAGATGTAAAGAAAGAAATTAAAGACTTCCTAGAATTCAATGAAATTGAAGACACAAAATACCTAAACTTTTGGTATATTTGAAAGAAGTACTAAGAGAAAAGTTATAGCTCTAAGTGTTCACATGGAGAAACTAGAGAATAGTCACACCAGAGAGTTGACATCACAGCCGAAGGCTGTAGAATAAATAGAAGCAAATACACCTCAGATCAGTAGACACCATGATATAATGAAACTGAGGGCAAAAGTCAATAAAGTTGAAACAAAGACAGAAATTCAAAAAAATCAACATTACAAACAGTTGGTACTTTGAGAAAATCAACAAGATAAAACTTTATACAAACTAACCAAAAGACAGAAAGTGAACATGCAAATTAATGAAATCAGAAATGAAAAGGGGGATATAACAATGGCAACTAAGGAAATCTAATGAATTTTCAGGTCATACTTTGAAAATCTGTACTCCAAAAAATTGGAAAATTTGAAGGTAATGGACAATTTTCTGGACAGATATCACTTACCAAAATTAAATCAATAATGGATAAGCAACTTAAACAGACCAATAACTTCTAAGGAAATAGAAGCAGTTATCAGAAGTCTCCCAACCTAACAAAAGCCCAGGGACAGATGCCTTCAGGGCAGAATTCTACCAGACATTCAAAGAAGTGCTCATACCAATACTTCTCAAATTGTTCCAAACAAGAGAAGCAGAAGGTCCATAGCCAAACTCCTTTTATGAGACAACAATTACCTGGGTACCCAAGACACACATAGTCACAACAAAGAAAGAGGACTACAGACCAATATCCTTCATGAACTTAGATACAAAAATACTCAATAAAATACTGGGAAAACGAATCCAAGAACATATCAGAAAAATCATCCACCATGATCAAGTAGGCTTTATCCCAGGGATACAGGGTTGTTTCAACATTTGAAAATCTATCAATGTAATCCACCATATAAACTAATTGAACCAGGAAAACAACATGATCATCTTACTAGATGCTGAAAAAGCCTTTGACAAAATCCACCATCCCTACCTGATAAAGGTCCTGCACAGATCAGGAATAGCAGGAACATACCTGAACATAAAGAAAAACAATATACAGTAAGCCAACAGCCAACATCAAAGTAAATGGAGAGATATTCAAAGCTATTCCTCTAAAATCAGGAACATGACAAGGCTGTCCACCCTCTGCATATCTCTTGAAAATTGTCCTTGAAGTTCTAGCTAGAACAATAAGATAACAATGGAGATCAAGTGGATAGAAATTGGAATGGCACAAATCAAGACTTCACTGTTTGCACATGATATGGTACTCTAAGTAAGTGACCCAATAACTCTACCAGGAAACTCCTACACTCCATACACACTTTCAGCAAAGTGACAGGATACAAGATTAACTAAAAAAATCAGTAACCCTACTATATATACAGATGATAAATGGGCTGAGAAAGATATCAGAGAAACATCTCACTTTACAATTGTCATAAACAACACAAAATACCTTGGGGTAACCCTACCCAAAATGTAAAAGACCTGCACCGTAAGAATTTGAATCTTTCAGGAAAGAAATTAAAGAAGATATCAGATAATGTAGGATCTCTCATTAATCATTCTCCTGAAGTTCTTTCTCTTAATTTCATTGAGCTGTTTTGCTGTGTCTCTTTAAACTCCCTGAATTCCTTTTTGATTTTTGTTTATCCTCTTAAATTCTCAGCCCCAGGTTTCATTTAGGCAGTTCACATTGTCTAACATTTCTACAGGACTAGCACGTCTTCAAGGATAGATAGGGGCTTGTCATTTCATACTGTTTGAAGTTTCTCAATGAAATCTGGGCATGTGGGCTTCTGATAAGGACAGAACAAATTGGGGCCAGAAGGAAGTAGATGAAGGTAGGTTAATCCTAGAAGTTGGAAATGGGCCCATGTGGAATGAATTTAGGTTGATAGTGGGGACTGGGTTAGTCTTCCCTTGTTCTTTATGACCCCAAATGGAGTAGATATGATAGTGTGCAGATTTTAGACATAGCATGCTAGGAGACTTTATTTAGGGGCAGAGCAGTTTTTGGGAGAAGTGTAGAGATCGGTTGTAGCTCAGGTATTTGTGGACACACTATTCAAGGCACTGGATGTGGGACTTGGATCAGATCATCTTGGTTTAAAAGGGTCTGTGCATGGAAGAATCAGTTAGAGTCATTGGGATAGATCCTGGAGAAAGATATGAAGGTATATTTGAAAAGTCTCTTGTTTTTATTTTATTTTATTTTTAACTTTCATCATCACAGTTTGTTTTGATGTCTAATGAACAAGCTTCTAAAACATCAACCTGTTTAATTTTATGTTGATGTGTGTGCATGCCTGCTTGCTAGCACTCTCACTAGACAATATGCTTGAATGAGTAGATAGTGTGCTGTGGTGCATTGTACTGTTCACATGTGTATGCAGTGTCTTGCAAAAGTCATAAGAGGGATCTGATCATCATCTGGAGTTACAGAAAGTTGTGAGCTGACAACTGGGTGTTTAGAAACAACACTAGGTTGTCTGCAAGACAATAATTGCTCTTGACAGGTGAGACATCTCTCCAGTGTCTGTGATTTATTGCAGCAACCAGAAAAATAGAAGGTGACTCTATGGGCCTGTGAAAATTATGTCATATTCTGTAATTTTAGTACATATTCATAACTTCAGTCAAACTAGTTGTCAGGATATAGATTAAATTCACACAGTTCTTTCAGTTCAAATGGTGAGTGAATCTACAATTCTGTAACTGCTTAATGTGTGAGCTTCAGTTGTTTGCTTAATTCTGGGTGCCTGAGTCTTAGGAGATACCACATTAAGAATGGTCACAATACTTAAGGGAAGATAAAGTGGCAGAAAATCAATGATAGAAATGGTGATAAGGCTTTGTGATAGTCCATCAGCATCTCCTGTACTCTGACTTCGCCAAGACACTTCTCTCTCATCTTGTATGGAAAACCCAACCAGCATCAACCAACCCAAACAGCACCTGGTCACCTCGGTGGCAATATGTTACAGAAGTAAATGAGACTTCCTTTTTTTAGGAAGACACTTATGAGGTCCACATGACACACTAGATCATGTGGATACTCTTTTTAACATTATTGGCATAAATGTAATTATCAGAGAGACACCTGGTTCCAGGTCTTGGGTCTTTTACACAAAGAGACATATGGAAGATTTTTTGGTAATTTGAGCAGTTCATGTTTAATAAACTAGCAATGTTTAGCTTCTAAGAGTGTCCCCAAATTGGACCACTCATGGAAGACAGAGAATGAAGGGCATGGGAAATGGAGAGTTGCAACATGGGGAACATTTATTTAGATGAAAGACTACAGGGGAGAATGCTTATTAATGTTGTTTGGACATGAGGGAATGCTAGTTTTTCACTAGCTATTTTTTCACTAGATCCTGGAGTAGGCAACACCAAGAGTGTAGATGGGAATATTCAGTGGCCACACCTACATTATGAAGTACACCCTGGAGTAGCAAACCCCATTCTGACCTCATTTGCCCCACCCATTTTCTGCACATTTACTGGGCACTGACTGCTCTGGTTAGTTGTACCTGGAGGGTCAGGAGGATCAAGGCAGGTGGTCTCTTACTGGAGGAACCCTGCTTCTTTACTCCACATCTCAGGTAGGTTTCCTGTGAGATGAAATCTGAACAAGTTTAACATGGGTAGGTAAAGGGTAAGTAGTCTATATGGTCCAAACCAAGTTCTTGTACCATTCAGGTCTGTTCAGAGATATGCAAGTCTTAGAAATATGCTCTTGTCTGAACCCTCATTGGGTAATTCTCCCCCATGGAGCTCAGAAAGTGCACCCATCTTATGTATGACTGAATTTTGAGCAACTATTTTTGAGTGAAACAGTACTCTTCTAACTTACACAGAAATCAGAATCACCATGTGTTGTTTTCCTCCATCAGCAGTAATGCCACATAGCCTCTGTCTGAGGGCCTACTTTACTACTCTCTCTGGAAAAAAACCATAATCTCCAGAAATATAGAGATCCCTCTCAAGGTTCCTCACTATAGTATCCCCAGTGAATTCAGTTTGGAAGCCCCAGATTGGTGCATCTTAAAATACCCCATGTTCCTTCAGGAAGAATGAGTCCTATAGGCTTGGAGATAGATGCCAGCTTTCTTCAATCAAGTACTTCTGAAATTATCTCAGTCCGTTATTACTAAAAGCAGGAAATCCAAATCTGTAATTACTGAAAGCAGCAGTCCACATCTTTTCTTTGCAGCAGTGATGCACACCCCTAACCCTGAATACTGAAAATCACCAGTCAGGAGACCTTAACACAGATATGACACTCATCTCTCCCCTTTTGTCTCAGAGCTCCTCCCCATACATACAAAAATAGAACCACACATGAAGCAGGATGCTGTAGCACAAGACTGTACTCTAAGATACTCTGGAAGCCCCAAAAGCAGACAACTCTAGAACCATATTTCATGGTCAAATTGGGGAGGATATAAGGGACAACTTGTCTCAAACAGAAAAAGGAACCCACAACTGCATTGATAAATCAAGCTACCAGAGAACACCTATAAAAGGTATACTTTACTGTAAACTGAAAGTTTTAAAGTTTTGACATTTATAATTTATAATGTATTCAACTTATAAATATATTCTCATCCTATTCTCCCCCCTCCCAAGTTGTTTATATCGTCTCCTGCTCCCTATCGACCCAACTTTTAAGTTCTTGTACAGAAACAACCCAAAAACTAAATACAACAACAAAATATGCCAAACTTAGTAAACAAAATACAGCATCACTGTGGTGATTTTCATAAGAATGATACCAGTAGGCTCATATATTTGAATTCTTGGTCATGGGAGAGTGGCAGTATTTGAAAGGGTTAGCAGATTTGGCCTTCTAGGAGAAAGTATGTACCTGAGGATGGGCTTTGAGTTTTCTAACGCCTAAACTAGTGTCTCTATGTTTTTCTGCTGCATGCAATCCAATTGGAGAAATCTCAACTACCTCCCTGGCTCCATGTCTCCCTGCATGCCACTATGCTCCCCGCCATGGGGACAATGGAATAAACCTCTGAACCAGTAATCTAGCCCAATTAAATGTTTTTTATCAGAGTTTCCATGGAAATGGTGTCTAATCATAGCAATAGAACACCGAGTAAAACAGAAGTTGGTACTAGGAGTGGGATATTGACGTGACAGTCTGACCATGCTGCTAGTTGGCAAAATGTAGAATTTGGACTTTGGATTAGGAAAGAGGCTGAATACTATACTTGGGACTTAGGGGCCATAGTGTTAGGAATGTGGAAGAGAGTGTTGTGGAGAACAATGTTGAATTTTTGATTGCCTGGCTCAAGATATTTCAGAGGAGAATGTTAATATCACACCATATTTTAATATTCAACACCAATAACAATAATATAAGACAAAAAGAAAAGAAGAACTTTAAACACAGAAAAGCACACACACACACACACACACATTAAAACAAACAAACAAACAAAACTTTGCATCTATGATTTTTTGGACAACTGTCCCTAGCATGCTATCTGTCCTGGAGTGATTAATAGACCCACTGTCAGTCCATTGGATAAAACTGATTTTCCCTCTCCCAGCAGGTATAATTGACAGTTCCCTTGTAAACCTTCAACCTAGTGTCTAGGTTTAGATTCATCCATTTTATAAATACACCAAAATGCAATAAGATAACCCAAAGCTAACACATTGAAGTCAGCCAAGACAAACAGAAGGAAAAGAGCACAAGAGAGGGCATTAGCGCCAGAGACACACTAATTCACATTCTTGTGAATACCATAAAACACTAAAATGGAAGCTATTACAAACACCCAGAGCATCTGGTCCAGATGTATGCGTGTCTTATGCATGTTTCTTCAATCTATGTGATTTTATATGAGTTTTGTTCATGTTGATTTAGAGGTCCTTGTTTTCTAGGTGTCTCCTATGAAATTTTTTTTTCTTTTGGTTTTTCGAGACAGGCTTTCTCTGTGTAGCTTTGGAGCCTATCCTGGCACTCACTCTGGAGACCAGGCTGGCCTTGAACTCACAGAGATCCACCTGCCTCTGCCTCCCCAGTGCTGGGATTAAAGGCGTTTGCCACCAATACCGAGCTGGAATTTATATTTTTTCCACCTCATTTTCCACAGGAATCCCTGATCTCCAAGGCCCCTCACTTACTGTGTAATATCTAGCTGTGTGTCTCAATACTTCTGCCCATCTGCTTAATGTGAAAGATTCTCTAATAGTGGTTGAACAAGGCACTGACTTATGAGTATAGTAAAATATCATTATGAGCAATTTTATCACCAATTTTGTTTGTTTTCCATTCAGATCAGTAGTGTTAGGTTTTACCCTCAATCTCTGCGCTACCTATTCTCAGGTTCTTGGTCACCCAAGCAGTATCTGATACGGTTTTCATCTTGTGGAATGAACCTTAAGACAGATCAGTTATTGGTTGGCTACTCTCACAAGCTTTAATCACCATTGCACTAGCATATCTTGCAGTGTATATAGGCTGAGGAGTATTCCTCTATGTGGAATGGGCTCCCAAAATCCATTATTTTGCAAGGGATAAATACTGAGCTACTACAAGAGGCTGCACAGAGTGTTGAACCCTCCTCACTGACACCCATGTTCAGTGGCTCTGCATCAGCTGGGTTCCCAGCTGAGGTGCATGAGCTCCCCCATGTTCAGGTCAGGGGTTTGTATAGGTTTCTCCAACCTGGTCTTGACCCCTTTGCTCATCGCTCCCCACTCTCTGCAACTGGATTCCAGAGTTCAGATTACTACTTAACTGTGGGTGTCTGCTATTCCTTGCATCAGCTACTGGTTGAAAGCTCTAGGATGGCAAATAAGTTAGTATTCAATCTCACCATAGGGAAAGAGCATTTAAGGTAGCCTCTTGACTATTGGTAAGATTGTTAGTTGTGGTCAACTTTGTAGGTCTCTGGGCATTTCCCTGGTGCCAGGTTTCTTTTAAACCTGTAATGACTCCTTCTATTATGGTATCTCTTGTCTTGCTCTAATCTCTCCCCGCCCCCCGACATGATCTTCCTGCTCCCTCATTTCTTCCTATCCCCTACACTTCTCCCCTGTTCTTTCTCCTACATCCCTCTCCCCTACCCCCACACTCTCAATGAGCTCCAGAATTCTTGTTTTTTATCCCAACTCGGGAGTATCTTGTATGTATCTTTTAGGATTCTCCTTGATTCCTAGCTTCTCTGGAGGTGTGGATTGTAGGCTGGTAATATTTTACCTATGTCTAATATCAATATATGAGTGAGTACATAACATGTTTTTCTTTTTGTCAGCAAACCTGGAGGATGAACATTTCTCTGTTGTTAAGCACTAATCATATATATATATATATATATATATATATATATATATATATATCCTGCTAATTCTTTTTTATACTTAATTTGTTCATTTATGGCATGAGGAATAAAACCTAGGGAGGCACAAATGCCACACAATCCTTTTGCCAGTGAGGTTCATCCACAGCTTCTTTACATATGTCATTTTATTCAGGGTCTCAGTGAGACAGAGGTTACCTTAATGTGTAGTACAATATGACCTCAAACAGGTTTTCATCCTGCCTGATCATCTAAAGACCTGAATTTTCAGGTCAGTAGAACCAGGCCTACAACTTCTTCTTCATTCATTTGCTGCAAACTGTCATACTGTTTAACTGTAGAACACAAGCTCATGTTCTTCCTCTGTAACACAATGTGAACATTATTCTGCTGTCCTCACATCTCTGCCTATTGTAAACCCCTTTGGTACCTCTGTTTCCTTTCTTCAGGAAGAGATATCAAGGAAGTAACTGAGCATCTTGCTGTTTTCCATCCTGAGACAGGCTTAGAGCAGAGATCAGCTATCATGGAGATCACCCCCCCCAACTGCTCACTTCTTTCATGCAGGTCTTTGTACCAGTGAACCTTGCTCTCTGGGAGGTATCACAGCACACTCCATGCCTGTTTCTTTACCTCAAAAAGCTGTGTTCATGAACAAGCATTCTGATTCTTTCTAGAAGCCAAGTCAAATCCGCTTCCCTCCCCTGCCAAGAAGTAGTCATGGAATCCTCTATCAAGGAATCCGATGCTCAATGCCATAAGGGTAAAGGTGAGTGGGAAGGGAATGCAGGATAAGGATAATAATTTCAGTCGAGATGTAGGGGAAGGTCACAGACAACTTCTTCCTTCTATAGTTCAGAACTGAGTAAAAAGGAGTTAATTCACAAGATTATGTGGAAGATCCAGATATAAATTGTAAAACACTGAAAGAGAAAACACAAAACTCTGCTTAATGAGTAAGTGGAAAAAATGTAATATGCTTGGTGGTATATACATTGTGTTACATCCTATCATAAACTTGGGTAGACATACTTCCTTTACATGCAAAATTAAACACACACACACACACACACACACACACACACACACACAGAGAGAGAGAGAGAGAGAGAGAGAGAGAGAGAGAGAGAGAGAGAGAGAGAGAGAGAATGTCGTTTGCTCATTTACTTGTCAGTGGATAAGCACTATACATGATGCAAAGGTGAAAAGTTCAACGGTCCAGATCTCTGTGCATTTGAGGACACAAGAGACAGGATGAGTTTGCTTTCTCTTCTGATGTCACAACCTCCAAGACAGTCAGAATGTACAAAATCTGTCCCACAAGCCTGTGATTCAATAGGAAATCTGGCCAGATCACACGAGTTCTAAGCCTAAGCTCAAATTCCTCCTGGAACACACACACACACAGATTTGGCACTACAGGAAAAGTGTTAATTATACTGGCAAGGACTAACAGCCTTGGGCTAAATGACCTACAATTCATCACAAATTGAACACAATGAAGACTTACCCATTTCTTGTGTGCAAGGAGGTTTTCATTATAACACATGTACAAGTGAAATAGTTCAAATTTTCATGATCTGTTTAATGCTTTGGGGAAAAGAAAAGGAAATGTACTAAAATGGGAGGGAGGCAGTGATGAGGCTTAGCCCAAATTTCATAAACAATCAGGAGATGTCTGAACTGTCACTGGACACTGTGTTTAAATGATTAGAAAGAGAAGGAAAGGCCATGATACAGCTGCTTCATCCCCATGAGTGGACTTAACCTCTCCATTCCATCATTCATTAGCTACAGAAGTTTGGTAAATGGATACAAATACTAAATGGTAAATTCTTCTGAATTGTCACCCTTCTGTAGATGAACATTCTGAACGGACTTGTGGCATGACAGAGGGAAAAGGCCTGGAGGTGAGTTACTCCCACTTCCACAGTTCTGCATCCCCCTTTCCCTTCATTCAAGCCCATGATGTTGAGGTTGGAGGATCTGAAACAGCCCTAGTCCCCATCCCCCAACTCTCATCATCTTTGATTTCTTCTCTTTTCTCTGTATTTCTTCACACACTATTCTCTCTACTTATCACTTCCTTCCTCTTGTTTACATCTTCCTTTAATTCCCTGTATACAGTACACAGAACAGAACATAAGGGTTCTCTCATATTGAGTAGGTGTTCTATAACTGAAGCCACCTCTTGTGTCTTCCTGCTGTCTTCATCAAAATGCCTGAACTAGCATCCACTGAACATTGATATCCATCCATGTTTCTGACACCATATACTTCTTCAGTTGACAAACTAATTGTAGGCCCTGGGCATTGCCTAATGGGGCAGTGCTTGCATTGGTGTGTTTAAATCCTCACCTAAGCTTCCAGTGCCTTGGACAGTGTTGCATATCACACTACTTCCTCATATTGAAGAACAGCTTATAAAGACTAACCTCTGGGATACTTAAGAGAGTGGGTTTGTCAATGTTTCCCCTAATCTCTAGAGGGCAGAAGCATCATATTTTATCAGATTCATAATCATGAGGAGGCTTTTGCATGCAAGTGGTAAACTGCATCTGTGAGTCTCAGAGTCAGTTTCACATAATATGTAATCCATTGTCAAAAGGACTGTAATGGAATCTAAGGGATCTGGGAGTTTGTGGTGAGGCAGGACATAGATGTGGTTCAAATTGTAAAGTATATATCCTGAGAGAGAATATTCAAATGTTTCATTATTGTACTATTTAAATAATATCACCATCTGTGTATGTTGAGGCATGACAATATTATGGTGTCTCTGAGATCTTGAAACCAAGACCTTCCTAAGCTACACAAGGAAATGAAATCTCAGATACACAAACTAACAAGGAACAGTGAATCCAAAAAGCATTCAGAAGGCCAGAAACTGCTGTCTTTCTGCAGAGTGTACATGGATTCTCTACTCCATAGATGAGGAATTTGGAAAAAAAACATAACTTAGGATTAGTGAACAATGAGCCCTATAATGGAACTAGAATTGGTGCCGGTGCCACCTTTCCTAACTGGACAATTACCCAGTCACCATTCTTTTGCTGTGAAGAGACAACATGACCAGAGTGACTTATAACAGAAAGCATTTCATTGGCATTTTGTTTACATGTTCAGAAGATTAATGCATGATCATGGAAGAAGCATGTTGAAAGCAGACAGGATTGTGCATGGGGCAGTATCTGAAAGATCACATCTGCTTTGAAACCTCCAAGCCCCCTCTTAGTGACATAGTATCTCCAGTGAGGCCAAAATTTCCTTTCTTCCTAAACTAGTCACGAACTGGGAACCCATCTTATAGGATTTTTAAAACTATGAAGAGACTTGATCCTCAGGCAACAGAAGCAACTGTGTGCCACACTGAGTATAGCTTGAGCATAGGAAACCTTGAATCCCAATCCCATTGTAGAAGTGTTCCTCCAACAAGTTCACACCTACACTAAGAAACCACACCTCCTAAAATTGCCACACTCCATGGATGCCATGTTGTTTCAAGCCACCCCAAAACCCAAGAAAATATGAGCCTGTGGAAACCATTCCCATTCAGGCCACGATACACATGCAGTGCACACAAAAAGATTAAGCCACCTGTCTTCTCCTGGATTTATTCCTAGATAACTATCTGTTATCTATTATTTCTTCTCCTTTCCTTCCATTTATTTCCTCACAATATCCTGGTGCATCAGTCCTTGCAATCCTTCATTCCCTATTACTATTGCCCTCCTGTTAGCTGCATAGTGCTTCAAGCTTTAGATTTCACAGAATCTCTACCTTCACAGACCCTTTGGATTCCTCAACTGCTTTCTTCCCTGCACCATCTTTGTCCCACACTTCCAATTGCATGCACCCATGTTCTGCTTACAAGAAGGTCATTCTGAGAAGATGAGAAAGACAAGTATTATATTCCTGCAAACCTGATTTGTTTAGGTCTTTCTTCTTCCCTTGAAGCCTGCAGGTTCCTCCTCATTTAAGCAAGCATGATGTCATGATATCATGCAGATGCTGAGAGAGTGTGTAAATGTAATGCATAGGGAAACAGTATGTCACTAAAGCACTACAGAGATGATGCCAACCCTGATTACATGTAATCTCCACAATTTAAAGGCAAAGAAGAAGCCAGCAGGAGAAGATAAGAACAAAAGACAGCGAGGCATCGGTGGCTCAGGTCAATCTCGTAAGAACCTGTTCCCTCATGGCATGCCACCTATCTGTGAGAGGCACAGTAAGAAAGCATCAGGTTAGAAAAAGGAATGGGGAGGCAGCACTTGTGTTTTTCCTGTCTCTGTTCAATGGTGTGATGCGGGTATGTGCCATGGGTCCTGCTCTGGACTTGGGTGCATGGGGGTGAATTTTACTTAACCATCCCTGATATGTGAGAACAGCAATTCACCATCTATGTACAATTTGTTCTCTATAATTCCATCAGAAATGTGGTGTGTCTTCTCAAAAGTAAACCCAAGAACCTAGATTTATACTGTGGCATTGAAGAATCAGTGTTCAGAAGTCCCTTCAAATTATATAATATATTTACAATGCTTCGGCATTTGAATATTGCTTGTGATTTCAGCCCATCAGACAACCTAAAAATATTTCTGACTCTACCCAGTTCTTGACATGACATACTCACTGAACCAAGAAGGGAAGATGGGGAATTGCTTAAGTGAAGGAAGATCAGAGGCCACAAAATGAAAGAAGAACTGGCTCTTGTTCTGATCTTGTGTGTATCCAAACTCTCAGTCTCTCTGAGCCAGAAGATGTGCAAACCAGATCATGAACAAGGCCCAAGGGCATACTTGAAGGACCAGTTCTCTTGCATCCTGACAAAACATTGCAGTTAATTTCCCACCTGACCCAATGCTCATGGGACAAATCTTTCTCACATCAGGACCCATGAGGAGGCATGAGGGCAATAAGAACCATTGGGTGCCAAAAAGTAAGCATCTCCCAACACGTCAGGAGATCAATGAAGCTGAAGAAGAAAATGATTAAACATGTAAGTCACCCATTGACACACCCCTACCTCTCCAAATTGTGGGATTCCCTTATGATACTGCCCTGAATATGTGACTTTCTCTTCTGAGACAGGGATAGCATCTGGTTATTTGATGCCTTACTTCAATTGTCTGTTCTAATACTTTGAGGTTCAACATTAAAGCTGAGGGAAATCTCACATGCATTCTCTAACATTTTCTGACTTGGGGCAATCATGTCCACCCATTGTACTGGGGTTTCTCAAAGTCCAGGCCAGTTATACATGTGTAGGGCATATGCTTCTCTCCTTTTTGGCCAGGCATGCTTGTCACTGTGCATGAGAACAGGATTCACTTTTGGATGTAGAGACTTTGAAGTTGGATAGTAGGCCAGTGTGCAGACAGACATTACGTGGTAGCAGGAAGTAGTCATGACAGAGCAGTGGGGACTCAATGACACTTGTTCTTTTGCTTTTTCTCAGCCCCAGATGGGTGAATGAACCTCATGAGGCAAAGAAGATGGTGGACATTGGGCATCATGGGGAAACCTCTAAAACCCTGAACAACAAAAAACACAGGTGTACCTCAAATGAAAGCACAATTTCCAACAGTGAAGAGTCGAGCAGTAGTGTTTCTATTGTATGCCACAGGCGTTGTGGAACTTGATTATTAGTGTGCAAAATGTGTTAGCATTGTTCCCACCCTGTTGCAAGCACTCGGACAATATTTTTTTCTCATCCTGTGCCAATTGCCATGCATTGTTCACACCATTTGTATAGCACTCCATATAGTTTTCTCTTACTGAGTCACCACCTCCAAGATAGAGCTTTCCAATCTCTGTGTCTAACCCACTGTTCCCAGTGTAATATGTAGTACCTTAGCTTAGTTGTCATGTGCAGCTGATCCACTGTGAGAATTGCTCTTTCCCTTACTAGAACAATCTCAATAGTGCCCTTACTCTTTTACAATGTCTCACATAGTATTTTACACATTGTATGAAAACTACAGTGGATTTCAGTATTGCACTGAGATTATATTACCTGAAGCATGTTGCTATATTGTTTTCAAACATATCTTAGGAATCACACTCTGTCAAACCTTTTCAAAATTGAGGTGCACTGTCCTAACTTTAATTTTCAATATTGAAAACAGAGGTACTTAAATTTAAATAGTTTACTCTGCATTTGCAACACACACACACACACACACACACACACACACACACACACACACACATGCAAACCCACAAATCCATAACTTTTCACAACTATTTTTAGACTGAAACAGGATCAATATAACTTGCAATTAATTGGAGACATAAGCAGGAAAAATACATTGGATGTTAATGGGACACCCAAACAGGAAAAATATACCTTGCATTTAATTGGTGTACCAACTAAGAAAAATATACCTTTCCAGTTAATGGGTGACCAAAGAAAGGAAATATACTTTGCACAATACAGTTTCTGTTTCTACATACGATATTAAGAATAAAATTGCATTATTTGTCTCTAGTGTTTTTGTGAGTGTAATTTTCTTCTTTGGGTAACTCTAACCAAAAAATTGAAAGCCCTGTACACTAAGAACTTTGTGTCTTTAAAGAAAGAAGTTAAAGAAGATACCAGAATTTGGAAAGAAAACCCTGCTTTTGGATATGTAGAATCAACATACTAAAAATGGCAATCGGGCCAAAAGTAATCTACAGATTCAATGCTATCCCCATCAAAATCCCAACATAATTCCTCACAGACCTTGAAAGAACAATACTCAACTTTATATAGAAAAACAAAAATCCCAGGATAGTCAAAACAACGCTGTACAATAACGGGTCTTCTGGAGGCATCACCATTCCTGATTTCAAGCTCTATTATAGAGCCATAGTTCTGAAAACAGCATGGAATTGGCACAAAAATGGACAGATGATAGATAAAGGGAATAGAATTCAAAACCCTGATATCAATCCACATACCTACAAACACCTTATTATCCACAAAGATTCTAAATCTACACCATGGAGAAAAGGTAGCATCTTCAACAAATGGTGCTGGCACAAGCTGATTCAGACCTGCAGAAGATTGCAGATAGATCCATATGCGTCACCATGCAGAAAACTTAAGTTCAAATGGATCAAAGATCTCAACACAATTCCAGGCACACTGAATCTTCTAGAAGTGAAAGTGGGAGATACCCTTTAACGAATTGGCACATCAGACTGCTTCCTGAAGATTACACAAGTAGCACAGACATTGAGAACTGTAATTAATAAATGGGACCTCCTGAAACTGAGAAGCTTATGTAAGGCAAAGGACACAGTATGACAAATCGACAGCCCACAGAATGGGAAAATATCTTCACCAAACCCATATATGACAGAGGGCTGATTTCCAAAACATACAATGAACTCAAGAAGCTAGCCACCAAAATACTAAACAATGAAATCAAAAAGTAGGGTGCAGAACTAAATAGAGAATTCTCAACAGAGGAATCTGATATGGCTGAAAGACACTTAAGAAAGTGCTCAAACCCTTGGCCATCAGATAAATGCAACTCAAAACAACTCTGAGATAAAAATCTTACACTCGACAGAATGACTAAAATAAAAAACACCAATGACAATCTGTACTAGAGAGGATGTGCAGAAAAAGGAACACACCTCCATTCTGGCGGGAGTGCAAACTTGTTAGACCACTTTGGAAATCATTATGGCAGTTGCTCAGAAAAATGGTAATCAGTCTACCTCAAGATCCAGGAATTCTTCTCTTGGGCATATACCCACATGATGCAAGTACATACAAAAAGGACCTATGCTCAACCAAGTACATAGCAGCATTGTTTGTAATAGCCAGAAATTTTAAGCAACCTAGATGCCCCTCAACTGAAGAATGGATAGAGAAAATGTACATTTACACAATGGGGTACTACTCAGCAGAAAAAAGCAACTGCATCTTGTAATTCTCAGGTAAATGGATGGAACTAGAAGAAACCATCCTGAGTGAGGTAACCCAGTCAAAAAAGACAAACATGGTATGTACTCATCCATATATGAATTTTAGACAAAGAGCAAAGGATTGCCAAACTACAATCCTCTTCACCAAAGAAACTAGGAAACATGAAGGACTCTAAGGGAAAAATTCATGGACCCCTGAGAATGGGAAGGGCAGGATTTCCTGAGCTAAGTGGGAGCATGCGGTTAGGGGAGGGGGAGGTACCAGAATGAGAGCAGGAGAAGAGGAGAAGAGGGGAGGACATGGAGTAGGAGAAATGTTGTGGTGAAAGAAGAATAGAGGAGATCAGAATCAAATATACCATATCAGAGGGAGCTATTGTAGGTCTAAGAAGAGATCTGGCACTAGGGGGATTTCCAGAGATCTACAAGGATGACAGGAACTGACAATTTGGGAATGGTGGAGAGGATAGTCTAAATGCCCGTCCCCTATGATAATACTGAATACTACTTTTTATGCTATCCTAGAGCCCCCTTCCAGTAGCTGAAGGAAGCAGAAGCAGACTCCCATAGATATAAGCTGAACTGAACTCTGTAACCTAGTTGCAAAAAGGGAGGAATGAAGATAAAAGGGGTCAGTAGCAGGCTGGTGAAACACACAAAAAGCTGGCCTGAATAAGAGGGGAGTACATCGACCCCAGAATGGGGTCTGGGAGGCCAGCACCAGAATGATCCAGATCCCAGAACATGGATGTCAATGAGTAGGCCTCCACACTCTAGTGGGCCCCTGGTAGTGGATTAGTATTTTTCCCTGGTGTAAGAAAGGACTTTGAGAGCCCATCCTTTGTCTCTGCCTGGACACATGGGGGAGCCCAGGATGATGTGGTGGACTTTGTGGAGCCCTACTTGAGGGTTCTACCCAGCCTGGGGAGCAGTGGATGGAAGCAGTGGGGGGCAGGTGGGCATTTCTGGGGGAAGGTTGGGGGAGAAGAGAGGGAGGAGGTATTGACAAGTGAAGCATTCTTGTTCCTAATTTGAACTAATAAAATATTACAAAAAAGTCAAAACCAAATAAAAGATTTAATTGAAAAAAGTTAAGAATAAATTTCTGTTTCTCTGGTATAGGTTAAGCTTTCTGTTTGTAGTTAATGGATAGTTTTCTGATTGTCCTATGGTATGTTTTTCCATGTTAAGACTTCTATTTGTTATTCAGAATACATTCTTGTTTCTTAGAGTCTATGTAAATTTCAAATATTTTTTTCAACCTACACTAAACTCTAAGCCCAACTCATATGGTTTATACCTTTACTCATTCCCCTTCCCTTTCATTGTATCTATCTAGTAATGTATAACAGCCAAGATGTTCACCCCTGGGAACACCTTATCTCTGTTATAAAAGGGACTTCAAGAGGCTAGAAGGGGCTGCTCTCTCAAACCATCACATAGGTGAGACTGGCAGATAGCCAGCCATGTGTACAAATACAGCTTGCTGTAATTGGGCACTTGTGGATTTTATTTCTTTTCTCCCCATGATTCTCCGGTTAAACCTATCACCAAACTTTCTCTACAAAAAAGG
The DNA here is from genome assembly GCF_003668045.3 of Cricetulus griseus. Lineage (NCBI taxonomy): Eukaryota > Metazoa > Chordata > Mammalia > Rodentia > Cricetidae > Cricetulus > Cricetulus griseus. Next base: position 580,751 of record NW_023277030.1, read on the forward strand.
TGTCCAGGGACAGTGTTGTCAGGGCTTATCTGGTTTAATAAAGTGGCACATATAGGCTCTCCAAGATCTATGAATTTATTAGTTTTGGTAGCTGGCAAGGGTTCCAATACCAAGCTTGTTTCTCTCTAGTTGAGCAGGTCTTAAGTCCAATTAGTTCATTACCTTCTATGGTATCCATGCCACTACTGCACCTGCAGTGTTATCATGCCATGCAGGTCTTTGTTGTGATTCATAGCTGTCATAGGTGGGGACGAGTTATGGGTTCTTCTCTTCTTTGATGACTTCTGGTACCCTGAGATATAGCCCTCAGGGAAGAGGGTTGCAATTAATTCCGGCTAAGAGACCTACTTGACCTATTATGAAATGCCTGGTGTCGTCAGTCAAAGAGACTCACCTAATACTTCTAAGAGACAGCCATGCCTTGTAAGTTTTTTGTGTCTTTACACATCCCTGAATTTGAACACAAATAATCCTTCTCATGCTTGGTGTTTTAGATATCATTGGGTGGCCTTTGACTCTTAGAATGATCAAGGTCAGCCCAGATGAGAAAATTTCATTTAAACTGTATATGTGTATTTAAAGCCAGACTTTTTTGTGTGCTATAGCCTTATTTTTTAGATTAATAGTATGATTTCTTATGACTTTTTGAGAAATCCTTACTGTTGTTTTACCTTACTCCCTCCTTCTTCAATCCACTCCTGCCACTTCAATAATTTTCTCATTTCCACAGTCAGATGAACTGCCCCCTGGTATTTGCATCTCTCTTTATTTCCCACAAACACAGAGAGTGTCTCTTTGTGTTATTACTCCAGGATATGTACTCAAGTCTGTAAAGTTTTAGTTAGGAAATGTCTTTGAGAGAAAACATGTAGCATTTAACTTTCTGTAATTGTTTTACTTCATCAATATTATCTTTCCTTTTTCTATCCATTTAATGATCTTACTTTCTTTAATCTGAATAGGTTTCTGTTGTTAATGATTTCAGAATTTAGGGCTTTTCTTAGTGCACAGGTTATACATATTAAAAGTTCTTATTCACAACTCCTTTGATACAACAATATAATTCCTTATCATGTGTAATTATTAAAAAGTAAACCCTCACCTATGAAAACAAATATTTTTGTCCATAAAGATAAAAGCAATATCTGGGAAATATTAACAGTGACATAGTTATTTGTTATGTGTTAGTGACTGGTGAAAGGTAAATGAATTGTAGGGGATTCTCCTGGGTAGCATGGGCTGAACAACAAACAAAATGAAAAGAACTAGCACTGATACCTTCTTAATGCAGCAAGGTGAGTGACAGATACTATTGTACACCCTTATTTGTAAAATATTTCTGTGTGTGTGTGTGTGTGTGTGTGTGTGTGTGTGTGTGTGTGTGTTTGTATGCAAATACAGAGAAAAGGACTTAATGCCCTAATGCCTTGTGGCTGTTCTCAGTATACTAGTCATTTGTGAAGTGAAAGATAGCATGATTCACTGCAGAGAATGATTGACAATACTTGACTCATATAACAGGCATGGGAGAGGCAAGACAGAAAGGCTTTGGAAGATAACTATGGGAGAGGAAGGAACCCTTCACCAAGGAATTATGCTTCCCTCTCCTGCTGACACAGTCACAGAGCTAGGAAACTCCCTATACCACTGATAAAGGGAAAGAGCCCACAGAGCCAATGTGTATCCTCCTAAAGCTCTCTCTACTCTTATACATCCAAATTGATAACTGTCTTGAATTTTAACATTTGACTCAGATTCCAGAGGCCATCCGGACCTTCTTAGGATACCAATGACTTGTGTCCTCTGGTTTTGACACTCCTGTCACATTCACAAGTATATTCAATAACCTAAACTTTCTCTAAAAAGGAAAAGTGAAATTTTTAGACTGTCCTTTGTGAGCCTGCTAAAAATGCGAGCTTGGGTGTACTATAGAGATGGCTTGGGGGTTGAGAGCTTTGGATTTTCTTCCTGATGTCCCAGGTTTGTTTTGAAACACCCACATGTCTGGACACAACCATTGGTAACTAGAGCAACAATGGGTTCATCACTCTCTTCTGGCATCATGAGTAAATGATACATACATGTAGAACATCCATACTTATGAAATTAAAATAAAACAGAAACAATTGACCAAGGCAGACTGGTTCTATTAGCAGAAGGGAGACCAACTATAAGGGGGGATATTCATGCCGCTCCCAGATTTTCAGCACCCAGATTTTCAGAAACAGATATATATGAGGCCGAGCAAGTATAGAAGCTCTAAAAAAGGCTGCTCCATATTTTTGTGGAAGGTTTTTTGTGTAGATAAGAGAGTATATCCAGAGATATCTGAAAAATTGCAGAACAAAGAAAAAATACGTAAACTGGAAATGGCCAGGGCTTAGAAGTAGGAGAGTACGAGAGAATAGTGGAAATATAAGAAACACAGATTAGCTGGAATAGTCAGGGTTGAGGGAAGAATAAAGTGACCATGTTCTGAGGTGAAATGGAGCAGGATGATGTCATAGGGGTTTTGATATCTGTAACAGGTACTTGTGAAGAGAGACTGAGGAGGCCTGGACCCTGAACTAGACATGGATATTCATCTCCAGGTGCATATCAACATGGAAAAGCACAATGTTGTATTTTTCAGAGGCAAAAGGGAATGACTCCTTTTGCAAGCCAGGGAAACCGTTTTACATATTGCTGAGTGTGAAGTCTGACCTTGGCTGTCAACTTGACTATATTTGGAATGAACAAAAACCCTAAAATGGAGGGGCAGAATTATAAGAAAACTTTGTTTACTTTGAAGTACAATGAGCTGATTGTAATTCAGATCCCTGAGGTAGGAAGAAACACCTTTAGTCCAGATCTTCGGAGTGGGAAAAGCACAAGCAATTAATCTGGATCTTGGTAAAGTATAGTAGGAAATTACCAATACGGAGTCAGGTAGAAATATAAGGGTATTTAATAGGGAAAAGCCTTACTTACAGAGCGAACCAGCCAGCCGGTGGTAGTCTGTACAGCAAGAAGCAAAAGAGAGACCAAAACCGAAACCGAAACGCAGACCCCCTACTCACTCTCACCACGCCCTCACCAGCCTGCTCAGGTACCCCTGTAGCCAGCCCCTAAGAAGGTGTGGCTACAGCTTCCCCTACAGTAAAGGGAGACAAACCTTTAATCCAGATCATGTGTACTAGGAAAACCAAACTCTTAATTGGCCACATCTTCTGTTGGAATCCTTGCCTGCTTGGTCTGAAACAAGTCCATTCCTTTACTTGTGTTTGAGTATGCTTCTTTGGGATTCCATCACTATTGGATTCTTAGACTTTGCATTTGTAAGAAGCCATTGTTGTATTAGCTTGATCACAGGCTATAGGACTGCTAATAAAGTAAACATGCACACACACACACACACACACACACACACACACACACACACACACTATATCTTGTAGTTGTCTATAGAAACCTTACTAATACACAGGAATTCTGGCTTTTAAATGACTGACATATGTCCTTTTATAGTCCATCGTGGCCTCATTTCTGGATAGATATAGACATAGATATAGATATAGATATAGACATAGACATAGACATAGACATAGACATACATATACATATACATATACATATACATATGCATATATATATATATATATATATATATATATATATATGCAGGTGGTGTGTCTTTAAAAACTGAGCATCATGGGTCATTGCATAAGAGGGAGCAGAAAGACCCAATAAACTAGCAGTTTGCTCTTCAGTTGGATTATTTTCCCAAGAGATTATTTTTTATTAATTCAAATTAGGAACAAGCCTGCTTCACATGCCAATCTCTTCCCTCTTTTGCTCCCCCTCCTCTCATCCCAACCCCCCCCAGATGTCCCCTACATCATCCCTCCTCTTTTCCCCAACTAGGGTAAGGATCTCCATGGGGGTTCCCCAAAATCTGTCTTAACATCCTGGTTAGGGCCTAGGCCCTCCCCCATGTGTCCAGGCTAAGGGAGCATCCCTCCATGTCGGATGGGCTGCCAAAGTCCGTTCTTAGGCCAGGGATAAATATTGATCCACTACCATGGGACTCATAGGGTGCCTAGGCCTCCTCAATGACATCCAATTTCAGGGGTCTGGATCAGTCCTGTACTGGCCACCCAGACATCAGTCTGGAGTGCATGTGCTCCACCTTGCTCAGGTCTGCAGTTTCTGTGGGTTTCACCAGCCTGCTCCCAACCAAAGAAACTCTACAAGGAAACTCCTCCAGCTGAAAAACACTTCCAGCAAAGTATCATGGTACAAAATTAACTAAAAATAGTCAGTAGCCCTACTATACGCAGATGATAAAAATCATGAGAAAGAAATAAGAGAGACTTCACCCTTCATAATAACCACAAACACCATAAAATAACTTGGGTTGACACTAACCAAAAAAGTGAAAGACATGTACAGTTAGAACTGTGAGTGTTTAAAGAAATTAAAGAAGATCTAGAAAATGGAAAGATCTCCCCTGCTCTTAGATAGGTAGCATCAACAAAGGGTGCTGGCACAAGAGGATTCAGACATGTAGAAGATTCCAGATAGATGCATATCTATCACCAAGCACAAACATAAGTCCAAATGGATCAAAGACCTCAACATATATCCAACCGCACTGAACATCCTAAAAGAGAAAGTGGAAGGTACCCTTGGACAAATTGGTACAGGAGACAGCTTCTTGAGCATTGTACTTGTAGCATGGACATTGAGATCTATACTTACTAAATGGTTCTTCCTGAAACTGACAAGCTTTTGTAAGGCAAAGGACACAGTCAGTAAGACAAAATGACAGGCCACAGAATGGGAAAAGATCTTAAGCATCCCCACATCTGACAAGGGTTGATATCAAAAATATACAATGAACTAAAGAAGCTAGCCAAAAAAACACCAAACAATGAATTTAGAAAGTGGGGTGCAGGCCTAAATAGAGAATTCTTAACAAAGGAATGTGAAATGACTGAAACACAATTAAGAAAGTGCTCATAATCTTTATCCATCAGGGAAATGCATATCAAAACAACTCTGAGATACCATCTCATACTTTCCAGAATGGCTAAAAGCAAAAATAGCAATGACTGTCTATGCTAGAGAGGATGTGGAGGAAAAGCCACACTCTTCCATTGGTGGGGGGATTGCAAACTTGTAAGACCACTTTGGAAATCAGTATGGCAGTTGCTCGGGAAAATGAGAATTAGTTTACCTCAAGATTCAGGAATTCTGCTATTGGGCATATACCCACAGAATGCACATTCATACAAGGACATATGTTCATCTATGTTCATAGCAGCGTTGTTTGTAGTAGCCAGATCCTGGAAGCAACCTTGAAATCCCACAAATGAAGAATGGATACAGAAAACATTGGACATTTACACAATGGAGTACTAATCAGCAGAAAAAAGCAATGGAATCCTGAAATCTCAGGCAAATTGATGGAACTAGAAGAAACCATCCTGAGTGAGGTAACCCCATCACAAAAATACAAACATGGTATGTACTCAGTCATACATGAATGTTAGACTTAGATTTTAGCCATTCTGACAGGAGTAAGATGGTATCTCAGAATTGTTTTGATTTGCATTTCTGTGATGACTAAGGATGTTGAACACTTTCTCATGTGTCTTTCAGCCATTTTATATTACTCTGTTGAGAATTGTCTATTTAGTTCTGTGCCCCAAATTTTAATTGGATTGTTTGGTTTTGGGGTGACTAGCTTCTTGAGTTCTTTGTATATTTGGAGATCATCCCTCTGTCAGATGTTGGTGATTATGTTTTCCCAGTCTGTGGGCTGCCGTTTTGTCTTGCTGATTATCTCCTTTGCTTTACAGAAGCTTCTCAGTTTCAGGAGGTCCCATTTATCAATTGTTGACCACAATGTCTGTGCTACTGGTGTAATGTTCAGGAAGCAGTCTCCTGTACCGATTAATTCAAGGGTATTTCCCACTTTGTCTTCAAATAGGTTTAGTGTAGCTGGATTTATGTTGAGATCTTTGATCCATTTTGACTTAAGTTTTGTGCAAAGCAATAGGCTTGGTGATAAGTGCAGTTTTCTACATGTCTGCAACCGGTTATTCCTGCACCATTTGTTGAAGATGTTCTCTTTGTTCCATCATATAAATTTTATTGTTTGTCAAATATCAGGTGTTCATAGGTGTGTGGGGTAATATCATCAGGGTTTTCAATTCTATTCCATTGGTTTACCTGTCTATTTTTGTGCCAATACCAAGCTGTTTTCAGGACTATAGCTCTGTAATAGAGCTTCAAGTCAGGGATGGTTATGCCTCCAGAAGTTCCTTTATTTTATAGGAATGTTTTGGCTATCCTGGGTCTTTTGTTTCTCCATATAAAGTTGGGAATTGTTCTTTCAAGGTCTGTGAAGAATTGCCTTGGGATTTTGATGGGGATTGCATTGAATATGTAGTTTGCTTTTGGCAAGATTGCCATTTTACTGTTTTGATCCTACCTATCCAGAGCATGGTAGACCTTTCCATTTTCTGATATCTTCTTTAATTTCTTTCCTTAGAGACTCAAAGTTCTTACTCTACAGGTCTTACACATTTTTGGTTAGTGGTACCCCAAGGTACTTTTTGTTGTTTGTGGCAATTGTAAAGGGTGATGTTTCTCTGATTTCCTTCTCTGCCAATGTGTCATTTGTGTATAGTAGGGCTACAGATTTTTTTGAGTTAATCTTGTATCCTGCCACTTTGCTGAAGGTGTTTTTCAGCTGTAGGAGTTCCCTGGTAGAGTTTTTTTGGGTCATTAATGTAGACTATCATATCATCTGCAAATAGTGAGAGTTTGACTCCTTCCTTTCCAATTTGTATTCCTTGATCTCCTTTTGTTGTCTTATTGCTCTAGCTAGGACTTCAAGGACAATATTGAAGAGGTATGGAGAGAGTGGAAAGCCTTGTTTTGTCCCCGATTTCAGAGGAATTGGATCGAGTTTCTCTCCATTTAATTTGATGTTGGCTGTTGCCTTACTGTATATTGCTTTTATTATGTTGATGTATGTTCCTGTTATCCCTGATTTCTCCAAGACCTTTATCATGAAGGGGTGTTGGAATTTGTCAAGCCTTTTTAGATATCTAGTGAGATGATCATGTTTTTTTTTCTCAGTCTGTTTATATGGAGGATTACATTGATAGATTTTTTCATGTTGAACCATCCTTACATCCCTGGGATGAAGCCTACTTGATCATTGTGGATGATTTCTCTGATATGATCTTGTATTTGATTTACTAGGATTTTATTGAGAATTTTTGCATCAATGTTCATGAGAGATATTGGTCTGTAGTTCTCTTTCTTAGTTGTTTACTTGCTTTCTTTAAGAGATTACTTGCATATTTTTGTTCGTATTTTCCTTGATTTCTTCATTTTTTAAAATATTTTTCTTCACTTTCTCTAAGCGATTTTCTTATTTTCTATTTCAGTACTTCTATCTTCTTAATTAAGTAGTTTTTCTCTTCTGTTTCATCTAGGTTGGGATATTCAGGTATTGCTGTTGTACAATCACTATATTCTGGTGGTTGCATGGTAGACTTTTATATTTGAAAGTGATCTTATGCTGTCGTCATTTCATCCCTTCTTCCACTGGGTGCAAGTGAGGTCTCTCACTTTCTTGATGGTTACAGACTAAGGATTTCTCCAGGTTTAGAAAGATCTATCCAAGACTCAAATTGCAGCATACGCTGTATGATTTGATCTGCCTTCATGTCTGTCTGGGGCATTTGGTGTTGTGACGGTAATGGGGAGTGCAGGACAGAGTACTACAACAGGAGAGGGAGGTTGGCAGGAGAAGGACAGGCACTCAGTATTCCTGGTGGGTGCTGAATTGAAACTGCAATGGCAGCAGATTCCTGATGTTTTTTTCTGTCTCCTTTTCGCTCTGGTGTTTTTGGTGGCAAGACAAGTCAGGGGTCCACTTTTCAGGGGATTCTTACAGGGAATTTGGGCAGACCATTACCACCAAAGGAACTAGGAAACAAGAAGGAATCTAAGAGTAGAATGCATGGACCCCCTAGAAGGGGAAGGAGCAGGTTCTCCTGAGCTAATCGTGAGCATGAGCAAAGAGGAGAGGGAATTGGGAGAATGAGGTAGGAGAAGAGGAAGAGAGAGGGGGAAATGGAGCAACAGGAAGGTAGAGTTAGGGGAAGAATAAAGGAGAGCAGGATGAGAGATACCATATTAAAGGGAGCCATTATAGGTCTGAGGAGAGATCTGGCACTAGGGAGATTTCCAGAGATCTACAAGGATGACACCAACTGACTATCTAGTCAATGTTGGAGAGACTACCCTAAATGCCCTTCCCATATAATGAGACTGATGACTGCCTTATATGCCATCCTAGAGTCATAATCCAGGGGCTGATGGAAGCAGAGTCAGAAACCCACAGCTGTTCACTGAACTGAACTATGGAACCCTTTTGCTGAGAGTGAGGAGTGAAAAGCAAAGAGTTCGGGACCAGTCTCGAGAAACCCATAGAATCAGGTGACCTGAACTGTTGGGTCTTGTAGGAATGTCTGAAGCTGTAAACATAAATTCACAGAACATGACAGCAAAAATGTGAGATAAACATGAACAACAATAATAGACATGCTGAAATAGATGGGGAAATACCCTCAAGGGCTCAAACCTACATAAAGAACTGCAGGCAAATGAAGACTCCTGAGAGTGGGGAAAATGGTCTTCCCCAGGTTAGAGCACACCAACTTGTTATGCCATACAAAATGGTCAGTCCTGAAATCTTGGACAGAGGCAACATTTTATAGATTGAGTATAAATAGTGCATGAATTTTAAAAAGAGTAGGAAGAATTGCATGGGCGGGCTTGAAGGGCAGAAAGGGAAAAGTAAATGAGGTCATTGCAATCAGAAAATATAAAAGTAATATTTTTCTTAGGTTTGCACATTTAATTAAGCTCTGTGATTGGTATATATGCTAAATTCAGTTTTTAAGGTATGAGCCAATGCACCCTGATTTGTCTGCCTGACCTTCCCCTGCATGTATCATTTACAACCTCCGTGCCATTCTTGTCCTGAATACCTTGTTCTCTTCCCTAGTCTACCTGACCACAGCCTGCATGCATCCTCTCCCACCCTTGGACCTACCCTCGTCCCTCATCCAGTCCCATAGCCAAGTCTGCTGAGACCTACCTGTGATATTTCAAAGCTCTTGGTTTGATCTTTGACATGCATCCTGAGTGTCAGCTTCAACTCGTGATTCAATCTGACTGAAGACCACCTCATGCCCAATCCCCCAGTTGCTAGACTTAACCTGATTTTCACATGCTATGTACCAGTCTAGTCTGATGGGTCCATATGTCCTCCTCTGTCATCAAACTCAGGACTGCTCTGGATCACAAACCCTATAATCTGGTCCTGCCTGGTGAGTCTGCTGTCCCTAACACTCTCCAAATATTTCCAGTCCTTATACCTTGTCCAGTTAGTATGTTCTTTGAACTTGCCCAATCTAGTGAGCCCCATCTTTACAGTTCCCAACATTCATTCCTTACCCTGTCACATAGCCTCTGCACCAGGAGAGTGTGGTGAGGCTGTGGGAGGTCAGCATACCCATGACACAGTCAATATTCTAGTTTATTCATGTCTTTAATCCTGTGTGATCTTCCAGTATGGTAAAACACCTGGGCCCTGCAAGCCTATACCACTTATTTTTCTACTTCCCTGCCCTAGTGTGTCCCTTGACGTTCAACTGTCCACACCCTCACCCAACCCTCATGCTACCTCATTCACATGGAGTGTTTGTCATATAGTCTGTTGAGCAACCACCCACACCATACTCACAATCCCAAGCAAAGCTTGCGTTTCACAGCTTTCACAGCACTTACACAGATTTAACCACATGTCCCACTCACATGCTTGCTTAGAACTAAATTGGAACCACCCCCTTTTTTACAATCCAAAATCCAAAATCCACACTGGATTGACCTTTCAATACTGAATACCTGATCAGAAATCAAGGGAGCTTGAGGAAACAAAATAAATAAAACACCTAACAAATAAATAAGTAAATGGAGAAATAAATAAAGCCTAACATCAAATCAGTAGACAGCATGGAATGCAAAAATAGCCAACTTAGTTCACTTCTCATCTCAAAAACAAACAATTGCAAAGCCAACACTACATTAAAAGGAAACTGTGCAATTCCTCCAAAAGTCACTAGACCCTTTGACATGTTTTCCAATATTAGGCCTATAGATGAGGCCCAGACCTCAGAAGTTACAAAAACAATTATTGACTTCATCAAATAATTCAAGAAGAATAAATACACAATAGAAAACATGAAAAAACCCAGCTCAATGAATGAAATAGAGACAATCTAATACTGTAAGGAAAATATAAATGGCCAAAAGAAGTGACGAAACCAACCCAGCATTTAGAAACTAAATTCCCTAAAGAATTAATAAATATTGAAGAGAATTCAAGTTTAATGCAAGATGAATTTGAAAAGCACACTAAAAAATTGAAAAACAGATAGCCATCCTTATAAGTAGATTGGATCGAGTAAGAGATAAAATGTCAAGGCTGAGGATTAAGTACAAGAATTAAACCAAAGAAGCAAAGAATATAAATACATTTTTGTGGTCATAACACAATTACAATATCATCTCTCACTTCTTGTTCTTTCCTTGATATATCTCCCTGTTTTCCTTCAAATTCATTTTCTATTTTTACTAATTGTATTGCATATATTTATATATATTGCATATGTATTCTATGCATACACTCAGATGCATACATATATATATTTCTACATATAGCCTATAGATTTATCACTCGCTTTAGACACTGCAGGTCTATTGATTTTTTCTTTCTGTTGTGGTCTCTGCATTTTGCAAAGGAAGTTTCCTTGATGAGGAGAAATGTCTACTTTTACCATCTGTGTATATATAGGGTATAAGAAAAGTTTTTTTTTAATAGGTGAAAGGAACATGCTCAAATTGTAGAGCACCATGAAAAGATCAACATGGAAATGAAGAAGTCAAACTTTCATTATTTGCAAAAGGATGGAACTAGGGAAAATCCATCCTAAGTGAGTTAACCCAGACCCAGAAAAACAAACACAGTATGTAATCACAAATAAGTGGATTTGAATAAATCAAAGGATAACCAACCTATATTTCATGACCCAAGGAAAGCTAAGTAACAAGGAGAACCCCATGAAAGACATACATGGATGCCTCTTTGAAGGGGAAATATAAAAGATGTCCTGAGAAAATTGGGAGCACGATGCGGGAAGGGGGGTAGTAAGTCAAGGGTAGAAGAGGATGGGAAGGGAGGAGGGAAGGGGGAAATAAGGGAATGGGATGCTTGGTATGGGGTATTTACTTGGAGGTGGACCAAAGAAAGAGCAATCTTGCTTGAGGGAGCCATTATGAGAATAGTGGAAAAACCTGGTACTATGAAAATTGCCAGGAATCTGCAAGGATGACCCTATCTAAGACCCTAAGCAATATTGGAAAGGGTACCTGAAGTGACCTTCCCCTGTAATCAGTTTGATGACTACCTTAATTGTCATCAGAGAATCTAATTCATCAGCTGATGGAAGCAGATACAGAAATCCACAACAAAGCATTGTGCCAAGAACCCCATGACCAGTTGAAGAGTGGGAGGAGTGATAATATGAGCCAAGGGGTCAAGACCATGATGGGGATACTCACAGAAACAGCTGACCTGATCAGGTGGGTGCTCCCTGACTCTGGACTTAGAGCGGGGGAACCTGCATAGGACAAAACTAAAGAGCCTGATAATGAGTTACAATTGTGTGGCTTGTGCAGTCTTTGGGGCCACTGGCATTGGGACCAGGATTTATCCCTAGTGCTTGAATTTTTTTTAGAGCCCATTCTCTTTGGAGAGATATATTATTCAGTGTAGATATAAAGAGGAGGACTTGGTTATGCCATACTTTGAAGATTTCCCATAGGAAGATTTACCGTCTTTGAGGAATGGATGGGTGAGGTAGGGTGGGAAGAAGGAAGAGGAATTAGAAGGAGGGGAAGTAATGGGACCTGCAATTGGTATGAAAAATGAGAAAAGTTTGTTTTAAGAAAAGAAAATGGAGCTGGGCATTGATGGCGCATATCTTTAATCCCAGCACCCCGGAGTCAGAGGCAGCTGGATCTCTGTGAGTTCAAAGCCAGTCAGGTCTCCAGAGCGAGGGCCAGGATAGGCTCCAAAGCTACACAGAGAAACCCTGTCTGGCAAAACCAAAAAGGAACATGTAAACGATGTGTGAGCAAGTGTACAGCACCATTTAAAAGGTAACAGAAAATCAACTTAGATTGTCTCATATTAGTAGATACAATTTTTAAGACGGTTCACTGGTGAAGTATATTTACCTGTGTCCATTGTTTGAACACATTGCTTGTTTGCATACCTCCTCTGATTGGCACATCCTACAAGTACTTCATCTACACTAACCTCATTTTGGATTCATTTTTACTTAGAATGTATTCCTTATTAACTAAACTAGTACATTTAAGCAGATGATCTTCAATGACTTTCATATCTTAAATTATTTTCTCAAAACTAAATATGACCTTGTAGTATAAAGTAGCCCATTTTCATTCAAGTTTGGAGAATGCACAAGTCAATAAAGAATGGGGGGTCAAGGTAAGCAGTGAAGCCTGCTGGCAATCTCCAAGCATCCTTGATTTACTGTTAACTGAGTCTGTCTTCCCATTATTATTGGTAATACCCATACACATTTTCTCATTTTGGCTTATACTTTCACTGATTGTTTATGGTTGATTTATTTTCTCTCCTCAAAGTTAAAAATACTGGAAATTTTGTTGGGGAATGAAAATCATATGAAAAACCAACTGCTTGTTGATTGGCTCTAAAGACCTCTCCATAAAGTGAAACTTGCGTCTCATATCAAACTGGGCCAAAATCACATGAATATCTAAGTAACAGGCCATAGATAAGAACACAATACTATTCTCCTAAATGGATATAGTAATAAGCCACCTCTTCTGAAGTTCTTATATACAAAAGTAAGTTCTTATGTATAAAGATGAATATATAAAACCAGATTAGTGCATCTTCTGATCCTCAATAGGGGAATTTTTTTGTAGTCAATGGAAATTAATACAAAGATCCATGGTTAATCACTGAGCAGGAATGAGGGACGGTGAAAATGCTTAGCACAAAACAGGATATCTATATCACATCTTACCTGATATTGCTCATGGATTGTCAAGGAAGTATGGTCAGAAGGGTTGTAAGAGTCAAAGGATGTGGATGAGTATCAGAAAAAAAGACAGTTAGCAATATGAGGTCACAGTGGTTGTAACAGTATGCACAAATTCTTGGTAGACAAAATCCAAGAATGGAGTGAGGGAGTTATACATGAAGTCCCACCTCTGGAAGAGGAGCATTTGATATTGACAGCATTTTAGAATGAAAACATTTATTTAAAGGTTGAACTCTGTTAAGCAGACCACGATTCAGGGGATGTCCCCACACCCAACAGTATTTGGACAACACCAATCAGACAGACATACAGACAGACAGACAGACAGACAGACGGACGGACACACACACACACACACACACAGAGAGAGAGAGAGAGAGAGAGAGAGAGAGAGAGAGAGAGAGAGGGAGGCCAAAGAACCTCAGTGGCTCTGTGATTCTGTGATGACTTGTTTATCTAATGAGATTTATTTTTCAGTTTTTAATTGTTATTTAACTTTTTAAATTAAAAAGTATTATTTTACATACCAATCCCACTTCCCTTTCCTCCAATTCTCCCACTCTGGCTCCCAAAATCTCCCTAACCCATTCACCTTCCACTTTTCAGAAAGCATGTGGACTCTCATAGTGGATCATCAAGGTCTGTCACATCACTTGCAGCTGGGCCTAGGTCCTATCCTGTGTATCGAGGCTGAGAGAATGTCCCTCCACAGGGAATGGGGGCCAAAAACCAGTTCATTACCTAGGGATAAATACTGGCTCTGCTGCCAGAGGCCCCATATACCGTCCAGGCCTCCCAATTGACACCAATATTCAGGAGGCCTGGTTCGGTTTTATGCTTGTTCCCCAACCCTAACACTGGTGTCTGTAAGCTCTCACTTGCTCATCTCAGCTGTTTCTGTGGGTTTCCCCAGCATGCTCTTGAACCGTTTGCTCATCACTCCTTCCTGTTTACAACTGAACTCCTGGAGTTTGGCTCAGTACTTAGCTGTGAATCTCTACTTCTGCTTCCATCAGCTATTTGATGAAGGCTCCATGAAGACATTTAAGGTAGACATCAGTATCATTATAGGGGAAGGGTGTTTAAGGTAACATCTCTACTATTGCTTAGAATCTTAGAGGGGTCATCCTGGTGGATCTCTGGACATTTCCCTAGTCCCAGATTTCTCTTTAAACCTATAATGGCTCCCTGTAATAAGGTATCTCTTTTCTTACTCTCCTTCTCTGTTCTCCCTCCAACTTGACCTTCCTGATCCCTCATGTTATTCTCCCTCCTCCCCTACTCCTCTCCTCTTTCTCTTGTCTCCCTAAGCCCTCCCCCATACTCCCAATTTTCACAGGAGATCTTGTCCCTCATCCATTCTCCAGGAGACCATGTATGTCCCTCTTAGGGTCGTACTTGTTTCTTAATTACTCTGGGGTTGTTGATTGTAGGCTGGCTATCCTTTTTTTCTATGTCTAATATCCATCAATGAGTGAGTACATACCCTGTTTTCCTTTATGTGTGTGGTTTACCTCACTCAGTATGGTTTCTCCTAGTTCCATCCATATTCCTAAGAATTTCAAGATGTCATTGTTTGTTGTGTTTTCTGGTGAGTAGTAAGTAATCCGTTGTTTAAATGAAAAACATTGTCTCTATCCATTTTTCAGCTGAGGTGCATATAGGTTGCTTCTATTTTCTGGCTATTACAAATAATGCTGCTATGAGCATAGTTGAAAAGATATCCATGTGGTATGAATGTGAATCATTTTCTTATATTCCTAAGAGTGGAATTTTTGGATCTTGAGGTAGACTCCCATTTTCTTAAGAAGCAGCCATACTGATTTCCAAAGTGACTGTACAAGTTTGCACTCGCACCAGCATGGAGGAGTGTTCTCTTTTCTCCACATCCTCTCTAGCAAAAGCTGCCATTGGTGCTTTTGATTTTAGCCTTTCTGAAAGGTATGAGATAGTATCTCAGAGTTGTTTTGATTTACATTCCCTGATAGTTAAGGATGTGAGAATTTTCTTTTTTTAATTTTTTTATTTTTTGTAATTAATAGTTCAAATTAGTAAGAAACTTTCTTCACATGTCAATACCTTCTCCCCCATCTCCCAAACACTCTCCTCCAACCCCCCACTTGCACTCCACCCCATCCACGTTAACTCCCCAGGCAGGGTAGTGCCCTGGAAGGGGCTCCCCAAAGTCCACCACATGATCCTGGGCTGGGCCTAGGCCCTCCCCCATGTGTCCAGGCCAAGAGTGCATCCCTTCATGTGGGATGGGCTCTCAAATTCCCTTCTTACACCAAGAAAAATACTAACACACTACCAGGTGCACCCTAGAGTCCAGAGGCCTCCTCATTGACATCTGTGTTCAGGGATCTGATTCATTCCTGTGCTGCCCTCCCAGACAGCAGTCTGTGGTCTATGAGCTCCCTCTTGTTCAGACCAGCTGATTCTGTGTGTTTCTCAATCCTGGTACTGACCCCTTTGGTCTTCATTCCTCCCTCAATGCAACTCGGTTCCAGAGTTCAGTTCAGTGTATATCTGTGGATGTTTGCCTCTGCTTCCATCAGCCACTGGATGAGGGTTCTAGGATGGCATAAAAAGTTGTCATCAGTTTCATTATAGGGAAGGGGAATTTAGGTTATCCTCTCCAACATTGTGTAGATTGTCAGTTTTTGGCATCCTTGTAGATCTCTGGAAATCTCCCTTGTGCCAGATCTCTCCTCCAAACTATAATGGCTCACTCTGATATGGTATCTCTCATCCTGCTCTCCTGTATTCTTACCTCAACTAAACATTTCTGGTGGTCCATTACCTCCTTTCCCTTCCTCTTCTTTTCCTCTCGTTCTGGCAGCTCCCTGTCCCCTAACATCGTGCTCCCAATTAGCTCATGAGATCCTGCCCCTTCCCGTTCTCTGGGGTCCACGCATGTATCGCCTAGAGTCCTTCTTGTGTTGTTTCTTTGGTCAATAGGATTGTAGTCTGGTAATCCTTTGATCTAAGTCTAGAATTCACATATGAGCAAGTACATGCTATGTTTGTCTTTTTTTGACTGTGTTACCTCGCTCAGGATGCTTTCTTCTAGTTCCATCCATTTGCCTGCAAATTTCAAGATTCTGCTGCTTTTTTCCTGCTGAGTAGTACTCCATTGTATAAATTTACCACATTTTCTCTATCCATTCTTCAGGTGAGGGGCATCTAGGTTGCTTCCAGGTTATGGCTGTTACAAACAATGCTGCTACGGACATGTTTGAACATATGTCCTTGTTGTATGAATGTGCATTTTTGTGTATATGCCCCAGAGAACAATTGCTGATTCCCATTTGTGGGGGGCTCTGCCATGCTGATTTATAAAGAGGTCTTACAAGTTTGCACTCCCACCAGCAATGGATGAATGTGCCTTGTTCTCCACATCCTCTCCAGCTTAGATTGTCATTGGTGTTTTTTATTTTAGCCATTCGGACAAGTATGAGGTCATATCTCAGAGTTGTTTTGAGATTGCATTTCTCTGAGGGCCATGGATTATGAGCACATTAAGTGTCTTTCAGCCATTTCAGATTCCTCCGTTAAGAATTCTCTATTTAGTTCTGCACTCCACTTTCTAATTCCATTGTTTGGTGTTTTGGTGGGTAACTTCTTGAGTTCATTGTACATATTGGAAATCAGTCTTCTGTCAGATGTGGGGTTGGTTAAGATTTTTTCTCATTCTTTTGGCTGTCATTTTGTCTTACTGACTGTGTCCTTTGCCTTCCAGAAGCTTCTCAGTTTTAGGAAGTCCCATTTATTAACTGCAGATCTCAATGTCTGTGCCACTGGTGTAATGTTTAGAAAGCAGTCTCCTGTGCCAAGTCGTTCAAGGGTATCTCCCACTTTCTCTTCTAAAAGTGTGGCTGGATTCATGTGGAGTTCTTTGATCCATTTGCACTTGAGTTAGTGCATGGTGACAAATATGGATCTATCTGCATTCTTCTACATGTCCTAGTCCAGTTGTTCCAGCACCAATTGTTGAAGATATGATCGTTCCTCCATTGTACAGATTTAGCAACTTTGTTGAAAATAAGGTGTTCATAGGTTTGTGGGTTAATATCAGGGTTTTTGGTGTGATTACATTGTTCTATGTCTCTATTTTTGTTTCTATACTAGGTGTTTTCAGAACTATGGCTCCATAATAGAGGTGGAAATCATTGATGTTGATGCCTCCAGAATATCCTTTATTGTACAGGGTATTTTGCATATCCTCGGTTTTGTTGTTTTTACATGTACAGTTGAGAATTGTTCTTTCAAGGTCTGTGAATAACTGTGTTGAGATTTTGAAAGGGATTGCATTGAATCTGTAGATTACTTCTGACAAGATTGCCATTTGTAATATGTTGATTCTTCCTATCCAAGTGCATGGGAGATGTTTCCATTTTCTGTATCTTCTTTAATTTCTTTCTTTAAAGACTCAAATTTCGTACTGTACAGGTCTTTCACTTTTTTGGTTAGTGTTACCCCAACATATTTTATCTTGCATGTGGATATTGTGAAGGGGGATGTTTCTCTAATTTCTTTCTCATTGCATTTATAATCTGTATAGAGAAGGGCTACTGATTTTTTTGTGTTAATTTTGTAACATGCTATTTTGCTGAAGGTGTTTATCAGCTGTAGGCATTCCCTGGTAGAGTTTTTCAGGTCACTTATGTAGACGATATCATCTCAAATAGTGAAATTTTGACTTCTACCTTCCCGATTTGAATCCACTTGTTATCTTTTTATTGTCTTATTGATCTAGCTAGAACTTGAAGTACAATATTGAAGAGATATTGAGAGAGTGGACACCTTGCCTTGTTCCTGAATTCAGAGGAATCGCTTTGAGTTTCTCTCCATTTAGTTTGATGTTGGCTGTTGGTTTGGTGTATTTTACTTTTATCATGTTTAGATATGTTCCTGTTATTCCTGTTCTCACCAAGATCTTTATCATGAAGGGATGTTGGGTATTGTCAAATGCTTTTTTAGCATCTAGGGATATGATCATGTGATTTTTTCTTTTTCAGTTTGTTATATGGTGGATAACATTGATGGAGTTTCATATATTGAAGCATCCTTGCATCCCTGGAATGAAGTCTACTTGATCATAGTGGCTGATTGTTCTTATGTGTTCTTGGATTCAATTTGCAATAATTTGCTGAGTATTTTTGCATTGATGTTCATGAGGGATATTGATATGTAGTTCTCTTTGTTAGTTTTTATCTTTGTGTGTCTTGGGTATCAAAGTGATTGTAGCCTTGTAAAAAGTGTTAGGCAATGTCCCTTCTGCTTCTATTGTGTGGAACAATTTGAGGAGTACTGGTATTAGCTCTTGTTTGAATTTATGTTAGAATTCTGCAGTGAACCCAACTGGCCCTGACCTTTTTTGGTTGGGAGAATTGGATGCCTCCATTTCATTAGGGGTTATAATTTGATTTAAACTGCTTAGATTTTGGAATTTTGTGGATTACATGTTTTCAAAGTAAGACCTGTTAATTCGCTTGATTTCCTCTTTGTCCATTGTTATATCCTCATTTTCTGTTTCTGATTTTGTTAATTGGCATGCTCTCTCTCTCTCTGCCTTTTGATTAGTTTGGATAGAGGTTTGTCTATCTTGTTGATCTTCTCAAAGAAACAACTCCGTGTTTCAATGATTCTTTGTAATGTTTTCCTAGTTTCTTCTTTATTAATTTCAGCACTCCCTTTGATTATTTCCTGCTGTCTACTACTCCCTGGTGAGATCGTTCCTTTTTGTTCTAAAGCTTTCAGTTGTTCTGTCAATTCTCTGATGTGACTATTCTCCAGTTTCTTCATGTGGGCACTTAGTCCTATGAACTTTCCTCTTAGCACTGCTTTCAGAGTGGCCCATATATTTGGTTATGTTGTGTCTACATTCTCATTAAATTCTAGGAAGTCTTTAATTTCACTTTGTATTTCATCCTGGACCCTGGAATGGTGTAATTGTGTGTTATTCAATTACCATGAGTTTGTAGGTTTTCTGCAATTTGCGTTGCTGTTGAATTCTAATCTTAAAGTGTGGTGGTCTGATAAAATACAGGGGGTTATTTTAATTTTTTGTATCTTTGGAGGGTTGCTATGTTGCCAATTATGTGGTCAATTTTAGGGAAGGTTCAATGTGGTGCTGAGAAGAAGGTATATACTTTTGTTTTTGGATGGAATATTCTATACATTTCTGTTAATCCCAATTGTGTCATAACTTATGGTAGTTCCTTTGTTCCTTTTTAAAGTTTCTGTCCTGTTTTCCTGTCTAGTGGTGACAGAGTGGTGTTGAAGTCCCCGATTATAAATGTGTGTGGTATTATTTGCGATTTGAGCTTAAGTAATGTTACTTTTACAAATGTGGGTGCCTTCATATTTGGGGCATAGATGTTTAGGACTGAGACTACACCTTGATTGACTTTTCCTGTGATGAGTATGAAATGCCCTTCTTTATCTCTTTTGATTGATTTTAGTTTAAAGTGTAATTTGTTAGATATTAGGATTGCTACACCATCTTGTTTGTTGGGTCCATTTGATAGGAAAATCGTCTCCAAACCCTTTACCCTAAGGAAACGCCTGTCTCTGAAGTTGATGTGTGCTTCTTGTATACAGCAGAAGGTTGGTTTCTGTCTTTGTATCCATTTTGTTATCTTGTAACTTTTTATAGGCGGGTTAAGACCATTGACATTGAGGGATATTAATGTCCAATGATTGTTGGTTCTCATTTTTTTTTTTGATTTGTTGTTGGTGATGTCATTGTGTGTGGACTTCGACCTCCTGTTTCTTTTCCTGTTTGGTACAGTTTGATTATCTATTACCTATGTTTTTTGTGAGTAGAGTTATCTTCCTTGAGTTGGAGTTTCCCCTCTAGGATATTCTGTAGTGCTGGATTTGTGGATATGTATTGTTTAAATATCACTTTGTCATGAAAAATCTTGTTTGCTCTATCTATTGTGATTGAAAGCTTTGCTGGGTACAGTAGTCTGGTTTGGCATCCATGTTCCCTTAGTGTTTGTAGCACATCTGTCGAGGAGCTTCTGGATTTCGAAGTCTCCATTGAGAATTCAGGTGTGATTCTAATAGCTCTGCTTTTATATGTTACTTGTTCTTTTTCCCTTTTCTGCTGTTAATATATTCTCTTTCTTCTATAAGTTTGGTGTTTTGATTATTATGTGTTAAGGTAAGTTCTTTATGTTGTCCAGCCTATTTGGTGTTCTATAAGATTCTTGTACTTTCATAGGCATAGCCTTCTGTAGGTTGGGGAAGTTTTCTTCTATGATTATGTTGAATTTTTTTCTGTACCTTTGAGCTGTATTTCTTCACCTTCTTCTATACCTAGTATTCTTAGATTCCGCCTTTTCCCAGTGTCCCATATTTCCTGGATATTTGTTGGACTTGAGATTTTCCTTGGTTGATGACTGTATATCCTCTAGCAAGTATTCAACAACTGAGATTTTCTCTTCAATCTCTTGTATTCTATTGGTTATGCTTACATCCTTTGATCTTGATTATTCATGCAGTCTTTGTATTTCCTGCATCACCTCATTCTGAGTTTTCTTTATTGTTTCTACTTCAGCTTTCATGCCTTAAACTGCTTCCTGTGTTTCCTTCACTTTTTTGCTTGTTTTTCTTTAGATTCTTTAACAAAATCACTTATTTCTTGATTTTTTTTTCTATTTCTCTAAGAGGTTTTCTTGTTTCCTATTTTAGGGTCTGGAACCTCTTCATGAAGTAGATTTTTACGTCTGTCTCTTCTTCTTCCTCTGTGTTTTGTTTTTCAGATCTTTTCAGATATTGCTGGTGTGAAGTCTCTAGTCTTTCTAGTGTTAGGAGCAAGATTGTTGATGTGGTGAAAGGTATGTTGCTCCTGACTTTTATTTTCAAGAAAGGTTTTCTATGTAGCTTAGGAGTCTTTTCACTCTATATAGACTAGGCTAGCCTCAAACTTACAGACATCCACCTGACTCTTCCTTCTGAGTGCTGGGATTAAAGTCATGTGCTTACATTCCTTGGCTTCCTGAGTTTTTGTGGCATGATGTATTTGATCTGTGTGTACAGAGATTGGACTAAGAAAATGAGATATACAAAGAGCTGACACTAATTGTCATTTTCATGAACATGCCTCTGAGTGGATCAACTGTGTGATAACAGGAGGTGTATGGGGTGCATTTGCACACTGACCTTAGTTTCCAGAACTATGGTAGATACTAATGTAGAAGTCACTAAGTACAAGTAGCAGAAATGTGATATCTTGGTTGGTTAAATTGGTAATGAACCTTTCTCTAATGTACCTGTGTTCCTAAGTGCCTTCTTTCATACTATCCCTGCTTTCCACAGTCATGTGCTGCATTAAACCCGTTTTCACTGGCTTCGGGGCTCATTAAACATTATTAAACATTTTTGGTTAATAGATGGACAAATCATGATAAAAATTATAGTCCATGTCCCTATTACACTTGTGGAATATTCTTCATAATTTGTGCTCCACTGGAAACATGTGGTCTGGTTCTAGTTTACACCTGCAATACAGGCTATTGGTTTCTGATAACAATCTTCCTTCTTACCTCTAGGCTAGAGGCAATAGTCAAATTAGTATTCTTTCATTTTGAAATATGTTAATTTTTTATTATGATGCTAAATTTGCAACAGGTAGTATTTAAGTGAAGGAGTTTTTCTCTGAGAATGAAATTTTCTCTCTGTCCTGGAATAAGGGGCCCTAGGGTGTTCATTGATATTAAAGCATATGAATTAACATATATTTGTATGTAATATATGTAAATATTACACATATATATGTAAATATTATGTATATCCACACATTGACATAAATTATCTGCAACTTACAATGGATTGATGATATATCTTGCATAGAAAGCACTGAAGTGAAAGCTGTGTATCCATTACATATTCTATCTACAATTTATTATGAAAAGTGTGGTGCTTACTTTGGAAAAACATAAAACAAGTAACAAATTCCTTTGTTTTTCAATTTTAAGTATTTGTTTCTAGTCTCTTACTTTTATTTTGGAAGCTGGTGATGCCTTTGGAAGTTCAGGAGACAAAAGGGGTGCAGGTGCTAGCTATTCATATCCAATCTGGTGAATGAAAACACAGGGAGCCTACTGGAATGTTTTGCACAATAAGAGGACTCAACTGAAACATGAATTTCCTATTTCTAGAATTATATCCTTAAATTAGTCTCCATGACAGGAAATAATAACATGTGATGGAAAATTTAGAAACCAATACCACCCTATCATCATAACATGCACTTATAATGGGGCACATTCATGTTCAAGGATAAACAGTAACAGACTATAAGTTTAATAGTTTAGCAACTATTTGAACACTGCTTCAAAAATCTTATGGATTTCTTTCCAAAACAGTGTTTGCTTATCTAGCCAAAAACCTAACTGAAATTAAATATTCTTTGTGTGATTATAACTCTTACCTTTTGTATATACAAATTACCTTTACAATGTTTTCTTAAATATTATCCTAGCAAACTCAGTCCCTCTCTGCTTTTCCAGGTTTTTACTCAGTGTGTAAGTTACAATGTGAGGACATTCTAATTTCTACTTATATTTCAAGAAGTCAGAATATGATAGACATGAATTCATCAATCTAAGTCCTTTATTATGTGTTGTTTCATTTAATTTATTTTCTTTTAACGTCTATTTTCATCTGGAGTTTATGTATCAAAAGATTGCCTCTTGCTTTCTACACAGCCCACTTTCATTTTTTTGGCCACTGTATTCCTCATAAGCATATCTCCTATTTATGAACATCAAATCTTCCTCTGCATATGCTGCTATTCCTCTCACCAGCTGCCAAAGCCAATAAAGATTTATTCAGTATTTCATCACAATTCAACACCTTAGTTACATCATTTGTTAATTACCATCAAGCATAGCTAGACTGCTGAGAAGTAATGGATTTGCCCTTCCTGAGAGAAATTATCAAAGAAATTTAAAGATCATTGCTAAGCTCCAACTATTTTTCTCCTTAGAGTTACTATTACTGTTATAATTCCCATTAGTACCTAAATTGTACTTTCTTAGTTTTTGAATGTTTGCTCGTCCCACTGACAGACCAAACTATCTGTTCCAAACCAGTGTCCTACTTTATTGAATAATATGGAAATTTTGATTCATGTATATATTAATTAATATGTATTTTATTTAAATTACTTAATTGCCACTCATATTTACACACCCATCTCCCCCCATTACCTCACCGTCCAGTACTCCCATGTTACCCACCAACTCTCCCAACCAATCCCGCAACCCATCCCCAGGGATAGTGAGGCCCTTCACTATTCACCAGGGAACTTCAAATTCTTTCATATTGTTTGAAGCAGAGCCCAGGCCCTCCTTGCTGTATATGGGATGCAACAGTATCCCTCCATAGGGAATGGGCTCCCAAAGTCCATTTTTGCTCTAGGGTTGAAGACTGGCTCCACTGTTAGAGGTCCCATAGACAGCCCTGGCCTCCTCGCTGGCACTCACATTGAGAGGGCTTGGTTCAGGCCAATGCTGTTTCCACAGCTTTATAACTAGTGTCTCCATGCTCTCACTAGGTCAGGTCTACTGTTTCTGCAGGTCTCTCCAGCCCTGTCGTGGCTCCTATGGTCATCCCTCCTTCCTCTCCAAAACTGAATTCCAGTAGTATGGTTCAATGCTTAGCTGTGGATACCTGTTTCTGCTCTGAACGGCTACTAGATGAAGGCTCTAGGAATGGCAACTAAGGTAGACACTAATCTAATTATAGGGGAAGGGCATCAATGGCATTTTCTCCAACACTGCTTGGATTGTTGGTTGGGGTCATCCCTGTGAATCCCCTAACATTTCTCCTGTGCCAGACCTCTCTCCATACCTGTAATGTCTCCCTCTATCAAGGCATCTCCTTACTTGCCCTCCACCATTCCTCCCCTGTCTCAGTCCTCTTGTTCTCCTACCCCTCCTCTTCTTACCTTCCCACCTCCATCCTTTCCACCCATGCCCTGTAACAGTCTACAATCCACACTGCCAGAGGAGCTAGGAATCAAGGAGGACCCCAAGAGAAGATTGCATAGTCCCTCAAAGAAGGTGAGGAGGACAGGAACCCCTGAACATTTGTATTTATAAATATAAATATATAGATATATACTTGTTTTGATTGTTTATAAATAGTTTGTTCTTGTAAACTCTAACCATAGGATTTCCTTTTTATTAAATGCACTTGTGTTTCATTTATTTTAAAAAGACTATGATATTATGGGGATTTCAATTTGTTTTTGCCTATTCTGGGAAATGAAACTCATGCAATTTGTTGTACATTATTCATCTTTGTGATATTCTATTTTTTTACAGATGGCATCCATGAAGCTAATCAGCAAGAAATCTTTAGTAAGAAGGCTTGGATGCCTCTGCATAGAACTGACGATATTTTCTTAATAGTTTTAGAGCAACATGACCCTTTACGGTGTCTCACTACACCAGATGATGAATTATGCTAAACCAGTGAGAACAGTGAGAACAGATTTTAGTACAATTCAGCCATTGGGAAATGCCATCCATTTAAGTACACTGGGTGTGGAGGAAATGAATATAAATTTACTTCCAAAGATCTTGTGTTAAGATATGCAAAAGAGGTAGAAGACATATGCTTTCTATTAAATCACTAATATGTAGAATGATAATTACATTGACATTATTAAATGCTTTAATTTATGAAATAGCCAATATTTTCTTATAAGAAATAATATAATGACTTAGCTAGTGACTATATTCCCACCAACTAGACTTAAATAATATTTCTAGGATGCTAACTGTAATTGTTCTTTATGTGTATTACAGAAAATTATCGTTAAGAGAGGAATTAAATGTTTTATTTTTTCCTTTTTAATTTTTTCTTCATGTGTACATGTGTGTCTGTATACTGAGGATGTCATATTTATCTAGGTACTTGCAGAGTCTAAATAAGAGGTCAAGTACCCTGGAACTGGAGTAACAGGTGGCTGCAAGCTGTCTAAAGTGAATGTTGGGAACTGAAGTCTGGTCCTATGGAAAGCAGTGTACTTTCATAATGACTGAGTGGTCTCTCAGCCCCAGTATTTCTTTATGAAATGTTTAACGATTAAGAATTTATTTTTAAAAATTATATCAAAATTATTTCTGGCTTTCTTTTTTTCCATTCATTTATTTAGCTCATAAATAAAGTCATGCACAATTATGATACATAATAGAGTATGTTCACAATGGCATGGGTAAATTAAACTAATTAACATGTTATATCACACATATTCATCATTTTTGTTTTGAGAACACTTAAAGTATACTATCTCACAAATTTTAAAATATAGCATTTTTTATCAACCATGTTCATCATGCTCTCATTAGAACTCAAGACACCACAGAGTCCATGCCTCTTGTCCAACTGCAGTTTTATATCCTTAAACCAATAATTTCCCCATTGTTAAAAGACCCACATTGAAGCCTAATAGCTGCAATTCTGCTCTTTGTTCCCATAAGTTCATCATCTCTAGGTTACACATAAAATTGAAATTGTGTGACATTTGTCCTCCAGTTAACATGTCACATATTTTTTTTTGACAAGCATATAACGTTAATACTTACTAAAGATGAAATCAAATTTGCATGCACAGGTGAGCACTCACTGAAACACCTGGTATTCATCACATAATATATATATATATATATATATATATATATATATATATATATATTATGCATCAATAGCAGCAACAGCTTTTCCAGGTTCTGCAGTCATTAGAATAAAATTGCACAGACATTCAGCACACTCCTTAAAAAACAAACAAACAAACAAACAACAAATAGTAAAAAACAATATCCCAGAAAACAGCTCTGTAACTCTTGTGGTACTTGGCACCATTTTTTTAATTTAGCTTCTCAATAATCATCTGGGAGGAAATCATTCTGAGCAACATCATTAAACACAGCTCTGATAAAACATGGTCACTACTCTGTATCATAAAGCAGGTCCACATATGACTGAATACATATCATGTTTGTCTTTTTGTGATTAGATTACCTCGATTAGAATGGTTTTTTCTAGTTCCATCCATTTTCCTGCAAATTATTTCCTGTTATCCCTGATTTCTACAGGACCTTTATCACGAAGGGGTGTTGGATTTTGTCAAAGACTTTTTCGGCATCTAGTGACATGATCATGTGATTTTTTTCCTCAGTCTGTTTATATGGTGGATTACATGATGGATTTTTCGTAGGTTGAACCATCCTTGCATCACTGGAATGAAGACTACTTATTCCGGATGGATGATTTCTCTGATGTGTTCTAGGATTCGATTTGCAAATATTTTATTGAGAATTTTTGCATCAGTGTTCATGAGGGATATTGGTCTGTAATTCTCTTTCTTAGTTGTGTTTTTGTGTGGCTTGGGTATCAATGTTATTTTGGCCTCATAAAAAGAGTTAAGTAATTAACCTTCTGCTTCTTTTGTGTGGAATAATTCGAGGAAAATTGGTATTAGCTGTAATTTGAATTTCTGGTAGAATTCTGCACTGAAGCCATCTGGCCCTGGGCATTTTTAGTTTGGGACTTCTAATGATTGCTTCAATTTCATTAGAGGTTATAGATCTATTTAAATTGCTTATCTGTTCTTGATTTAATTTTGGTAAATGAAATCTGTCCAGAAAATTGTCCATTTCTATTAAATTTTCAAATTTTGAGGAATATAGGTTTTCAAAGTATGACCTGATGATTCTCTGGATTTCCTCTGTGTCTGTTATTGTATCCCCCTTTTCAGTCCTGATTTTATTAATTTACATGTTCACTCTTTGTTGTTTGGTAGGTTTGGATAAAGGTTTGTCTATCTTGTTGATTTTCTCAAAGAACCAACTTTTTGTTATATTGATTCTTTTTATTGTTCCCCTAGTTTCCATTTTATTGATTTCTGCCCTCAATTTGATTATTTCCTGGAGTCTGCTCCTCTGGGGGTATTGGCTTCTTTGTTTTCTAAACTTTTCAATTGTGCTGGTAATTCTTTAGTGTGATTATTCTCCTGTGTTTTCTTGAGGGCATTTAGTGGTATGAACTTTCTCTTACCACTGCTTTCAAAGTATCTCATAGGTTTGGGTATGTTGTGTCCACATTCTCATTGAATTCTAGGAAATCTTTAATTTCTTCTTTTTTATTTCTTCCTGGACGCATGAATTGTGCAATTGGGTGTTACTTAATTTCCATGAGTTAGGAGGTTTTCTGTAGTTCGTGTTGTTGTTGAATTCTAATTTTAAAGCATGGTGGTCTGATAAGACACAGGGTATTTTTTAAAGTTTTTTCTGTGACATTTGAGCTTTGCTATGTTGCCAAGTATGTGGTCGGTTTTAGCTAGACTTCCATGTGGTGCTGAGATGAAGGTAAATTGTTTTGTATTTGGGGGGAGTATTCTATAGATATCTGTTAAGTCCAATTGCACCATAACTTCTATTAGATCTTTTGTTTCTTTGTAAAGCTTCTGTCTGGTCTTCCAGTCCAGTGGTGAGAGTGGGGTGCTGAAATCTCCCACTGTAAGTGTGTGCGGTTTTATGTGTGATTTGAGTTTTAGTAACGTTTCTTTTACAAATGTGGATGCCGTTGCATTTGGGGCATAAATGTTCAGAATTGAGACTTCATCCAGGTGGATTTCTCCTGTGATGAGTAGGAAGTGATCTTCTTCATCTCTTTTGACTGATTTTAGTATAGAGTCCAATTTATTGGCTACTAGGATTGCTACTCCTTCTTGTTTCTTGGGTCCATTTGATTGGAAGATCTTTCCCCAGCCTTTAATTCTTAGGTACTATCTGTCTTTGAGCTTGAGGTGAGTTTCTTGTATGCAGCAGAAGGAAGGATTCTGTCTTCTTATCCATTCTGCTAATCTGTGTCTTTTTATATGGGAGTTGAAACCATTAATACTGATGGATATTAATGACCATTGAATATTGTTCATTCTTGTTTGTTTTTTATTTGGTGATGCTGGTGAGATTATGTTTGGGTTTTGTCCCTTTTTCCTTTTGGCTTTTGGTAAGTTGGGAATATCTATTGCCTGTATTTTTCTGGTTGTAGTTAACTTTCCTGGGTTGGAGTTTTCCTTCCAATACTTTCTGTAGGGCTGGATTTGTGGATATGTATTGTTTGAATCTGCTTTTGTCATGGAATATCTTGTTTTCTCCATTTATAATGATTGAAAGTTTTACTGGTTATAGTAGTCTGGGCCGGCATCCATGGTTTCTTATTGTAGGTAGAGTATCTATACAGGATCCTCTGGCTTTCAGAGTTTCCATGGAAAAGTCATGTGTGATTCTGATAGGTTTGCCTTTTTATGTTACAAGACCTTTTTCCTTTGCTGCTTTCAAGATTTTCTCTTTGTTTTGTATGTTTGGTGTTTTGATTATTGTGTGGCAAGGTGACCTTTATTTCGTTCAATCTGTTTGGTGTTCTGTAGGCTTCTTGTATACTCATTGGTATGTCTTTCTTTAGTTTGGGAAAGTTTTCTTCTATGATTGAGTTGAAAATGTTTTCTGTGCCTTTGAGTTGGATTTCTTCACCTTCTTCTATCCCTATTATTCTTAGGTTTGGTCTTTTCACAGTATCCCATAATTCCTAGATATTTTGTGATAGGGATTTGTTGGACTTAACACTTTCTTTGGTTGATGAGTCTATTTCTGCTAGTGTGTCTTCAACTCCTGTGATTCTCTCTTCCATCTCTTGTATTCTGTTGGTTATGCTTACATCTGTAGTTCCTGATCGTTTATCCAGTTTTTCTATTTCCAGCATTCCATCAGATTTTGTTTTTTCATTATCTCTATTTCAGTTTTTAGTTCTTGAACTGTTTCCTTGAGAGATTGATATTGATTGACTTGAAGATTGGTATCTTGTATTTTTTGGTTAGTTTTTTTTTTCCATTTCTTTAAGGGATTTTCTCATGTCCTATTTGAGATCCTCTATCATTTTCCTGCAGATGTTTTTAAGGTCATTCTCTTCTGGTTCATCTGCATTTTGATGTTCAGGTTTTACTGGTGTATGGCTCCTAGTATTCTGTGGTGTCATATTGGGTTTTCTGTTGTTGGATGTGTTTTTACATTGTCCTCTTCTCATTCTTTTTTTCTGGTGAGTTTAGCATGAGTTTCTTGTTCCCCTGGTGGGTGTGGGACCAAGATTCTCTTCTTGTAGATGCAAAAAGATCCAATAATCTGATGTCATTCCTCGTCTTGTGAATGGAGGTGTCACTGGTCCCTGGGTGTCTGCAGTGTTCAGGCGTGCAGGGTCCTGGGACTGAGCATGGAGGATGGTTGCCTCTGGGTGTTTGGAGTTCAGAACCCGCCTCTGAACTGGCATGCAGGTCGCTTGTATCAGGTGACTCTGAGCAACAACGACGATCATGGGCCAGTAACAGTTCCTGGCCTACCTGGACCAGAAGATGGAGGCTAGGCTGCCTCTGGGTGTTAGGAGTTCAGAATCCCTATTTCTGCCTTTCTTTTTTTGTTTTTTTAAAACAGGGTTTCTCTGTGGCTTTGGAGGCTGTCCTGGAACTAGCTCTCGTAGACCAGCCTGGCCTCGAACTCACAGAGATCCGCCTGCCTCTGCCTCCTGAGTGCTGGTTTTAAAGGCATGCACCACCAGTGCCTGGCGGGCTTTCTTATAATACACAATACTTTAACATGTTGATTAATTTTCATGAATAGCATAATGTTATTCATAAGAGAATATAAAGAACATGAAAATGTAAATTCCACTGAATATTATGAGAGGGTATAGGTCTTCAAAGAGCCAAGAAAAGACAATGATAGTCCTCTTATTCTTCATTTATTCTGCATTACAACAATCAGCTTCTTGATATAACACAGAAACTTTAAAATTTTGTTAAATAACATGCTTGGATTTTAGGGTAGGAAAGCCAAATCCAACTCTAAATGCAGCATGAATTTAATTAAATAGGGACCAGGAAATGAAGAGAAATAGAGTTATTTGAGAGACAGCTGTAAATTTAACAGTATGGCACGTTCCTTTTGTTCAATGGTTATAGCTACGTTCTTTCCTTAAGTATCTACACATGTAGTGTCCTTTGACTTCTGGAGGTGGGTTTTCCTGTGAGGATAAAAACAAAGCACTTCCCTTCCTTTGGGAGGCTTTTATTTAGTTCATAACATATACCTCAGTTAATACCTGTCAGTCCTCCTTGTGAGAAGGTTGTCTTTTCAACTCGAATCTTGATCAATTTTGATGGTATCCAAAGACTTTCTTCTCCTGTGGAAACAAATGCAAAACCCCTACCTCATCGTAACACATGGCCGGGTTTCCATACCAAGGTCAGTACATCTTTGAAATACACTGATTGGTTCAGTTCAGCAGTTTTTTCCATAGTCCAGTGTCTTTCCATAGCTGTTTGTCAATTTTCATTGGTATTAAGAAAGTTTAGTGTTAACAAAGCATTATGCAATCTATGGTTGGGGGGCTTTGACTTACCAGCTTGGCTATGGAGCATCTCCTTAAGTGTCCTGTTAGAAATTTCAACAACTGCTTGTCCTGTAGGGTTGTGTGGTATAACTATGACATGTTTGATGATATAATATTTGAAGAACTGTTCCATTTTTGTGGAGACATATACTGGAGAATTGTCAGTTTTTATCTGAGCCGGTATGCCTATAACTGCCATCACCTCCAGTAAGTGTGTAATAACAGACTCAGCTTTTTTAGACTTGAGAGCAATAGCCGATTGGAAATCTGAGAATGTGTCAATGGGATGATGCACATATTTCAAATTTCCAAAATCTGTAAAGTGAAAGTCATCCATTTGCCAGATCTCATTCCTCTCAATGCCTTTGGGATTACAGCATGCTGGCAGTGGAGTTTGATTATAAAAGGAACAAATAGGACAGTTTCTCACTATCTCCTTGGCTTGTTGCCAAGGGATGGAGAAGTCCTTCTTTAAACCCTTGCTATTTACATGATGCTTTTTATGAGATTCTGATACTTCTAGCACAGTGCCAATCAATAAATGATCAATCTTGTCATTGCCTTGTGCCAGTGGACCTGGCAGGCCCGTATGGGATCTGATATGCTTAATGTATAGTGGATTACTTCTCTTTCTGATGGTTTCCTATAACTGCAAGAACAATGATGTTAGTTCTGTATTATCAGGGACGAATTCTTCTGGCTCTATGTGCAAGACAACTCTCTCTGCATATTGGGAATCAGTAACTATATTAACAGGTTCTGTAAAATTCATAAGCACCATAAGAATTGCATACAATTCTGCTTTCTGTACAGATGTGTATAGACTTTGAACTACTTTACATACCTCAGTTGGTTTATAACCAGCCTTACCTGATTTGTTAGCATCAGTGTAGAAAGTAAGAACTCTAGAAATGGGAATTTGTCTTACAATGCGTGGAAGAACACAAACTGTCTTTTTATGAGTTTAATTCTGTCGGCTTTGGGATAGTTGTTACTAATTGTTCCCAAAAATTTGGTAAGAGCTATCGGCCAATATTCATTATCCTTCCATAAGGAGGAAATTTCATCATTAGTTAAAAGTACTATAATCTCCGCTAGATCTTTTCCAGTCAGCTGACAAAGTCTTAATTTGCCCTTTAAAATCAAATCGGAAATCTTTCTATATATGTCTTTAACTTTTTGTTCAGCTTATGTGGCAGAAATATCTATTCCAATATAGTGTCTTCCCTCTGCATCAGAATTCCATAAGGGTATTCTCTGGATGGCAAGATAATCAGAATGCAGTCTAGATCAAGTTTTATCCGATCTAAATGCGTATCCAATATTCTGTTTTCTACCCATTGTAGCTCTTTTTCTGCCTCAGCAGATAATATTCATGGACTGTTTAAGTCCTTATCACCTTTTAGTTCCATTTTTAAATGCTTTAAGTCATGTCCTTCCACACCAATAATCGTCTGTAATTGAGAAATTTCTCCTAGTAGCTTCTGAAGACTGTTAAGAGCTTGATAAATGCCCCTCCTAATTTGTAGCTTTTGAGGTTTGATTCTTTGTAAGTCTATCTTATATACTAAAGAGTTAATAGACTCTCCTCTTTGTATCTTTTCCAGGGCAATTTGTAAGAGACATATCCAAGTGTATTTTAGGCTTCTCTGGTCTGGTCAAAAAGATGACCTAGGTCTTTTTCTCATGAATGGATGGAAAGCAGATAGAGTAGGATCAATTTTCACTTTGTTTCTCATCATGTCTAGCACATAAAAAGGAGTGGTCCATTTCTTTTCTTGCCCTGTCTCAGCTCCTATGTGGAACTTTAAGTGCCTATAATTCTGTAGATACTTCAGGGCCTGCTTGTAAATACTGACTGTCTACATGTCCAGAGTCAGGGAATCTCACCCTGGTACATATGTGTGTGTCTGGATCTCAGTCTGGGCAGAAACCGTGTCATCTGTTGTTCCAGTGGCAAATTCCTCTGGGCTTTATTGGTTGTCAAATAATCCAGGCTTTTGGATGGGATGTGAACCTCCTGGTCTTCATCTTGCTTTCTGATAGTCATCCATGGTCTGAGAGACCACAAAGTGTGGTCAAAAGGGCCACAGCCTAGCTGAGGTCTGTAGCCCTTTCTCCACTGGTCTAGGTAGGTAGTTTCTTAGTCATTTGAGTAGGGAAAACTGTCTTAATTTATTTACCTCAGGCAAAGAGGGTTGAAGGATGTTTCCCATGACAACTGGCTGCAGGAATTGGGTAAGTGATTATGTTTGTATAAGACTTTTCTTCCCAAGACCTGTGCACACTTCCAGCAATCCAAATGAAGAACTAGAGTGACAGTTAGCTTCATAAAGGGATGAAAGTTCCAGAGATGCCCTCATGATCAGTGTTCTCTACTGTAGAGGGCAGTTCACCAGTGGAGCCTGACCTCCAAGGACAACTTGCTGCAGGAAAGGTTTCAGCAATGAGAGGTTTTTCTTTGTAAGACCTGTGCACATGCCTGGCAGGGCAAGCATAAAACTGGAATGGCACTTGGCTTCAGGAGCTGATCAAAGTTCCAGAGGAATTCTTGCCATCAGTGTTGTCTGCTGCAGTTGGAGAGGTGTGCTTGCGATGTGTGTTCTCAGCTAGTGAAGGGAGTTTGCCAATGCCTGACCCGGATGTTTAATTGCAGAGGCAGACCAGATCCCCTATTTCTGCAAATGAAGACAAATACTTTAGTCTCTCTTTATTAGGGTGAAACACACTAGCATTCTGCATCCTGTTGATAATGGTCATGAAACTTTCTCAGGTAAAGAATGAAAAGTAATCAAAGTGGCTGCATGTCTTTTATCCCAACAGTTAAGAGGAAGAGCCATCTATATCTCTGAGTGTGAGGTATGACATATCTGGAAATAGAGATCTAGGTAAGCCAGGACAGTAAATAAAATCTCTGCTGCTGATGATGATTGTGATGATGAGGATGATGATAAATGCATGTATAGTTGGGAAAGTTTATTCTCCCATGCTTCATGTAAATGTCTGGCACCTGATGCACAGAAGACATCTGTGTGTTCTGTAACTCTTAATGTGTCCAGGGCAAGTAAATGGGGTTATAGAAAGAAGCCTTTCTATGTCTATCCAATTATGAAATTAATTAAATTCACAATATCTGTATAAAAACACAGCATGATACTCCAGGTTAGATGCTAGCTTTACTGGGGGAAAATATATTCTCAACAGCTGATCAGATTTTGATCTTAACCTCAGAGATCTTTTGATAGCCAGTTTGTGGCTTCGTGTCCTTCTAAAAACAGTTTTGGATAAGGCACAACAGCAACAGATCAAAATCTTTAGTTTTTGGAGTGCAGTTTGAGTCATAATAGAGAATATGTGTAACTTGAGTTTCCCCATCTGAGAAGAGGATTCACAGAAAAAAAAAATGGGCTTAAGCTGAGTCACTAGTGTGTTTCTGTTTTAAGCCTTCGGCTGTTTCTTCCTACTGTTTCATGGGACCCTGTGTCACCTGGAATTTTGGGGCATTTTTTGTTCTACCCTTGGCTACCAGTTCAGTCTGACTCTAAGTGCTGAGTTCTTCCTTACCGAGACAACATTGGCCTTGTCCATGGGAAATACATCTTATGCACGGGATTCTTCTGGTTATTGTTCTTGTGGAAAAACTGTTCAAAGACTTTTTGTGGATGAATGTAATATATCTTAAGAAGGACAACAATGTAATTAAAAAATGAAAATACTCACATTACCCAACTAAATGTAAGTTTTCCATGGTTAAGTTCCTCAAGCTTGGTTGACAATCCATTTATTAGATAGACTGAGGTATCATTTGACTTTAGCAACTTGGTTGCATGAGATGTCAGCAGTTGGACAGAGTTCATTATGCAGAGAAGGCATCCTTCATGAATGGGGTGGGAGCCTATAGAGCTGAACATGGTCTGCACTGACCTCAGCCTACAACTAGCCTTGGTCTGACTATGTCTGTCTCTGTCACTTTGTCTGGGTATCTGTCTGTCATTATCTCTCGATGTCTCTCAGTCTATATCTTTGGCTCTGCAGCATATGTAAAAAGCTGTAACTGTACCTGGTCTGGACAGGTCTAGGCCTGACCTGAGGCTTGGTCAGTTTGACTCACTCTGTCTCTGTCTCTCTTCTCAAACTGTACTTCCCTGTCTTTCACTGTCACTGCCTCTCTTTCTCTGTCTCTGTTTCTGCAATGAGGACTGTATCCTGCAGCTGTACCTGGTCTGGTCGGGACAGGTCTCAGCTTGCCTTGTGGGCATCTGTGATTGTGAGCTGTGTTTATTGAGTCTCTCCTCTTCTCATCATTGACTTTGGTCAACATTTTTCCTTCTCTCAAAAAATCTCTGAGGCTCTGGATGAGGACAGCAATGGAGCTATGGCAGCTTTCAAGCAGAGCTGATCTCAGAAATGGGGATTGTAATGTTCCTCTTCCATAGAGGATGAAACATGTCCCCGATTTCTCTATTACTCTTCCTACTAGTGATGACAGTCTCCCCAATGAGTCGATAAATTTCCTATAAGTTACATGTCTGATTCCAACAGACCACCAAATGACATGCTAACCCACTGCACAATGGCAAAACTGAGGTGCATTCAATTGGCCTGAAGATATCTGCCACTTTCAAAATACATGGATGCTTACAGCCAAGTGGCTTCTACCATAATTAGGCTGGTAATTTGTCTAAAGTTTATGTTTTTCACAAACCCAAAGGATTCTTGTAAGGTCAATGGAGCACTGATTACTATTGGCCTGTTCAAAGAAGGTCCAGAGATTGTTATACAGCCTGGACTGTGGCAAAGCCAGCAAATACTGCAGAATGTGGCAGCACCAAACATGGTTTACATGCAAAGATTGTCGACCACACCCCCCCCCGCTTCAGCGGGAAGCAGGGTCCATGATTTGATACCTTTATTCCATAATCTGCCATGTCTACCACCCCATAATTTAATAAACAATAAAGGTTGAAATGAGGTTTAGCCATCAGGCTGGTCTGCCCCTTGTCACCTGGCATGATGCATTCCGTCCTTATTCTGGTCAATTCAGACAGGGATCCATGGGTCGTAAGTCTGCAGTCAGTTGTAAAGACAGACCCCGGCCAATCATGTTCTCTAACACACACTATCTCTCTGTCTCTGTCTCTCTCTCTGTCTCTCTCTCTCTCTAATATATATATATATATATATATATATATATATATATATATATTCACCTTCTGTTTATGCTCTGCTCTCTGCTCTTGCTCTTACATTCTTTGTCTCTTCTCCTGTCTCTCTCAATCTCCCTCTTCTTCCGTTTCATAAATTCTATGGTTAATGGACTCTCTATGGCTCATGTTCCATTGGTCAGTTTTTCCATCTCTATAGCGAGCATCCCCCTTCCATGTAAACAAAAACCAACAATGGAGCTGTGAAAACCACAGATGCCCTCTCTGTGAGCTCTCTTCCCACACATGCTGGGGTGAGTGTGAGACACATGATATCTTTTTCTCAGACAAATCAACCAGTGAGACACAACTTCCCATATGTATGTTTCACAAAGATGAATTCCACTACAGCAAAAGTTAAGTCAAGTTGTGTTTCCATTTTAACCCTTCCGCAGTTTCTTCCCACTGTTTCTCAGGACCTCGTGTTGCCTGTATATTTTGGGCATTTTTTTGTTCTGCCCTTGGCCGCCAGTTCAGGCTGACTCTAAGAACTGAGTTCTTCCTTACCAAGGCAACATCAGCCTTGTCCACGGGAAATACAACTTTTGTTTATGGGATGATACTTTTTTTTCCAGTGGAAAAATATTCAAAGACTTTTTGGAGATGAATGTAGTCTTTCCTAAGAAGGACTACAATGGAATTAAAAACTGAGTAGAGTCACATTACCCAACTAAAGGTGAGTTTTCCATGGTTTACTTCGTCAAGCAGGATTTACATTCCATTTATTAGACTAGACTGAGGGATCATCTCATGCATCTTGGTTGCATGAGATTATGTCAGCAGCGGGACAGAGTTCATTAGGCAGAGAATGCACCTTTCATGAGCCGGGTGGGAGACTGCAGAGCTGTACATGGTATGCACCAATCTTAGCCTACAACAAGCCTTAGTCTGACACTGTCTGTCTCTGTCTCTGTGCCTGTGTCTCTGTCTATATCTCATTGTCTCTCTGTGTCTGAGTCTCCAACCTAGGTGAAAACCTTCACCTGTACCTGGTATGGACAGGTCTATGCCTGAACTGAGGCTTGGTCAGTCTGAATATCAATGTTTCTCTTCTCAATCTTTATCTGCCTGTCTTTTATTCTCACTGTCTCTCTGTCTCTGTCTCTGTCTCTGTCTCTGTCTCTGTATCCGCAAACAGGACTGGATAATGTAGCTGTACCTGGTCTGGTCTGGACAGGTCTCTGCCTGCCTTGTGGGCAGCTGTGCTTCTGAACTGTGTTTATCGAGTCTGTCTCCTCTTCTCATCATTGACTTTGGTCAACGTTTTTCCTTCTCTCAAAAAATCTCTGATGCTATGGATGAGGACACTGAGGGAACTATGTCAGATTTCACATGGAGCTGATCTCAGAAATGGGGATACTAAGGTTGGCCTTCCTTAGAGGATGAAACATATCCCCAGTTTCTCTCTTTTTCTTCCTTCATAGTGGTCACATTCTCCCCATGAGTTGATAAATTTTCTGTAAGATACATGTCCGATTCAGACAGCATACTGAACGGTATGCTAATTCATTTCACAGTGGCAAACTTGAGGTGCATTCCATCAGCCTGAAGATACCTGCCACTTTCAAAGTACATGGATGCTTACAGCCAAGTGGTTTCTACCATAATTAGGCTGCTAATGTTTCTAACTTTATGTTTTTCACAAACCCAAAGGTTTCTTGTTAGTTCAAGGGACCCTAATCATACCCATTCAAACAGTTCCCAGTACAGATAAATAGGATTCAGCTATTTCATGTTGTGAGTCTCCCTATTCCCGTCCTCATCGCACAAACAGTCTGGAACAACCCACCTCCCCTTATCATCCTCCCCTCCAGTTCTAGGACAGAAGAAACATTGGTTTCTAAACCTAACCTATTCATTCTACACTGCGGAAATCTTGCCAGGTCTAAGAAGACCCCATGATTGTTACACACCATGGACTGGGGCAGAGCCAGTAAATACTGCCAGATGTGGCATCACCTGTGATGGTTACCCACAAAGATGTTCAACCCCAATGGTGGTTAATGGCCCCCACATCAACAGCAAGCAGGGGCCAGAACTCTAGGTCCTTATTATGTAACCTGCCAAGTCTAACATCACCATTTA
This sequence comes from Cricetulus griseus, assembly GCF_003668045.3. Taxonomy (NCBI): domain Eukaryota; kingdom Metazoa; phylum Chordata; class Mammalia; order Rodentia; family Cricetidae; genus Cricetulus; species Cricetulus griseus. The sequence goes on from NW_023277030.1 coordinate 618,735, forward strand.
ATAATCAGTGAATCAAGTCATCAAGCAGGCCTGCTCTTTACACCTGGAAGGAGTTACTCTGGTCATCCCATGCAGTGTTCCTTGGTCAGCAATTCTGCAAGCATATGTCAAGGAGCCCTTTAGTACATAGACTCTGGCCTACTCATGCTCTCTTTCTCTCTCTCTCTCTCTCTCTCTCTCTCTCTCTCTCTCTCACCTTCCTCTTCCACTCTACTCTGTGCTTTCTTTTATTGCTGTTACCATTTTTGTCTCTTCCCCTGTCTACCCCACTCTACCTCTCCCTTCCTGTCATTAAATCTATGGTTCATGGACTCTCCCTGGTTTGTGTTCCATTGCTCAGTGTTCTATCTCCATATTGAGCTTCCCCTTCCATGTAAACAAAAGACTAATACTGGAGCCTTGAAAACCAGGGAGGATCTCTCTGTGAGTTCCCTTCCCACCAATCTGGGGTAAGCGGGGAACCTAGGAGATCTTTTTCTCAGGCAGACCAACAGGTTAGATGCCCCTTCAGGTAGGTATGTTTCATAAGGATGAGGTCCACCACTGCATGTGCTGAGTCATGGGTGTATTTCTTCTTTAAGCCTTTAGTTCTTAATTCCCACTGATTTTCGGGACCTTGTGTGGCATCCACTGTACGGGCATATTGTGTTCAAATCTTGTCTTTGAGTTCAGGCTGACTCTGAGTTCTGAGATTGTTGGTACTGAGCCACCCTCGGCCTTGCCCTTTGGAAATTAATCTTATGTTTATGGGATCCTTCTGGTTACTGTTACATGGGAAAACTGTTCCAAGAGTTTGAGGATGAATGTCACCTCCCCTAAGAATTTCAAAAATGGACTTAAAAAATGAAAAGCCTCACAATTATCAAACCAGGTTGAGTTTTCCGTGGTTATCTTCCTCCAGCAAGGTTTAAATTCTGTCTCTTATACTAGACTGCGGGATCATTGGACTGCAGCTACTGGCTGCATGAGGTGACCTATGCGGTCAGAAAGATTTCTGTCTGTAGATTTCTCTGTCTCTTTGTCTCTGTATCACATTGTCTCTTATTGTCTCTCAGTGTCTCTTTCTCTCTTTGTTTGTGAAGCCTGTGCAGGTGTACCTGGTCTGGACTAGTCTCTTCCTGACCTGAGCATTGGTCTGTCTGTCTCTCCTCTCTTTGTCTCTATCTCTCTGTCTCAGTCTACATCTATCTGTCTCTCACTGTCACTTTCTGTCTGTCGCTGTCTCAGCAATCTAGGTTAGAGCCTGTAGCTATTAATGATTATGTGCAGCAGACCACTGACTGAACATATCAGTAGCACAGACACTCAGATCGACAATTAGTAATGGGGAATCCTAAAATTAAGAAGATTCTTTAAGGCAAAAAAACATAGTCAACAAGACAAGACAGCATCCCACAATAGGAAAAGATCTTAACCATTCCCACATCTAGCCAAGGGTTGATTTCTAAAATATACAAAGAACTGAATAAACTAGTCACTAAGAACCAAATAAATAATTAAAATGTGGAGTACAGAACTAAATAGAGAATACACAATAGGGTCTTCCTTCTAATGGAAGAGTGAAACTTGTAAAAAAGGACTTGCAGATTGTCATTCAAGGGCTATATTTGTCGAGATTAGGTCTCATTTGGATAATCAACTTCATTGTAAGGTGGCATTAAAAGTTGTACAATGACACATGTCTTAGGATTTTAAAATACCCAAGTGCAAAACTGCATCTTAGTTGCTCCTTGTTTCTGCGGCCATGATATGGGCAGAACGATTTCTGTCACAGTTGCTTGGAAACACATATGATCTGTCTATCACAATCTATTACATCTTCAAGTATAAGCCAACCACACCCATTCATGACCTTACAATATATCCTCCTGGACATAGGCAAAAGAAACAAATTTATTTCAGGTTTTAAGTATTTTTACTTCTGCTGCCCCGCAGTAACATACTACAGCTTCAATCCAGCACACATGTAAGTAAATGCATCATTATACTATTCCAGTTGAATGATGACCACTTAGATGTATCCCTTATGCTGTGGCTCAAAAAATGGAGATATGGAGATAGCCCAAAGTTGCTTGTTCTTTTTTTTGAAGGTTTAATGCTTCTTGGTGATGCACTCATATATTTTGTTACATTGATTGTTGTACTTTTTAGCTTTTTTCCTCCATTTTTATTTAAATTCGAAACAAGATTGTTTTACATGTCAATCCCAGATCCCCCCCGCCCCTCATCCCCTGACACCCACTAATACAATGCCTCTCCAATAATATTTCTGTGCCCAAAGGAGAGTGAGGTCTTCCATGTGGGTTTTTCAGAGACTGTCATATCTTTTGTGATAGGGCCTAGTCACTCCCCCATAATCTAGGCTGAGGGAGTTTCCTTCTATGTGAAATAGGCTACCAAACTCCATTCCTATGCTGGGGATAAGTACTGATCTACATTTCTGAGGCTTACTCAATGACACCCAAATTTGTGCATTCTGGATCAGTCCATGTTTCTTTTACAGTGAACAGTGTGGGGACCTAGAGCTCCCACTTGTTCAAGTTAGCTGTTTCTCTGGTTTTCAGCAAACTGGTATGGTCCATTTGCTCATTACTCCTCCTTCTCTGCAACTCGATTCCAGATTAGTTCGATGTTTATGTGTGGGTGTCTGTGTCTACTTCTATCATCTGCTGGATAAAGAATCTAGGTTGGCATATTAGTTAGGTATCAATCTCATTATGAGTGGAGGGTATTTAAGGTAGCCTCTCCTCTGTTGTTTAGATTGTTAGTTGGCGTCATCTTTGTAGATCTCCACACATTTCCCTAGTACCTGATTTCTCTGTAAACCTTTAATGTTTCCGTTTACTATGATATCTGTTATCTTGCTCTCTCTATTCTCCCACCTCAATCTCCCTGCTCATGTCCTCTTCACCCATCAACTCTTCACCACTCCACATCTCCCCTTCTCATTCTCCATTCCAATCAAATGGAACCAAGAAACAATCTTGGGTTGCTATCATAGTATCTAAAAAATTAGACTTCATACTAAAGTCTATCAAAAGACATGAAGAAAGTCAATTCATATTCATCACAGAAAATATCTATCACGAAGATGAATGATGAACATCAATGCACCAAATATATGGGCATCATTGTAAGTAAAATAAACATTATTAAAACTCATTTTGCAAATAAAAACTCACACAGTTAGAGTGGGAGTCTACAACACCCCACTCTCACCAGTGGACAGGACCACAAGACAGAAACTTAAAAAAGAAACAAAGGAAGTAACAGAAGTTATGACCTAACTGGGATTAACAGTCATTGATAGAACATTCCATCCAAACACAAAAGAATATACCTTCTTTTCAGCAAAACATGGAAACTTCTCTAAAATTAACCACCTACTCGGCAACATAGCAAACCACAACAGGCACAAAAAATTGAAATATGTCCCTATGTTTTAGCAGGCCATCATGCTTTTAAATTATAACTTAAGAAAAACAAAAATTTCTGAAAACTTACCAACTCATGGAAATTGAAATACTTGCAATTGCACCATTCCAGAGACAATGAAGAAATAAAGAAATTAAAGACTTCTTAGAATTCAATGAAAATGAAGACACAACATCCTCAAACATTGAAAGCAGTACTAATAGGAAAGTTCATAGCTCTAAAAGCTCACATGAAGAAACCAGAAAGTAGTGACACCAGAGAGTTGACATCATAGTTGAAAGCTCTAGAACAAATGGAGGCAAATTTACCCCAGCAGAATAGACACCAGGAAATAAGCAAACTAAGGCCAGAAATAAATAATGCCATAACAAAGAGAATAATTCAAAGAATCCATGTAACAAAGACAAATTTCATCAAAAATAACAAATGGCAGAGGAAAAAACATGCAAATTAACAAAATCAGAATGAAAGGGGGACATAACAACGGACCCTGGGGAAATGCAGAGTATCTTCAGGGAATACTTTGAAAACCTGTACTCCACAAAATTTGAAAATTTAAAGAAAATGGCAATTTTCTAGACATATAATACTCACCAAATTGAATCAAGTACAGATGAGCAAATTAGGAAGAGCTACAATACCTAAGGAAATAAAAGCAGCCATTAAAAGTCTCCCAACCAAAAAAGCACAGGACAAGATGGCTATACTGCAGAATTCTAACAGAAATTCAAAGAAGAGCTAATACCAATATTCCTGAAATTGTTCCACAGAATAACATTGTTTGCTTTAAAGAGCCAACAAATAAAAGGAAATTGAGGGGGGAGCTCCATAAATTTCGGGTCATTCTTTAGAATTCTGGTTTCTCTGTTTTCCACCATCCATGAAGCAAGAAAATCAAGGAACGATACCAACTTACCCAGACACTATATGTATACTCCTGGAGTTATAAATTTTTTTATGCTAAACATGGCCACCTTTCCAAGAGTAAGATGGTGACTTCTAATGTTTCACATTCAAGAATTCTAGATAACTGTATGCTTTGGGAAACTACACAGTCCATCATGGCCCAAACTTTAAGTATCCTTGAATTTCAATAGAAGAAATAACCTTGTAAATTGTAGATTCCACTAAACCTAAGTACTAACATGAAAACCAAACAAGCACACAAACAAACAAACAAATAAAAACTCACAGACTAATTGATTGTATATGAAAATGGGATCTCTTCCGTCCTGCAAACATGAAACACAGCTCAACATCAAAGACAGTTACTACCTCATAGTTAAAGTTTAGGAAATAATTTTTGAATGCAGTGGACATAAAGACCAAGCTGGAAATGCTACCCTAAGATTTAGGAAAGTAGAATTCAGAATAGAATTTTCAAAATTATTTGAGGTTGATATATCATATTCATCACCGGATAAGTCCACTAAGATGAAGTCTCAATTGTGAAAATTCATGTTCCAAATCTAGCATCATCTGTATTTCTGAAAGCATTACTAAAGCTTTAATTGTATATCACAGCCCACACACTAATAGTGGGAGATTTTGAAACCCCATCTTACAAAGTTACAGAAAATAAGTAATCAGTGTTTTGACTCAAATAGGCTAGATGACATCTCTAGAAAGTTCTATCTAAACACCAAAGAGTCTGCCATATTCATGGCATCTCATCACAAAGAATCTTCTCTAAGACTGCCTAATTATTTGGTAACAAACACAGGTGGTTTTTATTTTAGTCATTCTGGTTGGTATAATATGGTATCTCGGAGTTGTTCTGAGTTGAATTTCCCTGAATGCTAAGGATTTTGCTCCCTTTCATATCTGTCTTTCAGCCATTTTAGATTCTTCTGTTTGGAATTCTCTTTTTAGTTCTACACCCCACTTTTAAATTTCATTAATTGGTGTTTTGGAGACTAGCTTCTTGAGTTCATTTTACATTTTGGATATCAGCCCTCTGTCAGATGTGGGGTGGATGAAAATCGTTTTCCATCCTGTGGGCTGTCATTTTCTCTTATTGGCTGTGTCCTTTGCCTTACAGAAGCTTTTCAGTTTCAGGAGGCCCCATTTGCCAATAGTAAATCTCAATGTCTGTGCAATTGGTGTTATTTTCAGGAAGCTGTCTCCTCTACCAGTTTGTTCAAGGGTATCATCTGCTTTCTCTTCTAGAAGGTTCAGTGTGGCTGGATTTATGTTGAGGACTTTTATCCATTTAGACTTAGGTTTTGTGCATGGTTGAAACAATATCACAATGTATTAGCTGTCCATGTGCTATCAATTTTTCTACCTAAGATCAGAGAGTATCTAAAAACCATAGGCACTGTAATACAGAAAACTATGGATGCCAGACTTTCTAAATTTAGTCCTGAAAAATCTTGTGGAGATTTTATGCATGTTTGAGGGAAATTCCATCAAAGTACAAATGATGGAATCATTTTGCTAGCTAGATAAGCCACAACATCAATGGAAACTTATGAAAGGAAACTCTGTTTATTGGTTTTAAACACTCTTTCATTACTTCATGGATATCTCACCTGCTAATGTTTTCCTTAAGAAAATAGACTATGTTATGCTTCTTAATTCTACATTTCCAATACAAAAACGAACTGCCTATATGCAAACGAAGCTGCAAGGTTCACACCAGTTCCTACTCAAAAGGAGAGTAAGATTCATTTGAAGTAATACACTTTGAAATGAATTTGTTCTTGAACAAAATCTTCAGGTTTGTAAAAGGATATTTCCCAGTAGAAATATTAAGGAAAGAATGGAAGAAAGAAGGAACGAAGCAAAGAGTAACTAAAGATAAGAAAAAAGGAAAATAGAAAATAAGTAATAATGAATATACAGAGGGAATAGTGTTAAGAGCTAAAGGATACCAAGTGGTTGGGAGAAGGCAGGTAGGAAGCTTGAGCAAATAAGGGTAAAATAAACGAACCTAGAACCAAAAACTCAAAAGGTACAGTTTCTGATTACAGTATTGTATATACTGATTAATATAATTTATATTACAGAACAGTAACTAATGCTAAAGGGTCCATGAATATCCTTTTGAAAAGACATAAGTGATATTGTTCAAAGATATGAAGATATTATTATAGTATTATTTAATCTTAAAAGGTGTATATCATACAACTTGTCTTATTCCACTAAGATGACCCTTTCTCACATGCTCAGGAAAACCAAGTTTCTTCTTGAAAATTCTGGAGGGTTCAAGACTGCTGGGTTTAACATCATGGACTTTGTCACATATAGTGTTGGATATTTTACCTTTGTTTCAGTTTCCACAATCATATCAAAATAGTATCAAACAAGAAAGGACACAACATAAATGAGATGTTTGTGAGTCCCCATATCAAGGGGAAATAATCATATTGTAATCTCAACAGTGAAAAAAAAACAGCAAACACTAAGCGAATCAAAATTATCCCCTCAACTTTAAGGAAAGCGAAAGAATAGCCAGGCTATGTTGTGTCCCCTGGACATGTGGAACGATTTCATATAAAGAGCCAATAAAGAGGTGGGGAAACTGAGGGCAGCACCATAAAATTTGAATCTATATTTAGAATTCTGCTTTCACTGTTTTCCACCAACCATGAAGTTAAGAAACTCCAATTCTATACCCCGGTATACCTTAAGGAATGTACACAGTCCATCAGGGACTCAAACTTAAATATACTTACATTTCAATAGAAGAAAGAACCTTGACCATGTCTATAGAATATAGACTCTACTATAGACTTGTATAGTCCTTCAAATAGATTACGTAGGACAGATATATTATTAGAGAAAACACCTTCCACATGAATCTTAATCCAGTATAAGAAATAGCTTGAAGCCAGGTGGTAGTGGCACATGACTTTATTCCTAGCACTTGGGAGGGAGATGCAGGTGGATCTCTGTGAGTTTGAGACGAGCCTGTTCTACAAGAGCTAGGTAGTGGACAGCCTCCAAAGCCACAGAGAAAACCTGTTTTTAAAAAATAACATAACATAGAAAATATGAAATATCTTGAATTCTTACACAATGGTTGTAAACCTGGAAACCTCAAAACTTGAGGAAAATTTCTCAGGCTTAATTTATTCCTCTAAGTTTACTTCTTGAGAAAGAGGATATTGACTAATGAAAGCATTTAAGTAACTTTTTCTCAGACTGTATTCAGTGAAATTATATTCTGTTCACTGAGTAATTGTGCCAGTTACAAATATATTGTGGATGTCCTTGTCCATGGGCTGATTGGAGTAACCTACCACCTTGTGAATATTAAATGCTGTACAGGACACATGTATTGGATAGTAAATTATTCTAAGAAAACTGTGCTATTTAGCTGTTCTCTAATTGCTCTCTTCCCATGTTATGGAGTGACAGAATCCCAATTTCTTCCTATGTGTGATTGTCAGGGAAAAAATGGTATTAAGGTATGATTCAATACCCAAACATTAATACAATCGCACACAAACATGACCTCAGATTACAACTTTCTTTGCTTTCTCCTTTGCACCTATGTTTACTTGTAAGTTTTAAGCAATTTTTACTTCTTAAATCTCAAAGTTTTTTATACAGCTTCAGGAAAACACACATGTCTGTGAAAAAGCATGCTCAATTACACAATGTCTCTTGCTCAACTATGTTTATAGCAATATTATTCAAAGTAGCCAGAACTTGGAAATAAACTTGATGCCCTTCAACTGCTGAATGGGTAAAGAAAATTGTTATATTTACCCAATGGACTACTAATCATCAAAAATGACATCTCAAAACTTGAAGGCAAATGCACAGAACCAGAAAAATCATTCATGAATGAGGTATCCAAGAAATGAAATAATAATATCTACTCACAAAAATTGGATATCAGATATAAAGCAAAATATACCTAGCCTACAGGCCAAAACCCTGGACAAGACACATACTTCTTGCAGAAACAGATGAAAGCAGACACATAAATCTACCACTATCTATCTTGCTAAGTTCAGGGAGTCAATTGAAAGTGAAAAAAGGAGAAATATTATGAACAATATTGTCAAGAGCATGATGGTGAGACCCACAGAATAAACTGACATGAGTGATCACAGGCACTGATCTGAAAAGGAGGGAAACAACATAGGACTGAATTACACTCCCTTAATTCAGGTAACAATGGTGATTGTCAGACAATATATGGTCTCACTCAGTGGGTCCAACTTCTAAAGTTAATGCACAAACTGACCTAATGGAACCCAATCTATATGAAGAGATACTTTAGTCAGCCTTGATACAGAGTTATGTTAGTTAGAATGTTTCCTTCTTCCTGCCTCAACTAGATAATAGGTCAGAATTTGGGTATTTCTGTGGTAGGACTTACCACCTCCAAGAAACAAATGAGAGAATGGGGGAAAGAGAAGGTAGCAAGAGTAGAGAAGGGAAGATATTAGAATATAAAAATAAATATGTAAAAAAGAAAAATAACAATCGCATTTCATTACTATCTCTTAATATCAATGGACATAATATGTTTTTAAAAATACACAGTGTAATAGATTGTATATCATTGAAAAGAACATCTCTCCTTCTTTGGGAAACATGAAACAAAGCTTAACATTAAAGGGGGTAACTGCCTCATAGTAAAAGAGTGGAAATAATTATTCACTAAAATGGACATAAGAAATATTATGGTACTATGATGGTTCCACAGTTATCAGAATAGGGTCTGGGAGCTCCCACTTTGTCATGTCAGCTGTCTCTGTGGATATCTCTTGCATGGTAGTGACCCATTTGCACCTCATTCTCTGCTTTCTGAAACTGGGTTCCAGGAGTTCAGGTCATTGTTTACCTTTGCATGTATCCTTCTGCTTCCATCAGCTACTGGATGAAGGCTCTATGTTGGCATATAATGTAGTCATCCTTCACATTATACGGGAACTTCATTTAAGGTAGCCTCTCCACTATTGCTTAGATTGTTATATGGCATCATCCTCATGGATCCCAGGATATTTGCCTAGTGCCATATTTCTCTTTAAACCTAAAATGTTTGCCTCTATTAAGCTCTCTGTTTGCTTGATCTCATATATTCTTCCCCTTAATCAATCTTCCTGATGCCACATGTTCTCCTATCACTTCCTATTCTCCCCTCCTCATTCTCCTACCTACTTCCTCCTTCTCCGTTGCTCCTAAATTATTCAGGAGATCTATTCCTTTTTCCCTTCTCTGGGGACAATGTATGTGTCTATTGGGTCCTACTTGTTCCTAGCTTCTCTGCAGGTGTGGATTGTAGGCTAGTTCTCATTTGTTTTGAGATCTATACACATACCTTAGTGAGTACATAACATGTTTGTATTTCTGAGTGGTTTATTTCACTCAGGATAGTTTCTTCTAGTTCCATACATTTGTTTCACCGGTTTTTTTCCAATGAGTAGTCCTCCACTGATTAATCATATCATATTTTCTTCATCTATTCTTTAGTGGAGCAACATTATGGTTGTTTCCAGGTTATCTTATTACAAATACTGCTGTTACAAACATAGCTGTACAGATGTCCATGTAGTATGAATGTACATCATTTGCATATATAACATGATCCCTGGACATGCTGAATGGGTTGATTTGAAGACCCAAGGAATAGGTAGGAAAACTGAGGGGGGTCCATAAAATTTAATCTCTCTTTAGAATTCTGGTTTGTCTGTTTTCCACCAAGCATGAAGTAAGAAACTTCAGGAAAGTTCCCAACTTACCCAGTCACTATATGTGGAATCCTTAAGTGATACATTTTCTTACATGGTAAACATGGCCACCATTGAAAGTGTGAGATTGTCACACATAATGTTTCTTATTATAGAATTATAGATCCCTGTATACCTTGGGAATTTACACAGTCCATCCGGGCCTCAATATTTACTTAGTTTTGAATTTCCATAGAAGAAAGAACTTTGACCATGTCTTTGGAATGTAGACTCTACTAACTTCAAGAAATAAGATGAAAACCAATCAAGCAAAGAATCAAACAATTAAACAAACAAAAAACTAGCTGTCTTTAGTAAGACAATTCTTCTATAGGGTGGAATTTCAAATTAAATGGCAAACTCTATTGGTATTTCTGGTTCACTCTGTTGGTTATGTGCTGAGCATTCCTGGTACTTCCCAATTACATGCCGATCACAAGCCTCCCATGTGGCAAAACAGAACCATATGCACTTTTGTTCATAATTGGTTTTCCAGAGTTGACTCATTGGCATGGTTTTGTGGATGGATATTGTAGAAGACTTTCATTTCAAAAGTGAGATTCCTTCGCCTACAATCAAAGGCTCCACCACAATTTTGAGAAAGCATGTATCCATACCGTTAGCTGAAAGAGACTCTAAAAGGCTCTAAATGAAAAATATCAACACTGGTCCATGAGCAGAAACTAAGACTGCTTAGTTGATAACAACAGTGTCCTGACATGAACTATGTGTCATGAGTCTGAACTGTCTTCAGACACTAAGTTAAAACGTGAGGGACACACAATGATTTCAATTGGTGCTGACACAGTGAATACAGTCTTTTATACTCCTTCAGATATATTAAGAAGGACATACATATCTTTAGAGAAAAGCACCTTCTGGAAGAATCTTAATCTAGGAAGAAATATAGCTTAAAGTCTTACAGAATGGAAGCAACCATGGAAAACTCAAATCTTGATGGATATTTCTAGGGCTTAGAGTCCTTCCTCCTTGTTGCTTAACTTCTTTAGTGGTGTGGATTGTAGGCTGGTGACCCTTAGCTCTATTGTAAAATCAATGTATGAGTGAGTGCATATTCAGAAGCTGATAGAAGTAGAAGCAGATACTGTCATCTAAACACAGAACTGAACTGCAATCTAGTTGCAGAGAAGGAGGAGTGATGAGCAAAGCAGTCAAGACCAGGCTGATGAAACCTATAGAAACATCTGACCTGAACAAGGGGAAGCTCTTGGGCCCCAAAGGGATGACTGGGACCCAGCATGGAAGTGATTCACATCCAAGTGTTTTGGGTGTCAGTAAGGAGGCCTCAGAAATCTATGGGGCCCAAATACTATCTTGCAGTAGATCAGCACTTATCCCTAACATAGGAATGGAATTTGACAGCCCATTTCATATGAATGAATACTCCTAAGGCTAGACACAGGGGTGAGGGCCTAGGGCCTACCCCAAAGGATATGACAGATTCTGAAGACTCCCCCATGGAAGACCTCACTCTCCCTGTGTAGAAGAAATGGTATGGGATAGGTAGGGTGTTGGTGGCAAGCTGGGGAGGAGGAGAGTGAGAAAGAACTAGAATTGACATTTGAAACAATATTGTTTGTAATTTAAATTTAAAACTGGAGAAAAAATAGGTTATCAACCTAGGAAAGCCTTTACAATCTGCATTCAGTGATGTTATTTGTAGTTGACACTAATTGTGCTAGATCTAAGGCTACTGTTTATGGTCTTGTTCATGGCCTGAGTGGAGTCACCTCTCAACTTGTGAATATCAAAAGCAGTGTAGGATCATGTATAGGACAGTAAATTATCCTACAAATACTGGGCTTCAAAAATTTTTCTCTACTTGTTGTTCCCATGTTATGGAGAGAAAGAATCCCACTATGATTGCCAGGCAAAAATAATGATATTAATGTATGACACAATACCCACAAAGTAACAAAATCCCACACAATCTTGACCTCACATTACATACAACTTTCTTTGCCTTCTACTTATCATGATTGTTTATCTGTAAGTTGTAAGGAATTTTTTCTTCTATCTAAAAATTTACTTATACAGAGTCCAGAAACCACACACATACATGTGAAACCATTTACCCAAAGGATGCTCAATTATACAACAAGGTCACTTGCTCAACTATGTTGATAGCAGCATTACTTATACTACAAATCTTGGAAACAAAGTGAATGCCCATCAACTGCTGAATGGATTTTTAAAAATGTGGTACATTTACCCAATGGAGTACTACTCAGCAGTAAGAAAAAAAAAGGACATCAAAAATTGGTAGACAGATGCACATAGCTAAAAATCCATCATGAGTGATGTAACCAAGAAACAAAAACATAGAGTGTACTCACTCATAAGTAGATAGAATGGATAAAGCAAAAGATAACTAGCCTACAATAAAACATACTGGACCTGCTAAAACCTTCTTGTAAAAAAAGATTGAAGCACATTCAGAAATCCAACAATAACTATTTTGCTAAGATCTTGGAGTAAATACAAAGTGATAAAGGAGAAATATTATGAAGAATGGAATGAAGACCTTGAGGGGGAAACCCATAGAATCAGCTGACCCAAGCTAGTGATATGAAGCTCTGGTTCTAAAAGGAGGGAACCCACATAGGACTGAACTCCAGTCCTTAATTCAGGTAACAATTGTGATTGTCAAACAATATTTGATCAATGGCAGTGGGTCCAAATTCAAATATAATGCACAAACTGTCTTTCGGAGATCATTATATATGGAAAGTTAGCTTAGTCAACCCTCAACAAGGGGTTATGGTGGCTAGAGTGGTTCCTTGGTCCAGTGTCAAAAGATAATAAGTCAGACATAGGATATTGCCTAGGAGAGGTCTTACTAGTTCCGAGGACCAAATGACAGGTAGGGGGTAATAGTGGGTAGCAGCAGGACAGGAGGAGGAATGTAATAAAAATATAAAAATAAATTGATAAAAAAGAAATAAAAAGAATTGACAATCACAGGACATTAATACCTCTTAATATCAGTGGACATAATATACTTATAAAAAGACACAGGCTAATAGATTGTATATGAAATGAGGATCTCTCCTAATTCTGCAAACATAAAACAGAGCTCAACATTAAAGACATTTAATACATCATAATAAAAGTTTGTGAAATAGTTTTCCAATGAAAAATAATTTCTAATGAAATGGACATCAATAAATTTATGGTTCTATGATGTTTCCTCATTTGTCAGAATGGGGTGGTTGTGTTCCCAGTTGGTCAGGTCAGCTGTTTCTCTGGGTTTCTTCAGCCTGGTGTTGACCCATTTGCTCATCATTCTTCCCTTTCTGACACTAATTTCCTGGATTCAGATCATTCTTTAACTTTATGTGTATTCTTCTGCTTCCATCAGCTACTGGATGACGGCTCTAGAATAGTATCACATTATAGGGGAAGTGCATTTAAGTTAGCCTCTCCAGGATTGCTGAGATTGATAGTTGGGATTATCTTTGTGGATTCCTGAACACTTCCCTAGTGCCATATTTCTCTCTAAACCTACAATTGATGCCTCTACAAAAAGTATCTCTTTTTGAGCTCTCATCTGTTCTTCCCCATAATCAATCTGTCTGATCCCTCATGTTCTCCTATTCACTCCTCTTCTCTGATGCTCTTTAACTTTCCTAACATGACTTTCCCCATTTTCCCAAATATTTTGGAGCTCTTGAGCTTTTCCCTCCTCTGAGGAAGCATGTATGTGTCTCTTAGATTCCTACTTGTTCCTACGTTTTCTGGAATTGTGTATCATAGATTATTTATCATTTGCACTATGCCCAATATTCATACATTACTGAGTATGTAACTTGTTTGTCTTTCTGTATATGTGTTCCCTCATTCAGGATGGTTTCTTCTCGTTCAATCCATTAGTTTCATTGTTTACTTCCAGTGAGTAGTACTCCAATTTCTTTATCCATTCTTTAGTCGAAGGACATTTTTGTTGTTTCCAGGTTTTTACTATTGCAAATACTGTTTTTATGAACATAGCTCTATAAGTATACAACTTGTATGAATATACATGCTTTGGGTACTTGCCAAAGATAGGAATAGATAAATGGTGATATTCACTGATATCCAATTTTCAGAGAAACTTCCATACTGACTGCCAAAATGGTTGTCCAACTTTTCACTCCCAGCAGCAACAGAGAAGTGTTCCCTGTTCTCAACATCCTCTCCAGCATAAACTGTTCATGGTGTTTTCACTGTAGCCATCCTGGCAGTTGTAAGTTGATATTTCTGTGTTGTTATGATTAAAATTTCCCTGATGGCTATGGATGTTTATCAATTTCTTAAGTGTTTTTTTCCATTGTAGCCTCCCTATTGACCAAATTAAAGTCCCAATGTATGAAAGACTTCTAAGTAAATGCAGCCACACTGAATATCTTATTAATGTAATTGGGAGGAAGAACTGAAAGAATTTGTACAGCAGTGGACTTACTGAACATAACAGTAGCACAGACACTCAGATCAAAATTTCAGTACCGGGGACTCCTGAAACTGATATGATACTGTAAGGCAAAAGACATAGTCAACAAGACAAAACACCAGCTCACAGAATGGGAAAAACTCTTCATCAAAAACACATCTAGCCAGGTGCTGATCTCTAAATAGAAACAGAACTTAACAAAGTAGCAACCAAGACACTAAATAATTCAATTAAAAAGTGGGGTGCAGTACTAAATAGTCAATACTCAATAGGGTTTTACTTCATATGGAAGAGAAACTCTCCTCATAATAGATATGGAGCAGTCCCTTCACCAACGATATTTAGTGAGATTATGTACCTCATGTTGGTTAACAGTTCCTGTTGCTTGGAAATGCACAAACTTTTTGTCATAGGACCATTTGAAGAATCAACTCCATTGTATGGGGTCAAAAAGGTTGTACAATGGCACAGACATTAGGATATTAAAATCCCAATGGCAAAACTGCATCATAGTTGCTCCCTCTTTCTTGGGTCCATGATATGGGCAGAGACATTTCTGTCACATTTGCCAGTAAATACATAGCATCTGTCTCACACAATATATTACATCTTCACATTCTAAACCAACCACACCCACTTATGACCTCACATTATACCCTCCTAGAGTTAGGCGGAAGTCAAAAGTCTCTCTCTGGCTTTAACTATTTTTACTTCTGCTGCCCCACAGTAACATACTATGGCTTCAGTCTAGTTCACATGTAAGTAAATGCATCCTTATACTATTCCAGTTTATTGCTGTCCACATAGGTATATTCCATATGCTGAATTTCCCTAAATGGAGACAACCCTAAGTTTCTTGCATATTTTTGTGAAGGTTTAAGGCTTTTTGGTGTTTCAATCACACATTTTGGTATATTAGTTGTTGTACATTTAGTTTTTTTTTTTTTTCTACATGAAGCTACTGTTTAAAAATTTGAGGAAAGTCTCTATGGAATTAAGTTTAACTGGGATGTATCTTCAATTATGATAAACATTTAAATTCATAAATATATATTTCAAATTATCAAAATATTTATACCACCCAGACCATCCTCCAAGCTGTTTCTACAGGTAAAGATTTTTTTATCAAAGGGGGTTTTCTCTAATTCTTTGTCCTTTACATGTGCAATTCTAACCTACCGAGTGAGAAATCATGACAATTTGGCTGGAGGACCCTGAGTGATACATTCCTAGACAGTCTGTCTCTGACATCCAGCTTCTCAGACAGATCTGACACTAATCAGATCTGACGCAATCAATTATGTGCTTAAGGTAAGTCATTGAAGGAAACATTTTTCTGCTGAAATATACAAAATAGAAAGACAGCACTTCAGGTTTCAAAGATCTAGAAGTTATAGCATTTAAAATGTTTCATTAAAAAGCTTTCCATCACAGAGGAATAGTAGCTGTTGGTCCCACCCAACTTGCTCCAAGAATAATTGTGGGTAATGAATAATCTCCACAGCAACCCCACCTTTCACTTCAACTGCTGCAACAGACTTTTCACATCCTGGAAAATAGGAAAGTGGAATCTAATTTCCTTATGCTGCTTGGGCCAACTGAAGGTGAACCTTCCTAAAGTTGTTCTCTGATCCTCAATTCCTATGCTATCAGCAAGAGGGAGATATCGTTAAAGCTGCTGCCCTTAACAGTCACAGAAGACCTTGGTGTTGTTTGTCCATAGGGCCAGCCAGTGAGTCTCTCTCACTCTCTCATCATTGACTTAGGTAAAATTTTATCCTTCACAAGAACTCTGATGCTTTTAACAACCAGTAGATTTACCAACTTAAAACAGAACATATTTCTGGAACAAGGATTTTAAGTTTAACATTACATTCCAAAGAATGAAACATGGTCCAGATTCCTCTCTTTCATTCTGATACTGTTCATAGTTGTAATACTAATCAGTAAAGTTCTAATAGCTACTGATCCAACTTCGACAGAATACTAAGCAGCATATAACACTATACAATGACTGCAGGTCAAAATTAAGGTGCTTTTCAGTGTCCTAAAGATATCTGTCATTTTCAAAATACTAATGATTTCTGCCAATTCACTTCTAACATAAATAGGCTGCTAATGGATATAAAATTTATGTTTTTCACAAATGCAAAAGATTCGTATGTATTCCAAGGAGCTGAATTCTGCGAATCCAAACATGTCAAATTCACTCCAATTAAATAGTATTCAAACTCTCCATGGTTCCAGACTCTCTTCCCTCATCTTTGGACCCCTCAGAAACCCCTGTCTAATCTTACAATCCTCTCCTCCAATACCAGGACTTAAATATTTTTTAACTTAAACTTGTCTTCTATGCTCCTGACATCTCTCCAGTTCTAAAACGTCCCAAAAAGTTTCATACAGACAGGACTGTGATGGAGCTACCAGCTACCTCAGGACGTGGCACCACCCCAGCTTTCTGATGTCCCCCTAAAGTTGCAAATGACCCCAGGTTAAGTATAATTGAGAACTTGATATCCTTATTCCCCAAACTGTCACTCTAACACACCACCATTTTAATAAAAAGTAAAAGTGGAAATGAAAGATTCAGGTATAATACTAGCCTGCCAAGGTCACCTGGTAGAATTCATTTAGGCAGAACTCTGGTCAGCCCAGGATCCCATGTGTACTAATTCTGCAAGCAGATATAAAGCACCCCTTTAAAAGACAGAAACCCCCATTTATCTTCTCTGTCTCTCACTCTAAACTCTCTTGGTTTCTTATCTTCCTCTGCCACTCTGCTCTCTGCTCTTCCTCTTACCTTCTGGTTTCTTCTCATCTCTCCCTCACTCTTCCTCTCACCCCACCTGTAATAATCACTATTGTTAATGTATCTCTCATGTTTGTGGCCCATCTAACATGTTTTTCCTTTAAACCTGAATGAAAGTACAACACTCTCCCCTAGTTTTGAAGGATTAGTGTACGGGGGAATGGTGGAGGGGGACGAATTTAAATGTGTGGCCGACTCATGGTTGTCTTTCTGGGCAGGATGAGTCCACTCTAATGGAGTTTGGGGGCCAAGGAAGATCCAAGCGTTGAGTGCAGGTGGGAGGTGAGGCCCAAGCAGAACCCACACTTAATTCAAGCAGACGGTTCAGGGCAGAGGGGGAACAAAGTGTGCAGTAGAACAAGACTTAGAGTGGTCCTTCCAGCTGGTATGTGTCCACTCTGGCACTCTCTGCATGGTCCTATCACCAGTGACTTGCAGCTGTGGGGAGCTCTTCTCTGAGGCCTTGTGGTCAGGAAATATTGACCTTGGCATCACGACCAGGATGGAATTTGGCTGTCCTCTTTTATCTTTCTAATGAATAAAATTCCTATTCAATTGAGAAAAAAACCTAATGAAATATTTTTATTTCCACTCAGTTCAGTAACCTGAAACAGAAAATATAATTTTCGTAAATTAATCTTACATTGTTTAACCAAAACATAAGAGACAGTGGGCCTTAATTGATATTACTTGAATATAATGTTTATAAAATTCTTAGGCAATTGAAGCTCATGATCACATTTTATATGAACAAAATATTAATCAATTATATTCAATTGGGATAAATATTAACAAAATACATTTTATAAAAAGCCATGATAAAATACCAATAATTAAAAACTTTCCAATATTAAAATAAACACTTTTATCCAATGCTTTTAAAAATATTTATATGTTAAGAGTTTAAAGTCTTTAAAATATTTTTATGTGTGGAAGATCATACAAGTTTTATTAAAAATCAGTAGTCCGAATAAACATATATGCATATATATGTATAAATGGGATGAGAAAAATTAGAGAAAAGTATTCCTTCCCAATAACCACAAACAAAAGAAAGTACCTGTGGAACCACTAGCCGAACAAGTTAAAGCTCTGTTTTACAGGAAATTCAATTCTTTAAAGAAGGAAAATAAAGAAGATATCATAAATTTGAACGATGCCCCATGCTCTTGCATAGACATGATCAAATCAATAAAAATAGAAATCTTCTCAAATTCAATCTATGGATTCAATGCAATCTCCACCAAATTTCCAGCACAATTCTTTACAGACCTTGAAAGAATAATACTCAATTATTTGTTAAAACACGTAAAACACAGGATAGGAAATGAAAACCTGTACAATAAAGAACTAACATAGATGATCAATCCTTGGCTTCATAGTCTACTCTAGACCTATAGTAATGAAAGCAGCTTGGTATTGGTACAAAAACTAACAGTTATACCAAAGTATTTTAATCATTGTCCTCAATATTAATACA
Organism: Cricetulus griseus; assembly: GCF_003668045.3. Lineage (NCBI taxonomy): Eukaryota > Metazoa > Chordata > Mammalia > Rodentia > Cricetidae > Cricetulus > Cricetulus griseus. Next base: position 637,601 of record NW_023277030.1, read on the forward strand.
TACACCTACAAAACCTGATTTTTGACAAAGAAGAAAAATCATACAATGGAAAAATGAAAGTATCTTTAAAAAATGGAGCTTGCATAACTGGATCCTGACATGTAGATTTACACATAGATCCCTATCCATTACCATACACAAAACACGAGTCCAAATGGATCAAGAACCCAACATAAAACCAGTCACATTGAACAATTTAGAAGAGAAAATTGAAAGTATAATTGAATGCATTGGCACAAGAGACTACTTGTTTACGATAACACCAGTAAAACAGACATTGAGATTGAGAATTAATAAATGAGAATTCCTGAAACTGAGAAGATTCTGTAAGGCAATGGATATAGGAAACCAGACAAAAGGGCAGCATACAAAATGTGAAAATATCTTCAATAATCACAATTCTGACATTGGAATGATATCTATAATATAAAAATAACTCAAGGAGATACTAACCAAATCAACAAATTATCCAATTAAAATGGGGTACCAAACTAAATAGGGAATTCTCAACAGATAAATGGCAAGTGATCAAAAGTCACTTAAGGAATTGCGCAACATCCTTAGGCATCAGGGCAATGCAGACCAAGACAACTCTGAGATACCTTTGTACCTGTTGGAATGGGTAAAATAAAAACACCAATGAATGCTTATAAGGGAGTGGAAGTGGAGAATGGGGAACACTTCTTCATTGTTGGTAATAATGAAGACTTATACAATCACTATGAAAATAATGAGGTAGTTTCTCACAAAAATGGGAATGAATCTACCTCAAGATCCAGCAATTCCAGGCTTAGGCATATAAGCAAATGAATCATATTGATACCACAAGGGTGTCTGTTCAACTATGTGCATAGCAGCACTATTTGTAATAGCCAGAGTCAGCAATGCAAGCAAACTTGATTCCCTTGATCGACGAGTGGATAAAGATGATGTCGGAAATATAAGCAATATAGTACTTCTCTGTAGTAAAATATGACACCTTGAAAATTTCAGGCAAATGGATGAAAAAAAATCATACAGAGTGAGATAACCCAAACACATAAAAAGGAATATGGTATGTAGTCACTAATAAGTGGATATAAGTTTAACCAGCCTAAAATCTATGACCCCAGTGAAGCTAGGAATCAAGTAGAAAGAACTCTAAGAGAGACATACATTGATCCCCTGAGAAGGGCAAATTGAGAAGGTCTCCTGAGTATATTGGGAGCATGAATGGAGGGAGGAGGGACATAGGAGAAAAGGGAGGGGAGAAGGAAAATTGGGAATGTATGGGATCAATAAGATCTAGCTGGAGCAAGGGCAGAGAGGAACAAAGAAAGTTACACCATGATAGAAGAAGCCATTATGGGATTAAAAAGAATTTATGCAATAAGGAAATTCTGAGGAATCTACAAGGATGACTTCAATTAAGAATCTAAGAGGGAGTTTAGAAGGTATGTTACATTTGTGTTCAGTCAACCTAAAAAAATCTGGGCTGCAATGGTAAGAATGCATTTTCTGCTGACTGAATTGAAGGAAGTAGATAGATTCCAGGCTCTGCTTGCTCTCTTGGATCTCTGTGATCTGCCAGTTTACTGAACAATGTTTTTCAGTAAGCAGGCAAATCAATGTGCCATGCTTAGAAAAGTGAAATATTTCAACTCCCTGACTCAAATCAAGGAATAGTAACTCCTGTCTTCCATAAGGTGAAAAAAAATTCAGACAAAATTTGGGAGGGCTGAGTACCTCTAATGGTGTTATTATAAATGTGAATGCCATAATTTACCTTTTAAGGAAGAGCATGATCCAGGAAATTTCTTGGCATATTTGAATTCTTCTTTTCTCTGGCAACTCCACTCAGGGCATGAGTGAAATCTATACATCCTTCTCAGAGTTTAGATGTAAATTCCTGGTCTAGGTTCTCAAATTTATAAAGAACTTGAAAGGTATTATCAGGAAGACCAAGAAATTGAAATTTTGGTGGAAAATTATCAGTAAATGGTCTGGATATCAAGCTAGCTTTTCTATATTTTAGTGATGGGTTTTCAAATTAGTGTTCCCCGAATTTCCTTTGGAGAAGTGTATACCAAGCACATAGGGAGAACTTCTCATTCACTTTTAGTTTTCTTTGGAAACACTGTAGAACTAGGGCTAGCATGAATGCAAAGAAGATATTTCATTTTGTAGTGATAAGGTTTATTTTATTCACCATTTAGCATTGTAGAAACACCTTAGTATACACATTGTATGCTCTGTAGTTCACATCTTCACAGGACATTATCTCTCACAATTTAAAAGAGATAATTAATGTCTGAATTCTTCCCATTGAATATGGAGTCCTGCATGCCAATCTTATTCCAGTCCTGAAATTCTGATGTTATGCTCATGTGGTTAGCAGAAATAAATTGATTTCTACATGTGCGAGTTTTCCATGTATCCCTTGTTCAGTAGGTTAGTTTTGATAACTTTATGTCTTGTTCTTACTTTTGTCCCTCTTTTCATGGAATGAAAAAGATTCAGATCCTTGGGGTATTATTTCATTTCTTCTTGTCCCACAGAGTGAGGAGGCATAATTTTACAGCCATGCACTCAGGTATATCTCTAACATCCTCTAATTAGAGACAGAATTTCTTAGTCCCGGTTGAGAATAAACATATATTCTAGGAATACATGTTTGGCATGGAATATACTAACCTTTGTTCTACTTAATATGAAGATCTGAGGCTTCCATCATGAAAGTTAAATGTCTCACCTTCCTTCTCCTTGACTGGATAGATCTCAGATTGATTGATTAATGTTAAGGAATATTTTGCCTCCTGTGAAAAAAGAAGACATCAAAATTCCAACATGATTTTGACTTATATCCATTTTGGTCACTATTGCATGTCCAAGATAACATGAATAAAGTTATGTATGTCACATTGCATGTTGATCTACTTAGGAAAGTCCAAAGACCTTGTTTCTCAGTGTGCATGTATCAGTAAACTCCTGTGGTAAATAAAAGTTCATATTGTGTCCTGGTACTAGCTTAGGTTTATTTATGAGAATATTTGCCATGATTAAAGACATGAGATATCTGCTTATGAGGGATTATAAATAATAAATATAAAGGTAATATTTGTTTCTGTGGACTTCTTAGGTCATTAGTTCTAAACCTATATGTCTCATAGCTTTTTGAGTCATGAGCATGCTGTTTGGATATCAGCTTTTAAAGGGGCATATCTGGCCCATTTGGAACATGTAAATGGGTCTGAAGCATTCTAGTTCTATGAGGTGTGATGGAAGATATCTTCTTCTGAGGAAAAATTGTGATGCACACTTGCTGAGCATCTACATGTTTGCTTCACTTCTCCTTAGTTTGTAATGTATTGTCCCCAGAGTCATAGAAGTAGATGGGAAAGCAACGTCTTCACAGGAAGGGGGAGGTTGAAAGGAGCAATATGCCAGTATGGACAATTTTAAAGGCCCCTTGGTGAACTTCAAAGGCCCAAAAAATCAGGGACAGGAAAAGAGTTCCACAATCCAACATGTAGTTGTGGGACCATCTAGAAATCATATATCACATTTAGAAGTAGGTAAGATGTATTTAGTGTAGAAGAAAGTTACCTGTGTTTGATGTGAGGATGATGGAAAGTCTAGAGACCCACAAGTAACTAGAGTAAATATTAACCCCTTTCAAATAGAATGTTGGTTGTGATGACTTCATAAGTGTTAGGACTAAGCTGGGAATATGTGGGCCATAGGTTTTCTAGCCTACACCATTTTAATCAGTATGTGATCTACTGAGGCTTCCTTTTGCTTTGGCTTTCTGTTTCCATCTGCTTCACCTAAGACAGGAACACATGGGGCAACCATTATAAAAAGGAGAATGAGTCAGCTATTCTTCCTGAGATAATACATGTGTGTAATTCTTTTCTAACAGTTATGGACAACAACACAGAACTTTGAGTGAACTACCAATGCCACAAGGAATCCTGGCAGAACAAAAGGTTTTCACATCACCATCCAGGGAGAGACAGCATCATGAATCCCTCTCTCACTTGTGGTAGTTTCGAGGACCTCTCCAACATTGTTGAAGTTAACTTGTGTATATAATGAAGATGAAGGAAGGACCTCAGAAAAGGAAGACCCAAGAGAAATGACAAAGGCCCATCCATCAGATGTGTTAAACCTTATTGTTTCCTCATCTTTTAAGGAAGAAGAGGGAGTTTGTGTGTTAATGATTTTCTGGTATAGGCCATAGTAAACTGGTGATGATCCACTGAGTCTTACTTAAGTTGTAGTTCTTAATTTATGTCTGCATCTCAAAGAGGATAACAACATTGGGCCACGTTTGTAAGAGGGTAAATGTGTTAGCTATTCTACATATGAGGACATATGTACTAGTGTACAGTCTACAGAAATGGACAGTGTAACAGTCCATTGAATGAAGTGCAAAAGCTTAGAAGAATCATGGACAGAGCAAAATAGGTTCACTGAGGCCACTGCAGGGGAGTCATAATCAAGTCACTCAAGGATGATGTTATAGCCTCTCAGGTAGATTAAGACATAATGTGGGCCTCTTCCGAGGGTGTACAAATTTCCATCCCCATGGTAATAACAAAGTACCATTCATCAGTTATACTAGGTTTTAGGTCTCAATCAATCTTAATGCATTGGAAACAGTTTGTGGTTCATAGGATTGCTGTGCAATGCCATTTTGATCTTGATGTGATCGACTGAGGCTTCCTTCTATGATGGTTTCTGGGTTCTATCTGCTACTCCTAGAGGAGGAAAGCCTGGATTCCATTTTGTAAGAGGGAGATTCATTGATCTCTTCTTGTGTAGAGGGCATAGGTGTGGATGTCTAGTATGCAGGAATAAATAGTGTTATAGGCCCTTGAGTGAACTGACGGGGCAGAAAAGATCCATAGACAGAGCAAGATGGTTCCACAAAACCCTCTGGATATGAGGGATTATACAGAACACCCTCAATTATGGGCACTGTTTGGTCCCCACTAGTAGAGAGGGAAGTATCCTGTGGCTGTTCTGAGAATATGGGAAAGACTAGTGACCCAGATGTGGCAAAAATAATGTCAAAGTCCCATTTATCTTTTATATTGTATGTTAGGTCTCTCTCAGCTTGTAAGGCATTCAAGGGAAGTTTTCAGTCATCAGATGTCCGGCCTGACTAACTCTCATCAGAATGTGATCTGTTGAGGCTTCCTTGTGCAGGGGCTGCCTGTTGAATTCTGGTTTTCACAAAAGAGGATGGCCTGGGGTCGACTTTTATAGAGGGAGAAATCGTTAGCTCTTCCACTTGAGAGCACATATGTGTGAAAGTCCAATGTATAGTTATGGACTGTGTTGTTGGTCCTTGGTTGAACTGCACAGGCTGTACTGATCAAGGACAGAGTAAAATTGGTCCAGAGCACCCAATGAAGGAGAGGCATCATGCAGAAATTCTCCCTTAATTTTGGATGATGTTAAGGACCCTCCAGTTTGCCTTGAAATCAGGAATGTCCGGAGAATCAGATGCCTCCATTACAATACCAGTATAGCATTTATAAGAAGTGTTTGGTGTTAAGACTAATTCAGCTTTTTAGGCAAGGAGTCTGTTAGTTGTATTTATGCAACTATAGGCTCTTTTGACCTGTTTTGATCTACCGAAACTTCCTCTTGTTTTAGTTTCATGATTCACCCTCCTTGTCCTTGATCAGGAACCCTTGATCCCCAATTTTAAAGAAGGAGGGTGAGTGATATCTTCATCCAGGTAGGGCATATGTGTATATGTCCAATCTGCTAGAATAGATAGTGTTACAGGACCTTGAGTGAACTGCAGAAGCCAAAAATAACAAGGGCCAGAGCAATATGAATCTGGAAACCCCTCTGAAGGAGTGGGATCAATCAAATAAGCCACATCAAATTTCGACAGTGTTTATGCTTCGTCAGTAAAGATAGAAGTAACCTGTTCCTCTTCTGAGAATAATGGAAGGTTTAGAGACCCAGATGTACCAAGAACAATGTCAAAGTCCCTTTCATCTTTTATATTGGATGTTAGGCCTTCCTCAGCTGTTAAAGCAGAGGTGGAAGGTTTTGGGTTATTGGATTTATGCTCTGAGAATTTGGCATCACTAAATTATCTACGGAGATTTCCTTGTGTTTTTTGGCCTGAGGAATACTACTTTTCATAGAATAGGATGACATGGGGATCTTTTTGAAAGATGAAGAGGTTGCCAGATCTTCCACATGAGAGGAACTATGTGTGAACTTCTAATCCACAGGTATGGACAGAGTTCTAGGCCCTTGAGTGAAATGCAAATGCTGAGAAGAATCAGGTACAGAACAAAATTGTTTCAACAAAACCTCTATAGGTCAGTCTTCAACAAGAAGTCCTCCTTCACTTGTACATGATGTTAGGGCCCCTCCAGGATAGTTGGAAGTTACTTGGGTCTCTTCTGAGTATAAAGGATATTCTGGACACTCTGATGTCCCCATTGTAAAACCAATGATCCATTCACCAGATATGCAAGTTTTTAGGTCTCTCTCTGTTCTATAGGCAGTACAGGAATTTCATGGGTCTTAGCATTGCTGTGCAATGGCATTGTGAACTGCATGTGATCTACTGACTTTTCCTGCTACTGTGGTTTCCTCTTTCAAAATACTTCTCCTAGAGGAGGAATGACTAGAACCCATTTTGTAAGAGGCAGAATGTGTGATCTCTTATTCTGGGAAGGGCATATATATATGTGTATGTACAGTCTACAGGAATGGATAGTCTTATAAGCCCTTGAGTTAACTGAAAGTGCAGAAAAGATCTATGGACAGAGCAAAATGGTTCCTGAGACCCCTCTGTAGGTGAGAGATCATCCACAGCATCAACCTCACATGTGGGATGTTTGGGGCTTCCCCAGTGGGGATGGAAGTAACCTGTATCTGTTTTGAGAATGAAGGAAGGTTTAGAAACCAAGATGTATCTAGAACAATGTCAAAGTCCAGTTCATATTTTGTGTTGGATTTTAGGCCTCCCACAGATATTAAAGCAGAGGTGGGATTTTCTGAATCATCGGATTCCTGGCCTGAAAAAATGACACAAGGATGTGAACTATTGAGTCTTCCTTGTGCTGTGGCTGTCTGTTGATTATTTATTTTCACAGATGATGATGGCATGGGGTCCTGTTTGAAAGAAGAAGAAGCAGTCAACTCTTCTACCTGGAGGATTTATGTGTTAACATTCAGTCTACAGGAATGAACAGTATTATAGGACCTTGAGTGAACTGCAGAGGCTGTGGAGATTCAGGGAAAGTGCAAGATTGATCCAGGAACCCCTCTTCAGGGGATTTTCAGCCAGAAATCCTCCCTTACTTGTGCATGATGGTAACTCCTCTCTAGGGCAGCTGTAATAACCTGGGCCTCTACTGAGGAAGAAGGAATGTCTGCTCCATGGGAAAATCAATGTCCCATTCATCAGATGTGCTAGGTTTTAGACCTATTTTAGCTCTTAAGTTAGTGCAGGTAGTTTGTGGGTCATTGGATTGCTGTGCAATGCCAGTGTTGTTTGGTTTTTATGTATTGAGTCTTCCTTCTACTGTAGTTTCTTTTTAATCTGCTTCTCCTTGAGGAGGAGCATCTTGAACCCAATTTGTATGATGGACAATGTGTGATGTCTTCCTCTGTGAAGGGCATATATGTGAATGTCCAGTCTGCAGGAATAGATAGTGTGGTAGGCATTTGAGTTATCTTAAAGGGCAAAAAAGATCTGGGAACAGAGCAAAATTGTTCCTGAGACCCCTCTGAAGGTGAGAGATTATCCAGAATGGCCTCATGCATGGACTGTGTTTGGGCCCATCAATGGAGATGGAAACAAACTGTGTCTGTTCTGAGAGTATTGGAAGGTTTAGAGACCTAGATGTATCAAGAACAATGTTAAAATCCCATTCAACTTTCTGAAGGATGTTAGGCCACCATCAGATGTTAAGGAATTGGGAGGATATTTTTGGTCATAGGATTGCTGACCTTAGCAATTGTCATTAGGATGTGGAGTATTCAGGCTTCCTTGTGCAGTGGCTGCCTATTGAATTCTGGATTTTATAGAATAGGATGGCCTAGGGTCCTCTTTTTTACATGTGTCAGCTCTTCATCCTGAGTGGGCATATTTGTGAACATCGACTCTCCAGGTATGGACTGTGTTGTTGGTCCTTGATTGAACTGCAAAGTTTAAAAAATTCAGGGACCGAGTAATATTGGTCCACAGCAACATATGTAGGGGGGGAATGATCCAGAACTCCTCCTTCAAATATGTATATCTGGAATGACTTGGACATCCTAAGATAATGCAGTAGTCTCTGGATAATCAGATATCCCGACTAAAATATCACTGTCCCATTCATCAAAAATGATTTTGTTAATACTCCTTCATCCCTTAAGGCAGGGCTTGAAGTTTATGGGTCTTATTTTTGCAACTCTAGGCCATTGTGTTCTGGTTTTTATCTACTGAGGCTTCCTTTTATAGGGGTTTCCTGTTTAAATATGATTTTCCTAGACCAGGAACTCCTGGGCCCCACTTTGTCAGAGGGAGTGTGAATGATATCTTCATCTGGGGAGGGCATTTATGTGTATGTCCAGTCTGCTAGAATGGATAGTATTACAGGCCTTTGAGTGAACTGCAATGGCCCAAAGAAACAGCACCAGAAAAAATGGTTCCTGAGAACCCTCTGAATGTGAGGGATTGTCCAGAGTACCTCCCTCTCATGTGGAATGTGCTTGGTATTCATCATTAGAGATGGAATTACCTGTGCATGTTCTGAAAGTAACGGAAGATTTACAGACCCAGATGTTCCAAGAACAATGTCAAACTCCCATTCAACTTTTCTATTGGGTGTTAGTGCTTCCTCAGTCGACATTATCTTCCAACAGGAGAGACATACTATATTGTCTTTCAGACTTCTCAGGCCTGGGTAGAAAAGATAATCTAAGTGTTTTTATGATGACTGGATGAAAAGCAGATAGACTGCAATTACTTTACACATTGTTTCTCAAGGTATCAAGGTCCTGCAAAAGGAGTGGTCCCCTTCCTTACTTGTCCTGTCTCAGCTCCTTTGTGGTGCTTGAAGTGCCCATAATGTCTGTAGATATTTCAGGGCCTGCATTATAGTACTGTATGTCTGCACATCCAGAGTGAGAGTATCTGACCCCCCTGCAATTCCTGCTGGTCCAAATATGAGTCTTTGCACAGCAAAATGGGGAGAGATTGTGGCAGCTGTTGTTGAGATGGCAAATCCTTCTGGGCTTTATTGTGTGTCAAATACTCCAGGTTTTTGGCTGGGGTGTACACTTCCTACTGTGCATCTAGGTTGCTGATCGTCGTCCTTGGTCTGACAGACCACGATGTGTTGTCAAAGGGTCACAGCCTAGTTGAGGCCCATAAGTCAATCTCAACTGCTCTAGGTAAGTAGTTTCTAAGGCAGTTGAGCAGAGAAAACTGTCTTAAGTTATTCACCTCGGGCAAAGAGGGTTGAAGGATGTTTCCCATGGCAACTTGCAGTAGAAATATGGTAAGCAATTGTGTTGGAAGGAAGGAGTCTTTTCTTCCCAACATCTGTGCACACTTCCTTCAGACCAAAAGAAGTGGAGTAACAGCAGGCTTTAGGAAGTGATCAAAGATCCAGAGATTTTCTCTTGATCATTGTGGAGCATTTTCATCACTAGTGGAGCCTGACCTCCAATGGCAATTGACTGTAGGAAGACATTAAGGGATATTATTTGTGAAAGGCTTTTTTTTCCCAAGACCTGTGCAGAAGTCCCATGGTTGTAGTTCAGAACTGGAGTGGCAGTTGGGTTCAGGAAGTGATGAAAGTTCCAGAGGTATACTCGCAATCAGTGTTCTCTGCTAACATTCTGGAGGTGTGCTTGCTATCAGTCTTATCTGCTGGTAAGGGGAGTTAGCCAATTTTGCATGACCTGGCTGTTTAGTGAAATAGGCTTCAAAGACAACCAAGTTCTTGGAATGAAAACAAATAATTTGGAATCTTTGTGTGGGTTATGCACAGTAGCCATTCTGGTGCCTGTTGATATTGGCCATGACAAGTTGTTTAGGTAAAGAATGAAAAGTGAGCTGACAGTGTTGCTGCACGTCTTTTATCCCAGGAAGAAGAAGGTGAATCTCTGAGTGTGAGTCCAGTCCTATCTGAAAATAGAGTTCTAGGTAAGTCAGGACTGTGAAGACAATCTATGCTGCACAGCTAAATTAATGATGATGATGATGATGATGTTGATGATGATGATGGAATGTATCCCTGGATACTGTACATTCCCAAGCCTCACGTAAAAAGCTGGCACCTGAGGCACAGAGGATATCTCTGTGTGCAGTGACTCTTAAAGGTAAATTAAGTGGTGTTATAGAAAGAACCCTTTCTATGTTTGTCCAACTATTAGATTAATTAAATTCACAAAATTTGTATTAAAATATAGCAAGGTATGATACTCCAGGTTAGATATTGGCTTTCCTGGGCAAATTAGGATCTTAACATCTGATCACTTTTTGATGTTCACCTCATAGTTTTTTCTTATTGCCTGTGTGTGGATATGTGTCCTTCTGAAAGCAGTTTTGGAAAGCAAACCCTTGCAGGAGGACAAAATCTTCACTATCATGAGAGTGCATTTCCAGTCATTCTAGAGAACATTTATAATGTGAGTTTCTCCAGCTGAGAAGAGTATTCACAGAAAAACATCTTTGTTTGTAGACACCACTTTAAACCATTTGCAAAAGAGAGTACCAATGCTGAAATTCAGTGCTAAAAGGAACTTTTAAGAATATCAATTGACTGAAAAAGACAATTTCAAAAAAGGAAACCAATTCCCAAGAAAAATCATGCACTGTTCAATATGGTATCCATTTGGATTTCCTTTAAATGTGTTTCTTTAATTTCACACTTGCTTCACCTAATGTTTCCTTGAGGATAAGCCAACCTAATTGAAGTAGTAGACTGGCTAAAAAGATGACTCAATGGTTTGAAGTTTGGGAGCTCTTCCTTGGGCCTTAGGATGAATTTCTTGCACCTATAATGAAACTCCAGTTGCAGACAATCCTATGTCTGCCTCTGGCAAACACTAGAACCACTAGAATCGTGTGCTACGCAGACATGCACTTATTTAAATATCAAAACACTACAAGTGTAAAACATGTTAATATAAGTTTCCCACTAATTTCAAAATTCCACAAATTTATTTTTTTGGTATTTTTAAATAGTATCCCCATCTGATTATCACAGGGATTTCCATTAAAAAAATATTGGCCTCCTCTGTTCAGTTTCTATTGCATATAAGTTAAATAAACCCTGTTGAATGGACAAAGAAAAATGACATGGTAATGGTATTTGCTTGTCATGAGGGATGAGAAGGTTTTTTGTAGATATGAGGGATAAATACCCAGAGACATCGGGAAAGGTTCAGAATGAAGCAATCCATGAGTGGTTGAGGGGGTTGAGAGAAGAAAAGGTAGGAATGAGACCTTGATGGTAGGAGCAAGCCAGGGTACAAAGAGACCCCAATATCCAAAGTGACTGCGCCTATGTAAGAATCACAGGACGAGGGAAGGGAATTGGCCTCAGGTGTAGGAGTGGTGAATAGTAGGGGTACAGCAGGCTTTGGAGGCACCTGCCTTTAATCCCAGCACTCGAGAGGCAGAGGCAGACAGGTCTCTGTTAGTACAAGGTCAGCCTGGTCTCCAGAGAGTGTGCCAGGATAAGCTCCAATGCTACACAGAGAAACCCTGTCTCAAAAAAACAAAAAAAAGAGAAAAGAGTAGGGATACAAGGTGGGAAGTTCTGAGGATCCAGGACTCTGTTACAATGGAAGAGGTATTAGAAATGCTGAGAAACACATTGGCCACCATCACTTTTGTTAAATTTTATAGACAACATAACCATTTATTCTTAAATTGTGACTTCCCATATTTAAATTAAGAATTAATCTGGTAGTTTCTTGTGGCAGTGCTCCCACAGAAATGAGGTGACATGCGCTAGCTTGTTACAACCAAGAGGTTGGTTTGAATATGGCAAGAATTCTAAAGGCATTTCGAAGTAATTGGGCTTCAATCAGTCAGTGTTCCTACAGGTTGAGGCCTGTTCATTGGACTGCATCCCTTTAGTCCATGAAGCTATCCCATTTGTAAAGAGACAAATTCTCAGTGAGGGTATAATGCCAGAATAAAATCCATTGGCAGATGTGTCTTAGAACATGCATGAATCTGCTTATTTTTAGCCAGGAGTTTAATATTAGAAATAACTGCAATAATCACAATGAACTTAGTAATGATTTCATATCAAAATATAGCAAAAACATTCTTTGAATAAAAACTCTTTGAAAGAAGCAGAGAAAAATTTCTCCAAATTGCCAGTAGTTAGAAAGCATTAGTTTGTATAAGTCTTGATGTTTTTGATCAAGGACAGTAAAAGTACTATCGACATTTTCTATATTGAACAAACAAATTAATCCACTTTCAGGACATGATGGAATCTTATTAATATTTTCTTTAGTTCCATTTTTATATTAGCAAAGTTTGATTGAGTTTCATTTTATTGAAACTGAAGAGCAAGACAAAATGAGAAAGCAGATGATTGATTTTGTGGACTTTTGAGTATATATTGGGGATAGAAAGATCAAGTTTTATCTTGTGAAAAGTAATAATAGTCCATAAAGGAAGTGATGTATAGATATTACTTAAGAGATTCACCACATTCTCAGATTGAAAATTTTATTTCAATTTGCAAAATGGCAAATGTATTCAGTTGAGTATATTGAGGCCTACAAATCCTACTTCTGTTTTATTGTTTTGAGTGCTATCTTGGTATTCATTAAAAATGAAAGCAAGGATTTTGAAGTAAAAAAAAGAGAATTATTAGGTATGGCTCCCAATAAATATATAAATATTGTATGTGTATCCACTTCAACATTGATTCTATGATTTTATCAGGCTAAGTGAGAGAGAACTGTGATGCTAGCAATGAGGTGGTATAGCAATGAATTATTTTCAACATTCAAAGGCCATCCTAAATCACATGAAACATCTCTCAATAAAATCCAACAATATTTACTCAAATAAATAAGGATGCTATGATTATTATATTTATCTTTATGAAATTATGGATATATAATTTCAAGCAAGTTCATGCATACACTTGTCTGAGCTAAAATTAAGTGTATTCCAAACAAGTCCTTCATATATTTCTGTCACTTTTTGTGACAGTAGGAATAGAGGCCTCCACTCCCAAGGATAGCAAATGAACTGCTGATTATTGAACCCAGGACGTCTTGCATTCCAGTCAATTAGAAAATTAGCTGAGCTTAATTCTGTTAGTAAATGTGCTTTGGAGCTGGTCTGGCTTCACAAAGTTGTAATTTGACAACAACAATTTCCTAATTCAGCCAGAAAAATCATAATTCAAATTGGTGATTTATATTGTGGTATATGTCCTACATTTTCTTTTACCAAGACCAAAGATTGGATTCATTTGATACTATAAATACATACTACAAACACTTTGGGAATTCTTTAAATAAATTGAAAGTGAAATTGAAAACTTAAAAAAATTCCTTGTGTACTTTTATCAATATTTTCAACTTGAAAAATATCATTTTGTGATGTGTGTGTGTGTGTGTGTGTGTGTGTGTGTGTGTGTAGAGGATGGTTACATAGGAGTTGCCTTTTTCATTAGCAAAATGCTTTTGGTAACTCAACTGCTGCCCCCTCCACAAACAATTCTCAAGACCTAGCCTACAGAAGAAATTTCATCTCTATTGCGATAATTATGGATGTAACAATTTGTTCTCTGTAACTTGGAGATATCCTATTCTCCATTTCTACCAAAAAAAAATCAACACTAAGCTTGTCAGGCTGACACATAAGTTCCCTGCATATACAGTTTGAAAGAACCTGAATATTAGGTAATAATAGGTAACAATGGATGATAAGTTCATAGGTCATTAGAGAGGTGGGAAAAAAGAATCTTGAAGATTGAGGTTTCTGTCCCACCTCGTACAAATTCAATTTTGCTCCAAACAAACTCTCAGATGTTAAATTTTTTATTAAACTGTTGGGTGATGTTTAGAGCTTCCTATTGGCCTGCACTGTTTTAAATATTAACACATTTCTATTAATAGATGCAGTTCCATGAGGCTATGGCTTACACACTCTCTGGTATTTTATTCCTTCTGCAGAATGGAATCTCTTGTTACCCTCTCTCTCTGTTCTACTCTGCAGTCTTTTTCTGGTCTGATAGCACTGCCTATATTCCTATTTGGCTGCTCAATCATCAGTATTTTCTTCATTAACCAATAATATAGACATATATAAAGAAGGACATATCCCAACATCTACTCTTATTTCTCTAAAAACGTTGATTTTTTTTCTTACCATTTTAAATGAATTTTTATTTGTGAGAAACAATTTTATTTTAGGTAACAATCCCATTCTTGTCCCTTCCATATTCACATGCCACACAACAATCCGCCATATAATACCCTATACTCTCTACAGGGAGGTCGAGGCCTCCATGGGGGATCAGAAAATTCTGTCTCATCATGTGGGGCAAAGCCTAGGCACACCCCTGAGTATCTAGAATGAGATAGTAGCACAGGGAAGGAGCTCCAAAAATCCATTCTTGTGCTCGGAATACACACTGGTTCCACTGTCAGAAGCCCATAGAGTGTCCACTTCACCCAACTGATAAGCACATTAAGAAGGGCTTATTTGGTACTATGATGGTTCCCCAGTTGTCAGAATGGAGTGCGTGAGCTACCACTTGGTCATGTCAGCTGATTCTGTGGGGTTTTCCAGCCTGGCATTAACACATTTGCTCATCGTTCTTCCCTTTCTGAAACTGGATTCCAGGGAATCAGGTCATTATTTAGCTTTGCATATATTCTTCTGCTTCCATCAGCTACTTGATGAAGACTATAGGATAGCATATGAACTAGTCATCAATCACATTGTAGGGTAAGGGTATTGAAGGTAACCTGTACACTATTTCTTAGAGTGTTAGTTGGGATTATCCCTGTGGAATACTTGACTTTTGCCAAGTGACATATTTAACATTGAACCTATAATTTATGCCTCTATTAAGGTGTCTCTTTTATTGCCCTCAACTATTCTTCCCCATCGTCAATCTAACTGATCCCTCATATTCTCCCCTACCCTCCTTTTCTCCCCACACTTTCTCCAACCTACTTCCTCTTTCCCCAATCTTCAGATCTTGAGCCTTTCACCTCCTCTGAGGAAGCATGTATGTCTCT
Source organism: Cricetulus griseus (assembly GCF_003668045.3). Taxonomy (NCBI): domain Eukaryota; kingdom Metazoa; phylum Chordata; class Mammalia; order Rodentia; family Cricetidae; genus Cricetulus; species Cricetulus griseus. Next base: position 652,850 of record NW_023277030.1, read on the forward strand.
CTTAGGGTCCTACTAGAACCTAGCTTCTCTGGAGGTATGGATTTTAGGCTACTTATCATTTGCTCTATGTCTAATATCCACACATTAGTGAGTATATAACATGTGATTCTTTCTGTGTATGGGTTAACTCACTCAGAATGGTTTCTTCTATTTCCATCAATTATTTTTTGGTTGAGCAATATCTCAAATCTCTTTTAGCAGTTTTTGATTCCCCTATTGACCAAAATAATGTCCCAATAAATTAAATATTTGAATCTAAATCCAGCCACACTGAACCTCTTATCAGAGATATCGGGAGGTGGCATTGAATGACTAGGTATAGCAGATGCTTCCTGAAGATAACAACTGTAGCACAGACACTCAGATTGATAATGCAATAATCGGGGCTCCTGAAACTGAGGAGATTCTGTAAGGTAAATACTGAGTCAATAGGACAAGACAGCAGCCCAAAGAATGTGAAAAGATATTCACCAACCCCAGATGTTGCCATGGGTGGATAACTAAAATATAAAAAGAGCTGAAGAAATTTATAATCACAACAACAAATAATCCAATTAAAAAGTGAGGTACATAACTAAGTAGAGAATATATAATAGGGTTTCACTACTTATGGAAGAGAAAATCTTCTTGGAGCAGCTCCTTTCATAGACTATTTAGTTAGATTAGGTAACCTCATGTAGCCTAACAGATCCAGGTGCTTGGAAATGCCCATACATTTTGTCATAGGCTCATTTGGAGATTGAACTCCATTGTATGTTGTCATTAAAAGTTGTACAATGCCACATACTTTAGGATACTAAAATCCTCAAGGGCAAAACTGCACCTCAGTTGCTGCCTGTTTTTTGGGCTCATGATTTGAGCAGAGAGATTTCTGTTACAGTTAGCTGGAAACACTTATGATCTTTCTGTCACAATCTATTACATGCTCAAATTGTAAACCAAACACACCCACTCACGACCTCATAATATATCCTATTGGACTTATTTAGAAGACAAAATTCTCTCTCTTGCTAAATGTATTTTTACTTTAGCTGCCCCACAGTAACCTACTATGGTTTCCCTCCATTACACACGTAAATAAACACATCATTATTCAGTTCCTACTGATTGTTGACGACTTACATATATCCCTTATGATGCAGTTAAAAAAATGTAGACAACCCTTAGTTTCTTGAACTTTTTTGTGAAGGGTTAAGGATTCTTGGTGTTTCACTCATACATTTTGGTACATTATTTGTTGTACTTTTTATATTTTTGTTCCAATTTTTATTTAAACAAGTAACAAGACTGTTTTCCATGTCAATCCAAATTCCTTCTCCCTCCCTGCATCCCCTGACCCCAAATAATGTCCTAGATATCCCATAACACTCTCCTACCAAAGAGGATTTAGGTCTTCCATGTGGAGGATCCTCAGTGTCTGTCATATTCTTGGAACATGGCCTATGCCCTCACCCATAATCTAGGTTCAGGAAGTATCCCCCTATGAGGAATGAGCTACCAAAATCCATGCCGAGGCTAGTGATAAGTACTGAAATACTACAAGGGGCCACATAGATTTAAAAGGCAGCCTCATTGACACTCTTATTCATAGGATCTGAATCAGTTCCATAATGGATTCCCAGCAATCAGTCGGGTTGTCATGAGCTCCAATTCCTTCAGGTCAACTGTTTTGATGAGTTTAACCAGTCTTGTCTCATTCTATATAACTGGAAATTAGATCACTTCAGTGTTTAATTGTGGGGGTCTACTTCTACTTCCATTAGCTGCTGGGTGATGGCTCTTGGATGGAATATAAGTTAGTCATCAATCTCATTATCAAGGTATGGTATTTAAGGTAGCTTCTGCCCTGGTCCTTAGTAGGTTACTTATCATTCTTGTAGATCTGCAGACATTTCTCTACTGCCTGATTTCTATTTAAACATGTACTTGCAACCTGTCTCATGGTATCTCTTATTTTGTTCTCCTCTAGTCTTCAACCTACACAACCAGAAGCTTCTTGAAGTCAAAGGACACAGTCAGCAATACAAATGGCAGCCCACAGTGTGGGAAAAGATATTCACCAACCCCATATCTGAGAGAGGGATGATCTTCAAAATTTAAGAAAAACTGATGAAGCTAGATTCCAAAACACCAAATAATCCAGTAAAAAAGTAGTGTACAGAACAAAATAGAGAATTCTCAATAGAGGAATCTAAAATGGATGAGAGACACATAAAATGTGCTCAACATCCTTTGCCAACAGGGCAATGTAAATCAAAACACTTTTTATATTTTAATAAGTATTTCATATTGTTAAAGTTTTATAATAGTGGAAAGAACATTTAGGGCTAAAATTGAGGATTTGTTGTCCACACAAACAGGTGGAGGAATATTATAATCACATAAAAAGCAAAAGCTATACAAAACTAACTATTCACAATAGAAGGGTGTGGCCTCTACTCTTAAAGTTGATCTCAGATAATTTGGGATCCTAGGAAAGAATGTTTTAGGGAGGCCATAAATATCTGGGACACTTGATGTGACTGTGTAGCTTGAATATCAGCTCTCCACAGAGAATGTATGAAGGGGACACAGAGAATTTCCTCCCTTATACATTAACTCATATAGAATACAGGCTTGTTATAATTTGCTTTCTATCTGTATCTGCCCACCAAATGGCCTGGGAGGCTGTGCTTTTCTGCTTTCTCCTGTTAATCAATTTTGGAGTTCTTCAAACCTACCCTGGAATCTGTGGTGTTGCCTGTGACCCACATTCTTTAAACCACCATAGGATTCAGTGACATAAGACTCACCTTAATGCATGCTGATGTCTAAGAATGTACAATGGATATTGTTTGGGGAGAGTAAAATATCCAATAATATCACAGTATTTGAGCTTCATGTGGCTTATTGGACAAATTATATGGGTTCAAACAGTTTGTCAATGCTTGTACAGTGACATATGCCTTGGCAAACAGGCAGGCATAGGTAACAGGAAATACAGATAACAAAACTGACACCCATGCTCACATATATTCCATTGTAAAGGCACCAAGAAGTGATGTTTTCCCTAGATTCCTAGTAGATTTGTTTGGTGAATACATTTTATAACTCAAGGAGGATTTTTCCATTCCCTAAGCAGAAGCCTACAGAGGCAGCTTGATTAATATAGAGATTTTTAGAGGGATGTCTAGAAAAATACTACTGCATTTGTGGCAGGAGCCATTATATATATTTTTCTATACAAACCTCAATCTATGAAAATTTTATTGTTGACAATGTCCTTGATTCATGTGGGTAAGTTTGCATGTCTCTCTCTTACTCCCCTCCCACAAATCCCCAACCAGACCCCCACTTCATCGCCTCCTTTTCCCCAGGAGGGCATGTCCCTCCATGGGGTTTCTCCAAAGTCTGTCATATCACTCTCGGCAGGGCCTAGGCCCACCCCCATGTGTCCAGGCTGAGAGAGCATCCCCCACATTTGATGGGCCCTCAAACTCTCTTCATACACCAGGGATAAATACTGGTCCACCACCAGGGAACCCATAGACTGCTGAGGCATCTTCATTGACATACATGTTTAGAGGTCTGGATCAGTCACTTGGTGGCCTCCCAGATATCAATCTGGGGTCCATGTGCTACCCATGTGTTCAGGTCAGCTCTTTCTGTGGGTTTCATGAATCTTGTTCCAACCCCTTTGTTCTTCATTCCTCCTTGTCTGAAACTTATTTCCAGAGTTCAGTTCAGTGTAATGCTGTGGGTGGGGGCTCTAGGATGGCATAAAAAGTAGTCATCAGCCCAGATTGTCGGTATGTGTCATTCTTGTAGATCTCTGGAAATCTGCCTAGTGTCAGATCTCTCATTGAATCTATAATGGCTCCTTCTCTTATGCTATCTCTCATCCTAATCTCCTCCATTCTTCTCCTGACTCAAAATTTCTGCTTCTCCATTTCCTCCTCTCCCTTCCACTTTTCTTCCTCTCATTCTGCCACTTCCTCCCCTAATATCATGCCCCAATTATCTCTTGAGATACTGCCCCTTTCATTTCTCCATGCTCCATAAATTTTTCTCTTAGAGTCTTTCAGTTTTCATAGTTCCTTTAGTGATACGGATTGTAGACTGGTAATCCGGTAATCCTTTTCTCTATGTCTAAAATTCATACAAGTGTGAGTATATACCGGGTTCATCATTTTGTGACTGGGTTACTTAACTCTGTATGATTTTTTCTAGTTCCATCCATTTCCCTGTGAAATTCAAGATTCCATTTTTTTTTCTGGTGAATAGTACTCTAGTGTGTAAATGTACCACAACTTCTCTATCCATTCTTCAGAGGAGGGGCATCTAGGTTGCTTCCAGGCTCTGTATATTACAAAAATCACTGCTAAGAACATAGTTGAACATATGTCCATGTTGTATGAATGTGCATTCTTTGGGTATATGCTCAAGAGTGGGATTGCTGCATCTTGAGATAGACTGATTCCCATTTTCCTGAGAAACCACCATAATGATTTCCAAAGTTGTCTTCCAAGTTTGCACTTCCAGCAGCAAAATAGGAGTGTTCCTTATTTTCCACATCATATCCAGCATAGACTGTTATTTGAATTTATTTTCATAGACATTCTGGCCTATGTAAGATGGTATCTCAGCGTTGTCTTGGTTTGCATTTCCCAGATGGCTAAGGATTTTGAGGACTTTCTTAAGTGTCTTTCAGCCATTTTAGATTCCTCCAATGAGAATTCTCTAATGAGTTCTACACCCCAATTTTTAATTTCACTAAAGGGTGTTTTGGTAGGTAAATTCTTGAGCTCATTGTATATTATGGATATCAAGCCTCTGTCATATGTGGGAGTGCTGAAGACCTTTTCCCATTCTGTGGGCTGTGGATTTGTTTTACTGACTCTGTCAGTTGCCTTACAGAAGCTTTTCAGTTTCAGGAGGCCCCATTTATTAATTGTAGATCTCAATGTCTGTGATACTGCTATTAAGTTCAGATAGCAGTCTCCTGTACCAATTTATTCAAGGGTATATCCCAATTTCTCTTCTAGAAGGTTCAGTGTGGCTGGATTTGTTTTGAGTACTCTGATCCATTTGGACTTAAGTTTTGTACATGGTTCAAACACTATCTTTTAAATAATTAGCTGCCCGTTATGCTACATGTGTCAGAGAGTATCTGAAAGCACAGGCTCTGTAATATGGAAATTCATGGATGGCAGACTTTTTATATTTTCACCTGACAAATCTTACAGGACTTGATGCAGGTTTGAGGGAAAACACACCAAATTTTAAATGATTCAGTTACACCATGTTATGAGTTTGTGAGCTAGATAAGCCAAAAAAATGAAAATTTGAGAAATGAAACTCTTCATATTTCATCAGTTTAAACAAACTTTCGTTCTGTCATGCTAATGGTCTGTTTATGAAATTTCAATTCCTTATATTTCTAAATTTTCTCGCTCAACAGAAAGACCAATATGACACCACCAGAATCTAGGGACTCCACTCCAGCAAGACCTGAAAAGCATAACATAGTGCATGAAGAAGTGATGGACCTCAAAAATTATCTCAGCAAGATGATAGAGGCCTTCAAAGAGGAAACAAGAAAATCCCTTAAAGAAATAGAAGAAAAAGCAAGCAAAAAATTACACGAAATGGAGGAAAAGACAAACCAAAAAATTCAAGAAATAAACAAATCTCTTAAAGAAGCTAAAGAAACCCAAAATAAAACAACCAAACAAGTGAAGGAAGCGCTTGAAACAGTTCAAAGCATGAAAGCTGAATTAGACACAATAAAGAAAACACAGAATGAGGCGATGCTGGAAATGGAAAGACTGGATAAACGATCAGGATCTAAAGACTTGAGTATAACTAATAGAATCCAAGAGACAGAAGAGAGAATCTCAGCTATTGAAGACTCGCTAGAGGATATACATTCATCAACCAAAGAAAACCTCAAGTCCAACAAATCCCTAACACAAAATATCCAGGAAATATGGGACACCATGAAAAGACCAAACCTAAGAATAATAGGTATAGAAGAAGGTGAAGAAACACTGCTCAAAGGTACAGAAAACATATTCAACAAAATCATAGAAGAAAACTTCCCCAACCTACAGAAAGATATGCCTATGAAAGTACAAGAAGCTTATAGGACACCAAACAGACTGGACCACAAAAAGAAGTCCCCCCGACACATAATAATCAAAACTCCAAATCTACAGAATAAAGAGAAAATATTAAGAGCTGCAAAGGAAAAAGGCCAAGTAACATATAAAGGCAAACCAATTAGAATCACACCCAACTTCTCAATGGAAACTCTGAAAGCCAGAAGATCTTGGATAGATACCCTACAAGCATTAAGGGAGCATGGATGTCAACCCAGACTACTGTACCCAGCAAAACTTTCAATCATTATAGATGGAGAAAACAAGATATTCCATGACAAAAACAGATTTAAACAATACATATCCACAAATCCAGCACTACAGAAGGTTCTGGAAGGAAAACTCCAACCCAAGGAACATAACTACATGCACAAAAACACAGGCAATAGATAATCTAATTTTGCCAAACACAAAAAGAAGCAGGAGGGCAAAAACCACACACAATGATACCACCAACAATAAATCCAAAACAAACAAGAACCAACGAACAATGGACATTAATATCCCTAAATGTCAATGGTCTTAACTTACCCATAAAAAGATATAGGTTAACAGAATGGATACGAAGACAGAATCCATCCTTCTGCTGTTTACAAGAAACACACCTCAACTTCAAAAACAGGCGATATCTCAGTGTAAAAGGATGGGAAAAGATTTTCCAATCAAATGGCCTCAAGAAACACGCCGGTGTAGCAATCCTAATATCTAACAAATTGGTCTTTAAACTAAAATCAATCACAAGAGATGAAGAAGGGCATTTCATACTCATCACAGGAAAAGTCCATCAAGATGAAATCTCAATCCTGAACATCTATGCTCCAAATACGAAGGCACCCACATTTGTGAAAGAAACATTACTAAAGCTCAAACCACACAGAAAGCCACACACACTTATAGTAGGAGACTTCAACACTCCCCTTACACCACTAGACAGGACCACAAGACAGAAACTTAACAAAGAAACAAAGGACCTGAAAGAAGTTATGACCCAACTGGGGTTAAAGGATATCTATAGAGCATTCCATCCAAACTCAAAAGAATATACCTTCTTCTCAGCAACACATGGCACCTTCTCTAAAATTTACCACATAGTAGGCAACAAAGCAAACCTCCATAGTTAGAAAAGAATTGAAATAACCCCCTGTATCTTATCAGACCACCATGCATTAAAGCTAGAATTCAGCAAGAATACAAATGCCAGAAAACCTGCAAACTCTTGGAAAATGAATAACACCCAATTGCACCATTCCTGGGTTGAGGAAGAAATAAAAAATCAAATTAAAGACTTCCTAGAATCTAATGAGAATGCAGACACAACATATCCAAACTTATGGGATACTCTGAAAGCAGTGCTAAGAGGGAAGTTCATAGCACTAAGTGCCCACATGAAGAAACTACAGAAAAGTCACATCAGAGAACTGACAGAACAACTGAAAGCACTATAGCAAAAAGAAGCAAACTCACCAAGGAGGAGTAGATGCCAGGAAATAATCAACCAGAGAGCTGAAATCAATAAAGTAGAAAGTAGGAAAACAGTACAAAGAATCAAGGAAACAAAGAGTTGGTTCTTTGAGAAGATCAAAAAGATAGACAAACCTCTAGCCAAACTAACCAAAAGGCAGAGAGAGAGCACGCTAATTAACAAAATCAGAAATGAAAAGGGGGATATAACAACGGACACTGTGGAAATCCAGAGAATCTTTAGGTCATACTTTGAAAATCTGTACTCCACAAAATTCGAAAATCTAATGGAAATGGACAGTTTCCTGGATAAATATCACTTACCAAAATTAAATCAAGATCAGATAAACAGTTTAAATCGACCCATAAACTCAAATGAAATAGAAACAGTCATCAAAAGCCTCCCAACCAAAAAAAGTCCAGGACCAGATGGCTTCACTGCAGAATTCTACCAGAATTTCAAACAAGAGCTGATACCAGTACTCCTCAAACTGTTCCGCACAATAGAAGCAGATGGGATATTGCCAAACTCTTTTTACGAGGCTACAATCACTTTGATACCCAAGCCACACATAGATAAGACTAAGAAAGAGAACTACAGACCGATATCCCTCATGAACATCGATGCTAAAATACTCAATAAAATATTGGCTAATCGAATCCAAGAACATATCAGAAAAATCATCCACCACGATCAAGTAGGCTTCATCCCAGGGATGCAAGGATGGTTCAACATACGAAAAACCATCAATGTAATCCACCATATAAACAAACTGAAAAAGAAAAACCACATGATCATCTCAATAGATGCTGAAAAAGCCTTTGACAAAATCCAACATCCTTTCATGATAAAGATGTTGGAGAGAACAGGAATAACAGGAACATATCTAAACATGATAAACGCGATATACACCAAACCAAGAGCCAACATCAAACTAAATGGAGAGAAACTCGAAGCGTTTCCTCTAAAATCAGGAACAAGACAAGGATGTCCACTCTCTCCGTACCTCTTCAATATTATACTTGAAGTTCTAGCTAGAGCAATAAGACAAGACCAGGGGATCAAAGGGATACAAATTGGAAAGGACGAAGTCAAACTTTCACTATTTGCTGATGACATGATAGTCTACATAAGTGACCCAAAAAACTCTCCCAGGAATCTCCTACAGCTGATAAACACCTTCAGCAATGTAGCCGGATACAAAATTAACTAAAAAAAATCCGTAGCCCTACTGTATACAGATGAAAAACTCAATGGGAAAGAAATCATGGAAACATCACCTTTCACAATATCTACAAGCAATATAGAATACCTGGGGGTAACACTAACCAAAAAAGTGAAAGATCTGTACAATAAGAACTTTGAGACTCTAAAGAAAGAAATTAAAGAAGATACCAGAAAGTGGAAAGATCTCCCATGCTCTTAGATAGGCAGAATTAATATAGTAAAAATAGCAATCCTACCAAAAGCAATCTACAGATTCAATGCAATCCCCATCAAAATCCCAACACAGTTTTTCACAGACATTGAAAGAACAATACTCAACTTTATATGGAAAAATAAAAAACCCAGGATAGCCAAAACAACTCTTTACAATAAAAGATCTTCTGGAGGCATCACCATCCCTGACTTCAAGCTCTACTATAGAGCCATAGTTCTGAAAACAGCTTGGTATTGGCACAAGAATAGACAGATAGACCAATGGAATCGAATTGAAGACCCAGATATTAACCCACGCACATATGAACACCTTATTTTTGACAAAGGTGCTAAATCCATACAATGGAAAAAAGCATCTTCAACAAATGGTGTTGGCACAATTGGATTCGAACATGCAGAAAATTGCAGATTGATCCATACCTGTTAGCATGCACGAAACTTAAGTGCAAATGGATCAAAGATCTCTCCATAAACTCAGCCACACTGAATCTTCTAGAAGAGAAAGTGGGAATAACCCTTGAACAAATTGGCACAGGAGACCACTTCCTGAACATCACACCAGAAGCACAGACACTGAGGTCTGCAATCAATAAATGGGACCTCCTGAAACTGAGAAGCTTCTGTAAGGCAAAGGACACAGTCAGTAAGACAAAACGACCACCCACAGAATGGGAAAAGATCTTCACCAGCCCCACATCTGACAGAGGACTGATTTCCAAAATATACAAGGAGCTCAAGAAGCTAGCCACCAAAACACCATACAATGAAATTAAAAAGTGGGGTGCAGAACTAAACAGAGATTTTTCAACAGAGGAATCTGAAATGGCTGAAAGACACTTAAGAAAGTGCTCAAAATCCTTGGCCATCAGAGAAATGCAACTCAAAACAACTCTGAGATACCACCTCACACCTGTCAGAATGGCTAAAATCAAAAATACCAATGACAACCTATGCTGGAGAGGATGCGGAGAAGAAGGAACACTCCTCCATTGCTGGTGGGAGTGTGAACTTGTAAGACCACTTTGGAAAGCAGTATGGTGGTTGCTCAGAAAAATGGGAATCAACCTACCTCAAGATCCAGCCATTCCTCTCTTGGGTATATACCCAAATACTGCATGTCCATACAACAAGGACATATGTTCAACCATGTTCATAGCAGCATTGTTTGTAATAGCCAGAACCTGGAAGCAACCTAGATGCCCCTCAACTGAAGAATGGATAGAGAAAATGTGGTACGTCTATACAATGGAGTACTACTCAGCAGAAAAATGCAATGGAATCTTGAAATTCGCAGGAACTAGAAGAAACCATCCTGAGTGAGGTATCCCAATCACAAAAAGACAAACTTGGTATGTACTCACTCATATATGATTTTTAGACATAGAGCAAAGGTTTAGCAGCCTATAATCCGCTTCCCCAAAGAAACCAGAAATCATGAATGACTCTAAGGGATAAATGGACCCCAGGAACGGAAAGTGGCATGAACTCCCGAGCTAATAGAGAGCATGAGGGTAGGGGAGTGGGTACTGCCACAATAAGAGCACAAGAATAAGAGTAGAGGAGAAGAAATGGAGGAGCAGATATATTGAGTTGGGGGAAGAATAGAGGAGAGAGAGCAGGATGAGAGATACCATATCAGAGGGAGCCAATATAGGTCCGAGAAGAGATATAGAACTAGGGAGATCTCCAGAGATCTACTAGGATGGCACGATCTGACAGTCCGGGCAGTGGAGGAGAGGACGGACTAGAAGCCCTTCCCCTAGAATGAGATTGATGACTACTCTCTCTGCTATCCTAGAGTCCTCATCCATTGGCTGATGGAAGCAGACACACACATCCACCGAAATACACTGAGCTGAAATCGGGAACCTAGTTGAAGAGAGGGAGGAATGAAGAATGAAGGGGTCTGTACCAGGTGGGAGAAACCCACAGAAACAGTTGGCCTGAAAAAGGGAAAGCATATCGACCCCAGACGCTCTTTGGGAGGCCAGTACGGGACTAATCCAGCCCCCCAATCATGGATGCCAATGGGGAGGCCCCTGCACTCCTGGGAGCCCCTGGAGGTGGACTGGCATTTTGCCCTGGTGTGTGTGGGGGGACTATGAGAGCCCATCCCACTTGAAGGGATGCGATCTGTCTCTGGACACATGGGGAAAGGCCTAGGCCCAGCACAGGAAGATTTGGTAGACTTGGTGGAGCCCCGGTTGGGGGCCCCACCCTGCCTGGGGAGTGGTGGATGGATGGGGTGGGGGTAGGTTGGAGGTGGGGGAGAAGGAATGGGGGTGAAGGGAGGGAGAGGGAGAGGGGAATTACATGTGAAACAAGCCTGTTCCCTAACTTGAATTAATAATAATAAAAAGAAAAAAAGAAATATGTGTTATGTTCTACATTTTGTTAGTTTACTAATAATCAATTTTACCAAGTCATTTTTAAATGCCATTCTTCTATCCACACATTAAAATGTACATCACAGCTTAAATATTATTTTAAGAGTTACTAATAGTGGATGTAGTTATATCTCTGACACTTTTGCCTGCTATTGGGACTCTTTCCCTCCTACTAGTTAACTATTCTAGCCTCAATATGAGGGGTTTTGCCTTGTTTTTTGTTGTTGTTGTTTAGCTCTCCATTCATTGAGGCCTGTTCTTTTCTGAAGAGGAAACAGAGGGTTATGGAGCCTGGAGAAAGGGAAGTGGAGGGATCTGGAACAAGTGGAGAGGGAAGAAACTGTGGTCATGATGTAGTACATGAGAGAAGAATCTATTTTCAATAAAAAGAAAAAAATAGTCAAAGAACTCATCTTGAAACTTGTATATAAATTGAATCAAATGCTTCCTTGATTTAAAAATATTAGACAAAATATTTGCTTCACTTACTTTAATCATTATCTTAATGATATGATTACTATACCACTTACTATAATTTTTACATTTTTTTCACACAGCATCTCTGTATTACTTTATAATAAAGGTAATAATAATATTTATCTTGATGTGAACAAAAGCATATATGATTAGTACTTAAATCATGAAAATATATGGCCACTATATTTTCAGTTTACATATTACTCTTGCTCATGTTCTAGCTTAGATCATTACCTTACATAAAGATATACTGAGGCCAAGGATTTGAGTATATGAATTTTATTAAGGAAGTCCTGCCAAGGAAAAAGAGTAAAGGAATAGATGAATAGATGAAGATAGATAAGCAGATAAACAGAAATTTCAGATGAAGTCTGAATTTCAGCATGTTTCTTAGGAGAAAAGTGAGAGTAAATTACAATAAAAGAATCTTCCATACTCAGCAAAGAAGCTGTGATTTCATACTGTCATTCCAGCCAGTCCTTATCTTTCTGCCACTCACAACACAGGAGGCAAAAATATTGAAGTACTGCCAACTTTCCAATTCCCATGCAGTTGCAATGCATCTTCTCAAAATCCAGACATGGGGATGGGCTAAGTATCACCAGTGCCCACTCAATCCACATGTCGGTTTATTTAATTTTTCCAAAAATTCTTTAACAAAAAACTATACACTAATATCCACCAAAAATGTTCCTCATGATTACAGTCAGAATATTTGCTAAAATATCTGGGTACCTTTGGGACCATTCAAGTTTACACATGAAATATCTTCAATTTCTTATCTAAAATTAATACCCTGTTTAACATTTCAAAACTTTATCTGGCTTTCTAGTTTTAAAACACATTTTTCTTCTTAAATTGTGTGTATATGTCTGTGCTTCTGTGGGGGAATATGGTGTGATTATGGTGTATGCTTGTGGGGGATAGACGACGGGTGTCATTTTCCATTTCCTATAGACATTGTTTATAGAGATGGAATTGCTCGTATGATTTGGGGATTGCTGATTAGGGTATCCTGGACAGCCAATTTGATACAGGGATCCCCCTGTCTCTGTCTCTCCAGGTATAAGAATAAAATTGCTCATCACTCTGCTTGACTTTTTCCATGAGTGCTGCAACTCAAACTCGCATTCTTATTCCTGGGAAGCAAGCACTTTACAACCTAGCAATCACTCTAGTCCACATTTTCTCATCTAACTAATTGCTAATATAGAGAAAACATCATTTCATAAAATCTCTATTGCTTATTTATAATCCATTCTGTTTAGATTGTTTTCTTTGATGACTTTATGTATAACTACATAAGTTTATAAAATACCTATAAACAAGTATAATAGATTTTTATATTGTTTCTACAAGAAGAACAACAAAAAAGGGTTTTCCATAAATAATTTTAATGTAATCACTTTGGAGAAATTAAAAAAAACCTTTCCATCCTTCCATAATTTATCAAAATCTTTAACAGTTAATGTGTTAATTGAATTACAAGGTTGAGATTTGGAGAAAATTAAGTCGTGGAAGTGATGCTGACTTGAAGGGGATCATTGCCCACTATGTCATTAGAGCAACAGTACAATATTGATGCTAATGCAGACTATCAGGAAACTCAATCTGCCAGCAACTTTTACATTCTAACCTCCATCATGTTGGGAAATTACTTGTCTTTTATTGTAGACTTGCTGGTTTATGTTATTTTGTTCCAACAATCCACAAAGTTGGAAATAATATCTACACAAAAGATGAACACACATTGTTTGATCAAAAGATATTGGGAAATGAAAGTAGAAAAATTGAATTGTCAGAATTATTAGCTTATTCATTAGTGTAAAAATTATTTTATTATTGATATACTAATTTTTTAACTTGTATTGAATGTAATGCATCTCAATCTGTCTCATCTCTTTCCCAGTCCCTTTGCTTCTGCCCTCGGCCCTTGCAACCACCTCCCTAAAACAAAATTCAAACGTAAAATTAAATTATAAACTGGTTGTTGGTGGCACACGCCTTTAATCCCACAACTCAAGAGGCAGAGACTTACAGGTGAAATTCTTCCCAGGTCAGGTCTAGGGACCTAAAAATTATTTCTAAATTATTATTTTAAACATTCTGTTTCTACATCTTTAAATCACTATTTATCTTCTTTTTCTTTTTCCTTTCTTCTTCTTTTCTTCTTTGATTTTTATTCAATGCAGGCTTTGTCTGTATATCCCTGGCTGTCCTGGAACTTGCTCTGTAGAACAGGATCGCCTCAAATCAGAAAACCCTGCCTCAACCTCCTGAGTACTAGAATTAAGAGCATGTGTCATCACTGCCCAGCTTGTGTTCTTGATAGAAAGTTAACTTAACTTGACTTTAAACTATTAAATCACTTTAATTCTTTTGAACCAATTAATATTGACAAATAATAGAGTCAAACAGTTAGTAACATAGCTAGTATGCAAATTAAGCTCATAGACATTGAGCACAACTACCTCTTCGGGAGGCAATGTGCAAATTTTCATGTGTTTTATTTTCAAGTGTTTATGTTTACCATTTTATAAATCTAAAAATATAATTTTTGCTTCCTCTTATGTTGATAACTAATTCATCATTGGAAACTTCCTCTAATGCCTCAGTGAGAATGCTTCTCTGCTCCCTTGCCTTTTCTGACAAAATCTTTAATGCATCTCTATCAATAATTCTATGTGACTTCACATATGTCTCTCCTGCTGAACTGTTCTTTCCCAGTGGGTTTGTGACATCCTCCATCTTCCAAAGTCCAGGAAGATTCTTAATAACATTTAAATGAATTATTCTAAGTCAAATTTGCTTAGATTGAAGAAAAACAATAACTGGATATTTAAAGTGATCAAGGCATTTGTTAGAGACTAAAAGTCCTGGTCTTGAAACCTTACAGTACCTGATTCTTTAATCTATTTTGTTAAATTGCATTCACTTTAGAAAAAGGAGATTGAATAGTTTGATGCTTCTGTTCCGTATTTTTCTAAATATATATTATGCTACTTTTAATCCTTCTTATTTTACCTTTACTTCATTCTTCATTTATTTCCATGCATTTGTGGAATAATTTATATGTACCTAGACATTTAGAATATAGTTTCATCAAGATCTCCTATTTAATTTTTTATATTTTTTTATTTTAAAACAACCTTGTGTCTTTTCACATACCAATTCCTGTTCCCACCCTCCCCCCTCCCACTCTCTCCCCTCCCCCTCTCCCCACTTTCCTTACCCAATGCTGTTTCCACTCCTCATAGTGGGTAAGGCTTCCCATGGGAAGTCAATGAAGTCTGGCACATATCTTTGAGATAGGACCAAGGCCCTCCCTCTCTATCTTGACTAAGTAAGGTATCCCTCCAATGAGTATTGGCTCCAAAGAAACAGTTTAAGCATTAGAGATAAACCCTGGTCCCATTGTCAGTGGCCTCACAGACTACCCAAGCCACAAAACTGTCATATACATTCAGAGGGCCCAGTTCAGTTCCACGTAGATTCCACTGCTCTCTGTTTGGAGTTAGTAAGCTCCCACTACCTCAGGCCAGCTGTCTCTGTGGGTAGCCACAAAATAAGATCTCCTATTTTAATGGAATGTATCCACTCTACCTCACCAATTCTAAGCATGCTATTCCTTGAGTAATTTGTGTGGAATGTGGCAGAGAATCAGAAATAACTATTTTTCATGAGTAGAGGATACAGTAATGAGCTCTCCAGATAGGGTGCTGTATGTAAGGAAAATCATCTATAAATTGTTATTGTTTTCTCACAATATAGAATTGTATAGAAATAGTAAAATTATATATATATATATATATATATATATTGTGTGTGTGTGTGTGTGTGTGTGTGTGTGTGTGTGTGTGTAGTAATATGTCATTTCTCTTACTGTAGCCCTCACAAAATAACATGAGATAACATTTATGATGACAGATTAATCACTGAAGAATTTCCAAAATTATGGTACTGAATAGGTGTATATTTAGCTAAGTTCAGATCATTAAACCATGATCCATTAAGAAATCATGTTATTGTGATGGCAGTATTAAATCTTTTTACTGTAATGATTCTTATTTGACACCAATGTAATTTTACGTACCAGATTCGTAACTAGTGTCATAGTTTCATGATTATATCAAAGACTGTGTTGAGCTGTGTGTGTGTGTGTGTGTGTGTGTGTGTGTGTGTGTGTGTGTGCGTATGTGTTATTCAATGATGTTGTTGATTTGCTCTGACTTTTTGGCGCTTTTTGTGGGGCCCTCCACCCAGCTCCCAAATAA
Organism: Cricetulus griseus; assembly: GCF_003668045.3. Lineage (NCBI taxonomy): Eukaryota > Metazoa > Chordata > Mammalia > Rodentia > Cricetidae > Cricetulus > Cricetulus griseus. Next base: position 669,030 of record NW_023277030.1, read on the forward strand.
ATCACTCACTGAAGCTTTTTATTAATTATGAGTGCCCAGCCTTATCTTGGTTTATTGCTAGCCAGCTTAACTTAAAAATAATCAGTGCACATTTTCCCTCTCAGATTTTTCTTTCTTCTGTATATCTTACTTCCCTTCTTACTCTGTGTCTGTTGGGGTGGCTGGGTGGCTGGCCCCTGATGTTCTCCTCTCCATCTTCTCTTGTTGTTCTGCCTTCTCATTTCTACTTCGGTTTATACTCTATGCCTGCCAGCCTAACCTCTCCTTGCTCTTGAATAGCTATTGGCCATTCAGCTCTTCACTGGAACCACCAGGTGATTTAGACAGGCACATTTATACAACTTCACAGATAAACAAATGCAGCACAAACAAAAGTCACACTTTAAAATAATATTCCCCAACAGTGTGGTGTGTCTAACTGATGCTACCTTCCTGGAGAGAAAATCTATAAGACACAAAACTTTAAAATTATCTAATTTATTTTTTAGGATTTTTTCCATAAGGAAAATATCATAATTTTCTGAAAGGCATGCATACAGTAGTCATCATAGTATTGTTTATATAAGCAAATGATAGAAAAAAATTGAATTACCAGACAATATATAACATACAATATTCCATGCATCTCTATTTTGGAAGTTGGAGAAAAATTTACAGATATATAAATTTATATAAAAATTCTGAATTTTTGCTAAAATAAAGCATTATTTGTGTCCTTTTCTACCAATAGGACTGGGACTGTCAGCAGTCTTACCTCCATACAGCCACTCAGACACAAAGGTTGATGGAAATTCTTCCATAGCAGGATTGCCTACTATAAAAGAATGAAATAAATGGTGGAAAATGCCAGCTCTTCCATATACCAAAAAATATTGTTTGTCCATGATCTTGATAGTCATTGGGAGAATTCATTGTAAAGTAATATCTGACATGAATGGGGCTAGTGAAAGTAAAGGGAAAAAATGAATGCTTTCAGACAGAGCCTAATTGCTTTATTTTAGCAGTTATAAAAATACAACTTGTAGTGTTATAAAATGACTAAATACAATACCTAAGTGAATATATACGGAGCTGTTGTTTGGAGAATGCTCTCATATGTTTTCCCTTCATATATAACATATAATATATATATATATATATATATATATATCATACATATCTTATATATATATATATATCATATATATCTTATATATCATATATATCTTATACCCTTTCTATATTATACCCTACCTATCTTATGCCCTTTCTGCTCCTCAAGGTAGGTGAGGCCATCCATAGGGGCTCTTCAGAGTTTGTCATATCCCTTGGTATAGGGCCTAGGTCTGCCAGAATGTGTCTAGGCTCAGGGAGTATACCTCTATGTGGAGTGGGAACCCACAGTCCCTTCCTATGGTATGGATAATTACTGATCTACTACAAGAGGCCCCATAGATTTCCAAGGCCTCCTCACTAACACACATGTTCATGTGGTCTGCATCATTCCCAGGCTGGTTTCCCAGCTATCAGTATGGACAGCAAGAGCTACCACTTGTTCAGGTCTGCTGTATCTGTGGGTTTCACCAACATGGTTTTGACCCCTCTGCTCATCACTATTCACTCTCTGAAATTGGAGTCCATTGCAGTACCATGCAGTACCATGTTTATCTGTGGATGTCTGTTTTCACTTCCACCAGCTGCTGGATGAAAGCTATAGGATGTCATATAATTTAGTCATCAATTTTATTATCAGGGGAGGGCATTTAAGATATACTCTCCTCTGTTGCTTAAATCATTAGTTGGTATCATTCTTGTAGATCTCCAGAAATTTCCCTAATGACTGATTTCTCTTTAAACCTATAATGGCTCCCTCTGTTATGATGTCTCTTATCTTGCTCTCCTCTGTTGTTCCCCCAACCCAACCTTCCTTCTCCCTCATATCCACTTCACTCGTCCTCTTCTCACTTTCTCATTCTCCTCACTCCCTCTCCCCTCCCCCCTGCTCCTAATTTGCTCAGGAAATCTTGTCCATTTCTTTCCCCTTCTAAGAGCGACCATATATGTCTCTCTTAGAGTTCTGTTTTCCTAGCTTCTGTGGCGGTGTGGATTGTAGGCCGGTACTTCTTTGCTCTATGTCTAAAATCCATGTATGATTGAGTACATACAATGCTTGTCTTTTTATTACTGGATTACCGTGGTCAGGATGGTTGCCTGTGAATTTCAGGATTCCATTTTTTATACCCACTGAGAAGTAATCCATTACATAAATGTACCACATTTTCTCTATCCATTCTTCAGTTGAGGGGCATCTAGGTTGCTTCCAGATTCTGGCTATTACAAATAATGCTGCTATGAGCATCATTGAACAGATGTACTTGTATGAATGTGATTCTTTTGGGTATATGCCTAAGAGTGGAATTGCTGGATCTTGTGGTAGACTGATTCCCTTTTTCCTGATGAATCACCATAATGATTTCCCAAGTGGCTGTATGAGTTAACACTCCCACCAGCTGTGTAGCAGTTTTTCCCTTTTCCACATGCTCTCCAACATAAACTGTCATTGGTGTTTTTGTAGCTGTCTCTTTTTTTTAAAACAAAGTAATCTTTTTCTTTTCGAGGCTATACTAAAATCATACCATTTCCTTCTTCTAAAACTTCTAAACTCTTCCATGCAACACCCCCTACCCTCTTCTAAATCCATCACACACACACACACACACACACACACACACACACACACACACACGGTTTGAATACTCATTAGGGCAAATGGCCTGGCTCTCATTTCTTGGTTCTCATACAGCAAATCACTAAGGTTAATTCCAGCTCCACAACAGTACATCTTCCTTCTATTTAATTAATTGTAAGTCATAACAGTGTCCTTCTCAAAACTAGAAGTATCTCTTTTGCTCAAGTACTTTATTCCTTCTCATGCCACATATATCAGAATATATATATATATATATATATATATATATATGTATATATCATACAAACATTATTTATTAATTATACTTTATTATTAATGTTGATTTATGATTTTAATTATATGGGATTCATATTATTATACTATAGATAGATAATATATTAATGTGACATACATGTATATGAGATCAATATCAGCCCCAAAAGAATACAAATTCACTGTTTTACTGGGTCCTCTTTAGAAATAATCATTTGAACCATTGTGTGACTACAGTATAATGATGATAATGGATTTTGTATATCCAATAGTGTGAAAGAAATTTTACCATTTGCTTTATCCAAAACCATCTTTGCTGTACTACTGTTCCCTAATGCTCCTTACCAGGAGATATTAGCTTCTGGCTAGTGTTCCATAAATGTTTATCATCTTTATCAGCATATTTATAGCTATTTCACAATGATGAATTGTTAAATTGTTACAATAATGAATTTTGTGCTCAGATTGTATTCCTAAGAATTGTGAAATCATATATGTCCATAAAATATGATTATTTTACAATCTCTCTTTTTGGAGAAAATCACTTTTTGATTAGTGCAATGAGAGTTTATTATACAACACGCTATTGTTTCTAATGGCTAATGATTTAAATTAATAATTTCCCAGCATGCCATCCATCATTTCAAGATAGATAGTTAACAGGGGAAATACTGCCAATTTAATAAATGTGCATAAAATTATAATCTAGGTAGTTTTAATTAAAATCAATAACAAAAATAAATCAATAGTGACTGATTTTACATCTTTCCACGTGTTTATAAAACACACATGCTAAAATAAAATAACAACACTCTCCTGTTCACCAAGTTAAAATTTTTCTAATTCAAAATCTCTACAGCATTGTAGAACATAGGAGCCTTAATATAAGATATGAATGGTAGTCCAAATAAAGAGTATGTTAAATATATCGTGTGTGTGTATGTGTGTGTGAGTGAGTGTGTGTGTGTGTGTGTGTGTGTGTGTGTAATAGTTATCCACTACAATGAAAGTAATGAATATCCTTCATGCACACTTAAAAGTGGAAAATTACCAATAAGGAGTCAGGTAGAAATACAAAGGTATTTAATAGGGAAAAGCCTTACTTACAGAACGACCTAGCCAGATGGCGTGGTAGAAGTCTGTACAGCAATCCAAAAAGGTAAAACCGAAAGTGCCCAGACAAATGACTGCCTCTAACTCCACGTCACCTTGACCATGCCCTCGCAGGCATGGTCTGACACACCAGTAGCCAGCCCCAAAGTAGGCATGGCTACAGCTTCCTTTACAATTCCCCTTTTAGTCTAAAAGAAGATTAACCACTTAACAGTATAAAGTATCCAAAATTAACAATCATAAAGGTGAAATAGAAGAAGATTCAACAATCTGCTTATGTCACATCCTAACTATCTCTATTTTTACTAAACGCTAAAGTCATCTGAAAGAGGTGTCCAAGCCTGAACACCTCCTTCCAATCCCAACCATAAAAAATAGGAAGCTATCCCTCACTAGGTATATATACTATCCTATGTGACAATAATGGGGAAAGAGGGCGTAGCATCCTCTAAGTTACTTCCTGCTGAAATAGGACAACGATGTCTTTGTGGGGTCCTGTAGGAAGAAAATGGTAGTATAGTGAAAGTCATGGATGGATTGTATCCAGTCCATGTTAGATGGGATTCACTTGATTGAAGATCTCCCTTGAAATCCTCAACTTGATTGAAATAAGTATGCTAAGCTTTGGCCGGGGTGTCCGTTGAAATGACAGTGGTGGGATGTGATCCACTGACAAGAGGGACGCCAATAAGTCACCCGATAAAGTAAGTCTTATAAAATATATAGATGTATGATAATTGAGACTGAGCTAACAGATGAGAATCCTAGTCATTGGCCAAGCAGTATTTTACCTATTACAAGTCTCCCTGTTCATTCATTTGGGCTCTAACTCAGGCGGGCGGGTGCTGTAAAGCACACACGTAGTGGTGGGGCTTGGTGGCTTTTGGCAGAGAGATTTATCATAACACACACTACACAATAACATATAACATTAGGTTTCAACTTTTAAAAGATAATTTTCTTATTAAATGTTTTCAGTAAAGGCAACTTTAGGCACTAGAGAGACGTCTCAGCATTAAAGAGTATATTCTGTTCTTTCAGAAGACCCCAGATCAATTCCCAGCACCAAAATCAGTTGCATTGCAACTTTCTGTAACTCCATTTTCATGTGGTTGGATGTCAGGACCACTTTTAACCTAGTTCCCGGTGATCTGTTGCTGTTTTCTGGACTTCATGGGCATCTACATGCATATACTATGCATACATATAAACAAAAATAAGGAATTGAACATTAAGGTAGCTTTGATAATCAAGGTGAGACCCATATACCAATAGCCCTGTCATTTATGGGAAAGTACATATAAATTAAAAATGTGTACTGTACAAAGTCAGAATCTCCATTTTAACAAGATCCTAGATGATTCCTATGTGTATTGACATTTGAGGATCTAACTTAAATGAAATCTATTCCTATGGTATCTATACTCTAGATAGAAAATTGGATGGAAAGAAACAGAACAAAGAAAAATACAAAAATTAGAGGGTAAAAATGAGGAATGGAATTTTTAAATGAATGATCAGAAAAGGGACCAAAGACATGTTTTCTCCCAAAACCTCCTTATATGGCCACTATTTCCCCTCCTCTGAAAGGAACATTCTTTGGTCCTGAAACCTTTAAGCTTTTCTTTCTCTTTACAGCAATGTTACTCAACCACACAGCAGGAATCACTTGAGCATCTTTTATTAAAACAATTGGTTCTTCCCTTGGACCAATTAAAGAAGAATCTCTGGTGATGAGCCTGGGGGAAAATCAGTACTTTGGAAGAGCTCTCCAAATGATTCTAATGTATAGTAAGGATGGAGTGTTGCCTTATGGTGACTGTTTAATTCAGTATTTGTTGATCTGAAAGTTGGATTCCTCAATGCAACTCTGTTACTTTCTTGGCATATATGTATATATGTATGTATGTGTATATTTATATGTGTGTGTGTGTGTAAAAGAGTTAACCACTAGAATGAAAGTAATGAATATCCTACATTCACACTATAAAATAGCATAGAGCATTAGGTTTAAATTTTTAAAGGAAAATTTTCCTTTAAAACTTTTTCTAATTAAAAGCAAAGGTGGAGACTGCAGATGAAGAGGAACTCTATGAAGGGGTTTTCCAGAGGGATAAAAGTGCATTATTGCAGGGGAAAGGCTTAAAGGATCACATCTCAACCACACAGAGAAACTATAGAAACGGCAATGGTAGTGGGGTGAGACCATAAGCCCTCAAAGCTCTGCTCCAGTGATATAATTTCTCTCAAAAGGGTGCATATACTAATGATGCTACAACAAAAGACCAAGTATTCAAATACAAAAGTATGTTTGGCATATTTCTTATTCAAACCTCCATAGAAATTAATTTACTTTTATGAAGAACTAAATAAGTAGTACCTCAAAAATCTATAGCAAAATCAATTTCATCCTTTTTAGAATGCTAAATTAAGTGAAAAGAGACATTCTATGAATGTTCCATATAACATGAACTTTTAACATAGGATCAGGAAATAAATAAAAAGTAAATCTAACTATAATAAATTTTGAAAAATATGAAAGCAAAATTCCTCCCCAAGATTAAGTTCTCCCCCCTCTTGTCAGTTTTCTGATATTAAGATACCTCTCACACTTGATCACCAGGCTCCTCAGTACTAAAGGTTGCAATTCTTCCCCCACTTGGAGAATAGAAGATTAAGTTAGCAATCTAGCCTCAGTCACATTTGGCTATTGATTTTTGCTTCAGCTCCAAGAAATGTTCTGCTCTGAGAATTACAGGACTCACTTTCTGGGTACTGAGGCAATTTCCCCATGTCTCCTACAAGATAAGATACTTAATGGAATCTCAAAATTGTAATGTGCACAACTAGTGGATAATTTGCTGATTAATGTAGAATAGGACAGATTTCTATAGTAAAAGTACAATACAAGAGGACAATGCAACCCAGGAATTAGAAAGGAGTTATTGCTATTATACATATAAAAGGAATTAGAAATAAGTCTGTCAATTTATATGGTCAATCTGAAATTTGAGAGCCATAGTATCTGATAGAACACTACCAAATATAATTCACCCTAAAGCTAGCTCCTGTCAGGATTTGCTCCCAAAGAAGTTCAAATTGGTACTTGTCTTACTTTCTCTTGAGGTATAAATGCATTTCACAGTAAAAGCAAGGCTGTTCTTCAGAGGTAGAACAGAAAGTAATGGCCTATAGGAATTTTATTGAGAATATGAATCCCCTCCTCAGGCCAGTACAATAGGAGCAGTGAGAAAAGAATTAGAACTTTGAGTACAATAACTGCAATGTATAGCTTTTCTGCCTATGACTGTTTTTATTCACATGCATTTGTTACTTCATTTGAAAGGACCATTGCTCTAAAATGCAGGGAATTAAAAAAAAAAGACTGGGCTAGTACAAGATGCATATCATGGGAAAAATCTGTTACATGTGTCTTAGTAAAATAGAAAATTCTTTGTCCTTTGAGATTGAGGTAATAATGCCCCACTGAATTCTTAGCCAAGGAAGATACAGGAATCACTTGTTGTAATGGAAAAGACATGTCTGTAACCTCAGTTACTTGGTCAATATATTTTGTAATTTCTAGGCCAAGTAGGCCGTGAACTTAGTTCAGATCCAGCTTTAGAGAACTTAGCCATTCCCGGTCTCAAAGTAAAACTGTTAGTGTAATATAATGAAATATATGTATGAAAATGCCATAAGGAATTGCATGTTTTTATTTTAATTAAGTACAATATAAAAAAACTGACCCTTAAAATTTAAAAGTTAAAAAAGAACAAATATATATTTTAAATACTATTTCTTCTTAGATTTATGAGCTCTGTACATATGATAACTATTTTCCTTATAAAAAGTGGAGAGGGTACAGAGACACTTAGATAGAAAAGCCATCTTAGGACGATGCAGAGATTGAATATGAGGGAATAGCCTAGGAACACTTAGGACAGTAAGAATCTGAAGATATAGGGAATAAATTCCTACTAGACTCTCTTTTTTCCTTTTTTAAAATTTAATTTAGAAACAAGCTTGCTTCACATGTCAATCCCAGGTCCCTCTCCCTCCCCTGCTTTCTGGCTCCCAGCCCTGCCCAACCTCCCACCTGATCCCCTCTTTACTCCCTGGGAAGGTGAGGCCTTCATTAGGGGATCTTTAAAGTCTAACATATCATCCAGGGCAGGGCCTAGGCCCCCGCCCCCGCCCCATGTGCCTGGGCTGAGAGAGCAGCTCTCCACATGGAATGGGCTTCAAAAGTCCATTCATACTACAGGGATAAATGCTGATCTACTACCCGAGGCCCCATAGATTGCCAAGCCTCTTCACTGACACCCGAGTTCAGGAAGTCTCAATCAGACCCATGCTGGTCTCCCATCCATAAATCTGGGGACATTGAGCTTTCACTTGTTCAGGTCAGCTGTTTCTGTGGGTTTCATCAGCCTGGTCTTGACCCCTTTGCTTATTACTCCTCCCTCTCTGCAAATGGGTTCCCGGAGTTTAGTTTAGTTGTTGGTGTCTGCTTCTGCTTCCATCAGCTAGTGAATGAAAGCTCTAGGATGACATTTAAGGTAGTCATCCAACTCATTATTGGGGAAGGGCATTTAAGGTATCCATTCCAACTCGGAGAATGACTACAAATCTGATGTCAGACTTCCAGAGACAATAGTGCAAAAGAATGCATTTTTCTTGTTTGAGATATTATTTTTGGTAATTTGTTGGGGCATCACTAGGAAATCAAAGTAGCATCCAAAACAAAACACATTTATTATGTAAGCATAGGTGTATCTTCACATTACTGGTAAGAAATCTGAGCCAATCAGCAGTTTAAATCAAATTTTAAACATGTTCATTTGACTCTAATGTAAAATGTTGTTCATGGCAGCATGCATTTGATATTGCAGCACTGAGAACCCTGTGGAGACAGGTCAGCCTAGGTAGACTTAGCTGCTCAGGGAGCTCTGGGTCAGTGAGACCCTGTCTCAAATATAAGAGTCATGCAGGAAGATACATGATACCGGCCACTGGCCAACAAATGCCTACACACACACACACACACACACAAACATACACAATGTCCTCACAACCCTCCCCTACACACACAAAAAGACTACGCTAGTGGTGGGTGGAAGAACTCCAGTTGGAATGTCAAATTAAATTAAAATAAAGAAAACATTAAGGATCATTAGCCTACATTCCGCACTGCCAGAAGAGCTAGGAAATAAGGAGGACCCCAAGAGAAGATTGCGTAGTCCCTCTAAGAAGTGGATGAGGAAAAGAACCCCTTACCAAAGTGGAAGCCCGGGGGCAGAGATAGGAAGGAGAGTCTTCATCCAGTTGCGGTTTGAAGCAGAGCCAGACACCCATAGCTAAGCACTGAACCATACTACTGGAATTCAGTTGAGGAGAGGAAGGAGGGTTGAGCAAAGGAGCCCAGATGGGGATGGAGAGACCTGCAGAAACAGAACTGACCTACTGATAGAATGGAGACCCTAATCATAAAGGTGGGGAAACAGTCCTAAAGCAAACCAACCCCTCTGAATGTGGGTGCCAGCTAGGAGTCCAAGACAGTCTATGGCTCCTCTAACACCAGAGCCAGTCTTTATCCCTAGAGCACAAATGGACTTGGGGAGCCCATTCCCTATGTAGGGATTCTATTGCAGCCCAGCTATAGCAAGGAGGGCCTAGGCCCTCCTTCAAACAATATGACAGACTTTGTAGGTTCTTGGTAGAGGGCCTCACTATCCATGGAGAGGAGTTGGGGGTGGTGGGTGGGTTGAGGTGTGATGGTTGGGGAACATGGAAGGAGGGGAGGGTGAGGGAATGGCGGATGGCTAAATAAATATGAGTAATTAAAAATAAAAGACTAGGTCCCTAGACACCCTCTTGCCTATTGCTGTGTGAACATGATGTCTCTCTCATTAAGACTATCTTGGCTTAGATTGTTTGTCACTTGCGTGGTCACTGATCTTATGTTCTGTCCTCTGCCCTTCACAAGCAGATGCTGCCTGTAGCTAACACTGAGTGCTAAAATGGCTGATGATGAGACCATCTTCTTGTGGTGTTCTCAGAAACTATTAAAGCATGCACTTCCTTTGGGATCAAATCTAAGTGGCCGATCCCCTACTGCTGCTCCTGTCACCTGGATTCCATTTCTTCCTGCAAATTCTGAATATAGAAGAAAGGCATGTGTTTACCTTTGGGGTTATGAAAGTTGGATGTGTTCACTGTAGTTTGTCTTTGTATAAAACTTTAGAATATATGTGTACGACCTGGATGTGAGGAACTGTATGGAGGAGCTTTAAAGTCATCCTATGCGATTGTGGTGGGGCATGGCTTATATATGTGCTGGTTCTTTGGCAGATTATGTGAAAATCCAATGTTTTTGGGAGTTGTCTTTGTCTATCTGGAGGAAGAAAGGTTATGTGATGTATATCCTGAACCTGCAGTCATGTGTGTGTGAATTCATAGCTTGTGTGGATTTTATCCACGTGTCTGAGGAGGCTGGAGTGTCTCCTATGTCTTGCCAGGAAAGATAAGCCAAAGACACTCGTAAAAGTATTTACTAGACTACAACTGATATCAAACTTTTAATGAGGAATCTAAGCCATGGACAGAAGCACAGTGGACAAACCCCATCCATGAGAGAACATAACATTTAGGACAAGTTGCTTTATCTAGTTAGGGCAGTTTGGTTTTGCTGTTTGAGTTGATGTTAAATTAGTGAGCTCAGATTCTGTGACCACAGAGGCTCATTTCTACATACCTTGAATGTCTCTGTCCTGTGCCACAAATCTGCTTCTGCCCATGAGCCAGGCAACACAAGGCTGTGAAAGTAGGGAACATGATGATGTACTGTTGTACTGCAAGGAAGACGAACTGTTTGTGGGGGAGTACTGTAGGGAGTCCTCTGAGGGGGTAGTTTGCCATAAGGAGATGTGATTTAAATTTTGAGACACATTGATGAGAGTGATAGCTCAATCAGTAAGAGCTTGCTGCACAGGAATAGCAATCAGAGTTCCACTCCTCGTACCCAATTAAAAGCCAGGTGTAGGTGTAATGGTGCATACCTATAATCCCAACTCTGTGGCAATGGAGGCAGCGGGACCACTGATGGTGAGGCAACCCGCACTAATCAGCATTCCCCAGTGAGAGATCCTGTCTGAAAACCCAGGTAGGTAGCTCCTGAAGAATGGCACTAAATGTTGATTTCTGGCGAACACACACCCGCACGCATGCACGCACACATATATACCTGCACACACACAGAAATCAACTTTTTTTTAAGGGTTGACTGAGGAACCTTAAGCATTTTTAAGGACAGAATCAACTCACCAAAGCTAGTGAGAAATCACCAGCTCCAGTCTTGAAAACAATGGAAAATACATAGAACAGAACTACACTACTTTATTTCAGGTAACAATGGTGATGGTCAGACAATATATGATCTCTGGCAGTGGACCCAGTTCTAACTCTAATGCACTAAATCACTTGCTGAAGCCTGTTCTATATCTAGAGGTACCTTGGTCAGCTTTGACTTGTTTATTGTAGCTATAGAATTTTCTTGGTCCTGCCTCAACTACATAATAGGAGAGACTTAGTGTATTTTCTAGGGGAGGCCTTTCCAGCTCCAGGGATTTAATGAGAGGTGGGTGAAGAGAAAGGGTTGAGGGAGGAGGGGAGGAATGTATTTGGAACATAAAAATAAATTGAAAAAAAAATCAAAATATAACAATCACAGGCTATTATATTTTAATATCAGTAGATATAATATACTAATAAAAATATACATGCTAATAGATTGCATATGAAAAGAGGATCTCTCCTTCTGCTGCAAACATGAAATACAGCTCAGTAGTAAAGACATTAACTACCTCATAGTTTATTTCCACCAATTTTGGACCCCTGTGTTGTCTCCACTGTTCAGGCATTTTTGTTCTGCTATTGGAAATGAGTTCAGGCTGACTCTTAGTTCTGACATCTTGGGGACCGAGCCACTTATGTCCTCACACATGGTAAATGAATCTTATGTTTAAGGGATACTTCCAGTTCCTTGTACAGTGGAAAACCTGTTCGAAGACTTTGTGGATGAATGTCATATTCCCTAAGAAGTACAACAATTGAATAAGAAATGAAAAGACTCACATTATCCAACAAATATGAGACTTCCAAGGTTAGCTTCCTCCAGGATGTTTTAAATTCCATTTCTTAGAGTAGACTAAGGGATCATTGGACTGCAGCTACTTGTTTGCACAAGATGATGTCAGCAGCAGAACAGAGTTCATTAGGCAGAGACTGCATCCTCCATGAGTATCTTGAGAGCCTGCAAATGTACCTGGTGTGCAATGGTCTTAGCCTACACTGAGCCTTGGTCTTTCTGCTTGTCCGTCTGTCTGTCTGTCTTTTCAGTCTCTCACTCTCTCTCTCTCTTTCACTAAATTTCTCTGTCTCTATGTATCTCTGTCTCTACTGTCTCTGTCTCTGTGTCTATATCTCTGCAGCCTGAGTGGGAGTCAATAAATCTACCTGATTAGCACTGGACGTGCCTGCTACACAGAGCTTTTCTCTCCCCTGCTCTCTCTCCCTCTCTCTCTGTCTCTCTCTCTCCCTCTCTCCCTCTGTATCTCTCTCATTCTATCTCTAACTGTCTTTGTCTCTGTCTGCATGTGATACTTCAGTAATGCTCTGGGCCTCCAATGGGCCATTGTCTGTCTGTCTCTGTTTCTGTCTCTGTCTCTGTTTCTGTCTGTCTCTGTCTGTCATTCTGTCTCTGTCTGTATCTTATTGTAATTCACTGTCTCTCAGTCTCTCTGTCACTCTGTCTTTGCCTCTGCAGCTTGGGTGAAATCCTCCAGGTTTACATGCTCTGGACTGGTCTCCACCTAAACTGAGCCTTTGTCTGTCTGTCTGTCTCTGTCAGAGTACTTAACAGCATGATATACCGCTCAACGATGGCAATATTAATGTGTTTTTATTGTCCCAAAAATATCCTTGGCTTTCCAAAATGTGAATGCTTTCAGCAAAGTCGATTCTAACGTAAAGTGGCTGCCGATGTGTCTCAAATTTATGTTTTTCACAAGTCCAAAGGATTGGTGTAACCTCCAGGAAGCTGAATTGGACAAATGCAAACAGTTCCAAATAGTCACTCTAGACAAATAGTATTCAGCCTTTCCTTGGTCCCAGACTCCCTTCCTCCTCATCTAGGACCTATCCCTAAAGAACCCCTCCTTCATCTGACCATCCTCCCCTCTGATACCAGGACTTCAGATAAATTGTGTTTTTCCTAAACTTAACCACATTCCTACACTGCTTATATCTGTCAAGCTCTAGGAGGGCCCAGATAGTGCCACACAGCCTGGACTGGGGAAGAGCAACTAGATATTTCTGAATGTGGTAGCACCACATCATTCTTGGGGCCTTCAAAGAAGTTCATTGCCCCCAATATCAGAAGGAAGCAGTCTTGAGAACACCACAGCCTTATTCCATAACCTACCCATACTCACTTCCCAAATTTTAATAATCATTGAAGGTGAGAATGAATGGTCATGGCATCAGGCAGCCCTGCTATGGTCACCTGGCACAATGCACTCTGGAGGAATGATGGTCACACCAGTGTTCCTTGGGTACTAATTCTACCTCTCACTATCTCCATCTCTTTCGCTATGTCTCTGCAGCCTGGGTGGGAGTCTGCAACTCTACCTGATTTACACTGGGCCTGCCTAGTACATTGAGACTTCTTCTTCTTCTTCTTCTTCTTCTTCTTCTTCTTCTTCTTCTTCTTCTTCTTCTTCTTTTCTTCTTCTTCTTCTTTCTCTCTCTCTCTCTCTCTGTCTCTCTCTCTCTTTCTGTCTGTCTGTCTCTCTTTGTCTCTAATTGTCTCTATCTATGCATGTGATATGTAAGTCTTCATCGATCAGCTAGAATGGTATAATCTTAGATATGTCCCATATGCTGCAGTTCCCAATATAAATACAATCAGAAGTTTCTTGTACTTTTTTTGTGAAGTTTTAAGACTTCCTGATGCTTCACTCATATTTTTGGTATGTTAGTTGCTGTAATTTTTAGCTTTTTTCCTCCATTTTTATTCAAATTAAAAACAACATTGTTTTATATGTCAATCCCTGTTCCCTATCCCTTCCTTCCTTGCCTGTGCTACTCAAAAGTCCTACAGATCCTATAATATTTTTCTACCCTGGGAGCATGATGTCTTCCATGGGGAATCTTCAGAATATGTCATATCCTTTGGGATAGTGCCAAGGCCCTCCCCTGTATTCTAGACTGAGGGAAAATACACCTATGAGGAATGGGCTCCCAAAATCCATTCCTATGCTACAGATAAATTTTGTTCTACCAAAAGATGCCCAATAGATTTCTGATGCCTCCTCACTGACACTCACATTCATGGGGTATGCATCATTTCCATGCTGGTTTCCCATTGATCAGTCTGGGTGCCAAGAGCTCCGCCTTTTTCAGGTCAGCGGTTTCTAAGGGATTAAGCAACTTGGTCTTGACCACTTTGCTCATTACTCTAACTTCTCCGCAACTGGTTCGAGTTCAGTACAGTGTATAGCTGTGTTTGTCTGCTTCTACTTTCATAAGCTGCTAGATGAAGGCTCTAAGATGGCACACAAGTTAATCATTAATCTCATTATCAGAGGAGGGCAATTAAGGTAGCCTCTTCACTTTGGTTAGATGGTTATCTGGTGTCATCCTTGTAGATCACCAGAAATATCCCTAGTGTCTGATTTCTCTTTACGCCTATACTGCCAATCTTTCTGATGTATCACTTCTTTTTTCTGCTCTATTCTTTCCCATACACATCCAGAAGCTTCTGTAAGGAATAAGACACTGTCAGCAATACAAAATGGCAGACCAGACAATGGGAAAAGATATTCAGCCACACCATATCCCACAGAGGGCTGATCTCCAAAATTTGCAAAGAACTTAATAAGCTAGATTTCAAAACACAAAATAACCTAATTCAAAATTGTGATAGGGAACTAAATAGAGAATTCTCAAAAAAGGAATCTATAATGGATGAAAGACACATAAAAAAGTGCACAATATTCTTAGCCATCAGGGAAATGCAAATGAAAACAACATTTTAAATTCTAATAAGGAAGCCATATTCATAAAATATTTTAGTAATTGAGAGAACATTAAGGGATAAAATAGAGGATTTTTGGACACACAAACAGATGGATGAATATTATAATCACATAATCTAAATTTGTAAAAAACTAACTTTTCAAAATAGAAGTGTTAGGCTCAAATAACCCAGACCATTTGAGATCCCAGGAAGGAGAGGTTTTAGAGAGACTAGTAACATCAATCAACGCTTGATATGACTCTGTGTAGCTGGGTTCTCAATGGTCTACTGAGAATATTTGAAGAGTACACAGATAAGTTACTTACTTGTCCATTAACACATAAATAATCCTGGCTTGTTTTACTTATTTCAGCATCATGGGGTTCCTCAGCTCCATGATATTGGTTCAAAGAATTCCAGAATATGTGTATAGTGACATATGCTTTGACAAACTGGCCAACACAAGTAACATCAAATATAGGATACAAAATTGACCCCAATGTTCACATATATTCCATTGTAAAAGCACAAAGATGTGATACTTTTCTCTATATTTCTAGTAGATTTGTTTCTGGAATACATTTTATAACTCATTAAAAAGTTTCCATTCTGTAAGTCATGAGCCTGCAAAGCAACTTGATTAATTTTGAGATTTTTTAGTGTGATACCTGGAAAAAGTCTACCCCCTCTGTGGCAACATATATTATATATTCTCTATATATAAAACCAGTCTGTGAAACCGCTATTGTTGACAAATGTCCTTGATTTATCTGGATAAGTTTAGACGACTCAACAGGAGATTTTTTCATGTCCAATGTCTGAAAAGTTTACTTGTTTCTATATTTTGAGACAAGAATCTTACCTGGTCTCAATAATAATATGTTATCTATACAGCAAATGGTAGTTTTTGATGTTCAGATCATTGGACTATAACCTGCGGTAATCTCAGATTCTTTTAAATTTGTGTTGGTATGCATTTTGGATAAGTGATCACATTGTTCACTCTTTCAACTTGGAAAGCTCTAATACTAGACATATCATCCTACATTATAATATGCAAGCATTATTTGGGGTTGTTGTCTGAATTTTTTGATGTGTAGATGGATCTCTCCCCGCCTCCTTTTTCTTTTATTTAGTCAAACACTTTGTTTTTTCTTCTCTTTCTTTCCTCCTGGAGGAACAGAGGTTTTTATAGTAATTTTTAAATTATTAAAACCATTTTTAATCATATTTTTAAATTAATTATTTTGTGTTTATAAAGATTTATTATTGAAATATTTATTAAATTATTTAATAAAATATTTATTAAATTATTTTTTATTTTTTATTATTAGAACAAGCTTGCTTCACCTGTCAATCATTCTCCCTTTCATTTACCTCCCCCAACCCTCAGCCAGACCCCCACTTTATTGCCCCTGCACCTCAGAGAGAGTAAGTCCCTCCATGGGATTTCTCCAAGATTTGTCATACCATACTGGGCCTGGCCTAGGCCATTGCCCATTTGTCCATGCTGAGAGTTCATCCCCCCACTTGGGACAGGCCATCAAATTCCTTTCTTTCACCAAGAATTAATACTGACCCACCTCCCGGGGCCCCATAGAGTGCTGAGGCCTCCTCATTGACATCCATGTTCACGGTTATGGATCATTCCTGTGCCAGCCTCACAGACATCATTCTGGGTTCCATGTTCTCCCTGTTGTTCAAGTCATCTACTTTGCACATTTCACCAGCCTGGTCCTGACCTGATGTTCTTCATGTCTTCCTCTCTGCAACTGGGTTCCAGAGTTCAGTTCAGTGTATACCTATGGGTGTCTGCATCTGCTTCCATCAACCTCTGGAAGAGGGCTACAGAATGGCACATAAGGCAATCATCAGAGTCATTATAGGGGAAGGGCATTTAGGGTAGCCTTTCCAGCGTTGCCTAGCTTGTCAGTTGGTGCCATCCTTGCAGATCTCTGGAAATCTCCCTAGTGACAGATCCCTCCTTGGACCTATAATGGCTCCTTCTGTTATGGTGTCTCTCATCCTGCTCTCCTCTATTTTTCCCCTGAATCAACATTCCTGCTCCACCATTTCCTCCTCTCCTCTCCTCTTCTCCCCCTCTCATTCTTCCAAATCTATTTCCCTACTCTCACGCTACCAATTTCTAATGAAATCTTGCCCCTTCCTATACTCTGGGGTCCATGCATTGTTGCCATAGATTCCCTCTTGTTTCCTAGTTTCTTTTGTGATTTGGATTACAGGCTGGTAATATTTTGCTCCATGTCTAAAATCCACATATGAGTGAGTGCCTCCCAAGATTGTCTTTTTGTGACTGGGATAACTCACTCAGGATGGTGTCTTCTAGATCCATCAATTTGCCTGTGGATTTCAAAATTCCATTTCTTTTTTCTGCCAAGTAGTACACTCTTTTGTAAATGTACCACATTATCTCTATTCATTTTTCAAATGATGGGCATCTTTGTTGCTTCCAGGGTCTGGATATTACAAGCAATGCTGCTATGAACATAGTTGAACATATGTTCTTGTTGTACGAATGTGCATTCTTTGGATATATGCCCAAGAGAGGGATTGCTGAATCTTGAGGAACACTAATTCCCAATTTCCTGAGAAAACGCCATGCTGAATTCCAAAGTGTTCTTACAGGTTTGCATTCCCTCCACCAATGGAAGATTGTTCCTTTTTCTCTCCATTCTTTCCAGCATACACTGTAATTCCTTTTTAACCATTCTGGCTGGTGTAAGATGGTATCTCAGAGGGGTTTTTTTGAGTTGCATTTCCCAGATGTTTAAGGATTTTGAGCACTTTCTTAACATTCTTTCAGCCACTTTAGATTCCTCTGTTGAGAATTCCTCTTTTAGTACTTTACCCCAATTTTTATTTTAATTGATTGGTGTTTTGGTGGTTAGCTTTTTGAGTTCTTTGTATATTCTGTGTATCAGCCCTCTGTCGGATGTGGGGTTAGTGAAGAATTTTTCCTATTCTGTGGGCTGTCGTTGTCTCTTACTGACTATGTACTTTGCCTTACTGAAGCTTCTCATTTTCTGGAGGTTCCAGTTATTAATTGTAGTTTTCAATGTCTTTGCTACTATTGTTATTTTCTGGAAGCATTCTCCTGTAACATTTCATTCAAGTGTATCTCTCACTTACTCTTCTAGAAGGTTCAGTGTGGCTTCATTTATGTTGAAGTCTGTTATCCATTTGGGCTGAGGTTTTGTGCATCGTCGAAACACTATCTTAAAGTGTTAGCTGTCCATGTGATACCCAGTATTATACTTGTGATCAGAGAGTAACTGATTAACATAGGTTTTGTAATATGGAAAAATCATGGAAGCCAGACTTTCTACATTTTGACTTCTCAAATCTTGCATGGATTTTATGCATATTTCAGATAAATTCCATCAAAGTTTAAATGATTCAGTTACTTCATGTTACATGTTTGCTAGATAGATAAGGGACGAAATCAGTTAAGTCAATGGAAATTTTTGAAAGGAAACTCTTCATATTTACAGGCATAAAAGATATATCATTATGACAAGGTTATCTCTCCAGCTAATGTACTCTCTAAGAAAATACTCTGATTTACGTTTCTTAATTCTACATTTCTACTTGAAATCCTAGATGCCTATATGCAAAATAAGCTGCAAGGTTCACACGGTTTTCTATTCAAAATCATTGTAAGATTCATTTGAAGTAATATAACTTGACAAAAGTTGTTCATAAACAAACTCTTCTAGATTTTTAAAGAATGTTTTGCAGTAGACTACTAAAGGAAGGAATGGAAGAAAGAAACAAAGGAAGATTAACAAAAGATCAGAATAAAATATAATATATATATATATATATATAATATAAAAATAGAATATGAATATGGGCTGGAATATTATTAAAATGTACAGGATATATAGTGATTAGGAAAATGCATCTAAGAAAGAAGAAGAAAATAAGGATAAAATAAATGAAACTAGAGCAGAAAACAGAAAAGGTAATGTTTATGATTTCAGATGTGTATTTTCGACTTAATATAAGTTACATTATATACCAATAAGAAACAGTAAATTTTCCATGAATATGCTAATGAAAAGACATAAATGACATTGTTCAAATATATAATGATGTGTTTATTATAGTATAATTTTGTCTAAAAAAGGTGAGTATCATGTAACAAATTGTCTTATTCCACTAATAAGACCATTTTTCTCATGCTCAGGAAGACCAAGATTCTTCAAGAATATTATGAATAGTTGAAGGTTCCTGGGTTTAACTTCATGTCACAGATAGGGTTGGATATTTTAGCTTTTGTTTAAGTTTTCACAATTTTAAAATCATATCAAACTGGAAAGGTCACAACATGAATGGGATGTCTGGGAGTCCCCATATGACAGGGAAATAACAATCATATACTAAACTCAACGGTGAAAAACAAGCAAATACTAAGAGGAACAAAATTCTTCCCTCAACTTTAAGGGAAGTGAAAGAATAGTCAGGATATGTTGTGTCCCCTGGAGGGTGACACACTTTTTTCAAGGTGAGGGATAATCCAACACTCCTCCCTCACTTGTGGGTGGTACTGTACCCCCCCCATATAGCTGGAACTATCCTGGGTCAGTTCTGTGAATGGGGGAATATCTACAGTCCTGGTAGTCCTAAGAGTAATATCAATGTCCCATTCTTCAGTTGTGTTGTGTTTGACTCCTCACTGAGCTGTTATGTGAGATATGGGAATGTTTTACTCATAGCTTTTCTGGCGTAAACCATAGTGACATCTTGGTGATTTAGTGAGGCCTCCTTGTGTTCTTAGAATCTGTTTTTCCATGTTTTTCACAAAGGCTGTTTCTATTGAGCTCCCCTTTATATTCGGAATAGGTTTGAGCTCTCTTCCAAGTGAGGGAAAATGTGTAAATTTTCTATGCACATATCTGGACAGTGTCAGAGACCCATTACGGGACTGTGCATGGTAATGAGACCATTGTGCATGCAATAAATATGCTCTTGGGCCATTTTCTCAGCACTGGTAGTTGCTTGTCTATTCATGGTGGAACAGGGAATCTCTTTATGAAATGCCAAAGTGTTTAACATCTCAAATGGTGTAAACTTTGCAGGAGGAAAGTACTTAGAGTCATTTTTTCTAGATTTAAATATTTTGGACATTCCTGAATAGTACGCGATTGTCCTAAGTTTTCTTTGATGACGAATGGAGTATTTATGGTTTCCTTGACTACAGGAAAAAAATGAGGCACTCTTCTGGAGAGATGACTCATAAGGGTTCGTCTTCCAAATATTTGTAAGTATCTGCCTCATCTGGACAGTTGTAGAAGTGACATTAGACACTGAAACAGATTTTGAAGCTTTCAAAATCTGTTCAGTAGATGGGGCAGGTTTCAGGGAATTTTGAGTAGATGGGGGAATGTACCAGTCCATATGGATCAAAAGAAGACTGTCCAGTTGGTATTGCAAAGTTCCAGTGGTTTTTGCAATGGCATCCCTTGGACCAGGTCCTGAAGACCTCTCAGCAACTCCATTACAGAGCAGGCAGCAATCCACATTTTCTTCCAAGAGGAAAGACATATCTAAGTGTCTTTTATCCTTCTCTGGTCTGGGCAAAAAGATGACCTAGGTCTTTTTCTGATGAATGGATGAAAAGCAGATAGATTAGGATCACTTCTCACTATTTTTCTCATCATATCTATCACCTGAGAAGGAGTGGTCCATGTCTTTCTTGCCCTGTCTCAGCTCCTTTGTGGAGATTGAAGTGAAATTAATTTCTGTAAATACTTCAGGGCCTGCTTGAAAATACTGACTGTCTATGTGTCCAGAGTCAGGGAATCTCACCCTAGTCCATATGTGTGTCTTTGAAACTGAAACTGGCTAGAAACTGTGTCATGTGTTGTTGAGGTGGCAAATACCTCTGGGCTTTATTTGTGGTCAAATACTCCAGGCTTTTGGATGGGATGTAAACCTCCTGGTCATGGTCTTGGTTGCTCATAGACATCCATGGTCTGAGAGACCACAATGTGTGGTCTGTAGGCCTCTCTCCACTGTTCTAGTTAGGCACTTTCTTAGACAATTGAGTAGAGAAACCTGTCTTAATTTATTTACCTCAGGCAAAGAGGGTTGAAGGATGTTTCCCATGGCAACTGTTGACAGGTATAGAGTAAGTGATTGTGTTTGTATAAGGCTTTTCTTCCCAAGACTTGTGCAAAACTTACAGCAGGCCAAATGAAGATCTGGAGTGACATTTGCTTTCAGAAAGGGATTAAAGTTCCAGAGATGCCCTCCTGATCAGTGTTCTCTGCTGTAGAGCTCAGTTCACCACTGGAGCCTTGTATACAATGAGAACTTGCTTCAGGAAAGGGTTCAGCAATGTAGTTTATGAGAGGTTTTTCTTCAAAGACCCATGCACACGTCTGGCATGGCAAGCAAAGAATTGGAATGGCACTTGGCTTCAGGAATTTTTCAAAGTTCCAGAGGAATGCTTGTCACCAGTGTTTTCTGCTGCAATTGGTGAGGTGTTCTCGCAAAGTGTGTTCTCTGCTGGTGAATCAAGTTTGCCAATGCCTGACCCTGCTGTTTAATTGCAGAGGTAGCCCGGACGCCCTAGTACTGCGAATGAAGACAAATACTTTAGTCTCTCTGTATAAGAGTCACATCCTCACCACTGGTTAACTTGGGAATTTCCCACAATGTTTGGAATTCATGAAAATTTTTATTCCAACTATGATTTCCATGTCATTCCCTTCAACCTGGCTACATATGTAATACAATACCTAGAAGCCTTTTTAAATTATGATTGTGATGTTACTAGAATGGATTGTGACCATGATAAAAAAAACTGCCAAAATTACAGTAAGTCTGATATTTCAAAATATATCTTTGCTAGTCAATCTGCAATCACAAAGAAAATTGGACACAATAATCTCTTTCTATTACACTGGATTTAAAAGCCATTCTTTCCAGAAGGGATGTCCCAGTGTCTGCTAATGTACAACATGAAGAGAATTTCCTTCTGCCTTTTGATGTTTTGCAAATACTGCCACCACTTGATTCCAGTAATCACACATGCCACAGGAATTCCCAGACCACATGTTTATAATGGGGATGTTGTTTGATTACAGAAAAAAAGGTTTGTCGTGTATTTGAATGGGGAGATCCATCTGCAACTCTCTAGGTGCAAGACATTTAAAAGTAAAAACATGAAATATATAAGTAAATATTTGATAAAAGATAAAGAAAAGAAATATACAAAAAAGAAAGAAATGAGGAAAGTAAAATAAAATGTGTAGGATGTAATAAAAGTAAAGTATGGAATGAATAGGAATGGAAAAATATAAAATTGAATCAGGAATTGAAGGTAAAAGGCAGCAAGCAAAATAACCAAGATGCTAATATTAATTTCATTATTACACTATATTCATATATATATATATATATATATATATATATATATATAGTTAGATAGATAGATATTAGTTTGTAACAATAATTGCTGATAATTGAGATCATAAAATTGCAAGTTAGTGAATATACCTTGTTACTTTATCATATTTGGTCATTTGGTCTTTTATTAAATCATTAATTTATGTAACCTAAACAAATTTTTAATAAGAAATATTTCTTTGAGGTGGGAAAAATACTTCTCCCACTGTTCACATCCCTCAATTTCTTCTGTATCTTCTTCTGTGAAAACGTCTTTTGGTTTCCTATATAAATTTGGGAACATCATTTGTCAGATTGATAAGTTGTTTACAACATCATACTCAGGTGCACACGGACACATTGGAAAATGTTATCAAAGTGGAGAGAATAAGCAGAGGTGACTGGGAAGTGTTGAAAATGGCAAAGCATATATATATTTATCTCAAAAATAGACATTTTGAAGAATATTTAAAGGACATACACACAGGCCATAATTGTTCAGACATATTATACATTTAGAGTATATCAGGTAGGATAGTTTGGGCAGCTGCCAGTGTAGAGGGAAATGAACACAAAGATCAAATCCTATCTTTTCTAGAAATTTAACAGCTGTAGGAACCCTGAGGCACACCCATGCCAGGCCTTTCCCCCAAGGTCTTTCAAATGCTGGGTTCAATCCTTAGAATTGTATAACTGTCCTAAAGACAGCATATAGCACCCATTCTATCCTATGTCCTAATGGGCAAAAGGCCAAAGCTCAGGACTAAAATTCCACCATCCCCACAAATGGAAGCTGTACCCTGAAACGACTCACAACTCCCAATGTTACTCTTCAAATTTCCTTCAGTATTTACAGTCCCCTGGTGTATCTTCTCACAGTAACCATCCTGGATTCATCCCTAAAAAAAAATCTCTTGTATTGCAATGTGGTAATACATTGTGGTATTCTTGGTCTTGCAACAGCCATTTCCATCCGAATTTTAACATTTAAGAAAATATAACTGAAGGATGATAACAATGCCAAATTCACCATGTGGTGGAAACCTATGAGGCCTTTAATACCTTAAATCAGAATATTAATTTTCAGTTAAGAAGAAATCCATCATCAAAATCATGGAAAACATAATCTAAATAGGCATTCATTTTGATGAGGTACCATTGACTTGGGAAATAGTGACAGATGTAGTTTAATGGAAACAGGTTTACCTATTAACTAATTTGGAGAATTCCCCCTGTCTATGCTGCCTTTAAAAGTTGTACAAGTCCTTTATTTATAATACTAAACATACAAAGGAAACATTAAATCTTACTTTCTCCATTTTTCTTGGGCTCTCGGTACAAGTAGTGTGAATCTCTACTTGGTTTGCGAAGCACCTGTTATCGTCAAACAGCCTGTCACTGTTTAGTTCATCTCTAAATTATAAAATAACTTGCCTATGACACTGTATATGTAACATTGTTTACACAACACTTAGGACACTAACCAGTATGACTTATAATTATTTATATTTTTGATACCCCACAGCAATCAAAAAGTTCTGGGCATAGCAAACATACAAGTGAAACTGTCACTATGCCATTATAATTGAATGATGAGTACTTTGATATAGTTTATGTACTTTAGATGTCAGACATGCAGAATGCAGATAAGACCTCCAATGATCCTATGCCTTATCCAGAATCATTTTATTCAAATAAAAACAAAACCTTAATTCTTTTATGTCAACCTCCGTTGATTTCACAACAGGACCAGCCTATCGACTTCAATTACTTCACTTTTCACTATGAACATGGTTCCTACCCAAAAGTCTTATTTGTTATGAAAGAAAAAAGAAGACAACTCTGCTGACAAGTGAATATGCATCTCCTAGATGATCCATGGTATATAATCTGGATTAAACTTAGTTTCTGATGAGAATTTATCTGCATGTCTTCCACTGTATAAATGTCTTTATCTGTGTCAACACTAGCTTAGTTCTAATAGTAGATATGGTATCCTACGTTAACTAAATACTAGAATCACTGTGAGATGTATATTGCAACTTTCCATGCTTTTCTTCCTCTACATCAAAAGCAATAATCAATTATCGAGTGTTATTTTATGAGATTTCTTTATCCAGACTTGTCTTACATGTTTTTTAACTATTATGTTACACATTTGTTTACCTTGAGTACACTTGGTCTTCCCAAATAAGAGTGGCTTGATAGGGAATATGATGGCTGCAATATTTTATAAATTTTGACCCAGATATTTCTTCAGGAATTTTTGATCAACGTGGAAAAGCTATACAAAACTCATGATTTATCATTTAAAAATATATTTATATGTGGACCACAAAGAAATGAAAAAAGGACAAAGGAATCTCTTCCTATTTCCTTGGTTGAAATGGAAAATGATTACTGAGTGGAAGTCTCTTCACTCCCCAAGGAAAATTCTGTCTACTGCTCTTCGTTGGTACATAACCAATGGTAAAACCAAATTCCTAATATAAACCCTTAGTCATAGGCATCCAACCACCAAGTATTAATAATGGAAATGATGTATGCTTTCAGAAACGTTTTTGACATTCACTACATCTATGACACACATATTTAAATCTCTTAATGGAGAACTTTTAGAAATGCAAAAAAATAAAAACTTCAACAAAGGAAATAAATTTACAAATAAGAACGGAATATATAAGGATAAACTGGATAAAATTACAAGAAGTTAGTAATAAATGGTAAAATTTTGAAAGTTGGAACTTACATAGCTGTCAAAGCCAGTTGAACATCTTCTAATGATGGAAGCAATGGGATTTTGATTGGCATTGCATTGAATCTGTAGATTGCTTTTGGCAAGATTTCCATTTTTACTGTGTTGATCCTCCCTATCCAAGAGTATGGAAGATCTTTCCATTTTCTGGATTCTTCTTTAATTTCTTTCTTTAAAGACTCAAAGTTCATGCTATACTAGTCTTGTCATGTTTGGTTAGTGTTACCCAAAGGTATTTTATAGTGTTTGAGGGTATTATATAGTGTGATTTTTTTTATTTCTTTATCATCAGTCTTATCGTCTGAATTTAGAAGGAGTATTGAATTTTGGGGGTAATCTTATATCCTGACACCTTGTTAAATGTTTTTATCAGCCATAGGAGCTCACTGGTAGAGTTTTTTGGTTCACTTATGTAAACTATCATATCATTTGCAAACAGTGAAATGTTCTCGATGGTGAATTAGATTGATACTCAATTTTCAGAAAATCTTCATTATTGATGCCTAATTTATTGTACAAATTTTCAATCCCATTAACAACAGAGAACCGTTTTTCCACATCCCTTCTCCATAACTGTCTATGGTGTTTGTTGTAGCCAATATAGTAGGTGTAAGATGATATCTCGGAATTGTTATGATATACATCTCCCAGATGGCTATGGATGTTGAGTGACTTATGTCCATTTTAGATTGCTCTAGTGACCACAATAATGTCCCAGTGGATCAAAGACTTCAATTTAAATCCAGCCACAGTGAACATCTTAGCAGAGTAATTGTAAGCAGCCTTCTATGAATTTATACAGCGGGCAAATTCCTGAACATAAGATCAGCACAGACACTCAGATAGACAATTCAGTAATGGTGTCCCCTAAAACTGAGAAGATTCTGTAAGGCAAAAAACATAGTCAACAAGACAAGACAGCAGCCCATAGAATGGGAAAAGTTCTTCAACAACCCCACATCTAGCCAATGGCTGATCTCAAAATGTACAAAGAACTTAAGAAACTAGACACCAAAACACCAAATAACACAATTAAAAAGTAGGTTACAGACCTAAATGGAGAATACTCAGTAGGATTTTTCTTGTTATGGAAGAGAAAATCTAACAATAAAAGTCTTGGTGCAGATGCTTCATGGAGTGTGTTTAGTGGCATATCATTTAGTCACCAATCTCATTATCAGGGGAGGTCATTTAAAGTTGTCTCTCCACTGCTGCATAGATGGTTCATTGGTGTCATCCTTGCAGATATCCACACATTCCCCTAGTGCCTAATTTCTCTTAAACCTATACTGGCTCCCTCTCTGATGGTGTTTCTTATTTTGTTCTCCTCTATTCTTCCCACTACACAACAGGAAACTTCTGTAGGACAACAGACACAGCCAGCAATACAAAATTGCAGCTCACAGAATTGGAAAAGACATTCACAACCCCATATCAAACAGATTGCTGATCTCCCAAATTTCCAAGAACTCAAGAAACTAGTTTCTAAAACTCCAAATAATACAAATAAAATGTGGGGTACAGTTTTAACAGAGAATTCTCAATAGAGGAATTTAAAATGGCTGAAAGACACCAAAACATGCTCGGCAACTTTAGCAACCGTGGAATTGCAAATCAAAAAAAAAAAAACTTTTTAGTTTAAAATAAGGATGTTTATTCGTAAATCTTTATAATAATGGAAAGAACATTCAGAGTTCTTCTCATCTCTTATTGCCTCTGTCTCTGTATCTCTGTCTTTATCTCTCTGTCACTCAGGCCCTCTGTCTCTGTCTCTGTCTCTGAAACCTGGGTGGTGCCTGCAGTTGTACATGGCCTGGACTACCTTGTGGGGAGCTGTCCCTGCGGCCATCTGGCTAGCAAGTCTCTCTCATTCTGTCATTGTTGACTGGGGTTAAATTTTATTCCTGTCAAGAACTCTGATGCTTTTGATGATGTAGATGTTTCTTTGCCATCTAATGTGTCTAAATTTATGTTTCTCACAAAACCAAAGGATTCTTTTAAGTTCCAGGGAGATGAATCAGACACATGAAATCAGACACAT
This sequence comes from Cricetulus griseus, assembly GCF_003668045.3. Taxonomy (NCBI): domain Eukaryota; kingdom Metazoa; phylum Chordata; class Mammalia; order Rodentia; family Cricetidae; genus Cricetulus; species Cricetulus griseus. Next base: position 696,376 of record NW_023277030.1, read on the forward strand.
GAAATCAGGTCATTCCAAATAAATAGTAATCAGCCTTTCCCTGGTCTTGGACAAACTTCCCTCCTCATCTCGGGACCTCTCATCTTACAAACCTCCCCTCGAATACCTGGACATAAAAATTTGGTTTTTTTCCTAATCTTAACATTTTCTTCTGCACAGCTAACATCTGCCCAGGTCTAAGAAGCACCAAAGTGTTCAACACCGTCTGGACTAGGTAAAAGCAACAAGCTACTCCAGGATATGACACCACCTTAGGTTTCTTAGGTACCAAGAGATGTTCAATGCCCCCTACATCAGCAGTAGGCAGTCTTGAGAACTTGAGGTAATTATTCCCTAACCTGCCAAGTCTAACAACCCACCTTTTAATAATAAGAGAATGTAGGAATGAAAGCAAAAGCAATCATGCTTGCCTACACCAGTCACCGGGTAGGATGCACTCAGGTGGTACTCTGGACAGCCCATATTTCTGAAGGTACTAAATCTGCAGGTAGGTGTACAGGACCTCTTTAAAAGAAAGATCACAGTCCACTCATGTTCTCTTACTCTCTCTCTTTGCTTACCCTCCATTTCCTCTCTGCTCTCTGCTCTTCCTCTTACCCTCTTTGTCTCTTCTACTATCTCCCACACTCTACCACTCCCACTCTGTCAGGAACTCTAAGGATCATGGACTCTCTATGGTTCATGTTCCATCGCTCATATCCCCTAATAATATTCCCTATCACTCACTATCTCTGTCACTCTGAATCTCTGTCTCTCACTATCTTTGTCTCTCTCTCTATGTCTCTGCAACCTGGGTGGGTGTCTGCAACTCTACCAGCTTTTCACTAGGCCTGTCTGCTACACTGAGCCTCAGTCTCTGTCTCTCTCTGCATGTGATATTTCAGTATTGCTCTGTGCCTCCAGTGAGCCTTGGTCTGTTGGTCTCTCTTTATTTATCTCAATGTAATTCACCGTCTCTGAGTCTCCATCCCTCTGTCATTGCCTCTGCAGCCTGGGTGAAAACCTGCAACTGTAACTGCTCTTGACTGATCTCTACCTAAACTGAGACTTTGTCTGCCTGTATGTGTAAGATTAATGTCTCTTTATTCAAAAAGACACCAAGGCAAAACACAGGCCAGAGCTAGGTTCTAGAACCCAGCAAGTGCGGCCAGAACAAAAAGGGCCAAGGTCCCCATGTGCAGCCCCTTAAGAAGCTCCCTTACGTCACCCCGGCTTTCCTTCACCACGCCCTTATGGGCGAGTCCCGGGTCCACCTGGTACCTGTCCCAGGACTATTGGGCGGTGCTAGGGTGTCTCCCTACATTTCCCCTTTTAGTCTAAAAGAGGATTAAAACTTAATAGTGTAAAATATCCAAAACTAACAATCATAAGGGTGAAATACAAGAAGATACAATAATCTGCTATGTCTATTCTAGCTAAGTCTTAAAGTCATGTGGAAAAAGTGTCTAACTTGAACACCTTCTTCCAATCCCAACTCTAAACAATAAGAAGGTCATTCTTAACTAGACTTACACTACCCTAATACACAATAATGGGGAACGGGGGCATAGCATCTTCTAGGTTACTTCCTGCTTAAATGGGACGATGATAGTCATGTGGGGGCCCTGTGAAAAAAAAATGCCAGTACAGGGAACTTCTCTAATGAGTTATGTCTAGTCCATGTTAGATGAGATTTGTTTGATTGAAGATCTACGTTGAAATCCTCAACTTGATTGAAGTTGTTACTCGAGGTTCTGGTTGGAGTGTCAGTCAAAACGGAGTGAGTTGAATCCAGTGTAGTCGGGGAGGTGTAGCCCAATTCCTTTTCCGGAGCATGCAGGGATTGCTGTCAGGCTGGGTCTTGTTGGCTGTATGGGACTCAAACATAGTGTCATCAGAGAAATGTTCGCTTGTTTATGTATGTGTACCGGGAAAGGTACCTTGACGAACCTTGACGAACAACGATTATGAGAGGGTGTGAAAGAAAAAGCCAAGAAAAGAAAAGATAGTCCTCTTATTCTTCATTTATTCTGTATTATAGCAATTGGCTTCTTGATATAACACAGAAATTTTTAAATGTTGTTAAATAACATGCTTGGATTTTAGAGTAGGAAAGCCAAATCCAACTCTAAATCCAGTCTCGATTTAGTTGAATAGGGACTAGGAAATGAAGAGACATAGAGTTATTCGAGGGACAGCTGTAAATTTTACCGTATAGCACGTTCCTTTTGTTCGAGGATTATAGCTACGTTCTTTCCTTGAGTATCCATACATGTAGTGTCCTTTGACTTATAGAGGGGGGTTCCTCAGAAAATACCTGTCAGGCATCCTTATCGAGGGGGTTGTCTCCCTCAACTCGAATCTTGATCAAATTTGATGGTATCCAAAGATTTTCTTCTCCTGTGGAGACAAATGCGAAACCCCTACCCCAACGTAACACATGTCCCGGTTTCCATACCGAGGTCAGCACATCTTTGTAATACACTGGTTGGTTCAGTTCAGCAGTTTTTTCCGTAGTCCAGTGTCTTTCCGCAGCTGTCTGCCCACTGTCATTGGCATTAAGAAAGTTTAATGTTAATAAAGCATTATGTAATCTGTGTTTGGGGGGTTTCGACTTACCAGCTTGCCTATGGAGCATGTCCTTAAGTGTCCTGTTAGACCTTTCGACGACTGCTTGTCCTGTAGGGTTGTGTGGTATACCTGTGACATGCTTAATGTTATAATATTTGAAAGACTGTTCCATGTTTGTGGATACATATGCTGGAGCATTGGCAGTTTTTATCTGTGCCTGTATGCCCATAACTGCCATCACATCCAGTAGGTGTGTAATAACGGAATCAGCCTTTTCAGAGTTGAGAGCAGTAGCCCATTGGAAACCTGAGAATGTGTCAATGGTGTGATGCACATATTTCAAATTTCCAAATTCTGCAAAGTGAAAGACATCCATTTGCCAGATCTCATTCCTCCGAAGGCCTTTAGGATTGCATCCTGCTGGCAGTGGAGTTTGGTTATAAAAGGAACAAGTAGGACAGTTTCTCACTATCTCCTTGGCTTGTTGCCAAGTGATGGAGAAGCCCTTTTTTAAACCCTTGCTATTTACATGATGCTTTTTATGAAATTCCGAGGCTTCTAGCACAGTGCCAATCAATAAACGATCGATCTCATCATTGCCTTGTGCCAGTGGGCCTGGCAGACCCGTATGGGATCTGATATGCGTAATGTACTGTGGGTTACTTCTGTTTCTGGTTGTTTCCTGTAACTGCAAGAACAACAAGGTTAGTTCAGTATTATCAGGGACTAATTCAGCAGTCTCTATGTGCAAGACGACTCTCTCTGCATATTGGGAATCAGTAACTATATTAAGAGGTTCCATATAATCCATAAGCACCATAAGAATTGCATATAATTCTGCTTTCTGTACAGATGTATATGGACTTTGAACTACTTTACTTACCTCGCCTGATTTATAACCAGCCTTACCTGTTTTGTTAGCATTGGTGTAGAATGTAAGAACTCCAGAAATGGGAGTTTGTCTTACTATGTGTGGAAGAATCCAAACTGTCTTTTTTATGAATTTAATTCTGTCGGTTTTGGGATAGTTGTTACTAATTGTTCCCAAAAAGTCGGTGAGAGCTATTTGCCAATATTCATTATCCTTCCATAAGGAGGAAATCTCATCATTAGTTAAAGGTACTATAATCTCTGCTGGGTCTTTCCCAGTCAACTGACGAAGTCTTAATTTGCCCTTTAAAATCAAATCAGAAATCTTTTCTATATGCGTCTTTAACTTTTTGTTCTGCTTATGTGGCAGGAATATTCATTCCAATATAGTGTCTTCCCTCTGCATCAGAATTCCATAAGGGTATTCTCTGGATGGCAAGATGACCAGAATGCAGTCTAGATCAAGGTTTATCCGATCTACATGCGCATCCAATATTCTGTTTTCTACCCATTGTAGCTCTTTTTCTGCCTCAGCCGATAATATTCGTGGACTGTTTAAGTCCTTATCACCTTTTAGTGCCATTTTTAAATGCTTTAAGTCATGTCCTTCCACACCAATAATCGTCTGTAATTGAGATATTTCTCCCAGTAGCTTCTGAAGACTGTTAAGAGTTTGATAACAGTACTTTCTAATTTGTAACTTTTGAGGTCTGATTCTTTGTAAGTCTATCTTATATCCTAAATAGTTAATAGAATCTCCTCTTTGTATCTTTTCAGGGGCAAATTGTAAACCCCATCTAGGCAGAACCTCCTTCACCATTTTAAACATACGTTCTAAAGTTTCCTCACTAGAATCTGCTAAAAGAATATCATCCATATAATGATAAACAAGAGATTGTGGAAATTGTTTAAGAATTATTTCCAAAGGTTGTTGTACAAATTGTTGACACAAGGTAGGGCTATTTAGCATCCCCTGAGGTAAAACCTTCCATTGGTATCTCCGAACTGGTTGTGACTTATTAAGAGTTGGCGCCGTAAATGCAAACTTTTCTCTATCACTTTCTTGTAATGGTATAGTGAAAAAGCAGTATTTAAGGTCAATTACTATGATCGGCCATCCTTTAGGTATTAAGGAAGGCAATGGCATTCCAGGCTGCAGAGCGCCCATAGGCTGAATTACCTTATTTATGGCTCTCAGGTCTGTCAGCATTCTCCAGTTACCTGACTTCTTCTTGATGACAAATACAGGAGAATTCCAAGGGCTGGTAGATTGCTCTATGTGACCAGCCTCTAGCTGTTCCTGTACTAACTTTTCTAGAGCCTCAAGCTTTTCAGAGGTCAAAGGCCATTGCCCTATCCAGACTGGTTCGTCTGTAAGCCATTTTAATGGCAGGGCCTTTGGTTCCTCTGAAGGCATGTCATTTGTATTTAGTGTCTGTACAGCCCGGATAGTTGGTAACCATTTTCCATGGCATCTTACCCTATCTTTTCTACTATCCAGCGATTGTCTAGAATTCGTATCTGACACTGGAGGGATGTTAATTTGAGTATTCCACTGCTGTAATAAATCACGACCCCATAAATTTATAGCAATATCTGCTACGTAAGGTTTCAATATTCCTTTTTGTCCTTCCAGTCCAATACAAACCATCGAGTTAACACTCCGTCGAACTCTAGATAGAGTTCCAATTCCTAAAAATTGTACATTGGCCTCTTTAAGTGGCCAATTCTTAGGCCAACATTTCTGAGTGATAATAGTCACATCAGCTCCAGTGTCCACTAAGCCAGAAATAACTTTATTGTTAATTTTAATTTTCAATTGAGACCTTTTATCATTAATAGAAGCTTGCCAAAATATGCGTTTGTCATTTTCACCAGTCACATGTGATTCTTCATCACTATTTAAACTACCCTCTAGAGCAGTATCATTTTCCCCCATAGGCAAGGAATTATCTATTCATCCTGCGAGAGATTGTCTTCCACTGTTACTGGGAATGATCGAACTGTTCTCGGGGAAGGGGACTGCTTGAGGGCCCCTTCCGAGTTTCCCGGCGCCAATAAGTTCCCCTGAACATCCCTAGTTGATCTGCATTCATTAGTCCAGTGTTTGCCCTTAACACATCTCCTACATAACCCAGAGGGCAACGACCTGTCGCGTGGGGAATTGTTAGAATTTCTCTGTCTACAATTTTTCCTTGTATGTCCTATTTTACCACACTGAAACATCTATTCTCCTGATGCCTCCATGGACTTCTGGAGCGTGCTCTTCCTATGCGAGGCTCTGGGTCAAGGTGGCGATGAGCACTGGCCTCACGGTACCTGTGTGAGCCCTTGTAAGGTGCTCTTCCTTCCCAAGTCCTTCTGTTACTATCTTTTCTAATCTCCTGTTGTGTGTTGAAACCTCTTGGGACAGCTTCTTCTGCACAGATTCCAGTCAACATGGGCAGTATGCAAAACCCATTCTTCTAGTGGAGCTGATCTGATCTTTAGAGGCAAAAGTATTATTTTGCACATTGGGTTTGCACTGTGATAAGCTAAACTATACACAATTGGATGTCTTATTGTTGGATCTGTTACCTGTTTGTCTACTGCTCTGGTCAATCTGTCTAAGAAGTCTTTAAATGGTTCTGCTTGTCCCTGTTCTATTTTTGTAAAAGCTTCTAGCTGTTCTCCTGATTCACGAACCTTGTCCCATGCATTTAGTGCTGCTGTTCTGCATAGGGACAACGTATGGTCGTCATATTCAGCCTGAATATGTGGGTCAGAATAAATGCCTTCTCCTAGGATTTTTTGGAGGGGTGCATCAACCCCGTCCCTGGCTGCTTGCCATTCTAGGAGTCCCCCTTCCTCCCTGAATAATTCTCTCTATTCAATTAAGCAGGAATTATCGAGGACAGCTGGTGCTAATCCTACCCAATCTGAGGGCGTCACCCTGTTAAAGGTGGCCCATGAATGCAATAGCTGTTTTACATATGGGCTATGAAGACCATACGAAACAACCGATTCCTTAATATGCCTAAGATCCTTTAATTGGGTTGGCTGCCATGTATATGCTGTCTGCCCCTGGGAGTGTTTTTTAGATGGTTGCCTGTCCACCACCATGGCCGGGTATACTAAAGGTGTGTGTGTAACCGCTTTAGGGTGATTGAAATACCTTCTCCAATTGTGCATCTCGGATCGGAATGAGTCAGTGTCTTCTTGTTCAAGATATGTCAGCCGGGTCAGAATTTCCTCACGAGAGGCTTTAATCTCATCCACCATAAAGGATTCAAGGCGTGATGCGGAATCCACGATTTGCTTCGACAATTCTCCTGTAAGATTTTCTAGACGAGTAATACCTTCATCCCTCGCTAGCATTTGGGTGGCCTGGAAATAGCCATCCAGAGATTGAAATTTAGAATCAAGGTTGCGATTAATCTCTGCCATGAACTCGGTAGACATTTCCAGTTTGGCAACCCTGGTCTGTAACTCCTCCTGTAAGCTTTGAAGCTCAGTTCTAAGTTCATTATAGTCCCTCTCACATTTCCCAGCTATTGACTTAGTGGCATTATCTGATTTTTGAAACCTATTCTGGGTCTCTTGTACCTTAGTGACAAAGGAATAGGAGAGAGAGCCTAGCTGAGTTTCTAAGCGGCTGCATGCCATCTCCAACAATTCACAGTCTGCTGCCTGCTTAGCCATTAAGGCATCATGGTCTGTAGCCTGTTTGATCTGTAAGGTCTGAATAAGTTCCTGAATCTCATCATGGTCCTTTGCCTGATCGGCTTGTAAAGACTCTAAGATGGAGCATCTGTCTATTTTTATGTTGTTATAAATGTGCTGCACTTCAGCTTGAGTATTAGACAGATCTGCCTGTATCCTATAGAACATTGAATGAAGCCCATCATCCAGTTTTTGTTCTACCAGCTCAAGAAGCAATGAATAGGTAAGGTTTGATTCATTTAGAGCCTGGCTACGTAAGGCTTGTATATCCTGCAAGTGGGTAGAGAGATCAAACTTCCTTCTGTTCTTGAGGAACAACGACATGTGAATCAAGAAAGTCACAGCTAACAAAACATATAAGCCAATATTTTGCAAGTCAGCCTGCTCCTCCAGCAGTGAATGCATGTAAGCATAAGATATGTTATACATGTCTAACTGCAAAGGAAATGCAACCATATTTATTGGTAATTTCATTTCTGGTTGTAGTAACCACGTGCTGGCCAGCAGGTGGCAAAGCGTCTATCTAGGGTAGGATCTGACTCACAGAAATCTGCTTTTGCCGCTAAGGAAATCTTTAGAACTTACCTGCGTCAGGCAGGTGGCTGTGCCCACGGCTAGAGTTGAAAGGCTTACCCTGCCAGGGTCTGGACGCAGACGGCGGCAGCAGGTGTAGACAGGCAGGCGGGAACAGAGGGAGTAGGTGCTTTGCCTGTGAATGAAAGCTGAAAACCCGCCACTGTGCGCGCAGGAGCTCTGCGTTCAGGCCCTAAGCGCACACACGTAGCTAGCTAAAGTAAGTGCCCGGGAGAATTCTCCCAGGCAGCCGGAGGGCCAGACAAAGCCAGGCCGGGTCTCCTGCGGGCGGGCAGCTCTCACACGGCGGGAATCAGAAGTCCCAGTGGTGCGATTAGGCAAGAGCCCTGCTGTTCTCCCCTGAGCCGCGGCATGCACCGGCGCCAGCGGGAAGCGGAGGAGTCCGGCAATCAAGCGGGTGGGTTGGCGAGCGGGCGAATCTCACGCCGACACCGAGGCGGGAGTCAGGAGTCCCGGCGGCGCGAGCGCTGCACCGGGCCCGGGGGAGTAGAGGGCGGGGGATGGGATGAACTCACTGATTCTCCTGGGTGCCCGTTGGCTCTTCAGGGTCATGAAATTCTGTTGGGCGCCACGTGTAAGATTAATGTCTCTTTATTCAAAAAGACACCAAGGCAAAACACAGGCCAGAGCTAGGTCCCAGCAAGCGCGGCCAGAACAAAAAGGGCCAGGGTCCCCACGTGCAGCCCCTTAAGAAGCTCCCTTACGTCACCCCGGCTTTCCTTCACCACGCCCTTATGGGCGAGTCCCGGGTCCACCTGGTACCTGTCCCAGGACTATTGGGCGGGGCTAGGGTGTCTCCCTACATGTATGTGTCTGTGTGTGTGTGTGTCTGTCTCTCTGTGAGAATAATGAATAGCATTGTAAATCACTCTATGAGGTCAAATTAATTTTTTATTGTGCTAAAGATATCCTTTGCTTTCCAAATTGTGAATGCTTTCTGCCAAGTCGCTTCTATCATAAAGAGACTTCTTATATGTCTAAATTTATATTTTTCGAAAAACCAAAGTATTTGTGTGAGTTCCTGGGAGCTGAACCAGACCCATGCAAACAGGTCCAAATATTCACATCAGATGAATACTATTCAGGTTCTTCATGGTCTCAGACTCCCTTCATCCTTATCTGGGAATTTTTCCTAGGGAACCACTCACTCTTCTAACCATTCTTCCCTCTCATACCAGGTCTTCAAAAACATTGTTTTTTTTAAAACTTAACCTCCTCTACTACACGGCTGACATCTCCGCGAGTTCTATGAGGCCCTAGAAAACGCTATACTGCTTGTACTGTGGCAGAGCAACCAGATACACCAGGATGTGGAAGACCCCTAACATAATGGGATCCCCCAAAGATGGTCAACACCCCCTACATCAGCAGGAAATACTATTGAGAATCATTATTGCTTAACCTACCAAGTCTAAAACCTGAACTTTTAATAATCAGGAAAGGTGGGAATGTAAGGTCCTTGCATTAGGCTGGCCCGTCTTGGTCACCTGAGAGCATGCACTCAAGTAGCACTCTGGAGAGCCCAGTGTTCCATGGTTACTATGTCTGCAGGCATGTTTAACAGACCCCTTTAAAAGACAGATGTAGGGGAAGCTGTAGCCATGCCTACTTAGGGGCTGGCTACAGGTGTGCCTGACCACCCTTGTGAGGCTAGAAGCCTCAGAATTTCATAAGAAACATCATGTAAATGGCAAAGGTTTGAAATAGGACTTCCCCATCACTTGGCAACAATCCAAGAGATAGTAAGAAACTGTCCTATTGTTCCTTTTATAACCAAACTCCATTGCCAGCAGGTTGTAATCCTAAGGGCATTTGGAAATGAGGTTTTTCAGATGGATGTCTTTCACTTTGCAGAATATGGAAATTCGAAATATGTGCATCATACTATAGACACATTCTCAGCATTCCAATGGGCTACTGCACTTAACTCTGAAAAAGCTGATTCTATTATTATACAGCTGCTAGAGGTGATGGAAGTTATGGGTATACCTGCACAAACAAAAACTGATAATGCTCCAGCATATGTCTCTACAAAATTAGAACAATCTTTCAAATCTTATAACATAAAGCATGTTACCAGTATACCACACAATCCTACAGGACAAGCAGTGGTTGAGAGATCTAATAGTACAATTAAGGAGATGCTCAACAAACAAGCTTGGAAAACTAAATCCCCCAAGCATAGGTGGCATAATGCTTTATTAACACTAAACTTTCTTAATGACAATGAGAAAGGACAAACAGCTGCAGAAAGACAATGGAATATGGAGAAAACTGCTGAGCTGAATCAGCCGGTATACTTGATTGATGTACTAACCTCTGAATGGAAACCAGGACATGTGTTACGTTGGGGTCGGAGATTTGCATTGGTTTCTGCAGGAGAAGAAAAACTTTGGATACCATCAATGTTGATCAAGATTCGAGTGGAAAAGGAAAAACCTCTCGACGAGGACAAATGACAGGTATTCTACTAAGGTATATCTCATAGACTAAATAGAAACCCCCCCAAAGGAAAGGGAAGTGATTTGCTTTTATCTTCACATGAAAACTCATCTCCAGAAGGCAAAAGACACTCCATGGGTATATGTTTAAGAAGAAAATGTAGCTATAACCATCAAACAAAAGGAACATGCCATATGGTAAACTTTACAGCTGTCTCTCAGAAAACTCTATTTCTCTTTATTTCCTAGTCCCTATTCAATTAAACCATTGGTGGATTTAGAGGTGGATTTTGCTCTCCTCCTCTAAAATCCAAGCACGTTGTATAAATAAACATTAGAGTTTCTGTATTGTATCAAGAAGCCAATTGATGTAATACAGAATAAAAGAAGAATTAGGGGACTGCCTTTGTCTTTTCTTGGATCTTTCACTCAAAGTGTACACCCGCTCATAATTGTTATGCTCTCATGGTTGCATTCCCCAGCATGTGTACATACACAAGCAAACATTTCTCTGCTAACTGTTTAAGTTTGAGTACCACACAGCCAATGAAGACCTGCCTGACAGCCATCCCTGGACACCCCAGAAAGAAAATGGGCCACACCTCCTCAATTACACTGGATTCAACTTGCTCCATTTCAACTGACACTCACACCAGAGCTTTGGATATTGACATCAATCAAGTTAAGGGTTTTAAGTGATACCTTTAATCAAGTAAATTCCATCTAACATGGACTGGATACAATACATTCAAGACTTTTACTATAGTAACATTTTCTTCCTACAGGATGCCACAAGGATGTCATCCCATTTCAGCAGGAAGTAACTTGGAGAATGCTATGTCCCCTTCCCACAATTACTGTCACTTAGAATAGTGTATATACCTAGTTAGGCATAGCTTCCTATTGTTTATGGTTGGGATTGGAAAAAGGTGTTCAGGCTTGTACACCTTTTTCAGATGACTTGAGGGATTAGTAAAAATAGATATTTAGGATGTGACATGAGCAGATTGTTGTATCTTCTTATATTTCACCTATATGATTGTTAATTTGGGAAACTTTAAACTGTTAAGTTTTAATCCTCTTTTAGACTAAAAGGGGAATTGTAGGCACAGCTGTAGCCACTCCTACTTAGAGGCTGGCTACAGGTGTGCCTAACCACGCTTGCAAGGCTGTGGTCAGGATGATGTAGAGTGACACTTTCAGGGGACATCTTTTCTGTTTCGGTTTCACTTTTGTACTTGCTGGACAGATTGCTGCCACGCTGGCTGGCTAGGTTGCTCTGTAAGTATGGCTTTTCCCTATTAAATACCCTTATATTTCTACCTGACTCCATATTGGTAATTTTCCACTATAGACAGACACCGACCCACTCATGCTCTCTTACTCTATCTATCTATCTATCTATCTATCTATCTATCTATCTATCTATCTATCTATCATCTCTCCCTCCTTCTCTCTATTTCTTTACATTTCTTCTCTGCTCTCTGCTTTTTGCTCTTCCTCTTACCTTCTTAGGCTTGTCTCCTGTCTCCCCCAGTCTCCTTCTCCCACCCTGTCAGTATCTATACAGTTCCCAGACACTCTATGGCTCATATTCCATTGCTCAGCATTCTGTCTCTATAACAAGTTTTTCACGATCCATGTAAACAAATGACCAACCCTGGAGTTGTGAAAACCAGGGAGTCTCTCTCTACCTGCCAATGATCTGATGAGCAGGAAACCTCAGAGATCTTTGTCAGGGAACAACCAACCTATGAAACACCACTTCAGGTCTGTGTGTTTCTCAAGGATGAGGTCCACCACAACATTGGCTGAGTCACCTGTGTGTTTCAGCTTTAAGCCTTCAGTAGTTTCTTCTCACTACTTTTCAGATTCCTGTTTCCCTTTGACTGTTTGGCCAATTTTTTGTGATGCCCTTGGCCATGACTCCAGGCTGACTTTGAGTTCTGATATAGTGGGTACCTAGTCTCCTTTGGGCTCGCACAGGGGAAATCCATCTTATGTTTAAGGGATCCTTCCGGTTACTGTTACCATGGAAAACTGTTCAAAGACATTTGTGGATGAATGTCATATACCCTAACAAGTACAACAATAGACCAAGAAAAGGAAAAGAATCACATTACTCAAAAATATTAGTTTCCAAGGCTTAGCTTCTACCAGGAATGTTTAAATTCCATTTCATAGACTAGCCTGCAGGCTCACTGGACTGTAGCTACTTGGTTGCATGAGATGATGCCAGCAGCAGGACAGAGTTCAATAGGCAGAGAAAGTGTCCTCCATGAGTATGGTGGGAGCATAAGGAGGTGTACCTCGTCTGCACTGATTCCAGCTTACACTGAGCCTTGGTCTGTCATTACATCTGTCTGTTTTTCTGCCTTTTGACGTCTTTTATCTCTCTCTATCACTCAATGTCTCTGTCTCTGTTATCTCTGTCTCTGTGTCTATGTCTCTGCAGTGTTGTGGGAGTCTGCAAATATAACTGCATTGCACTGGTCCTGCATGCTATACTGAGACTTAGTCTCTCTCTCTCTCTCTCTCTCTCTCTCTCTCTCTCTCTCTCTCTCTCTCTTTGTCAAAGTACTGAACAGCATGCTACACCACTGTACAATGGAAACTTAAGGTGCTTTTTTATTCTAAAGATGTCCTTCACTTTAAAAAATGTGTTTTCAGCCAAGTGGCACCTATTATAAAAAGGCAGCTAATGAGTCTCAAATTTATGTTTTTCACAAACCCAAAGGATTCATGTAAGTTCCAGGGAGCTAAATCAGATCCATGCAAACAGGTTCAAAGATTCACTCCAGATAAACAGCTTTTTGCCTCTCCATGGTCCCAGATTCCTGTACTCCTCATCTGGCATCTCTCTCTCTGGGTCACATCCCTCATCTGACAATTCTCCCCTGTGATACCAGGAATTCAGATACAATTTTTTTTTAAACTTAACTTCATCTACTACACTGCTGATATTAGGTGAGGTGTATGAGGCCCCAGAGAGTGCCACACATCCTGGAATGGGGGAAACAACCAGATACTCCAGGATGCCGTAGAAACACAACATTCTCATGTTCCCTAAAGATGGTCAACTCCCCTACATCAGCAGGAAGCAGGCTTGAGAACTCGAAATCCTTATTCTCTAACGTGCAAAGTCTAACACCCAAAATTTTAATAATCAGTGTAGGTGGGAATGAATGGTAATGGCAACAGGCTGGCCTGCCTGGCCACCTGGCAGTATTCACTCACTTAGGCATTTCTCTGCTCAGCCCAGCTTTCCGTGGGTATTAAGACTGCAAGCATCTTTAATGGACTCCTTATAGGTTAGATCCTGACCCCCTCATGCTTACTTATTCTCTCTCTCTCTTCTCTGTCTCTCACCTTCCCATTCCTGTCTGCTCTATGATCTTTGCTCATCCTCTTACCCTCTTTGCCTCTTCTCCTGTCTTCCCCACTTTCCCTCTCCTAATCTGTCAGAAACGCTACGGTTCATGGACTCTCTATGGTTCGTGTTCCATTGCTCAGAGTTCTGTCTCCATAGTGAGCTTTCCCCTTCTACATAAACAAAAGACCAACACTAGAGCTGTGAATGCCAAGGAGGCTCTCTCTGTGAACTTTCTCCCTGCCCATTCTCTGTTTAACAGGAAACCGTAGAGATCTTTTTCTCGGACAGACCAACTGGTGAAACAACCTTTCAGTTCAGAGTGTTTCCCAAGGATGAGTTCTACCACCACATTCGCTGAATTACCTGTGTATTTCAGCTGTAAGCCTTCGGCTGTGTAGCTGTGTCTCTCATTGTCTCTGTCTCTATGTCGATATCTCTTCAGCCTGGGTGGGAGGTTACAACTCTACCTGCATTGCACTGGGCCTCCCTGGTACACTGAGCCTTAGTGTCTCTCTCACTTGCCCTCTCTTTGTCTCTCTATTCCTCTGTCCCTAACTGTCTCTGTCCCCCTGCATGTGATACTCCAGTACTATTCTGAGGCTCCACTAATCCTTGGTCTGTCTGTCTCTGTCTCTGTCTGCATCTCATTGTCATTGACTGCCTCTCAGTCTATCTGGATCTCTGTATTTGCCTCTGTAAAATGTGTGAAAACCTGCAGCTATACTTTCACTGTACTGACCTCCACAAAATCTGAGCATTTGTTTCTGTCTGTCTGTCTATCTATCTCTTTCCCTCTCTCTCTTTCTCTCTCAGTCTTTCTCTCCCTCCCTCTGTCTCTAACAGTCTCTGTCTCTCTGCATGTGATAATCCAGTATTGTTCTGGGCCTCCATTGATCCTTGGTTTGTCTGTCTCTGTCTGTGATTCTATCTCATTGTCATTCACTGTTCTTAGTTTCTCTGTCCCTCTGTCTTTGCCTCTGCAAACTGGGTGAAAACTTCCAGCTCTACTTACTCTGGACTAGCCTCCATCTAACCTGGCCCTGTTTGTTTCTGTCTGTATGTCTGTATTTGTGTGTGTCTTTCTCTCAGTCAGCACACTAAGATGGCAAAATTAAGGTGCTTTTATACTGAACTAAAGATATGCTTTACTTTCCAAAATGTGAATGCTTTCAGCCAAACCACTTCTACTATAAGGAGCCGGAGGATGTGTCTCAAATTTATATTTTTGGAATCCAAAAAGATTAATGTGACCTCCAGGGAGCTGAATAAGAAAAAATGCAAACAGTTCCAAAGATTCACTCCAAATGAATTGGATTCAGACTCTCCATGGGACCCAGACTCCCTTCATCCTCTTATGGGATGTCTTCCACAGGAACCCCTCCCATGTGTGAGCATCCTCCCCTCTGATTCCAGGACTTCAGAAACTACTTTTTTGTTTTCAAACTTAAACTCATCTCCTGCACTGCTGCCATCTGGCGAGGTCTAGGTGGACCCAGAGAGTGCCCACACATTTTGGATTAGAGCTGAGCCACCAGATACTCTAGGATATGGTAGTAACCCAACATTCTAAGATTCCCCACTACAGTCATCGCCCCCTACATCATCAGAAAACAGTTGTGACATATCCACATCCTTGTTCCCTGACCTGCCAAGTATAAAACCCCACATTTAAATAATCAGTGAATGTGGCAATGAAAGTTCCAGGCATCAAGCTGACCTTCCCTAATCCCCTGGCAGAATGCTCTCATGTATCAAGGGTTCCATTGATACTATGCCTATAGGCAGGTTTCAAGTACCCCCTTTAAATGATAGACACCAGCCCACTCATGTGCTGTTCTCTCTCTCTCTCTCTCTCTCTCTCTCTCTCTCTCTCTCTCTCCTCTCTGTCTGTTTGTCTCTCTCTCACACCATGCCTTCCTCTCTGATATCTACTCTTCTTCTTACCTTCATAGTCTCTTCTCGTATCTCCCCCACTCTCCCTCTAACGCCCTGTCAGAAAGTCTAGGGTTCATGGACTCTCTATGATTCATGTTCCATCACTCATGGTTCCTTCTCCATAGGTTACTTTACGATTCCACATAAGCAAAAGGACAACATTGGAGGTGGAAAACAAGGGAGGATCTCTCTGTGCCTTCTCTCCCCAAACACACTCGGGTGAGTGGGTAACCAAAGAGATATTTTCCTCAGATAGCCACATGGTGAGATACCAATTCAGGTCAGTGTGTACCCAAGAATGAGATCGACCACTGCATTTGCTTAGTCACCAATGTGTTTCAGATTTAAGTTCTCCGCGGATTCTCTCTACCACTTTTCAGACCCCTGTGCTCATTGGACTATATGGGCAATTTTCTTCTCCCATTGGCCGCATGTTCAGGCCGACTCCTATTTCTGAGATCACCCATAAGGAGACACCTTCGACCTCCCTCATGGAAAATACAACTTATGTTTACTGGATCCTTCCAGTTACTCTTCTCATGGAAAAAAAAACTATTCAAAGACATTTGTGGAAGAATGTCATCTTCCTTAAGAAGGACAACAATGGACTTAGAAAATGAAGAGTCACATTACTGAACAAAAGGTGAGTTTTCCATGGGTAGCTTCCTCCAGCAAGGTTTACATTCCATGTCTTTGACTACACTCAGGAATCATTGGACTGAAATTGCTTGGCTGCATGAGGCGTCCTCAGAGTAGGAAAGAGTTCATTAGTCAGAGACTTCCATGTGTGGGGTGGCAGCCTGTAGAGCTGAACATGGTCTTCACTTGTCTAAGACTACATGGAGGCCTGGTCTGTCTGTCATTGTCTCTGTCTATATCTCATTGTCTCTCACTGTCTCTCAGTCTCTCTGTCTTTGTCTCTGCAGCCTAGGTAAATACCTGTAGCTGTACCTGGTCTGGACTGGTCTATGCCTGAAATGAGGATTGGTCTGTCTCTCTCTGTCTCTGTCTCTCTGTCTGAGGCTGTTTCATACTGTCTCTCACTTTGGCTATCACTCTTTCTCTATCTCTGCATCCTGGGTTGGACCCTTCAGCTGTACCTGGTCTCATCTGTGTGTCTGTCTGTCTGTCTGAATCTTTGTATCTCTTAAGTCTCTCATTCACTCAATCTCTGCAACCTGGGTGGCACCCAGCAACTGTAAACTGTCAGGTTTGGAAAGGTCTGTGCATGAACTGAGGCTGTGGAACAACCCATGTCCAATTAACATTCTCCCCTCCAATTCCAGGACAGAAGAAACATTGGTTTCTAAACTTAACCTATTCATTCTACACTGCTGACTACTTGCCAGTTCTAAGAAGATCCAGAGATTGTCACACAGCCCGGATTGAGACAAGTCAGCAAATACTTCAGGATGTGTTAGCACAAAACATGTTTTAAACACAAACATGTTCAACTCCAAAGATGGTCAACACCCCTCCCCCACATTAGCAGGAAGAAGGGTGTAGGATTCGAGGTCTTTATACCCTAAACTGGCATGTCTAACACCCCATCATTTAATAATCATTTAAGGTTGGCATGTGGTTTAGGCATCAGGCTGGTCTGCACCTGGTCACCTGGCATGATGCATTAATGCTGTACTCTGCTCACTCCATGCAGGCTCACTTGGGACCTAAGTTTGCAAGCAGTTGTAAAGACAGACCATGGGCAATCATGCTCTCTCTCTCTCTCTCTCTCTCTCTCTCTCTCTCTCTCTCTCTCTGTTTTCCCTCTGCTGTTCAGGCTCTAACATATTTGACTCTTTTCTTGTCTCTCCCACTCTCCTTCTCCTGCCTTGTCTGAAACTCTATGGTAATTGGACTCTCTATGGTTCATGTTCCATTGGTCAGAGTTCCATCTCCATAGTGAGTATTACCATTCCATGTAAACAAAGACCAACATTGGAGCTGGGAAAACCACGGAGGCTCTCTCTGTGAGCTATCTTTCCACCCATGCTGGGGTGAGTGGGAGACTCAGGATATCTTTTTCTCAGACATACAACCTAGTGGGACACCACTTCACCTATGAATGATTCACAAGGATGAGATCCAACACTGCATAGCTGAGACACTAGTGTGTTTCCGTTTGAAGCTTTCAGCAGGTTGTTCCCACTCTTCCTTGGGACCTCATGTCATCTGGACTTTTTGTGCATATTTGTTCTATCCTTGGCTGAAAATTGAGGCTGATTCCAATTGCTGAGTTCTTCCTTACCGAGGCAACATCGGTCTTGTCCATGGGAACTACATCTTATATTTACAGGATATTTCTGTTTATTGTTTCTGTGGCAAAACTGTTCAAAGACAATTTGTGGATGAATGTAATCTTTCCTAACAAAGAGAATAATTGAATCATAAAAAGGAAAGAATCACAATACCCAACAAAAGGTGATTTTTTCATGGTTAATTTCCTCAAGCAGGGTTTACATTCCATTTATTAGTCTAGATTGAGGGATAATTGGACTTCAGCAACGTGGTTGGATCAGATGTTATCAGCAGCAGGACATAGTTCATTAGGCAGATGAGGCAACCTTCATGAGTATGTTGAGAACCTGTAGACATGAACATGGTCTGCGATGATGTCAGCCTGCACTGAGCCTTGGTCTGACTGTGTCTGTCTCTGTCATTTTGACTCTGTGTCTCTTTCTATATCTAAATGTCTCTCACTGTCTCTCAGTCTCTCTGTCTTTGACTCTGCAGCCTAGGTGAAAACCTGCACCTGTACCTGGTCTGGACATGTCTATGCCTGAACTGACTCTTGGTCAGTCTGAATTATTCAGTCTCCTTCTCTCTTCTCAAATTGTACCTCCCAATCTTTCACTGTTTCTCTGTCTCCCTGTCTCTGTCTCTGACTCTGGAACAGTACTGGATTCTGCAGCTGCACCTGGACTGGTCTGGACAAGTCTCAGCCTGTGGTGTGGGCATCTGTGCACGAGAACTTTGTTTATCGAGTCTCTCTCCTCTTCTCATCATTGACTTGAGTCACCATTTTACTTCTTTCTCAAAACCTTTAAAGCTATGGACAAGGACATCAAGCGAGCTATGGCAGCATTTATGAGGAGCTGATTTCAGAAATGGGGATTGTAAGGTT
The DNA here is from genome assembly GCF_003668045.3 of Cricetulus griseus. NCBI lineage: Eukaryota > Metazoa > Chordata > Mammalia > Rodentia > Cricetidae > Cricetulus > Cricetulus griseus. The sequence continues at coordinate 714,965 of NW_023277030.1, forward strand.
GGCCATCCATAGAGAATTAATCATTTCCCAGATTTCTGTCTTTGTCATCCTGCTAGTGGTCACAGTCTCTCCTTGAGTCGATAAATTAGTTGTAAGTTACATGTCCGATTCCAAAAGGTACTGAGTGACAGGCAAACCCATTGCACAGTGTCAACTTTGAGGTGCATTTCATTGGACTGAATATTTAAGCCAATTTCCAAATACATGGATGCTCATAGGTTAGTGGCTGCTATAATAATTAGGCTTCTAAGGGGTCTAAAGTTTATGTTTTTCATAAAACTAAAGGATCATTTTAAGTCCAAGGGAGCCTAATCAGACTGATTCAAACAGTTCCCAAGATTCACTACAGATAAATAGGAATCAGGTTTTGCATGGTCCCAGTCCCTATTTTCGTTCTCATCACATGAATACACTGGAACAACCCACATCACCTTACCATCCTCCCCTCCAATTCCAGAATAGAAGAAATATTGGTTTCTAAACATAACATATTCATTCTACAGTGTTGACTACTTTCCAGTTCTAAGAAGATCCAGATACTGTCACACAGACGGGATTGGGGCAGGGCCAGTAAATACTAAAGGATATGGCAGAACAAAACATGGTTTACATACAAAGATGTTCAACTCCAAAGATGCTCAACACCCACATACAAATCAGCAGCAACAAGGGTCTAGGAATTGAGGTCGTTATACCCTAACCTGCATGTCTAACAGCCCACCATTTAATAATCAGTGAAGGTTGGAATGAGGTTTAGGCATCAGGCTGGTCTGCCCGTAGTCTCTTGGCATGATGCATTTAGGCAGTACTCCAGGCAAGATCCCTCTGTTCGTAAGTCTGCAGGCAGTTGTAAAGACAGAACCCGGGCAATCACACTCTGTAACTCTCTCTCTCTCTCTCTCTCTCTCTCTCTCTCTCTCTCTCTCTCTCTCTCCTTCTGTTTTCTCTCTGCTCTCTGATCAGGCTCTTATGTTCTTTGTCTCTTCTCTTGTCTCTCTCCCTCTCCCTCTCCCGCCATGGCTGAAACGCTGTGGTAAGTGGACTCTCTATGGTTCATGTTCCACTGGTCAGAGTTCGATCTCCATAGCGAGTATTCCCCTTCAAAGTAAACAAAAGACCAACATTGTAGCTGTCAAAACCACGGAGGCTCTCTCTGTGAGTTCTCTTCCCACCCATGCTGGGTTGAGTGGGAGAACCAGGATATCATTTTTTTCAGACATACCAACCGGTGGGACACCACTTCACCTCTGCACGTTTCACAAGGATGAGATCCACCACCACAAAAGCTGAGACACTAGTGTGTTTCGGTTTTAAGTCTTCAGCAGTTTCTTCCCAATCTTTCTCAGGACCTCATGTTGCCTGGAGTTTTGGGCATTTTTTCTTTCCTTGGCCGCTAAATCAGGCTGATTCTGAGTGCTGAGTTCTTCCTTACGAAGGCACCATCTGTCTTGTCCATTGGAAATACATCTTATGCTTACACAATCCTTCAGGTTATTGTTTCAGTGGAAAAAACTGTTCAAATGCTTTCTGAGGATGAATGTAATCTTTCCTAAGAAGGAGCACGATGGAATTATAAAATGAAAAGACTGACATTCCCCAACTAAATGTGAGTTTTCCATGGTCAACTTCCTCAAATAGGGTTTACATTCCATTTATGAGTCTAGATTGAGGGATCATTGGAATTCAGCAACTTGGTTGCATTTGATGTTATCAGCATCAGGAAATAGTTCATTAGGCAGAGAAGGCATCCTTCATGAGTGGGTTGTGAGCCTTCAGAGCTGTACATGGTCTGCACTGATGTCAGAATACACCGAGCCTTGGTCTGACTGTGTCTGTCTCTGTCTCTTTGGCTGTGTCTCTATCTATATCTCAATGTCTCTCTCTCTCTCTCTCTCTCTCTCTCTCTCTCTCTCTCTCTGTCTGTCTGTCTTTATCTAGCAGCCTAGGTGAAAACCTGCACATGTACATGGTCTGGACACGTCCGTGCCTGAACTGAGGCTTTGTCAGACTGACACAATCTGTCTCTGTCTCTCTTCTCAAATTGTACCTCCCTGTCTTTCGCTGCTGCTCTCTCTCTGTCTCTATCTCTGTATCTGACTCTGCAACCAGGAATGGTTCCTGCAGCTTCACCTGGTCTGGTCTGGACAGTTCTCAGCCTGCCTTGTGGGCAGCTGCGTATTTGAACTTTCTTTATCGAGTCTCTCTCCTATTCTCATCATTGACTTACATCACCATATTCCTTCTCTCTCAAAACCTCTGATGCTATGGACAAGCACAGTGATGGAGGTATGCCAGTGTTAATTAGGAGCTGATCTAAGAAATCGGGATTGTAAGTTTGGCCTTCCATAGTGAATGAAACATTTCCCTGATTTCTCTCTTTGTCATGCTGCTAGTGTTCACAGTCTCCCCTTGAGTCGATTAATTTGCTGTAAGATACAAGTTTGATTCCAACAGAGTACCAAATGACATGAAAACCCATTGCACATTGACAAATTTGAGGTGCATTCCATTTGCCTGAAGATATCCGCCACTTTCAAAATACATGGATGTTCACAGCCTAGTGGCTGCTACAATATTTAGGCTGCTAATGTGTATTAATTTTATGTTTTCCCCAAACTTAAAGGATTCTTGTAAGTTCAAGGGAACCTAATCACATCGATTCAAACAGTTCCCAAGGTTCACTACAGATAAATAGGATTCAGATATTTCATGGTGCCAGTCCCCTATTTTTGCATGAAGACTATGGAACAACCCATGTATTCTTACCATCCTCCCTTCCAATCCCAGGACAGAAGAAACATTGGTTTCTAAACTTAGCCTATTCATTCTACAGGGCTGACTACCTGCCTTTCCTAAGAAGATCCAGATAGTGTCTCACAGCCTGGATTGGGGCAGAGCCAGCAAATACTGCAGGATATGGAAGTACAAAACATGGTTTATACACAAAGATGTTCAACTCCAAAGATGCTCAACACAAGCTCGTATCATCAGGAAGAAGGTTCTAGGATTTGAGTCCTTCATACCCTAACCTGGAATGTCTAACACCTCACCTTTTAATAATCAGTGCAGGTTGGAATGAAGTTTAAGCTTCAGGATGGTCTGCCCCTAGTCTCTTGGCATGATGTATTGTCATGCAAGGTCTCTTGGGTCATAATTCTGCAGTCAGTTGTAAAGACAGACCCTGGGCACTCATGATCTCCTCTCTCTCTCTCTCTCTGTCTCTCTCTCTTTTCCTCTCTCTCTCCGTCTCTCCCCTTCTGTTTTCTCTCTGCTCTCTCTCAGGTTCTTAGTCTCTTCTCTTTGTCTCTTCTCATGTCTCTCCCACTCTCCCTCTCCCGCAATGTCTAAAACTCTATGGTTAATGGACTCTATATGGTTCATATTTCCCTGGTCAGGCTTTCATCTCCATAACGAGTATTCCATTCCATGTAAACAAAGAATAATTTTGGAGTTGAAAAGTCCTCGGAGGATCTCTCTGTGAGCTCTCTTCCCATCCATGCTGGGGTGAGTGGAATACCCAGGGTATCTTTTTCTCAGACATACCAACTGTTAAGACACCACTACACTTATGAATTTTCACAAGGATGAGATTCACCAACGCATAAGCTGAGACACTAGTTTGTTTCTGTTTTAAGCCTTCAGCAGTTTCTTGCCACTGTTTCTTGGGACCTCATGTTGCATGGATTTGGGGCATTTTTTTTGTTCTATTCTTCGGCGCAAATTCAGGCTGATTCTAAGTGGTGAGTTCTTCCTTCCTGAGGCACCATTGGTCTTGTCCTTAGGAAATACATCTTATGATTACGGAATTCTTCTTGTTATTGTTTTTGTGGAAAAACTGTTCAAAGACTTTTCATGGATGAATGTAATCATTCCCAAGAAGGAAAACAATGGAATTATAAAATGAAGACTCACGTTACCCAACTAAATGTGAGTTTTGCATGGTTAACTTCCTCAAGTGGGAATTACATTCCTTTTTAGTTGAGACTGAGGGATCATTGGACTTCAGCAACTTGATTGCATGAGATGATATCAGCAGCAGGACAGAGTTCATTAGGCAGAGAATGGATCCTTCATGAGTGTGTTGTTACCCTGCTGAGCTGTACATGGTTTGCCTATCTCAGACTACACTGAGCCTTGGTCCGACTGTGTCTGTCTGTGTCTCTTTGGCTGTAAATCTATCTATATCTCAATGTCTCTCAATCTCTCACTCTCTCTGTCTTTGACTCTATAGCCTAGCTGAAAGGCTGCACCTGTATAGTAGGTAATTACCAATACGGAGTCAGGTAGAAATATAAGGGTATTTAATAGGGAAAAGCCTTACTTACAGAGCAGACCAGCCAGCCGGTGGTAGTCTGTACAGCAAGAAGCAAAGAGAAACCGAAACTGAAAACGCAGTCCCCCTACTCACTCTGACCACGCCCTCACAAGCCCTCAGGTACTCCTGTAGCCAGCCCCTAAGAAGGCGTGGCTACAGCTTCCCCTACAATTCCCCTTTTAGTCTAAAAGAGGATTAAAACTTAACAGTATAAAGGTAAAATATAACTAAACCCTAAAGTCATAAACAATAGGAAGCTATTCCTAACTAGGTATATACACTATCCTAAGTGACAACAATGGGGAAAGGGGGCGTAGCATTCTCCAAGTTACTTCCTGCTGAAATGGGACGTTGATAGTCATATGGGGTCCTGTAGAAAGAAAATGTTAGGCCAAGACTTTTGAGTAATAATAGTTACATCCTCCCCAGTGTCCAGTAAGCCAGAAATAACTTTATTGTTAATTTTAACTTTTAACTGAGGCCTTTTATCATTAATAGAAGCTTGTCAAAATATGTGTTTCTCATTTTGTCCATTTATACTTGATTCTTCATCACTATTTAAACTACCATCTAGAGCAATATCTTTTTTCATAATATGTAAAGAACTGTCTATTGTTCCTGTGAGAGATTGTCTTCCATTGCTATTGGAAATGACCTGACCTTTCTCGATGTGGGGGCCTTTTTGAGTCCCCCCTCGGGGTTTCCCGACCTTAAGGGGTTTCCTTGTATGTCCCTGGTTGATCTACATTCATTGGTCCAGTGTCTGCCCTTACCACACCTTCTACACAATCCAGAAGGCAGTGGCCTTCCATATGAGGCATTGTTAGGATTTATTTGTCTACAATTTCTCTTAGTATGTCCCATTTTACCACACTTGAAACATTTGGTTCTTGGGGCTTTTGTGGTCTTAAGGGGAAGGCTCTTCCTCTCCAAGGTTCTGGTTCATAGTAGTAGTAACCTCTAGCCTCTTGGTACCTATGTTGACCTCTGTAAGGTGCTTCTCCTTGTTAAGCCCTTACATCCTCATCTCTAAAACTTTTAATTTCCTGTTGCCATTTTAAACCTTTGGAGATGGCTTCTCCTACACAAGCTCCAGTATCTTGTACATTATAGTCAATGTTGGCTGCATACAAAACCCATTCTTCTAGAGGAGCTGATCTGATCTTTAAAGGCAAAAGTATTCTTTTGCATATAGGGTTTGTATTTTCATAAGCTATTGTATATATAATTGATTGTCTTGTTTCTGGATCTGTTACCTGTAATTCTACTGCCCTAGTTAACCTTTGTAAGAAGTCCTGGAACTGTTCTGTAGGTCCCTGTTCTATTCTGGTATAAGCTTCTAGACGTTCTCCTGGCTCACGAACCTTATCCCAGGCATTTAATGCTGCTTTCCTGCAAAGAGACAGTATATCGTCATCATATTCAGCCTGAACCTGTGGGTCAGCATAAATACCCTGACCAAGAAGCTTATCTAGAGGGGCTTTAAAACCTTCCTTTATGTCCTGACGTTCAAGGAGCTTTGCCTCTTCCCTTACCAATGCCTTCCACTGTATTTGGCACGAATTCTCAAGTACAGCTGTTACCAATAGTTCCCAATCTGTGGGTGTCACCCTGTTAAAGGTTGTCCATGAATGTAATAGCTGTTTTACGTATGGGCTATGGAGACCATATGAGACAACTGATTCTTTAATATTTTTAAGATCCTTTGGCTGTATAGGTTGCCATTCATAAACCATTCGTCCATGAGGGTGTTTCTTAGAAGCTGGCTTTTCTACCATGGTAGCTGGGTACACTAATGGTGTACGAGTAACAACCTTAGAAGAATAGTCACGATACCTGGGTGGAGTAGGTGCCTGGGATTGGAGTGATTCTGCTTCTGAGGCATCCCATTGATCTTTAAGCCTAGTAATGATATCCTTTTGAAAAGTTTCAATCTCCTTAATCATAAAAGATTCCAAGCATGTTAGTGAATCTGTAAATTGCTCTAACTGCTCATCTACATGTTTTTCTAGGTCTTTCATACGATCATCCTTAGACAGCATCTGGATGGCATGGAAACTGCCTTCTAGGTATTGGAGTCTAGATTCCAGGTCATGATTTGCTGATTTTGAGTCCTCAGCAATCGACCGTATGGACCTATGTAATCTGTCAGCCCTGTACTGTAAATTATCTTCCAAACATTCAAATCTAGACTCAAATTTCTGATCTGTTACCTTGGATGCTTCAATAACTGATTGAATGGCATTGTCCAATTCTTCAACCCTATGCTGGGTATTTTGCACCGTTGCATCTAGTTGATGAGTAACATTGCCTATCTGAGTTTCTAGCTGGCTACAGATATTCTTTAGCTGGTCATGGTCTTCTGACAGCCTAGCCTCTAAGGCCTCAGACATGGAGGATCTCTCTGTGTTTATCTTATCATAAATACGCTGTATCTCATCAGACAGCTCTGTCTTTAGTGTATTGGACACAGAGCCAAGCTTATCATCCAATTTCTGTTCCACTTGCTGCACAATTGTGGTCTGACCTAATCTGTTTTCCAAAACCTCATTGCGTAAAGCTGTTATTTCCTGCAAGCAGGTGGTGAGGTTATTTCTGTCCCTGTTCCTGAGTCCTCTGGCTAGTAATACTATTTGTACCAGCAAGCTGACTGCCATGACAGCATATAGGCCAATAATTGGCAAATTAGCATCCTCCTCAAACAGTGAATTCACGTAATAAGCAAAAACATTACCAATTTCAGCAAATGATAAATATTCCGCCATGATTTTACCTGATTTCTACTCCAGATGCAGTAAATATATTTGACCAGCAGGTAGCACAGGCCTTCAGTTATTCCGAGGCATTTGGCAGCAGTTGGTCAGCAGTGGAGAGCGGTCATAAAAGAGCCTGCGCTTATCTTAGAGAGTATACGGCTTTTCAGCCGCACCTTACAAAAGTGGCTGCGCTTATCTTAGAGAGTATATGGCTTTTCAGCTTTGGCTTTCCCGTTCAGCTGCAAGGGGAAGCCTCTGCTGAAAACCGAAACTTACTCACCTCTAGGCAGCTAGAAACTGGGTGGATGACTCTGAGCAGCACAGCTGCCGTGGGTCAGCTGCTAGCCGGGAACGCCTGTGGAAAGAGGGTGCTTTCCGGGCCTAGGCGACGGGCCCGATGGAACCCACAGCCTGTCCCAAATGGGGTGTGGGTTTCCAATATCCCGCTTCTGACAACCAGATATAGTAGGTAATTACCAATACGGAGTCAGGTAGAAATATAAGGGTATTTAATAGGGAAAAGCCTTACTTACAGAGCAGACCAGCCAGCCGGTGGTAGTCTGTACAGCAAGAAGCAAAGAGAAACCGAAACTGAAAACCCAGTCCCCCTAGTCACTCTGACCACACCCTCACAAGCCCTCAGGTACACCTGTAGCCAGCCCCTAAGAAGGCGTGGCTACAGCTTCCCCTACACACCTGTACCTTGTCTGTACAGGTCTATGCCTGAAATGAGGCCTGACTAAAACTGTCTCAGTATCTCTTCTCAAATTGGGCCTCCCTGTCTTTCACTGTAGCTGTCTCTCTGTCTCTGTGTCTGTCTCTGTCTCTGTCTCTGTCTCTGCAAGCAGGAGTGGATACTGCAGCTGCACCTGGTCTGGACTTGACATGTCTCAGCCTGCCTTGTCGGCAGCTGTGCATGTGACCTTTGTTTATTGGGTATCTCTCTTTTACTCAACATTGACTTGAGTCACCATTTTCCTTCTCTCTCAAAACCTCTGATGCTATGGACAAGGAATATCAAGGGAGCTATGCCAGTGTTCATGGGGACCTGATTTCAGAAATGGTGATTGTAAGGTTGGCCTTCCATAGAGAATGAAACATGTCCCTGATTTATCTCTTTGTCATCCTGCTAGTGGTCACTGTCTCCACATGAGTCGATAAATTTGCTGTAAGTTCCAAGTCCGATTCCAACATTGTACTGAATGACATGCAAACGCATCGCACAGTGGCAAATTTGAGGTACACTCCATTGGCCTGAAGATATCTGCCACTGTCAAAATACATGGATGCTCACACTCTAGTGGCTGCTACCATAATTAGGCTGCTAATGTGTCTAAGGTTTATGTTTTTACAAACCTAGAGGATTCTTGTATGTTCAAGGGAGCCAAATTGGAACAATTCAAACAGATCCCAAGATTCACTGCACATAAATTGGATTCACCTATTGCATGGTGTCATTCTCCTATTTTCGTCCTCATCCCATGAATAATCAGAACAACCCACGTCCCCATACCATCCTCTCCTCCAATTCCAGGACAGAATTGGTTTCTAAACTAACTTATCTTATTCATTCTAAACTACTGACTACTTGCCAGTTCTAAGAAAATTCAGATAGTGTCACACAGCCTGGATTGGGGCAGATCCAACAAATACTGCAGGATATGGCAACACTAAACATGGTTTTCACACAAAGATGTACAACTCCACTGATGCTCAACATACCCCCACATCAGCAGGAGGAAGGGGCTAGGATTTTAGGTCTTTATAACCTACCTGGCATTTTTAACACCCCACCATTTAATAATAAGTAAAGCTTGGAATGAGGTTCAGGCATCAGAGTGGTCTGCCCCAGGTAACACAGCATGATGCACTCAGGCAGTACTATTTTCTCTCCAGGAAAGATCCCATGGGTCATATTTCTGCAGCCAGTTGTAAAAAGAGACCCAGGGCTATCATGGTCTCTAAGTCTCTCTCTCTCTCTCTCTCTCTCTCTCTCTCTCTCTCTCTCTCTCTCTCTCTCTCTCTCCTGTTTTCTCTCTGCTCTCTGCTCATGCTCTTATATTATTTGTCTCTTCCCCTGTCTCTCCCACTTTCCCTCTCCCGCCATGTCTGAAACTCTATGGTTAATTGATTCTATGGTTCATGGTTAGGGTTCCATATCCATGGGAATATCCTGATTCCATGTAAACAAACGACCAACATTGGAACTGTGAAAACCACAGAGACTCTCTCTGTGAGCCCTCTTCCCACCCATGCTGCGTGAGTGGGACACCCAGGATATCTTTTTCTCAGACATACCGAACATTGAGACACCACTTCACCTATGAATATTTCACAAGGATGAGATCCACCACTGCATAAGCTGAGACAATACTGTGTTTCCGTTTTAAGCCTTCAACAGTTTCTTCCCACTCTTTCTCAAGACCTCATGTTGCCTGGATTTTGGGGCATTTTTTGTTCTATCCTTGGCCACCAATTCAGGATGATTCTAAGTGCTGAGTTCTTCCTTACCCAGGCACCATCGGTCTTGTCTATGGGAAATACATCATTTTGTGGATGAATGTAATCTTTCCTAAGAAGGAGAACATAGGAATTATAAAATGAAAAGACTCATATAACCCAAGTAAAGGTGACTTTTCCATGTTTCACTTCCTCAAGCTCTATGTCTAAAATTCATATTTGAATGAGTACATACCATATTTGTATTTTTGTGACTGGGTTACCTCACTCAGCATGCTTTCTTCTACTTCCATCCATTTGACTTCGAATTTCCAGATTTCATTGCTTTTTTCTGCTAGTAATAATCTATTGTGTAAATGAACCGATGTTCTCTACCCATTATTCATTTGAGGGGCATCTAGGCTGTTTTCAGGCTCAAGCTATTATAAACAACGCTGTTGTGAGCATGGTGTAACATATGTCCTTGTTGTATGAATTTGAATTCTTTGGGTATATGCCCAAGAGAGGGATTGCTGGATCTTGAGGTATTCTGATTCCCATTTTGCAGAGAAACCATCATACTGATTTCCAAAATGGTTTTACACATTTGCACTCCCACCAGCAATGGAGGAGTGTTCCTTTTTCCCCACAACCTCTCCAGTATAGACTGTCCTTTGTGTTTGTGATTTAGTCATTCTGTCCTGTATGAGATGATATCTCTGAGTTGTTTTGATTTGCATTTCCCCGATAGCTAAGGATTTTGAGCACTTTCTTGAGTGTCTTTTAGCCATTTTAGTTACCTCTGTTGAGAATTCTCTATTTAGTTCTGTACCTCTCTTTTTATCTTTATTGATTGGTGTTTTGCTGGCTTGCTTCTTGAGTTAATAGTATATTTTGGATATCAACATTGTCAGATGTGGGGCTTTTGAAGATTATTTCCCCTTGTGTGAGCTGTCAATTTTCTCTTACTGTGTCCTTTGCTTCATAGAAGATTATCAGTTTCAAGAGGTCCCGTTTATTAATTGTGAATCTCAATGTCTGTGCCACTGATGTTATGTTCAGGAAGCTGTCTCCTGTACCACTTCATTCAAGGGTATTTTCTCCTTTCTCTTTTAGAAGGTTCAATATGGCTGGATTTATGTAGAAGTCTTTGATCAATTTGACTTAGGTATTGTTCATTATACAAACACTATCTTAAAGTAGTATCTATCCATGTGCTACCCATTATTCTCCCTGTGTTCAGACAGTACTTGATAAACATAGGCTCTGTAATATGGAAAATTATGGATGCCAGACTTTCTAAATTTTCATTTGAAAAATATTGTGAGGATTTTATTCATATTGGAGAGAAATACAATCAAAGTATAAATGATTCATTTACTTCATATTATATGTTTCCTGGCTAACTCATCCACAAGGTCAATGGAAACTTCATATTTGACAGTTTTAAAATAGTTTTCATTATGTGATGGATATCTCTCCTGCTAATGTTCTCGCTAAGGAGATACACTATCTTATGCTTCTTAATGTTACATTTCCAATAGAAAATCGAGATGACTATGTGCAAACCAAGCTGCAAGGTTCACACCATTTTCTATATAAAATGGGAGTAAGATTCATTTGAAGTAACATACATTGACTAGAAGAGGTTCCTGAACAAAATCTTCCGATTTTTTAAAAGGATATTTCGCAGTGGAAAAATAAAGGAAAAATGGAAGAAATAAGGAAAGAAGGGATGAGTAACTAAAGACAAGAATAAAGAAAATATAAATAATTAAAAATGAATATAGAGAGGGAATATTATTAAAAGATAAAGGATACAAAGTGGTTGGGAAACAGAAGGAAAGAAAGAAGAAGCAAATAAGCATAAAATAATGAAACTAGGACCAAAGACTGAGAAGGTAATGTTATGATTTCAGAAGTATATATTCTAATGAATGTAATTTAGATTATATAGTAGTAACTAATGTTAAAGGGACCAAGAATGTCTGATTTAAAAGACATAAGCGATATTGTTCAAACATATAATGAATAATTTATTATAATCTAATTTAATCTAAAAAGGTGAACATCGTTGAGCAGATGTCCTTGTTGTATGAATGTGCTTCCTTTGGGTATATGCCTAAGAATGGGATTGCTGTTTACTTTAGTAGACTGATTTCCATTTTCTTGAGGAGTAACCATTTTGTTTGATGGTTATAGCTACCTTTTCTTCTTAAGCATTTACCCATGCAGTTTCCTTTGCCTTCTGGAGAGGAGTTTACCTGTGAAGACAAAAGCAAAACACGTCCCTTTCCTTTGGGAGGTTTCTATTTAGTTAATGGGATATACCATAGTAGAATACCAGTCATTTGTCTTCGTCGAGAGGTTTAATACCCTTATATTTCTACCTGACTCAGTATTGGTAATTTCCCACTATATTTTCCTTCTAAAGGAAGAGTAAATATAGTAATAAAAGACTTACAGATTGTCATTCAAGGGCTATATTTATCAAGATTTGGTTCCCTCATATTGGTTAACAGTTCCAGTTGCTTGGGAATACCAGAACTTTTTGGCATTGTCTCATTTGGAGAATCAACTCCATTGTAAGTTAACATTAAGAGATATATAATGTCAAATGACTTAGGATATTAAAATACCAAAGTGCAAAACTGCATCTCACTTGCTCCTTGTTTCTGGGGCCATGATATAGGTAGAAAGATTTCTATCACAGTTGCCTAGAAACACTTATGAACTGTCTGTCACAATCTATTACATCTTCAAATATAAGCCAACCACAACCACTCAGGACCTCACAATATAACCTCCTGGACTTAGGCAAACGGCACAAATTCATTCACAGTTTTTAGTATTTTTACTTCTGCTGCCCCACAATAACCTACTATGGCTCTGTCCAGTACACAAATAAGTATATGCATCATTATACAATTCCAGTTGAATGATGACCACTAAGATGTATGCCATATGCTATGGATCCAAAAATGGAGATAGCCCCAAGTTGCTGGTTCTTTTTCTTTGAAGGTTTAATGCTTCCTGATGATGCACGCATATATTTTGTTACATTAATTGTTGTAATTTTTAACTTTTTTCCTCTAATTATTATTTAAATTAGAAACAAGGTTGATTTAAATGTAAATCCCAGATCCCTATCCCTCCCCATATCCCCAGACACCCACTAATACCATACGTCTCTGATAACATTTCTGCTCCCAAAGGAGAGTGAGGTCTTCCATGTGGGTTCTTCAGAGACTGTCATATCTTTTGTGATAGTGCCTATTCACTCCCCCATAGTTTAGGCTGAGGGAGTTTTCCTCTATGTGAAATGGGCTCCCAAATTTCATTCCCACGCTAGGGATAAGTACTGATCTAGATTTCTGAGGCTTATTCACTGACACCTAAATTTCTTCACTTTACATCAGTCCATGCTTCTTTCCCAGTGAACAGTGTGGGGACCTAGAACTCCCTCTTGTTGAAGTCAACGGTTTTTGTGGGTTTCAACAGCCTGATATGGTCCACTTAGCTCATTACTCCTCCTTCTCTGAAACTCGATACCAGGTCAGTTCAGTGTTTAGGTGTGGGCATCTGTTTCTAAGTTGGCATATAAGTTAGGGATGAATCTCATTATGAGGGGAGTGTACTTGAGGTAGCTTCTCCTCTCTTGCTTAGATTGTTAGATGCTGTCATCTTTTTAGATCTCCACACATTTCCCTAGTGTCTGATTTCTCCGTAAACCTATAATGTCTCCCTTTACTAAGGTATCTGTTATCTTGCTCTCCTCTACTCTTCTCCCACCTCAGTCTTCCTGCTCATGTCTTCTTTCCCATCAACTCCTTACCCCTCCATATCTCCTCTTCTCATTCTCCATTCCATCAAATGGATCCAAGAAATAAGCTTGGGTTGCTATCCTAGTATCTAAAAAGTTAGGTTTCAAAGTAAGATCAATCAATAGAGATGAAGAAAGTCATTTCATATTCATCACAGGAAAATCCTTGTAGAATGTAGATTCCACTAAACCTGAGTACTAACATGAAAACCAAACCAGCACACAAACTATCAAACAAATGAAAACACACAAACTAATAGATTGTATATGAAAAGGGAATATCTCCTCTCATGCAAACATGATACACAGCTCAACATCAAAGACAGTTAATACCTCATAGTTAACGGTTGGACAAAGGAAACAAGCTGGTAATGCTACCCGAAGTTCTAGGAAAGTAGAATTCAGAATACCATTTTCAAATGTAATAGAGAATGATATGTCATATTCATCACTGGTTAAACTCACAAAGATGAAGACCCAAATCGGAAAATTCATGTTCCAAATATAGCATCAACCATATTTAAGAAAGCATTACTAAACTTTAATCACATTTCACAGCCAACACACGAATTGTGGGAGTCTTACAAAGTTACAGAAAATAAGTGAAGTGATCAGTTTTCTGAATCAAGTTCTATCCTAACACCAAAGAGTCTGCCTTCTTCATGGCATCTCATCACATCGCTAAGACTGCCTAATTATTTGGTAGCAAAGAAAGGTGTTTTTTTAAACTTATTTCTTATTATTTCTAATTAGGAACAAGCATGATTCACATGTCAATCCCTTCTCAATCTCCCTCCCCTCACCCTCACCCCTTCAACACCACCATGACCTACCCCACACCCCATCCACCCTCCACTCCCCAGTCAGGGTAGTGTCCTCAATGGAGGATCCAACAAGTCCTCCACATCATGCTGGGATGGGCCTAGTCCCTTCCCCATGTGGCCAGGGCAAGAGTGCATCCATTCATGTGGGATGGGCTCTCAAAATCCCTTCTTACACCAGAGAAAAATACTAATCCACTATCAGTGGCCTCCTAGAGTGCAGAGAGCTCCTAATTGACATCCATGTTCAGGGGTCTAGATCAGTTCTTTACTGGAGTCCCAGACAGCATCTGAGGTCTATGTGTTTCCCCTTGTTCAGACCAGCTGTTTCTGTGGGTTTCTCCAACCTGGTACTGACCCCTTCAATATTCATTCCTCCCTCTCTGCAACTAAGTTCCACAGTTCAGTTCAGTGTATAACTGTGAATTTCTGCCTCGGCTTCCATTTGCCACTGGATGGTGGATATAGGATTGCATAAAAAGTAGTCATCAATCTCATTTTAGGGGAAGGGCATTTAGGTTATCATCTCCACCATTGCCTAGATTGTCAGTTCGTGTCATCCTTGTAGATCTATGGAAGTCTCCCTAGTGCCAGATCTCTCCTCGGACCTATAATGTCTCCCTCTAATATGGTATCTCTCATCCTGCTCTCCTCTATTCCTCCCCCAACTCAATATTTCTGCTCCTCCATTTCCTCCTCTCTTCTCCTCTTCTGCTCTCATTCTGGCAGCTCCCCCTACCCTAACCTCATCCTCCGAATTAGTTCAGGAGTTCCTGCCCAAATCCATTCCTGAGGTCCATGCATGTATCCCATAGAGTACATCAAGTTTCCTAATTTCTTTGGTGAAGAGGCTGGTGTTCCTTTGCTCTATGTCTAAAATTCATACATGAGTGAGTACATACCATGTTTTTCTTTTTGTGACTGGGTTACCTTACTCAGGATAGTTTCTTCTAGTTCCATCCATTTGCCTGTGAATTTCAAGATTCCATTGCTCTTTTCTGCTGAGTATCCATTGTATCAATGTACCACATTTTCTCTATCCATTCTTCAGGTGAAGAGCATCTAGGTTGCTTCCAGTTTCTGTCTATTACAAACAATGCTGCTGTGAACATGGTTGAACATACATCTTTATTGTATGAACATGCATTATTTAGGTATATACCCAAGAGAGGAATTGATTGATCTTGAGGTAGACTGATTCCCATTTATCTGAGCAATCGCCATACTGAGTTCCAGAGTGGTCTTACAAGTTTGCACTCCCACCAGCAATGGAGGAGCGTTCCTCTTTCTCCAAATCCTCTCCAGCAAAAATTGTCATTTTTGATTTTAGCCATTCTGACAGGTTTGAGGTGGTATCTCAGAGTTGTTTTGAGTTGCATTTCTCTGATGGCCAAGGATTTTGAGCAATTTCTTAAGTGTCTTTCAGCCATTCAGATTCCTCTGTTGAGAATTCTCTCTTTAGTTCTGCACCCTACTTTATAACTTCATTGTTTGGTGTTTTGGTGGCTAGCTTCTTGAGTTCTTTGTATATTTTGGAAATCAGCCCTCTGTCAGATTTGGGTTCGGTGAAGATCTTTTCCCATTCTGGGGGCTGTCGTTTTGTCATACCAACTATGTCCTTTGCCTCGCAGAACCTTATCAGTTTCAGGAGGTCCCATTTATTAATTGAAGATCTCAATGTCTGTGCTACTGGTGTAATGTTCAAGAAGCAGTCTCCTGTGACTATTTGTTCAAGGGTATCTCTCACTTTCTCTTCTAGAAGATTCAGTATGGCTGGATTTATGATGAGATCTTCAATCAATTTGCACTTAAGTTTTGTGCATGGTGACAGATATGCATCTATCTGCAATCTTTGGCATGTCCTAATCCAGTTGTGCCAGCAACATTTGTTGATGATGCTTTCTTTATTCCATTGTATAGATCTAGCGTCTCTGTCAAAAATGAGGTGTTCATAGGTGTGTGGGTAAATATCAGGGTTTTCAATTCGATTCCATTGATCTGTCTATTTTTGTTCCAATACCAAGGTGTTTTCAGAAATATGACTATAATAGAGCTTGAAGTCAGGGATGGAGATGCATCCAGAAGATTCTTTATTGTACAGAGTTGTTTTCGTTAACCTGGGTCTTTTGTTTTTCCATATAAAGTTGAGTATTGTTCTTTCAAGGTCTGTGAAGAACTGTGTTGGGATTTTGATGGGGATTGCATTGAATCTGTACATTACTTTTGGTAAGACTGCCATTTTTACTAGGTTGATTCTTCGCTCGAAGAGCATGGGAGATTTTCCATTTTGTGGTATCTTCTTTAATTTCTTTCTTTAAAGTCTCAAAGTTCTTATTGTTCAGGTCTTTCACTTTTTTGGTTAGAGTTACCCCATGATATTTTATGTTGATTGTGGATATTGTGAAGGGTAATGTTTATCTGATTTCTTTCTAAATGAATTTATCATCTGTATAAAGTAGGGCTACTGATTTTTTTAGTTAATTTTGTATCCTGCTGCTTTGCTGAAGGTGTACATCATCTGCAGGAGTTCCTGGTAGGGTTTTTCGCGTCACTTATGTAGACTATCATATCATCTGCAAACAGTGAAAGTTTGACATCTTCCTTTCCAATTTGTATCCCTTTGAAATCCATTTGTTGTCTTATTGCTCTAGCTAGAACTTCAAGTACAATATTGAAGAGATATGGAGAGAGAGGACAGCCTTGTCTTTTTCCTGATTTTAGAGGAATCGCTTTGAGTTTCTCTCCATTTATTTTGAGTTGGTTGTTGGATTGTTGTATATTGCTTTTATCATGTTTATATATGTTCCGGTTATTCCTATTCTCTCCAAGATCTTTATCATGAAGGTGTGTTGGATTTTGTCATAGGCTTTTTCTTCATCTATTGAGATGATCATGTGGTTTTTCTTTTTCAGTTTGTTAATATGGTGGATTACATTGTTGGATTTTTCGCATGGTGAACCATCCTTGCATCCCTGGGATGAAGCCTACTTGATCATAGTAGATCATTTTTCTGATGTGTTCTTGGATTCAATTTGCCAATATTTGTTGAGTATTTTTGAATCTATGTTCATGAAGGATATTGGTCTGTAGTTTTCCTTTTTAGTTGTGTGTTTTGGGTATCAAAGTGATTGTAGCTTCGTAAAAAGAGTTTGCCAATATCCCTTCTGCTTTTATTGTGTGGAACCAATTGTGCAGTACTGGTATCAGCTCTTGTTTGAATTTCTGGTAGAATTCTTCAGTGAAGCCATCTAGCCCTGGGCTTTTTTTGGTTGGAAGTTTTTTGATGACTGCTTCTATTTCATTCGGGGTTATAGTAACTGCTTATCTGTTCTTGGTTTGGTTTTGGTAAGTGATATCTATCCAGGAAAATGTCCATTTCCTTTAGATTTTCAAATTTTATGGAGTACAGGTTTGCAAAGTATGACCTGTTGATTCTTGATTTCCTCAGTGTCCATTGTTATATCCCCCGTTTCATTTCTGAAACAGTTCTGCTCACTCTCTGCCTTTTGGTTAGTTTGGATAGAGGTTTTTCTATCTTGTTGATCTTCTCAAAGAACCCAGTCTTTGTTTCATTTAATTTTTGTAATGTTTTCCTAGTTTCTACTTTATTGATTTCTGCCTTCAGTTTGATTATTTCCTGGAGTCTACTACTCCGTGGCGAGTTTGCTGCTTTTTGCTCTAAAGGTTTCATTTGTTCTGTCAATTCTCTCATGTGACTATTCTCCAATTTCTTCATATGAGCACTAAGTGCTATGAACTTTTGTCTTAGCACTGCTTTCAAAGTGTCCTATAAGTTTGGGTATGTTGTGTCGACATTCTCATTAATTCTAGGAAGTCTTTAATTTCTGATTTTTATTTCTTCCTCAACCCAGGAATAGTGTAATTGGGTGTTATTCAATTTCTATGAGTTTGTAGATTGTCTGCAGTTTGTATTGCTGTTGAATTCTAGCTTTAAAGCATGGTGATCTGATATAATACAGGGTGTTATTTCAATTCTTTTGTATCTGTGGAGGTTTGCTTTTTGCCAACTATGTGGTCAATTTTAGAGAAGGTGCAATGTGGCGCTGAGAAGAAGGTATATTCTTTTGTGTTTGGATGGAATTCGGTAGATATGTGTTAAACCCAGTTGTGGCATAACGTCTTTCAGATCCTTTGTTTCTTTGTTAAGTTTCTGTCTGGTGGTCCTATCTAATGGCGTAAGGGGGGTGTTGAAATATCCTACTGTAAGTGTGTGTGGTTTGATGTGTAGTTTGATCTTTTGTAATGTTTCTTTTACAAATGTGGCTGCCTTTGTATTTGGCACATAGATGTTCAGGATTGATATTCCAACTTGAAAACTTTTCCTGTGATGAGTATGAAGTGTCCTTCTTCATCTCTTTTGATTGATTTTAGTTTGAAGTTTAATTTGTTAGATATTATGATTGCTACACCAGCTTGTTTCTTGGGCCTATTTTATTGGAAAATATTTTCCCAACACTTTACTCTGAGGTAATGCCTGTTCTTGAAGTTGTGTTTCTTGTATACAGCAGAAGGAAGGATTCTGTCTTCCTTTCCATTCTGTTAGCCTGTATCTTTTTATGGACAGATTAAGACCACTGACATTGAGGGGTATTAATGTCCATTGATTGTTCTTGTCTGTTTTGGATTTATTGTTGGTGGTGTCATTGTGTGTGGATTTTACCCTCCTGTTTCTTTTCATGTTTGCTGTAATTTGATTATCTATTGCCTATATTTTTGTGAGTGTAGTTATCTTCATTGGTCCTAAGTTTTCATTCTAGAACTTTTTGTAGGGATTGATTTGTGGATATGAATTGTTTAAGTCTTGTTTTGTCATGGAATATCTGGTTTTCTCCATCTATAGCGATTGAAAGTTTTGCTGGGTACACTAGTCTTGTTTGGCAACCATGCTCCCTTAGTGTTTGTAGGATATCTCTCCAGGACCGTCTGCCTTTCAAAGTTTTCATTGAGAAATCGGGTGTGATTCTTATAGGTCTGCCTTCATATGTTACTTGCATTTTCCTTTGCTGTTCTTACTACTTTCTCTTTATCCTGATGGTTTGGTGTTTTGATTATTATGTGTCGAGGTGACTTCATTTTATGGTACAGTCTGTTTGGTTTTCTGTAATATTCTTGTACTTTCATAGGCATATCCTTCTGTAGGTTTGGGAAGTTTTCTTCTATGATTTTGTTGGATGTTTTCTGTGCCTTTGACCTGTATTTCTTCACCTTTTTCTATACCTATTGTTCTTAGGTTTGGCCTTCTCACGGTCTCCCATATTTTCTGGATATTTTGTAAGGATTTGTTAGACTTGAGATTTTCATTGGTCGACGAGTGTATATCCTCTAGAGAGTCTTCAACAACTGAGATTCTCTCTTCCATCTCTTGTATTCTATTGGATATACTCATATATTTAGTTCCTGATCATTTATCCAGCCTTTCTATTTCCAGCATCACCTCATTCGGTGTTTTCTTTATTGTTTGTATTTCTGCCTTGAACTGTTTCGAGTGCTTCCTTCACTTGTTTGGTGGTTTATTCTTGGCTTTTTTATATTCTTTGAGAGATTTGTTTACTTCCTCAATTCTTTGATTTGTCTTTTCCTCCATCTCATGTATTTTTTTCTTGTTTTGTCTTCTATTTCTGTAAGGGATTTTCTTGTTTCCTCTCTAAAGGACTCTATCATCTTCCTAAGACAATTTTTGAGGTCCATCTCTTCTTCGTTCTCTGTTTGTTTTTTCCGATCTTGCTAGTATGGAGTCCCTAAATTCTGGTGGTGTCATATTGGTTTTTCTGTTGTTGAGTATGTTCTTACTCTGTCTTCTTCCATCCCTTCTTCCAGTGACTGCAGGTGGCTCAGCTTCTGGGGGCAGCGGGATCGAAGAGGGTGGTGGGTGGACAAGGGTGGGGAGTGTCTAGACTCAGGGTGGACCTTCCTGAGGCTTGTGTACCTGTTGAGTTTAGGGCACTGCCTTAAGACAGCGGGCTATGTAGATGGGGTGATGTGTGTCTGGACTCAGGGTGGACCTACCCAGACTGGGCAGGTCCTCTCTTGTCCGGATGGGGTCAGGCAGGAGCGAGCTGGTGTTGATGGAGGAAGTTGGGGGGCAGGCAGAGTGGTGCCCAGATTCACCTGTGTCTAGGGCACCAACCACAAACAGAAGCCAGGGTGTAGAGAGGGGTGAGGTGTGTCTGGACTCAGGGTAAGACTTCCCGGAATGGGGAGGTCCATTCCTGTTTGGGTATTGTCAGGCAGATGTGAACAGGTGTTGATGGAGGAGGTTGGGGGGTTTGCAGGGCAGTCCCCAGACTCATCTGTAGCTAGGGCACCAGCCGCTGGACAGAGGGAAGTGTGTAGACCGGGGTGAGGTATGTGCGGACTCAGGGTGGGCATTCTAGTGTAGGCAAGGCCACTCTTGTAGGCCGGGGTGGGGGTGGGGTTCATGTAGAAGCGAGCAGGGGTTGATGGGAGAGATTGGGAAAAAGCAGCGCGCAGACTCACGTGAGGCTAGGGCACCACCGCAGGACAGATGGCAGGGTGTAGAGACAGGGGTGAGGTCTGTCCAGACTCGGGATGGACCTTCCTGGACTGGGGAAGTCCAATCTTTTCTGGGTGGGGCCAGGCAGAATCGAGCAGGTGTTGATGGAGGAAGTTGGGAAACAGGAACCCCCAGACTCACCTGCAGCTAGGGCACCCGCCGCCGGTCAGAGGGCAGGGTGTAGCCTGGGGTGAAGAATTACAGACTCAGGGTGGGCCTTCTGGTCTAGGCAGGTCCACTCTTGTCCTGGGGGTGCAGGTTTCAGGTAGAAGTGAGCAGGGATTGGTGGGAGAGGTTGGTCAACAGCAGCACCCAGACTCACCTGAGGCTAGGGCTCCCGCCTTCTGACAGAGGGCAGGGTGTACACCGGGGTGGAGAAACTGAGGGTAGCTCCATAAAATTTGAATCTATATTTAGAATTCTGGTTTCTCTGATTTCCACCAAGCATGAAGTTAAGAAACTCCAATAAAGGTCCCAAATTACCCAGCCACTATATCTATATATATATATATATATATATATATATATATATATATATTCCTTGAGTAATACATTTTGTTTCTTGGTAAACATGGACACCATTGCAAGTATGAGTCTTTGACTTCTAATGTTTCTCATTCAAGAATTCTATATCCCTTTATACTTTAGGAAAGTACACAGTCCATCAGGGACTCAAAATGTACATATACTTGAATTTCAATAGAAGAAAGAACCTTGACTATGTCTATAGAATATAGACTCTACTATAGTCTTGTATACTCCTTCAAATAGATAACATAGGACAGATATATTATTACAGAAAAGCATGTTCTTCATGAATTTTAATACAGTATAAGAAATAGCTCGAAACTGGTGGGAGGTGGCGCATGCCTTTATTCCCAGCACTTGGGAGGGAGAGGTGTATCTCTGTGATTTTGAAGCCACCCTATTCCACAAGATCTAGTTCGAAGGCAGCCTCCAAAGCCAAAGGGAAAAGTTTTTTTTTTGAAAAAAATAACATAACAAAAAAGGACATCCACAATATTTCTAACTGGCACAATTACTAAGTCAACAGCATATAATATTACTGAATGCAGTCTGAGAATAAATTGCTTAAATGCTTTCATTGGTGGATGTCCTTGTCCACAGCCTGATTGGAGAAACCTACCACCTTGTGAATATTAAAGGCTGTACAGGACACAAGTATTGGATTGACATTTATTCTAAGTAAACTGTGCTTCTTAGCCGTTCTCTAATTGTTCTTACCATGTTATGAAGAGAAAGAATACCAATTTCTTGCCATGTCTGATTGTCAGGCAAAAATCATGATATTAAGGCATGATACAATACCCCAAAAGTAACACAATCCCACAAAACATGACCCCACATTGCAACTTTCTTTGCTTTATCATTTGCACCTATGTTTATTTGTAAGTTTTAAGCATTTTTTTGTTTCTTCAATCTCAAAGTTTTACATACAGATTCAGGAAAACACACATTTATGTGACGACATAAACCAAAAGCATGCTCAATTATACAAGAAGGTCCCTTACTCAAATATGTTTATCACAATATTATTCAAAGTAGCCAGATCTTGGAAACAAACTTGATGCCCTTCAACTGCTGAATAGGGAAAGAAGTATGTTACATTTGCCCAATGCAATACTAATCAGCCATAAGAAAGAAATGACATCCAAAAACTTGAAGGCATATACACAGAACCAACCAAAAAAAACTATGATGAATGAGGTATCCAAGAAAAAAAATGCACCCACTAATAATTGGATATCAGAAATAAAGCCAAAGACACCTAGCCTAAAATGCAAATCCCTGGACAAGGTACAAGATGCAGAAACACATGGAAGCAGATGCAGAAATCCACCACAAACCATTTTGCTAAGTTCAGGGAGTCAATTCAAAGTGAAAAAGGAGAAATATTATGAACAACATAGTCAAGAGCATCATGGTGAGACCCACAGAATAAATTGACATGAGCTAGTGAAAGATCACTGGAACTGGTCTGAAAAGGACAGAAAAAACATAGGACTGAACTCCATTCCCTTAATTTGGGTAACAATGATGATTGTCAGACAATATATGGTCACTCCCAGCGGGTCCAAGTTCTAACGTTAATGCACAAACTGACCTGATGGAACCCATTCTATATAAAGAGATACATTAGTCAGCCTTGATACAGAGTTATGGCAGCTAGAGGGTTTCCTTATTCCTGCCTCAACTAGATAATATGTCAGACTTTGGTTATTTCCTCGGGTAGGCCTTACCAGCTCCAAGAAACAAATAGGAGGATGTGGGAAAGTGGAGGTTGCAAGAGGAGAGGAGGGAAGGTATCAGAATATAAAAATGAATAGATAAAAAGAAAATAACAATCACAGTTCATTAATATCTCTTAATATCAATGGACATAATATATTTGTAAAATACATGGTCTAATAGATAGTATATCATTGAAAAGAAGATCTCCACTTCTTTGCAAACATGAAGCACAGCACAACAAGATTTTTTCTGTTTTTTGAGACAGGTTTTCTCTGTGTAGATTTGGAGCATATCCTAGCACTCGCTCTGGAGACCAGGCTGGCCAAAAACTCACAGACATCTGCCTGTCTCTGCCTCCCGAGCACAACGTTAAAGAGAGTAAATACCATAAAGTAAAAGAGTGGAAATAATTATTCATTCAAATGGACATAAGAAATATTATGGTACTATGATGGTTCCACAGTTGTCAGAATGGGGTCCAGGAGCTCTGACTTTCTCATGTCAGCTGTTTCTGTGGGTTTCTCCAGCATGGTGATGACACACTTACTCATCATTCTCTGCTTCCTGAAACTGGTTTCCAGGAGTTTAGGTCATTGTTCATTCTCTTTTAGTATTTCTGGTCCACTCAGTTGGTTCTGCACTCAACATTCCCTGCAATTACTATTTACATGCCAATCACAAGACTCCCATGTGGCAATACACAACCTTACACAATTTTGTTCATAACTGGTTCTCCAAACATGACTCAGTGGCATGGTGTTGGGGATGGATATTGTAGAAGACTCTCATTTCAAAGGGGCAGATTCCTTCCCCTACAATTAAAGGCTCCACCACAATTTTGAGAAAGCATGTTTCCATAATATTAGCTGAAAGAGACTCTAGAAGGTTCTGAATGAAAATTATCAACACTGGACCATGAAGCAGAAACTGGCATGAGCTGTGTTTCAAGAGTCTGAACTGTCTTCAGGCTCTAAGTTAAAATGTGTGGGACTCACAATGGTTTCAATTGGTGCTGACACAGTGAATGCAGACTTTTATACTCCTTTTATATTCCTTCAGATATATTAAGAAGAACATATATATCTGTAGAGAAAAGCACCTTCTGCAAGAATCTTAATCCAGGAAGAAAAATAGCTTAAAGTCTTACAGAATGGAAGCAACAATGTAAAACTCAAATCTTGATGGATATTTCTAGGGCTTGCTATATTACTCCAAGTTTACTTCTTAAGAAAGAGGATATCCCTTTGAGTCGTCCTTGTTGCTTAACTTCTTTAGTGGTGTGGATTGCAAGTTGGTGCCCCTTTGCTCTATATGTAAAATCAATATATGAGTGAGTGCATATCCAGCAGCTAATGGAAGTAGAAGCAAATGCTCATAGCTAAACTTGTAACTGAACTGCAATCCAGTTGCAGACAAGGGTGAGTGATGAGCAAAGCAGTCAAGACCAGGCTGATAAAACCTATGGAAACATATGACCTGAACAAGGGGAAGGTCTTGGTCCCCAGACAGATGACTGGGAATCCAGCATGGAAGTGATCCACACCCAAGAGTTGTGGGCATCAGTAAGGAGGCCTCAGAAATCTATGGGGACACTTGTAGTAGATCAGTACTTATCGCTAGCATAGGAATAGAATTTGGGAGCTCATTTCACATGAAGGAATACACCTAAGACTCTACACTAGGGTGAGGGCCTAGGGTCTACCCAAAGGATATGACAGATTCTGAAGACCCCCATAGAAGACCTCACTCTCTCTATGGAGAAGAAATTGTATGGGATAGGCAGGGTGTTAGTGACAGGCAGGGGAGGAGGAGAGGGGGAGGGAACTGGAATTGACATGTGAAACAATATTGTTTGTAATTTAAATTAAAAATGGAGAAAAAAGAGGTTATCAACCTATGAAAACCTTTACATAACTTTCTATCAAACTGCATTCAGTGATGTTATTTGTAGTTGACAGTAACTGTGCCAGATCCAAGGCTATTGTTTATGGCTTACTCCATTGCCTGAGTGGAATCACCTCTCGACTTGTGTATATCAGAAGCTGTATAGGACACATGTATTAGATAGCAAATTATCCTATGAATAATGTGCTTCTCAAATGTTCTCTACTTATTATTCCCATGTTATGGAGAGAAAGAATCACATTGTGATTGCCAGGCAAAAATAATGATATTAAGGTATGACACAATACCCACAAAGTAACAGAAACACACACAATCTTGACCTCACATTACAAATAACTTTGCCTTCTCCTTATCACAATAGTCTATCTGTAAGTTGTAAGGAAGTACTTTTTGCTTCTTCTATCTCAAAATTTACTTATACAGCTTCCAGAAACCACACACACCTGTGAAACCATTTATCCAAAGGATGCTCAATTATACCACAAGATCAGGTGCTCAAATATGTTCATAGCAGAATTATTTATACTACAAGATCTTGGAAACCAACTTAATGCCTATCAACTGCTGAATGGATTTTTTAAAAAATGTGGTACATTTATCCAATGGAATACTACTCAACAGTAAGAAAAGTAGACATCGAAAATTCATAGGCATATGCACATAACTAAAAAACCATCATGAATTAGGTATCCAAGAAACAAAAAATATACCGTGTACTCACTCAAAAGTAAATAGAATAAATAAAGGAAAATATGCCTAGCCAACACTCAAAAACCCTGGATATGCTACAACCCTCTTGCAGAAACAGATTGAAGCAGATGAAGAATTCAACAATAAATAATTTTGCTAATATCCTGGGGTCAACACAAAGTGATAAAAGAGAAATATTATGAAGAATGGAAAGAAGACAGTGATGGGGAACCCACAGAATCAGCTGACCCAAGCTAGTGAGATGAAGCTCTGGTTCAAAAAGGAGGGAACCCACATAATACTTAACTCCACTCCCTTAATTCAAGTAACTATGGTGATTGTCAGACAATATATGGTCAATGGCAGTGGGTCCAAATTCTAACTATAATGCACAAATTGACTTTTGGAGTTCATTCTTTTTGGAATGATAACTTGGTCAAACTTCAACAAGGGGTTACAGTGGCTAGAGTGTTTCGTTTTTCCAGCGACAAAGAGATAAAACCAGACCGAGGATATTTCCTAAGGGAGCCCTTACTAGTTCCAAGGAGCAAATGACAGGTAGGGGGTAATAGTGGGTAGCAGCAGGAGAGGAGGAGGAATGTAATTGGAATATAAAATAAATTGATAAAAAAGAAAAAATATTAACAATCACAGGTCATTAATATCTCTTAATATCAGTGGACATAATGTACTTATAAAAAGACACAGGCTAATAGATTGTATATGAAAAGAAGATCTCTCCTAATTCTCCAAACATGAAACACAGCTCAAGATTAAAGAAACTTAATACCTCATAATAAAAGTTTGTGAAATACTTTTCCAATGATTATTGATATATATATATATATATATATATATATATATATATATATATACACTTATGGTACTATGATGGTTCCCCATTTGTCAGAATGTTGTGGGTGAGATCCCAGTTTGTCAGGTCAGCTGTTTCTCTGTGTTTCTCCAGCATGTATTGACACATTTGCTCATCATTCCTCCCTTTCTGACATTAATTTCCTGGAATTCAGGTCATTCTTTAGCTTTGTGTGTATTCTTCTGCTTCCATCAGCTACTGGATGAAGGCTCTAGGATGGTATCACATTATAGGGGAAGTGCATTTAAGTTAGCCTCTCCACTATTGCTTAGATTGATAGTTGGCTTTATCCTTGTGGATTACTGGACATTTACCTAGTGCCATATTTTTCTTTAAACCTACAATTTATTCCTCTACAAAAGTATCTCTTTTTTAGAACTCATCTTTTCTTCCCCCTAATAAATCTATCTGATCCCTCATGTTCTCCTATTCCATCTTCTTCTCCACTGCTCTTTCACTTACCTACCATCTCCTTCCCCATTTTCCCAAATATTCTGGAGATATTGTGCCTTT
The DNA here is from genome assembly GCF_003668045.3 of Cricetulus griseus. Taxonomy (NCBI): domain Eukaryota; kingdom Metazoa; phylum Chordata; class Mammalia; order Rodentia; family Cricetidae; genus Cricetulus; species Cricetulus griseus. The sequence continues at coordinate 741,889 of NW_023277030.1, forward strand.
TCTCTCTTCTGTGGAAGTATGTAGGAATGGCTTAGATTCCTACTTATTCCTACCTTCTCTGGAGTTGTGTATTATAGACTAGTTTTCATTTGCTCTATGTCTAATATTCATACAATACTGAGTACATAACATGTTTGTCTTTCGGTACATAGGTTACCTCATTCAGGATGGTTTCTTGTAGTTCCATCCATTTGTTTCATTGTTTATTTCCAGTGAGTAGTACTCCAATTTCTTTAGCCATTCATTAGTAGAGGGACAACTTGGTTGTTTCCAGGTTTGTGCTATTACAAATAGTGCTGTTATAAACATAAATCTATAGATGTGCAAGTTGTATGAATGTACATGCTTTGGGTACCTACCAAAGAGAGGAATAGCTAAATGGTGATATACACTCATACCAATTTTTAGAGATACTTCCATACTGACTGCGAAAATTGTTGTACAACTTTTCATTCACAGCAGGAACAGAAAAACGTTCCCATTTCTCAACATCCTCTCCAGCATAAACTGCCCATGGTGTTTTCACTGTAGCGATCCTGCCAGTTGTAAGATGACATCGTTGAGTTATTATGATTTACATTTTCCTGATGGCTATGGATGTTTATCAATTTTTAAGTGTTTTTAGCCATTTAGCCTCCTCTATTGACCAATCTAAAGTCCCAATCTATCAAAGACTTCAATATAAATCCGGCCACACTGCACCACTTAACAGTGTAATTTGCGGTAGAACTGAAAGAATTTGTACAGCAGTTGACTTCCTGACCATAATAGTTGCACAGACACTCACATTAAAATTTCAGTATTGGCGCCTCCTGAAACCGATATGATTCTGTAGGGCAAAAGACATAGTTAACAAGACAAAACAACAGCTCTCAGAATGGGACAAACTATTCACCAAACACGGATTTAGCCAAGTGATGATCTCTAAAATATAAACAGAACTTAACAAAGTAGTAACCAAAACAACCAACAATTCAATTAAAAAGTGGGGTGCAATACTAAATTGTCAATAATCAATAGAGTTTTAATTCTTATGGAAGAGAGTCTTTCCTAAGAAAAGATTTGGAGCAGGCCCTTCACCGGATTTACTTAGTGAGATTATGTACCTCCTGTTGGTTAACAGTTCCTATTGCTTGGAAATGCCTAAAATTTTTGTCATAGGATCATTTGGAGAACCAACTCCATTGTATGGGGACAAAACATTTGTACAATGGCACAGACATTAGGATATTAAAATCCCAATTGCAAAACTACATCATAGTTGCTCCCTGTTTCTTGGGCCCATGATATGTGCAGAGAAATTCCTGTCACATTTGTCAGGAAATACTTATCATCTGTCTGTCACAATATATTAATCTTCAAAATATAAACCAACCACACCCACTTATGAACTCACAATATATCCTCCTTGACTTAGGCAGAAGGCACAAGTCTCTATTTGTCTTTAAATATTTTTACTTCTGATGCCCCACAGTAACATACTATGGCTTCAGTCTAGTACACATTTAAGTAAATGCATCATTATACTATTGCAGTTGATTGTTGTACACATAAGTACATTCCATATGCTGAAGTTCCCAAAATGGAGACAACCCAAAGTTTCTTGCATATTTTTGTGAAAGTTTAAGACTTCTTCGTATTTTACTCACACATTATGATACATTAGTTGTACATTTAGATTTTTTTTCTACATGAAGCTACTGTTTAAAAATTTGAGGTATATCTCTATGCAATTTAAATTTAACTGGGATCAATCTTAAATGATGATAAAAAATTAAAGTCATAAATGTCTATTTCAATTATCAAAATATTTATACCAACCAGTCCATGCTCCAAGCTGTTTCTACAGGTAAGGATTCTTTTCTCAAAGGGCATTTTATCTAATTCTTTGTCCATGAAATATGTAACTCTTACTTACTGAGTTAGAAATGGTGACAATCGGGCTGGAGGACACTGAGTGATAAATCCCTACACAGTCTCTCTTACCAGAAATCTAGCTTCCCAGACAGATCTGACACTAATCTGTAGTCCTTATTTGCTAAAGGTAAGTCATTAAAGGCAACTTTTGTCTGCTGAAATATACAAAATAGACAGACAGCCTTTCAAGGTTCAGAGATCTAGAAGTTGCCACATTTAAAATGTTTTACTAAATAGCATTCCATCACAGAGAAGGACCATCTGCTGCCTCCACCCAATTTCCTCCAAGAATACTGAGGGGCAATGAAGGATCTCCACAGCAACCCTGCCTTTCATCTCAACTGCTGCAATGGACTCTTCACATCCTGGACAAGAAGAAAGTGGAAACTAATTTCCCTATGCTGCTTGGGCCAACTGAAGGCGAGCCTTCCTAAAGTTGTTCTCTGATCCACAAGTCCTATGGTATCAGCAGGAGGCAGATGTCCTTAAAGCTGCTGCCATTAAAAGCCATGGAGGTCCTTGGTGTTTGGTGTCCATGGGACCAGCCAGTGAGTCTCTCTCACTCTGTCATCATTGACTTGGGTAAAATTTTATCCTTCTCAAGAAATCTGATGCTTTTTACAACCAGTAGATTTGCCAACTTATAACAGAACATATTTCAGGAACAAGGATTTTAACTTTAACATTACATTCCAAAGATGGAAACATGGTCCACATTCCTCTCTTTCATTCTGATAATGGTCATAGTTGAAACACTAATCAATAAAGTTCTAATAAGTTACTGATCCAACTTTGACAGAGTATTAAGCAACATATAACATTATATGATGGCTGCAGATGAAAATTAAGATGCTTTTCATGGTCCTAAAGTTATCTGTCAGTTTCAAAATACTAATGATTTCTGCCAAGTCACTTCTAACATAAATAGGCTCCTAATGGATTTAAAATGTATGTTTTTCACAAACCCAAAGAATTCATGTATAGTCAAGGGAGCTAAATTGTACAAATCCATACAGGTCAAATTCACACCAAGTAAATAGTATTCAACCATTGCCTGGTTCCAGAATCTCATCCCACATCTTGGGACCCTTCAGGAATGCTTCCCTAATCTTACATTCCTCCACTCCAATACCAGGACTTAAACATTTTTCTTAACTTAACCTCTTCTTCTATGCTCCCGACATTTTGCCAGTTCTAATAGGTGCCAGCGAGTTTAACAGACTGGACTGTCATGGATCGATCTACCAGCTACTTCAGGACATTGCAGTACCCCTTTTTTCACAGGTCCCCCTAAAGTGGCCAGTGTCCCCAGGTCAAGTATTCTTGATACCTTGATGTCCTTATTCCCCAACATGTCAAGTCTAACACCCCACCATTTAAATAAAATGTAAATGTGGGAATGAAAGTTTGAGGCATAATACTAGCCTGCCAGGTTCACCTGGTAGAATTCATTCAGGCAGAACTATGGTCTGCCCAGGCTCCCATGTGTCTGCAGGCAGTTTTAAAGCACCCCTGTAAAAGGCAGAAACCCCCACTTTTGTTCTCTGTCTCTCACTCTTAACTCTCTTGGTTTCTTATTTTCCTCTGCCTCTCTGCTCTCTGCTTTTCCTTTTACCTTCCTTCTTCTTCTTATCTCTCCCCCACTCTCCCTCTCCCTCTGCCCCCCCGCCTTTAATAAAATCTACTGTTAATGTATCTCTCATGTTTGTGGCCCATCTAAAATGTTTTTCCTTTAAAATGGAATGAAAGTACTACACTATTCCCTGGTTTTGAAGGATTAGTTTAGGGGTGGCATGGTGGAGGGGGACGAAGTTAGATGTGTAGCCAACTCATGGTTGTCTTTCTGGCCAGCATGAGTCCACTCTAATTGAGGTTGTAGGCAAAGGAAGATCCAAGTGGTGGGTGCTAGTGGGAGTTGAGGCCCAAGCAGAACCCACACTCAATTCCAGCACATGTTGCAGGGCAGAGGGGGAACCAACAGTGCAGTGGTGCAAGACTCAGAGAGGTCCTTCCAGCTGGTGTAGGTCTGCTCTGGCATTCTCTGCCTTGTCTTGTCACAATGACTTGCTGCTGTGTGGAGCTCTTCACAGAGGACTTGGGGTTATGGGTCAGGAAATGGTGACCTTGGCATCACGATCTGGACAGCATTTCAAGATCCTCTTTTATTTTCCTAATGAGTATAATTCCTTTTCAATTGAGAAAAAACCTAATGAAATATTTTTATTTCCATTCAGTTCAGAAAAATTGAAATGGAAAATATCATTTTCATAAATTAGTATTTCATTTGTTTAACCAAAACATAAGAGACAGTGGGTCTTAATGGATATTACTTGATCATAATGTTTATAAAATACTTAGGCAATTGAAGCTCAAGATCATATTTTATATGATCAAACTATTAATCAAATGTATTTAATTCTGATAAATATGAACAGAATACATTTTATAAAATGCCATGTTAAAATACCAATAATTAAAAAATTTCCAACATTAAAATAAACACTTTTAGCCATTACTTTAAAAATATTTGTATTTTAAGAGTTTAAAGTCTTTAAAAAATTTATGCATGGGAGAGCATGGAGATTTTATTTAAAAATCATTAGTATAAATATATACATATGCATATATATATATATATATATATATATATATATATGATAAATGGGCTGAGAAAAAAATAGAGAAAAATATCCCTTTCCAATAACCACAAACAAAAGAAAGTGTCTTGTGCTACCACTAGCTGAACAAGTTAAAGTCCTGTACTACAAGAAATACAATCTTTAAAGAAGAAAATTAAAGAAGATGTCATAAATTTGAACAATGTCCCATGCTATATCATAGATCGGATCAAAACAGTAAAAGTGGAAATATTTTCAAATGCAATCTGTGGATTCAATGCAATCTGCACAAAAGCTTCAGCACTATTATTACAGACCTTGGAAGAATAATCAATAATTTGTGGAAAAACATAAAACACAGGATATGAAATGAAATCATGTACAATAAAGGAACTAACATAAGTGATCGATCCTTAGCTTCATGGTCCACTATAGAACTACAGTAATGACAGCAGCTTTGTATTGTTACAAAAACTTACAGGGAGACCAAGTTTTTTAATCAATGTCCCTGATATTAATTCACACACCTACAAAAACCTGATTTTTGACAAAGAAGAAAAATCATACAATGGATAAACAAAAGTATCTTTAAAAATGGAGCTGGCCCCACTGGATCCTGACATGTAGATTTGCACCTAGATCTCTATCCTTTTCCATACACAAAACATGAGTCCAAATGGATCAAGAACTCAAAGTAAAACCAGTGACATTGAACGACTTAGAAGAGAAAATTGAAAGTATAATTGAATACATTGGCACAAAAGACTACTTATTTAACATAACACCATGAGCACAGACATTGAGATTGGGAATTAATAAATGGGAACTCTTGAAACTGAGAAGCTTCTATAAGGCAATGGATATAGGAAAATAGACAAAAGGGCAGCCTATAGAATCTGAAAAGATCTTCAATTACCCCAACACTGACAGAGGCCTTTTATTGATAATATAAAAAAAAAAAACCTCAAGATGATAGTAACCAAAATAACAAATTATCCAATTAAAATGGGGGACCAAACTAAATAGAGAATTCTCAACAGAGAAATGGCAAATGGTCAAAAGGAACTTAAGGTATAGCTCAACATCCTTAGGCATCAGGGCAATGAAGATGAAGACAACTGTGAGATACCATTGTACCTGTTGAAATGGCTAAAATAAAAACACCAATGACTTCTTACACAGGAGTTGCATTGGATAATGAGGAACACTCCATCATTGCTGGTAATAATGAAAACTTATACAGTCACTTTGAAATTAATGAGGTAGTTTCTCACATAATGGGAATGAATCCACCTCAAGATCCAGCAATTCCAGTCCTAGGCATATAAGCAAATGATGCATATTGATACCACAAGGGTGTCTTTTCAACGATGTTCATAGCAGCACTATCTGTAAAAGCCAGAGTCTGCAATGCAAGCAAACTTGATGTCCTTCAGTCAAAGAATGGATAAAGAAAATGTTGAAAATATAAGCAATATAATATTTCTCTGCAGTAAAAAATAACACCTTGAAATTTGCAGGCAAATTGGTGAAAATAGAAGAAAGCATGCTGAGTGAGGTATCCCAGGCACATGAAGAGGAATATGGTATGTAGTCACTCGTAAGTTCATATTAGATATAGAGCAAAGGATAACCGGCCTACAATCTATGACCCCAGTGAAGCTAGGGATCAAATAGGACTCTCAGAGAGACATATATTGATCCCCTGAGAAGGGGAAATTGAGAAGGTCTCCTGAGTATATTGGGATCATGAAAGGAAGGAGGAGGGACATAGGAGAAAGGGAAGGGGAGAAGAGGAAGGTGGGAATGTAAGTGATCACTAAGATCAAGTCGGAGCAAGGGCAGAAAAGAACAAGGAAGTTATATCATGATAGAAGAAGCCATTATGGGATTAAAAAGAATATATGCAACAAAAAGATTCTGAGGAATCTACAAGGATGATTTCAACTAAGAATCTAAGAGATAGTTTAGAGGCTTATCTTAAATTCCATTTCCCTGTAATAAGATTGATGACTACCTTAAATGTCAGCTTAGCCCCTTCATCCAGTACTTGATGGAAGCAGAAGCAGAGAGTCACAGGTAAGCACTGAGACAAAGTCATTAATTCCATTTGTGCAGAGAGAGAAGCGATAATCAAACAGGTCAAGACAATGTTGGAGAAACACATAGAAACAGCTGTCCTGAACCAAGGAGTGCTCACAGACTCACAGAGTGACATCTGGGTAACCTGCATAACCTGAAGCAGACCCTCAAAGATGGAAGTTACTTTGGAGAATTTTGCATCTTTTGGGGCCACTGGAAGTGGAAACAGTATTTACCTTTATTGCCTGAAATGGCTTTTTGGAGCCCTTTGAATATGCAGGGGTACTTTTTCAACCTAGATACAGGAGGGAGGGCCTTGGGATTGCCCAAAATAATGTGAAAGAGTTTGACGTTTTAAAAATTTTATAGATAGCTACATGGCTGCTGATATTTAACGGCAGGGATTTTACAACATAAAAGTGTTTAATTTACTGTTTTCTAAACTTAAAATAAATACAGACACAAGAAGAATATAACATTAGAAACAACATCAAGATCATGTCCAAATTCCATGTCATCTTGGAGAGGTTAGGAAGCAATGTTAATGCCATGATGTAGCTGTCACTTCAATATTCTTTGTGGATACTCCCTCTGAATGCAAAATGATGGGCTTGCTACATAATTAAAGCTTGATTGGAAGCTTTAATTTTGGTATAAAGATACTAGGTGAAATTATAAGGTTCTGCTGCCAAAAATATAGCAGAACAATGTTATCTTGATGAGAAGCAGAATGTCTCAATTTCCTTTGGTCACACCAGGCTGAGAATAAGATCTGAGAACTCATTGATGAGAAGAAAATAGAGGTCAACTTGGATAGAGATTGGGGGTAGAGACCATTCTATGAGAAAGTTCTAGAGTCTCAAGGGAAAAGCATGTGATTTGGGGGCCCAATAAACTGATGTATAATTGAGACACAATAAATTGAGGAGGCAGATTGGAATCCCCATATGTAATGGTTCAATATTCCCAGTCTCAGAGAGGTAGTTCTTGGGATCATGAAGTCAGAGGAGATATATCATCAGAACTACTAGAAAATTGAGATATTGTTCACACCTTCATAGAATATAGGAAATGCACACAAACTCCATTGTCAATTAGATCTCTTCCTTAAGTTTATTCAGCTGCTCAGACATATGTATGAATGTTGTGACCCACACCAATTTTTCCAATATAAGGTAATAAAATTCAGGACTGGGATCTACTTGAAAATTTGTGGCCTTGGTACATTAAGATACAGTGTTCTGGGTTTCAATTGTGGTAAATGGAATGACTGGTACCTCCTTTTAGTTGGGAACAAGATGATGACCATGAATCAGATGACAAGTAAATGCCTTTTGTGAAAGAAGCTCATCTGATGAACATTCAGCATTAAAATGCAGCAGCATGGTGGCCCTTGAGTTAAAATGACACCCTATTAGATAATATTGATAATCTATATTCCAAATAATACATAGAATTTGATTGAATGCTTTTTGAATTAAGGACTGTTAACTTTTTATGAAAGCAAGCATATATGCTGTCATTTTTAATAGGGAAATGCATTCTTAAATTAAATTTTGGGGAAGATAGTTGAAAGAACAAAGGTAAATGAACATATTCTTGGAAAATTTTTGTGTATCATATTTCGATTTATTTTGCAGCATCTAAGGAGATTTGTAATGCCTTAAGAGAAGTGTGTATATCCAATGTTCCCATATTTACAAGAAGATTATGGGACATCTCCGTGGTATGATTTATAAATACTTCAGCCTCGTTGCTGCGATACAAAAAGGACTATTGTGAGGAAGGAGAATGTCTTAGCCTATAATTGGTAGTTACCCAATTACATAATACTGATAAGTCTATTTCCCAAAGAAGACATAGAATTTATGAGACTCCTTTTTGCATTGAGGACTTTTAACTTTTTATGAAATCAAGGATACATGCAATCATTTTTAGTAGGAAAATGCTTTCGTAAATTAAGGTTGGGGGAAGATAGAAGTAAAAAGGGTAAAAGAGAATATATTTTGACCGTTTTGGTGAAACCCTACTTCCAATCATTTCAGAGCAGCTAAGGAGATTTTTAATGCCTTCAGAATAGTGTATATAACCAATGTTCCAAAATTTAAGATAAGTGGATTTGAAATCTCCCACATCCTGGTTTGTAAATACTTCAGCATCATTGGTAAGACATGTATAGGCCTATTGTGCAGGAGGAGAATTTCTTATCCTTTAATGGGCAGTTATACATCAGAGACCTGGCTGGTTACAAGAAATCATAATACTTTTGGACTTAAGTTGAACTTTTAAGTCCATATTGTATAGAGAGGAAAAACTGAATGAAAACTATGCAATGTAAGTTGATGTTCTTGATACCTTTGACAGAAATTTGTCAGGGTACTTTATTAAGTAGAGGAAGACCAATGTACTGCAACATATTCCAAGAGAACGTTAAGGTTATAATAGACACATCTTCAAAATGTTCAATACTTGTAGGACACCAGTCTCAGAATTTCTTCTATGACGACATTCACATTGGAAGTGTTGTTGAAGATCCTGTGTATTAGAAGGGTTGTTGAATAGCAACTTTGTTAATGGGAGTAAATCTGAAGTATCCACATGAAGAGCATGAATTTATGGACCTACCTTGCTGTGCAAGCTAATCAAAGGAATATGTGTTACATCACTTTAAAGAACAGGAAATTTGAGAGCAAATTTTAGAAGGTGCAATACTTTAAACCCTAGGATTTGAGGACCATGATTTTCTGTGATACTCTTGGTAGAGCAAGTGTTTTAAGGCTCAAATTGTGCTTATAGATAAGCAATTGGTTCCTTAAAGTAAGAAGACAAAATTGGCATGATCATTTCATAAAAAGAGCAAGTCATGAGGTCCACAATATTCAAAGTAATAATGTGCCATCCGGCTGGTCAAATGGACAAGAACTGAATGGGTTCTTTCACTAAGGGACAATTTTCACCATTATTAATGGGGCAGATAGTGAGACCATTTTTAATGGAGGAAATCTAGTGCCAAGTATATGTCAAAATTGGTTATCATAATTGTCATTGATGAAGGACATACATTTCGGGTAGGGAGGAAAACTGCTATCAATTTAGGCAAAGGTTTAATTTATTCCTGTGAAGTCTATGGTAGAGAAGGGTCCCAACTCTGCTTCCTCATCTAGCATTTCTTCACACATTAGGATATTCATGACTTTTGGGAAATTTGGAAGACAACAAGTATTAACTTTAGTATTTTAGAAGAGCTGGTGCTACTGTGTCAAACATACTGCCTCCTTAGTTTTGTGGTCAACTACCCAGTTCGGAGTATAAATGGAAACTGGAATATTTCCTGTGACTGGATTGCTAGCAGTGGCCTCCAACCCTCGATATGCTCACTATGATTGGTGTCTGTGAACTCTAACTAGAGTCGATTCCAGTGGTGAGCACTTACAACTAGAATGTGCATTTACCATGCAAAGAATGGTCTTGTATGTACCATACAACCTCATGAGTCTGTAAATATTGGAGAAAACTACATTATAGCATATGTATAATATTCTTGAAAAATTCTCATAAGGGTGTTGTGTAAGGCATAGTAGAAGAAAGCAAAGTACTAAGCCAACTTGTAGAGTTACAAATTGTTGTAAGCCAAATTTTAATGTGAGAAGGAAAAGGGAGTCATTTGCGTCAACATATTGCATAGCCAAATACATTTCCTCTCCTTCTGTATGTCCAAATCTTTCCAATTTATAAGATTTTATCCTTTCAGATTCCATAATAGCCTTGACATGCTCTTATCATTTATCAAAGAGGAAGTCCAAATATTGTTTTCTTTGTAGAATTTACAAGTTTAATGTAAACTACATGGTATTGAACAAAGTGTGGATTCTCACTATTTAGATTATTTACTACTGGATCTATTATGAGTACCAGGGACTTTCAATGTCACATCAGTATAATCAAGTGTTCCAGTAATTAATAACTGTGTCTTCAAACACACATTATTAGTGAGAGTGGGGATTTCAGGATATGTAGGTAGATGTTATGCATGGAGATTCACCCTGTATATGTAATACTAAATGGGAAGGTTATAGTGGGAAATTACCAATACGGAGTCAGGTAGAAATATAAGGGTATTTAATAGGGAAAAGTCTTACTTACAGAGCGACCTAGCCAGCCAGTGTGGTAGCAGTCTGTACTGCAAGAAGCAAAGTGAAACCGAAAGCGCAAAGGCAGTCACACTACATCACTATGACCACTCCCTCACAAGCTTGGTCAGGCACACCTGTAGCTAGCCCCTAAGTAGGCATGGCTACAGCTTCCCCTAGAGAAGGTAAAGCAAAGTCATATTAGGCAGAGAAGATTGTTTAATATAATCTTTTGGCATTAAGAAATTTTCTGAAGTGCAGATGGGCAAATATACTTATTTGATTTTACCTTGTATGAATATATAATTTCTAATGCAAGATGGTAATGCAAGAAAAGGACAGCAATTCTCACATATACACAAAAAATTGCTTATTTCAAAGAAGAATATATGTGACATTTCGTTGAGTGTGTTCCATATCTCCTTTGGCAGAATTGAAACTTCTGAAACTAGCCTGGGTAAGGTAATATTTCTGAATCTCCTTATTAGGTGGAGGAAACACCTTATATATATTATTTCAGTATGTAAAAATCCAATTCACACTTGACAGTGTTGAAAATCCTAGGTTACCTTGGTTACTGGGAGAATATGTAGGCTCTGCCTTATTAGCTACTCATTATGCCCCCCACCTTCATATATGCATACGATTAATCAAAAGTTTGTGAGTGCAGAAAGAATTCAGAATATTATCCTGAAGTAAAGTTGGTCTTCTGAGTAGTGATGCTTCCACAAGGAATTCATTTACTCTACAATTGATACCCAAATTTCAAGTACATTTACTCAGTTCTGGGCAGATGAATCCAGTCTATATTTTATTCCTTGCTATATGTTCATGCATGTGTTGCATGTGTTGAAGTTTCTGATTTTCTCAGATGGGGAGGCTCTTGTGTGCAATGATAAGTGACAATATTCAGAAATGTCAACTAGAGATCAGAGGGGAAACTCTGAAGTGTCTTTGAAAACATGATTGCTTGAGATACTCACTTGCAAATAGAAAACATTTGAGTTTTGAATTAACAGATAATTTTGCCCAAAACCACCTTAGACAATATAGAATATCTGGGGCACACTGATTTTCAAGAGATGCATTATAAGCATTCTAATCTATCCTGTTGTCTCCAAGTACTCAGTATGACCCACATGTAACTAGAGTAAATGTTAACCCCTTTCAATTAGTATGTTGGTTTTGATGAATTCATCAGGTTTAGGACTGAGCTCGGAATTTGAGGGCCGTAGTCTTTCTAGCCTACACCATTTTAATCAGTATGTGATCTACTACATCTTCCTTTTGCTGTGGTTTTCTGTTTCCATCTGCTAAGACAGGAAAAACATGTGGTAACCATTGTAATAAGGAGAATGGGTCAGATATTCTCCCTGAGATAACACTTGTGTGTAATTCTTTTCTGCAGTTATGGAAAACAACACAGAACTTTGAGAGAACTACAAATGCCCCTCAGAAAAGGAAGACCCACAAGAAATGACAAAGGCCCATCCATCACATGTGTTAAATGTTATTGTTTCCACATCATTTAAGGATGGGGAAGAAGTTTCTGTGTCAATGATTTTCTGGTATATGCCATGGTAAACTGGTGATGATCCATTGAGTCTTACTTAATCTGTAGTTCCTAATATGTCTGCTTCTCAGAGAGGATGACAACATTGGGCCACGTTTCTAACAGGGCAAATGTGTTAGCTATTCTATGTGTGAGGGCACATGTACGAGCATACACTCTACAGAAATGGACAGTGTTATAGTCCCTTGAATGAAGTGCAAAGTCTGAGAAGAATCAGGGACAGAGCAAAATTGGTTCACTGAGTCCTCTGTAGGGGAGCCATAAGCACGTCACTCTAGGATGATGTTATAGCCTGTCAGGTAGATTAAGACCTAATGTGGGCCTCTTCTGAGGGTGTAAGAATGTCAGTCCCCATGGTAATACCAAAGTACCATTCAGGCTTTATGCTAGATTTTAGGCCTCAGTCAAGCTTAAGGTATTGCAATGATTTTGTGGTTCATAGGATTGCTCTGCAATGCCATTTTGAACTTGATGTGATCTACTGAGTCTTCCTTCTATAATGGATTCTGGTTTCTATCTGCTTCTCCTAGAGGAGGAATGCCTGGATCCCATATGGTAATAGGGAAAATCAGTCATCTTTTCTTGTGCAGAGGGCATATATGTCTATGTCCAGTATGCAGGAATAGATAGTGTTATAGGCCCTTGATTGAACTGAAGGGGCAGAAAAGATCCATAGTCAGAGCAAGATGGTTCCACAAAACCCTCTGGATATGAGGGATCATTCAGAATTCCCTCAATTATGGACCCTGTTTGGGCCCCACCAGTAGAGGGGGAAGTATCCTGTGGCTGTTTTAAGAACATGGGAAACTCTAGAGACACAGATATTGCATAAATAAGGTCAATGTTCCATTTATTGTTTGCATTGGATGTTAGGCCTCTCACAGCTATTAATACATTCAAGGGTGGTTCTTGGTCATCAGATTTCTGGCATGAGTAATTCTCATCAGAATGTGATCTACTGAGGCTTCCTTGTACAGGGGTTGCCTGTTGAATTCTGGCTTTCACACAAGGCCATGTTCTGGGGTCATTTTTATAGAGGGAGAGGTTATTAGCTCTTCCACCTGAGAGTGTGTATGTGTGAAAGTCCAGTCTACAGTTATTGACTGTGTTGTTGGTCTTTGGTTGAACCGCACAGGCTGTACTGATCAGGGACAGAGCAAAATTGGTCCAGAGCACCCATTGAAGGAGAGGCATCATGCAGAACATCTCCCACAATTGCGGATGATGTTAAGGCCCCTCTAGTATATCTTGAAGCAACCATTCCCTCTTCTGGGGATTCAGGAATATCTGGAGAATCAGATATATCATTATAATATCAGTATCCAATTTATAAGAAGTGATTGGTGTTAGGACTCCCTCAGTTTTTAAGACAGTGCAAGGAGTCTGCTGGTTGTATTTTTGCAACTCTAGGCTATTTGACCTGTTTTTTTTTCTACTGAGACTTTCTCTTGCTGTAGTTTCATGATTCACCCTCCTTGTCCTAAATCAGGAACCCTTGACACCAGTTTTTAAAGAGGGAGAGTGAGTGATATCTTTATCCAGATAGTGCATATGTGTGTATGTACAATCTGGTGGAATTGATAGTGATACAGGACCTTGAGTGAACTGCCTTCTATTGAGTCTTCCTTCTGCTGTGTCTGCCTATTGAATACTGCTTTTCATAGAATAGGATGACATGAGGATCTTTTTGAAAGAGGAAGATGTTGTCACCTCTTACACCTGAGAGGAACTATGTGTGAACTTCCAATCTACAGGTATGGACAGATTTGTAGGCCCTTGAGTGAAAAGCAAAGGCTGAGAAGAATCAGGTACAGAACAAATTTGGTTCAACAAAACCTCTACTGGTCAGTCTTCAACAAGAAATCCTCCCTCACTTGTACATGATGTTAAGGCCCCTCAAGGATAGCTGGAAGTTACTTGGGTGTCTTCTGAGGATAAAGGATAGTCTGGACACTCTGATGTCCTCATGGTGAAACCAATGATCCATTCATCATATATGCAAGTTTTAGGTCTGCCTCTGTTCTATAGGCTGTACAAGAATTTCATGGTCTTAAGATTGCTGTGCAATGCCATTGTGATCTGGATGTGATCTACTGACTTTTCCTTCTACTGTGGTTTCCTCTTTCAATCTGCTTCTCTGAGAGGAGAAACAATTGGAATCCAGTTTGTGAGACAAGGATGTATGATCTCTTCCTCTGGAAAGGGCATGTATGTGTATGTACAGTCTACAGGATTGGATAGTGTTGTAAGCTGTTGAGAGAACTGAAAGGGCAGAAGAGATCCATGGGTAGAGCAAAATGGTTCCTGACAACCCTCTGTAGGCGAGAGATATCCACAGCACCACCCTCACATGTGGAATGTTTTTGGGCTTCCCCAGTGGGGATGCAAGTAACCTGTGCCTCTTTTGAGAATGAAGGAAGCTTTAGAAACCCAGATGTACAAAGAACAATGTCAAAGTCTAATTCATGTGTTTTGTTGGATTTTAAGCCTCTCACAGGTATTAAAGCAGAGGTGGGAGGTTCTGGGTCAGCGGATTCCTGGCCTGAGGAAATGTCACAAGGAAGTGAACAATTGAGTCTTCCTTGTGTGGTGGCTGTCTGTTGATTATTGATTTTCATAGAGGAGGATGGCATGGGGTCCTCTTTGAAAAAGGAAGAAGCTGTCAACTCTTCCGCCTGAGAGGATTTATGTGTTAACTTTTAGTCTACAGGAATGGGAAGTATTATAGGACATTGAGTGAAATGCAGAGTCCAAGGAGATTCAGGGAAAGTACAAGATTGGTCCAGAATCCCCTTTTCAGGGGAGTCTTTAGGCAGAACTCTTCCCTTACTTGTGCATGATGGTAACATCTCTCGAGGACAATTAGAAAAACCTGGGCCTCTACTGAGGAAGAAGGAATGTCTGTCCCCATGGGAAAATCAATGTCCTATTCAGCATATGTGATAGGTTTTAGACATCCTTCAACTCTTAAGTTAGTGCAGGTAGTTTGTGGGACATAGGATTGATTTGCAATGACATTTTGGTTTGGTTTTGATGTACTGAGGCTTCCTTCTACTGTGGTTTCCTATTTTAATCTGCTTCTCCTTGAGGAGGAGTATCTTGAACCCAATTTGAATGATGGAAATTATTTGATCTCTTCATCTGGGAAGGGCATATATATGTATATATATATATATATATATATATATATATATATATATGCCCAGTCTGCAGGAATAGATAGTTTTATAGGTATTTGAGTTATATGAAGGGCATAAAAGATCAGACAGAGAAAAATGGTATGGACTGTGTTGTTGGTACTTGATTGATCTGCAAAGTTTGAAAAGAGTCAGGGACCAAGTAATAACAGTCCACAGCAACATCTGTAGGGGGGGGGGGATCCAGAACTCCTCCTTCAAATATGTATGATGCTAAGGCCTCTCCAATAGATCTGGAAGCTACTTGGACGTCTTCAGAGGATGCAGTAGTGTCTGGAGATTCATATGTCCCCACTAAAATATCAGTGTCCCATTCATCGTGTTATGATGGTGATAAGACTCCCTCATCCCTTAAGGGAGTTCATGGAGTTTGTGGGTCTTATTTTTGCAAATCTAGGCCATTTTGTCCTGGATTTTATCTCCTGATGCTTCCTTTTGCAGGGGTTTCCTGTTTTAATATGATTCTCCTAGGCCAGAAACCCCTGGGCCCCACTTTGTAAGAGGGAGTGTGAGTGATATTTTCATCAGGGGAAGGCATTTATGTGTATATCCAGTCTGCTAGAATGGATAGCATTACAGGCCTGTAAGTGAACTGCAATGGCCCAAAAGAACCAGCACCAGAGAAAATGGTTACTGAGACCCCTCTGAATGTGAGGGATTGTCCAGAGTACCTCCCTAACATGTGGAATGTGCTTGGAATTCACCCGTAGAGATGGAATTACCTGTGCATGCTCTGAAAATAACGCAAGATTTACAGACCCAGATGTTCTAAGAACAATGTCAAACTCCCATTCAACTTTTGTATTTGGTGTTAGTGCTTTCTTAGCCCACATTATCTTCCAACAGGAGAGACATACTATAGTGTCTTTCAGACTTCTCTGGTCTGGGGAGAAAAGATAACCTAGGTGTTTTTCTGATGACTGGATGGAAAGCAGATAGACAGCGATTAATGAACACGTTGTTTCTCAAGGTATCAAGGTCCTGCAAAAGGAGTGGTCCCTTTCCTTACTTGTCCTGTCTATGCTCTTTTGTGGAGATTGAAGTGTCCATAATGTCTGTAGATACTTCAGGGCCTGCATTTTAGTACTGTATGTCTGCAGGTCCAGAGTGAGAGTATGTTATCCCCTGGAATTCCTGCTGGTCCAAATGTGAGTCTTTGCACAGCAAAATGGGGAGAGATCGTGGCAGTGTTGTTGAGGTGGCAAATCCTTCTGGGCTTTGTTGTGTGTCAAATACTCCAGGCTTTTGGAGGGGGCGTACTCATCCTCCTGTGCATCGTGGTTGTTGTTAGTAGTCCATGGGCTGAGAACCCACGATGTGTGGTCAAAATGCCACAGCCTAGTTGAGGTCCATAGGTCTCACTCAACTGGTCTGGGCAGGTACTTTCTAAGGCAGTTGAGCAGAGAAACCTGTCTTAAGTTGTTTACCTCAGGCAAACTGTTGAAGTATTGGCAGTTGTGTTCAGGAAGTGATTAAAGTTCCAGAGTTATGCTCGCGATCAGTGTTCTCTGCTGACATTCTGGAGGTGTTCTTGTGATCGGTGTTCTCTGCTGGTGAGGGGATTTAGCCAATTTTGCATGACATGGCTGTTTAATGAAAGATGCTTCACAGTCAACCAAGTTCTGGGAATGAAAACAAATAGTTTGGACTCTCTGCATGAGTTATGCACAGTAGCCATTCTGGTGCCCGTTGATATTGGCCATGACAGGTTGCTTAGGTAAAGAATGAAAAGTGAGCTGGCAAAGTGGCTCCATGACATTTATCCCAACAGTTACGGGGAAGAAGAAGGTGAATCTCTGAGTGTGAGGCCAGACCTATCTGGAAATAGAGTTCTAGTTAAGTCACAGGACTGGGAAGACAATCTCTGCTGCAAAGCTAAATTAATGATGATGATGATGATTGATGATGATGATGATGATGAAGAAGAAGATGATGATAATGGAATGGATCCCTGGATACTGCACTTTCCCAAGCCTCACTTATTAAGCTGGCACCTGAGGCAGAGAGGCCATCTGTGTGCGCAGTGACTCTTATCCAGGTAAAGTAAGTGGTGTTATAGAAAGAACCCTTTCTATGTCTATCCAACTATGACATTAATTAAAATCACAATATTTTTATTAAAATACAGCAAGGTATGATACTCCAGGTCAGATATTGGCTTTTCTGGGCAAAATAGGATCTTACCATCTGATCAAATTTTGATGTTCACCTCAGAGTTTTTTCTGCTGGCCAGTGTGTAGCTATGTGTACTACTGAAAGCAGTTTTGGAAAGCAAGCCCATGCAGCAGGACAAATTCTTCACTTTTGTGACAGTGCAATTGCAGTCATTCTAGAGAATACTAAGAAGAGTATTCACAGAAAAACATGTTTCTTTGTAAACACCACCTTAAACCATTTGAAAAAAAGTGTACCAAAGCTGAAATTCAGTGTTACAAAGTAACTTTCAAGAATATAAATTGACTGAAAAAGACACCATGTTTTTCCAAAAACGAAAGCAATTTCCAAGAAAAATTATGCAATGCTCAATATGGTATCTGTTTGGATTACCTTTAAATGTGTGTTTCTTTAAATTCACACTTGTGTCACCTAATGTTTCATTGAGGATAAGTGAACCTAATTGATGTTGTAGTCTGGCTGGAAAGATGACTCAATGGTTTGAAGATTGGGAGCTCTTTCTTGGGACTTGGGATGAATTTCCTATACCTATATTGTACCGCAAGTTGCAGACAATCCTATGTCTGCCTCTGGCAAACACTAGAACCAGGAAATCGTGGCTACACAGACATGCATTTAGTTAAACACCTAAAAACTAAAAGTATAAAACATGTTAATATATGTTTCTCACTAATTTCAAAATTACACAAATATATTTTTTGGTATTTCTAATAGTATCCCAATCTGTTTATCACAGGGTTTCCATTAAAAAATCTTGGCATTCTCTGTTCAGTTTCTATTACATATAAGTTAAATAAACCCTGTAGAATGGACAAAGAAAAATGACATGGTAATGGTATTGGCTTGTCATGAGGGATGATACGGTTTTCTGAAGATATGAGGGAGAAATACCCAGAGGCATCTGGAAAGGTCCAGAGTGAAGCAATCTATGACAAGTTGAGGGAGTTGAGAGAGGAAAAGGCAGACATTAGAAACCTTAATGGCAGGAGCAAGCCAGGAAACAAAGAGACCCCAATATCCAAAGTGAGTGAGTCTGTGTAAGAATCCCAGGACGAGGGAAGTTAATTCGACTTCAGCTGTCCTAGTGGTGAAGAGTAGCATTACAGCCCTGATGTGGAGGCACAAGAATTTAATCCCAGCACTTGGGAGGCAGAGGCAGGCTGATCTCTGTGAGTTCGAGGCCATCCTGGTCTCCAAAGTGTGTGCCAGAATATGCTCCAATGCTACACAGAGAAACCCAGTCTTGAAAAACCAAAAGAAAAAAGA
Source organism: Cricetulus griseus (assembly GCF_003668045.3). Taxonomy (NCBI): domain Eukaryota; kingdom Metazoa; phylum Chordata; class Mammalia; order Rodentia; family Cricetidae; genus Cricetulus; species Cricetulus griseus. The sequence continues at coordinate 760,847 of NW_023277030.1, forward strand.
GTAGCGGGTAAAGGGTTGGAAGATGTGAGGATCCAGGACTCTGTTACAATTTAACAGGTATTAGAAATGCTGAGAAAACAGTGGCCACCATCCCTTTTGTTGAGTTGTATAGACACCTCAACCATTTATCCTTAAATTGTGTCTTCCCACATTTAAATTATGAATTTATCTGGTGGTTTCTTGTGGCAATGCTCACACACAAATGAGGTGACATGTGCTATCTTGTTACAACCAGGAAATTTGATTGGTTAGTAGAAGACTGCTAAAGGCATTTCTAAGTAATTCAGCTTCATTCTGTCACTGTCCCTACAAGTTGAGGCCTGTTTATTTGACTACACCCCTTTAGGCCATGAAGCAGTCACATTTGTAAAGGGACAAATTCTCAGTGAGGGTATAATGCCAGAAAAAATGCATTGGCAGCTGGTTCTTAGCACATACATGAATATGCTTATTTTAACCAGGATTTTAATATTAGAAAGAACTGCATTAATTACTACCAACTTAGTAATTATTTCATATCAAACGATGAGCAAAATATTCTTTGGAAAAAACCTCTTTGAAAGAAACAGAAAAATTTCTGCAAAGTGCCAGTAGTTACAATGAATTAGTTTGTACAAGTCTTGATGATTTGATCAAGGACAATAAAAGTACCATCAACAATTCATATATTGAACAAATTAATCCACTTTCACGATAAGATGGAATATTCTTAATATTTTCTTTAGTTCCATTTTTATATTAGTAAAGTTTGATAGAGTTACATATTATTGAAACAAGAGCAAAAAAACATGAGAAATGCGATTATTGGTTTTGTGGAATTTTGAGTATATACTTAGGGATAGAAAGATCAAGTTTTACTTTGTGAAACGTGTCAATAGTCCATAAAGGAAGTGATGTATAGATATTACTTAAGAGATGCACCACATTCTCGGCTTGAATATTTTATTGCAGTTTACAACATGGCGAATGTATTTAGGTGATTATATCGGGGCCTACATATCCTACTTCTGTTTTTTTTCTTTTGAGTGCTATCTTGTTATTGATTAAGCATGAAAGCAAGGTATATTAAGTAAAAAAAAGAGAATTATTAAGTATGGCTGTCAAAAAAAAACTAAATATTTTGGGTGCATCCATTTCAAAATTTACTCTATGATTTTATCAAGCAAAGTGAGATAGAACTGTGAAGCTAGCAATGAATTATGATCAAGATTCAAAGGCCATCCTGAATCACATGAAAACATCTCTCAATAAAATCCAACAATATTTAATCAAATAAATAAGTATGCTATGATTACTTTATTGACCTTTATGATATTATGGTTATATATTTTGAAGCAGGTTCTCAGATACTTTTGGCTGAGCTAAAGCTAAGTGGATACCAATGCAAGTCCTTCATATATTTCTGCCACCTTTTCTGACAGTTTGAATACAGGCCTCCCCTCCAAAGAAGAGCTAATGAACTACTGCTGATTGAACCCAGGACTTCTTGCATTCTAGTCAATTAGAAAATTAAATGAGCTTCATTATGTTAGTAACTTTGCTTTAGACCTGGTCCTACTTCACAAAGTTGTAAATCAACAATAACAATTTTCGAATACAGCCAGAAAAATCATAATTCAGATTGACCATTTATATTGTGGTATATGTCCTACATTTTCTTTTACCAAGACCAAAGATTGGATTCATTTGAAACTTCAAATACATACTACAAAACTTTTGGAAATTCTTTAAATGAATTGAAAGTCAAATTGAAAACTTGAAAAAAAATCCTTGCATACTTATATCACCATTTTTTAACTTGAAACATATCGTTTTGTGGTGTGTGTGTGTTTGTTTGTGTGTGTGTGTGTGTGTATAGGGGATGGTTACATAGGAGTTGCTTTTTTCACTTGTAAAATGCTTTTGGTAACTCAACTGCTGCCCCCTCCACAAACAATTCTTGAGACTTAGCCTACATGAACTATTTCATCTCTATTGCGATAATTATGGATGTAACAATTTGTTCTCTGTAACTTCAAGATATCCTCTTCTCCATTTCTATGAAAAAAATCAACACTAACCTTCTCTTGCTGACAAATTAGTTCCCTACATATAAAGTCAGAAAGAATCTTAATATTATGTAATAATAAGTGACAATAGATGATAAGTTCATAGGTAGACAGAGAGGTGGGAAAAAAGAATCTTGAAGATTGAGGTGTGTTCCACCTGGTCCCAATACAGTTTTGCCCCAAACAAACTCTCAGATGATATATTATTTATTAAAATGTTGGGTGATGTTTAGAGCTTCCTATTGGCTTGCTCTGTTTTAATTATTAACACATTTCTATTAACAGATGCATTGCCATGAGGCTATAGCTTACACATTATCTGGAATATTACTCCTTCTGCAGAATGGCATCTCTTGCACCCTCTCGCTCTGTTCTTCTCTGCAGCCTTCTCCTGGTCTGGTAGCACTGCCTATATTCCTGCTTGGCTACTCAATCATCATTGTTTTGTTCATCAACCAATAATAGAGACATATTTAAAGAAGGACATATCCCAACATCTACACTTATGTCTCTAAAAAATATTTTTTCTTTTCTTTCTATTTTCAGTGAATATTTATTTGTGAGAAACAATCTTATTTTAGGTATCAATCACAGTCCTTGTCCCTTCCATATTCAAATGCCACACAACAACCCCCCATATAATATCCTATACTCTCTGCAGGGAGGGTGAAGCCTCCATGGGGGATAACCAAAGTGTGTCTCATCATGTGGGGCAAAGCCTAGGCACATATAGAAGTAGAGAGTAGCCCTCTCTAGGAAGGGGCTTCAAAAGTCCATTCCTGTGCTTGGACTACACACTAGTTCCACTGTCACAGGCTCACAAAGTGTCCACTTCACTCAACTGATAAGCACATTAAGAAGGGCTTATTTGGTACTATGATGGTTCCCCTGCTGTCAGAATGGAGTGGGTGAGCTACAACTTTTTCACGTCAGCTGATTCTGTGGGGTTTTCCAGCCTGGTATTGACACATTTGCTCATCGTTCTTCGCTTTTTGAAAATGGATTCTAGGGAATCAGGTCATTATTTAGCATTGCATATATTCTTCTGCTTCCATCAGCTACTCGCTGAATGCTATATGATGGCATAAAAAGTAGCCATCAATCATATTATAGGATAAGGGTATTTAAGTTAGCCTTCCACTATTTTTAGAGTGTTAGTTGGGATTAACCTTGTGGAATACTGGACTTTTGCAAGAGACATATTTCTCTTTAAACCTATAATTTATGCCTCTATTAAGGTATCTCTTTTATTGCCCTCAACTATTCTTCCCCCTCATTAATCTAACTGATCCCTCATATTCTTCTATACCCTCCTTTTCTTCCCTACTCTTTCTCCTACCCAGTTCCTCCTTCCCAATTCTTCGGGATATCTTGTGCCTTTCACCTGTTCTGAGAAAGCATGTATGTCTCTCTTGGGGTTCTACTAGAGCCTAGATTGTCTGGAGGTATGGATTTTAGGCTACTTATCACTTGCTCTATGTCTAATATCCACACATTAGTGAGTACATATTTTAGGTATCAATCACAGTCCTTGTCCCTTCCATATTCAAATGCCACACAACAACCCCCCATATAATATCCTATACTCTCTGCAGGGAGCGTGAGACACCACCCTCTCTAGTGGTATCTCTTATTTTGTTCTTTCTTTCTGTGTATGAGTTACCTCACTCAAGATGGTTTCTTCTATTTCCTTCCATTTGTATCATTGGTTGAGCAATATCTCAAGTCTCTTTTAGCCATTATAGATTCCTCTATTGACTAAATTAATGTCCCAATGAATCAAAGATTTCAATCTAAATGCAGCCACACTGAACCTCTTAGCAGAGATATTGGGAGGTGGAATTGAATGACTATGTGTAGCAGATGCTTCCTGAAGTTAACAACAGTAGCAAGACACTCAGATTGATAATCCAATAATGGGGCCTCCTGAAACTGAGGAAATTCTGTTAAGTCAAATACATAGTCAATAGGACAAGAGATCAGCCAAAAAATTGTAAATGATATTCACCAACCCCAGATGTAGCCAAGGGTTGATTTCTAATATATACAAAGAACTGAAGAAATTTGTCATCATAACACCAAATATTCCAATCAAAATTGGAGTAGACAACTAAATAGAGAATACACAATAGGGATTCACTTCTTATGGAAGAGAAAATCTACATGGAACAGGTCCTTCAAAGACTATTTAGAAAGATTAGGTAACCTCATGTCAATTAAAAGATCCAGGTGCTTGGAAATGCCCAAAACTTTTGTCATAGGCTCATTTGGAGATTGAACTCCATTGTATGTTGACATTAAAAATTGTACAATGCCACATACTATAGGATACTAAAATCTTCAAGCGCAAAACTGCATCTCAGTTGCTCCCTGTTTAATGGGCTCATGACATGCGCAGAGAGATTTCTGTCACATTTAGCTGGAAACACTCATGATCTCTTGATCACAATCTATTACATGTTCAAATTCTAAACCAAACACACCCACTCTTGACCTCACAATATATCCTACTGGACTTAGGCAGAAGGCAAAATTCTCTCTCTTGCTAAAATATTTTTACTTTAGCTGCCCCACAGTAACCTACTATGGTTTCTCTCCATTACACATTTAAGGAAACACTCCATTATTCAGTTCCAACTGATTGATGACCACTTACATATATCCCTAATGATGCAGTTACAAAAATGGAGTCAACCCACAGTTTCTTGTACTATTCTGTGAAGACTTAATGCTCCCTGGTGTTTCACTCATATATTTTGATACATTATTTGTTGTCCATTTTATATTATTGTACCATTTTTTGATTAAAAAGGAAACAAGACTGTTTTTCATGTCAATCCAAATTCTTTCCCCTCCCTGCATCCCCTGCCCCTGAATAATTCCCTAGATATCCCATAACTCTTCTGCTACCAAAGGAGAGTGAGGTCTTCCATGGTTAGGGAACTCCATGTGTGCCATATTCTCGGAATATGCCCTTGGCATATTCCGAACCCGTAGTCTAGGTTCAGGAAGTATCACCCTATGTGAAAAGGGGTACCAAATCCATTTGTAGGCTAGTGATAATTATTGAAATACTACAAGGTGGCACATAGATTTACAAGCCCTCCTCAATGGCATCCATATTCACAGTCCATGAAACATTTCCATGATGGATTCCCAGCAATCATTCGGGGTGTCCAGAGATCCTCCTCGTTCATGTCAGCTGTTTCTGTGAGTTTAACCAGCCTTGACTCATGCTATGTGACTGGAAACTTGATCACTGAAGTGGTGGTCTGCTTATACTTCTATTAGTTGCTGGATGAAGGCTCTTGGATGGCATATAAGTTTGTCATCAATCTGATTTATCAAGGGAGGGCATTTAAGGTAGCTTCTCCCCTGTTCCTTAGTAGGTTATTTGTATCATTCTTGTAGATCTGCAGAAATTTCTCTACTGCCATATTTAGCTTTAAACCTGTACTTGCACCCTCTCTGGTGGTATCTCTTATTTTGTTCTCCTCTAGTCTTCAACCTACACAACAAGAAGCTTCTGTAAGTCCAAGGACAAAGTCAGGAATACAAATGGCAGCCCACAGTGTGGGAAAAATATATTCACCAACCCCATATACTACAGAGGAATGATCTCCAAAATTTAAGAAGAATGATTGAAGCTAGATGCCAAAACACCAAATAATGCACTTAAAAAATAGGGTACAGAACTAAATAGAGAATTCTCAATAGAGGAATCTAAAATGAATGAGAGACACATAAAAATGTGTTCAACATCCTTAGAAATCAAGGAAATGCAAATCAAAACACTTTTTTCCTTTTAATAAGGATTTCATATTTTTAAAGTTTTATAAGAATGGAAAGAACATTCAGGGCAAAATCGGAGGATTTGTTGTCCACCAAAACAGATGGAGGAATATTATAATTACATAAAAAACTAAAAGCTATACAAAAAGTCACTATTCACAATAGTATTGTGTGGCCTCAACTTTAAGAGTAGAGGCCATAATAATCCAGATAATTTGGGATCCTAGGAAAGAATGTTATAGGGAGACCATAAATATCACGGAACACTTGATGTGACTGCGTATCTTGGATATCAGTTCTTTACTGAGAATGTATGAAGGGGACACAGATAATTTCCTCCCTTATATGTTTACTCATATAGTATAGTATACTTGTTATACTTTGCTTTCCTGGTATATCTGCCCACCAAATGACCTGGGAGGCTGTGCTTTCTGCTTTCTCCTGTTAAACAATTTTGGAGTTCTTCACACATACCCTGGAATCTGTGGTCTTGACTGTGACCCATATTCTTTAAACCACCATGGGCGTCAATGACAGAAGACTCACCTTAATGTATGCTGATGTCTAAGGATGTGCAATGGATATTGCTTTGGGGAGAGTAAAATATCCAATGATGTCACTGTATTTGAGCTTCATGTGGCATATTGGACCCGTTATATGTGTTCAAACAGTTTGTCAATGTTTGTACATTGACATATGCCTTGGCAAACAGGCAGGCATAGGTAACAGGAAATATGGATATGGATGTGGATAACAAAATTGACATTCATGCTCACATATTAAAGACACCAAGAATGATATTTTCCCTAGATTCCTAGTAGATTTGTTTGGTGAATACATTTTTTAACTCAAGGAGTATTTTCCATTCCCTATATCAGGATACTACAGATGCAAATTGATTAATATTGAGATTTTTAGAGGGACACCTGGAAAAATATTACTGACTTTGTGTCAGGAGCCATTATATATTCTTTCTATATAAACCTAAGTCTTTGGAAGCCCTTTTTTGACAATGTCCTTGATTCATGTGGATAAGTATGGATGTCTCTCTCTTACGCCCCTCCCAACAATCCCCAACCAGCCTCTCACTTCATCCCCTCCTTTTCCCAAGGGAGGGGTTTCTCCAATGTCTGTCATATCACACTTGGCAGGGCCTAGGCTCACCCCCAGGATGATAGAGCATTCCCCCACTTTAAATGGACCCTTAAATTCCCTTCGTAAACCTGGGATAAATACTGGTTCACCACCAAGGGACCCATAGACTGATGAGGCTTCCTCATTGACATACACGATTAGAGGTCTCGATCTGTCACTTGGTGGCCTCCCAGATATCAGACTGGGCTTCATGTGCTGACCCATGTGTTCAGGTAAGCTCTTTCTGTGGGTTTCTCCAGCCTGGCTCCAATCCCTTTGTTCTTCATTCCTCCTTGTCTGCAACTTGTTTCCAGAGTTCAGTTCAGTGTATAGCTGTGGGTGTCTGTTTCTGCTTCCACCAACAACTGGATCAGGGCTCTAGGATGGCATATAAAGTAGGCTTCAGCCCATATTGTCAGTAGGTGTCATTCTTGTAGATCTCTGTAAATCCGCTTAGTGTCAGGTCTCTCATTGTACCTAAAAAGGCTCCCTCTCTTATGGTATCTCTCATCCTGATCTCCTCCATTCTTCCCTTGACTAAAACATTCTGCCTCTCCATTTCCTCCTCTACCTTCCCCTTTGTCCCCTCTCATTCTGCCACCTACTTCTACCCAACTCTCTTGCCCCAACTAGCTCATGAGGTACTTCCCCTTCCATTTCTCCATGCTCTATACAATTTTCTCTTAGAGTCCTTCATTTCTCCTAGTTCCTTTAGTGATATGGATTGTAGGCAGGTAATCCTTTGCTCTAAGTCTAAAATTCATACAAGTGTGAGTATATGCCATGTTTGTCATTTTGTGACTGGGTTACCTAATTCAGGATGGTTTCTTCTAGTTCCATCCATTTCCCTGTTAATTTCAAGATTCCATTTTTTTTTCTTGTGAGTAGTACTCTTGTGTGTAAATGTACTATATCTTCTCTATCCATTTTTCAGTGGAGGGGCATCTAGGTTGCTTCCTATTTCTGCATATTACAAACATCACTGCTAAGAATATTGTTGAACATAAGTCCTTGTTGTATGAATGTGCATTCTTTGGGTATATGCTCAAGAGAGGGATTGCTGGATCTTGAGGTAGACTGATTGCCATTTTCCTGAGAAACTGCCATACTGATTTCCAAAGAGCTCTTGCAATTTTGCACTCCCAGCAGCAATATAGGAGTTTTCCTTATTTTCCACATCCTATCCAGCATAGACTGTCATTGGTTGTTTTTATTATAGCCATTCTGTCCTATGTCAGATGGTATCTCAGAGTTGTTTTGGTTTGCATTTCCCAGATGGCTAAGGATTTTGAGGACTTTCGTAAGTGTCTTTCAGACATTTTAGATTCCTCTAATGAGAATTCTCGATTCAGTACTACACCCCAATTTTTAATTTTATTGATGGGTGTTTTGGTGGCTAGATTCTTGAGTTCATTGTATATTTTGGATATCAGGCCTCTGTCAGGTGTGGGGTTGGTGAAAACATTTTCCCATTCTGTGGGCTGTCGTTTTGTCTTACTGTCTGTATTAGTGGCCTTAAGGAAGGTTCTCAGTTTCAGGAGGTTCCATTTATTAAATGTAGATCTCACTGTCTGTGATACTGCTATTAAGTTAAGGTAACAGTCTCCTGTACCAATTTATTCAAGGTAATATCCCAATTTCTCTTCTAGAAGTTTCAGTGTGGCTGGATTTATGTTGAGTTCTTTGATCCATTTGGACTTAGGTTTTGTGTATGCTTCAAACATTATCTTAAAAATTAGCTGTCCTTTATGCTGTGATCAGAGATTATCAGAAAAGCACAGGCTCTGTAATATGGAAATTCATGGATAACAGACTTTCTAAATTTTGACCTGAGAAATCTTGCAGGATTTTATACAGGTTTGAGAGAAAATACATCAAATTTTAGATGATTCAGTTACATCATTTTATAAGTTTGCAAGCCAGATAAGCCAAAAATAAAATGAAAACTTGAGAAACGAATCTCTTCATATTTCACCCGTTTAAACAATCATTCATTCCATCGTGCTAATGTTTCCGTGAAGAAAATACCAATCCTTTTGCTTCTTAATTGTACATTTCCACTATTTGCCTATGTGCAAAACAAGCAGCAAGGTTTACTGTGTTTTCTGTTCAAACTGATTGTAAGATTGATTTGAGTCAATGTACGTGGAAATGAAGTGGTCTGTGAGCAAATCTTAACAATGTTAAATGGCAATTCACAGTACAAAAATGAAGACAGGATTGAAGAAAAAGGAAGAAGGGAGGAGGAACTAAAGACAATAAAATAGGAAACTATAAAAAGAAACTAAAATGTTATTATGGAGAGGGAATAATATTAAAAAATAAATGTAAATGAAACACAAATATGCTAATGAAAAGAAATAAACGATATTGTTCAAATATATCATTTTATTGTAGTATAATTTAATCAAAGAAAGGTGTATAACACATAACAAATTGACTTCTTCCACTAAGAACACCATTTCTCATATGCTCAGTAAGACCAATATGCTTCTAGAAAATTCTGTAGGATTGAAGTTTCCTGGGTGCACCTGCATGTACATTGCTTAAGATAGTGTTGGATATTTTACTTTTGGGTGAGTTTTCAAATTTTCAAAACTATATCAAACTGGAAAAAACAAAACATAATGGGATATTTGGAAGCACCGAAATCAAGGGGGAAATAACAATCATTTAATCTAAACAGTGAAAAAAACAGCAAACACTAAGCAGATAAAATTTATCCCATCAACTTTAGGGGAAGTGAAAGAATAGCCAGGATATGTTGTAATCCTGGATATGTGGAATGGTTTGATTTAAAGAGCCAATGAATAGGTAGGGGAACTAACGGGAGCTCATTAAAATTTGAATCTTTCTTTAGATTTCCGGTTTCTGTTTTCCAACAGGGATGAAGAAAGAAACTCCAGTTAATTTCTGAACTCACCCAGACACTATATGTAGACTCCTGGAGTAATAAAATATGTTTCTTGCTAATCATGGCAAACATTGCATTAGTGAGACTGTGACCTCCAAAGTTTCACATCCAAGAATTTTAGATCCCTGTATGCCTTGGGAAAGTACACAGTCCATCAGAGTCCCAAACTTTAAATATCCTTGAATTTTAATAAAGGAAACAACTTTGACCATGTATGTAGAAATTGAACTCTACTATAGACTTGTATATTCCTTAAATAGATTAAGTAGGACAGATCATTAGAGAAAAGCACTTTCCACATGAATCTTAATCCAGTATAAGTAATAGCTTGAAGCCAGTTTGTGGTAGCATATACATCTTTATTCACAGCATTCAGGAGGTACAGGCAGGTCTAAATCTCTGAGTTCGAGACCATCCTGGTCTCTCTCTGGCTTTCACTATTTTTATTCTGCTGCCTCACAGTAACCTACTATGGCTTCAGTCTAGTACATGTATGAGTAAATGCATCATTGTAACATTCCAGTTGATTGATGATCTCTTAGTTATATTACATTTGCTGTAGTTCCTAAAATGGAAACGACCCTAAGTTTCTTTTGTGAAGGGTTAAGGCTTCCTTGGGTTTCACACATATTTTTTGTTACATTAATTATTGTACTTTTTTAGCATTTTCCTCCATGATTTAATTTAAAATAGAAACAAGATTGTTTTACATGTCAATCCCAGTTCCCTCTCCCTCACTTTCTCCGCTGCCCTCCTACTATCCCATACCATTTCTGCTCCCCAGAAAGAGAGTGAGGCCTTCCATGGGGTGGTATTTAGAATCTGTCATATACTTTGAGATAGGGCCTAGGCCCTAAAGGTAGTCTAGGCTGAGGTAATATCACACTATGTGGAACGGGCTCTCAAAGTACATTCCATTCCTATGCTAAGGATAAGTACTGATTTACTACAAGAGGCCCCAAAGATTGCTTAGGCCTCCTCAGTGAAATCCACATTCATGGGGTCTGGATCGGTTCTATGCTGGTTTCCAAGTGTTCAGTCTGGGGGTCAAGAGCTCTCCATTGTTCAGGTCAACTTTTTCTAAAGGTTTCACCAGCCATGACATGAGCAGATTTCTCATCACTCTTCCTTCTCTGTAACTGGATTCCAAATCAGTGTTTAGTTGTGTGTGTCTGCTTGTACCTCCATCAGCTGCTGGATAAAGTCTCTAGGGTGGCATATAGGTTAGTCATCAATCTCATTATCAGGGGAGGGCATTTGAAGTACCCTCCCCACTGTTGCTTAGATCATTATTAAAAAGTCCATGCTGGACTGATAGACCAAGGAACTAGGTGAGTGAGTCTCTGCCCGCTCCTAAATCCAGCCCAAAACACCATACACCCCGACCACCCCAACCCCCCCACCCCGCCTGTGCCTGCGGGCTTGAGCTGGACATGCCCAGGCACGGAAGAACTCCCTGCACCCCGAATCTTCTAACACCCCACTCTTCCATTTCTCCGCTGACCGACCCAGAAACTATGTGAATGAGTCTCTGCCCGCTCCCACTCCAGCCCAAAACACCATACACCCCGACCACCCCCACCACCCCCAAACCCGCCTGCACCTGCGGGCTTGGGTTAGACACACCCAGGCAGGGAGTTGCTCCCTGTACCCCAAATCTGCTAGCACCCCACTCTTCCATTCCGCCGATAGACCGAGGAACTAGGAACTAGTGAGGAGACTACCAGGAGCTTCAAGACCATCCAGAGTTGTGGACATTGAATTCCTGGGCTCCACACAACACTGGTCCACAAGAGGAGATAGAGAGACCCCACCTGCACCCACTAAAAGAAGATATGGGGAGAAGACAGAACAAGATTTCACTCAACAACAGAAAGACCAATATGACACCACCAGAATCTAGGGACTCCACTCCAGCAAGATCTGAAAAGCCCAACACAGAGCATGAAGATGAGATGGACCTCAAAAATTATCTGAGCAACATGATAGAGACCTTCAAAGAGGAAACAAGAAAATCCCTTAAAGAAATAAAGGAAAAAGCTAACAAAAAATTAAACGAATTGGAGGAAAAGACAAACCAAAAAAATCCAAGAAATAAATAAATCTCTTAAAGAATCTAAAGAAAGGCAAGAAAAAACATCCAAAAAAGTGAAGGAAGCTCTTGAAACAGTTTAAACCACGAAAGCTGAATAGACACAATAAAGAAAACACAGAATGAGACCATGCTGGAAATGGAAAGGCTGGTTAAACGATCAGGAACTAAAGATGTAAGGATATCCAATAGAATTCAAGCGATGGAGGAGAGAATCTCAGCAATTGAAGACTCGCTAGAGGATATATAGTCATCAACGAAAGATAACCTCAAGTCCAACAAAAACCTAACACAAAATATCCAGGAAATATGGGACACCGTAAAAAGGCCAAACCTAAGAATAATAGGAGTAGAAGAAGGTGAAGAATACTGCTCAAAGGTACAGAAAACATATTCAACAAAATCATAGAAGAAAACTTCCCCAACCTACAGAAGGATATGCCTATGAAAGTACAAGAAGCTTACAGGACACCAAACAGACTAGACTCCAAAAGAAATCACCCCAAAACAAAATAATCAAAACACCAAATCCACAGACATAAGAGAAAAATATTAAGAGCAGCAAAAGAAAAAGGCCACGTAACATATAAAGGCAAACCAAACAGAATCACACCCGACTTCTCAATGGAAACTCTGAAAGCCAGAAGATCTTGGATAGATACCCTACAAGCACTAAGGGAGCATGGATGTCAACCCAGGCTACTGTACCCAGCAAAACTTTGAATCACTATAGATGGAGAAAACAAGATATTCCACGACAAAAACAGATTTAAACAATATATATCCACAAATCCAGCACTACAGAAGGCTCTGGAAGGAAAACTCCAACCCAACAAACATAACTACACTCACAAAAACACTGGCAATAGATAATCTAATTTTACCAAACACAAAAGGAAACAGGAGGGCAAAATCCACAAGCAATGGTACAACCAACAATAAATCCAAATCAAAGAAGAACCAATGAACAATGGACATTAATATCCCTAAATGTCAATGGTCTTAACTTACCCATAAAAAGATATAGGCTAACAGAATGGATACGAAGACAGAATCCATCCTTCTGCTGTGTACAAGAAACACACCTCAACTTCAAAGACAGGCGACACCTCAGAGTAAAAGGATGGGAAAATTTTTTCCAATCAATTGGGCTCAAGAAACAAGCTGTGGTAACAATCCTAAAATCTAACAAAATATACTTTAAACTGAAAGCAATCAAAAGAGATGAAGAAGGGCATTTTATACTCATCACAGGAAAAGTCCATCAAGATGAAGTCTCAATTCTGAACATATATGCCCCTAATACGAAAGCACCCACATTTGTAAAAGAAACATTACTAGAGATCAAACCACACATAAAACCACACACACTTATAGTAGGAGACTTCAACACCCCCCTTACACCATTGGACAGAACCACTAGACAGAAACTTAACAAAGAAACAGAGGATCTGACAGAAGTTATGACACAACTGGGTTTAACAGATATCTATAGAACACTCCATCCAAACACAAAAGAATATACCTTCTTCTCAGCGCCACATGGAACCTTCTCAAAAATTGACCACATAGTTGGCAGCAAAGCAAACCTCCACAGTTACAAAAGTATTGAAATAACCCCCTGTATTTTATAAGACCACCATGCAATAAAGCTTGAATTCAGCAGCAATACGAATTGCAGAAAACCTACATTTGCGTGGAAAATGAATAACACCAAATTGCACCATTCCTGGGTTGTGGAAGAAATAAAGAAAGAGATTAAAGTCTTCCTAGAATTTAATGAACAAACCCGAACTTATGGGACACCCTGAAAGCAGTGCTAAGAGGGAAGTTCATAGCACTAAGTGCTCACATGAAGAAACTGGAGGAAAGTCACATTAGAGAATTGACAGAACAACTGAAAGCTTTAGAGCAAAAAGAAGCAAACACACCAAGGAGGAGTAGACGCCAGGAAATAATCAACCTGAGAGCCAAAATCAACAAAGTAGAAACTAGGAAAACAGTAGAAAAAATCAATGAAAAAAAGAGTTGGTTCTTTGATAAGATCAATAAGGTAGACAAACCTCTAGCCAAACTAACCAAAAGGCAGAGAGAGAGCATGCTAATTAACAAAATCAGAAACAAAAAGGGGGTTATAACAACGGACACTGAGGAAATCCAGAGAATCTTTATTTAGGTCATACTTTGAAAACCTGTATTTCACAAAATTGGAATATCTAAAGGAAATGGAAAGCTTTCTGGATAAATATCACTTACCAAAATTAAATCAAGATCAGATAAACAGTTTAAATCGACCTATAACACCTAATGAGATACAAGCACTAATCAAAAGCCTCCCAACCAAAAAAAAAGCCCAGGGCCAGATGGCTCCACTGCAGAATTCTACCAGAAATTCAAACAAGAGCTAATTCCAGTACTCCTCAAAATGTTCCTCACAATAGAAGCAGATGGGATATTGCCAAACTCTTTCTACGAGGCTGCAATCACTTTGATTCCCAAGCCACACAAAGATATGACTAAGAAAGATAACAACAGACTGATATCTCTCATGAATATCGATGCTAAAATACTCAATAAAATATTGGCCAACCGAATCCAAGAACATATCAGAAAAATCATCCACCATGATCAAGTAGGCTTCATCCCAGGGATGCAAGAGTGGTTCAACATAGGAAAATCCATCAATGTAATCCACTATATAAACACACTGAAAAAGAAAAACCACACGATCATCTCACTAGATGCTGAAAAATCCTTTCACAAAATCAAACATCCCTTCATGATAAAGAACTTGGAGAGAACAGGAATAACAGAAACATATCTAAACATGATAAACACAATATACACCAAACCAATAGCCAACATCAAAGTAAATGGAGAGAAACTCAAAGCGTTTCCTCTAAAGGCAGGAACAAGACAAGGCTGTGCACACTCTCCATATCTATTCAATATTGTACTTGAAGTTCTGGCTAAAGCAATAAGACAAAAAAAGTGGATCAAAGTGATACAAATTGAAAATGATGAACTAAAACTTTCACTATTTGCAGACGATATGATAGTCTACATTAGTGACCCGAAAACTCTACCAGGGAACTCCTATGGCTGATAAACATCTTCAGCAAGGTAGCAGGACACAAAATTAACTCAAAAAATCAGTAGCCCTACTATATACAGGTGATAAATCCAATGAGAAAGAAATCAGGGAAACATCACCTTTCGCAATATCCACAAGCAACATAAAATATCTTTTGGTAACACTAACCAAAAAAGTGAAAGATCTGTACCATAAGAACGTTGAGACATTAAAGAAAGAGATTAAAGAAGGTACCAGAAAATGGAAACATCTCCCATGCTCTTGGATAGGTAGAATTAACATTGCAAAAATGGCAATCCTGCCAAAAGCAATCTACAGATTCAATGCAATCCCCATCAAAATCCCAACATAGTTTTTCACAGACATTGAAAGAACAATAGTCAACTTTATGTGGAAAAATAAAAAGCCCAGGATAGCCAAAACAACTCTTTACAATAAAGGATCTTCTGGAGTCATCACCATCCCTGACTTCAAGCTCTAATATAGAGCCATGGTTTTGAAAACAGCTTGGTATTGGCACAAAAATAGACTGATAGACAATTGGAATCGAATTGAAAACCCTGATATTGACCCACGCACCTATGGATACCTTATTTTTGACAAAGGTGCTAAATCTATACAATGGAAAAAAGATAGCATCTTCAACAAATGGTGCTGGTACAATTGGATTCGGACTGGCAATTAATTTCAGATAGATCCATACCTCTCACCATGCACAAAACTTAAGTGCAAATGGATCAAAGATATCAGCATAAATCCAGCCACACTGAATCTTCTAGAAGAGAAATTGGGAATTACCCTTGAACAAATTGGCACAGGAGACAACTTCCTAAACATTACGCCAGTAGCACAGACACTGAGAACTGCAATTAATAAATAGGACCTCCTGAAACTGAGAAGCTTCTGCAAGTCAAAGGAAACAGTCAGTAGAACAAAACGATCAGCCACAGAATGGGAAAAGATCTTCACCGATCCCACATCTGACAGAGGACTGATTTCCAAAATATATAAGGAGCTCAAGAAGCTAGCCACCAAAACACCAAACAATAAAATTAAAAAGTGGGGTGCAGAGCTAAATAGGGAATTCTCAACAGAGGAATCTGAAATGACTGAAAGACACTTAAGAAAGTGCTCAAAATCATTGGCAATCAGAGAAATGCAACTCAAAACAACTTTGAGATACCACCTCACGCCTGTCAGAATGGCTAAAATAAAAAATACCAATGACAATCTATGCTGGAGAGGATGTGGAGAAAAAGGAACACTCCTCCATTGCTGGGGAGATTGCAAACTTGTAAGACCACTCTGGAAATCAGTATGGCGGTTGCTCAGAAAAATGAGAATCAGTCTACCTCAAGATCCAGCCATTCCTTTCTTGGGTATATACCCATTTAGGGCATGTACATACAACTAGGACATATGTTCAACCCTGTTCATAGCAGCATTGTTTGTAATAGCCAGAAACTGGAAGCAACCTAGATGCCCCTCAACTGAAGAATGGATTGAGAAAATGTGGCACATCTATACAATGGAGTACTACTCAGCAGAATAAAGTAATGGAATCTTGAAATTGGCAGGCAAATGGATGGAACTAGAGGACACCATCCTGAGTGAGGTTACCCAGGCACAAAAAGACAAGCATGGTATGTACACACTGATATATGAATTTTAGAAATAGAGCAAAGGATTACCAGTCTATAATGCTCTTTACCAAAGAAACTAGAAAACATGAAGGACTCTAAGGGACAAATAGTCCCCAGGAATGGAAGTGGCATGAACTACCTAACTAATTGGGGGCATGAATGTAGCGGAGGGAAGGAGCTGCTACAATAAGAGCAAGAAAAGAGGAGTAGAGTAGAGGAAATGGAGGGGCAGAAACATTGAGTTGCGGGGAAGAATAGAGGAAAGAGAGCAGGATGAGAGATACCATATCAGAGGGAGCCACTATAGGTCCAAGAAGAGATCTGGAACCAGGGAGATCTCCAGAGACCTACAAGGATGACACTAGCTGACAACCCAGGCAATGGTGGAGAAGATAACCCAAAAGCCCTTAACCTAAAATGAGATTGATGACTTTTCTTTATGCCATCCTAGAGCCCTAACCCAGTGGCTGAAGCAAGCAGAGACAAAAATACACAGATATACACTGAGCCGAAATCGGGAATTTAGTTGAAGAGATGGAGGAATGAAGAAAGAAGTAGTCTGTACCAGGTTGGAGAAACCCACAGGAACAGTTGACCTGAACAAGGGAGAGCACATCGACCCCAGATGCTGTCAGGGGTCCAGGACAAGACTGATCCAGATCCCTGAACATGGATGTCAATAAGGAGGCCTCTGTACTCCAGGGAGCCTCTGGTGCTGGATTAGTATTTTTCCCTGGTGCAAGAAGGGACTGTGAGAGCCCATCCAACATGAAGAGTTACACTCTGGCCCTGGTCACATGGGGAAGGGCCCAGGACCACCATAGGAAGACTTGGTGGACTTTGCAGAGCCCACGTTGAAGACACTAAACTGCCTGGGGAGTGGTGAGTGGATGGGGTGGGGGGTAGGCTGGGGGTGGGGGAGGAGGGTTGGGGGTGAGGGGAGGGAGAGGGAGAAGGGACTTGAAATAATCTTGTTCCCTAATTAGAACTAATAAAATTAAAAAAAGTCCATGCTGATTCCAAAAATTAATTTGCCAATAATATTCCCACCACCAAATATGATAACATAACCAAGTATATTAATTTACTTGTAATTTCATGATCTCTTTTATCAGCAATCATTTTTACAAATCTAATATATATATATATATATATATATATATATATATATATATATATATTATGAATATAAAAACATAATTAATAAATGATTAATTATATATGTGAATATGAAAACATAATTAAATTAATATTAGATTCTTGTTTTTTGTGCTTGTTTCCTTTTTTTCTTCCATCCTTGCTTCCTCATTTTTACATTTCTGCATTCCTAAACATTCTTTACTTTACTGTTTTATTACCACCTACACATTTTCATTTCTAATTTTAATTGCTTATATATCTTTATTTTATGCCTTCCTTTCCTTTTTCTTTGATAAAAAATTACCTATATCTTTCATTTTTTATCTTAAATGTTAAAGATGGTTCTCCTGAACCAACTACATGTCAAACCTATTTGTCTGTAGGCAAAAAAGATCCCAATTATTAAAATGTGATCTTGAAATCCCTATCACATTGTGTGATTATTAGGCATTATTTTTTGCCAGTAGTTGAGTAGCATTAAAAAGCAGAAGGCTTTTTCTCCTCATGGTGTATATTAGCAGACACTGAGTCTACCATTCTGGCAAGAATGCTGTTTAAAACCAGTGAAATAGAAAAAGATTCCTGTGTCAAATTTTCTTGGTGATTGCAGATTAACTACCAAATGTATGTCTTAAAATGTTAGACTTACTTTAATTTTTGGCAGGCTTTTTAAAATGTGGTGACAACACCTTGGAGTAACATCACTGTCAATATTTAAAAAGCCTTCCAGCTATTGTATTCCCTTTGAAGCCACCCTTCATGGGGATGATATACAAATCATATTCGGAATAATGTTTTTCAAGATTTCTAAACTTTGTGAATGTTAACATCACTTAGGAATTACCAGGTTAACCAATAGTGAGCTTGTGACTCTGATATATCCAACTTTCCTCTGATTACTACATAGGGAAAGCTACCCAGAAAGATTCTGGAGAGATTACACTCAACTGAGTATGAGGGAAACCTGGCAGGCTGAACAACACAGCAAACACCAAGAACCAGACCCAGGGTAATCCTGTTTTCTTATGACATCATTTAGGCTCTCTTCCATTGGCAAGCTTTATTCAGCTATGATATGTTAGTTCTTATGTTATTGTATTTCATCTCGTTTTTATTATGCAGGTAATGAAAGAAATACACATATGTGTATCAGCTATAAAACTTCACTCAAATAAATATGTATATGTTTAATAGTAGTCAAATATTAATATGCTATATAAATTTAGATTAGGTAGCTTATGTGTTAGAAATATGATATAAAATGTTTATATTTACACGTAGGCTTTGATACACACTCAAATTGTATATAACAGGTGTGTTTAAAAAGTTCACCTCTTCAGTTTTCATTGTTCACATTTCTTACTTCTGGCATTATTTCTTATGGTCACAAGTAGAGAAAAAAATCATAAGATATTGACTTGATTGTCTTGTAAATATTCTTATGAAATTGATTATGGAAACAGTGTTCTGCCATAGGAGTATGGGGGTGTACATAGCCCTCTCTCTGAAACCAGGAAAATGAACTTTATTGTTGTTGAAGTGTGCTGTTATCACACTCCTAGAGAAAGTTTTGACTTCTTGAGGAGAACAGGGGTGATATTAATATCATATTAATTTTGTGAAGGAGAAATGTACATACAAAAATTGAGTCTGTTACACTGTGGGGCTTTTGAAGAAATTGTTTGTCTTACATGAGAGATTTAAGTGTGGCAGACAGACAGATGTTCAAGACTGGAAGTTGATTTGTAAATTGGAAAACAATAGGTTCTCTTCTTGGCATTCTTTATAATTCTTTGTAATTTAAGTCTGTATTTTCAACATTTCCTCAATCTTGAATTGTTGGCATCAGTGCAGAAGGTAAGAACTCCAGAAATGGGAGGTTGTCTTACAATTCATGGAAGAATCCAGACTGTCTTTTCTATGAATTTAATTCTGTCAGTTTTGGGATAGTTGTTGCTAATTGTTCACAAAAAGTCAGTAAGAGCTATTTGCCAATATTCATTATCTTTCCATAAGGAAGAAATTTTTTCATTACTTAAAGGTACTATAACTTCTGCTGGATCTTTTCCAGTCAGCTAACGAAGGCTTAATTTACCCTTTAAAATCAAATCAGAAATCTTTTCTCTATATGTCTTTAATTTTTTATTCTGTTTATGTGGCAGAAATATCCATTCCAATATAGTGTCTTCTCTCTGCACCAGAATCCCAGAAGGGTATTCTCTGGATGGCAAGATAACCAGAACACAGTAAAAATTAAAGTTTATCCGGTCTACATGTACATTCAATATTCTGTTTTCTACTGATTGTAACTCTTTTTCTGCCTCAGCAGATAATATCCTAGGACTGTTTAGGTCCTTATCACCTATAAGGGCCATTTTTAAATCCTTTAAGTCATGTCCTTCTACACCAATAATTGTCTGCAATTGAGAAATTTCCCCTAATAATTTCTGAAGAGAATTAAGAGTTTGATACCGATCTGTCCTAATTTGTACCTTTTGAGGTCTGATTCTCTGTAAGTCTATCTTGTAACCTAAATAGTTAATAGAATTTCCTCTTTGTATCTTTTCTGGGGCAATGTGTAATCCCCAATGATGCAGAACTTCCTTCACCATTTCCAACATATGTTCCAAAGTTTCCTTATTAGAATCTGATAAAAGAATATCATCCATGTAA
Source organism: Cricetulus griseus (assembly GCF_003668045.3). Lineage (NCBI taxonomy): Eukaryota > Metazoa > Chordata > Mammalia > Rodentia > Cricetidae > Cricetulus > Cricetulus griseus. The sequence continues at coordinate 781,377 of NW_023277030.1, forward strand.
TGATAAACTAGAGACTGTGAAAATTTCTTACGAATTATTCCCAAAGGTTGCTGTACAATGTGTTGACACAAAATAGGGGTTTTAGCATTCCTTGTGGCAAAACCCTCCACTGATATCTCCTAACTGGCTGTGAATTATTAAGAGTTGGTACAGTAAATGCAAATTTTTCTCTATCATTTTCCTGTAACGGTATTGTGAAAAAACAGTCTTTTAGATCAATGACTATAATAGGCCATCCTTTAGGTATTAAGGAAGGTAAAGGCATTCCAGGTTGCAGAGAGCCCATTGGTTGAATTACCTTATTTATGGCTCTCAGGTCTGTCCACATTCTCCACTTACCTGACTTCTTTTTGATAACAAATACAGTAGAATTCCAAGGACAGGTAGTTTCCTCTACATGTCCAGCATCTAGCTGTTCATGTACTAACTTTTCTAAAGCCTCTAGCTCCTCAGAGTTCATAGGCCATTGTCCTACCCAAACTGGTTCATCTGTAAGCCAGTTCAATGGCTGGGCCTTTGGCTCCTCTGAAGGTCCATCCTTTGTACCTAGTTTCTGTACAGCATGGATGGTTGTTAACCGTTTTCCATAGCGTCTTACCAGATCTTTTCTACTATCTAAAGATTGTACATAATTTGTATCTGACACTGGAGGAATATTAATTTGAGTATTCCATTGCTGTAAGAGATGACGACCCCAGAGATTTATAGCTATATCTGTGATGTATGGTTTCAGTATCCGTTTCTGTCCTTCCGGTCCAATGCAAACCACAGAGTTAAAACTCTGTCGAACTCTAGATAGAGTTCCAATTCCTAAAAATTGTACATTTGCCTCTTTAAGAGGCAATTTCTGAGGCCAAGACTTTTGAGTAATAATAGTTACATTCCCAGTATCCACTAAGCCAGAAATAACTTTATTATTAATTTTCCCTTTCAACTGAGGCCTTTTATCATTAATAGAAGCTTGCCAAAATATGCATTTCTCATTTTGTCCATTCACACTTGATTCTTCATCACTATTCAAACTACCATCTAGAGCAGTATCATTTTTCACAACAGGCAAAGAACTATCTATTGGTCCTGTGAGAGATTGTCTACCACTGCCACTGGGAATGACCCGACCTTTCTCGATGTGGGGGCCTTCTTGAAGTCCACCTCGGGGTTTCCCGACCTTAAGGGGTTTCCTTGTATATCCCTGGTCGATCTTCATTCATTGGTCCAGTGTCTGCCCTTACCACATCTTCTACACAATCCAGAAGGCAGTGGCCTTCCATATGAGAAATTGTTAGAATTCATTTGCCTATAATTTCTCATAGTATGGCCCATTTTACCACAGTTGAAACATCTAGGTTCCTAGAGCCTTATTGGTCTCCAGGGGAAGGCTCTTCCTACCCAAGGTTCTGGTTCATAGTAGTAGTAACCTCTAGCCTCTTGGTATCTATGTTGACCTCTGTAAGGTGCTTCTCCTTGCCAAGCCCTTACATCCTCACCTCTAGAACTTTTAATTTCCTGTTGCCGTTTTAAACCTTTGGAGATGGCTTCTCCTACCCAATCTCCAGTATCTTGCACATTATAGTCAATGTTGGCTGCATACAAAACCCATTCTTCTAGAGGAGCTGATCTGGTCTTTAATGGCAAAAGTATTCTTTTGCATATAGGGTTTGCATTTTCATAAGCTATTTTATATATAATTAATTGCCTTTTTTTCTGGATCTGTTACCTGTAATTCTCCTGCCCTGGTTAAACTTTGTATGAAATCCTGGAACTCTTCTGTAGGTCCCTGTTCTATTCTGGTGTAAGATTCTAGGCATTCTCCTGGCTCCCGAACCTTATCCCAGGCATTTAATGCTGCCTTCCTGCATAGAGACAGTATATCATCATCATATTCAGCCTGAACCTGTGGGTCACCATAAATACCCTGACCAAGAAGCTTATCTAGAGGGGCTTCAAAACCTTCCTTTATGCCCTGATGCTCAAGGAGCTTTGACTCTTCCCTTACTAATGCCTTCCCTTACTGGATTTGGCATGAATTCTCAAGTACAGCTGCTATCAATCGTTCCCAATCTGTGGGTGTCACCTTGTTAAAGGTTCCCCATGAATGTAATAGCTGTTTTACGCATGGGCTATGGAGACCATATGAGACAACTGATTCTTTAATATTCTTAAGAACCTTCAGCTGTATAGGTTGCCATTTATAAGCCATCCATGCATGAGGGTGTTTCTTAGATGCTGGTTTTCTACCATGGTAGCTGGGTACACTAATGGTGTACGAGTAACAACCTTAGAAGAATAGTCACAATACCTGGGTGGAGTAGGTGCCTGGGATTGGAGTGATTCTGCTTCTGAGGCATCCCAATGATCTTTAAGCCTAGCAATGATATCCTTTGAAAAGTTTCAATCTCCTTAATCATAAAAGATTCCAAGCATGTTAGTGAATCTGTAAATTGCTCTAACTGCTCATCTACATGTTTTTTCTAGGTCTTTAATACGATCATCCTTAGGCAGTATCTGGATGGCATGGAAACTGCCTTCTAGGTATTGGAGTCTAGTTTCGAGGTCATGATTTGCTCATTTTGGTTCCTCAGCAATCGACCATATGGACCTATGTAATCTGTCAGTCCTGTACTGTAAATTATCTTCCAAACATTCAAATATAGACTCAAATTTCTGATCTGCTACATTGGATGCTTCAAAACCTGATTGAATGGCATTGTCCAATTCTTCAACCCTATGCTGGGTATTCTGCACCGTTGCATCTAGTTGCTGGGTAACATTGCCTATCTGAGTTTCTAGCTGGGTACAGATATTCTTTAGCTGGTCATGGTCATCTGACAGCCTAGCCTCTAAGGCCTCAGACATGGAGGATCTCTCTGTGTTTTTCTTGTCATAAATATGCTGCATCTCATCAGACAGCTCTGTCTTTAGTGTATTGGACACAGAGCCAAGCTTATCATCCAATTTCTGTTCCAATTGCTGCGCAATTGTGGTCTGACCTAATCTGTTCTCTAAAACCTCATTGCATAAAGCTCTTATTTCCTGCAAGCAGGTAGTGAGGTTATCTCTGTCCCTGTTCCTGAGTCCTCTGGCTATTAATACTATTTGTACCAGCAAGCTAACTGCCAGTAATTGGCAAATTAGCATCATCCTCTAACAGTGAATTCACATAATAAGCAAAAATATTACCAATTTTAGCAAGTGATAAACATTCTGCCATAATTTTACCTGATTTCTATTGCAGATGCAGTAACTATATTTGAACAGCAGATAGCACAGGCGTTCAGTTATTCCGAGGCATTTGGCAGCAATTGGTCAGCGGTGGAGAGAGGTCACAAAAACGGCTGCGCTTATCTTACAGAGTATTCGGCCTTGCAGCTGCAACCACTGAAACAGATGCGGCTTTACAGCAGCAGCGGCCAGGGGAAGCCTCTCCTGAAAGCCGATGCCTACCTCCTTTCTAGGCAGCTAGAAATTGTCTCTGAGCTGGGTAGATGGTTCAGAGCAGCTCAGCTGCAGCGGGTTGGCTGCTAGCCGGGAACGCCTGTGGAGAGAGTGTGCTTTCCGGGCCTAGGCCACTGGCCGATAGAACCCACAGCCTGTCCCAAATGGGGAGTAGGTTTCCAGTATCCTCCTCCTGACAACCAGATATAGTGGGAAATTACCAATATGGAGTTAGGTAGAAATATAAGGGTATTTAATAGGGAAAAGCCTTACTTACAGAGCAACCTAGCCAGCTAGTGCCGCAGCAGTCTGTACAGCAAGAAGCAAAGTGAAACTGAAAGCGCAACTGCAGTCACAGTATATCACTCTGACCACGCCCTCACAAGCGTGGTCAGGCATACCTGTAGCCAGCCCCTAAGTAGGCGTGGCTACATTTTCCCCTACAATGAACAGCATAGTCAAGAGCATGATGGTGAGACCCACAGAATCAACTTACACGAGCTATTGAGAGATCTCTGGCACTGGTATGAAAAGGAGGGAAACAAAATATTACTGAACTCCACTGCCTTAAGGTAGCAATAGTGAATGTCAGACAATGTATGGTCACTGTCAGTGGGTCTAAGTTCTAAAGTTAATGAACAAACTGACCAGATGGAACCCAATCTATATGAAGAGATAACTTACTCAGCCTTGATACAGAGTTCTCATGGCTAGAGAGTTTCCTTGTTCCTGCATAAACTAGATAATAGGTCAGACTTTGGGTATTTCCTAGGGTAGGCCTTAGCAGCTCCAAGGAACAAATGAGAGGATTGGGGAAAGAGGGGATTGCAGGAGGAGAGGAGGGAAGGTATTAGGATATAAAAATAAATAGATAAAAAATAACAATCCCAGCTCATTAATATCTCTTAATATCAATGGACATAATATATTTATAGAAATACACAGTTTAATAGATTGTATTTCTCCTTCTTTGGCAAAAATGAAACACAGCTCAACATTAAAGTGAGTAACTACCTCATAGTAAAAGGGTGAAAATAATTACTCATTCAAATGGATATAAGAAATAATATGCTACTATGATGGTTCCACAGTCGTCAGAATGGTGTCCTGGAGCTCCCACTTGGTCATGTCAGCTCTTTCTGTGGATATCTCCTGCATGGTATTGACGAATTTGCACATCATACTCTGCTTTCTGAAACTGGATTCCAGGAGTTCATGTCATTGTTTACCTTTGCATGTATTCTTCTGATTCCATTGACTACCAGATGAAGGCTCTATGACAGCATATAATCTAGTCATTCTTCACATTAGAGGGGAAATTTATTTAAGGTAGCCTCTCCACTATTGCTTACACTGTTATATGGTGTTATCATTGTGGATCCCTGGATATTTGCCTAGTGCCATATTTCTCTTGAAACCTGTAATTTATTCCTCTATTAAGGTATCTGTTTGCTTGCTCTCATCTAATCTCCCCCTTAATCAATCTTCCTCATCCCACATATTCTCCTATCGCTTCATATTCTCCCCTCCTCATTCTCCTACCTACTTCCTCCTTCCCCGTTGCTCCTAAATTATCCAGGATATCTTGTCCTTTTCTGCTTCTCTGGGGACAATGTATGTCTCTCTTAGGGTCCTACTTGTTCCTAGCTTCTCTGGAGGTGTGGATTGCAGGCTATTTTTCATTTGATTTAAGTCAAATACACATACATTATTGAGTACTTTCATGTTTGTATTTCTGAGTATGGTTAATCTCACTCAGGATAGTTTCTTCTAGTTCCACGCGATTGTTTCACTGTATTGTTCCAATGAGTAGTCCTACATTGATTAATTGTATCACATTTTCTTCATATTTTCTTTAGTTGAACAACATTATCGTGGTTTCCAGGTTATCCTATTACAAATAATGCTGTTACAAATATAGCTGTATAGATGTCCATGTAGTATGAATGTACATCATTTACATATTATACCATGTCCCCTGGACATGTTGAAAGGGTTGATTTAAAGAGCCAATGAATAGGTAGGAAAACTAATGGGGGCACCATATAATTTTAATCTCTCTTTAGGATTCTGTTTTGTCAGTTTTCCACCAAGCATTAAGTAAGAAACTCCAGGAAAGGTCCCAACTTACCCGTCACTATATGTAGAAACCTGGAGTAATACATTTTGTTTCGTGGTAAACATGGCCACCATTGAAAGTGTGAGAATGTCACATCTAATGTTAGTCATTAAAGAATTATAGGTCCCTGTATACCTTGGGAAATTACACATTCAATCAGCGCCTCAATCTTTTATTATTCTTGAATTTCCATAGAAGAAAGAACCTTGACCATGTTTTTAGAATGTAGACTCTACTAATTCAAAGTAATAATATGAAAACCACGCAATCAAATAAACAGACAATTAAACAAACAAAAACTAGCTGTCTTCATTAATACAATTCTTCTTCAGTGTGGAATTTCAAATTAAAAGGCAATCTCTTTTAGTATTTCTGGTTCACTTACTTGGTTCTATGCTGAGCATTCCCTGACCTTCCCAACTACATGCTGATCACAAGACTCCCATGTGGCTAAACACAACCTTAAGCAATTTTGTTCATAACTGGTTCTTCAAACATGACACAGTGGCATGACGTTGGGGATGGATATTTTAGAAGACCTTCACTACAAAGGGGCAGATTCCTTCCCCTACAATCAAAGGCTCCTCCACAATTATGAGATTGCATGTATCCATATTATTAGCTGAATGAGGCACTAGAAGGATCTGAATGAAAATCATCAACACTGGTCCATGAGGAAGAAACTAAGACTGCTTTGTGTGTAGCAACAGAGTCCTGGCATGAAGTGTGTGTCAGGAGTCTGACACACATTAATTTAAAACGTGAGGGACTCACAATGGTTTCAAGTGGTGCTGACACAGTGAATACAGACTTTTATACACCTTCAGATATAATAAGAAGGATATATATATATATATTATATATATATATATATATATATATATATGAATGTAGAGAAACACACCTTCTGTAAGAATCTTAATCCAGGAAGAAAAATATCTTAAATTCCTACAGAATGGATGCAGCAATGGAAAACTCAACTCTTGATGGCCATTTCTAGGGCTTGATTTATTACTCCACATTTACTTCTTAAGAAGGATTATCTCTTAGAGTCCTCCTTGTTGCTTAACTTCTTTAGTGGTATGGATTGTAAGCTGGTGACCCTTTGCTCTATGTGTAAAATCAATATATGAGTGAGTGCATATCCAGCAGCTGATGGAAGTAGAAGCAGATACTCATAGCTATACATTGAACTGAACAGCAATCCATTTTCAGAGATGGTGGGGTGATGAGTAAAGCAGTCAAGACCAGGCTGATGAAACCTATAGAAGCATCTGACCTGAACAAGGGGAAGCTCTTCGGGCCCAGTCAGATGACTGGGAATCCAGCATGGAAGTCATCTACACCCAACAGTTGTCGGCATCAGTAAGGAGGCCTCAGAAATCTATGGGTAGTCTTGTAGTAGATCAGTACTTATCCCTCTCATAGAAATGGAATTTGGGAGGCCATTTCACATGAAGGAATGCTCCTAAGACTAGACTCATGGGTGAGGGCCTAGGGCCAATCCCAAAAGGGTATGACAGACTCTGAAGACCCCCATGGAAGAAACTCTTCCTGTGGAGAAGAAATGGCATGGGACAGGTAGGGTGTTAGTAGCAGGCAGGGGAGGATGTGAGGGAGAAGGAACTGTAATTGACTTATGAAACAATATTGTTGGTAATTTAAATTTAAAAATAGAGAAAAAGCGAGATTATCAACCTATGAAAGCCTTTACATAAATTTTTCTCAAAGTAGATTTAGTGATGTTATTTGTAGTTAAAGGTAATTGTGCCAGATCCAAGGCTATTGTTTATGGCCTTCTCCAGAGCCGGAGTGGAGTCACTTCTCAAATTGTGAATAACAAAAGCTGTATAGGAAATATGTATAGGATAGTAAATTTTCCTACGAATACTGTGCTTCTCAAATGTTCTCTACTTGTTGATCCCATAGTATGGAAAGAAAGAATCCCACTGTGATTGCCAGGGAAAAATAATGATATAAAGGTATGACACAATATGCACAAAATAACACAAACCCACAAAATCTTGACCTCACATTATATCTTTTTGCCTTCTCCTTATCACAGTAGTCTATCTGTAAGATGTAACAATTTTATTTTGATTCTTCTATCTCAAAGTTTACTTATACAGCTTTCAGAATTCACACACACACACACACACATGTGAAAGCATTTACACAATGGATGCTCAATTATACCACAAGATCACTTGCTCAATTATGTTCAAAGCAGAATTATTTATACCACACGATCTTGGAAACAAACTTAATGCCCATCAACTGCTGTATGGATTTTTTAAAAAAAATATGGTACATTTACCCAATGGAGTACTACTCAGCAATAAGGAAAAAAGGATGATGAAAATTCATAGGCAAATGCACATAACTAAAATACCATTATGAGTGAGGTATCCAAGAAACAAAAAATATAGCATGTTCTCACACATAAGTAGATAGAATAAATAAAGCAAAAGATACCTAGCCTATAATAAAAAACCTGCACATTCTACAACCCTCTTGAAGAAACAGATTATAGCAAATGCAGAAATCCAACAATAACTATTTTGCTAAGATCCTGTAGTAAATACAAAGGGATAAAGGAGAAATATTATGAATAATGGGATGAATACCTTTATGGGAAAACCCAAAGTATCAGCTGAGTTGAGCTAGTGAGATGAAGCTCTGGTTCAAAAAGAAAGGAACCCACATAGGACTAACTCCACTCCCTTAATTGAGGTAACAATGGTGATTGTCAGACAATATATGGTCACTGGCACTGGGTCCAAATTCTAACTATAATTCACAAACAGACTTTTAGAGCTAATTCGCTATGGAAAAATAACTTGGTCAAACCTTGGCAAGGGGTAACAGTGGCAAGAGGGGTTCCTTGGTACTGTGTCAAATAGATAATAAGCCAGACTTAGGGTATTAGCTAGGGGAGGCCTTACTAGTTCAAAGAAGCAAATGACAGGTAAGGGGTAATAGTGGGTAGCAGCACGAGAGGAGGAGGAATGTAATTGGAATATGAAAATAAATTGAAAAATAATGAAAAATTAACAATTGCAGGTCATTAATATCTCTTAATATCAGTGGACATAATATACCTATAAAAAGACACACGCTAAGAGACTGTTTATGAAAAGAGAATACCTCCTAATTCTGCAAACATGAAATACAGCTTAACATTAAAGACACTTAATACCTCATAATAAAATTTGTGAAATTCTTTTCGAATGAAAAATAATTTCCAATGAAATGGTCATAAATAAACTTATGGTACTATGAGGGTTCCTCATTTGTCAGAATGTGGTGGGTAAGCTGCCAGTTGGTCATGTTAGCTGTTTATCTGGGTTTCTCCAGCCTGGTATTGACCAATTTGATCAACATTCCTCCCTTTCTGACAGTAATTTCCTGGAGTTCAGTTCATTATTTGCTTTGTGTGTATTCTTCTGGTTCCATCAGCTACAGGATGAAGGCTCTATGATGGTATCCCATTATAGGGGAAGTGCATTTAAATTAGCCTCTCCACTATTGCTGAGATTTATCTTTGTGATTACCCTTGTGGATTCCTGGACATTTGCCTAGAGCCATATTTCTCTTTAAATCTACAATTTATTCCTCTACAAAAGTATCTCTTTTTTAGCTCTCATCTATTCTTCCCCCTAATCTATTTGTCTGATCCCTCATGTTCTCCTATCCCCTGGACTTCTCAGCTCCTCTTTCACTTGCCTACCACCTCCTTCCCCATTTACCCAAATATTCTAGAGATCTGGTGCCTTTCCCCTCCCCTGAGGAAATATATATATCTATATATCTATATCTATCTATCCATCCATCCATCTATCTATAGATAGATAGATGGATATATATATATATATATATATATATATATATATATATATATATATATTACATTACTACTTGTTCCTACCTTCTCTGGAGTTCTGTATTGTAGACTAGTTATCATTTGCTCTACGTCTAATATTCATACATTACTGAGTACATAACATGTTTATCTTTCTGTATATGGTCTACCTTATTCATGATGGTTTCTTCTAGTTCCATCCATTTGTAACATTTTTGTTCCAGTGCGTAGTATTACAATTTCTTTATCCATTCTTTAGTTGAGGGACATCTTGGTAGATTCCAGGTTTTAGCTATTATAAATAGTGTTGTTATGAACATAGCTCTATAGATGTGCAAGTTGTATGATTATACATGCTTTGGGTATATGCCAAAGAGAGGAATGGCTAAATGGTGATATACACTGATATTCAATTTTCAGAAAAACTTCCATACTGACTGCCAAAATGGTTTTATGACTTTTCACTCCAAGCAGCAATAGAGAAACGTTCCCATTTCTCAACATCCTCTCCAGCATAAACTGTCCATGGTGTTTTCACTGTAGCCATCCTAGCAGTTGTAAGATGATATCTCTGAGTTGTTATGAATTATTTTTCCCTGATGGCTATGGATGTTTATCAATTTCTTAAGTGTTTTTTAGCCACCTTAGCCTCCTCTATTGTCCAATCTAATGTCCAAATGTATCAAAGACATTGATGTATATCCAGTCACTCTGAACCTCTTATCAGTTTAAATGTGAGGTAGAACTGAAAGAATTTGTACAGCAGTCGACTTCCTGAACATAACAGTATCACAGACACTCAGATCAAAATTTCAATATTGGGGCATCTTGAAACTGTTATGATACTGTAAGGCAAAAGCCATAGTCAACAAGAGAAAAACAGCTCACAGAATGGTAAAACCTCTTCAACAAACTCACATCTAGCCAAGTGTTGATCTCTAAAATATAAACAGAACTGAAGAAAGAAGTATCCAAAAAATACCAAATAATTCATTTTAAAAGTAGGGTGCAGTACTAAATAGTCAATGCTCAATAGGGTTTTATTTATTATGGAAGAGAAGGTCTCCTAATAAAAGATTTGGAGCAGGCCCTTCACCGACAATATTTAGTGAAATTATGTACATCATGTTGGTTGACAGTTCCTGTTTCTTGGAAATGCCTAAACTTTTTGTCATAGAATCATTTGGAGTACCACCTCCATTTTATGGGGACAGAAATTTGTACAATGGCACACACATCAGGATATTAAAATCCCAATTGCAAAACTGCATTATAGTTGCTCCTTGTTTCTTGGGCCCATGATATAGGCAGAGATATTTCTGTCATATTTTCCATTAAATACTTTTCATCTCTCTGTCACAATTGATTACATCTTCAAAATCTAAACCAACCACACCCACTTATGACCTTAAAATGTATCCTCCTGGAGTTAGGCAGAAGGCACAAGTCTCTCTCTGGCTTTAACTATTTTTATTTCTGCTGCCCCTCAGTAACATATGGTTTCAGCTTATAAGGAAACACAAAGCAACAGACCAACTAAGTACAGCATTCCTAAGTTCATCACCAGGTATATATACTAAAATATGAAGGTGTTTTCATGCTCAATAAATTTATTCCTATGGAGCACTGAAGATGCACCTATGGCAGGGTCCTCAGGATGTCAATCTCAACACAGCACAGCACCACAGATCTTGCCCTGTGAACCTCTCTGCCTCTCCAGTCAGCCTAGCAACATGAATTAACTCACACTGTCCAGACATGGCAAAACCATTCAAGAGGCACCTTTTCTGTCAATCTATGAAGCTATACTTTTAACCATATGCTCTCCTTTAGGACATTTACGAAATTATGATGTTGTGGGATGAACTTTGTACACAATAAACACACGTATCTGCACATATAGATCCCTGGCTACAGCTGTTTTCTAGATGTGTTGGTCCTAGCAAAGATATCTTCCTTCATCCATCCTCTTCTCTGCACAACTCCTGTCCAGGATTCTGCCAATCTTACGGAGGTCACCCCCAGAAAACAGCCCTTCTTTTGGGCACTGGAACTTATCCTCTAATACTTGGTAACATTCAAAATTAACTGAAATGTACACAGGAACAGTAGCTAGGCCGTTGGAACCAACCAACAGGCAGTGCCTTGCCCTGCACTATTCTTTCCAGTATTTGACTCCACCTGGATTTGTGTTTCCTTATAAGCTGAACATTGAGGGAATGCAGAATTTTAATTGTAACTTCGCTGGTACTTCTATCTAGAAGCCCAGCTGCCATTTTTGTCTTCTATGAAATTTTTGTTGCCAAGGAAAACAGGATTACAGTCTTGTCTGGCAGATTGAGGTGGTGGGGTGTATTCTTGGTTATCAAAATACTCATGTAGAGTTGGGGTGTTTAGTTGGTGCATATTCACAATGTGGGGGAAAGATTGATACATACTGTATGATCTCAGTTCCCTTTAAATGTGTGTACATTGCAGCATCTAGAAGGACACAGCAAGCTGAGTTGCTTGTGACTGGGAGACTGTACTTGGCTTCTTGTGTTTTGTTTCCTGAAATGCACATACTACAAAATGAATAAAAGCATCTTTTAAAAGCTTAAAAAACACTTTTAGCCATTACTTTTAAAAGTATTTATATTTTAAGAGTTTGAAGCCTTTAAAAAATCTTATGCATGTGATAGAAAAAAGTTTTATTAAAAAATCAGTAGTATGAATATATATACATATGCATATATATAATAAATGGGCTGAGAAAAAATAGAGAAAAAATTCCTTCCCAATAACCACAAAGAAAAGAAAGTATCTTGTGGTACCACTAGCTGAACAAGTTAAAGTCCTGTATTACAGGAAATTGAATTCTTTAAAGAAGGAAATTAAAGAAGATATAATAACTTTGAAAGATTCCCATGCTCTTGCATAGATAGGATCAAAACAATGAAAATGGAAATCTTCTCAAATGCAATCTATGGATTCAATGTAATCTCCAGCAAATTTCCTGCACTATTCTTTACAGACCTTGAAAGAATATTACTCAATTATTTGTGGAATAACAACAAAAAACCAGGAAATGAAATGAAATCCTGAGCAAAAATAAGTAAAATAGGTGATTGATCATTCGTTTCATGTTCCAATATAGAACTACAGTAATGAAAGCAGCTTGGTATTGGTTGATTAACATAACAACAGTAGCACAAACATTGAGATTGAGAATTAATAATTAGCAACTCGTGAAACTGAGACGCTTCTCTAAGGCAATGGATATAGGAAACCAGACAAAAGGGCAGCCTATAGAACATGAAAAGAACTTCAAAAATCCTAATTCTGACAGAAGCCTGATATTGATAATATAAAAAAAAACTCAAGAAGATACTAGCCAAAAGAACAAATTGTCCAATTAAAATGTGGTACCAAACTAAATAGAGTGTTCTCAACAGAGAAATGGCAAATGGTCAAAAGGCACTTATGGAATTGCTCACCATCCTTAGGAATTAGGGCAATGCAGACCAAGACAATGCTGAGATACCATTGTACCTCTTGGAATGGCTAAAATAAAAACACCAGTGACTGCTTATATGGGAGTGGTTGTGGAGAATGGGGAACACTCCTTCATTGCTGGTAATAATGAAAACTTATACAGTCACTTTGAAATTAATGAGGTAGTTTCTCACAAAATGGGAATGAATCTACCTCAAGATCCAGCAATTCCAGTCTTAGGCATATAAGAAAATGAGGCATTTTGATACTACAAGTGTGTCTGTTCAACTGTGTTCATACCAGCACTATTTGTAATAGCTAGAGTCTGCAATGCAAGCAAACTTGATGCCCTTCAGTCAATGAATGGATACAGAAAATGTCGAAAATATAAGCAATATTGTACTTCTCTGCAGTAAAAAAATAACACCTTGAAATTTGCAGGCAAATGGATGAAAAAAGAAGAAAGTATGCTGAGTGAGGTAACCCAGACATATAAAGAGGAACATGGTATGTAGTCACTCATAAGTGGATATTAGATATAGAGCAAAGTTAACCAGGCTACAATGTATGACCCCAGTGAAGCTAGGAATCAAGTAGGATTCTAAGACAGACAAGCAGTGATCCCTTGAGCATGGGAAATCTAGAAGATCTCCTGAGTATATTGGGAGCATGAAAGGAGGGAGGTGGGACATAGGAGAAAGGGGAGGGGAGAAGGAGTAGGTGGGAATGTAAGTGATCAGTAAGACCAAGTTGGATCAAGGGCAGAGAAGAACAAGGAAATTTACACCATGATAGAAGAAGCCATTATGGGATTAAAAATAATATATGCAATGAGGAATTTCTGAGGAACCTATAAGGATGACATCAACTAAGGATCTAACAGGTAGTTTAGAGGGTATCTTAAATGCCATTTCCCTGTACTAAGATTGATGACTACCTAAAGGCAAGCATAGCCCCTTCATCCAGTTCTTGATGGAAGCAGAAGCAGAGAGTCACAGGTTAGCACTGAGCCTAAATTCCATTTGTGCAGAGAGAGGAGTAGTAAGCAAAGGGGTCAAGACAATGTTGGAGAAACACACAGAAACATCTGTCCTGAGCAAATGAGAGCTCACAGACTCCAGAGTGACATCTGGGTAACCTGAGTTACCCGAAGCAGACCCTCAAAGATGGAAGTTAATTTTGAGACCTTTGCATCTTTTGGGGCAAATGGAAGTGGAAACAGTCATTGCCTTTATTGCATGAAATGGTTTTTGGATCCCTTTGAATATGCAGGTGTACTTTTTCAAACTAGATATAGGTGGGAGGACCTTGAGACTGCTCAAAATAATGTGGAAGAGTTTGACGATTTAAAAATTTTAAAGATAACCACATGCCTGCTGATATTTCATGGCAGGAATTGGATAATATAAAAGTGTTTAACTTACTCTTTTCTAAACATAAAACAAATACAGAAACAAGAAGAATATAACAACATTATAAACAACAACAAGGTCATGTCCGTATTTCATGTCATGTTGGAGAGGTTAGGCATCAATTTTAATGCCATGATGTAGCTGTCACTTTTATATTCTGTGTGGATAATCTCTCTGCATGCAAAATAATTGGCTTGCTACATAATGAAAACTTGATTGGAAGGTTAAGATTTGGTATCCAGACACTAGGTGAACTTATATGGTTCTGCTGCCACAAAATAGAGCAGAACAATGTTATCTTGATGAGAAGTAGAATGTCTCAATTTCCTTTGATCACACCAGGCTGAGAAGAATGTCTGAGCTCTCCTTGATGAAAAGAAAATAGAGGTCAACTTGGATAGAGATTGGGGTTAGAGAACATTCTATGAGAAAGTTCTAAAGCCTCAAGGGGAAAGCATGTGATTTTGGGGGGCCCTATAAACTGAAGATGTATATTTGAAACACAATGAATTGCGGAGGCAGATTGGAATCCCCATATTTAGTGCTTCAATATATTCCAGTCTCAGAGAGGGAGGTCTTGGGATCATGAAATCAGAAGAGATATATCATCAGAATTACTAGTGAATTGAGATATTGTTCACACCTTCATAGAATATAGGAAATACACTCAGACTCCAATGTCAATTAGATCTCTTCCTTAAGTTTATTCAGCTGTTCATACATATGTATGAATGTTGGGACCCACACCAGCTTTTACATCATAAGGTAATAAAATTCAGGACTTTGATCTACTTGAAAATATTTCGCCCTGGTACATTAAGATACAGTGTTCTGGGTGTCAATTGTGGTGAATGGAATGACTTGTACCTCCATTTATTTGGGAACAAGCTGATGACCACGAATCAGATGACAAGTAAATGCCGTTTGTGAAAAAATCTCATCTGATGACCATTCAGCATTAAAATGCAGTAACATAGTGGCCTTTGAGTTAAAATGACACCCTATTAGATAATATTGATAATCTATTTTCCAAAGAATACATAGAATTTATGTGAATTATTTTTGAATTGACGACTTTTAACTTTTTATATGCAGTCATTTTTAGTAGGAAAATGCATTCTTATATTAAGTTTTTGGGAAGAGAGTTGGAAGGACAAAGGGTAAAAGAGCATATTCTTGGAATTTTTTTGTGAAATCATATTTCGATTGATTTTGGAGCACCTAACGAGATTTGAAATGCAATAAAGAATTGTGTGTATCCAATGGTCCCATATTTACAAGAAGATGGTGGGATATCTCCATGGTGTGATTTGTAAATGCTTCAGCCTCATTGGTGAGATATAAATAGGCCTATTGTGCAGAAGGAGAATTCTGTAACCTTTAATGTGTAGTTACCCTATTAGATAATACTGATAAGTCTCTTTCCCAAATAATACATAGAATTTATGAACCTGCTCTGTGCATTGAGGCTGTTAACTTTTTATGAAATCAAGCAAGTAAGCAGTCATTTTTAGCAGGGAAATGCCTTCTTAAATTAAGGTTGGGGGAAGATAGATGGAAGTACAAAGGGTAAAAGTGTATATTCTTGGATCCCTTTGGTGAAACCATATTTCCAATCATTTTGGAGAACCTAAGGAGATTTTTAATGCCTTCAGAGTATGGTATATATCCAACCTTCCATAATTTGAGAAAAGAAGATGTGACATCTCACACATCGTGATTTGTAAATACTTCAGGGTCATTGGTGAGATATGAATATGCCTATTGGGCAGGTGGTAATTTCTTATACTTTAATGGGTAGTTATAAATCAGAGACCTGGCTGGTTACCAGAAATCAGAATTCTTTGTTAATTAAGTTGAACTTTTAAGTCCATATTGTGTGAGGAGCCGCACTCACATTCGCCATTACAAGATGGCGCTGACATCCGCTGCCGGATCAAGTAAACAACGTTGGTATACATGTGCCCAGTGTTTTTCCACTGCCTAGCCCCGCCTATTCCATGGCATCATATAGGGTGACGAGTCATGCACCTATCCCAGCTGTACACGCATCGCTCAGAGTTTGTGAGCCTTTATAAGGGGACAGGATTCTTGGCTCGGGGTCTCCGCTCTGGTAAGCTTATGCTCTCCTCTCAAAACGTATTAAAGCTTTACTGCAGAAGGATCCGAATGTCCTGTGTCGTTCTTGCTGGCGAGGCGATTGCGCGGGACAATATTGTACAGACAGGAAAAACTGAATGTAACCTGGGCAATGAAAGTTGAGGTTCTGGAAACATTTGAAAGAAATTTGTCCGTGTAATTTATAAAATAGAGGAATACCAATGTTCTGTACCATATTCCAAGAGAACATTAAGGTTATATTGGATTCATCTTCCGAATGTTCAATGCACCAGTCTCAGAATTTCCTCTATGAAGATGTTGACATTTGAAGTGTTGTTGAAGTTCCTGTGTGTTAGATGGGTAGGTAAATAGATATTTGGTCAGTGGGAGAATATCTCAAGTATCCTCATGAAGAGCATGAAATTATGAACCTACCTTGCTGTACAAGCTAATCGAAGGAACATGTGTAAGGTCACTAGAAATAAAGGGAAAGAAGATATAACACTTTTTAGAAGGTGTAATGATTTAAGCCCCAAGGTTTGTAGAACATCATTTCCTGTGACACTCTTGGTAGAGCAAGTGCATTTTTCTCAAATTGTGCTTATAGATAAGCAATAGGTTCCTTAAAGTAAGAAGACAAAATTATCATGATCATTTCATAAAAAGAGAATTTCATGAGGTCCACTATATTCAAAGTAACAATGTGCCATCAGGGTGCCCAAATGGAGAAGAACTGAATGGTGGTATTTCTCAGAGGCGCAATTTTTACCATTATTAATGGGCCAGATAGTGAGAACAGTTTAAATAGAGGAAATCTAAGTATACGTCAAAATTAGTTACCCTAATTGTTATTGATGAAGGACATACTTTACCAGTAAGGAAGAAAACTACTATCAATTTTGGATAAGATTGAATTTCTCCCTGTCAAGTAAGGGGTCCCAACAGTACTTCTTCATCTAGCTTTTCTTCACAAATTAGGATATCCATGACATTAGGGAATTTGGAAGACCACAAGAAACAACTTTAGTGTTTTTGTACAGCTGGTGCTCCTGTGTCAACAATACTGGCTAATTAGTTTTGTGTTCAATGACCCAGTTCATAGTGTAGATGAAAACTGCAATGTTTCTTGTGATTGGATTGCTGGCAGTGGCCTACAATCCATATGCTCACTATGATTGGTGTCTGTGAACTCTAACTAGAGTGGATTAGAGTGGGGAGAACTTACAACGAGGATGTGCATTTACCATACAAAGAATGTCTATGACTTATCTCATGAGTCTGTGGAGATTGGAGTAAACTACATTATAGCACATATATAATACTCTTGAAAAATTCTCAGAAGGGAATTGTGTAAGGCAGAGTAGAAGAAAGCAACGTATTAGGCCATATTGTAGAGTTACAAGCCACATTTTAATGTGAGAATGAAACGGGAGTTATTTGCCTCACCATGTTGCATAGCCAAATACATTACCTCTACTTCTGTATGTCCAAATCTTCTATCCAGTTTTTATGGTTGTTATCCTTACAGATTCCATATTAGCCTTGATATGCTCTAATCATTTAACAAAGAGGAAGAACAAAAATTGCTTTCTCTGTGGGCTTTCCAAGTTTAAACTAAACTACATGTTATAGAACAAAGTTTGTTTTCTCAATTTTGATTATTTACTACTGCATCCAATATGAGTACTAGGATCTTTTAATATCACAACAGTGTAAGCAAGTGTTTCAGTCATTAATTACTGTGTCTTCCAACACACATTATTAGTGAGAGTGGAGATTGAAGGCTGTGTTATTAGATGTTATGCATGGAGATTCACGATGTATATATAATATCAAATGGGAAGGTAAAGCAAAGTCATCTTAGGCAGAGAAGCATATTTAATATCATCTTTTGGCATTAAGAAAGTTTCTGAGCTGCAGAATGGGAAATATAGTAATTTAATTTTACCTTGTATAGATATTTAAGTTCTAATGCAAGATTGTAATGCAAGAAAAGTACTGCAATTCTCATATAAACACAGAAGATTGCTTATTTCAAAGAGGAATATATAGTGACATTTTGTGGAGTGTGTTCTGTATCTCCTTTGGCAGAGTGGAAACTTCTGAAACTAGCCTGGGTAAAGGAATATTTCTGAATCTCATTATTAAGTAGGGAAAACATCTTATATATATTATTTCAGTATGTAAAAATTCAATTCACACTTGACAGTGGTGAAAATCCTAGGTTACCTTGCTTACTGGGAGAATATGTGGGACTTGTCTTATTAGCTTCTCATTATCCCCCCAGCTCAGATATGTATACAATTAGTCAAAAGTTCGTGAGTCCAGAATGAATTAAGAATATTATCTTGAAGTACTGTTGATATTCTGAGTAGTGATGCTTCCACAACAATTTCTTTTTCTCTATAACTGATACCAAAATTTCAAGTACATTTACTTGTTTCTGGGCAGAAGAATCCATGTCTATATTTTATTCCTAGCTATATGTTCATGCATGTAGAGTAATCCCATCTGTTTCAAGTGTTGAAGTTTCTGATTTTCTCATATGGTGAGACTCTTGTGTGCTATGATAAATGACCATATTCAGAAAGGTCAACTAGAGGTCAAAGGGGTAATTCTGAAATGTCTTTGAAAACATGATTGCTTGAGATACTCACTTCCCAATATAAAACATTTGGAGTTTTCAATTGCCAGATACTTTTGCCCAAATCCACCTTAGACAATATGGAATATCTGGAGCACCCTGATTTGCAAGAAATGCATTATAAGCATTCTAATCTATCCTGTTGTCTTGAAGTACCCCAAATTTTTTTCTACAGAGGAAGACTCTTAATTCTCCCTTCACTTTAGTCCTTGTTACTGAGGAGTAAAATGATTTATACCCAATTGTACAAATGCACAAGAGTGAGGTCCATGGAAGACAAAAATAAAAGTTGAATCCCATTGGTATAAAGGACACAAGTCAAAAGCAGGCATTTGTCTAAGAACTAGGTATTAAGTCTGATCAAAAATGAAAATGTATGGAGTAATAATGGAAGAATGGGAGTAACTGACACCTTCCATGAGCGAAAAACTGTGATATCCTCTTAAACAAAAGTGAATGTGAGAATCCCCTTGGTTAGTGGGGGGTAGAAATCATACTTCCCTGACTTAAAAGGTATTAGCAGTAGAGGAATATCACATTTATCAACAATTTTTGAAACACTATGTCAGATGTTAATAGTTCAACATGTTGTCTTCAATCTTGAGAAGACCAACTAGCATTCAAATGCTGTTTGTAACAGCCTGAATGATGCAGACTTAGAAGTTTGCTTCTTCTATTTTAGCCATTTACATCTAGGTTTTATGGCAGAATTCTCAATTTCTGATGACTGGCTAAAGATAGATGACATGAATTCTCAACTTAGTTTGCAAATACTAGGTTCTGGAATATCTAGGTTAGACATAATTCAGAGAGGTAGTCTCTCATATATCAACATCTCTAATTTAAATATCAGACTACTTGAGTCATAAAACAAAGACCCAGGGGACCATTCCTTTGTTAGAGAACATGTTGTACCTAGTACATAAGATAAGGGTTACACCATAATTGCTCAGAAAATAATTGTCTCAATATGCATTGTTCATACTAGGCTGGAAATCAATGTCAGATTCAAAAATTCTTTTGTACTGGAATAGCAGTTCTCAAAATGTGAGCCATGATTATTAGAGGGATCACTTATCAGATTTCCTTAATGACAGCTATTTATATTCTAGCTTACTAGATCTGAAATTCTGATTTTTTTTAGTTATTGAGACAGGGTTTATCTGTGGCCTTGGAGGGTGTCCAGGAACTAACTATTGTAGACAAGACTGGTTTCAGACTCAGAGAAATCCGCCTGACTCTGCCTCCAAAATGCTGCGATTAAAGCCATGTGCCACAACTGCCCAGCCTAGAGCTGAAATTCTATAGTTATGAAGTAGCCAAGAATGACTTTCATAGCTAGGGGTCTGGGCTTCCTTTGACCTGGGAAGAAATATTTGATGCTCCCTTTGTTACAGGTGGAAAAATGAAATATATAGGTACACAGGATTTCTGAGGAGTTGACTCATCTGTATAAGACACATTCTTTCAAAAAAGTGGAATTTATACTCCCATTGCTACATAAGGAAAACCTGATACATTTTCAGTAGACATTTGCATACCTTGTAAAATTCAGTCCATTATAGTCCTTGAATATTCTCCTCAGATTACCAATCGTCACTGTTATTTTTTATATTCATATCTAGAGTGGGATCTGCAGGATATATGTCAACAGTCTCAGGAGTCTTGAAAACTTTGTCATTTTCCAGATAAATCATGAAGTTACATTTGTGTTCAACCAACCTAGAAAATCTGGGCTGCAATGGTAAGAACACAGTTTCTGCTGACTGAATTGAAGGAAGAAGATAGATTCCAGGCTCTGTTTGCTCTCTTGGTTCTCTATGATCTGCAACTATTCTGAACAATGTTTCTCAGTAAGCATGCAAATCAATGTGCATTCTCAGAAAAGTGAAATATGACAGCTCCCTGACACAAATGGAGGATTTCTAACTCTTGTCTTTCATGTGGTGAAAAAAATTCAGACAAAATATGGGAGGGCTGAGTATCTCCAATGGTGTTGTTATAAGTGTGAATGCCATAATTTACATTTTAAGGAAGAGCATGATCCAGGAAAATTCTCAAATTTGAATTCTTCTTTAAAGTATAGAGAATGTCTTCCTTTGGCAACTCCACTGAAGGCAAGAGTGAAATCTTTACATCCTTCTCAGAGTTTAGATGTAAATTCCTGGGGCTAGGTTCTCAATTTGTAAACAACTTGAAAAGTGTTATCACGAAGTACAGGGAATTGCCAATTTTGGTGGAAAATTATCAGTAAATAGTCTGGATTTCAGCTAGCTTTTCTACATTTTTGTGAAGGGTTTTCAAATTAGTATTCCCCAAATTTTCTTTGGACAATGGGATATGTAAGGTTTACTAAGCACAGAAGGAAATTGTCTCAATCACTGTTAGTTTTCCTTGGAAACACTGTAGAACTAGGGCTAGCATGAATGCAAAGAAGATATATCATTTTTAGTGACAGGGTTAACTTTTCATCGCCATTTAGCATTGTAGAAACATGTTAGTATACACATGGTATGCTCTGCAGCTTACATCTTCATAGGATATTGTCTCTCACAGTATAATAGGGATAATTACTGTCTGAATTCTCCCCCTTGAATATGGAGTCCTGCATGCCAATCTTAGTCCTCTTCTGAAAATCTGATTGTATGCTCATGTGGTTTGCAGAAAAAATTTAATTTCTACATATGAGAATTGTCCAAGTATCCCTTGTTCAGTAGGTTAGTTTTGATAACTTTATGTCTAGTTCTTACCTTGGTCCCTCTTTTCATGGAAATAGAAGGATTCAGAACCATGCGGTAGTATATCATTTCTTTGTGTTCCAAAGAGTGAGGAACCATAATTTTATGGTGATGAACTCAGGTATATCTCTAATATCCTCTGATTAGAGCAGGAATTCCTTAGTCCCAGTTGAGAATAAATGTCTATTCTAGGAATACTTGATTGGATGGGGAATATACAAACCTTTGTTCTACTTAATATGAAGATCTGAGGCTTCTTACATGAAAGTTGAATGTCTCACCTCACTTCTCCTTGACTGGATAGACCTCAGATTTCCTTGATTAAAGTTTAGGAATCTTTTGACTCCTGTGAAAAATGCAAATGTCTAAATCCCAACAATATTTTGTCTGAAATCCATTTTGGTCACTAGGGAATGTACAAATCAAATTAATAAACATATGTATGTCACATTGCATGTTGATCTACTAAGGAAAGTCCAAAGATCTTTTTTCTCAGTGTGCATATATCTGTAAACTGCCTTGGTAAAACGAAGTTTAAATTGTGTCCTGGTACTGGCTTAGGTTTATTTATGAGAATATTTGCAATGAATAAAGACATAGATATCTGCTTATGAGGGATTTTAAATATATAAATATAAAGGGAAATATTTTTCTGTGGACTTCTTAGGCCATTAGTTCTAAACCTATATGTCTCATAGCTTATTGAGCCATGAGCATTCTGTTTGAATATCAGCTTGTAAAGGGACATATCTGGCCCATTTGATGCATGTGAATGGGTCTGAAGCATTCTAGTTCTGTGAGATGTGATTGAAGCCCTCTTATTATGAGGGAAAAATTGTGATGCACTCTTCTGAGGGCCTACCTGTTTTCATCTCTCCTCCTTAGTTTGTAATGTATTGTCCCTAGAGTCCTAGAAGTAGACGTGAAAGTGACATCTTCATAGGAAGGGGGAGTTTGAAAGGAACAATATGCCAGTATGGATATTTTTAAAAGCCACTGGATGAACTTCAAAGACTCAAAAGAATCAGGGACAGGAAAAGTGGTCCACAATCCAACATGTAGCTGTGGGACAATCTATAAATCATATTACACATGTAGAAGTAGGGAAGACGTATTTATTATAGATGAATGTTACCTGTGTTTGATGTGAGGACTATGGAAAGTCTAGAGACCAATATGTAACTAGAGTAAATGTTAACCCCTTTCAAGTAGTTTGTTGGTTGTGATGACTTCATCAGTGTTAGAACTGAAATGGGAATTTGTGGGCCTTAGGTTTTCTAGCCTACACCATTTTAATCAGTATGTGGTCTACTGAGGCTTCCTTTTGCTGTGGTTTTCAGTTTCCATCTGCTTCTCTTAAGACTGGAACACATGGGGGAACTATTGTAAGGAGGAGAATGGGTCAACTATTCTCCCTGAGAAAACACATGTGTGAAATTCTTGTCTGCAATTATGGACAACAACCCAGAACTTTGCGTGAACTACAAATGCCACAAGGAACCCTGGCACGGAAAAGGTTTTCACATCACCCTCCAGGGAGAGGCAGTATCACGAATGCTTCTCTCACTTGTGGTAGTTGCTAAGACCTCTCCAACATTGTTGGAGTTAACCTGTGTCTATAATGAAGATGAAGGAAAGACCTCAGAAAAGGAAGACCCACGAGAAATGACAATGGCTCATCCATCAGATGTGTTAAAGGTTATTATTTCCTCATCTTTTAAGGAAGGGGAAGGACTTTGTGGGTCAATGATTTTCTGGTATAGGACATGGTAAACTGGTGATGATCCATTGAGTCTTACTTAAACTGTAGTTCCTAATTTACATCTGCTTCTCAATGAGGATGACAACATAGGACCACGTTTGTAAGAGGGCATATGTTTGAGCTATTCTACGTGTGAGGGCATATGTATGAGCATACAGTCTACAGAAATTGACAGTGTTACAGTCCCTTGAATGAAATGCAAAGGCTTAGAAGAATCTGTGACAGAGCCTCTGCAGGGGAGCTATAAGCAAGTCACTCTAGGAAGTTGTTATAGCCTGTCAGGTGGAATAAGACCAAATGTTGGCCTCTTCTGAGGGTGTAAGAATGTCAGTCCCCATGATAATACCAAGGTGTCATTCATCAGTTATGCTAGGTTTTATTCTTCAATCAATTTTAAGATATTGGAAAGAGTTTGTGGTTCATAGGATTGCTGTGCAATGCCATTGTGATCTTCATGTGATCTACTGAGTCTTCCTTCTATGATGGTTTCTGGTTTCTATCTGCTTCTCCTAGAGGAGGAATGACTGGATCCTATTTTGTAAGAGGGAGAATAAGTTCATCTTTTGTATTGGATTTTAGGCCTCTCACAGATATTAAAGAAGAGGTGGGAGGTTCTAGGTCATCTGATTCCTGTCCTGAGGAAATGTCACAAGGATGTGAATTATTGAGTCTTCCTTGTGCTGTGGCTGTCTGTTGATTATTGATTTTCACAGATGAGGATGGGATGGGGTCCTTTTTGCAAGAGGAAGAAGCTGTCAACTCTTCCACCACAGAGGATTTATGTGTTAACTTTCAGTCTACAGGAATGAACACTATTATAGGACCTTTAGTGAACTGCAGGGGTTGAGGATATACAGGTAAAGTGCAAGTTTGTCCCAGGAACCCCTACTCAGGGTAGTCTTCAGCCAGACCTCCTCCCTTACTTGTGTATGATGGTTAAACCTCTCTAGGGCAGCTGGAATAAGCTGGGCATCTACTGAGGAAGAAAGAATGTCTGTCCACATGGGAAAATCAATGTCCCATTCATCAGATGTGCTAGCTTTTTTTTTTACCTCCTTCAGCACTTAAGTTTGTGTAGGTAGTTTGTGGGTCATAAGATTGCTGTGCTATGCCAGTGTTGTTTTTTTTTTTTTGTATTGAGGCTTCCTTCTACTGTGGTTTCCTATTTTAATCTGCTTCTCCTTGAGGAGGAACATCTTGAACCCAATTTCTATGATGGGCATTGTGTGATCTATTCCTCTGGGAAGGGCATATATGTGTATGTCCAGTCTGCAGTAATCGATAGTGATGTAGGCATTTGAGTTAACTGAAAGGGCAAAAAAGATCTTGGGACAGAGCAAAATGGTTGCTGAGACCCCTGGGAAGGTGAGGGATTATCCAGAATGGCCTCATGCAAGGACTGTGTTTTTGCCCTTCAATAGAGATGGAAGCAATCTGTGTCTGTTCTGAGAGTAATGGTAGGTCTAGAGACCCAGTTGTACAAAGACCAATGTTTAAGTCCCATTCAACTTTGTGATGCATGTTAGGTCTCCCTCAGATGTCAAGAAATTGGGAGGATATTGTTGGCCACAGGATTTCTTGCCTTAACAATTTTCATTATGGTGTGGACTATTCAGACTTCCTTGTGCAGTGCCTGCCTTTTGAATTCTGGATTTTATAGAAGAGAGTGGCCTAGGGTCCTCTTTTATACAGGGAAAATATGTCAGCTCTTCATCCTGAGTGGGGATATTTGTGATCATTGACTCTACAGGTATGGACTGTGTTGTTGGTCCTTGATTGAACTGTAAAGTTTGAAAACAGTCAGGAGCTGAGTAATATCGGTCCACAGAAACTTATGTAGTGGTGGAATAATGCAGAACTCCGTCTTCAAATATGTATGATGTTAAGGCCTCTCTAGTACATCTGGAAGAAACTTGGACCTCTTCAGAGGACGCAATAGTGTCTGGAGAATCAGATGTCCCCACTTAAATATCAGTGTTCCATTCATCATAAGTGTTTGGTGTTAAGACTCCCTCATCCCTTTAGGAAGGGCTTGGAGTTTGTGGGTCTTATTTTTGCAATTCTAGGCCATTATGTCCTGGTTTTTATCTACTGAGGCTTCCTTTTGCAGGGGTTTCCTGTTTTAATCTGATTCTCCTAGACCAGAAACCCCTGGGCCCCACTTTGTAAGAGGGAGTGTGAGTGATATTTTCATCAGGGGAGGGCATTTATATCTATGTCCAGTTTGCTAGAATGGAGAGTATTACAGGCCCCTGAGTGAACTGCAATGGCCTAAAAAACCAGCTCCAGAGAAAATTGTTCCTGAGACCCTCTAAATTTGAGGGATTATCCAGATCACCTCCCTCACATGTAGAATTTTCTTGGGATTCACCAGTAGAGATGGAAGAAACCTGTGCCTGTTCTGAAAATAATGGAAGATTTACACAGATGTTCTAAGAACAATGTCAAACTCCCATTCGACTTTTCTATTGGATGTTAGTGCTTCCTTAATCCACCTTATCTTATGACAGGAGAGACATAACATGTCTTTTAAACTTCTCTGGTCTTGGCAGAAAAGATAACCTAGGTGTTTTTCTGATGACTGGATGGAAAGCAGATAGACTGCGATCACTGCACATTGTGTTTCTCAAGGTATCAAGGACCTGCTAAAGGAGTGGTCCCTTTCCTTACTTGCCCTGTCTCAGCTCCTTTGTGGAGCTTGAAGTGCCCAGAATGTCTGTAGATAATTAAGGGCCTGCATTATAGTACTGGATATCTGCACATTCAGAGTGAGAGTATCTGACGAAACTGCAATTCCTGTTGGTCCAAATGTGAATCTCTGCACTGCAATATTAGGAGAGATTATCGTGGCTCTTGTTGAGGTGGTAAATCCTTCTGGGCTTTATTGTGTGTCAAATACTCCAGGCTATTTGCCGCGGTGTACACTTTCTACTGTGCAATAGGTTGCTGATAGTCGTCCATGGTCTGAGAGAACACGTTGTGTTGTCAAAGGGACAGAGCCTAGTTGATGCCCATAGGTGTCTCTCAACTGGTCTAGGTAGGTAGTTTCTAGGGCAGTTGAGCAGAGAAAACTGTCTTAAGATATTTACCCCAGGCAAAGTGTGTTGAAGGATGTTTCCCATGGCAACTGGGAGGAGAATTATGGTAAGCAATTATGTTTGCAGGAAGGAGTCTTTTCTTCCCAACACCAGTGCATACTTTTGGCAGGCCAAAAGAAGTGGAGTGCCAGCTGGTTTTGGGGTGTTATCAAAGTTCCAGAGATTTCCTCTCGATCTGTGCTCTCTGCTGGATAGGGCAGTTCACAACTGGAGCCTGACCTCCAGTGGCAACTGGCTATAGGAAGATGTTAAGCGATATTATGTGTGAAAGGCTTTTTTCCCAAGACATGTGCAGAAGTCCCATGGTTGAAGTTCAGAACTGAAGTGGCAGTTGAGTTCAGGAAGTGATCAAAGGTCCAGAGGTATGCTCGCAATCAGTGTTCTCTGCTAACATTCTGGAGGTGTGTTTGCCATTAGTATTCTCTGCTGGTGATGGGAGATAGCCAATTTTACATGACCTGGGTGTTTAATAAAAGAGGCTTCACCGACAACCAGGTTCTGGGAATGAAAACAAATAGTTTGGACTTTCTGCATGGGTTATGCACAGAAACCATTCTAGTGCCCGTTGATATTGGCCATGATAAGTTGCTTAGTTAAAGAATGAAAAGTGAGTTGGCAAAGTGGCTGCATGTCTTTTATCCCAACATTTACAGGGAAGAAGAAGGTGAATCCCTGAGTGTGAGGTCAGACCTATCTGGAAATAGAGTTCTAGGTAATTTAGGACTGTGAAGACAATCACTGCTGCAAAGCAAAATTAATGATGATGATGATGATGATGATGATGATGATGATGGTGATGATGATGATGGAAGGGATCCCTGGATACTGCACTTTCCCAAGCCTCAAATAAAAAGCTGGCACCTGAGACACAGACGCCATCTGTGTGCAGTGTCTCTTAATGGTTCAAAGTAAAGTAAGTATTGCTATAGAAAGAACCCTTTCTATGTCTATCCAACTATGATATTAAGTTTATTCATAATATTTGTATTAAAGTACAGCATGGTATGATACTCCAGGTCAGATATTGGCTTTTATGAGCAAAAATAGGATCTTAACATCTGATATAATTTTGATCTTCACCTCAGAGTTTTTTCTCATGGCCATTGTGTGGCTATGTGTCCTTCTGAAAGCAGTTTTGGATAGCAACCCCTTGCAGCAGGACAAAATCTTCACTTTTGTAAGAATGCAGTTTCAATCATTCCAGAGAATATTTATGACTTGAGTTTCTCCAGCTGAGAAGACTATTCACAGAAAAACATGTTTGTTTGGAGACACCACTTCAAACCACTTGCAAAACATGGTACCAATGCTGAAATTCAGTGCTACAATGTAACTTTCAGGAATATAAATTGACTGAAAAAGACACCATGTTTTATAAAAAATGAAAACAATTTCCAAGAATAATCATGTAGTCTTCAATATGGTATCTGTTTGGATTTTGTTTAAAAGTGTTTCTTTAAATTCACACTTGCTTCACCTCATGTTTCCTTGCGGATAAACCAATCTAATTGAAGTTGTAGGCTGGCTGGAAAGATGATTCAATGGTTTGAATTTCGGGAGCTCTTCCTTGGCATTTGGGATGAATTTCCTGCACCTAGATTATACCTCCAGTTGCAGACAATCCTATGACTTCCTCTGGCAAACACTAAAACCAGGAAATCATGTGCTACACAGACAGGCATTACATTAAATATCTAAACACTAAAAGTATAAAACATGTAAACATATGTTTCTCATTAATTTCAAAATTACACAAATATATTTTTGGTATTTATTAATAGTTTCCCCATCTGATAATTACAGGATTTTTCATTAAAGAATCTTAGCATGTTCTGTTCAGTTTCTATTGCATATATGTTAAATAAACCCTGTTGAATGGACAAAGAAAAATGACATGGTAATGGTATTGGCTTGTCATGAGGGATGATACGGTTTTCTGAAGATATGAGGGAGAAATACCCAGAGGCATCTGGAAAGGTCCAGAGTGAAGCAATCCATGAGAGGTTGAGGGGGTTGAGACAGGAAAAGGCAGGGATAAGAAACCTTGATGCCAGGAGCAAGCCAAGAGACAAAGAGTCCCCAATATGCAAAGTGACTGAGCCTATGTAAGAATCACAGGATGGGCGAAGGGAATTGGATCTCAGGTGTTGGAGTGGGGAAGAGTAGGGGTTCAGCGGGATTTGGAGGCACATGCCTTTAATCCCAGCACTTGGGAGGCAGAGACAGGCAGATCTCTGTGTTTTTAGGCCAGCCTGGTCTCCAGAGAGTTTACCAATATATGCTCCAATGCTAAACAGAGAAACCCTGTCTCAAAAAACCAAAAAAAAGAAAAAGAGTAGGGTTATAAGTTGGGAAGATATGAGGATCCAGGACTCTGTTACAATGAAAGACGTATTAGAAATGCTGAGAAAAACATTGGCCACCATCCCTTTTGTTAAGTTGTATAGACACCTCAACCATTTATCCTGAAGTTGTGACTTCCCACATTTAAACTATGAATTCATCACGTGGTTTCTTGTGGCAATGCTCCCACACAAATGAGGTGACATGTGCAAACTTGTTACAACCAGATTTGTTTGGATAATACAATAATTCTAAAGGCATTTCTAACTAACTGGGCTTCAATCAGTCACTGTCCCTACAGGTCGAGGCCTGTTCATTGGACTGCACCCCTTTAGTACATGAAGCAGTCCCATATGTAAAGGGACAAATTCTCAGTGAGGGTATAATGCCAGATTAAATGCATTGGCAGATGGGTCTTAGAACATACATGATTCTGCTTATTTTTAGCGAGGATTTTAATATTAGAAATAACTGCAATAATTACTAAGGACTTAGTAATGATTTCATATCAAAAGATAGCAAAAAGAATCTTTGAATAAAAACAGTTTGAAAGAAACAGTGAAATTTTTCTGCAAAGTGCCAGTAGTTACAAAGCATTAGTTTGCACAGGTCTTGATGTTTTTGATCAAGGATAGTAAAAGTACCATCAACATTTTCTGTATGGAACAAACAATTTAATACACTTTTAGGATATGATGGAATCTTATTAATATTTTCTTAGTTCCAGTTTTATATTAGCAGAGTTTGATTGAGTTTCATATTATTGCAACTAAAGAGCATGACAACATGAGAACCCATAAGATTGATTTTGTGGAATTTTGAGTATTTACTTAGGGATAGAGAGATCAAGTTTTACTTTTTGAAAAATTTTAATAGTCCATAAAGGAAGTGATGTAGAGATTTTACTTGAGAGATGCACCACATTCTCGTCTTGATTATTTTATTTCAATTTGCAAAATGGCAAAAGTATTCAGGTGAGTATATTGGAGCCGCATATCCTACTTCTGTTTTATTCTTTTGAGTGCTATCTTGGTATTCATTAAGCATGAAAGCACAGATTTTTAACTAAAAAAATAGGATTACTAGTTATGGTTCTCAAAAATACCTAAATATTTTGTGTGTATCAACTTTAAGATTTATTCTATGATTTTGTCAGTCAAGTGAGAGACAAGTGGGATACTAGCAATGAGGTAGTAGAGCAATGAATTATGATCAACATTCAAAGGCCTTCCTGAATCACATGAAAACATCTCTCAATAAAATCCAACAATATTTACTCAAGTAAATAAGGATGCTATGATGATTATATTTACGTTTATGATATTATGGTTATATATTTTGAAGCAGGTTCTCAGATACACTTGGCTGAGCTAAAATTAAGTGTATACCAAAGAAAGACCTTCATATATTTCTGTCACATTTTCTGACAGATGGTAAAGGCCTCCCCTCCCAAGGATATCTAATGAACTGCTGATGATTGAACTCAGGACTTCGTGCATTCTTGTCAATTATAAATTAGCTGAGTTTCATTCTGTTAATAACTGTGCTTTAGAGCTGGTCCTGCTTCATAAAGTTGTAATTCGACAATAACAATTTTCTAATTCAGCCAAAAAAATCATAATTCAGATTGAACATTTATATTGTGGTATATGTCCTACATTTTATTTTACCAAGACCAAAGATTGGATTCATTTGAAACTCTAAATATATACTACAAACCCATTGGAAATTCTTTAAATAAATTGAAATTGAAATTGAAAACTTAAAATTCCTTGCATACATATATCATCATTTTTAACTTGAAACATATAATTTTGTGATATGATGTCTGTGTGTGTGTGTGTGTGTGTGTGTGTGTGTGTGTGTGTGTGTGTGTGTGTGTGTGTGTAGGGGATGGTTACATAGAAGTTGCCTGTTTCACTCAAAAAATGCTTTTGGTAACTCAACTGCTGCTCCCTCCACAAACAAATCTCAAGACCTAGCCTACAAGTACTATCTCCTCTCTGTTGTGATGATTATGGCTGTAACAATTTGTTCTCTGTAACTTGGAGATATCCTATTATCCATTTCTACCAAAAAATCAACACTAACTTTCTCTTGCTGCCTAATTAGTTCCCTGCATATACAGTCAGAAAGAAACTGAATATTAGGTAATAATAGATGACAATGGATGGTAAGGTCATAGGTAGACAGAGAGTTGGGAAGAAAGAGTCTTGAAGATAGAGGTTTCTGTCCCACCTGGTCCCAATTCAATTTTGCCCCAAACAAACTCTCAGATGTTATATTATTTATTAAACTGTTGGGTGATGTTTAGTTCTTCCTATTGGCCTGCTCTGTTTTCATTATTAACACATTTCTATTAATAGATGCATTGCCATGTGGCTATGGCTTACACACTACCTGGAATATTACTCCTTCTGTGGAATGGCATCTCTTGTCACACTCTCTCTCTCTGTTATACTCTGCAGCCTTCTCCTGTTCTGATAGCACTGTCTATATTCCTATTTGGCTACTCAATCATCAGTGTTTTGTTCATCAACCAATAATAGAGACATATATACAGAAAGACATATCCCAACATCTACTCTTATGTCTCTAAAAAGTATCTTTTTCTTTTCTTTCCATTTTGAATAAATTTTTATTTGTGAGAAACAATCTTATTTTAAGTAACAATCCCATTCCTTGTGAATTCCATATTCACATGCCAAACAACAACCCCCCATATCATACCCTATACTCTCTACAGAGAGGGTGAGGCCTCCATGGGGGTTCACCAAAGTGTGTCTCATCATGTGAGGTAAAGCCTAGGCACACCCTTTAGTGTCTAGAATGAGAGAGTAGCCCTCCATAGAGAAGGGGCCAAAAGTCCATTCTTATACTAGGAATACACACTGGTTCCACTGTCAGAGGCTCATAGAGTGTCCACTTCACCCAACTGATAAGCCCATTAAGAAGGGCTTATTTGTTACTATGATGGTTCCCCAGTTGTCAGAATGGTGTGGGTGAGTTTCCACTTGGTCACATGAGCTGATTCTGTGGGTATTTCCAGCCTGGCATTGACACATTTGCTCATCACTCTTCCCTTCCTGAAACTGGATTCCAGGGGATCAGGTCATCATTTAGCTTTGCATATATTCTGCTTTTATCAGCTACTTGATGAAGGCTATAGGATGGCATATAATATAGCCATCAATCACATTATATGGTACGGGTATTGAAGGTAGCTTGTCCACTGTTTCATAGAGTGCTATTTGGGATTATCCTTGTGGAAAACTGGACTTTTGCCTAGTGACATATTTCTCTTTAAACCCATAATTTATGCCTCAATTAAGGTGTCTCTTTTATTGCCCTCAACTATTCTTCCTCCTTGTCAATCCAACTAATCCATCATATTCTCCTATACCCTCATTTTCTCCCTGCTCTTTCTCCTAACTACTTCCTCCTTCCCCAATATTCAGGAGATCTCGTGCCTTTCACCTGCTCTGAGGAAGCATGTACGTCTCTCTTAGGGTCCTACTAGATCCTAGCTTCTCTGGAAGTAAGTATTTTAGGCTACTTATCACTTGCTCTATGTCTAATATCCATACATTAGTGAGTATATAACATGTTTTTCTTTCTGTGTATGGGTTTCCTCACTCACGATGGATACCATCCATTTGTTTCTTTGGTTGAGCAATATCTCAAGTCTCTTTTAGCCATTTTACATTTTCCTATTGACCAAAATAATGACCCAATGAATTAACGATTTGAATCTAAATCCAGCCACACTGAACCTCTTAGCAGAGATATTGAGAGGTGGCATTTGATGACTATTTTTAGCAGATGCTTCCTGAAGATAACAACAGTAGCATAGACAACTCAGATTGATTATTCAATAATGGGGCCTCCTGAAACTGAGGAGATTCTGTAAGGCAAATATTGAGTCAATAAGACAAGACAGCAGCCCAAACAATGGGAAATGATATTCACCAACCCCAGATGTTGCCAAGGGTTGATTTCTAATATATACAAAGAACTGAAGAAAGTTGTCACCATAACACCAAATAATCCAATTAAAAAGTGGGGTCCACAACTAAATAGAGAATACACAATAGGGTTTCACTAATTATGGAAGAGAAAATCTACTCGGAGCAGGTCCTTCAAAGACTATTTAGTTAGATTTGGTAACCTCATGCCGGTTAACAGATCCAGGTGATTGGAAATGCCCAAACAATTTGTCATAGGCTCATATGGAGCTTGAACTCCATTGTATGTTAAAATTAAAAGTAGTACAATTCCAGATACTATATGATACTAAAATCCTCAAGGGCAAAACTGCATCTCAGTTCCTGCCTGTTTTTTGGGCTCATAATTTGGGCAGAGAGATTTCTGTCACATTTAGCTGGAAACACTTATGATCTTTTGGTCACAATCTATTACATGTTCAAATTGTTAACCAAACACAACCCCTCATGATATCACAATATATCCTATTGGACTTAGGCAGAAGACAAAATTCTCTCTCTTGCTGAATGTATTTTTACTTTAGCTGCCCCACAGTAACCTACAATGGTTTCCCTCCATTACACATGTAAATAAACACATCTTTATACAGTTCCTACTGATTGTTGATCACTTACATATAACCCTTATGATGCAGTTACAAAAATGGAGACAACCCTCAGTTTCTTGTACTTTTTGTTGAAGGGTTAAGGCTTCCTGGTGTTTCATTCATACATTTTGATACATTATTTGTTGTGCTTTTTATATTTTTGTTCCATTTTTATTTAAACAAGAAACAAGACTGTTTTTCATGTCAATCCAAATTCAATCTCCCTCCCTGCATCCCCTACCCACGAATAATGCCATAGATATCCCATAACACTTCTGCTAACAAAGTGAAGTGAATTCTTCCTTGGGGCAGGTCCTCAGTGTCTGTCATATTCTTGGAATTTGGCCTATGCCCTCAAATGTAGTCTAGGTTCAGGAAGTATACCCCTATGTCAAATGGGCTACAAAAATCCATTCCTAAGCTAGTGATAAGTACTGAAATACTACAAGGGGCCACGTAGGTTTACAAGACCTCCATATTGACACCCATATTCATAGGAACTGGGTCAGTTCCATGATGGATTCCCAGCAATCAGTCCGGGTGTCAAGAGCTCCTCCTCCTTCAGGTCAGCTGTTTCTTTGAGTTTAACCAGCCTTGTCTCATGCTATGTAACTGGAAACTGGATCATTTCAGTGTTTAATTCTCGGAGTCTACTTCTATTTTCATTTGCTGCTGGATGAAGGCTCTTGGTTGTCATATAAGTTAGTCATCAAACTCCTGATCAAGGGAGGGGATTTAAGGAAGCTTCTCCCCTGTTCCTTAGTAGGTTATTTGTTATCATTCTTGTAGATCTGCAGACATTATTCTCCTGCCTGATTTCTATTTAAACACTTGCAACATCTCTCATGGTATCTCTTATTTTGTTCTCATTTAGTCTTCAACCTACACAACCAGAAGCTTCTGTAAGTCAAAGAAAGCAGTCAGGAATGCAAATGGCAACCCACAGTGTTGGAAAAGATATTCACCAACCCCATATCTGACAGAGGGTTGATCTCCAAAATTTAGGAAGAACTGATGAAGCTAGTTTCCAAAATACCAAATAATCCAGTTAAAAAGTAGGGTAAAGTACTAAATAGAGAATTCTCAATAAAGGAAACTAAAATGGATGAGAGACACATAAAAATGTGCTCAACATCCTTAGCCATCAGGGCAATGTATATCAAAACACCTTTTACCTTTTAATAAGGATTTCTTATTGTTAAAGCTTTTTAATAATGGAAAGAACATTCAGGGCTAAAATGAAAGATTTGTTGTCCACACAAACAGATGGAGGAGTATTATAATCACATAAAAGTCTAAAAGCTATAAAAAATAGAAGTGTGTGGCCTCTACTCTTAAAGGTGATGTCAGATAATTTGGATCCTAGGAAATAATGTTTTAGGGAGGCCATAAATATCAAGGGACACTCGATGTGACTGTGTAGGTGGGATATCCGGTCTCTACTGAGAATGTATGAATGGGACACAGAATTTCCTCCCTTATACATAAACTCATATAGAACACAGGCTTGTTATACTTTGCTTTCTTGCTGTATCTGCCCATCAAGTGACCTGGGAGGATATGCATACTGCTTTTACCTGTTAAATAATTTTGGAGTCCTTCTACCTGTCCTGTAATCTGTGGTCTTGACTTCGACTCATATACTTTAAACCACCATAGGCTTCGATGACAGAAGACTCACCTTAATGCATGCTGATGTCTAAGGATGTACAATGGATATTGCTTTGGGCAGAGTAAAATATCCAATGATATCAGTTTATTTGAGCTTCATGTGGCTTATTGGACACATTATATGGGTTCAAGAGTTTGTCAATGTTTGTACAGTGACATATGCCTTGGCACACAGGCAGGCATAGGTAACAGGAAATACAGATAACAAAATTGACACCCATGCTCACATATATTCCATTGTAAAGGCACCAAGAAGTGATGCTTTTCCCTAGATTCCTAGTAGATGCGTTTGGTGAAACTTTCTATAAATCAATGAGTTTCTATTCCCTAAGCAGAAGCCTACAGAGGCAGCTTGATTAATATAGAGATTTTTAGAGGGATACCTAGAAAAATACTACCGCCTTTGTGGCAGGAGCCATTATATATTCTTTCTATATAAACCTCAATCTATGAAAGTTCTATTGTTGACAATGTCCTTTATTCACGTGGGTAAGTTTGGAGGACTCTCTCTTACTCCCCTCCCAACAATCCCCAAACAGCCCCCCCACTTCATCCCCTGCTTTTCCCAAGGGTGGGCAAGTCCCTCCTTGGGGATTCTCCAAAGTCTGTCATATCACTCTGGGCAGGGCCTAGTCCCACCCCCATGTGTCCAGGCTGAGAGAGCATCACCACACATATGATGGGCCCTCAAATTCCTTTTGTACACCAGGGAAAATACTGGTCCACTACCACGGAACACATAGACTGCTGAGGCATCTTCATTGACATACATGTTTAGAGGTCTGGATCAGTCACTTGGTGGCCTCCCAGATATCAGTCTGGGGTCCATGTGCTACCCATGTGTTCAGGTCAGCTCTTTCTGTGAGTTTCATCAACCTTGTTCCAACTGCTTTGTTCTTCATTCCTCCTTGTCTGCAACTTGTTTCCAGAGTTCAGTTTGGTGTATAGCTGTGGGTGTGGGCTCTAGGATGGCATATAAATTAGTCATCAGCCCAGATTGTCAGTATGTGTCATTCTTGTAGATCTCTGGAAATCTGCCTAGTGTCACATCTCTCATTAAACCTATAATGGCTCCCTCTTTTATGGTATCTCTCATCCTGATCTCCTCCATTCTTCCCCTGACTAAAACTTTCTGCCTCTCCATTTCCTCCTCTCCCTTCCCCTTTGCCCCCTTTCATTTGACACCTCACTATCCCCTATTCTCATGCCCCAATTAGCTCATGAGATCCTGCCCCTTCCATTTCTCCACGCTCTCAAAAAATTTATCTTAGAGTCCTTCATTTTTCCTAGTTCCTTTAGTGATATGGATTTCAGGCTGATAATCATTTTCTTTATGTCTGAAATTCATACAAGTGTGAGTCTATACCATGTTTGTCATTTTTTGACAGTGTTACCTAATTCCGGATGGTTTCTTCTAGTTCCATCCATATCCCTGTGAATTTCAAGATTCCATTTTTTTTTTCTGGTGAGTAGTACTATAGTGTGTAAATGTAACACATCTTCTCTACCCATTCTTCAGAGGAGGGGCATCTAGGTTGCTTCCAGGCTCTGGATATTACAAACATAACTGCAATGAACATAGTTGAACATATGTCCTTGTTGTATGAATGTGCATTCTTTGGGTATATGCCCAAGAGTGGGATTGCTGGATCTTGTGGTTGACTGATTCCCATTTCCTGAGAAACCACCATACTGATCTCCAAAGTGCTTTTGCAAGTTTGCAATCCCAGCAGCAATATAGGAGTGTTCCTTAATTTCCACATCCTATCCAGCATAGACTGTCATTTGTGTTTTTTAATAGCCATTCTGGGGTATCGAAGATGGTGTCTCAGAGTTGTTTTGGTTTTCATTTCCCAGATGGCTAAGGATTTTGAGGACTTTCTTAAGTGTCTTTCAGACATTTTAGATTCCTCTAATGAGAATTCTCGATACAGTTCTACACCCCAATTTTTAATTTTATTGATGGGTGTTTTGGTAGCTAGATTCTTGAGTTCATTGTATATTTTGGATATCAGGCCTCTGTCAGAAGTAGGGGTGGTGAAGGTATTTTCCCATTCTGTGGGCTGTCATTTTGTCTTACTGACTGTGTTAGTTGCCTTACAGAAGGTTCTCAGTTTCAGGAAGTCCCATTTATTAAATGTAGATCTCACTATCTGTGATACTGCTATTAAGTTCTGGTAACAGTCTCCTGTACCAATTTATTCAAGGTTATATCCCAATTTCTCTTTTAGAAGGTTCATTGTGGCTGGATTTATGTTGATTTCTTTGATAAATTTAGACTTAAGTTTTGTGCATTGTTCAAACTATCTTAAACAATTAGCTGCCCATTATGCTAACTGTGAACAGAGAGTATCTGAAAAGCACAGGCTCTGTAATATGGAAATTCATGGATGGCAGACTTTCTAAATTTTCACCTGACAAATCTTGCAGGAATTTATGGATGCAGGTTTGAGGGAAAATAAATCACATTTTAAATGATTCAGTTGCATCATGGTATAAGTTTGTGAGCTAGTTAAGCCAAAAAAATGAAAATTTGAGAAATGAAAATCTTCATATTTCACATGTTTTAAAAATCATTTGTTCTGTCATGCTAATGTTCTGGTTAAGAAAATACAATTCCTTATAATTCTTAGTTCTACATTTCCACTAGAAAATCTAGTTGCCTGTGTGCAAACCAATCAGCAAGGTTTACAGTGTTTTCTGTTCAATCTGGTTGTAAGATTCATTTGAATCAATATTCGTTGACATGAAGTGGTCTGTGGACATCTTAATGTTAAATGGCAATTCACAGTACAAAAATAAAAACAGGAATGAAGAAAGAAGGGAGAAGGGAGGAGTAACTAAATACAATATATTAGCAAACTAAAAAAAGAAAATAAAAAATGATTATGGGGAGGAAATAATATTAAAAAATAAATGTAAAGGGAACATGAATATGCTAATGAAAATAAATAAGCAATTTGTTCAACCATATAAGTAAAGAATTTATTGTAGTATAATTTATTCAAAGATAGGTGTATAACATGTATCAAATTTTCTCATTCCACTAGCAAGACCATTTCTCTCATGCTCAGTAAGACCAAATTTCTTCTAGAATATTCTGTAGGGTTGAAGTTTCCTGGGTATATATACCTGCATGTATATTTTTGCACATAGTGTTGGATATTTTAGCTTTTGTTTTAATTTTCATTTTCAAAACTATATCAAACTGGAAAGGACACAACATGATGGGATGTTTGGAAGCACCCAAATCAAGGTGAAATAACTATCATAATATAGTCCATACAGTCAAAAAAGTCAGCAAACACAAAGTAGATAAAAATTATCCTCTCAATTTTAAGCGAAGTAAAAGAATATTCAGAATATGTGGTACTATTGGATATATGAAATGGTTTGATATATAAAGCCAATGAATAGGTAGGGAAAGTCAGGGTAGCTCGTTAAAATTTGAATTTTTCTTTAAATTTCTAGTTTCCTATTTTCCAACAAGGATGAAGTAAGAAACTCCAGTAAATGTCCGAACAGACCCAGACACTATATGTAGACTCCTGGAGTAATAAAATATGTTTCATGCTAATCATGGAAACCATTGTAAGTGTGAGACTGTGACCTCTAAAGTTTCTCATTCACGAATTCTTGATCCCTGTATACCTTGGGAAAGTGCACAGTCCATCAGAGTCCCAAAATTTAAATATCCTTGAATTTTAATAAAAGAAAGAACCTTGACCATGTATGTAGAAATTAAACTCGACTATAGACTTGTATGCCCCTTTAATAGTTTAAGTAGGACAGATCATTGGAGAAAAGCACTTTCCACATGAATCTTAATCCTGTATAGTTAATAGCTTGAAGCCAGGTTGTGGTAGCATAAATCTTTATTCGCAGCACTCAGGAGGTACGGCATCTTGATCTCTTTGAGTTTGAGATCATCCTGGTCTCTCTCTGGCTTTTACTATTTTTATTCTGCTGCCTCACATTAACCTACTATGGCTTCAGTCCTGTACTCATGTAAGTAAATGTATCATTGTAATATTCCAGTTGATTGATGACAACGTAGTTATATTCCATATGCTGCAGTTCCCAAAATGGAAACAACCCAAAGTTTCTTTTACATTTTGTGAAGGGTTAAGGCTTCCTTGGGTTTCACACATATATTTTGTTACATTAATTGTTGTACTTTTTATCATTTTCCTCCATTATTTAATTTAAAATAGAAACAAGATTGTTTTACATGTCAATCCCAGTTCCCTCTCCCTCCCTTCCTCCCCTGCCCCCCTACTATCCCATACCATTTCTTCTCCCCAGAAAGAGAGTAAGGTCTTCCATGGGGTGTTATTTAGAATCTGTCATATACTTTGAGATAGGGCCTAGGCCCTAAAGTTTGTCTAGGCTGAGGGATTATCACACTATGTGGAAAGGGCTCTCAAAGTACATTCCATTCCTATGCTAGGGATAAGTACTGATGTACTACAAGAGGCCCCAAAGATTACTTAGACCTCCTCAGTGAAATCCACATTCATGGGGTCTGGATCGGTTCTATGCTGGTTTCCAAGTGTTCAGTCTGGGGGTCAAGAGCTCTCCATTATTCAGGTCAACTTTTTCTATAGGTTTCACCAGGCATGTCTTGAACAATTTTCTCATCACTCTTCCTTCTCTGTAACTGGATTCCAAATCAGTGTTTAGTTGTGTGTGTCTGCTTCTACCTCCATGAGCTGCTGGATAAAGTCTCTAGGGTGGCATATAAGTTAGTCATCAATCTAATTATCAGGGGAGGGCATTTGAAGTACCTTTTCCACTGTTGCTTAGATCATTATTAAAAAGTCCATGCTGATACCAAAAATTAATTTGTCAATAATATTCCCACCATCAAATATGATATCATAACCATGTATATTAATTTACTTGTAATTTCATGATCTCTTTTATCAGCAATCATTTTTACAAAGCTAATATATATTATATATATATATATATATATATATATATATTATGAATATAAAGACATAATTAATAAATGATTAATAATATATGTGAATATGAAAACCTAATTAAATTAATATTAGATTCCTGTTTTTTGTATTGTTGCCTTTTGTTCTTCCATCCTTGCTTCCTCGTTTTTACATTTCTGCATTCCTAAACATTCTTTACTTTACTGTTTTATTACCACCTACACATTTTCATTTCTAATTTTACTTGCATATATATCTTTATTTTTATGCCTTCCTTTCCTTTTTCTTTGATCAAAAAAATACCTATTTCTTTCATTTTTTATCTTAAATGTTAAAGATTGCTCTCCTGAACCAACTACATGTCAAACCTATTTGTCTGTAGGCAAAAAAGATCCCAATTATTAAAATGTGATCTTGAAATCCCTATCACATTGTGTGATTATTAGGCATTATTTTTTGCCATTAGTTGAGTAGCATTAAAAAGCAGAAGGCTTTTTCTCCTCATGGTGTATATTAGCAGACACTGAGTCTACCATTCTGGCAAGAATGCTGTTTAAAACCAGTGAAATAGAAAAAGATTCCTGTGTCAAATTTTCTTGGTGATTACAGATTAACTACCAAAGGTATGTCTTAAAATGTTAGACTTACTTTAATTTTTGGCAGGCTTTTTAAAATGTGGTGACAACACCTTGGAGTAACATCGCTATCAATATTTAAAAAGCCTTCCAGTTATTGTATTCCCTTTGAAGCCACCCTTCATGGGGATGATATACAAATCATATTCGGAATAATGTTTTTCAAGATTTCTAAACTTTTTGAATGTTAACATCACTTAGGAATTACCAGGTTAACCAATAGTGAGCTTGTGACTCTGATATATCCAACTTTCCTCTGATTACTACATAGGGAAAGCTACCCAGAAAGATTTTGGAGAGATTAAACTCAACTGAGGATGAGGGAAACCTGGCAGGCTGAACAACACAGCAAACACCAAGAACCAGACCCAGGGTAATCCTGTTTTCTTAAGACATCATTTAGGCTCTCTTCCATTGGCAAGCTTTATTCAGCTTTGATATGTTAGTTCTTATGTTATTATATTTCATCTCGTTTTTATTATGCAGGTAATGAAAGAAATACACATATGTGTATCAGCTATAAAACTTCCCTCAAATAAATATGTATATGTTTAATAGTAGTCAAATATTGATATGCTATATAAATTTAGATTAGGTAGCTTATGTGTTAGAAATTATGATATAAAATGTTTATATTACACGTAGGCTTTGATACACAAACAAAATGTATCTAACGGGTTTGTTTAAAAAGTTCACCTCCTCAGTTTTCATTGTCCACATTTCTTACTTCTGGCATTATTTCTTATGGTCACAAGTAGAGAAAAAAATCATAGGATATTGTCTTGATTGTCTTGTAAATATTCTTAAGAGATTGACTATGGAAACAGTGTTCTGTCATAGGAGTATGGGGGTGTACATAGCCCTCTCTCTGAAACCAGGAAAATGAACTTTATTGTTGTTGAAGTGTGCTGTTAACACACTCCTAGAGAAAGTTTTGACTTCTTGAGGAGAACAGGGGTCATATTAATATCATATTAATTTTGTGAAGGAGATATGTACATACAAAAATTGAGTCTGTTACACTGTGGGGCTTTTGAAGAAATTGTTTGTCTTACACGAGAGACTTAAGTGTGGCAGACAGACAGATGTTCAAGACTGGAAGTTGATTTGTAAATTGGAAAACAATAGGTTCTCTTCTTGGCATTCTTTGTAATTCTTTGTAATTTAAGTCTGTATTTTCAACATTTCCTCAATCTTTCAGTTTTTTCTCCTTATTTACTTTCTTTTAATGTGTTCCTCAAAACATAGTTCTATACTATCACAAAACTCAATGTCGAAATTCTTTAGAATTTTATTAATTAAATTCATTAATTTACACATATATTTTATTCAATTCCCCGTAAAGCATAACGTTAATCTATGCATCAACTCAATGATTGTTTGGAAAACATGAGCTTTGGAATATTTAAAGATTTGCACCAAATACAGTTTTCTGCTCTTTAAGTAGAGGATTTTAACAATATTGGACAACTGAAAGAAAGGGAGTATTCAAAGAATCATCCCTGACCTATTCAGAGAATCTTTAACTAAAAAAATACAAGGACATAAAGGAAAAAAGATAAACAGCAACAATTACTCCCCAAAACAAACAAACAAACATCATACAAACAAACAGAGCATAGTTCCCTAAGGTGAATATTATGTTGTAATCCTTATATTGAAGTGTGGAGTTAGCATGGCATGAGAATTATATGATCAAGTCCAAATGCACTGAGGAGAGAAATTGCCTAGTTATAAAAATAAAAATAAACCCAGCACAGGTTCAACAGATTTTTTGGTGTGTATCCATGCCCAAAGCCATTGTCCTGTGGGGGAGGGGGAAATCTAGGTCAGTCCAGTTCATTCATGGCTTAGTATCTTTCCAGAGATACTCCTTTAAATAATGGGACCATGTTTATTTCATACATTTTAGGCACAAGTGTGTAATCAGATTGCAGTGAAATGGACATTAGAACAGGGAAAAAGAAACAAGAAAATATAGAGAAACCTTGTCTCAAAAGGGATAAAAAAACTGGGAACCTATTGCTGAGTTAGTGAAAAATATTGTTTCACTAGAGTATGAGTACACACTGCTTTGTGGAGAAACATGGCATGAATGAATATTGTTCCTAACTACATAGAGAGCAGATGTCCCACTTAGTAGAAATAAGTGAGATGATTAAGAAGTCTGTGTTTCCCTCGCGCATCTGTGGTGCATGCCTTTAATCCCTGCATTTGGGAGGCAGAAGCAGGCGGATCTCTGTGAGTTCGAGGCCAGCCTGGTCTCCAGAGAGTTTGCCAGGATAGGCTCCAAAGCTACACAGAGAAACCCTGTCTTGAAAAACCAAAAAAAATAAAAAGAGGACTGTGTTTCCTCCCCTACACATGATGGTTCATAACTTTTTATAGCTGCATTACCGGAGTATCTGATGCACTCTTCTACATTTCTGGGCACTGGGCACTGGGCACCAAGCACTGGGCACTCATGTGGTGAACATATATACGTTCTGGCAAAATATACACACAGAAAATACATATAAATAATTAAAAGTGACCTGTGCATAGGTTCACACTTCATTAATCTCAGTATTTTAGATGTGAACCCATTGGAATTTATGGGAGTTTGAGGCCTATCTGGTCTATATAATGTGTTTCAGGAATGCCGAGCCTACTCACAAAAGTAAATTAATATAATGAAAATAATGATAATGTAATAATCATATTGATACTAATAACAATGCAAATTATACATAACAATTTGATGCACACTGTATTGGCAGTTGATTAAAAACTCAGCTCTGGGAAATGGGTAAAGCAAGAGAGTCTGATGAGGGAGTCTTTGATTCAAACTTGGATTATCTCTGAGATAAATTGTAACAAATGCATGTGATAACTAAGTTTGCAGAATGAAGCCACAAGAATGTCAATCAAGGACTCACTACTGTACAACACAGGATACCAATTATGGGAAAATTGAAACTTGTACTTTATTTACAGGGACTTTGTTACAAGTGATGGCAGGAGTTGGAGAAGACACTGAGTTTGGTGCATAGTGAGATGGTGGAAAGCAAGTTTTTAGTGAAAGTTTACTAAGAAATTTTCTCAAAAAGAACATGGATTTGAGATTTCAATCAGAAATGAGACTTGTTTATCTGCTGAGCAGTATGGTCATTGGTGATAACTGGCCTCAAAGCTTTGGCAGTATGTTGACCTTTTCTTGGAAAATAAAAAAAAATGAGGAGGAGAGAAGAAAAGGAGACGATGAAGGGGGAAGTGAAGTAGGGAGAGGGAGAAAGAAAGAATGAGAAAGAAAGGAAGTGAGGGGTCTTTGAGGTTGAGGTTTGTGCCAAATGGCTGCATACTCTATTCTCTGTCCACTGTAGGTGTCATTGGGAGGATGTGAAGGTCCAGGCAGTCATTGCCGTGAGAGGGAGATGCAGTATCAATAAAACAAATTACAAGCTGTATTATCGAATATTACCTTCAATAAAATGTGTACTTTCATAAAATGGTGTTATTTCAAAATGTACTTGTTAAGTTCCAAACTAAGTCATGGCATTTAAACCTACAATTAACAATGTTGCAAATATCATTGAAAAATGTCTGAAATGTATTTGAAAAATTTCTTGCATTTTGAGAGGAGCATATATAATTATTAATATTCCACAATAAGGCCATTGTAGGTATAAATTATCCTGTTAAATAAACCATGATCAAGTTATGAAATGATTACAGTTATTAATGTTCTTTGAATGAGAAACAGAATATATTTTGATTTTATAAATAATTTCTCATTTACTCAATGACAGAAAAGTTCCACAAAAATTGTATCTTCTGGGTTTTTAATTTTCAAAACTAATTTTTGTATGTTAGCAATGTAATATAGAAAAGAATCTCTGTTTTTTGTTGTGGTTTAGAGTTTTATACAGGTATAAAAACTTGCTTATTATATTGCTAGTTATATTTATCATTTGT
Source organism: Cricetulus griseus (assembly GCF_003668045.3). Lineage (NCBI taxonomy): Eukaryota > Metazoa > Chordata > Mammalia > Rodentia > Cricetidae > Cricetulus > Cricetulus griseus. The sequence goes on from NW_023277030.1 coordinate 826,164, forward strand.
AAATATAATTATCTTCTAGTGATATAGGAGAAATAAAATCCTTCATTTTCTAACTTTCTGATTTTGTCTCTGTGTTTGCACTGTAGTTTATACTTCATCCAAATTACTATTTGGTTATAAACCTTCTTGTTTTATTTTGTACATGTGTGTAGGTACAGATTTCTTTTTATGTGTACTCATATATAGGCCTGAAGACAATCACATGTGCGCTTAGTGAAGAGCTGTCCACTTTGTGTTTTGTGAGTTTAAATAAGAACTGGGACACATTGAGCAAGCTAGGCCATCTATAACTCAAGAAATAGGAACTAACCTGTCTCTGTTACCCCAGGTATATGATGATATTTTTTTCCACCAGCCCAGTAATATTTATTGTATTTTGGCAATGAACTTGATGCATAGAGCTTTCTACTAAAATTTTCTAAATGATACAATAATTCTTTTTATTTGTTATTTAACAGTAAAATTGTTCTTTCCACTTTGTGTGTATTTGAGCTTGGATTTCTCTATGCGTGTTTGAGGATATTAAGCTGTTTGCTTTTCTTCGTCTTTAAATTTCTAATCTCCTTAATTTGGTTGTTATTTATAACTTCCAACCTTCTTTGTACTTACAAAATTTGGTTGATCCAGTGGAAAAAAAGTACTCTTTGTGATGATTTCCATGAAAAAGAGAGTTGTATTTGCTTGTTGAGTGAAATTTTTAAGTGTTTTATATAACAAGATCAAACCTATGTCCTTTAAATTCTATGAAGTGTATGTTCTTGTCTTTTTCTCTTATTGCTATATAATATATTTGCTTTATTTTATCTCTATTTTTTATGGTCTCCTTTAATTATTCTACACACACACACACACACACACACACACACACACACACATAAACACACACCCAAAATTTGACTTTTCATGGTTAGCCTGTTACTTTTTACTTGTGTCATTGTACATAGAAAAATATTCTGTTTTCCATAATATCAGTTACATTTTACGTTATTGCCCTTAAATGCGTGACTAGAATTCAAAGAAAGATGTGGAGATTTGGAAAATTCTCAAATACATAGAGTCCTATGTCAGAGAAAGCATAACAGCAGGGGCACATACCATGTATATTGTCATATCACATCTGCAATCAGGAGTCAGAGACATGAGTGATATTTTCACCTGACATTATTTCCTCTTACTACTTTTTGTGTACAAATGCTTCTTTAATTTCAGTTCTGGTGGTAGATATTCAATAATGATACACTTAGTGTATCAGTGGAAGTTCCTTACTTCATCACTATATGAGTTCATTTTCCCTTTTAGCTTTGGTTCTCACTGAACTAGATTCTCACTGTTCCTGATAGGCTAGTTGCTCAACAATATACTGGTATTTGTATAACTTTGTTCTACAGGGCTGAAACCACACTCCTTCAACATATTTTATTTGGATGGTATGGATTGGAACTAAAAAAAATATGCTAGAACAGGAAACACTTTTACCAACTGAAACAACCTCCAAAGCCCCTCTTTCCAAACGTTTATTCACCTTTTGACCCCTGGAATGGTACCATCCCAGTTGACCATAAATATTCTCTATACACCTTTCGTAAAAATACATTAAAAAGCTGGCATATCAATGTGTGTCCTAGGTAACTCCAATGACAATGAAGTTTACAGTGGACATAAAATATAATATCACATTTTCCAATTTGTATCATTTATTACGTTTCTATTTGTATTTCACAGTATTAAATTTAATGTGTATATGTTTTTCTCTGAATAGGTGTGTACACTGGAATTAACTGCTTGCTGATTTCACAAAAGGGCATCAGATATCCTTGAATTTGATGTACAGAAAATTTACTAAACAGATTATAATAGAGCGTTAGCGATTATAAGTTATTCTTCTCAAAATCTGCTTAGATATTTTTGTGTGCATGCCTGCTTGGATTTTTAAATATTTTTCCTCTATGCATGAATTTATCTGTATTCCTGCTTTCTCATCCTTCTACCTACTTATAACATTTAGGTATTTTGGTAATGATTTTCCTGTATCTAATGTATGGAAGAAGTTTTTCACACCTATTCTATCCTCCCTCCATTGTTCCTCTCCTTTTCAAGCACATGGTACCTCTGCAATTTTGCTTCATGAGGAGAACAAGAGCCCATTGTTAATATAAGTGGGGGGATCTCTATTAGTATTCAGATGCAGATTAACACTCTAGTTTTCCTAGATGTTGCATAATGTAGACAAACACTGTTTGTTTCCTCATAGTGAAAATTAGCAGGAACACAAAATTCTAGGCAAGGAAAAATGTTTTTTTATTTTTTTAAAGAAAATAGGAAGAATATCTTTTGCACACATTTCCTTGCATTTTTGCCCTCCATTATTCACAAACATCCTGAAATATATGACTCAATTTTGATTATATGTCACTTCATTCCAACTTAGTCAAATTCCCTCTGAGAACTGTCATGGTCATTTGTAGAAAAACTTGAAGAAATAATCATTAATACCAAGTCACACTTCCTGGGAGTACAGTGTGTTATCAATGGTTGAATAATAATTATCATAGGGTCAATTTGTAATTTACGATAGTTCTTGGCTTCAAAAGTGTCAGGATATGGTCAGGGTGCTTACAATTCTTGATTTTTCCATATAAAGTAAAACAAGCTTCAAAAGATACAAGACCTATCCTGGCATTCTATACACAGCAGATGTAAGAGACCACATATATTATAAGCCCTCTCCCAGAGGATGAAAAAAGTGTTTACAAACAACATAGTGGACAGACTTTTCCAAGGAGTCTCACCAAATTACCAAAAATTAATGAATTATTATGTAGGCTCATTACTTGATGAGAGATGCTGGAATTGGAGAATCAAAGATAGTTTCACAGACAAAAAACTAACTTTGCAGATGTCTAGAGAAAGCTGTTTGTTCTTGTTTCCTGTTGCATGGAAACTCTGTAAGTATGGTTGTTTGTTAGTATGGCTGCAATTGTTTACCAATGTGGTTTTGTGTGTGTGTGTGTGTGTGTGTGTGTGTGTGTGAGCATGCGCATGCGCACCCATTTAATTTGCTTTTGTATTTTAGTCCATGAGTGTGTAGGAGTGTTTTAGCATGTGAGCCATGTGCTAGAATGAGACAGCAGGTTAAATCATAAATGTTGTCTTGAAACCCTGGTGGAATTCTCTATTTCCATATCATGGGCCAAGGAAGCACAAAGCAGCTGAGTTGCAATGTTATCATTGGATATCTTACCATCCCAAGATAATTGTCCCATACAACCTTCAATAACAGTGTACTTGGAAATTGAATCTCTTATCAATGCCATGAACAAATCCCTGAAAGTTGGATTGTAGCTATTAATATTAGCCAATTGCAAATTACCTATTATCAGGGAAGATAATCTGTGAAAACCAGTACAAAGACCTTTGTTCTTGTATGTCCATCTTTCTTAAGAAGTAAAACTGTGGATTAAGAAAATAAAAGGGCTCAGAATTATCCAAAAGATGGTGATTTTATCAGTGTTAGCTTCATTCAGTAAGGTTTTAATCCATTTATTTGACTAGAATGAGATATAATTGATCAAGATTCCATCTCTAATAGTGGGAAGTGTGACAGGGGTTAGGCTGGCAGGGGAGGAGGCGAGGGTGAGGAAACTGGGAATGATATTTTAAAGAAAGGTTGTTTCTAATTTAAATTAAAAAAAACATACCAAAGTAACTCAGACTCTGCTAGCCTCATTCTTTTAGAGAGAAATGCAGATTTATAGTGTTTTGTTAGTAAGAAAAGTGTTAGGATAGTTTTTGTAATGTTGGAATTTCATCATTTGAGTATTTTAAGCACCTTTGAACAGGCTGTTGTAGAACAGCTTAAAATTATTAGCCAGTCAGTGAAACTTGTTCTGTTATATAAATGAGGGGCAGCAGGTGCTCCATGGCACTTTGAGAAGTATAAGGCAGAATTTAACTATTTTTCTCCATTATTTTATTAAAATTAGAAACAAGATTGTTTTACATGTCAATCCCAGTTCCCTAAACATCCCCTGCTCCCTTTCCCCACACTTACAAACTACCTGTCCCATACCATTTCTGTTCCTCGGGGAAGATAAGGCCTTCCATGGGGGGCCTTCAGAGTCTGTAATATATTTTGGCATAGGGCTTAGGCCCTCCCCTGTGTTTCTAGGCAGAGGGAGTATCCCTTTATGTAAAAAGGGCTCCAAAATAACATTCCTACTCTAAGGATAAGTACTGATGTACTATAAAGGGACCCATAGATTTCGAAGGCCTCATCATTGACACCAACATTTATGGGTTCTGGATTAGTTTCATGCTGATTTCCCAGTGATCAGTCTGGGGGCAAAGAGCTCCCACTTGTTTAGGTCAGCTATTTCTTTGGTTTCCCCAACCATGTCTTGCTGGCTTTGCTCATCACTCCTCCTCCTCTGCAACTGGATTCCAGTTCAGTTCAGTGTTTAGCTGTTAGTATCTGCTTCTAATTCCATCAGGCTCTAGGATGGCATACAAGTTAGTCATCAATCTCATTATCAGGGGAGGGCATTTAAGGTAGCCTCTCCACTGTTGTTTAGATTGTTAGTTGGTGTAATCCTTGTAGATCTCTGGACATTTCCTTAGTGCCTGATTTCACTTTAAACCTATAGTAGCTCCCTCTCTGAGGGTATCTCTTATTGTGGTCTCCTCTATTTTCCCCGTTCACAACATTCCCCCTCATTTATATCCTAATGACTCCTCTTCTACCAGGAATTTAACTTTTTACATCCTGAGAGCAACATAATCCATTTTAACCAGGCAGGGATCCAAACACGGAGAGCATGGCAATCACTATTGACTCCGTTTTATGTTTTCAGGCAGTCACATTGAATGATCAACTAGATGTAACAAGGAATGACAATTAGGGTTATGGTGTGCATTGATGTTTGTTAGACCATAAATGAAATAGCACTTTTGTCCCATTTAGGGATAAAAGTGACACTTCAAATTCTGATTCATCCATATTGTCTCTTGCGTTGTTAATTGGAGCAATAGACTGTTGTGATGGAGATTTTATTTGACCTCTAATCAGAAGGAAAATTAGATAAACAAAGGATGTAAAGAGTTTTGAGGCAGACAAAAATTGTTCATTCGTAGCAAAGAATGTGTATCCTTATAATTGTTTTGTTGATACCTAGAATTTTAATTGATTCTTCTGTAATAATTGATAAGGCTTCCAGAACATATGAAGAATGCACACACTCCCCCAGCCTCCTCCCCAAACTCTGGAGGAAACCACAATTGTCAAGAGGTTACCCTGCAAGATTCAGAGTCTCTGGCTACTAAGGAAATCAGACTTGATTATGGGATATCAGGTAAACCATAAGTTGTGTTGCTTTTCATGTTTCTTTAACTGTGTCCAAGAATGGTTAATGATGTAGCCTATGTGATAGTTCCCATTCTTAAGTACTGAGAATAAAATGAAACACATGCAAGTTTCAATGGAATAAGGCTGCGGGTACAGTCACAAGAATTTGTAAACAGTATTTGACAGTTTTTTTAAGACTGGTTTGCAGAGCTCAGAGACTAATCCAAGGAGTCGAAACTCTGATTCAGAAGCATAGGTTTCTTTTCATTTCAAGCTGGACAGACAATATCTCACTGCATATTAGGCAAATGAGATGCCAACCAGCCAAAAATAGAAGCTTTCAAAGAGGCAGACCACTAAGGATGAAGGCCACAAATTTCAGGGTTTCTATGGTTACTGAAGGAAGGTCATACAAAGTACAGAGTAAAGCAGTACAGCATATATATATATATATATATATATATATATATATATATGATACATTTGAGTGAGATAAGACACGGTCACAGGGTCTGTCAGTTGTACCCTGGGCTGGGGCTTCTATATGACCAACAATTAGCAAATGAATGTTAATAGGAATGGTAGAGCGTTACCTCACATTATCTCAGAGAGGGGCATACAGGACCAGGCATGGCACTATTGGTTTAAGGAGTTAAATTTAACTTCACCGTAAGAAGTTCCCTTTTCAGTGCCTAAGTTTATAAATTTTTATTAATTTTAATTTTGGTTCCTCATTTTCCCCTTTTCTTATAGGTAACACATTCTTGAGTTACCAGTGAAAAATATAAAAAGAAAAACTCTTGAGATGTTTGCAGTACAGGTTACTAAATTTGTATCAATTGTCATTTTGTACCTTATGTATGGGGCTTTCCTTTTGACATAGAATCTCAATCAGGGAAAAGTGTGTATTAAATTATTGTCAATTTGTTATGCTTTTAAATATTTATTTTCAATCTCATTAAGTTATATTCTCTTGTAGTGAACTTTAATCCTTCTAGAATTATTATTGTTACCTTTGTGAGCAACATGTTTTTGACTTTCAAAAACTTTTCTCTTTCTCATTACATAATGTTTTATTTTTTCAAGTGAGTTTTTAATTAATTATTTTAGTCTAAATATGTAAACCCACTTTCATGCACCTAAAGATAAAGACTCTCCACCTCTTTTCTTTCTTCTTTTGTTTTGGTAAAGGTTACATCTAACCTAATGGCATTGTATGTTTCTGTATGATATATTTGGGATTGGAGTCCTACATATCTGTTTGTCTCTATCTAAGTTAAAGGGATATAAACACTGATACAATCTGAATGTATGAATTCATTGCATTAGTTCTTACAAGAACTATTTTAAAATTGTTCTTTTTATCATAGCATTATTTAATTTCACAGAAGGACATAGGAACCTTCCATAGACAATTATATGCGTGCCATCTTGCTTTCATTGAACTTTGGATGGTGACCATACCCTATGTGTATGGATTCAGGTGGTCAGTTGTGACCCCTTATAACGTAGAGGTTCTCACATACTCTCTCTGTTTGAGGTTAGAGCATCTGAAGGGCAGAATCAGCATGTTCTAGAATAGAAAGAGCTCAACTTTTGCTTATTTAAGTGCTTCTCTAATAAACACCTATAATTATCATTTATCTTGGTTCTGGTAGACTCATTGAAACCCCACCTTCCATTGGATCCAGTGTGTTTATTTTCACAATCAGTTTGTGTGGCTAGCCTTTCCTGGAATTCTACTACACAGAGCCAACCTTGCCAGTCTCCTTCCCTTCAGAGTGTTAGATGTGGCAGTAATTTCTGAGATCCTGCCCTCTCCTTAGGTAGTTTCATGCTGGTGTCTGTTAATTACCTGTATATAATTAGGGAGAGAGAGGTCAAGAAATACTTTGTGAAATGTTTCAATATTCCATAAGAGAAGTGTTGAATAGATAATACTAAATAGATGCACCTCATCATCAGCATGAATAATTTCTTGCAAATTGTAACTTTGCAAATGTATTCATGTGATTATATTGGGGCCTACAAATCCTATTTTGTTTCTTTCTCTTAAGAGCTCTTTTTATATTCATTAAAACATGGAAGCAGATTTTTAAAGTAAAAAAAAAAAGAGAAATCTTATTAGGTATGGCTCTCACAAAGTAAGAAAATATAGTGTGTGTGTGTGTGTGTGTGTGTGTGTGTGTGTGTGTGTGTGTATGTATCCACATCAATGTTTATACTCTGATTTTATCAGACATGTTGATAGAGGCCTGTGATGCTAGCAATGAGGTAGTGGAGCAGTTAATTGTGATCAGGAATCAAAGGCCATCATGAATCTTATTACATATTGCTCAGTAATATCAAACAATAATTAATCAAATGAATAATGATCTTATTACTATATTATTTAACTTTATGGTATTATGGTTATATATTTTGAACCTCGATCTCATATACAACTTGGTGACCCAGAATTAAGTTTATACCTAAGTATATCCTTCACAGTTTCTACCTCTTATTCTTACAGATGGCATACATTTCTCAACACCCAATACTGTTATGGCAGTGCTGATGATTGAACCAAAGAATCTTTGCATTCTAGTCCATTAGAAAATTAGCTGAGCTTCACTCTGTTAGTAGCTACGATTAAGTGATTGTTCTGCTTCACACAGTTATAATTCTACAAAATCAATTTCTCAATACAAAAAGAAAAATCGTAGTTTAAATTGACCATTGTAATTGTGGTATGTGTCCTACACTTGCTTTTACTAACACCAAAGATTGGATTCATTTGAAACTCTAAATACACACTACAACACTTTGGAAATTGTTAGAATGAATTGAAAATCAAATTGTAAACTTTTGAAAAAATTCCTTTCATATTAATATCATCAACCTTTACTCAACACATATCATTTTAGATCTGTTTGTGAGAAAGAGGTGGTTACATACGAAGTTGCCTAATTCACTCTGGAAATGCTTTTGGTAAATTAACTTATCCCCATTCAACAGACAAATATGAAAACCTAGCCTGCAGGAGCTATCTACTCTCCCTCGAGATAATTGTTGATGTATCAGTATTTTCTCTTTGACTTGGAGATATCCTATTCTCCCTTTATACCAACAGAATCAAGGCTAACCTTCTGTTGCTAACTACTTAGTTCTGTCTGCATACAGAGTCAGAAAGTCATTTTACATTAGTGGATAATAGGTGACAATGGATGATAACTACACAGCTACAAAGAGAGGTAGGAAAAAGTATTCTTGATGATGCAGGTGTCTTTTACACATGGTTCCAATGCCACTTTTCCCAAAACAGACAGTTGATACATTAATTACTAAATTATTGACCGATTGTTTAGAGCTACTTCTAGGCTAGCTGTGTTCCAACCATTAAGCCATTTCTATTAATCTATATATTTCCAGAGGACTATAGCATGCCATTTTCTGGTATGTTACTCCTTCAGCAACATGGCATCTCTTCTCAGAATCTATGTCCCTTCTTCTATGCAGCCTTCTCCTGGCCTAGTAGCACATTTATTGTCCTACTAATGTTTAGTTCATCAACCACAATGAGAAACAAATATACAAAAGGACATAACACACCTAAATCCTCATATGTATCTAAATATGTTTTTCATTTCTTTCCATTTTTATAAATTTGTATTTAAATTATAAACAATCTTATTTTACATAATAATCCCATTCCTTCTCCCTTCCATACTCACCTTCCCCCACAAACCGATAATCCCATCCCCCAACCTCTCCACAAAGATGGTGAGACCTTTCATGGGGGATCATCAACGTCTGTCACATCCTTTGGTGCAAGGCCTAAGCAATCTAAAGAGTATCTTGAATGACACCATAGACATCCATAGGGAAATGACTCAAAAAGTACTTTTGTGTGTTAAAAATAAATATTGGTTACACTGCCACAGGCCCATAGAGTGCCCACCTCTCTCAAGAGACCCACACATTAAGGAGGACTAATTTGGTACTATGATTCATCACCATTTCTCAGAATGGAGTCTTTGTGCTCCCACTTGTCAGGTCAGCTGTTTATGTGGGTTTCTCCAGCCTGGTAATGACCAATTTGCTCATCATTTCTTCTTTTCTGTAACTGGATTCCAGGAGTTCAGGTCATTGTTTAGCTTTGCCTGTATTCATCAACTTCCATCATCTACTGGATGAAGGCTCTAGGATGGCTTATAAAGTAGTCATCAATCGCATTATAGGGGAAGTGCATTTAAGGTAGCCTCTCCACTATTGCTTATATTGTTATCTGGGATTTTCCTTGTGGATCCCTTGCCATTTGCTTAGTTCCATATTTCTCTTTAAATCCAAAATTTATGCCTCTATTAAGGTATCTCCTTTCATTCTCTCATCTATTCTTATACCTAATCAATCTTATTGATCCCTTATGTTCTCCTTTCTGCTTCTCTTCTCCCCTCCACTTTTTCCTCCCTACCTCCACATTTTCCAGATCCCAAAGTCTTCAGGATATCTTAAGCCATTCCCTTACTCTGAGGAACCTTGTATGTATCTCTTAGGGTCTTACTTATTCGTAGCTTCTCTGAAGTTGTGAATTTTAGGCTACTTTTCATTTTCTCTATGTCTAATATCCATGCATTAGTGTGTACCATGTTTGTCTTTGTGTGTATGCATTACCTAACGCTGTATGGATTCTTTTAGTTCCATCCATCTGTTTCATTTTTCTCCATTGAGCAGTACACCTTTGATTAATTGCATCACAATTTCTCTATCCATTCTTTAGGGACATCTTGGTTGTCTCCAGGTTCTTGCTATTATAATTACTGCTGTTATGGGACACAGCTGTACAGAGGTCCATGATGTATGATTTTACAACATTTGGGTATATGCCAAAGTGTGGAATTGCTAGATGATTAAGTACATTAATACACAATTTGCAGAAAAACTTCCATATGGACAGCTAAAAAGTTTGTGCAATTTTCACTCCCAGCAGAAACAGATAAGCATTCGCCTTTCTCTACAAATCTCCAGCATAAACTGTCCATGATGTGTTTTCTATAGCCATTCTGGCAGGTGTAAGATGATATCTCAGGTTTGTTATGATTTACATTTCCATGATGACTATGGATCTTTAGTGTCTTTTAGACATTTTAGATTCCTCTATTTACCAAATAAAACATCCAATGTATCAAAGACTGCAATGTGAATCCAGACACACTGACCCTCTTAGCAAAGTAACTGGGAGGTAGCTTTGAATGAATTTGTGCAGCAGACAACTTCCTGATCATAACAGTATCACAGACACTCAGATCGACAACTCAGTAAAGGAGCCTCCTGAAATTGAGAAGATTTTGTAAGGCAAAAGTCATAGTCAACCATATAAGGCAGCCAGCTCACAGAATGGGAGAAGAAATTCACCAACCCCACATCTAGCCAAGGGCTAATTTCTAAAATATACAAAGAACTGAAGAAAATAATTACCACAATAACAAATAATCAAATTAAAAAGAGGTTACAGAACTAAATAAAAAAGACACAATAGGGTTTTATTTCCTATGGAAAAGAAAATCTATTAATAAAAGACTTGGTGCAGGAACTTCATTGCTTATATTTAGTGAGATTAGGTACCGTCATGTTGGTTAACAGTTTCAGTTGCTTGGAAATGCCCAAACCTTTTGTCATAGGCTCAGTTGGAGAATCAACTCCATTGTATGGTGACAAAAAATTTGCACAATGGCGCATCCATTAGGAAATTAAAATCCCCAAGTGCAAAACTGCATCACAGTTGCTCCCTGTTTCTTGCACCCATGATATGGCCAGATAGATTACTGTCACAGTTGCCAGAAAACACTTGTGATCTGTGTGTCACAATGTATTACATCTTCAAATAGTAAACCAACCACACCCACTCATGACATCAGAATTTATCCTCCTGGACTTAGGCAAAAGTCAAAAGTGTCTATCTGGCTTTTATTATTTTTACATCTACTGCCCCACAGTTATCTACTAAGGCTTCAGTCTAGTATACATGTAAGTAAATGTATCATTATACCATTCCAGTTGATTTATGAACACTTAGAAGTATCCCATATTTTGCAGTTCCCAAAATAGAGCAAATCTAAAGTTTTTGTACTTTTTGGGAAAGTTTAAGGCTTCCGGGTGTTTCACTCATACATTTTGGAAAATTAGTAGTTGTACTTTTTAATTTTTTTCTCCATTTTTTATTTAAATTAGAAACAATATTGTTTTATATGTCAATCCAAGGTCCCTCTACTGACCCTCCTCCTCTACACCCTACTAATTCCCTACTTATCCCATATCATTTATAACCCCCTGGGAGAGTGAGATCTTCCATGGGGGGGCCTTTAGAGTGTGTCATATCCTTAGAGATAGGGCTTAGGCTCTCACCCATAGTCTAGCCTTAGGGAGTATCCCTCTATGTGAAATGGTCTCCCAAATTCCATTCCAGTGCCTCTTCACTGTTGCTTAGATGGTTACTTGGTGTCATCTTTGTAGATCTCCAGACATTTACCTAGAGCCTAATTTTTCTTTAAACCTATACTGGCTCCCCAATTGATGGCATCTCTTATTTTGCTCTTCTCTATTCTTCCCCATACACAGCTAGAACTTCTGTACGGGAAAGGACATAGTCAGCAATACAAAATGGTACACCACAGAATGGGAAAAAATATCCACCGACCCCACAGCTGACAAGTCTGATCTCCATAATTTACAAAGAACTCAAGAAGCTACTTTCCAGAAGACCAAATAATCTATTTTAAAAGTGGCATACAGTGGTAAATAGAGAATTCTCGATAGGGGAATGGCTTAAAGACACATAAAAGGTGTTCAACATCCTTAGCCATCATGGAAAAACAAATATAAAGAACTTTTTTAGATTTTTATAAGGATGTCATATTCATAAATTTCATAATAATGGAAAGACTCAAAGAGATGGAGTAATATTATAATCACATGCTAATCTAAAAAATATACAAAGCAAACTTTTCACAATAACAGTGTTTGTACTCATTTCAAGAGTAGAGGCCAGAATAACACAAATCATTTGAGATCCCAGGAAGGAGAGCTTCTAGAGAGGCCAGCATCATCACAGGACTCTCAATGTGACTCTGTGTAGCTGGGAAACAGAAAAGTTCCTCCCTTGTACATTGACTCATAGAGAATCCTGGCTAGTTATAATTGGCTTTCCTGCTAAATCTGCCCACCAATTGAACTGAGGCTGTGTTTTCTGCTTTCTCTTGTTAAATGTTTTTGGAGTTATTCACACCTGCCCTGAAATCTGTGCTTTTCACTGTGGTCCATTGTCTTTAAATTACCATAGGCTTTAATGATAGAAAACTCACATCAATGCATGTTGATGTCCAAGGATATAAGGGGAGAGCAAAATATGCAATGATTACCCTGTATTTCTGGTTCATGTGGCTTCCTGGACCCATGATATCGTTTCAAAGAACTCCAGAATGCTTGGACAGTTTCATATGCCTTGGGAAAGAGGCAAACATTGGTAACAGTGAATGTCAGGTACAAAATTGAAACTCATGATCACATATATTCCATGGTTAAGCAACAAGAATTGACACTTTTCTTGAGATTTCTAATAGATTTGTTTGGGGAATAAATTATATTACACAAGAAGAAGTTTCCAATCCCTAAGTCATGAGCCTACAGAGGCAAATGGATTAATTTGAGGTTTTTCGGTGTTTTACCTGAAATAATAGTGCACACTCTTTGGCAGAAGACATTTTATATGCTTTCTATAGAAACCAGTTTATGAAACTATTGTTGGTACAATGTCCTTGAATCATGTGGACAAGCTTGGATGTCTCAACAGGAGATTTTTCCATGTCAAGTATCTGAAAAGATTATTTGTCATTACATTTTGAGACAACAGTCTTACCTGTTCTCACTGAAAATAGATGTCTCTCCAGAGAATAGTAGTTTTATCTTTTCTGATCATTGGACTATAACCTGTGTTAATCTCAGATTCTTTTTAATTTGTGTCGGTATATGGCCTGTATAAGTGATTACATTGTTTCTTCTTTGAACATGAATAGCTCTAATACTGGAAATGGCATACTAGATTATAATATGTAAGCAGGATTTTGGGATGTTTTCTGAATTTTTTGAAGTGTAGATGGATTTCTCCTTCCTTGCCATTTGTTTGAATTTATTTATTAAAACAGTATCTTAAAGTATTAGCTGTCCATGTGCTACATATTATTCTGCTTGTGATCAGAGAGTATATGAAAAGAATAGGCTCCATAATATGGAAAATGATGGAAGACAGATTTTGCAAATTTTGACCTGACAAATCTTTTCGGGATTTTATGCATGACAGAGACATTCCATCAAAGTGCAAATGATTTCAAATACTTCATGTTACATGTTTTCTAGTTAGATAAGTCACAAATTCAGTGGAAACTTTCAAAGAAAACTCTTCCTATTTCACAGTTTTCAACAATATTTCATTGCCTCATGGATAACTCTCCAACTAATGTTCTTACTATGATAATACACTGCTTTATCCTTCTTAATTTTATATATCCACTAGAACAACTAGTTGCTTTTATGCAAACCAATCTGCAAAGTTCATTCTGTTTTCTAATCAAAATGAGTGTACAATACTTTTGAAGTAATATATTTGACAGGAAGTGGTCTGTGAGCAAGATCTTCATGTTTTTAAAAGGGTATTTCTGAGTAGAAAAATAAAAGAAAGGATGTGGAAAGAAGGAAACAAAGGAGTATTAACTAAAAATAAAACAAAACGAAAATATAAAAAGAAAATTAAAATGAATAAGGGCATGGAAAAATATTAAAAGATAAAGGATATAAAATGATAGTGAAAAGATAGGTAGGAAAGAAGAAGCTAATAAGGATAAAATAAATGAAACTAGAACTATAAACTGAGAAGGTATTCATTATGACTTCAGTAGTGTACATTCTAATTAATATAATTTAGATAATTTAGCAATACCCAATGGTAAAGAGGTCATGAATATGCTAAAGAAAAAACATAAGGGATAGTCTTCAAACATATAATGAAGATTATAGTATTTTATAATTTAATCTAATAAAGGTATATTTAATACAACAAATTGTCTTATTCCACTAAGAAGACCATTTCTCTCATGCTCATCAAGACCATTTTACTTCTCAAAAATTCTGTAGGGTTGAATCATCCTGGTTTTACCTTTAAGCAATTTGCCACAGATAGTGTTTTATATTTTATCTTTTTGTTTTTGAGTTTTCACAATTTTAAAGTTATATGAAACTGGAAAGGACACAGCATAAATGGGATGTTTGGGAGTCTCCATATCAAACAGAAATGACAATCACATCATAATCTCAATAGTGAAATAAAACAGCAAACACTAAGAAGATCAAAATTATCTCTTCAAATGTAATGGTAGTCAAAGAGTAGCCAGGATATGTTGCATCCCCTGAACATGGGTCATCCTTTGATATAAAGAGCCAATGAATAGGTAGGGAACCTGAGGGGAACGCCATAAAATTTTTATCTGTCTTTAGAATTCTGGTTTCTCTGTTTTCCACCGAGCATGAAGAAACTCCTGGAAAGTTCCCAACTTACGCAGACACTATATGGAGACTTCCGGAATAATACATTTTGCTTCTTGCTCAAGTGTGAGATTGTGACTTTTAATATTTCTCATTCAAGTATTCTACTTCCCTTTACACCTTGGGAAGTTACAGAGTCCATCAGGTCCTCTAACTTTAAATATCCTTGAATTCAATAGAAGAAAGATCCTTGACCATGGCTACAGAAAATAGACTCTAATATATACTTGTATAGTCTTTCAAATAGGTTAAGTAAGACAGATAAATCATTAGAGAATAGAACCTTCCACATGAATGTTAATCCCGTTTAAGATATAGCTTGAAGCTGGGAGTTGGTGGCACATGCCATTATCCCCAGCATTTGAGAGGGAGAGGCAGTTGGATCTCTTTAAGTTTGAGAATGGGAAGGGGAGAAGAGGAGGGGTGAGCAGGACCTGAGAGAAAAAGAAAGGTGGAGTCTGAGG
The DNA here is from genome assembly GCF_003668045.3 of Cricetulus griseus. Classification (NCBI taxonomy): domain Eukaryota; kingdom Metazoa; phylum Chordata; class Mammalia; order Rodentia; family Cricetidae; genus Cricetulus; species Cricetulus griseus. The sequence goes on from NW_023277030.1 coordinate 841,542, forward strand.
AAGATTAGAAGAAAACATGAAAGGATATACCATAATAGAGGGAGACAATTTACTATTACAGAAAAATCAGGCACTAGGGAAAGAGATATAAAAGTTGACTCCAACTAACAATCTAAGCAACAGAGGAGACACTACCTTAAATGCCCTCCCCTGATAATGAGATTGATGACTGTCTTATATGCTATTCTATAGCCTTCATCCAGCAGCTGGTGGAAGTAGAAGCAGACACCCACAACTAATCACTGAACTGAACTGGAATCCAGTTGCAGAGAAGAAAGAGTGATGGGCAAAGGGGTCCAGACCAAGCTGGTGAAAATCACAGAAACAGCTGACCTGAATTTGTGGGCGCTCTTGGACCCTAGACTGATAGCTGGAATAGGAGCATGGGACTAATCCAGACCCCAGGAACATGGGTTTCATTGAGGAAACCTCGGGAATCTAAAGGACCTCATGTAGCAGTTCAGTACTTATCCTGAGCATATGTGAGGAACTTGGGAGCTCAATCCAAATAGAGTGATACTCTCTGAGCCAAGACACACAGGGGTGGGCCTAGGCACTATCCCACAGTATATGATACACATTTATGACCCCCTGTGGTAGGTCTCACCCTCTTGGGGAGCAGAAAGGTATGTGATAGGTAAGGTGTTAGGTGGGGGTAGTAGGGGAGGAAGGGATGTAGTGGGAACTGGTATTGACATGTAAAACATTCTTGTTTCTAATTCAAATAAAAAATAATTCAGAAAAAAGAAATCGCTTGAAATCTTACACAATGGATGTAACAATGGAAAACTCAACTCTTGATGGACATTTCCAAGTCTTATTTTATTACTACAAGTTTACTCCTTAAGAAAGAGGATATCATGTGAAGGGATGCACTCTTGGCATGGACACATGGGGGAAGGCCTAGGCCCAACCCAGGATGATGTGGTGGACATAAGGAGCCCCATCAATGTCCCTACCCTGACTGGGAATTAGAGGGTGGATCGTGTGTTGAGGCATGTAGGATGTTGGGGAGTAGGGTTTGATGAGGGCTGGGGGGAAGGGGTATGAGAAGGGATTGACATGTGAAGCAAGCTTGTTCCTAATTTGAAATAATAAAAATTAATTACAAAAAAAAGAAAAAAGAAAGAGGATATCAGCTGGGCATTGGTGGCACACACCTATATTCCCACCTATATCTCAAACTGTATTCAGTGACACTATATGCCATTGATTGAGTAATTGTTGTAGATACAAGTCTATATTGTTCATGGCCTTGTCCATTGACTGATTGGAGTTACCTACCACCTTGTGAATATTAAAGGCTGTACAGGACAAATGTATTAGATAGTAAATTACCCTATGAAACAAGTGGTTCTCAGGTTTTCTTTAATTTTTCTTCCATTGTAATGGAGAGGATGAGTCCCACTGGGATTCCAATGCAAAAATAATGGTATTAAGTTATGACACCATATCCAGAAATTAAGACAATCCCACTCAATCATGACCTCACATTACATATTCCTTTGCCTTCTGCTTTGCAATAACTATATCTGTAAGCTATAAGCATTTGTTGCTTCCTATCTCCCAAAGGTTCCTTATACCACTACAGGAAGCCACACATGTATGGGAAGTCATATACCCAAAGGATGCTCAATTACAACACAAGGACAGTTGCTCAACTATGTTCATAGCAACATTATTCATAGTAGCCAGATCATGGAAACCAACTTCATGCCCTTCAACTGCTGAATGGATGAAAAAAATATGATAAATTTACACAGTGGAATACCAATCAGAATTAAAAAATAAATGACATCCCAAAACTTGAAGGCAAATGCAAAGAAATAGAAAAATCCATCATGAGTGAAGTATTCAAGAAACAAAAAATAGTATGTACCCACCAGTAATTGAATATAAGATATAAAGCCAAAAATAACTAGCTTACAAGCCAAAACTCTGGACAAGCTACAACCCTCTTGCAGAAACCGCTGTAAGGAGATTCAGAAACCCACCACTAACAATTTCACTAAGCTCCGGAAGTTAATTCAAATAAGAAAGGAGAAATATTATGAACAATGGAGTCCAGAGCATGATGAGGAGACACAGAGAATCATCTGGCCCAAGCTAGTGAGAGATCATTGGCACTGGTCTGCAAAGTAGGGAATCAACTTAGAACTGAACTCCACTCCCATAATACAGGTAACAATGGTGATTGTCAGACAACATATGGCCACTGCCTGTGGGTACAAGTTCTCACTTTAATGCACGAACTGACTTGATGGAACACATTCTAAATGGATAGATACATTGGTCATTTTAGACACAGTGCTACGGTGGCTAGAGAATTTCCTTGTTTCTGCCTCAACTAGATAATTGGTCAAACTTAGTGTGTTTCCTAGGGGAGCACTCACCAGCTCCAAAGCACATACTAGAGTATAGGGAGAAGCTGGTTTTCAGGAGGAGAGGAGGGATTGTATTAGAATAAAATATAAATAGATATAAAAGAAAAAATAACAATAACAGGTCATTAATATCTCTTAATATCAGTGGACATCTTATACTTATAAAAATACAAAGGTTAATATGTTATACAACATTGAAAATAGTATCATTCCTTATGCTGCAAACATGAGACACAGCTCTACATTAAATAGAGTAACTACTTCATACTAAAAGACTGGAAATAATTATCCAGCCAAATGGACATAAGAAACGTTATGGTTCCCCAGTTGTAATAATTGGGTACAAAATCTCCCACTTTGTCAGGTCAGCTATTTCTGTGGGTCTCTCCAGCCTGGTATTGACCCATTTCCTCATCATTCTTCCCTTTCTATAACTGGATTCCAGGAGTTCAGGTCATTGTTTAGCTTTGCCAGTATTCGTCTGCTTCCATCAGCTACTGGATGAAGGCTCTGGGATGGCTTATAAGGTAGTCATCAATCACATTATAGGGGAGGTGTATTAAAGGTATCCTATCCACTATTGCTTAGATTGTTATCTAGGATTATCCTTGTGGATTCCTGGACATTTGCCTAGTACCATATTTTCTTTAAACCTATAATTTATGCCTCTATTAAGGTATCTCTTTTCTTGTTTTCTTCTATTCTTCACCCTAATCAATCGTCCTGATCCCTCTTGTTCTCCTATTCCCTCTTCTACTCCACTCCTCTTTCTCCTACCTATCTTTCCTTCACCATGCTCCAAAATTATTCTGGAGAGCTTGTGCCTTTCCACTATTCTGAGGAACCATGTATGTCTCTCTTATGGTCATACATGTTCTTAGCTTCTCTGGAGTTGTGGATGGTAGGCTACTTATCATTTGTTCTAAGTCTAATATCCATATATTATTGAGTAAATAACATGTTTTCTTTCCTTGAATGAGTAAACTCACTCAGGCTGGTTTCTTCTAGTTCCACCTATTTATTTCAATGTTTCTTTTTCTAATGAGTAGTAGTTAATTGATTCATTTTAACAAATATTCTTTGTTCATTCTTCAGTCGAGGGATAACTTGCTTGTTTCCTGGTACTTTAAATTACAAATACTGCTGTTAAGACCAAGTTGCCAGGTGTTGGAGGTGCATATCTTTAATCCCAGGACTTGGGAGACAGAGGCAGGAGGATCTCTGTGAGTTGGAGACCTGTATTGTCTCCAGAGTGAGTGCCAGGATAGCTCCAAAGCAACACAGATAAAGCTTGTCTCAAAATAACAAAACAATACAAAACAAAACAAAAACAAAAAAGAACATAGGCATATAGATGTCCATTTTATATGAATGCACATGATTTGGGTATGGGCAAAAAAATGGAATTGTTAGATGGTGAAGAATACTGATCCCGATTGTGAGTAAAACTTCCATACTAACTGCCAGAATGGTTGTACGAATTTTCACTCCCAACAGCAAGAGAGAAATGTTCCTATATCTCCACTTCATCTCCCATGTTGGTGTTTCTGTAGCCATTCTGGAAGGTGTAAGATGATGTCTCAGAATTGTTATGATTTACATTTCCCTGATGGCTAATGATGTTGAGCAAATTCTTACTTGTCTTTTAGCCATTTTAGATTCCTCTATTGACAATACTAACATCCCAAATGATCAAAGACTTTAATCTAAATTCAGCCACAATGAAATACTTAGCAGAGTAATTGGGAGGTAGCATTGAATGAATTTATACAGCAGACCACATCCTGAATGTAATACTCGCATAGACACTCAGATTGACATTCAGTAATGTGGGTTCCTGAAACTGAGAATACTCTAAAGCAAAGCACATACTCAACAAGACAAGACAGCAGCACACAGAATGTAGACAAAACTAAGTTTCTTGTACTTTTTGTGAAGGTTTAAGGCTTTGTGGTATTTCATTCATATATTTTGGTACATTATTTGTTGGACTTTTAGCTCTTTTTCTTCCAATATTATTTAAATTAGATACAAGATTGTTTTATATGTCAATCCCAGTTCCCTCGCCCTCCCATCCTCCCAGGCCCCCAACTATCACCCTACACATCCCATACCATTTCTGCTTTCTAAGGAGTTTGAGGTCTTTCATGAGGGTTCTACAGAGACTGTCATATATATTGGGATAAGTCCGAGGCCCTTTCCTGGAGATTAGGCTAAGGGAGTATCCCTCTATGTGAAATGGGTTCCCAAATTACATTCATATGCAAGGGATAAGTACTTTTCAACTACAAGAGGCCACATATATTTCTGAGGCTTCCTCACTGGTACCCACATTTGTGGGGTCTGTATCAGTTACGAGCTGTTGTCATTCTGGGGGTCAACCTCTTCTACTTGTTCATTTCAACTGTTTGTGCAGGGTAACAAGACTGGTCGTGACAACTTTGCTAATCACTCCTCCTTCTCTAAAACTGGATTCCAGTTCACATCAGTTTTATCTGTGTGTGTCTCCTTCTACTTCCATCAGCTGCTGGTTGAAGGCTCTCAGATGGGATATAAGTTAGTCATCAATGTCATTATCAGGGGTGGATATTTAAAGTTAGCCTCTCCACTGTTGCTTAGACGGTTAACAGGTGCCATCCTTGTAGATCTCCAGGCATTTCCCTAGTTCCTGATTTCTCTTTAAAGCAATACAGGCTCCCTCTTGGATGGTATCTCTTAATTTGTTGTTCTCTATTCTTCTGCCTATAAAACCAAAACATTTTGTAAAGCGAAACACACAGTCAGCAATACAAAATGGCAGCCCACAGAAGGGGAAAATATTTACCAATCCCATATGAGACAGAGAGCTTATCAACAACATTTACAAAGAAGTCAAGAACCCAGTTTCCAAACTCCAAATAATCCAATTATAAAGTGGTAGAGAAGTAAATAGAGAATTCTCAATAGAGATATCTGAAATTGCTGAAAGACACATAAAATAGGGATGAACATCATTAGTCAACAGGGAAATGCAAATCAAATCAACTTTTTAGCTCTAAATAAGGCTGTCATATCTGTAAAACTTTGTAATAATGGAAAGAACATTCAGAGATAAAATGGAGTCTTTTTTGTCCCTAGTAACAGATTGAGGAATATTATAATCACAAAATAATGTAAAAATAGTACTAAACATACTTTTCACAATAGAAGTGTGTGGCCCCAACTTTTAAGAGTAGAGGCCATGATAACCCGCAATATTTGAGTTCCTAGGAAAGACAGGTGTTAAATGGGCCAGAAATATCAAGTGACACATGATGTGACTTTGTGTAACTTTTATCTAAGTTCTCTACTGAGAATTATGGCAGGGACACAGAAAAGTTCCTCCCTTGTAAATTAACTCATATAGAATCCTGGCTTTATATAAATTGCTTTACCTCTAATTCTGCCCATCAAAATACTGGGAGTCTTTTTTTCTGCTTTCACTTGTTAAACAAATTTGGAGTACTTCACACCTGCCCTGGAATTTCCACTCTTTAATGGACTCCTTAGTCTTAAATTTCCTTAGGCTTTAATGACAGAAAACTCACTTCAATGAATGCTGATGTCTCAAGATGAACAATGGATATTCCTTCAGGGAGAGTAAAATATTCAATGATAACACTGTATTTACCTTCATGTTGCTTCTTGGAGCTATGATATATGTTCGCAGAATTCCACAATATTTTCACAGTGACATATGCCTCTGCAAAGAGACACAGGTAACAGTAAATATAGGATACAAAATTGACACCCATGCTCACATATATTTCATTGTAAAAGCACCAAGATGTGATACTTTTCACCACATTTCTAGTAGATTTGTTTGGGAAATACATTTTATAACTGAAGAAGAATAGTCCATTCCCAAAGTCATGCACCTTCAGAGGCAACCTGATTAATTTTTAGATTTTTGGTGATATAACTGGAAAAGACTACACCCTCTGAGGCAGGAGGCACTATATATTCTTTCTATATAAACATCACTGTAGGAAACCACTATTGTGGAGAATGCTCTCGATTCATGTGAACAAGCTTGGAGGTGTCCAAAGGAGATTTCTTTATGTCAATGTCTGAAAAGATTACTTATCTCTAAATTTTGAGACAACAGACTTACCTGTTCTCACTAAAAAATTAGATAGCTATCCAGAGAATGTTAGTTTTATATTTTCTATCATTGGGCTATGACCTCTTTTAATCTCAGATTCTTTTTAATTTGTGTTGATATATGGTTTTTAGAAGTGATCACATTGTTCGTTTTTTGAACTTGGATAGCTCTAATATTAGATATGGCATCCTATGATTTTGGGATGTCTTCTGCATTTTTTAATATATAGATGGATTTTCCCTCCTTGCCCATTCCTCACATTTATTTAGTGAAACTCTATCTTTAAGTATTAGCTGTCCATGTGCTACCCACTATTCTTCCTGTGATAAGAGATTATGTGAAAAGAATAGGGGATTAAAGAATCTTTCATTATGTCATGGACATTTCTCCTGCTAGTGTTCTCACTAAGAAAATACATGACTTTTTACTTCCTAATTCTACATCTTCACTACAACAACTTGTTACCTATATGCAAACATAGTTGCAAGGACAACGCTGTTATCTATTGAAAATGAGTGTAAGATTCATTTGAAGTAATATACTTTGAAATGAAGTGGTCTGAGAACAAAATTTCTTGTTTTTAAGAGGCCATTTTTTAGTAGAAAAATAAAGTATCGAAGAAAGAAGGAAAGACAGGAGAAGTACCTAAATATAAGAGCAGAAAACAAAAAATAAATTAAAAATTAATATGGGGAGGGACTAATATTAAAAAAATAAAGGATATTAATTGATTGGGACTAAAGAGTGGATAAAGAAAATGTGATACAGTTAATCAACGGAATACTACTAATTGGAAAAGGAAAAAATGAAACAAATGGATGGAACCAGAAGAAACCATTCTGAATGAATTAACACACATACAGAAAGACAAATGTGTATGTACTTACTCACATAAGGATAGTTGACTTAGAAATAAAGATAAATAGTGACCTGAAATCGTGGAAATATGTGTCAGACAGGGAAGAATGATAAGCAAATGGGGCATTCCCAGGCTTGACAAACCATGAGAAACAGATGATCTGACCAAGTGGGAACTCATCCAACCTATTCTTACAAATGGGGTACCATCATAGTACCAAACTGCCCTTCTTAATATAAGTGACCATTGTGAAATATGGGAAGTCTATGGCTCTTGGCAGTGCAAACAGTATTTATTCCTAGCACTTGAATGGACTTTAGGAGTCTGTTCTCTATGGAGGGCTACTCTGTCATTCAAGATTGCCTGGGGAGTGCCTAGTCCTTGCCCCAAATGACGTGAAAGACTTTGTAAATCCCCCATAAAAGGCCTCATCTTTTCTGTGGAGAGGGTGGGGTAATGGGTGGTTTTCTGTGGTCATGTGAGTAAGGAAGGGAGAAGGAATCGGATTGGTATGCAAAATAGTATTATATCTAGATTTAATAAAAATTATTAAAAATGTAAAGAAAAGAAAAAAAAAACTTTCTCAGACCGTTAAGTGGAGATCTTGGGGCATGTCCTTCAGTATTTATGTTTATCTTTGTGGTTAATGAACAAAACACTGATGATCAAATAGCAATTTTAGAAGAAAGGCAGTGCTACCAGACCAGGCTGGGGAGACAAAAGGAGATAGAGGCTGAGAAGAGATGCCCTGTTGCTGAAGAAGTAACTTGCCAGAAAATGGGTAACCCATAGTCGCGAAACAATATATAGATTAATGGAAATGGATTACTAATTGATAGGTAGTCAATAAGAAGCTCTAACCATCAGCCAACAGATTAAATATTATTATATCTGTGTTTGTTTGGGGCATATTGCCATTGGAATCATGTGGGACAGACACCCCCATCTTCATAATTCTTTTTTCCTACTTCTCCATCTACCTATGTACTGGTTTTCCATTGTGACCTATAAACCCTTGGATACAATATCTTTCTGAACCTATCTGCAGGCAAACAGGTTGTCAGCAACAGAAGATTAGCCTTGATTCTGTTGGTAGAAAGAGAGAATAGGATATCTCCCAGTTTCAGAGAAAAACAGATACATCAACAATTATCTCAGGAGAACAGAGATAGTTCCTGTTGGCTAGGTGTCCAGATTTGCATGTTGAGAGGGGAACAGTTTATATGCAAAAGCATTTCCAGAGTGAAATAGGCAACTTCCTATGTAACCACCCCCTTCTCACAAACAGGTCAAAAATGATATGTGTCATAACAATGATGATGTAAGTATGCAAGGAATTTTTTCAAAAGTTTACAATTTGATTTTAAATTTATTGAAAGAATTTCCAAAGGCTTTGTAGTGTATATTTAGAGTATCAAATGAATCCAACCTTTGATCTTTCTAAAAGCAAGTGTAGGATACATACCAAAACTCTTTTTTTTTTTTTTTTTTGGTTTTCCAGACAGGGTTTCTCTGTGTAGCTTTGGAGCTTATCTTGGCACTCTATCTGGAGACCAGGCTGGCCTCGAACTCAAAGAGACCCGACTGCCTCAGCCTCCCGAGTGCTGGGATTAAAGGTGTGTACCAGCAACACCCAGCCACATAACAAAATTCTTATGGTCAATCTGAATGATGATTTTTCTGGTTGCATTAGGAACTTTGTATTGTAGAATTATACCTGTGTGAAGCAGGGCAACCTCTTAAACATACCTAGTAACAGAAGGAAGCTGAGATTGTTTACTAATAGACTAGAATACCAGAAGTCATAGGCTCAATCATCAACACTGCCATAACTGTATTTGGGTGTTGACATCAGTATCACAATTGTTACATTAAGAGGCAGAAATATTTGAAGGATATACTTAGGTATAAAATTAATTTTGTTCCCAAGGCAGGGGCAGAAGCATCTCACCTCAGAACTCTCTGGAGTCTGTGGGGGCCGGAATAGCCCAGCGATCTCAGCAGAGTCATCTTCCCAGGGTCCTCAGAGACCTATTCCATCTGACTGAAGAAATCGGGGTGGGAAATAGAAGAAGTAATTAAGTTTCCCAAACAAAAAAAGCCTGGGTCCAGATGGATTCACTGCTGAGTTCTACCAGAAATTCAAAGAAGAGCTAATACCAATACTCCTCAAATTATTCCACACAATAGAAGCAGAATGGACATTGCCAAATTCTTTTTACGAGGCTATATTAACTTTGATACCCAAGCCACACAAAGACACAACTAAGAATGAGAACTACAGACCAATATCCCTCATGAATATTGATGCAAAAATTCTCAATAAAATACTGACAAAACGAATCCAAGAAGACATCAGAGAAATCATCCACCATGATTAAATAGGCTTCATCCCAGGGCTGTAAGGATGGTTCTACATACAAAAATCCATCAACATAATCCACCATATAAACAGACTGAGGGAAAAAAACACATGGACATGTCACTAGATGCAGAAAAAGCCTGTGACAAAATCCAACACCCTTTCATGATAAAGGTCTTGGATAAATCAAGGATACCAGGAACATACCTCAGCATAATAAAAGCAGTATACAGCAAGTCAACAGCCAACATTAAATTAAATGGAAAGAAACTCAAACCAATTCCTTTAAAATCAGGGACAAGACAATCTATCCACTCTCTCCAATTGAAAGTGGGGTTTCAATGAGCCTACCAGAACCAGGATAAATGATAATTAGGTATTTTTTAGGGAAGCACTTCCATAAATATAAGCTGAGCTCTTTCTATTCTACAAGATGCTGCCTCTGCCCTTCAGTTGCTCTACACTCAAACAGAGTAAGTGAGACCCGTCACCTTATAAGTGGTCACAACTGAACACCTGAAGCCAAACACATAGGGTGTGGCCACCACCTCAAATTCATTGAAAGCAAGATGGCACACATATTACTGTCTAAGGGCTATCCCTATCTCCTTTTGTGACATTCAATAATGCTATGATAAAAAGTACAATTTTTAAAAGAGTTCTTGTAATAACTAATGCAATTAATCCATACATTCAGATTGTGTCCGTCTTTAGATCACTTTAACTTAGATACAGACAAACAGCTATGTAAGACTCAAATCCCCAATGTATCATACAGAAACATACAATACCTTTAGGTTAGAAGTAAGAGAGAGAAAAATTTTTGAAAGTCAAAAACATGTTGTTCACAAAGGTAGCTATAATAATAATACAACAGAATATAACCAAATAAGATTGATAATAAATATTAAATAACATAACAAATTGACAGTATTTAATACAAACTATTCCTGATTGAGATGCTAATCAAAAGGTACACACTAGGTACACGATTACCATAGATACAAATTTAGTAAGCTGTACCTCAAGCTTCCCAAGAGTTATATTTAATTGTCCCCTGGTAACCCAAAAATGGGCTACTTATAAGAAAAGGGGAAAATGAAGAACAAAAATTAAAATTAATAAAAAGTTGTAAACTTAGTACCTGAAAAGGGATCTTCTAAAGCTAAAATTAAATCTCACTAATTCAATCAAGAGTGCCATGGCTGGTGCCTGATCTCGTGTTCTCAGAGAAGGGGAGGTAACTCGCCACAACTCCAGTAACATTCCTTTGCTAACTGCTGGTCATAAAGAACCCCCAGCCCAGTGTATAAGTGACAGACCCTGTGACCCTGGCTTTTCTGACTCAAATGCATTATTGCTTTACTCTGTACTTTGTATGACTTTGGTAACCATGGAAAGTATCAAATTTGTGGCCTTAAAACTTAATGGTTGGCATCTCATTTGCCTGCCATGCAGTGAGATCCTAGGTGACAAGCTTGAAATAAAAAGAATTTTTTTGCTTCTGCATCAGAGTGTCGACTCCTTGGGTTAGTCTATTGGCTCCGAAAACCTGTCATAACATACCTATCAAAAACTATTTACCAATTCTTGTGACTGTACCACCATCCCTAATCCAAGTGAAACTTACATCTGTTTCAATTTTCTTCTCAGTATTTAATAATGGGAATGAATACATAGGCTATACCATTAAACATTCTTGGACACAGTTAAAGAGACATGAGAAACTACACAGCTTAGGGTTGACCTGATATACCATAATCAAGTCTGAAGTTCCTCAGAAGCCAGAGACTCTGAGTCTTTCAGTGTAACCTCTTGACAATTGTGGTTTACCCAGAGAGTGGGGAGGATCCTGGGGGAGAGTGAGTGCATTCTGCATGTGTGCTGGAAGCCTTTATCATTTATTCTAGAAGTAGCAATTAAAACTCTACGTATCAACCCACCAGAATTATAAGGATACATATGCTTTGTTCAGGATGTACATTTTTTCTGCCTCAAAACTCTGTAAGTCCTTTGTTTACCTAATTTCCCTTCTTATTAGAGGTCAAATAAATTTTCTATTACAACAATCTATTGCTCCAATTAACAGTGCAAGAGACAACATGGATGAATCAAAAGCTGAAGTCTCACTTTTATCCCTTAAGGGGACAAAATTGCTATTTCATTCATGGTCTAACAAACATCAATGGACACCATAATCCCAATTGGCATTCCTTGTTGCATATAACATATCATTCATTGAGACTGCCTGAAAAATAAAACAGGGTCAATATTATTTGTGATGCTCTGCCAGTTTGGAACCATGCCTGCTCAGAATGAATTGCATTGCTCACAGTAGCTAAAGAGCTAAATTCTAGAGAGAAGAGGAAGAGGGAGGAGGATATAAATGAGCAGGATTGTTCTTCAGGACAAAGAATAGAGTAGAGCAAAATAAGAGATAACATCAAAGTGGAGGCAATATAGGTTTAAAGTGAAATCAGGCACAAGGTCTAGGTCTAGAGATCTAAAAGCATTACACCAACTTTCCACCTAAGCAACAAGTGAGAGGCTACCTTAAATGCTCTCCGTAATATCGAGATTGATGACTAACATATATGCCATCCTAGATCCTACATCCAGCATCTGATGGAAGTAGTAGCAGACACCAACAGCTAAACACTGAACTGAACTGGAATCCAGATGCAGAGAAGGAATGATGAGCAAAGTGAACAAAACCAGGCTGGGAAAACCCACAAAAACAGCTGACCTAAACAAGTCAGAGCGTTTGGCCCCCAGACTGATCACTGGAAATACAGTATGGAACTTATCCAGACCCCATGAATGCCAATCACAGAAAGGAGTCCTAAGAAATCTATGGGCCCTCTTGTAGTGCATCAGTACTTATACCTATCTTATGAATGATTTGGGAGCCCATTTCATATATAGGGATACTTCCTCAGACTAGACACACAGGGGAGGGCCTAGGACCTATCCCAAATGATATGACAGACTCTGATGACCCCACATGGAAGTCCTCACTCTTTCAGGGAACAGATAAGCTATAGGATACACAGGGTGTTAGTGGGAGGCAGGGGACGAGGGGAGGGAGCGGGAACTGATATTGACATGTCAAACAATCTCATTTCTAATTTAAATAAAACAATGGAGATAAAAGAATTAAATTCTGCCTTATACTTCTCAAAGCGCCTCAGTGTTCCTGGAGCTCCTCATTGTAATAACAGAACAAGTTACACTGACAGGCAAATAGCTTTAGACTATTCTACAACAGACTGTTCCAGCTGCCTTAAAAACTCAACTGATGAATTTCCAACATTTCAAAACTATTCTAACATTTTACTACCCAACAAAACACTATAAATATGCTTATCTCTCTTAAAGCATGAGGATAGAAGACTCCAAGTTTAGAAGACTCCAAATTTCTTCGTTGTGACATTTTATTTAAATTAGAAACAAGCTTTCTTTTACATGTATATCCCAGTTCCCTCTCTCTCACCACCTCCCCTTTCACCCTAACCCCTATGCTCTCCCCACCAACAGTAATGGAATCTTGTCCAATAATCTCTCATTCTAGTCTAATAAAATGGATTAAAACCTTGCTGAAAGAAGCTAACACTGGAAATCTCACCATCTATTGGATAATTCTGAGTCCTTTTATTTTCTTAATACATAGATTTACTACTTAAGAAAGATGGACATTCATCAACAAGGGTCTTTGAACTGGTTTTGCGCAGATTATCTTCCCTGATTACAGGTAATATTGAATTGGTTAGTATTAATAGCTGGATTCCAACTTTTAAGGATTTGGCCATGTCCTGGTCAGGAGAATCAATTTCTAAGAACACTGTCATTAAAGGATGTATGGGACTATTATTTTGGGATGGTAAGCTATCCAATGATAAAACTGCATTTCAGCTGCTCTATGCTTCCTTGGCATAAAATATGGGAATAGGGAATATCACCAGGTTTGCCAGGCAAAATTTATGATGTAACATTCTGTCTCATTTTAGTACACATCCACATGCTAATAAAACCCCACCCGCTCATGAACTGACATTATATCCTCATTGATCTTCTTCCCAAAATAGAATCCACTTTTTAAAATGATTTTATTTACTTATTATGTATGCGACATTCTGCTTCCATGTATATCTGCACAACAGAAAAAGGCACCAGCTCTCATAACAGATGGTTTTTAGACACTATGTGGTTGCTGGGAAATGAACTCAGGATCTCTGGAAGAGCAGTCAGTGCTCTTAACCTCTGAGCCATCTCTTCAGCCACTAGAATCCTCTTTTTTGAGTTATAATTATTTTTAATTCTCCTACCAAACAACTACATGGCTATAATAACCTACACAAGAACGTGGAAGCATGATTTTGCCATTCAACTATATTGATGAGTATTTAGACATATTTCCTATGCTCCATATTTCCAGAATGGAGACAATATCATTCTTTTGCATCTGCATTATATCAATTTATTTTTGCTGACAATAAAATAAGCTTTTCTTCATCCTTGTATCAACAGAGACACTGGGACATAGGTGTATATATGGGGAGAAATTACGTGAGGGAATAATAGTTACAAAGCACAAAGACATACAACAGAGAAATAAATACACACACACACACACACACACACACACACTCACACACACACACACACACACACACTGGACACAAAATGGCAGCAATATTAACAAACAACCAACTTACAGAGATTCCATGCAACAAGAAACAAGAATAAACATCTTACTCTGGACACGTGAAAAGTTATAATTTTGTCTGTGGAATTGTCTTTGATTCCCCAATTGCAGCATCCCTCATCAATAATGAGCCTATTTAAAAACTGCATAAAGTTTTTGGTAATTTGGGGAGATCCATAGGAAAAGACTACCCACTATGTTTTTTTGTACACACCTTTGTCACCTTATGTACAAACGATATTCCAGGGATTCCTTTTGTTTCTGAAGACATTTCTGAAAGCATTTTTTTACCAGATCTGAATTCTCTCCATGGCAGGGCTGTGTAATTCAACTGACTTCTCAGCCCCTGTCCATCCACATTGTTTGCAGCCAATGACTTTATGTACTCTCACTCAAGAAGACAAAGTTGGATACAGTCAGTGACGGCTTTCCTCCCTAATCCATGGACAATAATCAGATAGACTCTGAAGTTATTTCTGTATGTGGATTCCATAGACCAGGCTTTGTTCTTTTTAAATGATGGCATAGGGCTAATAATTGATGTGGTGTCTTACATATGCTCTGTATATAATATCAGAATATGTCTTGTAACTTTTGAAACTTGTTTTAGTTTACATGGAACAAACATGAATTGTAAGCACCCTGACCATATCAAGACACTTTTGAAATCAAGAACTATCATAAATTACAAGTTAGCCCTATGACAATGATTATTCCACTTGTAATAACACACAGTAATCCCAGAAAGGGTGTCTTGGTATAAATGATTATTTCTGCATGTCTTTCTAATCACTCACCAAACAGTTCTCACAGGGAATTTGACTACATTGGAATGAAATGATATAAAATCAAAATTGAATCATACACTTCAGGAAAAAAATGTGAATAATGGAGGGCAAAAATGCAATGAAATGTGTGCAAATGAAATTCTACCTATTTTCTTTTAAAAAATCATTTTCCTTGCCTAGAAGTTTGTGTTCCTGCTAATTTTCACTATGAGGAAACAAACAATTTTGATATACATTATGCAACATCTAGGAAATCCAGAGGGTTTTTCTGCATCTGAATACTAATAGAGATTCCATGCACTTATATTAACAATGGGCTCTTGTTCTCCCCAGAAGCAATAAGGGCAGAGGTACCATGTGCTTAAACAAGAGAGGAACATGGGAGGGAGGGTAGAAGAGTTGTCAAAAACTTCTTCCATACATTAGCTATACGTAAATCATTGTCAAAAGTCCTAAATGTTGTAAGTAGGCAGAAGGATGAGAATGTAGGAATATAGATAAATTCATGCATGCAGGAAAAATATTCAAATTCCAAGCAGCCATGAACACCAACATAATCTAAACAGATTTTGAGAAGAATAACATATAATTGCTAAAGCAAGTTTATATTCTGTTTAGAAAATATTCTGTACATCAAACTCAAGGACATCTGACACCCTCTTTTGAACTCAGCAGGCACTTGATTCCAGTGCACACACCTATTTAGAGAAACACATGTATATATTAAATTTAAAATTGTGAAATTGAAAAGGAGTAAATGATACCAACTGGAAAATGTGATATTATATTTTATGTCCACTGTCAGTTTCTATGTCAACGGAGTTACCTAGGACACACATTGTTAGGCCTGTTTCTGAAGGTATTTTCAGGAAAGGTGCCTAGAGAACATTTATGCTCATTTGGGATGGCACCATTCCAGGGATCAAAAAGTGAATAACTGTGTAGAAAGAAGGGGCTTTGGAGGATGTTTCAGTTGGTAAAAGTGTTTCTTGTTCTAGCATCATTATTTGAGTTCAAATACGTACAAGCTTAGTAAGGTATGTGGAAGGACTGTGATTTCTGTGTTTGGGGACAAAGTTATACAGATTCCAGGAGATTTTTGAGCAGCTAGCCTACCAGGAACAGTGAGAATCTAGTTCAGAGAGAACCAAAACTAAAAGGGAAAATTAAGTCATATAGCAATGAAGTAGGGAACTTCCACCGGTTTCTGAATGTGTATGCAAGTGTTC
The DNA here is from genome assembly GCF_003668045.3 of Cricetulus griseus. Lineage (NCBI taxonomy): Eukaryota > Metazoa > Chordata > Mammalia > Rodentia > Cricetidae > Cricetulus > Cricetulus griseus. The sequence goes on from NW_023277030.1 coordinate 857,992, forward strand.
AGGCACCCACACACTAAGTGCATCATTATTGAACATCTACCACCAGAGCTGAAATTAAAGAAACAAATGCACACATAAAAGTAGTAAGAGGAAAGAATGTCGGGTGAAAATAACACTTCTGTCTCTCTGCATCCTGATTGCAGATGTGATATGACTATATTCCTACGGTCACGCTTTCTTTGACATAGGACTCCATATATCTGAGAATTTTCCAAATCTCCACATCTTCCTTTGGCGTCTTCTCATGCATTTAAGGGCATCAATGTAAAATGTAACTGATATTTTTTAAAACAGAATTTTTTCTATGTACAGTGACACAAATTAAAAATTACATGCTAAACTTGAAAACTCAATTTTTTTCCTGTGTTTGTGTGTGTGTGTGTGTGTGTGTGTGTGTGTGTGTGTGTGTGTGTTTGTGTGTGTGTGTCTAATAATGAATGGGGTCGTACAAAATAGAGATAAAATAAAGCAAACATATTGTATAGCAATAATAGAAAAAGACAGCATTGAGAAAATACACTTCATAGAATTTAAAAGATATAGGTTTGATCTTATTATTTAAAACACTTAAAAATTTCACTCAATGTGCAAATACAACTATCTTTGTCATGGAAAACATAACAAAGGGTACTTTGTTCCAGTGGATCAGCCAAATTTTGCACATACAAAAAGGTTGGAAGTTATAAATGATAACCAAAAAGCCGACAGCTTAATATCCTCAGATACCCATAGAGAAATCCAAGCTCAAATACACATAAAGAGGAAAGAACAATTTTACTGTTAAATCACAAATAAAGAAGTATTGTATCATTCAGAAATTTTCAATACACTGCTTAGACATCTCTGTGCTGTTCATTCCCCAAAAACATATAAAAATCACTGGGATGGTGGAAACCAATTACCCCTTCCCTGGGGTGACAGAGACAGGAAATCTTGAAAAACTTTATTCCACCTACATATTGTATATCATCCCCATGAAGGGTGGCTTCATAGGGAATACAATACCTGGAAGCCTTTATAAATTCTGATAGTGATATTACTCCACGGGATTGTGACCACATTTTTAAAAACTTCCAAAAATTAAATTAAGTCTATTATTTCAAGATATATCTTTGCTAGTTAATCTGCAATCAGCAAGAAAATTTGACACAGGAATCTTTTCCCATTTCACAGGTTTTAAACACCATTTTTTCCAGAGTGGCAGATTCAGTGTCTGCTAATATACACCATGAAGAATAAAGCCTTCTGCTATGTGATGTTTCACAACTGCTGACATATTGAGATGCGTAAAAATTACACAATGTGACAGGGATTTCAACACCACATGATAATAACTGGGATGTTTTGGCCTACAGAAAAGAGGTTGGATGTGTAGTAGGTTCAGGAGAACCATCTTCAGTATTTAAGATAAAAAATTAAAGAAATAATAAGTATTTTATCAAAGACAAAGGAAAGAAAGCCACAAAAAGATATATAAGCAAGTAAAATTAGAATTGAAAATAAGTAGGTTGTAATAAAACAGTAAATTAAAGAATGTTTAGGAATGTAGAAATGTAAAATTGAGGAAGCAAGGATGGATGGACAAAAGGCACCAAGTACAAAAAAGAAAGAATCTAATATTAATTTAATTAGGTCTTCATATTCACAAAACATATATATATATATATATATATATATGCTTTGTAAAAATAATTGCTGATAAAAGAGATCATGAAATTACTAGTAAATGAATATACATGGTTTTGGTTATGTTATCATATTTGGTGGTGGAGAATTTTATTGTTGAATTAACCTATCGAATCAACATTGACTTTTCAATAATGATCTAAGCAACAGTGGAGATGATACCTCAAATGCCCTCCCCGGATAATGATATTGATGACTAACTTATCTGGCAATATATATATATATATTCTGACAATCACCATTATTGCCTATATTATGAGGGTGGAGATCAGTCCTGTGTTGGTTCCCTCCTTTTGAGGAATGAGCCAGTGATTTCTCATTAGTTCGGGTCAGCTGATTCTGTGGGTTTCCCATCTGTTTCTGTAAGATGGTTGTATCTTTTCCAGGGTTTTGAATTGTAGGCTAGGTATCTTTTGCTTTGTGTCTCATATACGCTTATTAATGTGCACATACTATATTTTTTCTTTGATACCTCAATCATGATTGTTATTTCTATTTCTTTGCATTTGACTATGAATTTTATGATGTCATTTTTTCCTTACTGCTGAGTAGTACTCCACTGGATAAATGTACCACATTTTCTTTTCACATTCAACAATTTATAGGCATCACGTTTGTTTCCAAAACCTAGCTACTGTGAATAATGTTGTTATGAACACAGTTTAGCAAGTGACCTTGTCATATAATTGAGCATTCTTTATATTGTACCTTCATATACATATGTGGTTTCTTGAAGCACTATATGCAGCTTTTGAGAGAGAAGAAGCAAAAAAAAATGCTTACAAATTACCCATAGACTTATGTGATGAGAAGAAAGCAAAGGAAGGTGTAATATGAAGACATATTTGTATGGAATTATATTACCTTGCATGTATTTTTTCATATCTTAATATCCTTATTTTGCCTGGAAATCACAGTTGGATACGTTCTCTTCATAAAATGGGACCAACAAGCAGGGAACACCTGATCAGCACAGTATTTTTAGGATATTTTGGTTTCCAATACATGTGTCCTTTAGTGAATATAATATGCACAAAGAGGTAGGTCACTGAATACAGTCTGAGAAACTTTATTCACTGGCTTTCATTTTTGGATATCCTCTATCTTAAGATGTAAAGTTGGGCTGGGCGTTTGTAGCACATGCCTTTAATTCCAGCAGTTGTGAGGCAGAGGCATGCAGATCTCTGTGAGTTGGAGGCTAGTCTGGCCTCCAGGGCAAGTGCAAGGATAGGACCCAAATCTACACAGAGAAACCCTATCTCCAAAGCCAAAAAAGAAAACATGTGAAGTAAACTTGGAGTAATAATTTAAGCCTCAGAAATATCCATCAAGCATTAAGTTTTCTCTGTTACATACATTCTGCAACACTTCAAGCTATTTTTAATTTATTTATTAATTTTATTTCATTTTTATTTAGACAGGCTTTCTCTGTTACTTTGTAAGCTCTCTTGGAACTAGCTCTTGTAGAACAAGATCATCTCAAACTCACCTAGATCTACCTGCCTATATCTCAGGAATTCTGGGAATAAAATGTATGCTATCACCACCCGGCTTCAAGCTACCACTTTTACTGGTTTAAATTTTAAGTGGAAGATGTTTTTCTCTAGTGATATATCTGTCCTACTTAATATAAAGAGGAATATACAAGTCTATAGTAGAGAATAATTACTACATACATGGTAAAGTTTCTTTCTTCTTTTGAAATTCAAATATATTTAAAGATTGGGGTTCTGATGGACTGTGTACTTTTCCAAGGCATACAGGGATATAGAATTCTTGAAAGAGAAATGTTAGAAATCAAAGTCTCACACTTACAATGGTTGCCATGATTAGGAAGAAACCCCAGCATTTAATAATCTGTGAAGGTTGGAATGAGGTTTAGGCATCAGCCAGGTCTGCCTCTAGTCACCTGGCATGATGCATTCAGCGGTTACTCTGGTTACTCCAGGCGGGGTCCCTTGTGTCATAATTTACTCATATACTGATTTTATACATAGAGCAAAGGGTCACAAGCCTATAATCCACACCACTAAAGAAGTTAAGGAACAAGGAGGACACTAAGGAATATCCTCTTTCTTAAGAAGGAAACTTGGAGTAATAAATGAAGACCTAGAAATAGCCATCAAGAGTTGAGTTTTCCATTGTTGCATCCATTCTGTAAGACTTTAAGCTATTTTTCTTCCTGGATTGAGATTCATGCAGAAGGTGCTTTTCCCTAAAGATATATTTGTTCTTCTTAATATATCTGAAGGTGTATAAAAGTCTGTATTCACTGTGTCATCACACCTTGAAAACATTGTGAGTCCCTCATGTTTTAACTTAGTGTCTGAAGACAGTTCAGACTCCTGACACACACTTCATTCCAGGACTCTGTTGCTACACACAAAGAAGTAACTTCTCAGTTTTTGGTTCTAGTTTCATTTATTTTATCATTATTTGCTTCTGCCTTCCTACTTGCCTTTTCCCAAACACTTTATATCCTTTAGCTTTTAATATTATTTTCTCCCTATATTCATTATTACTTCTTTTCTATTTTCCTTTTTTCTTGTCGTTAGTTACTCCTTCCTTCATTCCCTCAGTCTTCCATTCTTTCCTTAATATTACAACTGGGAAATATCCTTTTACAAACCTGAAGATTTTGTTCAAGAACCACTTCATGTCAAAGTATATCACTTCAAATGAATCTTACTCTCTTTTAGAGTGGAAACTGGTGTGAACTTTGCAGCTTCATTTGCATATAGGAAGCTAGTTTTTCTATTGGACAGGTAGAATTAGGAAGCATAATGTGTATTTTCTTACACAGAACATTAGCAGGAGAGATATCTATTAGGTAATGAAATAGTGTTTAAAACTATGAAATAGAGATTGTTTTCATAAGTTTCCATTGATGTTGAGGCATATCTACCTCACAAACATATAACATAAAATAATTGAATCATTTATACTTTGATGTAATTTCCCTCAAACATGAATAAAAACCCCACAAGATTTTTCAGTTCAAAACTTAGAAAGTCTGGCATTCATAGTTTTCTCTATTGTAGAGCCTATGCTTTTAATAGGCTCTACATAATAGACTCTCTGATCATAGGAAGAATATTGGATAACTCATGGACATCTAATACTTTAAGATATTGTATTAACCATGCAAAAAACCTAAGTCTAAATGGATAAAAGTCCTCAACATAAATCCAGCCACACTGAACAGTGTAGGAGAGAAAGTAGAAGATACCCTTGAACTAACTGGGACAGGAGATATCTTCTTGAACATAACACCAGTAGCACAGACATTGAGATGTACAATTAGCAAATGGGACCTCTTGAAACTGAAAAGATTCAGAAAGGAAAAGGACACAGCCAATAAGAGAAAATGACAGCCCACACAATGGGAAACGATCGTCACCAACCAAACATCTGAAAGAGGGGTGATATCCAAAATGTACAATGAACTGAAGAAGCTAGTCTCCAAAAGACCAATGAATGAAATTAAAAAATGGTGTGCAGAACTAAAAAGAGAATTCTAAACAGAAGAATCTAAAATGGCTGAAAGACAGTTATGAAAGTGTTCAAAATCCTTAGCCTTTAGAGAAATTCAACTCAAAACAACTCTGAGGTACCATCTTATACCAGCCAAAATGGCTAAAATAAAAAACACCTTTCTTTTGTTTTTTGGTTGTTCAAGACAAGGTTTCTCTGTGTAGCTTTGGAGACTATCCTGGCACTCGCTCTGGAGACCATGCTGGCCTAGAACTCACAGAGATCTGCCTGCCACAGCCTCCCGAGTGCTAGGATTAAAGGCATGCACCACCAACGCCTGGAAAAAAAAAAAACACCTTTCTTTGTTACCAAATAATTAGGCAGTCTTAGAGATGATTATATGTGATGAGATGCTGTGAAGACCTCTATGTGTGCTGTGATGCTGTGAAGATAGAACTTTCTATAGATGTCATCTAGTCCATTATTTCAGAAAACTGTTCACTTATTTTCAGTAACTTTGTAAGATGTGGTTTTGAAGTCTCCAACTATTAGTGTGTGGGTTGTGAAATATTATCAAAGTTTACTAATGCTTTCACAAATATGGTTGATGCTATATTTGGAACATGAGTGTTCAGAATTGAGAATTCGTCTTGGTAGAATTATCTGGTGATGAATATGCCATATCATTCTCAATTACTTTTGAAAATTTTATTTGGAATTCTACTTTCCTAGATATTAGGGTAACATTGCCTGCTTGGTTCTTAAGTCCATTGCATTGGCAAATTATTTCCCAACCTGTCACTATGTTGTTGTAACTGTGTTTGATATTGAGCTGTGTTTTATGTTTGCAGGAAAGATCCTCTTCTCATATACAATCTATTAGTCTTTGAGTTTTCATTTGTTTTTTAGTTTGTTTGTGTATTTGGTTGGTTTTCATGTTAGTACTTAGGTTTACTGGAGTCTACATTCTACAAGGTTATTTCTTCTATTGGAATTCGACGATATTTAAAGTTTGGGCCCTGATGGACAATGTACTTTCCCAAACCATGAAGAAACTAGAAATCTTAAATAAGAAACATTAGAAGTAACTGTCTTACATTGCAATGGTGGCCATGTTTAGCAGGAAACAAAATTTATTACTGCAGGAGTATACATATAGAGGTGGGTAATTTGTGAACTTTCCTGGAATTTTCTTGCTTCATAGATGGTGGAAAACAGAGAAACCAGAATTCTAAAGAAGGATTCAAATTTTATGGAGCTCCCCCCTCAGTTTCCTGTTATTCGTTGGCTTTTTAAAGCAAACAATTATAATCTGTTTAACAATTTGAGGAATATTGATATTAGCTCTTCTTTGAATTTATGTTAGAATTCTGCACTATAGCCATCTGGTCCTGGGCTTTTTGGTTGGGAGGCTAATTATGGCTGTTTCTATTTCCTTAGGTGTTATAGGTCTGCTATAGTTGCTTATCAGCAGTTGATTCAATTTTGGTGAGTGATATCTGTCTAGAAAATTGCCATTTTCTTTAAATTTTCAAATTTTGTCGAGTACAGGTTTTCAAAGTATGGCCTGAAGATTATCTGGGTTTCCCCAGATTCCGTTGTTATGTCCTCCTTTTCATTTCCAATTTTGTTACTTTGCATGTGTTTTATCTGCCTTTTGGTTATTTTTGATAAATTTTTGTCTATCTTGTTCACTTACTCGAAGAACAAACTATTTGTTACATGGATATTTTGAATTATTTTCTTTGTTTTGACTCTATTGATTTCTGGCCTTACTTTTATTGTTTCCTGGTGTCTATTCCTCTCGGGTGCATTTGCCTCCACTTCTTCTAGAGCTTTCAGCAATGATGTCAACTCTTTGGTATGACTATTTTCTAGTTTCTTCATGTGAGCATTTAGAGCTATCAACTTTCCGCTTAGTACTGCTTTCAAAGTTTGGGGATGTTATGTGTTAATTTTCATTGAATTTTAGGAAGTCTTTAATTTCTTTCTTTATTTCTTGATTGACCCTAGAATGGTGTGATTGCTACTATTTCAATTTCCATGAGTTAGTAGGTTTACTGAAACCTGTGTTTTTCTTAAGTTCTAATTTAAAAGCATGATGGTCTGCTAAAACATAGGGGCATATTTCAAATGTTTTGTACCTGTTGTGGTTTCCTATGTTCCTGAGTATGTGGTCAATTTTAGAGAAGTTTCCATGTGTTGCTGAAAAGAAGGTATGTTCTTTTGTGTTTGGATGGAATATTATAGTGATGACTCTTAATCCCAGTTGGGTCATAACATCTGTTACTTCCTTTGTTTCTTTGTTATGCTTCTGGCTTGTGGTCCTGTCCAGAGGTGATAGTGGGGTATTGTAGTCTCCCACTCTAACTGTGTGTTTTTATTTGCAAATTGAATTTTAATGTTTGTTTAACTTACAATGATGCCTTTATATTTGGGGCATTGATGTTCAGAATAGAACATCCTCCATCTTCGGGATAGTTATTACTGTGATATATATGAAATGACTTTCTTCATCTCTTTTGATTGATTTTACATTGAATTCTAATTTTTAGGTACTAGGATAGCAGCCCAAGCTTGTTTCCTGGTTCCATTTGATTGGAATGAAGAATAAGAAGGGGAGATGTGGAGGGGTGAGGAGTTGATGGATGAGGAGGACATGAGCAGGGAGATTGAGATGGGAGAAAAATAGAGGAGAGCAAGATGAGAGATACCATAGTGAAGGGAGACATTATAGGTTTACAGAGAAATCAGACACTAGGGAAATGTGTGGAGATCTACAAAGATGACACCATCCACCAATCTAAGCAACAGAGGAGAGGCTACCTTAAATACCCTCCACTCATAATGAGATTGATCCCTAATTTATATGCCAACCTAGATTCTTCATCCAGCAGATGATGGAAACAGACGCAGACACCCACACCTAAACACAGAACTAACCTGGAATCAAGTTGCAGAGGAGGAGGAGTGATGAGCAAAGTGGACCTTACCATGCTGCTGAAACCAATAAAAACATCTGAATTGCACAAGGGTGAGCTCTCTGTCCCCAAACTGTTTGCTGGTAAGAAGCATGGACTGATTCCAGAATGCACAAATTTGCATGACAGTGAGGAAGCCTCAGCAATCTAGATCAGTACATATCCCTAGCTTAGAAATGGACTTTGGGAGCCCATTTCACATGGAGGGAAACTCCCTCAGCCTAAACTACGGGTGAGTGAATAGGCCCTATCACAAAAATATGACAGTCTCTGAAGAACCTACATGGAAGACCGCACTCTCCATTGGGAGCAGACATATAATCGGAGAGGTATGGTATTAGTGGGTGTCAGGGGATGAGGGGAGGGAGAGGGATCTGGGATTGACATGTAAAACAATCTTGTTTCTAATTTAAATACAAAACGGAAGAAAAAGTCTAAGAAGTGCAACAATTAATGTAACAAAATATATGAGTGCATCACCATGAAGCATTAAATCTCCAAACAAAAGAAGAAGCAAATTGGGGCTATCTCCATTTTTTGATTCACAGCCTATTTGATACATCTAAGTGGTCATCATTAAACTGGAATAGTATAATGATGCATATACTTACATGTGTACTGGACTGAAGCCGTAGTAGGTTATTATGGGGCAGCAGAAGTAAAATACTTAAAACCTGAAAATAATTTATGCCTTTTGTCTAAGTCCAGGAGGATATATTGTAAGGTCATGAATGGGTGTGGTTGGTTCATTTTTGAAGATGTAATAGATTGTGACAGAGAGATCATAAGTGTTTCCAGGCAACTGTGACAGAAATCTTTCTTCCCATATCATGGCCCCAGAAACAAGGAGTAACTGAGATGTAGTTTTGCCCTTGGGTATTTTAATATCCTAAGACATGTGCCATTGTACAACTTTTAAGGACACCTTACAATGGAGTTGACTCTTCAAATGAGACTATATCAAAATTTCCAGCATTTCCAAGCACCTGGAACTGTTACCCAACATGAGGGAACCTAATTTCAATAAATATAGCCCTTGAATGACATGCTGCAAGTCTTTTATTACTAGATTTACTCTTCCATTAGAAGGAAAACCCTATTATGTATCCTCTATTTAGTTCTGTATCCTACATTTTAATTGGATTATTTGAATTTAGTGACTAGTGTATTCAGTTCTTTGTATATTTTAGAAATCAGCCCTTGGCTAGATGTGGGGATGGTTAAGATTTTTTCCCATTGTGGGATGCTGTCTTGTCTTGTTGACTATGCTTTTTTCCCTTAGAGAATATTCCTAATTTTAGGAGGCCCAATTACTTATTGTCAATCTGAGTGTCTGTGCTACTGATATGTTGAGTAAGTGGTCTGCTGTACATATTCTTTAATAGCTACAGGCTATAAACTAGGTTGCTGAGACAGAGACAGAGAGAAAGAGACAGTGATAGTAAGAGACAGATAGATACAGTTTGAGACAGAGAGATAGAGACAAAGAGAGAAAGACAGACCAAGGCTCAGCTCAGGCAGAGACTAGTTCAGAACAGGTACAGCTGCAAAGGCTTCAAAGACAAAGACAGACAGAAAGAGACACTGAGAGACAGTGAGAGAGAATGTGATACAGAGACAAAGAGATATACAGAAAGACCAAGGCACATTATAGGCCAAGAGTAGTACTGGAGTATCACATGGAGAAAGAGACAGAGACAGAGACCAAGACTGAGAATCAGGGAAGGCCCAGTGAAGAGCAGTTAGAGTTGCAAGATCCCACCCAGGCTGTAGAGACAGTGACAGTGAGAGAGAGACACACACAGAGACAGAGACAGGGGGATATAGACAGAGAATGAGAGAGACTGAAAGACAGGCCAAGGCACAGTGTAGGCTGAAATCAGTGAAGACCAGGTATAGTTCTGCAGGCTCCCTCCCTGTCCTTGTACATAGCATCATAGTTTTTGAGAGAAAGAGGGAGGAAATTAGACTTAAATCATTGATGAGAAGAGGAGACAGACTCACTAGCCTCAGGCCACAGGCCTGGCTGCAAACACTGCAAGCTGAGACATGTCCAGAACAGACCATGTACAGCTGCATGATCCCAACTAGGTTCCAGAGACAGAGACAGAAACATAGAAGGAAAGCCTGAGAGAGAGTGAGAGACAGACAGACAGACAGAGAGACAGACAGACAGATAGACAGACAGACAGAGACACTAGACCAGGTACTGTTTCAGGCTCTAACCCTGGCTACAGAGACAGAGACAGACGGAGAGATAGTGATAGAGAAGGACAGAGATACAGACTGAGAGAGAGAGACAGAGACAGAGTGTCAGACAGATAAAGGCACAGTTCAGGCAGATAAAATTCTGGACCAGAAACATTTGCAGGTTTTCACAAAGATTATGGGTATAAAGACAGCGAGACTGAGAGACAGTGAGAGACAATGACATATAGACTGAGATAGCCAAACAGAGACAGAGACAGACAGACCAAGTCTCAGTGGAGTAAGCAGGCCCATTGCAGAGCAGGTAGTTTTGCAGGCTACCACTCAGGTTCAGAGACAGTGACAGTGAAAGAGACACACAGAGACAGAGACAGAGACAGTGAAAGATAGAGAGTTAGAAAAAGAGAGACAGAAACACAAACATACAGACAGACAGAACAAGTCTCATTGTATGCTGAGAGTTCTACAGATCAGGTACAACTGTGCAGGATCCCACCCCACTCATGGAGGATGCCTCTCTACTTAATGAACTCAGTCTAGATGTTGAGGTCATCTCATACAACAAGTAGCTGCAGCGCAATGATCCCTCACTCTAATATAAGAAATAGCATTTAAACCTTGCTGGAGGAAAATAACCATGGAAAACTCAACTTGATTTTTTATTTGTGAGTCTTTTGATTTTCTAAGTCCATTGTTGTACTTCTTAGGGAGGATGACATTCATACACAAAAGACTTTGAACAGTATTTCCATGGAACAGTAACCAGAAGGATTCCGTAAACATGAGATGATTTTCCCGTGGGCAAGGCCCAGGGTGGCTCGGTACAGAAAATTCCATAAATCGGAGTCATACTGAACTCAAAGCCAAGAGTTGAACACAAAATGCCTGAACAGTAGATGCCACACAAGGACCCGTAAAGCAGTGGGGATTAAGCACTGAATGATTAAAGGATTAAAGAAATACAACCCTAACTCAGCAAATGCAGTGGTGGACCTCATCTTTATGAAACAATCCTACCTGGAGGGGTATCTCACCAGAGGGTCTGTCTGAGAAAAATATTTCCTCAGTCACATTTTCACCTCAGCAATGGTGGGAAGAGAGCTCACAGAGATATCCTCCCTGGTTTTCAAGACTCCACTAATAGTCATTTGTTTCCATGGCAGTGGAAGCTCGATAAGGTGACAGAAGACTGAGCAATTGAACAGAAACCATGGAGAGTCCATAAACTGTAGAGTTAATTACAGAGCAGGAGTGTTAGAGGGGGAGAAACAGAGGAAGAGACAAAGAAGGTAAGAGCAAGACAGGAAAGCAGAGAGCAGAGAGGATGGTGTATGTAAGAGAATGTAAGAGACAGAATGAGAGAAAGAGAGCATGAGTAGGCCAGGGTCTGTCTTGTAAAGGGGTCCTTTACATCTGCCTGCAGACTTACTGGGCAAGGAAAACTGCCTGGGCTGAGCAGAGTACCGCCTGAGTGCTTCCTTCCATGTGACAAGGGCAGGCAAGCATGATGTCTGAAACATTCATTCCCACCTTGACTGATTATTAAAAGGTGGGGTGTTAGACTTGGCAGCTTAGGGAATGAGGACCTATAGTTCTGGACACTGCTAACTGCTGATGTGAGGGGCGTTGACCATCATTGGGGATGAATATCTTTGTGGGTAACAATCGTTGTTGCTGCCACAACTGGCAGTATTTGCTGACTTTTCCCCAGTCCAAGATGAATGACAAGCTCTGCATCTTTTTAGACCTTGCAAAATATCAGCAGTGTAGAATGAATAGGTTAAGTTTAGAGACCAATGTTTTCTCTGTCCTGGAATTGGAGGAGAGAATGTTAAGGGGAGGTGGGTTGTTTCAGAGTGTGAGTGCCATGAGGATGAGACTAGGGAGACTGACACCATGCAATAGCTGAATCCTATTTATCGGTACTGAATATTGGAAACTGTTTGAATCGGTCCAATTATGCTCCCTTGATCTTATAAGAATCCTTTGGGTTTGTGAAAATCATAAACTTTTGACACATTAGCAATCTGATAATGGTAGAAGCAACTGGGCTGTAAGCATACATGTATTTTGAAAGTGGGGGATATCTTCAGGCCAATGGAATGCACCTCACTTTTGCCTCTGTGCAGTTGGTTAGCATGTCGGAATCAGACACGTAACTTACTGGAAATTTATGGACTCATGGGGAGACTGTGACCACTACCAGGCTGAGAAAAAGAGAAATTGAGGACATGTTTCATCTTCTTTGGAAGGCCAACCTTAAGATCCCCATTTCTCATAACAGCTCCCCAATGAAGCAGGCATAGCTCCCTCACTGTCCTTGTCCATAAAATCAGAGATTTTAAGGGAGAAGGAAGCACATTCACCCAAGTCAATGATGAATAGACGAGAGAGACTGGATAAACACAGTTCACAAGCACAGCTGCCCAATAGGCAGGCTGAGACCTGTCCAGATGAGAACAGCTTCAAATGCAGTACCAAGTGCTTCTTGAAGAGACAGAGACATTGACAGAGACAGGCCAACAGTGAAAGACTGGGAGGTACGATTTGAGAAGAGAGAAGGAGACAGTATAAGTCAGACTGACCAAGACTCAGTTCAGGCATAGACATGTCCAGACCAGGTACAGGTGCAGGTTTTCACCTAGGCTTCAGAGTCAAAGAGATAGAGACTGAGAGACAGTGAGAGATATTGATATATAGACAGAGACACACACACAGAGACAGAGACAGACACAGTCGTACCAAGGCATAGTGTAGGCTGAGATCACTGCAGACCACGTAGCTCTGCAGGGTCACAACCCACTCATGAAGGATGCCTTCTCTGCCTAATGAACTCTGTCCTGGTGCTGATATCACCACATGCAACCAAGATGCTGATGTCCAATGATCGCTCAGTCTAGTCTATTATATGGAATGTAAACCCTGCTTGAGGAAGTTAACCATGGAAAACTTACCTTTAGTTGGGTAAAGTTAGTCGTTTTGTTTTGTAATTCCACTGTTTTCTTTTTAGGAAAGATTACATTCATCCACAAAATGTCTTTGAACATTTTTTCCATCATTGTAATGGAGAATGCAGGGACGGCTCCCTACAAGAGAGACTTGATAAACACAGTTCACATGCACAGCTGTCTTCAAGGCAGGCTGAGACCTGTCGAGACCAGACCAGTTTTAGCTGCAGGATTCATTCCTGCTTGCATAGACAGAGACAGAGACAGAGAGACAGCAACAGAGAAAGACAGGGAGGTATTAATTGTGTAGAGAGACTGAGACAGTTGAGAGTCTGACTGACCAAGCCTCAGTTCAGGCAAAGACATCTATAGACCAGGTACAGGTGCCAGATATCAACCAGGCTGCCAACTCAAAGACAGAGAGACTTGGGGACGTTAACCATGGAAAACTCACCATTTGTTGAGTATTTTGAGACTTCTCATTTTATAATTCCATTGTGTTCCTTCTTAGGAAAGATTACATTCAACCTCAGAAAGCCTTTGAACAGTTTTTCCACAGAATAAATAACCAGAAGTATCCTGCAAACATAAGATGCATTTCCCATGAATAAGGCCGATGGTGCCTAAGTAAGGAAGAACTCAGGACTCAGAATCAGCATGAATTGACAGCCAAGGCTAGAAGAAAAGAGGCCACAAATGTCTAGTCGGCACCAGGTCTTGAGAAAGAATGGGACTCTGCCTGGAATAACCAGAGTACCCACTGAATGTATCATGCCAGGTGACTAGGTGCAGACCTGACTGATACCTAAACCTCATTCCAAATTTCACTTATTATTAAATCGTGTGGTGTTTTACATGACAGGTTGGGATATAAGGACCTCAAATCATAGACTTTCTTCCTGCTGATATGGGGGGTTGTTGAACATCTTTGGGGTTGAACATCTTTTTGTGTAAACCATGTTTTTTGCTGCCATGCCCTGCATTATTTGTTGGCTCTGCCACAATCCGGGCTTTGTGACACTATGTGGAAATTCTTAGAACTGGCATGTAGTCATCAGTGTAGAATGAATAGGTTAAGTTTAGAAACCAATGTTTTTTCCGTCCTGGAATCAGAGGGGAGGTTGGTAAGGGGAGTTGGGTTGTTCCAGAGTGTTCATGCCAAGAGGATGAAAATAGGGGACTGTAACCATGCAACAGTTGAATCCTATTTAACTGTAGTGAAATTTGGGAACTGTTTGAATTGGTTCGATTAGGCTCCCTTGAATTTATAAGAATCCTTTATGTTTGTAAAACTCATAAACTTTAGACACATTAGCATGCAAATTATGTTAGAAGCCAGTAGGCTGTGAGCATCCATGTATTTTGAAAGTGGAGGATAACTTCAGGCCAATGAAATGTACCTCAAATTTGCTACTATTCAATGGGTTTGCATGTTGTACAGTAGTCTGTTGGAATCGGACTTGTAACTTAATAGCAAATTTGTCGACTCAAGGGGAGACTGTTACAACTAGCAGGAAGACAAAGACAGAAATCGGGACACATTTCATTCTCTATGGAAGGTCAATCTTACAATCCCAATTTCTGGAATCAGCACACTGTGAACTCGGACATAGCTCCCTCACTGTGCTGTTCTATAGCATTAGAGATTTTAAGAGAGAAGGAAAATTGTTGCCTCAACTCAATAATAAGAAGAGTAGAGAGACTCGATGAACACAGTTCACATGCACAGCTGCACGCAAGGCAGGCTGAGACCAGACCAGTTGTGGCTTCAAGATTCAGTCCTGCTTGCAGAACCAGAGCGAGAGACAGAGAGAGAGAGCAACAGAAAAAGACAGGGGGTACAATTTGTGATGAGAAACTGAGAAAGTAAGTGTCAGACTGACCAAGCCTCAGTTCAGGAATAGACATGTCCAGACCGGGTACAGGTGGAGGATATCAAATAGGCTGCTGAGTCAAACACAGAGAGACTGAGAGAGAGTGAGGGACATTGAGATATAGGCAGAGACACAGACCCAGAGATAGAGACTGACACAGTCGGATCATGTCTTGTTGCAGGCTGAGATCTGTGCATACCATGTGCAGCTCTGCAGGCTCACAACCCAATCATTAAGGATGCATTCTCTGCCTAATGAACTCTGTGCTGTTGCTGATATCATCTCATACAACCAAGTTGCTGAAGTCCAAAGATCTGTTGAAATAGTCTAATAAGTGGAATGCACACCCCACTTGAGGAAGTTAACCATGAAAAACTCACCATTTGTTGGGTATTTTGAGACTTTTCATTTTATATCTCCATTATGTTCCTTGTTAGGAAAGATTACATTCAACCTCAGAAAGCCTTTGAACAGTTTTTCCAAAGAAAAAATACCCAGAAGGATCCTGTAAACATAAGATGCATTTCCCATGGATAAGGCTGATGGTGCCTCAGTAAGGAAGAATTCAGGACTCAGAATCAGCCTGAATTGGCAGCCAATGATAGAAGAAAAGATGCCCAAAAAGTCTAGTATACACAAGGTCTTGAGAAAGAATGGGAAGAATCTGTTGAAGGCTTAAAAGGAAAACACACTAGTGACTCAGCTTTTGTTGTAGTGGATGTCATCCTTGTGAAATCATCAAAGGTGAAATGGTGGCTCACAGTTTAGTGTGTCTGAGAAAATTTTATCCTGGGTTTCCCACTTACCCCAGTATGTTTGGGAAGAGATCTCACAAAGACACTTCCTTTGTTTTCACAGCTCCAATTTTGGTCTTTTTTGTTTTTTTACATGGAAGGAGAATGCTTGCTATGGAGATGGAATCATGACCAATGGAACACGTACCATAGAGAGTCCATTAAACATAGTGTTTCAACATGTTTGGAGAGGGAGAGTGGGAGAGAAAGAGAAGAGACAAAGAATATAAGAGCCTGAGCAGAGATCAGAGAGAAACCAGGTGAGAGGGAGAGAGAGAGAGAGAGAGAGAGAGAGAGAGAGAGAGAGAGAGAGAGAGAGAGAATATCATTGACCATGTCTGTCTTTACAACTGCCTGAAGAATTATGACACAAGGGACCCTGCCTGGAGTAACCAGAGTACCTGCTGAATGCATCATGCCAGGTTACTAGGGGCAGACCTTGCTGATGCCTAAACCTCATTCCAACCTTCACTGATTATTAAATGGTGGCGTGTTTTACATGACAGTTCAGGATATGAGTACCTCAAATCATAGACTTTCTTCCTGCTGATGTGGGGGGTTGTTGAGCATCTTTCGGGTTGAATATCTTTTTGTGTAAACTATGTTTTGTGCTGCCATATCATGCATTATTTCTTGGCTCTACCCCAATCTGGGCTGTGTGGATATTTTTGAAATGGCATGTAGTCATAAGTGTAGAATGAATAGGTTAAGTTTAGAAACCTATGTTTCTTCTGTCCTGGAATCGGAGGGGAGGGTGCTAAAGGGAGTTGGGTTGTTCCAGAGTGTTCATAGCATGAGGATGAAAATAGGGGACTCGAACCATGCAATAGCTGAATCCTACTTATTTGTAGTAAAATTTGGGAACTGTTCGAATCGGTCCTATTGTGTTTGTGAAATACATAAACTTTAGACACATTAGTATGCAAATGGTAGTAGTCAGTAGGATGTGAGCATCCATGTATTTTGAAAATGGCTGATATCTTCTTGCCAATGGAATGCACCTCAAATTTGCCACTGTTCAATGGGTTTACGTGCTGTTCAGTAGTCTGTTGGAATCGGACTTATAACTTAAAATCAAATTTATCGACTCCAGGGGAGACTGTGACTACTAGCAGGATGACAAAGACAGAAATCAGGGACAAGTGTTCAATCTCTATGGAAGGCCAACCTTGCAATCTCCATTCTGGAATCAGCTCCTCATGAATGCTGGCATGGCTCCCTGGCTGTCCTTTTCCATAGCATCAGAGTTTTTGTTAAAGAAGGAAAATGGTGACTCAAGCCAATATTGAGAATAGGAGGGAAACTTGATAAACAAAATTCATATGCACAGCTGCTAACACTGCAGGCTGAGTCCTGTCCAGACCAGAACAGGTGCAGCTGCAGGATCCAGTTCTTGTCCCAGATATAGAAAGAGAAACAGAGATAGAGACAGTTAGACAGCATCAGGGCAAGACTGGGAGATACAATTTGAGAAGAGTGACAGAGACAGATTGAGTCAGTATGACCAAGCCTCATTTCAGGCATAGACTTTTCCAGACCAGGTAGAGCTTCAGCTTTTTTCCTAGGATGCAGAGTCAAATACAGAGAGACTGAGAGACAGGGAGAGACATTGAAATATAGACAGAGACACAGATACAGAGACAGAGACAGACAAAGTGGGACCAAGGCTGGTGTATGCTGAGATCAGTGCAGACCATGTACAGCTTTGCAAGCTTACAACCCACTCATGAAGTATGCTTACTTTTCCTAATGAACTATGTCCTGCTGTTGATATCATCTCATGCAACCAAGTTGCTGAAATCAAATGGTCCCTCAGTCTAGACTAATAATGGAATGTAAACCCACTTGAAGTAGTTAACCATGGAAAACTCACCTTTAGTTGGTTAATGTGAGCCTTTTCATTTTATAATTCCATGGTTTTCCCTCTTAGGAATGATTACATTCAAACACAAAAAGTGTTTGAACAGTTTTTCCACTGAAATAATCACCCGAAGGATCCCAGAATTATAAGATGTATTTCCCATAGACAAGACCGATGGTGTCTCAGTACTGAAGAACTCAACCTGAATTCAAATCAGCCTGAATTCTCTTCCAAGGATAGAACAAAACATGCCTTAAAAGTCCTGGCGACCCGATGTCTTGAGAAATAGTTGGAAGAACCTGCTGAAGGATTAAAACAGAAGCAAACAAGTATCTCCTCTCATGTGGTGGTGGATCTCATCCTTGTGAAACATTTATAGGTGATATGGTTTCTCACCATTTGGTATATCTGAAAAAAAGTTATCCTGGGTCTCCCACTCACCCCAGCATATGTGGGAAGAGAGCTCACAGAGAGATCCTCTATGGTTTTCACAGCACCAATATTGGTCTTTGTTAACATGGAAGGGGAATACTCACCATGGAGATGGAACCCTGACTAATGGAACATGAACCATAGAGAGTCCATTAACCATAGTGTTTCTGACATGGTGTGAGAGGAAGAGTGGGATAGAAAGGAGAAGATACAAAGAATGTAAGAGCCTGAGCAAAGAGAAAACAGAAGAGAGAGAGAGAGAGAGAGAGAGAGAGAGAGAGAGAGAGAGAGAGCATGTTTGTCTCTGGTCTGTTTTTGGAACTTCGTGCAGACTTACGAACCTTGGGACCATGCCTGGAGTGACCAGAGTAGAGCCTGAATATTTCATGCCATGTGACCAGGGGAAGACCAACCTGATTCCAACTTTCTTTGATTACTAAATGGTGGGGTGTTTGACATGGCAGGTTAGGGATTAAGGACCTCAAATCCTAGACACTGCTTCATACTCTGGTGAGGGGCATTGAATTTCTTTGGGGTTTTCATCTTTGTGTGTAAACCATGTTTGGGTGCTGACATATCCTGCAGTATTTGCTTTGTCTGGAACATTCCACTTTGTGTGACACTCTCTGGATCTCCTTAGCACTGGCCAGTAGTCAGCAGTGTAGAATGAATGTGTTAAGTTTAGATACCAATGTTTCTCCTTCGTGGAAGTAGAGGGGAGGATGGTAAGCGGAATTGGGTGGTTTCAGAGTGTTCATGCCATGAGGATGAGAATAGTGGACTGGCACAATGCAATAGCTGAATCCTTTTTATCTGTAGTGAATTGTGGGAACTCTTTGATTGGCTGTAATTAGGCTCTTTTGAAATTACAATAATAATTTGGGTGTGCATAACATAAACTTTAAACACATTAACAGCCTAATTATTGTAGAAGCCACATGGCTATAAGCATCCATGTATTTTGAAAGTGGCAGATATCTTCAGGCCAAGGGATTGCACCTCAATCTTGCCCCTGTGCAGTGGGTTACCATGTTGTTCGGTACTCTGTCAGAATCAGACATGTAACTAACAGGAAGTTTATCAACTTATGGCGAGACTGTGACCACTAGAAGCCTGAGAATGAGAGAAATCCGGGACATGTTTCATCCTCTATGGAAGGCCATCCTTATGATCCCCATTTCTGAGATCAACACTGTGTGAACACTGATCTAGGTTTCTCACTGTCCTCTTCCATAGCCTCAGAGATTTTGAGAGGGAAAAAATGGTGATCCAAGACAATGATAAGAGGAGAGAGACACTATAACACAGGTCACAAGCAGAGTTTCCCACAAGGCAGGCCGAGACCTGTCCAGACCAGATGGGGTACAGCTGCAGGATCAAGTCCTGGTTGCAAATAAACAGACAGAGATAGAGAGATAGTGACAGTGAATGGCAGGAAGGTACAGATTGAGAAGTGAGACAGAGACAGATTGAGTAAGACTGACTAAGCCTCAGATCAGGCACAGACCTATCCAAACCAGACAATTTACACCAGCTGCATGCTTCCCAGGTTGCAGAGATTGAGAGTTTGACAGAAAGAGAGATATAGAGATTGAGACAGACAGACACACACACACACACACACACACACACACACACACACACCAGCCCAGGTACAGCTGAAGGCTCCAACCCAGGATGCAGAGATAGAAAGAGACCTCAAAAGTGAGAGACAGATTGATACAGCTTGAGACAAAGAGACAGACAGACCAAGCTTCATTTCAGGCATAGACTAGTCCAGATCAGGTACAGCTACAGGTTTTTATCTAGGCTGCAGAGACAAAGACCGAGAGACTGAGAGACAGTGAGGGACAATAATATAAAGAGACACACAGACAGACAGACCGAGACTCCATGTAGTTCAAGACCAGTGCAGACCAAGTTCAGTTCTGCAGACTGCCACTTCACTCATGGAGAATGCTGTATCTGCCTAATGAACTCTATCCTACTATGAGGTCACCTGATGCAGTCAAGCTGCTGCAGTCCAATACCTGAGTCTGGTCTAAGAAATGGAATGTAAACCTTGCTGGAGGAAGATAAACATGGAAAACTCAACTTTTGTTAGGTAATGTGACTCTTTTCATTTTCTAAGTCCATTGTTTTCCTTCTTAGGGAAGATGACACTCTTCCACAAAGGTCTTTGAAAAATTTTTCCATGGTTAGAGTAACCAGAAGGATCCAGTAAACATAAGATGTATTTTCCATGAGGGTGGTCAAAGGTGGCTCCTTATGGATGATCTCAGAACTAGGACTCAGCCTGAACATGCAGCCAATGGCAGAACAAAATTGCCCATATAGTCCAATTAACACAGGGGTCTGAAAAGTGGTAGAGAGAAACCGCAGAGTGCTAAAAACTGAAACACACTGGTGAATAAGCAAATGCAGTGATTGAACTCATTCTTGGTACACACTGACCTGAAGAGGTATCTCACCATGTGGCTAGTCTGAGGATAATAGCTTTTAGGTTACCCACAAACCTGTGCATGTTTGGAAAAAAAAAAGTCACAGAGACATCCTCCCTGTTTTTCCACCTCCAATGTTGTTCTTTTGATTATGTGGATTGTGTGGAATGGGAGAGTAACCTATGGAGAAGGAACTGTGAGAGATGGAACATGAATCATAGAGAATCCATGAACCCTAGAGTTTCTGACAGGGCTGGATAGGGAGAGTGGCGGGGATACAAGAAGAGACGATGAAGGTAAGAGGGAGAGTAGATACCAGATAGGAAGGCGAAGGTGTGAGAGAGAGGGAGACAGAGAGAAAATGAGAGGGACAGACAAACAGAGAAGAGAGAGAGAGAGAGAGAGAGAGAGAGAGAGAGAGAGAGAATAACAGGGCATAAGTGGGCTAGTGTCTGTCTTTAAAAGGGGTTCTTTAAACCTGCCTGTAGACATAGTACCCATGGATCACTTGATATGTGAGAGCCTTCTGCCAGGGGATTAGGGAAGGTCAGCCTGATGCCTGGAATGTTCATTGCCACATTCACTGATTATTAAAATATGGGCTTTTATCCTTTAATGTCAGGGAATTAGGATGTGGAGTTGTCACGACAGTTCCCTGATGATGTAGGGGGTGTTGGCTCTATTTGGGGAATACAAGAATGTTGGAGTACTACCACATCCTGGAGTATCTGGTCGCTTGTCTCCAGTCCAGGCTGTGTGGCATTCTCTGGGTCCTCCTCAAACTAGCCAGAGTGTAGCAGTGCAGGAGATGAGTTTAAATTTGAAAACAAAACAAAAAAAATGTTTCTGAAGTCCTGGAATCAGGTGGGAGGATGCTCACACATGTTAAGGGTTCCTGAAGAAGAGCTCCCAGAAGAGGAGGAAGGGAGTCTGTCTCTCACGGAGAGGCTGAATCCTATTTATCTACAGTGATTCTTTGGACCTGTTTGCATTTTTCTGATTCAGCTCCCTGGAGGTTAAATTAATCTTTTGGGTTTCCAAAAAATATAAATTTGAGATAAATCCACAGGCTCCTTATAGAAGTGGCTTGGCTGAAAGCATTCACATTTTGGAAAGTAAAGGATATGTTTAGGACACTATAAAAGCACCTTAATTTTGCCATTGTAGTGTGGTTTAGCATGCTGACTGAGAGACAGACACACACAAAGAGAAACAAAAAAGGGCCAGTTTAGTTGGAGGCTAGTCCATAACAAGTAGAGCTGAAGATTTTCACCCAAGTTGCAGAGGCAAAGACAGATAGCCAGAGAGACTGAGAGACAGTCAATGACAATGAGATGCAGACAGAGACAGACAGACCAAGGTTCAGTAGAGGGCCAGAGCAGTACTGGAGTATCACATGCAGGGGACAGAGACAGTTAGAGAGAGAGACAGACAGAGAGAGAGAGAGAGAGAGAGAGAGAGAGAGAGAGAGAGAGACTAAGGCTCAGTATACCAGGCAGGCCCAGTGCAATGCAGGTAGAGTTGCAGACTCCAACCCAGGCTGCAGAGATATAGAAACAGAGACAGAGAAAATGAGAGAGACAGCTACATTGAAACAGAGACAGTGAGTGTTGCACACTCCAACCCGGACTGCGGAGATATAGACACAGAGAAAGAGACAGTGACAAAGACATGCAAACAAAGACAGTGAGTGCTAGAAAGACTGAAAATCAGAGACAGACAGATACACAGACAGACCAAGGCTCATTGTAGGCTGAGACCAGTGGAGACCAGGGACAGCTGCATGCTCCCACTAAACACATGGAGGATGCTATCTCTACCTAGTGAACACTTTCCTGCTTCTGACATCATCTTGTGCAACCAAGTATCTGCAGTCCAATGATCCTTCAATGTAATCTAAAAAATGGAATTTAAACCTTCCTGTAGGAAACTAACCATGGAAAATTCATCTTTTTTGAGTAATATGAGTCTTTTCATTTTCTTATTTCATTGTTGTACTTCTTAGGAAATATGACATCCCTCCACATAACCCTTTGAACAGTTTTTCCACATGAACAGTAACTGTAAGGATCCCTTAAACATAATGTGTATTTCCCATGTTCAAGGTCGAAGGAGGCTCGGTACCTACAAACTCAGAACTCAGAGTCAGCCTGAACTCACGGCCAAGGGAAGAACTAATAATGCCTGGAAAGTCAAGTCAACAGAGGTGCCTAAAAAGTAGAGGGAAGAAACTCCGTAAGGCTTACAGCTGAAATACTCAGGTAATTCATTGAATGCAGTGGTGGAATTCATCCTTTGGAAACACTCCGACCTGATGGGGTGTCTCACCAGTTGGTCTGTCAGAGAAAAAATCTCAGCGGTTTCCTGTTCAACAGAGAATTGGCAGGGAGAAAGGTCACAGGGAGAGCCTCCCTCGCATTCACAGGTCTAGTGTTGGTCTTTTGTTTATGTGGAAGGGGAACGCTCACTATGGAGACAGAACACTGAGCAATGGAACATGAACCATGGAGAGTCAATGAACCATACAGTTTCTGACAGGTTGCTAGAGGGAAAATGGGGAGACAGGAGAAGAGGCAAAGAGGGTTAGAGGATGAGCAACGAGAAGAAAGCAGACAGGGATGGGAAGTTGAGAGACATAGAAAAAGAGAGGAGAGAGAGAGAGAGAGAGAGAGAGAGAGAGAGAGAGAGAGAGAGACAGAATAAGTGAGCATGAGGTGGTCAGGATCTGACCTTTAAAGGAGTCCATTAAAGATGCCTGCAGACAGTTTACCCACAGAAACCTGGGCTGAACAGAGAAATGCCTGAGTGACTGCATACTGCCAGGTGACCAGGCATGCTAGCCTGTTGCCAGGACCTTTCATTTCCACATTCGCTGATTATTAAAAGTTTGGGTGTTAGACTTTGGAAGCAAGGGAATAAGGATTTCGAGTTATCAAGGCTGCTTCTTGCTCTTGGAGGGGCATTGACCATCTTTAAGGAACCTGAGAATGTTGCGTTATCACCGATTCCTGGAGTATTTGGTGGTTCCACCCCATTCCAGGATGGGTGGCACTCTCTGGGGTTTTGTTCACCTCGCCAGATGTCAGCAGTGTAGGAGATGAGGTTAAGTTTAGAAAAGAAACGTATCTGAAGTCCTGGTATCAGAGGGGAGGATGGTCAGATGAGGGAGGGGATCCAGAGGGATAGATCCCAGATGTGGAGGAAGCATATCTGGAAACATGGAGGGGCTGAAAGCTACTTATCTGGAGTGAATCTTAGAACCTGTATGCATGGTTCTGATTCAGCCCCATGGAATTTACATGAATCCTTTGGGTTTGTGAAAAACATAAATTTGAGACACATTAGCTGTCTTTTTATGATAGAAGCCACTTGGCTGAAAAGGCTTACATTTTGAAAAGTGAAGTATATTTTAGGACAATAAAAAAGCACCTTAAGTTTTCCATTGTAGAGTGGTGTAGGTTCAGTTTTCAGACAAAGAAAGAGACAGAGAGAGTGAGAGAGAAAGAGAGAGAGAAAGAGAGAGAGAAAGAGAGAGGGAGAGAGAGAGAGAGAGAGAGAGAGAGAGACTAAGGCATGCCCAGTGCAATGCAGGTAGATTTGCTGACTCTCACCAACACTGCAGAGACATAGACAGAGTCAGAGACAACAGAGACAGAAACAGTGAGTGATAGAGAGAGAATAAGGGACACAAAATGCAGTAAAACAGACAAACGCACTGACAGAACTAGGCTCAGTGTAGGCTGGAACCAGTGCTGACTAGGTACACCTCCTTATGCTCCCAACATACTCATGACGTAATCTGTCTTTGCTTAATGAACTCTGTCCTGCTGATGACATCATGTCATGAAACCAAGTAGCTACAGTCCAATGATCCCACAGGATAGTCTCAGAAATGGAATTTAAACCTTTCCTGGTAGAGGGGAAGCATGGAAAACTCAACTTTTTTGAGTAATGTTAGTCTTTTCATTTTCTTAGTCCATTGTTGCACTTGCTAAGGAATGACATTCATCCGCAATTGTCTTTGAAAAGTTTTCCATACTAACAGTAACCGGAAGGTTCCCTTAAACATAAGATGAATTTACAATGTGCAAGCCCAAAAGGAGGCTAGGTACGCACTATCTCAGAACTCGGAGTCAGCCTGAACTCATGGCCAAGGGCATCACAAAAAATGGCCAAACAGTTGGGGAAAAACAGGGATCTGAAAAGCAGTGGGAAGAAAATACTGAAGGCATAAAGCTGAAACACACAGGTGACTCGGCCAATATGGTGGTGGACCTCATCCTTGGGAAACATACAGAGCTGAAGTGGTATCTCATAGGTTGGTTGTTCCCAGAAAAATATCTCCAAGGTTTCCTGCTCATCAGATCATTGGCAGGTTGAGAGGTCATAGAGACAGACTCCCAAGTTTTCACAACTCCAGGGTTGGTCTTTTGTTTACAAGGATGGTGAAAAAGTTATTATGGAGACAGAATTCTGAGTAAACGAACATGAACCATAGAGAGTCCGTGAACTGTATAGATACTGACAGGGTGGGAGAAGGAGACTGGGGGAGACAGGAGAAGAGACTAAGAAGGTAAAAGGAAAAGCAGAAAGCAGAGAGCAGAGAGGAAGGGTAAAGTAATACAGAGAGTGGGGGAGAATAGATAGATAGATAGATAGATAGATAGATAGATAGATAGATAGATAGATAGACAGAATAAGAGACCATGAGTGGGTCGGTGTCTGTCTTTTAAAGGGGTCTGTTATACATTTCTGCAGACTTAGTATACATGGAACACTGGGATCTCCAGAATACTACCTGAGTGCATGCTGTCAGGTGACCAGGGCAGGCCAGCCTGATGCCAGGACTTTTCATTCCCACATTCCCTGATTATTAAACGTTCGGGTGTTAGACCTGGAAATTTAGGCAATAAGGATTCCAATCTCTCAATAGTGCTTCCTGCTGATATAGGGGGTGTTGACCATATTTGGGGGATCACATTATGTTGGGGTTCTTCCACAACCTGGTGTATTTGGTTGCTCTGCCCCAGTCCAAGCTGTGTAGTGATCTCTGGGGCCTCATAGACCTTGCCAGATATCAGCAGTGTAGGAGAGGAGGATAAGAAAAAAATGTTTTTGAAGACCTGGTGTGAGAAGGGAGGATGGTCAGATGAGTGATTGGTTCCTGAGGGGAAAGTCCCAGATAAGGATGAAGGGAGTGTGAGACTATGGAGAGGCTGAATAGTATTCATCTGGAGTGAATATTTGGAACTGTTAGCATGAGTCTGATTCAGATACCTGGAATTCACACAAATTCTTTGGTTTTTTGAAAAATATTAATTTCAGACATATTAGTAGCCTGTTTATAATAGAAGTGAATTGGTTGAAAGCATTCACAATTTGGAAAGCAAAGGATGTCTTTAGGACAATAAAAACTGTCATGTCCACCCTTGCCCAGCAAGAACAATGCAACATCGAGGAATCTTCTTCTCACTTCTTATTCGGGAACCTTGCTTTACAGGAAGGGCCCCGAACCCAGGAAGGCTGGGCTTAATATATCCAGCAACTACCAATCATCTACACCCAGGTGGCACGCTAGGACAGGTTGTCACCAAGCAGATTTAGAAGGATACGTGGCCTCTCTCCTAATAAGGAGTTGTTTACCACAGAGAGCACTCGCCATCGGGGCAGCAAAAGTAAAAATGTTCAAAGAGATACTTATGACTTTGGACTAAGTCCAGGAGGATATATTGTGAGGTCATGAATGGGTGTGGTTGGTTTAGAAAGTGAAGATGTAGTAGATTGTGACAGAGAGGATGTAAGCGTTTCCTGGCAATTCTGACAGTAATCTCTCCAGGCATACCATGGGTCAAAAAACTGGGAGCTACTGAGATTGAGTTTTGTTCATGGGTTTTAATGTCATCATACAATGGAGTGTGGGTCAGAAGACGACATAGGATTATCTGTAAGTGGAGTTACAATATAGGTGCAAGAAATTCATCCCAAGCCCCAAGGAAGAGCTGCTAATCTTCAAGCCACTGAGTCATCTATCCAGGCAGTCAACAAATTCAGTTAGCCTGGCTTAACCTTGAGGAAACATTGGGTGAAGCAAATGTGAGTTTAAAGAAATGCACATTTACAGGAAGTCCAAAAGCTTAAAACAGTGAGTAGTTCATGAATTTTGCTTGGGAAATGGTTGTCTTTTGTGAAAACTACAGTGCCTTTAAAGCCAGCTTTGCACTCCTGAGTGTTAATTTATAGCACTGAATTTCAACTTTGCTGCCCTGTTTTGTAAATGGTTTAAAGCGCTATCTAAAAACAACCATATTTTTTCTATGATCCTCTTCTAAGATGGGGACACTTAAGTTACACTTATTCACTATTATAACTCAAGCTGCACTCCAAAAAGTGAAGATTTTGTACTATGGCTGTTGCTCTTTATCCAAAACTGCATTCAGAAGGACACAAAGCCACACACTGGCCATTAAATATCTCTGAGGTGAACAGTACAATGTGATCAGCTTTTAAGAATATATATATATATATATTTCAGAGCTCCCTGCGCCCCGAATCTGCTAGCACCCTACTCTTCCATTCTGCTCACTGATCGAGGAACTAGGGGAATGAGTCTCTGCCCGCTCCCGAATCCAGCCCAAAACACCATACACCGCGACCACACCCACCCCTCCACCCCCGCCTGCGCCTGCAGGCTTGGGCTGGACACGCCTAGGCAGGGAGGAGCTACCTGCACCCCGAATCTGCTACCACCCCACTCTTCCATTCTGCCGATCGACCAAGGAACTAGGTGAGTGTGTTTCTGCCTGCTCCCGAATCCAGCACAAAACACCATACACCATGACCACCCCCACCACCCCCACCCCTGCCTGCGCTTGCAGGCTTGGGCTGGACACGCCCAGGCAGGGAGGAGCTCCCTGCACCCCAAATCTGCTAGCACCCCAATCTTCCATTCCACTGCCGACCGAAAAGGAAGTAGGGGAGTGAGTCTCTACCCGCTCCTGAATCCAGCCAAAAACACCATAAACCCGGACCACCCCCACGCCCCACCCCTGCCTGTGCCTGCGGGCTTGGGCTAGACACACCCAGGCAGGGAGGAGCTCCCTGCGCCCTGAATCTGCTAGCACCCCACTCTTCCATTCCGCCGACCGACCGAGGAACTAGAAACTAGTGAGGATACTACCAGGAGCGTCAAGACCATCCAGAGTTGTGGACATTGAACTCTTGGCCCACACACACCACTGGGCCACAAGAGGAGACAGATAGACCCCACCTGGACCCAATAAAAGAAGATATGGGGAGAAGACAGAACAAGATTTCACTCAATAACAGAAAGAACAATATGACACCACCAGAATCTAGGGACTCGACTCCAGCAAGATCTGAAAAGCCCAACACAGAACATGAACATGAGAGGGACCTAAAAAATCATCTCAGCAAGATGATATGGACCTTTAAAGAGAAAACAAGAAAATCCCTTAAAGAAATAGAAGAAAAAGCAAACAAAAAATTAAACGAGTTGGAGGAAAAGACAAACGAAAAAATCCAAGAAATAAATAAATCTCTTAAAGGATCTAAAGAAAGCCAAGAAAAAACATCCAAAAAAGTGAAGGAAGCTCTTGAAAAAGTTCAAAGCATGAAAGCTGAAATAGACAGAATAAGAAAACACAGAATGAGACCATGCTGGAAATGGAAAGGCTGGATAAAGGATCAGGAACTAAAGATGTAAGTATATCCAATAGAATTCAAGAGATGGAAGAGAGAATCTCAGCTACTGAAGACTCGCTAGAGGTTATACATTCATCAACCAAAGAAAACCTCAAGTCCAACAAATACCTCACACTAAATATCCAGGAAATATGGGACACCGTAAAAAGGCCAAACCTAAGAATAATGGGTGTAGGAGAAGGTGAAGAAACACTGCTCAAAGGTACAGAAAACATTCAACAAAATCATAGAAGAAAACTTCCCCAACCTACAGAAGGATATGCCTATGAAAGTACAAGAAGCTTACAGGACACCAAAAAAACTGGACCACAAAAAGAAATCCTCCCGACACATAATAATCAAAACACCAAATCTACAGAATAAAGAGAAAATATTAAGAGCAGCAAAGGAAAAATGCCAAGTAACATGTAAAGGCAAACCAATCAGAATCACACCCGACTTCTCAATGGAAACTCTGAAAGCCAGAAGGTCTTGGATAGATACCCTACAAGCACTAAGGGAGCATGGAGGTCAACCCAGACTGCAGTACCCAGAAAAACTTTAAATCACTATAGTTGGAGAAAACAAGATATTCCACGACAAAAACAGATTTAAACAATAAATATCCACAAATCCAGCACTACAGAAGGCTCTGGAAGGAAAACTCCAACCCAACGAACCTAACTACACTCACAAAAACACTGGCAATAGATAATTTAATTTTACCAATCACAAAAAGATACAGGAGTGCAAAATCCACACACAATGGTACCAACAAAAATAAATCCAAAACAAAGAAGAACCAATGAACAATGGACATTAATATCCCTAAATGTCAATGGTCTTAACTTACCGATAAAAAGATGTAGGCTAACAGAATGGATACGAAGACAGAATCCATCCTTCTGCTCTTTACAAGAAACACACTCAACTTCAAAGACAGGCGATACCTCAGAGTAAATGGATGGGAAAAATTTTTCCAATCAAATGGGCTCAAGAAACAAACTGGAGTAGCAATCCTAATATCTAACAAATTAGATTTTAAACTGAAAGCAATAAAAAGAGATGAAGAAAGGCATTTCATACTCATCACAGGAAAAGTCCATCAAGATGAAGTCTCAATCCTGAACATCTATGCCCCTAATACGAAAGCACCCACATTTGTGAAAGAAACATTACTAAAGCTCAAACCACACACACTTTTAGTAGGAGACTTCAACACCCCCTTACACCATTGGACAGAACCACTAGACAGAAACTTAACAAAGAAACAGAGGATCTGACAGAAGTTATGACACAACTGGGTTTAACAGATATCTATAGAACATTCCAACCAAACACAAAAGAATACACCTTCTTCTCAACTCCACATGGAACCTTCTCAAAAATTGACCACATATTTGATAGCAAAGCAAACCTCTTCAGTTACAAAAGTATTGAAATAACCCCCTGTATCTTATTAGACCACCATGCAATAAAGCTAGAATTCAACAGCAATGCGAATTGCAGAAAACCTATATTTGCCTGGAAAATGAATAATACCCAATTGCACCATCCCTGGGTTGTGGAAGAAATAAAAAAAGAAATTAAAGTCGTCCTAGAATTTAATGAGAATGTAGATACAGCATACCCGATTTTATGGGACACCCTGAAAGCAGTGATAAGAGGGAAGTTCATAGCACTAAGTGCTCACATGAAGAAACTGGAGGAAAGTCACATTAGAGAATTGACAGAACAACTGAAAGTTTTAGAGCAAAAAGAAGCAAACACACCAAGGAGGAGTAGACACCAGGAAATAATCAACCTGAGAGCCAAAATCAACAAAGTAGAAACTAGGAAAACACTACAAAGAATCAATGAAACAAAGAGTTGGTTCTTTGAGAAGATCAATAAGATAGACAAACTTCTAGCCAAACTAACCAAAAGGCAGAGAGAGAGCATGCTAATTAACAAAATCAGAAACGAAAAGGGGGATATAGCAACGGACACTGAGGAAATCCAGAGAATCTTTAGGTCATAGTTTGAATACCTGTATTCCACAAAATTGGAGAATCTAAAGGAAATGGACAGCTTTCTGGATAAATATCACTTACCAAAATTAAATCAAGTTCAGATAAACAGTTTAAATCGACCTATAACCCCTAATGAGATAGAAGCAGTAATCAAAAGCCTCCCAACCAAAAAAAGCCCAGGGCCAGATGGCTTCACTGCAGAATTATACCAGAAATTCAAACAAGAGCTGATTCCAGTACTCCTCAAACTTTTCCACACAATAGAAGAAGATGGGATATTGCCAATCTCTTTCTACGAGGCTACAATCACTTTGATACCCAAGCCACACAAAGATCTAACTAAGAAAGAGAACTAAAGACCGATATCCCCCATGAACATCGGTGCTAAAATACTCAATAAAGTATTGGCCAACCGAATCCAAGAACATATTAGAAAAATCATCCACCATGATCAAGTAGGCTTCATCCCATGGATGCAAGGTTGGTTCAACATATGAAAAGACAACAATATAATCCACTATATAAACAAACTGAAAGAGAAAAACCACATGATCATCTCACTAGATGACGAAAAAGCATTTGACAAAATCCAACATCCCTTCATGATAAAGATCTTGGAGAGAACAGTAATAACAGGAACATATCTAAACATGATAAACACAACATAAACCAAACCAATAGCCAACATTAAACTAAATGGAGAGAAAATCAAAGCGTTTCCTCTAAAATCTGGAACAAGACAAGGTGGTTCACTCTCTTAATATCTCTTCAATATTGTACTTGTAGTTCTGGCTATAGCAATAAGACAAGAAAAGGGGATCAAATTGATACAAATTGGAAAGGATGAATTAAAACTTTCACTATTTGCAGACGACATGATAGTCTACATTAGTGACCCGAAAAACTCTACCAGGGAACTCCTACGGCTGATAAACACCTTCAGCAAGGTAGCAGGATACAAAATTAACTCAAAAAATCAGTAGCCCTACTATATACAGGTGATAAATCCAATGAGAAAGAAATCAGGGAAATATCACCTTTCACAATATCCACAAGCAACATAAAATATCTTAGGGTAACACTAACCATAAAAGTGAAAGATCTGTACAATAAGAACTTTGAGACTTTAAAGAAAGTGATTAAAGAAGATACCAGAAAATGGAAAGAACTCCCATGCTCATGGATAGGTAGAATTAACATTGTAAAAATGGCAATCCTGCCAAAAGCAATCTCCAGATTCAATGCAATCCCCATCAAAATCCCAACACAGTTTTTCACAGACATTGAAAGAAAAATACTCAACTTTATATGGAAAAATAAAAAGCCCAGGATAGCCAAAATAACTCTTTACAATAAAGGATCTTCTGGAGTCATCACCATCCCTGACTTCAAGCTCTAATATAGATCCATGGTTTTGAAAACAGCTTGGTATTGGCACAAAAATAGACTGATAGACCAATGGAATCGAATTGAAAACCCTGATATTGACCCACGCACCTATGGATACCTTATTTTTGACAAAGGAGCTAAATCTATACAATGGAAAAAAGATAGCATCTTCAACAAATGTTGCTGGTACAATTGGATTCGGACTGGCAATTAATTTCAGATAGATCCATACCTCTCACCATGCACAAAACTAAAGTGCAAATGGATCAAAGATCTCAGCATAAATCCAGCCACACTGAATCTTCTAGAAGAGAAATTGGGAATTACCCTTGAACAAATTGGCACAGGATACCTCTTCCTGAACATTACGCCAGTAGCACAGACACTGAGAACTGCAATTAATAAATGGGACCTCCTGAAACTGAGAATCTTTTGCAAGGCAAATGAAACAGTCAGTAGAACAAAATGACCACACACAGAATGGGAAAAGATCTTCACCGATCCCACATCTGACAGAGGACTGATTTCCAAAATATATAAGGAGCTCAAGAAGCTAGCCACCAAAACACCAAACAATGAAATTAAAAAGTGGGGTGCAGAACTAAATAGGAAATTCTCAACAGAGTAATCTGAAATGGCTGAAAGACACTTAAGAAAGTGCTCAAAATCATTGGCAATCAGAGAAATGCAACTCAAACAACTCTGAGATACCACCTCTCGCCTGTCAGAATGGCTAAAATAAAAAATACCAATGACAATCTATGCTGGAGAGGATGTGGAGAAAAAGGAGCACTCCTCCCTTGCTGGTGGGAGTGCGAACTTGTAAGACCACTCTGGAAATCAGTATGGCGGTTGCTCAGAAAAATGGGAATCAGTCTACCTCAAAATCCAGCCATTCTTCTCTTGGGTATAAACCCATTTAGGGCATGTACATACAACAAGGACATATGTTCAACCATATTCATAGCAGCATTGTTTGTAATAGCAAGAAACTGGAAGCAACCTAGATGCCCCACAACTGAAGAATGGATTGAGAAAATGTGGTACATCTATACAATGGAGTACAACTCAGCAGAAAAAAAAGCAATGGAATCTTGAAATTCAGAGGCAAATGGATGGAACTAGAGGAAACCATCCTGAGTGAGGTAACCCAGTCACAAAAACAAACATGGTATGTACTCACTGATATATGAATTTTAGACATAGAGCAAAGGATTACCAATCTATAATGCTCTTCACCAAAGAAACTAGGAAACATGAAGGACTATAAGGGATAAATGGCCCCCAGGAATGGAAGTGGCATGAACTACCGAACTAATTGGGGGCATGAATGTAGGGGGGGAAGGAGCTGCTACAATAAGAGCAAGAAAAGAGGAGTAGAGGAGACTAAATGGAGTGGCAGAAACATTGAGTTGGGGGAAGAATAGAGGAAAGAGAGCAGGGTGAGAGATACCATATCAGAGGGAGCCACTATAGGTCCAAGAAGAGATCTGGAACCAGGGAGATCTCCAGAGTCCTACAAGGATGACACGAGCTGACAATCCAGGCAATGGTGGAGAGGATAACCCAAAAGCCCTTCCCCTAAAATGAGATTGATGACTTCTCTTTATGCCATCCTAGAGCCCTTACCCAGTGCCTGAAGGAAGCAGAGACATACATCCACAGATAAACACTGAGCCGAAATCGGGAATTTAGTTGAAGAGAGGGAGGAATGAAGAACGAAGTGGTCTGTACCAGGTTGGAGGAACCCACAGGAACAGTTGACCTGAACAAGGGAGAACATATCGACTCCAGATGCTGTCAGGGAGGCCAGTACAAGACTGATCCAGACCCCTGAACATGGATGTCAATAAGGAGGCCTCTGCATTCCAGGGAGCCTTTGGTGTTGGATTACTATTTCTCCCTGGTGCGAGAAGGGATTTTGAGAGCTCATCCCACGTGAAGGGTTACACTCTCGCCCTGGACACATGGGGAAGGGCCCAGGACCAGCATAGGAAGACTTGGTGGACTTTGCAGAGCCCCCGTTGAGGGCACTACCCTGCCTGGGGAGTGGTGGGTCGATGGGTTGGGGAGTGGGCCAGGGGATGGGGGAGATGGGTTGGGGGTGAGGGGAGGGAGAGGGAGAGGGAGAAGGGACTCAAAATAAGCTTGTTCCCTAACTAGAACAAATAAAATAAAATAAATAAAAAAGAATATATTTTTCCCCAATAAACCCAGCACATGACCTGGAGTATCATGCCATGCTGTTTTATAATACAGATATTTTGAATTTAATTTATTTCTTATTTGGTAGGCATAGAAAGGCTTCTTTTTATAACCCCATTTACTTGCCCTTGACACATTAAGAGTTACTGAACACACAGACGGCTTCTGTGCATCAGTGGCAGACATTTACATGAAGTATGGGAGAATGAAGTATCCCAAGGATCCATGCCATTTATCATCATCATCATCATCATCATCATCATCATCATCATCATCATCATCATAATCATCATCAATAACAACAACAACAACAATATCAAGTTACCTTTGCAGCATTGCTTTTATTTAAATTCCTGACTTACCTAGATCTCTATTTCCAGATATGCCAGGCTACACACTTAGAGATATAGCTGGCTCTTCCTATTAACTGCTGGGATAAAAAAAAAAAAACATACAGCCACTTTGCCTGCTCACTTTTCATTCTTTAACTGTGGAAGTTTTCATGGCCATTAACAATGGGGAGCCAAAAGCTAGTGTGCTTGATCCTAATACTTAGAGACTAAAGTATTTGTCTTCATTCACAGTACTATGGTGTCTGTGTTGCCTCTGCAATTAAACAGTTGGGTCAGGTATTGGCAAACTCCCTTCACCAGCAGAGAACACAAATTGTGAGCACAACTTTCCAATTGCAGCCGAAAACACTGAGGGCAAGCATTCCTCTGGAACTTTGATCACCTCCTGAAGCAAAGTGCCATTCCTGTTCTTTGCTTTCCCTGCCAGATTTGTGCATGGGTCTTTTGAAGAAAACCTCTCATAAACTACATTGCTGAACCCTTTCTTGAAGAAAGTTCACATTGTAGGTAAGACTCCACTGGTGAACTGCCATCTACAGCAGAGAACACTGATCAAGAGGGCATCTCTGAAACTTTCATTCCTTTCTGAAGCCAATTGTCACTCCAGTTCTTCGTTTGGCCTGCTGTAAGTATGCACACTTCTTGGGAAGAAAATACTTATACAAACACAATCACTTACCCTATTCTTGCCACCGGTTGCCATGGGAAACATCCTTCAAATCTCTTTGCGTGAGGTAAAAAAAATCAAGACAGTTTTCTCTACTCAAATGTCTAAGAAACTACCTACCTAGACCAGTGGAGAGAGGCCTACAGACCACAATTTGTGGTCTCTCAGACCATGGATGACTATGAGCAACCAAGACCAAGATCAGGAGGTTTACATCCCATCCAAAAGCCTGGAGTATTTGACAACCAGTAAAACCCAGATGAATTTGCCACCTGAATAACAGATGACATGTTTTCTACCCAGATTGAGTTTCAGAGACACACATATGGAACATGTTGAGATTCTCTGACTCTGGACATGTAGACAGTCAGTATTTTCAAGCAGGCTCTGAAGTATCCACAGAAATTATGGGCACTTCAAGCTCCACAAAGGAGCTGAGACAGGGCAAGAAAGGAAATTGACCATTCCTTTTCAGGTGATAGATATGATGAAAAACACAGTGAAAAGTGATCCTATTCTATCTGCTTTCCAGATAGTCATCAGAAAAAAACCTAGGTCATCTTTTTGCCCAGAGAAGGCTAAAAGACACGTGGATATGTCTCTCCTCTAGGAAGAGAATGTGGATTGCTGCCTACTCTGTAATGGATTTGCTGAGAGGTCTTCAGGACCTGGTCCAAATGATGCCATTGCAAAGACCACTGGAACTTATGCAGTACCAACTGGACAATCTTCGTCTAATCAATGTGGATGTGTACATTCCCCCATCTAATAAAAATTCCCTGAACCCTGTCCCATCTACTGAACACATTTTGAAAGCTTTCAAATCTGTTTCAGGGAGTAGTGTCACCTCTACACCTGTCCAGGGGAGGCAGAGAAATTGCAAATATCTGGAAGACAAACTCATACGTGTCAGCTCTGCAGAACAGGGCCTCATTTCATAGGTAATCTATTAGCATGTGTCTTTTTGTTAGTATATTATGTCCACTGATATTAAACGATAATAACCTGTGATTGTTATTTTTTGACTTTTTATCAATTTATTTTTTATGTTCCAAATCCATTCCTAACCTCCTCCCTCTACCCTTTCTGTTCAACCACCTGTCATTGTTCCTTGGAGCTGGTAAGGCCTCCCCTAGGAAATACACTATATCTCTACTATTATGTAGTTAAGGCAGGACCAAGGAAATTCTATAGCCACAATAACCAAGTCAAAGCAGACCGAGGTACCTCTCGATATAGAACAGGCTTCAGCTAGCCATTTATTGCATTAGAGTTAGAACTTGGATCCACTTCCACGGGTCATATATTGTCTGACAATCACCATTGTTACCTGAAATAAAGGAGTGGAGTTTTGTCCTCTGTATTTTATATTGTTTTCAAGAAAAAAGCCAATGTTTTCTCACTAGCTTTGGTAAGCTGTTTCTGTCCCTAAAAATGCTTTAGGCTCCTCAGCCAACCCTTCCAAAAAAAGTTGATTTCTCTGTGTGTGCATTATATATATATATATATATATATATATATTATATATATGTGTGTGTGTGTGTGTGTGTGTGTGTGTGTGTGTGTGTGTGTATGTATGTATGTATGTATGTATGTATGTATGTATGTATGCATGCGTGTGTGTGTGTTGGCCAGAAATCAACCGTGTGTACAATTCTACCTGAATTTTCAGACAGGATCTCTCACTGGGGCATGCTAATTAGACTGGGATGCCTCACCATCTAGTTAAGTGGTCCTGCTGCCTCCACCTCCCCAGAGCTGGGATTATAGATATGCAGCATTACACCTACACCTTGCTTTTAAATAGGTACGAGGAGTTGAACTCTGATTGCTATTCCTGTGCAGTAAGCTTTTACTGATGGAGCAATCACCCTCATCACTGGATCTCAAACTTTAAATCTCATCTCCTTACGGCCAGCTGCCACCTCAGAGGGCTCCCTACAGTACTCCCCAACAAACAGTTGTTCTTCCTTGCAGTATGACAGCACATCACCATGTTCCCTATTTTACAGCCTGGCATTGCCTGGCAAATGGGCAGAAGGAGATCTCTGGCACAGGACACAGATATTCGAGGTATGTATAGCTGAGCTTCTGTGGTCACAGAATCTGAGATCACTAATTTCACATCAACTCAAAAAGCAAAACCAAACTGCCCTAACTAGATAAAGCAACATATCCTAAATGTTATGTTCTCTCATGGACAGGGTTTGTCCACTGTGCTTCTGTCCATGGCTTAGATTCCTCATTAAAATTTTATATCAGTTCTAGTCTAGTAAATACTTTTACTGGTGTCTTTGGCTTGTCATTCCTGGCAAGACATAAGAGACACTCCAGCCTCCTCATACAAGTGGATAAAATCCACACAAGCTATGAATTCACACACACCTGACTGCAGGTTCAGCATATGCATCACATAACCTTTCTTCCTCCAGATAGACATAGACAAGTCCTCAAAACACTGGACATTCACATAATCTGCCAAAGAATCAGCGCATATATAAGCCATGCCCCACCACAATCACATAGGATAGCTTTTAAGCTCCTCAATACAGTTCCTCATATCCAGGTTGTACACTTCTATTCTAATGTTTTACACAAAGTCAAAATACCCTGAACACACACAACTTCCATAACCCCTAAGGCAAAAACGTGTCTTTATTCTATCTTCAGAATTTTCGGGAAGAAATTGAATCCAGGTGACAGGAGCAGCAGGAGGGGATCGGCCACTTAGATTTCATCCCAAAAGAAGTGCATGCTTTAATAGTTTCTGAGAACACTACAAGAAGACAGTCTCATCATCAGCTATTTTAACACTCAGTGTCAGCTACAGGCAGCATTTTCTTATGAAGGACGGAGGACAGAGCATGAGATCAGTGACCAATCAGGTGACAAACAATCTAAGCAAAGACAGCATTAAAGAGACCTCATTTCAACTACAGGTAACATACAACATCAGGTAAGAGGGTGTCTGGGTACCTAGTCTTTTTATTTTTATTTTTAATTACTCATATTTACATACCCATCCCTCATTCCCTCAGCCTCCCCTCCTTCGTTGTTCCCCAACCGACACACCCCAACCCACCCACCCACCCCCGACTCTTCTCCATGGATAGTCAGGCCCTCTACCAAGGACCTACAAAGTCTGTCACGTTTGGGGGAGGGCCTAGGCTCTCCTTGCTGTATCTGGGCTGCAATAGTATCCCTCCATAGAGAATGCGCTCACCAAATCCATTTGTGCTCTAGGGATAAAGACTGGCTCTGCTGTTAGAGGAGCCATAGACTGTCTTGGAGACATAGCTGGCACTCACATTCAGAGGGTTTGGTTAGCTCCAATGCTGTTTCCCCAGCTTTACAATTAGGGTCTCTATTTTATCAGTAGGTCAGGTCTGTTTCTGCAGGTCTCTCCATCCTCGTCTTGGCTCCTTTGCTCAACCCTCCTCACTCTCCACAACTGAATTCCAATAGTATGGTTCAGTGCTTAGCTATGGGTGTCTGGTTCTGCTTCAAACCACAACTGGATGAAGACTCTCCTTCCTCTCCCTGCCCCTGGGCTCCAACTTTGTCAGGGGTCATTTTCCCCATCCCCTTGTGAGAGGGACTATGCAATCTTATCTTGGTGTCCTCATTATTTCCTAGCTCCTCTGGCAGTGTGTAATGTAGGCTGATGATCCTTAATGTTTTCTTTATTTTAATTTAATTTTACATTCCAACTACAGTTCTCCCACCCACCACTAGCCTAGTCTTTTGAAGTGTGCATGGGAGGGTGGTTGGGACATAGTGTTTGTGTGTGTGTGTGTGTGTGTGTGTGTGTGTGTGTGTGTGTGTAGGCATGTGTAGGCCAGTGGCCAGTATCATGTATCTTCCTGCATCACTCTTATATTTGAGACAGAGTCTCATTGACCCAGAGCTCACTGTCTCCACAGGGTTCTCAGAGCTGAAATTACAAATGCATGCTGCCATGAACAACATTTTATATAAGTACTGAGCAACCAATCTCATTTTCCCATGTGTCTTAGTCACTATTCTTGTGCTGTGAAGGGACACCATGACCAAGGTAATGGTTATAAAATCACTTTTAATCGTGGCTTGTTCACATTTTCAAAGGTTAGGTCCACTATCTTCATGGCAGAGAGGATGACAGGGAGCATGGTGGCTCTGGGAAATCAGTGTCAACTAAGGTGGGACACACAGAGGCTCTCTTCTCAACCACAAGCTTCTGATCCTCTAATGGGAAGGCTGTTGCTGATCTCTGCTATACAGGGACAAAGCAAAGGACATGTTTCATTGCACCAATCTGTAAGACTCCGGGAATCTCAGGCCTCCAGGATTTCAGCACAGGACCACAGGTCACCCCAATCACCAGGCAGATTCAAAGGCTTGATGCAAACTGCATGAGGCTTTATTGTAGTTTTAGCGATCTAACCCTATAGTAGTTCAGGTCTTTCATCCACCTACCATGGTGGATGGCTAGGAAAGACTGCTCGAAGTGTCTGCATAGACATCTTATAGGGCGGTATAAGGGGATTGTCTAGGGGTATGCACAGGCTCGGGATTGGTGTGTCTCAAGGCTTGGAGGGTTTGCCCTGTGTTGATTGGCCAACTGGTTTTTACGGCCCTTAGGCCCTCCCATGGTGGTTGCTATGCTCTGTGCATCATTGCTGTGCACTTTTCTGTAGAGCACACCCAGAGCCCTAAAGCATAGTACCACCAGCTAACTTCTGAATGGGTCTTTACCAGGAGGCAGGCATCTAACCTCCTAGTGACTAAGACAAGGTCAGACAAGCATGTGTTCCTCTGTTATGGCTGCTGAAATGGAGAGCTGGTCCCTTCAAATCTCTTTGGCAAGGATACTGCCCTTGATTGCAACTTTAAATACACCACTTTCTGATACTCATGAAGCCTTAACAGCACACTTAGGATGACCCCATTTCTTCCCATTATGCCCTACCTCAGAATGGTTTAATTAGTTTCTGGTAGTTCCTCTAGGGATGAATAAAATCTTAAACATGGGCTGTGGATGGCTCCATGGGTATAACTCTTGCTACACAACTGTGATTAATTAACCGCATAACCCTGTATGCAGTAGGGTACATGCCTGTAATCCCAGCTCTCCTATGTGGAGATGGGAGGCAGTGATGGAAAATGTAAACAAGCTTGTGGTTCAGTCAGAAGAAAAATATCAGAAATAACTTGTAACTCAATGTGGAAGGTGAAGATCAACCCTTGAATTTATATTCTGCCTTCATTGCTTTTCACACCCCTCCACACAAATGTACCTGTGTGTACATACACACACACACACACACACACACACACACACACACACACACACACACACAAACACAGAACACTGATAGCCAAAATATAAAAGACATCAAACCCAGGAGACACTCTGAGACATGATTTACCTAGACTCTGCCTCTAGGTCCTTCCTACAACATTCACTATGTTAAAATATTTTTTACAAGGAGAGATCTGTTAATAAATGTCAGTTCACAAACGTTTCTTATGAAATCAGTGTCATCCTACCTTTAATTGACACTTGATAGTCTGGGTCCCTCTGAACTTCTCTTCCTGGGCCAAACCCCTGCCACAGCAGGAACACTACTGAGTCCTACCAGGGAGGTAGGGCTTGCAATCAGCAACTTCTTTGGCAGCTCTCTGGATTCTCAGTCCACCTCCCTCCTCAACCATTTCCTAGCAACCCTTCCTGTCACATGATGAGACACAATTTTAACTTAGGAACCAGACAAGCTTTCTTTAAAGGGGTGCTACAAATGTGCCCCCACACAGAAAGGCACCTATACCTTCAGTTATGCTGTATCATCATCAAAAAATATCAGAAGTAAAATGCATGTTTAATTTACCGAAACTTGACCCACCTTATTCATGTTCAGAACAGACACTATCCTGTAATGGAGGAAAATCATCTAATGCAAAGTTCTTTTATGATAGAAAATCAAACATTTCATGCCACTGAAAGCCTGCACTTGGTATCTTCTCCATTAGTGTCAAAAACTTCCAATATGCAAGATGCAAACAGCTTACAACAGTGTACAACATTTGGATCTTTTACCCAACATGCATGGCAATATCATCTCCAGTCTGTGCAATGGTTGTACAAATTCAAATATTATTTTTGTGAATGCCTTTTCCTTTAGCATCCTAACATTAACAATTTCTAAGGTGAATACTATTAAGTCAGAGATGCAAAAAGGAAACATGATTCCAAAGACACCCTCATAGAAAAAAACAAGATGGATGCCTACAGCTGGTGTATCCAGGATCACATTGGCACTAGGAATGAGGTGAGTGCATGCACACACAGTAATCAGTATTGGGCAAAGGCAAACAGAACCCTGGCTTGGTTAAAATGTACACAGGTAATAGGTTTCTATGCCTAGGAAATGGGGGCACTGAGCCTCTGTGTCTTGAGTAGAAGGAGGTTTTCTCTCTTCCTGCCCCTCCCATTTAACCCTTTTCCCATAGAGGAATTCAGGATGGGAAATTTGTCATGTAAGCTTACACATTATTTTTTGTAGTAGGGAACAAATTTTTAATTGTCAAATATCTGTTTGAAATAAAAGGACTCAATACCACCGATGCAAAGAGAATTATTTGCGCTTTTGAGTCCCATGGGCTACTTATGCAGAGCAAAGACTTGATGTCCTGAGGCGTCTAGCTAAAGGGTGACTGAGACTTTCATGCTGCAGGGTGCAGACCTCCCAGCACTGCCCTGACTATACACAAAAGGACTGCTTCATAAAGAATGATATACACACCAAAGGATGATCCAAGGATCTCGCAATATCATAATTACAAATATATCTGGCTGTGTTGCTTAGACCCTCTATATTTGTCTGAATATATAATTGGTTGAGTAAGTGTAAACGTTGTAAAAATACTCACGAGCCTACCCTCAGTAGGAGTGATGTGGGACTCCGGATGGA
Organism: Cricetulus griseus; assembly: GCF_003668045.3. NCBI lineage: Eukaryota > Metazoa > Chordata > Mammalia > Rodentia > Cricetidae > Cricetulus > Cricetulus griseus. The sequence continues at coordinate 899,968 of NW_023277030.1, forward strand.
GGAATAAAACAAGGTCTACTAAAGACGAAACGGAGGAAGAGGGCACCGGTGACCCCAGTGTGCTGTGACTGTAAGAAACCATTAAAATGTGCCTAGAGGCAAACCCCACGTATCACCTCCAACAAGGATGCATCATTTGAACTGACCCCAAGATTCTCAGGCACCTGCTGCAACCCCTCATGGAATGTCCCCAGACCTGTTTTACTCTCTGTCCCTCCCCCACTGTAGAATGCCCAATGCCACATTCTGCAGCGGTTTACTTTCAAACATTTCAAAGCTGTGGCTGGCTCTCTTGAGCCACTAGCACATATTTGTGACTCTTGGCGTGATTCCTCTGAGATTGATCACCATGAATCCTAGCAGACAGGCATTGTTACTGTACAAGCCTTTAGGAATAACTTCAGAAGGTAAGCCTGGAGTATCAGTGTGTGGCACCCGAGTCCCTGCAACTGGCAGTGTGAATCGGTTACTAGCAATGACTGAATGGACCAAGGGAGTGGGTAGGAAACAGCACTGGACTTCTGCAAGGACATCTCACCTTGGAAGCTGACAAAGCTTATGGCAGGATGAACAGAGCCCATGGTGGAACGAAGTTGACACAAGGAAGCACACTTGATCAGAAGATACAATGACAGGACCTAGACTGGCTCTTCCTGTGTGGCAGGCAGGTCTACTAAGCACAGTTCAAATGGTGTGGTGGAATGGTTCACTGTGGTGTCCCAGGGAATTTACATGGACAACAATTGAGCTCTGGGTCATTTATCCATGCCGCTGGAACTTGTGCTATGACATTATGCATCTCAGAAATTTAACTGGGCCAACCTAGACCTTAGAAGTACAGTGCAGAGAAACGGCCAGGCAGAAAACAGCCCAGTGGAGTCCCCTCTATGGGGATGGAGGTTACTCTACCAACTGGCAGCCTTGAGTTGCTCATGTCTTCCCACGGAGGAAGACTTCTCTATCACCAGGTAGTTGATGCCTTCAGAAACAGTTAGGAAACATCAACTAACAAAGGAATGGGTGAGTGCTCTCAACTTTTAGACTTCCTTGTTTTGATAAAGTTTGAGGGCAACCTTGGGAGATTCCATGGCAGGTGAGGGTGACAGAGGCAGAGGGACAGTCACACAGTTAGAGCTTATTGAGACGTTTAATTAGAAAATGGGGTGGGAGAAAAGAGGTAGAGACACAGACACAAAGATGCAGAGAGGACATAAGAGAAGAGGGAGACAGGAAAAGTCCTATCTGCCCCAAGGGAACACTGGGAAAGACAAACAGAAAGAGAGGGTGGGGAGAGAGGGAGAGAGAGTTCAGGAATTCGAAAGCAGAAAGACAGCAGGAAAGAGAGGGCTGGAAAGAGATCGTAAGCGGGCAGAAGTCTTTATTTTAAAGGGTTTCTTTGCACCTGGGCTGACCAGGGCATTGCTTGAGTGCATTCTGCCTGGTGACAGGGGCAGGCTATCATAATGCCTGAATCCTAAAACTATTTTTTAAAATATCAGTTTAGAGGTGTTGTCTAGGGAGTATGTGTGCAGTTCCCTTAGCCCATCATGTAACAGACAGGAAGCCTCTCTTCCCCAATGCTACTTTCACTAAGGGAAGGGACCTGGAGTACTGTTGGTTTGGTTTGGTTCTGAAGTGGTTGGATCCTTTTCCTGATGATTTAGAGACAAGCACTTGTCTTGGATTATGTTCTGTGTTACTGTTAAGCAGAGCTAGGACAGGTTTCCTGGCCATCATGTACAAATTATTTGGACTTGGCTCTATTGATGGGGGGCCCTCATGTGTAGGGGAAGCTGTAGCCATGCCTACTTAGGTGCGGGCTATAGGTGTGCCTGACCACGCTTGTGAGGGCATGGTCAGAGTCACATAGTGTGACTGTGTTTGCATTTTCGGTTTCACTTTGCTTCTTGCTGTGCAGACAGCTGCCATGCCTGCTAGCTAGGTCGCTCTGTAAGGCTTTTCCCTATTAAATACCCTTATATTTCTGCCTGACTCCGTATTGGTAATTTCCCACTATATCTAGTTGTCAAAAGCGGGACATTGGAAAACTACACCCCATTTGGGACAGGCTGTGGGTTCCATCGGGCCGCGGCCTAGGCCCAGAAAGTGCCCTCTCTCCACAGGCGTTCCCGGTTAGCAGCCAACGCACTGCAGCTTAGCTGCTCAGAACCATCCACGCAGCTGGGAGAGTTTCTAGCTGCATAGAGTCGAGGTAGGACTCGGCTTTCAGCAGAAGCTTCCCCTCTCCGCGGCTGCTGGAAAGACACATCTGTTTCAATGGTTGCTGCCTCAAGGCCATATACTCTCTAAGATAAGCGCAGCCGCTTTTGTGACCTCTCTCCACTGCTGGCTGACTGCTGCCAAATGATTCGGACTCACTGAACACCTCTGCCACCCACTGGTCAAAGATATTTACTGCATCTGGAGTAGAAATCAGGTAAAATTATGGCAGAATATCTATCATTTGCTAAAATTGGTAATATTTTTGCTTATTATGTGAATTCACAGTTTGAGGAGGAAGCTAATTTGCCAATTACTGGCCTATATGCCATAATGGCAGTTAGCTTGCTGGTACAAATAGTATTACTAGCCAGAGGACTCAGGAACAGTTACAGAGATAACCTCACCACCTGCTTGCAGGAAATAACAGCTTTACACAATGAGGTTTTAGAGAACAGATTAGGTCAGACCACAATTGGGCAGCAAGAGGAACAGAAATTGGATGATAAGCTTGGCTCTGTGTCCAATACACTAAAGATAGAGTTCTCTGATGAGATGCAGTGTATTTATGATAAGATAAACACAGAGAGATCCTCCATGTCTGAGGCCTTAGAGACTAGGCTGTCAGAAGACCATAACTAGCAAAGGATATCTGTAACCAGCTAGAACTCAGATAGGCAATGTTACTAATCAACTAGATGCAACGGTGCAAAATACCCAGCATAGGGTTGAAGAATTGGACAATGCCATTCAATCAGTTATTGAAGCATCCAACTGAATGTTTGGAAGATAATTTATAGTACAGGGCTGACAGATTACATAGGTCCATACGGTCGATTGCTGAGGACTGAAAATCAGCAAATCATGACATCGAATCTAGACTCCAATACCTAGAAGGCAGTTTCCATGCCATCCAGATGCTGCCTAAGGATGATCATATTAAAGACCTAGAAAAACATATAGATGAGCAGTTAGAGCAATTTACAGATTCACTAACATGCTTGGAAACTTTTATGATTAAGGAGATTGAAACTTTTTAAAAAGGATATCATTGCTAGGCTTAAAGATCATTGGGATGCCTCAGAAGCAGAATCACTCCAATTCCAGGCACCTACTCCACCCAGGTATTGTGACTATTCTTCTAAGGTTGTTACTCGTATACCATTAGTGTACCCAGCTACCATGGTAGAAAAGCCAGCTTCTAAGAAACACCCTCATGGACGGATGGCTTATGAATGGCAACCTATACAGCTGAAGGATCTTAAGAATATTAAAGAATCAGTTGTCTCATATGGTCTCCATAGCCCATACGTAAAACAGCTATTACATTCATGGGCAACCTTTAACAGGGTGACACCCGCAGATTGGGAAAAATTGGTAGCAGCTGTACTTGAGAATTCATGCCATACCAATAGAAGGCATTAGTAAGGGAAGAGACAAAGCTCCTTGAGCGTCGGGGCATAAAGGAAGGTTTTGAAGGCCCACTAGATAAGCTTCTACGTCAGGGTATTTATGGTGACCCACAGGTTCAGACTGAATATGATGATGACTGTCTCTATGCAGGAAAGCAGCATTAAATGCCTGGGATAAGGTTCGTGAGACCGGAGAATGCCTAGAAGCTTATACCAGAATAGAACAGGGACCTACAGAACAGTTTCAGGATTTCTCACAAAGGTTAACTAGGGCAGTAGAATTACAGGTAACAGATCCAGAAACAAGACAATCAATTATATATCCAATAGCGTAGGAAAATGCAAACCCTATATACAAAAGAATACATTTGCCTTTAAAGATCAAATCGGCTCCGCTAGAAGAATGGGTTTGTATGCAGCCAACATTGACTATAATGTGCAAGATACTGGAGCTTGGGTAGGAGAAGCCATCTCCAAAGGTTTGAAATGGCAACAGGAAATTAAAAGGTCTAGAGGTGAGGATGTAAGGGCTTGGCAAGGAGAAGCACCTTACAGAGGTCAACATAGATACCAAGAGGCTAGAGGTTACTACTACTATGAACCAGAATCTTGGGTAGGAAGAGCCTTCCCCTGGAGACCACGAAGGCTCCAGAAACCTAGATGTTTCAATGGTGGTAAAATGGGACATACTAAGAGAAATTGTAGGCAAATGAATTCTAACAATTCCTCATACGGAAGGCAACTGCCTTCTGGATTGTGTAAAAGATGTGGAAAGGGCAGACACTGGAAAAATGAATGAAGATCGACCAGGGACATACAAGGAAACCCCTTAAGGTCGGGAAACCCCCAGGGGGGCCTCAAGAAGTCCCCCACATCGAGAATGTTCTGGTCATTCCCAGTGGCATTGGGAGACAATCTCTCACAGGAACAATAGATAGTTCGTTGCCTATTGTGAAAAAAGATAATGCTCTAGATGGTAGTTGGAATAGTGATGAAGAATCAAGTGTGAATGGACAAAATGAGAAATGCATATTTTGGCAAGCTTCTATTAATGATCAAAGGCCTCAGCTGAAAGTGAAAATTAATAGTAAAGTTATTTCTGGCTTAGTGGACACTGGGGCGGATGTAACTATTATTACTCAAAAGTCTTGGCCTCAGAATTGGCCTCTTAAAGAGCCAAATGTACAATTTTTAGGAATTGGAACTCTATCTAGAGTTCGACATAGTGTTAACTCAGTAGTCTGCATTGAACCGGGAGGACAGAAAGGGATACTGAAACCATTTGTGGCAGATACAGCTATAAATCTCTGGGGTTGTGATCTCTTACAGCAATGGAATACTCAAATTAATATTCCTCCAGGGTCAGACAAAAATTATGTACAATCTTTAGATAGTAGAAAAGATCTGTTAAGATGCTTTGGAAAATGTTTACCAACCATCCATGCTGTACAAAAACTAGGTACAAATGATGGACCTTCAGAGGAGCCAAAGGCCCTGCCATTGAAGTAGCTTACAAATGAACCAATTTGGGTAGGACAATGGCCTATGACCTCTGAGGAGCTAGAGGCTTTAGAAAAGTTAGTACTGGAACAGCTAGATGCTGGACATATAGAGGAATCTACCAGTCCTTGGAATTCTACTGTATTTGTTATCAAAAAGAAGTCAGGTAAGTGGAGAATGCTGACAGACCTGAGAGCCATAAATAAGGTAATTCAACCAATGGGCTCTCTGCAACCTGGAATGCCATTACATTCCTTAAAACCTAAAGGATGGCCTATCATAGTCATTGATCTAAAAGACTGTTTTTTCACAATACCGTTACAGGAAAATGATAGAGAAAAATTTGCATTTACTGTACCAACTCTAAATAATTCACAGCCAGTTAGGAGATATCAGTGGAGGGTTTTGCCACAAGGAATGCTAAATAGTCCTACTTTGTTTCAGCACTTTGCACAGCAAACTTAGGAAATAATTCGTAAGAAATTTTCACAAGCTCATGTATATCATTTCATGGATGATATTCTTTTATCAGATTCCAATAAGGAACTTTGGAACGTATGGTGAAATGGTGAAGGAAGTTCTGCCTCGTTGGGGATTACAGATTGCCCCAGAAAAGATACAAAGAGTAATTTATAATAACTATTTAGGTTACAAGATAGACTTACAAAGAATCAGACCTCAAAAGGTTCAAATTGGGATAGATCAGTATCAAACTCTTAATTCTCTTCAGAAATTATTAGGGGAAATTTCTCAATTGCAGACGATTATTGATATAGAAGGACATGACTTAAAGCACTTAAAAATGGCCTTTAAAGGTGATAAAGACCTAAACAGTCCTAGAATATTATCTGCTGAGGCAGAAAAAGAGTTACAATGGGTAGAAAACAGAATATTGGATTACATGTTGATCAGATAAACCTTGATTTAGACTGTATTCTGGTTATCTTGCCATCCAAATAATACCCTCCTGGAATTCTGATGCAGAGGGAAGACACTATATTGGAATGGATATTTCTTCCACATAAACAGAATAAAAAGTTAAAGACATATATTGAAAAGATTTCTGATTTGATTTTAAAGGGTAAATTAAGATTTCATCAGCTGACTGGAAAAGATCCAGCAGAAATTATAGTACCTTTAACTAAGGAAGAAATATCTTCCTTATGGAAAGATAATGAATATTGGCAAATAGCACTTACTGACTTTTTGGGAACAATTAGCAACAAATATCCCCAAACTGACAGAATTAAATTCATAAAAAAGACAGTATGAATTATTCCACGTATTGTAAGACAAACTCCTATTTCTGGAGTTCTTACCTTCTACACTGATGACAACAAATTAGGTAAGGCAGTTTATAAAGCAGGTGAGGTAAGTAAAGTAGTTCAGAGTCCATATACATCTGTACAGAAGGCAGAATTATATGCAATTTTCATGGTACTTAAGGATTTTACAGAACCTTTTAATATAGTTACTGATTCCCAATATGCAGAAAGAGTTGTGTGATACATTAAGACTGCAGAATTTGTTACTGATAATACAGAATTAACTTCTCTGTTTTTACAATTACAGGAAATTATCAGAAACAGAAGTAATATATATATTACACATATCAGATCCCATATGGGTCTGCCTGGCCCACTAGCACAAGGCAATGATGAGATTGGTTGTTTATCAATTGGAAGAGTTCTACAAGCCTCAGAATTTCATAAGAAACATCATGTAAATAGCAAAGGTTTGAAAAAGGACTTCTCCATCTCTTGGCAACAAGCCAAGGAGATAGTGAAAAACTGTCCTACTTGTTCCTTTTATAGTCAAACTCCATTGCCAGCAGGTTGTAATCCTAAGGGCATTCAGAGAAATTAGGTTTGGCAGATGGATATCTTTCACTTTGCAGAGTTTGGAAATTTGAAATATGTGCATCATACTATAGACACATTCTCAGGTTTCCAATGTGATACTGCTCTTAATTCTGAAAAATCTGATTCTGTTATTACACACCTGGTAGAGGTGATGGCAGCTATGGGTATACCAGAACAAATTAAAACTGACAATGCTCCAGCATATTTCTCTACAAAATTGGAACAATTTTTCAAATATTATAACATAAAGCATGTTACCGGTATACCACACAATTCTACAGGACAAGCAGTGGTTGAGAGATCTAATAGAACACTTAAGGAGATGCTCAACAAACAAGCTTGGAAGACTAAACCACCCAAACATAGTTTGCATAATGCTTTATTAACACTAAACTTTCTTAATGCCAATGAAAAAGGACAAACAGCTGCAGAAAGACACTGGATTACAGAAAAAACTGCTGAACTCAATCAACCGGTATACTTCAAAGATGTACTAACCTCTGTATGGAAACCAGGACATGTGTTACGTTGGGGTAGGGTTTTTGCATTGGTTTCTAGAGGAGAAGAAAAACTTTTGATACCATCAAATTTGATCAAGATTCGAGTGGAAAAGGAAAAACCACTTGACGAGGACAGATGACAGGTATTCTACTGAAATATATCTTATAAACTATATAGAAACCCCCCAAAGGAAAGGGAAGAGTTTTGCTTTTATTTTCACAGGAAAACTCATCTCCAGAAGGCAAAGGACACTGCATGGGTATATGCTTAAGAAGAAAATGTAGCTATAACCATCAAACAAAAGGAACATGCCATATGGTAAACTTTACAGCTGTCTCTCAGAAAACTCTATTTCTCTTTATTTCCTAGTCCCTATTCAATTAAACCATTGGTGGATTTAGAGGTGGATTTTGCTCTCCTTCTCTAAAATCCAAGCACGTTGTATAAATAAACATTTCTGTATTGTATCAAGAAGCCAATTGATGTAATATAGAATAAATGAAGAATTTGGGGACTGTCTTTGTCTTTTCTTGTATCTTTCTCTCAAGGTGTACACCCTCTCATAATTGTTATGCTCTCGTGGTTGCATTCCCCACCATGTGTACATACACAAGCTAACATTTCTCTGCTAACTGTTTATGTTTGAGTCCCACTCAGCCAATGAAGACCTGCCTGACAGCAATCCCTGGATACCATGGAAAGAAAATGGGCCACACCTCCTCGACTGCACTGCATCCAATGTGCTCCATTTCAACTGATACTCCGGCGAAACCTTCGGGTTCTGACTTCAATCAAGTTGAGGATTTCAAGCGAGATCTTCTATCAAGTGAATCCCATCTAACATGCACTGGATACTAACATTTTCTTCCTACAGGACCCACATGACTATCATCGTCCCATTTCAGCAGGAAGTAACTTGGAGAATGCTACGCCCCCTTTCCCCACTGTTGTTGCTTAGTATAGTGTATATACCTAGTTAGGGATAGCTTCCTCTTTTTTATGGTTGGGATTGGAAGGAGGTGTTCATGCTTTGACACCTCTTTCAGATGACTTTAGGGTTTAATTAAAATAGATAGTTATGATGTGACATAAGCAGATTGTTGTATCTTCTTATATTTTACCTCTTGATTGTTCATTTTGGATACTTTAAACTGTTAAATTTTAATCCTCTTTTTGACTATAAGGGGAATTGTAGGGGAAGCTGTAGCTACGCCTAGTTAGGGCTGACTACAGGTGTGCCTGACCACGCTTGTGAGGGCGTGGTCAGACTCATGTAGTGTGACTGCATTTGGGCTTTTGGTTTCACTTTGCTTCTTGCTGTACAGACTGCTACCACGCCGGCTGGCTAGGTCACTCTGTAAGTAAGGCTTTTCCCTATTAAATACCCTTATATTTCTACCTGACTCTGTATTGGTAATTTCCCACTATACTCATGGGTTCCTATTTAACTGAAATAATTTCAAACAACTTCATCCCACTTGGCACCTGGCTCATGGCTATACCCAAACCCAAAAGCATTCTTTATATTGAATATACCCAGCCCCCAAAACTTTCTTTTATACTGGTAGGAGCTCACAAGTAAAGGACCGCATTTGGTTTTCATTTCATAGCCAACTCTGACAATACCAGTGATTGTGATAATACACAGAAACTCAATGGCAGGCCCTCCACTCACCACTGCTGGACTTTCAAGGACAAGGTACCAGGGATCTGCATAGGTATCTTATATGCAAGTGTTTTGAAAACATCTCCCACCTCAGTGGGGATCAATGACAATCAGGGCAGTTTGGAGCTGCCAGAATCTATCCCATTGATGTTCTCTGTGTGAGGCATTAGGAGAGCAAGGAGCAGCATGGGTAGGACAAGCTACGGGGTTGACTCCAGGATTCCGGAGTGCTGGCTTGGAAGGTAGCACCGAGGTGGTTTTGGTTTGCAGTGCTGGACTAGAAAGGGAGGGGGTTTGAGAGTGTGGAAGGAATACTCAGAAGGGATTGCGGTCAAAATATTTGAAAGCTGCCACCTTTACAGAGGCCCTTATGGAAACTGGCCCTCATTGATGGTGCCTTGCCTCCTGGGAGCATCATTACTGGCATAATGGTCCAGACAGAGTCTCACTGATCCATCTCTAGGGAGAGAGCTAGAACACTGATGAGTTTTCTGCCAGGGATTCCCAAAAGAGTCTCTAAGGGGTGGAAAAGACAAGGGCTCCTCTCCACAGCAGCAATCAGGGAATGTTGGTGAATGGAGAGGAAGATCTCTGCTGGAACAATGCTCAGTCAGATGAACCCAGCAGGGAATTCCCAAGGGGACATCTGCAACCAGTACAATCTCCTCTTTCCCATGACCCTCCCCCAATTACCACTGACTACCAGGACCAGAGAGCTGACCTCCTTTTTCTCTTTATCTTTCCAGCATCTGCATTGGGACAGAACATGACTGTCAACCTCAGTGCCTCCATGTCTACATTTGCTACCCTGCCTGTTCTCCCAACTGCCCCCAGCCAACACTCCAATTATTCTGTGATAGAACATGACTGTCAAACTCGGTGCCTCCATGTCTACATATGCCGATAATTTCTGTTTCAGTTTTTTCTGAACTGCATGTAAATAAAAATATTTTATGAGGTTTTTTTTCTCAATAGAAAAGAAATTTTACTAATCGGAAAAATAACAGTGGATCTTCAAATGCCATCCAGGTCATGATGCCAAGGTCACCATATCCTGACCTGGAAACCCAAATTCTCAGTGAAGAGCTCCTCAGAGCAGCAAATCATTGGTGACAGGACCAGGCAGAGAATGCCCGAGTGATCCCACTCCAGCAGGAAGGACGACACTGAGTCTGGTTACACTGCACTCTTCGTTCCCACTCTGCCCTGTACCCTCTGCTTGAATTGAGTGTGGGCACTGCTTAGGCCTCAACTCCCACCAGCACCCACCACATGGATCTTCCTTGACCTACAACCTCACTTACAGTAGACTTGTGATGGCCACAAAAACAACCATGAGTCGACACACATCTACCTTGGTCCCCCTCCAACATGCCTCCTCCACACTTCAACACCAGGGGAGAGTGTTGTACTTTCATTCATGTTTAAAGGAAAAACAAGTGAGATGGGCCACAAACATGAGAGATACATTAACAATAGAGTTTATTACAGGTGGGTGGAGAGGTAGAGTGAGGGAGAGTTGAGAAGAAACAAAGAAGGTAAGAGGACGAGCAGAGAGCAGAGAGGCAGAGGAAGACAAGAAACCAAAAGAACATGAGTGGGGAATTCTGTCTTTCAAAGGTGTGCTTTACATATACCTGCAGACGTAGAACATATGGGAGCCTGGTATGACCAGAATTCTGCCTGAGTGAATTCTACCAGGTGACCTTAGCAGGCTAGCATTATCCCTGAACATTTTATTCCCAACTTTACATTTTATTAAAATGGTGGGGTGTTAGATGTGACAGGTTAGGGATTAGGGGCATCAAGTTCTCAATAATACTTGGCCTGGGGGCACTGATGATTTTGGGGACCCGAGAAAACTGGGGTGCTGCCATATAAAGAAAGACAAACATGTTATGTACTCAGTTATATATGACCATTAAACAGAGAAAATGACAACTAGTATAAAATCCAAAACTCCAGAGAAGATAGGAACATACAGGACCCTAAGTGAGACATACATGCTTCCTCAGAGGAGGGGAAAGGCACAAGATATCCTGAATATTTGGAAAAATGAGGAAGGAGGTGTTAGGGAGGTGAAAGAGGAGAGGAGGAAAGGAGGGAATAGGAGAACCTGAGAGGTCAGGCAGATTGATTGGGGAAGAATAGATGAGAGCCAGAAATCTGATACTTTTGTAGAGGCATGAAATGTAGGTTTAAAGAGAAATATGACACTAGGCAAATATCCAATAATCCACAAGGATAATCCCAACTATCAATCTAAGCAATAGTGGAGAGGCTAACTTAAATGCACTTCCCATACAATGTGACACCATCGTAGGGCCTTCAACCATTAGCTGATGGAAGCAGAAGAATACACACAAAGTTAAAAAAATGACCTGAACTCCAGGAAGTTAGTGTCAGAAAGGGAAGAATGATGAGCAAATGGGTCAATACCAGGCTGGAGAAATCCAGAGAAAGAGAGCTGAACTGACCATCTGGGAGCTCACCCACCCCATTGTGACAAATGGGGAACAATTATAGTACCATAACTTTTCTCATGTCCATTTCATTGATATTTTTTCCATTGGAAAAGTATTTCACAAACTTTTATTATGAGTTATTAAGTGTCTTTAATGTTTAGCTTTGTTTCATATTTGCAGAATAAGAGAGATCCTCTTTTCAAATACAATCTATTAGCCTGTGTCTTTTTATAAGTATATTATGTCCAGTGATATGAAGAGATATTAATGACTGTGATTGTTATTTCTTTTTTATCAATTTATTTTATATTCCAATTCCATCCCTCCTCTCCTGCTGCTACCTTCTATTACCCCATACCTCTCATTTGCTCCTAGGAGCTTGTAAGGCCTCCCATAAGAAATACCCTAAGTCTGGTTTATTATCTATTTGACACACGAGGTAGGAACCACTCTAGCCACCGTTACCACTTGTCAAGTGTTGAACAACCTATCTCTTCATGTAGAATAAGCTCCAAAGGTCAGTTTATGCATTATAGCTAGAACTTGGACCCACTGATAGTGATTATATATTGTCTGTCAATCATCATTCTTAACTGAATTAAGGGAGTGGAATTCATTCCTATGTGGTTTCCTTCCTTTTCGAAACAGAGCCAGTGTTTCTCATTAGCTTGGGTCAGCAGATTCTGTGGGTTTCCCCATCAAGGTCTTCATTCCCTTCTTCATACAATTTCTCCTTTATCACTTTAAAATTTACTGCAGGATCTTGGCAAAATATTTATTGTTGGATTTCTGAATCTACTGCAATCCATTTCTGAAAGAGAGATATTGCATATCCTGGTATTTTTTTTATGTAATAGAAGGTTTTTTTATTATTAAATTATTAATATTTTCACATGTACTTTTCCTGGTATTTTTATTGTAGGCTAGGAATCTTTTGATTTATGTATTCTATGTAATTATGTTTAAGTACATGCTATATATTTGTTTTCTTGGATACCTCACTCATTATGTTTTTTTTGTAATGTGCATTTGCCTACACATTTTGGATGTCCTTTTTTTCTTACTCCTGAGTAGTATTCCATTGGGAAAATATGCCACATATGTTTTTATTCATTCAGCAGTTGATGGGCATTAAGTTTGTTTGCAAGATCTGGCTAGTGTAAATAATGCTGCTATGAACATAGTTGAACAAGTGAACTTGAGGTATAATTGAGCATCCTTAGCACCCTCTGCTCTTGCCCAACTCCTGTCCCAAACCACATTCACCCCTATCTCTCTGAGCCTGCACCTGCTTGTAGTGGACCTGCCCAGCCAGGGAAGAGCTACCTGAGTCTGGAATCACATCATTCATTCTTCCTGATTGCCTGCCTCACCCCAACTGACCCTGAACCCTATCAAGGTCAGTGTACCCTCTGCTCTTGCATAACTACTGAGAAAAGCCACATTTACCTAGATCTCTCTCGGCCTATGCCTTCATGGAGTGGACCCACCCAGACAGGGAGGAGCTCCCTGAGTCTGGAAACACCTCATATTCATTATATTCATTACGTTCTACAGGCCTGACCCCTACCGAGCCTGAAACTTACCAAGTGAGGAGATTACCAGGAGGGTCAAGACCATCCAGAGCTTTGGACATGGAAGTCATGGTCCAACACACCACTGGGTCACAAGAGGAAATAGAGAGACCCCCCACATGCTCCCACTGGAAGAAGAGATGGGAAGAAGACAAAATAAGAACACACTCAAAATCAGAAAGACCAATATGACACCACAAGAATCCATGGACTCAACATCAGCAATATCTGAAAAGCACAAGACAGAGGATGAAGAGCAGATGGATCTCAAAAATTATCTCGGGAAGATGATAGAGACATTTAAAGAGGAAACAAGAAAATCCCTTAAAGAAATAGAAGAAAAAACAAACAAAAATCACATGAAATGGAGGAAAAAGACAAACAATTGAAGGAAGCATGCGAAACAGTTCAAGGCATGAAAGCTGAAACAGACACAATAAAGAAAACACAGAATGAGGCAATGCTGGAAAGAGAAAGGCTGGATAATTGATCAGGAACTGAAACTGCTCTTATTCTAGCATTGTTCATATATCCTACTGGCTTTTATTGCTCGTCTGAGCTCAAAAATTAATTTTTTGACTCTCCTCAATCTAAACAGTTACCATTACTTTCCTTATCTATATAACTCTTGTATTTTTCCCTACCCCCTTGTCATTCCTACCGCCTCTTTCAAAATACCCTGAATGCCATAAAAATTGTTTTTTAGCTTCTCTCAAGTCCTGTGTCACTGACAAGCTGCTGCCAATTGAATATGTCTCAATTAAATATTAGAAGTTCTATTAATTTATTTTAGACCTCATACTCTCAGAGCAGTAATTAGCGATGTATTTTAATCGACATGATATTCATATTCATTTATTTAATTTGAAGGATTCAATTTTCAAATAGTCGAAGCAGATATATATGTAAACTAATAATAGCAACGATAAATAACACTTATTTGATGAGTATGAGATACCATCTTAACATCATAACTATTAAAATAAGCCTTAAAGTAGGTGCCATGATTATCTATATTGCATAGATAAGGAAGTGGAGGCTCAGAGTTAAGACAGAGTTTAATAGCTGTGATCAATTATAAGTTATACAGATCTACCAAAGCTTTCTAACAATGCATTTACAAGTAGGAAGTAAAAAAAAATCCTGTAAAGTTGATGGGCACTAGCTGAATAAATTTTAATTTATTAGTCCAAATTAGAAAGAAGGTTGATTCACTTGTCAATCCCAGATCCGTCTCCCTTTCCTCCTCCCCTGCCCCCCACCAAACTCCCACTCCACAACCCCTCTGCTCCCAGGGAATTACCAAAGTCTGTCATATCATGAGGGGTAGGGCCTAGGCCTTCATCCATGTGTCCTGGCTGAGAGAGATTCCCTCCATGTGGGAATTCCTTTCCTAAGCCAGGGACAAATACTCATCTGCTACCATAGGCACCATAGAGTGCCGAGGCCTCCTAACTGACATCCGCATTCAGTGGTCTGGATCAATCCATTGCTGGAAACTTGAAATTCGAAGGCAAATGGATGGAACTAGAAGAAACCATCCTGAGTGAGGTAACCAGTCACAAAAAGACAAACATGGGGTGTACTCACTCATATATGGATTTTAGGCATAGAGCAAAGCATTACCAGCCTACAATCCACACCACCGGAAGAACTAAGAAACAAGGAGGACCCCAAGAGAAGAATGCATGGTCCCCCATAGAAGGTGAAGGGAACAGGATCTCCAGAGCTAATTGCAAGCATAGGGGTAGGGGATAGGAAGCCAGGAGAGAGAAGGAGAAGAGGAGGGGAGAGGAGGGAATGGGGGAGCAAGAAGATTAAGTCAGGGGAATTATAAAGGAGAGCTGGATGAGTGATACCATAGTAGAAGGAACCATTATAGGTTGGAGGAGAAATCTGGCACTAGGGAGATTTACAGAGCGCTACAAGGATGACACCAACTGACAATCTAAGCAATAGTGGAGAGGATAACCTAAATGCCCTTCCCATATAATGAGACTGAGCAGAGGCAGACACCTACTAGCTGAATGTATTAAGATCTCTTTTGCCATTCTATTCAAAGCAATCAGATGAATCTGCAGGTGAGTAATGAGGACCAAGTATCTCATTTTCAGGTAACATTGACCTAATCAATCTTCTGTTTACTTCTAGTAAAAAGTCACCTTTTTTAAGCATACTAGAGAAATGAGAGATATGTTAGGAGATACATTAAATCGATGACAACTAGGAAAACCTGTAGTAAGTAATCTTTCCTTCAGTCTTGGCTTTCACTTTTAGCTCTATCCATATGGTAAAACTCTTCCCGCTAGAAATGCACTCTAATCTACTATCGTCTAGTCTTCCCCACTGGATCATTTAATTAAAAATAAACATTATGTTCATCCCAAGAAACAAAGGTAAATGAAATGGACTTTTCATGGTGATATGCTCAACACCAAATGTCAATAACAGAAAGTAGAATCTGTGAGTCATGCAGGAATCATGACTCTAAAAATAAAAAGCCTTCTCATTTCACTACAAATCATACAAGCTCTGCATTTTAACCAAACACTTCTACATCTACTACGTAACAATCCTTTTTAGTATCCTGGCAAATTAGTATCCAAGGACACAACACTTTTTAGGTGAAATATTGAAGAACTGATAATCCAGTGGTCCAAATGAAAAAAAAAAGTAGAATTCATCCTAATTAGATCTGGTTCCTGAATATGAAATACTTTTTTGTATATTATATATATAGCTAACAAATTTGTCTTCTTTGTGAAGAAAAATTGACTGTGACTTTTTGAATTCTACTCTCTCCCTCTCTTTTTATATTTTGGATATGGTGGAATGCTATGCTATAAGTAGAGGACTGATTCTAAGAAAAAGGACTGAACTTCTTTAAAACACCTAATCCTTAAGTTAAGCAATCTAAAGATTTTCCAAGTTTATTACAGTGTGAAATATGGCAGCATACTTTCTTAATCCATGCAAAAACACTAACAGATCAAAAATTATCTCTGCAACACCTGAGGATGTTATGAATAAGCATCAAAAATGGCCCATGTGCTGAAGTCCAACTTTATAGTGGCTTACTGGCAGATGGTATTTGCTTGAAAAATGGGAGTAGAAGGAGAAGCAGCCTTTTAATCTAATGCACAAAGATAAGAAAAAATAATTAATAGTATCTAACAAAAATATAGGTAAATAATAATTCATGGATGTTTCCCATGGTTATGGAAGTCATTAAGAACCTATTAATGCATTATTAGGACACACTAGTAAAATCTAGCAACAATCTAATTTGTGCATGTGATCTAGTTTTATTTCCACAGCTTGACAAGTTTTCACAAGTATTCAGGATATATATGTTAAAGAAAGACTTCCTGTTTCAATGAAAACAAGTATTTTTATGGAACTACAAACACATCCGTATAGTACTTTTTTGACATGGTTAAAAATTACAGAGAATAAGGAGAAAGGAGGAAGGCCAGAAATGTTAATGTAATAACATCGAACATATTACATATTTTCATGGATAGAATCTCATTTAAACTTCTCTTAACTATATAATGATTATACAATGTATTATTAGCTATATATTATACAGAAACTTATTCACTGAGATTAAAGACTGCAAAAGTCAGAAGAGACTGAAAGGCCACCAGGTTTCTAATCCAGGTCTCTTTGAAAATCTTACAGAACTGTAAATAATAAAAAAAGTTAAGCAATAAAACCTTTATGAAAAATGCAATATAGTGCAGAATATTGGACCCAAAGCCATACTCATAGAAATCTAAAGACAAGAAATTGATTCAATAGCCACACAATGGAGATAAGAAGAGGAGAAACTTGAGCTATTGCCGTAGATTGGTTAAAAGTGAAAAATATTAACACAAGCTATTCTGGACATAATAATGGCTATCAACCACATTACTCAGCAATTTCTCCCACTCTCCTCCTAGCTCTTTTTTTTGGTTTTTCAAGACAGGGTTTCTCTGTGTAGCTTTGTAGCCTCTCCTGGTACTAGCTCTGGAGACCAGGCTGGCCTCGAACTCACAGTGATCTGCCTGCCTCTGCCTCCTGAGTGCTGGGATTAAAGGCATGCACTAGCAATGCCTGGCTCCCTTCTAGCTCTTAAGAGCAAGAGAAACAACAAAACTCAACAGAATGCATTGACTCTGAGCCCTATTCAAGGCAGGACCTGGACAAATGCCTACAGAAAGAAATAGTTATACAGTGTTCAACTTGATGAATCAGAAGAAAAGGCCAGAGCAGAAAGAGAAATTCAGCTTTAGCAAAGGGACAAAATCAAAGTCACTGAAGGGAGTGATGATAGGGGTTAAAACAAAACCTATTTCACAGAGTGACTATTGAAAAAAGCAGTTTAACTATATGACTGTCCAACTAGACATTTGACATTTGATTCATCTCACAATCCTGGTAATCAAATACAGGATCTTACACATGCTAAGCAAGTTCTCTGCCACTGTTCTCTATTCCCTTCCCTGATACTAATTATATTAGTCGAGTTTTTGTTTTTGAAAATATTTTGTCATAATACTCTAGCAAGTACAGCAATTGAATAACACAGGTAAACACATGCTTCTTCTGAGGGACAAAAGTGATGCAAAAAGGCAACACAATATGGTGTGTGCTTGAGAGAGATGACAATATCAGTGTCCCAGTATACTGGAGACTTTCATCTAGCCTTTTATCCAGATACAGATACTAAGACTGAGAAGGCTTTTATGATGCCATTATTCCCATTAATGGATTGTTTTCAAAAAATAGAATGTTGGAAGAAAGACAACTTCTGATTTGAAGAACCATGGAAAAGACCGAATTTAAAAACAAATTCAAAGATTCCTTATTCAAGTCTAGATTCAAAAGCCCAGAACTCCCAGAGCCAAGTTATCAGACTATAAGCCTGTCAAGAAAAGCATTCTTTAAGATGTCATGCACATAACAAAGGAAAAAAAAAGATTAACACTTCAACACAAAAAAATCACAAGAAAGGGGAAAACCCAGATTTTCAATTCATGTGGTCTAGTCCTCAATGTAAAATCAAGAACAGACAAGTTATCCTAATTGTGTTAATATCATCTTGCTTCTACTAATAAGTATATTTTTATGATTTATCTTAAGCATAAGATCTTTAGACAGCTACACAATAATTTTCTGAGTCCTAAACAAGGCAGTGAAAATACTGGTAAACAGAAGGAAGAAACAAAACTTCAGACTGCAAACAAAAAGCACAAATTTCCAATTTTCTACAAGCATGGGGAAAAGAAGGTTCTGATTTACCCCATCATATTAGCTTAGGTCAGGTGTGATTAAGCTAAATTCAACTCCGAGTTACTCCCAGAAGAGAAGAGAATGTTTGCTAAGGAGGAATATACTTGTGTTAAACCTCATATTGCTTGCTTCTTCTGACAAAAAAAAAGTGTATTATGAAACAAGTATGGCAACTCCTGTAGATTATTTGCTTTTCCAGAAAATTTTGTAGGAAATGCCAGTTTTTGTTATCAATTTTGATAATTGCATCAAAGTGGTTAATTCTAGATGGCTTGCCATTCTAGATGTTTCTAGGTTCTGACAGATCATAAACTATGAAAGGTCAAAACATTGTTGACCGTGACCCAACAACAGTAACAGGCTGAAGTGTATTCAAATACAAGAACTAGGCAAGAAATTGAATTTCAGATCTTTTGTTTTGGGGCCAAGTGTTATTTTCTACATCACAAACAGCAAATACTCTCCGGGGACGGTGATAATTGTTTTCATCATTTGCATCGAGTATTCCAGTAATGGAGATTCCAACTTTACTTGACAACTACAGCACTGATTATAAACCACTCTTCCTGCATAAAACCTACATGATTTGACTTGCTTTCACAGGAATGCCACTTGAGCATGCACTACAGCCATGCACTACAAAGACAACTGATAAATTGTATGCCACCAACTTTTAGCTCATCCTATCATATTAGGACACTTGGGGACATAATAGCAATCTCAATTTGTATTAAGTATTCTTTATAATGTTCACACAATGACAGATTCATCTAACAATACATTTCTCATCCTTGTAGAAATATATACCAATCTTGTGATAAAATTCTTGAGAAAAAGCAACTTAAAGTTGACAAAACTTTATTTAGAACCATGTTTCAGTGGACTTGGGCTATGTGGTTCGTGGATGGTTGCTTACTGACCTGTAATGAGGCAGCATATCAGGGCAGACATATGAGGCAGAGTAAAACAGCTCATTTTGTGGCAACTAGGAAATACAGGTATATGTTGCAGTTGAAATGAGTTGCCCTGAGGCCTGTAGCTGATTGCCACAACAACAACTAACATTGAAAAGGTAGGCAAAGAAATAGTAGAGCAATACACAAATGGTATCTGTAACATTAAAAAGAGACCCAAAACACAATTACACTAAATATTAAGCAACTGAATAAAAGTCTTCCACAGGTTATGGGGTGTGTCCTCAAATCTGCTGATTTCTATGCTCATTCAAGGTCAAAGTTTTGCTAAGGTTTGGGAAAAGGTGAAAGAAACACAGGATTTTCTAAGATGACACAGAATCAGGAAGACAGTAAGGAGAATAAGGATGGATATCTTCCCTATGTGCCATCTGAGTTCAGGTAATATGCCTGATTCATCTTTGTATTTCACAATATTTAGATTATGACACTGACAGAGAAAGCCCAGTAAATATTTACTGCCTAATCATATAAATAGGTGAATGGATGAAAAGATAAGCATAATATAAATATATTAATTAAAGGAAAACTAATAAAATTTGTACTGACAACTCAAATTGAATCAACACAGACTTTTTATGAAAACAATTGTAAAACTGTGAAATAATATAGTCTCTTTTTTTGTTTTTTTCAGGACAGGATTTCTCTGTGTACCTTTGTAGCCTATCCTGCTCTGGAGACAAGGCTGGCCTCAAACTCAGAGATCTCTCTGCCTCTGCCTCCTGACTGCTGGGATTAAAAGTGTGTGCCACCAACGCCCAGTGAAATAACATAGTCTTAAATAAGGCTTTTAACCAGAGGCTTTGTAATATTGGTATTTGAAATATATCCTCCAAGTCAAGGCACTTTTACTGGTTAATCACTGATAATCCTAATAATATTTATTCTTAACTCAAGAAATTTCCTGGTAAGTTATATGTAACCAGGGATAATCTGGAATTTCTTTTAGAATTGTGAGTCATGGGTTACTCATAGTATTGATATATCTTACAAATTTATTCATGTGTAATGTGCCAAAATTTCAAGAAAACTGATCACACAGAAGTCTAGTCTATAACAGAAATTCACAAAAGATAGTTTACAAGTATTGGAAAAAGAAGATTTTTCTTTTGCCAATTGATGTGCACTTTTTAAACACTGCTGTTGGGAGCTGCAAAGTACCACGCCCAAAAGTTGGCGCCTGTTCCCGCCTTCCGCCAGCCCGACAGTGAGTGCTCTCTGTGGTAAACAACTCCTGATTTGGTAAAGGCCATGTATCCTCTTAATTCTGCTTGGAGACAACCTATCCTGGCGCACCACTTAGGGATAGGTGATTGGTAGATGTAGACTATATCAGGCCCCATCTTCCTCTACCCGGGGCCGCCATTCACTGTAAATCAAGGTTCCCGATTAAACTGTGAGAAGAAGGTTCCTTGATGTTTCATCATTCTTGCTGGTCAAG
This sequence comes from Cricetulus griseus, assembly GCF_003668045.3. NCBI lineage: Eukaryota > Metazoa > Chordata > Mammalia > Rodentia > Cricetidae > Cricetulus > Cricetulus griseus. Next base: position 920,863 of record NW_023277030.1, read on the forward strand.
GGTGGACGCGAGAAGTGGTGGCCTGTATGGGGAATCAGAACTCCTCACAGTTGGGGTGGCACCTGTAAGTTCCCAAGGTAAGTGGGACAATAAGTCCCTCTGGAAAGAGTCGATACTGTCTCTGGTAGAGGAGCAACAAGGCCCCTCGGTAAAGAGGCAATAAGATCTCCAGTAAGGAGCAATAAAAACCCTAGGCAAAGAGGCAATAAAGTCTCTGGAGAGGAGAAAGACTGTTCGCAGCTAAAGCGAACTGAAAGTAAACACCTCCCTCCTGCTTTAACTTGCAGATTGAAAGTAAGTGAATGGACCCCGCTATTACAGTGGTGATTTGGCTGTTCTTTAACATGGCAGTGTGGGCTTTTGTTTTTTGGTGGTGTTATCCGACTTGCATACCTTCAGAGCACATAAACTAAAACAAAAGCACAATGGGATCGTCACAATCACATCAAATTTTTCTGGCTCTTCAAGAGCTGCTACATTCTAAAAATTTAAGGTTAACTAAAGCCACGATGCAGAGGTTCCTGAATGAATGTGACACCATTGCACCCTGGTTCTCGGTTTCAGGTAATCTCTCGGTGGCTAGTTGGGATAAGTTAGGGAAAGACTTGGATTTTGCCTGGGAACATGGAACGTTGAAACCGTGTGTACAGCCTGTATGGTGACTGGTACGCAGCTGTCTAGAATACCAAGAGGGATATAAGAAAGCTATAGCAAATGGACAAGATGCCCTTGAAATGCTTCAAGATGAAAGATCAGAACAGTCAGAAAGTGAGAGAGGAAAGGAAAAACGGAAAGGGAATAAGAAGCGAGTCTATCTTTCTCTAGAACAGTTGAGGAAGTAGTTAAAAGAACAAGGAGAGGATTCAGAATCAGAGCAGGATATATGTGAGGATGAGGACCTGATGGAGGATGAGGAGGGAGAGATTATTGAGCTCATGGAAAAACATTCCTTAAAAGTACCAGAAAAACAGTGACCTAAAATGTAAAGCAAGGGCACTGCCCTGTTGCTCCTCTCCTCCTACTGCTCGAAAGAGGAAGTAGGAGTTCCTGGTTGCTTCACCTTCTGTCCGGAAGTGTGGCATACTGTTTCCACTAAGTTCTGCATTTCTCGACCACTGGCTTATCCAGTTTTTACAGATGGTAACCAACAGAGATATCATGAGCCAATTGACTTAGCTCTGGCAGAGTCAGTACGCACCAATGGGGTGATGGCAGCTTTTACAATTGCTCAAGTAGAAGCAATCACTCGTTTCTGTATGACACCTAGTGTTTGGATGAATTTGGTAAGAGCTTGTTTATCGCCAGGACAATATTTGGATTGGAGAGCTTTCCAAATTGAATTTGCCAATGATCAAGGTGCGGCTAACCGTGCGGCTGGACATGCTTCTTGGTCAAGGATGTTTTGCACAACAACAAACAGGATATCCTCCTCAAGTGTATGATCAGATTAACCAAATAGCCATTAGGGCTTGGAGGTCTCTGCCCAACAATGAAGAGATCAGTGGAAATCTTACAAAGATATTACAAGGTCCTATGGAACCCTTTTCAGACATTTTGGCTAGAATGGTAGAATCTGCAGGATGAGTGTTTGGGGATCCAGATGCTGCTATGCCTTTGATCAAACAGCTGATTTATGAACAATGTACAAAGAAGTGTAGGGCTGCAATAGCTCCATATAAAGATAAAGGCCTTGAAGTCTGGATGAAGGTCTGTAGGGAGTTAGGGAGTCCGCTGACCAATGCTTGCCTAGCAGCTGCTGTGATGCAATTAACTAAGAAAGGCAGAAGTTCAGGAGCTTGCTTTAAATGCGGCAAGCAAGGGCATTTGAGAAAGCAATACCCAGAGGGAGGAATTACTAAAGTCAATAACTCTACCCTGTGGCCTAAGCAACCTGGCTTATGCCCTAGAAGTAGGAAAGGAAATCATTGGGCTAAGGATTGTATATCAGTAAAAGACATAAGTGGACAGCCTCTTGTTCCTGAGTATGGAGGAGCTCGTCCAAAAAAAAGGACGATGGTTCCCACGACCCCAGGGCCCACAAACATATGGGGCCATGGAGGATCAGAACCAGGACCACAGTCCTGAAACCTGGCCCTCTCTTCGACATCCGAGTGACCGAGGAGAGCCACTACAGGCTCTGCGGGGCTGGACTTACACTTGACCACCAGACTTGTATTAACTCCCAGAATGGGGGTCCAGCTCACTGATACTGATTTTAAGAGACCCCTTGAGCCTGGCACAGTAGGCCTGCTTATAGGAAGATCATCTGCAACATTGAAAGGTCTACAAGTACATCCAAGAGTTATAGAACCTGATTACATGGGTGTAGTAAAGATCATGGTAGAATCTCCTAGAGGGATTACAGCCATTTCTCCTGGAGACAGGATAGAACAGTTACTGTTTTTGCCAATTTTACATGATAAGTTTCCAGCTCAAACCAGAGAGAGAGGAGAGGGAGGCTTTGGTTCCACTGGATCGAACTTAACTTTCCTAGCTTTAGATCTCGATCAACGTCCGACTCTTGAGTTAAAAGTGAATGGTAAGAAAATGCTAGGCTTACTAGATTCTGGAGCTGATGAGAGCATCATAGCCACCAAAGATTGGCCCTCTGGCTGGCCTATACAGGTCTCTTCTCAAACTTTACAAGATTTGGGATATGCTAAGGCTCCTGATATGAGTGCTAGACAATTGCTTTGAAAAGATCAGGAAGGGCATTCAGGGACCATGCAGCCTTATGTGTTAGACTTACCATCTTCACTATGGGGAAGAAATTTGTTAAAGGATATGGGTTTTAAACTCACAAATGAATACTCAGAAACATCTCAAGATATCATGAAACGAATGGGATACATCCCAGGTCGAGGCCTCAGAAAACATCTGCAGGGTCGAACTAGTCCTATTATTCCACAACCGAGACCAAAGAATCTAGGTCGGGGTTTTTCCTATGGGCCACTGAGGGAGGTATTCCTATTACCTGGAAAACAGAGGAGCCGGTATGGGTTCCTCAGTGGCCACTTTCCTCTGAACAACTGGAGGCTGCTAGGATTCTAGTGATGGAGCAGCTGGATCCGGGGCGTATAAAATCCTCTGTGACTCCATGTAATACTCCTATTTTTGTCATTAAGAAAAAAATCTGGTAAATGGAGATTGCTTCATGATCTTAGAGCTATTAATCAGCAGATGCAAATTATGGGCCCTGTACAACGTGGTCTTCCACTTTTAACTTCTTCACCTGCATCATGGCCTATCATCTCTATAGATATTAATGACTTTATTTTCCATACCTTTGTGTCCCAAGGATTCAGGGCGTTTTGCATTTACCCTGCCCTCTTGTAATCATGAACAACCTGATCTAAGGTATGAATGGATAGTGTTGCCACAGGGGATGGCCAATATCCCTACTATGTGTCAGTTGTTTGTTGCAGATGCCATTGCTCCTTTGAGAGTGGACTTTCCAAAGATTAGATGTGTTCATTATATGGATGATATTTTATTGGCTGCCAAAGATGATAAAACACTCAATAAGGCATATTTAAAATTGGTAAAATTGCTTGAGATGCATAATTTAGTCATAGCCTCAGAATAGGTACAAAAGGACACTGTTATTACTATCTAGGGGCTAAGATTCTCCCTTATACAATTATTCCACAAAAGATAGAGATTAGACAAGATAATTTAAAAACTCTTAATGATTTTCAGAAATTGCTGGGAGATATAAATTGGATAAGGTGTTCTTTAAAATTACCTAATTATGAGTTAAAACCATTATATAATATTCTCAATGGTGATTCAGCATTAGATTCACCTAGGCAGTTAACCCCTGAAGCCAGAGTAGCTTTAAAGAAAGTAGAGACAGAATTACAAAATGCCAGACTTAAACAGCTAATAGAAAATATGGATATTTTTTGAGTGTGCTCCCAACATTCTCCCAGCCTACAGCTTTGCTGTGGCAAGGTGATCTGTTACTATGGATTTATTCTAAATGCTCCCCATGAAAAACTATTGAATACTATCCTGCAGCGGTTGCTGACTTGGCTCAAAATGGGATACAGCAATGCATTCAATATTTTGGGAGACTGCCAAATAAAATCATAATCTCATATACTGCTCAACAAGTTAAGATTCTTTGTGGAACTGTGGATGATCGGGCCATTCTTCGCTGTGGGTTTTCAGGAGAAATAGATAATCGTTATCCAAAACACCCCTAATGTCATTTTTTAAAAAACATCTGTTCATTTTTTCCTAAAATGACTGCAGCAGCTCCTATTGCTGGAGCCACAAACATTTTCACTGATGTATCCAAGAAGGGCTGTGGAGCCTATATGATAGAGCATCAGGATCCAGTGCAATTACAATATCAGCCTGGCTCCCTCCAGATTATTGAATGTAAAATTGTCCTTGAAGTGTTTAGAAATTGCCCGTTCTCCTTTAATCTAACTTCTGATTCGGTATATGTTGTGAACGCAGTTAAGGCTCTGGAGGTTGTGGGACCTATCAAATCTAATAGTACAGTTTGCATACTCTTACAGGAGTTGCAGAAGTTGATCTGGCATCGCAATCAGAAATTTTTTATGCAACATATTAGGGCTCATACCAATTTGCCTGGACCTCTATCAAAAGGCAATGAGATCGTATATCACTGTAATAGAGGGAAATATGTATTTTTCACTTCCCCTGTGGAGCGGGCACAGCAATTTCACAAACAATTCCATGTATCTGCATAAACTTTGCAGCAAAGGTTTCAGCTATCTTGAGCGGAGGCTAGACAGACAGTATTGAGTTGTCAACAGTGTATAACCTTTTTGCACCCCCCCTAGCCTGGGGGTCAATCCCGGAAGGTTATAGCCCTTGAAAATTTGGCAAATGGACGTAAATCATTTTTCAAGATTTGGAACTCTTAAATATATCCACGTGTCTGTGGATACCTGTTCAGGCATCATCCATGTCACCCCTATGTGTGGGGAAAATGTCATTGGACATTGCCTTGAGGCATGGGGTGCCTGAGGAAAACCTCAGCAATTAAAGACTGACAATGGCCCTGCTTACACAGCTCAATCTTTTACCTCCTTCTGTAAACAGATGGAAGTCCAATTAAACCATGGCCTACCTTATAATCCCCAAGGACAAGGAATAGTTGAAAGAGCTCATCGCACATTGAAAGAATGTTTATTAAAACAAAATGGGGGAATAGGCCATGGCAGAACACCAAAGGAACAACAATCCTCGGCTCTCTTTACTCTGAATTTTTAAAATTTGGATTCTCAAGGCCTTTCTGCTGCTGATAGGCACCAGACTCAGGCACCTGCTCAGAAGGGCTACATAAGATGGAAAGATATTCTTACAGGTCTATGGCATGGACTGGACCCGGTGTTAGCATGGGCGAGAGGTTCTGTTTGTGTTTTTCCCCAGGGTCAACAAGAGCCGGTGTGGATTCCAGAGAGACTAACGAGAGTGGTGCAACAAACAAGATGAAACCACCGATATTGATCCTGCTGCTGACCTTGACAACACCGTGGCTGATCCAGGCCAGAGAACAAATCCTGTTTGGCCATAGCGAAAGCGTGGCCAATTCCCTTGCCTGTTCATAGTGTATCTAATGTTTTGCCTGTTTTCTTTTCTACTAGTTGTGATTTGGTTTTGCATTGTGTAAATTTAGACCCTGACACTGCCCAGTATTCAGCCACTAATATTTCTCTCCATGGAGCATTATGCTTCTCTCTTATTAATAATTCTAACCCATGCATTTGGTTGAAGAATGGTTCTGTTGGAAATTGGCTTTACCCCCTTACTCATAACCAGATCTCGAGCACTATGCTCACCGAAGCCCTGACCCAGGCTAGTACAGGCGCTAGTTCTGGCTCCGGCACTGGTACAAATGGGACCAAGGATGTAAATATCACTACACTTCTGATGCTGATGGAGGGGCTCCAACCCTCAAATTCATGCTTTAGTCAAGAGAACTCCACTGCTCAACAAGTCTTGCCTTATTGTGCACCCAATCGAGGGTATCCTCCTAATTGGACGCCTTGCCAGAGTCCTGACCACAAACTTAAGCAGATAGCTCCTGGTTTTGAATTTACTCCCTCTCTTGGCAGTTACCAGTGTACCCTAACTCAGGGAGGTTCCCAAAGAACAGGCAGTAAAAATACCTGGCCATGGTTTCAATGGGTACTCTCCAATGAACGTGCAGCATTTACTTCTCTTGAACCTTTTGCGGTTCTCCAGAATCTCTATATAAGACTTCTTAATGTTTCTGGTACAAGGGATGAGAAGGGACCTTCTATTAAGAATCTATCAATAAATAAAACTTTGGATAATTTCACTGTTCCAGCTAGCCAAGTATGTTTAAAAGCTCCCTTTTTCTTTTTGCTCTCTAACGCTACTGATGCTATTAAAGAAGTGATATCGTGCAATTCGACTGACGTCTCCTGCATTGCTAGTCAATGTTGGAATGGTTCTGCTAATAGAGCAGTAGTGATGAGGATTCCTATGTATGTTCCTATTCCATTTATAGTGGATACAGGAACATTTTCCATTACGGAAATCATCAGAACCAAACGGGATTTTGGCATAACTGCAGCATTGGTTACTGCCATAAACCTTTCTGCAGCAGCAGCTACGACTGCTGCCTTTGCCATGGCTGCTCAGGTCCAATCAGATGAGACAGCCAATGACATTGTGGAAAAAACAGCCACAACATTAACTAACTTAAGATCTATTGATGGCCAAATAAAAGCTGGCATTCTAACTGTGAACCAAAGAGTGGACCTGTTGCAGGAACAGGTGGATGATTTAGTAACCTTAACTTCCGTAGGATGCATTCATTCCTCTTCTTCTTTATGTATCACCTCCAGGATAGCCAACAATTTCACGGAGAACAGCAACCTGAGTTGGCAGCTGAGTGCCTACCTTCAGGGAAATTGGAGTCAACAGTTCGAGAACCTGACAGATACCGTAACACAACAGATTGTTGCCGTGAATGCTACACGCCTGAGCCTGCCCACTGTTAATACCCTCTTAACTACTCTTAAGCAAGCCTTTAGTTTAGTTAAGGAATGGGCTGGGGTAGGGGTTATGCTTTCCATGATGCTCTTAGCCATTTTTGTTTGCCTGTGGTGCCTATGCAAGGATCAGGAAGTCGCAAAACTCCCAAGCTGCCATGTTGGTACAGTCCTTTGCTCTTGTGGAAACAGGACAATCCCCTCAAGCATGGTTATCCATGCTGACAGACAAATAGGTGTCTGTCTCGCCCTTGCTGAGTGAGGGATGCGTATCTGAATCAGTCATGCTCAATGACGGGCACCTAACCTCTTGCTGAGTGAATAAGCATACATTTGTTCCCTTTGACCTAAGACATGAGCCTGTGAGGGCAACACAGTGACTCTTTGACGGGTAAGATAGGGACACTGGGGTTGACCCTAAGACAGAGATAACTGAAATCTGACAACAGATGGATACTGCTACTCCTATAATTTTAAAACAAAAAGGGGGAACTGTTGGGAGCTGCAAAGTACCACGCCCAAAAGATGGCGCCGGTTTCTGCCTTCCCCCAGCCCGATGGCAAATGCTCTCTGTGGTAAACAACTCCTAATTTGGCAAAGGCCATGTATCCTCTTAAATCTGCTTGGAGACAACCTATCCTGCCGCACCATGTAGGGTTAGGTGATTGGTAGATATAGACTATATCAGGCCCCGTCTTCCTCTTCCCGGGGCCGCCATTCACTGTAAATCAAGGTTCCTGAATAAACTGTGAGAAGAAGGTTCCTTGGTGTTGCATCGTTCTTGCTGATCAAGGGTGGATGTCACACAGCTACCAGAAATATGTCATATTACTTGCTACTAAGGTTCAAATTTTGTCCTTTACTACAGAGAGCCCATAGGAAATGAGTCACTGCTAACCAAAGCAGTATGATAATAAAGAAACAAACATAAGACGTAGAATAGGAATCATTGCAGAGGAAATCACGATCTTAAGAAAATTTTGAAGATTTCAAATCAATTAGATACATCATATTTTAGCTAAAAGATCTAGATGTCTTAGGTTTTTAGGAAAGGTTTTCATTTATTTTCATAGTTCTCCCATAAAAGAGTTCTAAATATTTGGTTAAGAAAAATATAAAATACCTTTCTGTGGAACTGAACAATCTCACACCAAATTTCATTACTTTTTCCTACTTTTGTACACTCCCATGAGCATTATTTAGTAGATGGTTCCCGAGAATAATATGACATTTAAACTCTGATCTTGCACATGGTATACACCATTAGTTCAAGCAAAAAAAGCTAGTTCTAGGACAACCTACAAAGCCACAGGGAAACCCTGTCTTCCATCCCCCCAAAAAAGACAGAGGGGGTGTTGAAGGGAGGCAGGGAGGAAGAAAGAAATGAAGAAAGAAAGGAAAGAGAGAGAGAAAACTAAAAAACGCAGAAAGTAAATGTTGTTGCTGAATCAGATAAATTAGTCTTTGAGGGTTATAGTAACAAATGAAAAGTTGCAAAGCCATTGTGGCAAACACTAGTCATTTCTCCATAATTCAACAGAATTGCTATATGATGTAGGCATTCTACTTCAATACAGTATTGAGTCCAATGTTTTATAACCATTTCTGCAGGCTCAAAGAATGCATTTCTCTTGACTTGTAGCAAAAAAATACATACACTAATATTTCATCTTTTAAAAACTGAATTTTGGTTTCCAAACACTTCTACTGAATTTAGTTCCATGTCAGTTATACTTTAACAAAAACATCAGCAGTGAAGTAGTACAAGGAATAAAATAGTTGAAAGAGGTTCTGTTACATCTTTAGACTCCTAATAAATCCCAATGACATATTGTGAAAGAAAATATGAATCTATGAGATTTATAGATACATACCTTTGTGTTTCTAAAGGAGGTATTTTTCTGGATAGTATACAGAAAAACAACCATCATCTCATCACAAATTCCTACTTTTGGTTCTGTTTCAGAAGAATAATATTAAAAACTGAAAGAATACCCTAATCTGCTTAGTAGTTATATTATTTGGGGAAAATATTACACTAGACTGATGAATTCACCATAAGTAATATCTTGAAAGTAACACAGATGAAAAACTCTATTAGCAATAGTAAATCACCAAACATGCAATAGAACAGTCTTGCAATTGTTGGTAAGAGATGATGAATCCTAATTATCTTCCGGGAGTGTGAAACCTTATTCTTCTGAATGTCTTCACTACCATTAGAACACCTGAAGGGTCTCAATTCTTCAACACATACATGAGAAACAAACTAGCCATCAATAAAGCTCACCGATATTAAAAGCATTTCTTCTCTTTTACCAAAACAGGAAATTACAGTCGGAACAATTTTGTATCTTTAAAGGAAAAGCTCTTTGCTGTCCATCTACCTGTGTCTGTGTATTTAGTAATAGAATTTTGTTTGTTCATGTATTTAATAATAAAAATTACATATACTAGAGATAAGCTAAAGGTCTCTCCACATTTACTTCCAATTCCAATCTCCCCATTACAGGTATCTACCTGCCTAAAGTGAATCCATTTTGTGAGAAACTGGTGACCAAAATCCTATTAACCAATAGGAGAGAAAGAAATAGAGGATCTCTGATGTTGGACAAGGAAACATAATGTTCTAAACACCTGAGCTTCCTGTGAACACATTGCATAAAAGGAGCTATTATGAGAACTGATGAGAGTTTTCGAATTTAGGATACCTGCAGTAGCATTTGATTTTAGTGGGAGACTTACACTTTTTATGTGGAGCCCCAAACAGGTAATGAAAAAGTTCACTGAAAATATTCGTATTCCTTCTCAATGTCAGGAAAAACAGTTTTAGGACAATAGCACGGGGCTTGTATCATTCAAATTATAGAAAAATACATACACTGGCATAATAATAAAAACAATCATCTCCCACAGCTAGAAGAAGAAGCTCCTATGTTTGGGAAATACTAATGTTCTTATTTGTTACTGGTTTAATGTCTGCAGAAATCCTTCATTCTCTTGTTTAAAAGGTCAATTTATAAGCCACTGCCCACTACGAGTCACATTTAAATATCAATAGCAACTCCCATAATTCCTTCATAATTTTGACTAGAGATGGAGACAGTTTCTCTGCTGGATGACTCGGTCCTTTCAGTTCCAGCATGTAACATCACAGGATATCAAATTCCCATGCCAGAATGTGACTATTTAATAAACAATGTCAGTAAAATAAAACGTTCACTTGATCTTATTTTTACCATCATTTTCAGAAAAGGCGAAGGAAAACTTATATACATAAAATTATATATTTGGCAACCATTAATATTATTTCAAAATCTATTTCTCAAAGTAGGATAAATAGAAATGTAAACATTTAATCAATTTGGAATCTACTCATTCTGTAGAAAACCAATGTATTACTGAATAATGAAAGTATAATTGAATTTCAAGTATGTATTTCCAGCAGTTTTTTTCTCATTGTAAGATCCCAACTTACAAGGAACCACTGGGCACACAGTCCTCTATGAGAATAAAGATGGGTCATCACTGTGTCTGCTGTGTGGTCTATTATGCACAGATTCTAATAATCTCTAGGAGTTGACATCATAGCAGATGCAAACAGCTGGCTACTGGGTACTTAGGCCACATGTGGTTTCATTGGGATGGGGAGCCTTTAAAACGTAGTTGAATCTTTATACAGATAATGTCAATTAAAGGATTATACCACTAACACTCTATGTCATTACTTCTAAAATTCTTCCAGATAGATTTTTGGAAAAGCATAGTTCAGTCTTCCTCTATATCAAATAGATACCATATTACAGGGAGCCACTATATGTCTGAGAAGAGACTGGAACTAGGGAGATCTCAAGAGACCTACAAGAATGACACGAACTGAGAATCCAGGCAATGGTGGAGAGGATTATCTAAAAGCCATTCCCCTAAAATGAGATTGATGACTAGTCTTTATGCCATGCTAGATCCCTCACCCAGTGTCTGATGGAAGCAGAGACAGACATCCACAGAAATGCAATGAGCTGAAATCTGGAATTTAGTTGAAGAGAGTGAGGAATGAAGATCGAAGGGGTCTGTTCCAGGTTCGAGAACCCCTCAGAAACAGTTGGCCTGAACAAGGGAGAGCACATCGACCCCAGATGCTATCTAGGAGGCCAGTACAAGAGTGTTCCAGCCCCCTGAATATGGATGTCAATAAGGAGGCCTCTTCCCTCCAGGGAGCCTCTGGAAGTGGATTAGTATTTTTTCCCTGCTGTAAGAAGGGACTTTGAGAGCCCATCCCACATGAAGGGATACACTCTGGCCCTGGACACATGGGGATGGGTCCAGGCCCAGCACAGGAAGATTTGGTGGACTTTGCAGAGCCCCCGCTGAGGGCCCTCCTCTGCCTGGGGAGTGATGGGTGGATAGGGTGGGGGGTAGGTTGGGAGTGGGGGAGGAGCGATAGGGGTGAGGGGAGGGAGAGGGAGAAGAGACTTACATGTGAAACAAGCTTGTTCCCTAACTTGAACTAATAAAAAATAAATAAATTAGAAAAAAATCTTGAGGGCAAATGGATTTTATTTGCATTGTTTACTAGAGCCACTCATATATAAGGAATTTCTAACTACTGCCAAAAAAAGAAACAGTACTGTGGACATGGGGAGAAAATAGAATCTCACTGAAAGCAAATTTTATGCACCAGTTCGTTTTTTCAAGATATTCTGGTCTGACTAAAAGCCTTATTTTTCACAATGTGCTATACTTTTCCAGAAAAATAATGTATCTTCAAATAAAAATAGACTTTTAATTCTATTTGTTTAGGGTATTGATACTACACTTTTACCAAGTTAGAATATATAAATGTAAATAACAGGAGAATGTTACAACAGTTATAAACCATTGATTGGCATCAGTGCATCAAGGGAAAACCCTATTTTGCAAGAATGATCCTCTGAATCAGTTTTTCCCTGATTTATTTACCCTGAGTTTTTAAGAACAGAGAAATCTTTATGTGGAATATGGTGGCTACAGCCTATGATCCCAACTACTCAGGAAGCTAAACCATAGGCTCCCATGTTCGAAGCCAGGCTGAGTTACAGGGTGTGTTCGAGGTCAGCCTGAATATCTCATCAAAATTCCTATCTGAAAATTTATAGAAGGTAATGAAATTAACTAGAGACAGTTCAAACAAGTCCCTGGATTCAGTCTTCAACACCACAAAGAAAGAGAGCAAGAAGACGGGGGAGAACTTGAGAAGTGGTGGGAAATGGGGCTAGGAGAATAAAAGGGGAGATGTTTAAAAATACTTCACCTAGAGAATTAAAATGTACAGTCTAAGGGCAAATACACCTTGAACAAATTCATATAATCATGACCTTATCATAAGTGTTCATCAGACTACTACAGTTCCCTGTATTATGGAAATAGGAACCTAAATAGGAACCTGTGTTAGGTTACGTGGGTGTCACATAATGTATTCAGACATATCATACATTCAGACATATCAGATAGAGATATGATAATGATAGAGATATGGTAATAGGGTTTATTGAAAGACAAAAAATGTAGATTTGGAAAAAAGGAAATGTTATTTATAGCATTTTCATAAGATTTTTCTGTGATAAAGATGATGAATTAGAGGCAAGAAATAAAGGAAAGCTGTCGGATATCTTATTTTTACTATAACAAAGAAAGCTTGCCTGAAGATCAGAGGGCAGAAATAGCCATTAGTTAGCCATAGAGGTCTGGAGGTTTGTACAGACAGAAAGGCAGTGAGATGGATGGACTGGGCAGAGAGAGGAATGTATGGCAAAAGAATACAGGAGCTCGGTCCTTTTTGGCTGTGAAGTTGAGTAGGTAACATGGCTGTGTTTTTGCTCTCATCTCTCAGGATTTAATGCTGTCACTGACACTGGGTTTTTATTATTAAGTCCAATTGGAGCACTGATGCACTTAGTGCCCAAATTTAAGGCACAAATTCACAGAAAGCCACTTGCCTGTGGCTTTTCAGCCACCAGCAAAGGCCCAAACTAGATGCAAGGCTCAAGGCAGATTCACCACACTAGCAGCTAGGTTCTTTTCTCTTTTTTTCCCTAATCCCCTAAACTAGTTTGGAATTTTTTCTTGTAGCCTCTCTTCAACAATCTCCACAGGCCCAATACTCCAGAGGCACCAGGGCTTCAAACATGCCAGACCAACTTACCCACCCTAGACTGGCTGACTAGCTTTAGGGAGTTCCTGCCACACATTTTAAACATAATCCTGTGTGCATTTTTCAGATAGCTGCCTCCCTCTCCTTCATGGGATGTGAGCTTCCTCAAACCCATCGGATATTCTGTATACTCATCTGCATATAGCTATATCTGAGCTGGGGAAATGGATTAGTGAATAAAAGCTTATTGCTGAAAAAGCACGAAGCCATGATTTCAAAACCTCAGTCTCCATGTAAATGCTGAATGTTTGACATAAGCATCTATAATCGCACTGCTCCTATTGGGAGATGAGAGATGGAGGCCAAAGGATCCACAGAAACTGGTGGACTCCCAGCTGGGTACATATCAGCAAAAAAATTTATTTCTAGAAAGGCAGTAAAGGATCAACACCAGACCTCCACATGTACTGTGGAATGCATCTGCTCTTATTCACATACAAATGCACACACACACACACACACACACACACACACACACACACACACACACACACGCACGCACACACAAACACCCCTAAAAAACCTTAAAATCATATACGTATACATTGCACTCAACATAGTAGCCTACATCCATACTCTGCATCAACCTTCTCATTCATGTCATCATTTGTTAATTGTATTAATGGCATTGCCTTTAAAATGATCAATGTTTTTATATTATCTTTTTTGTTGAATAACAGTTACTACATATTAGGTCTCAATTTGGGTGCTGCAGATACTAATACAATTTAGATTAGCAATACTGTATTCCAGAAAACCTTCTCGAAATGTATGCTTTTTCAAGAACCTAATTGACTTTCGTACAACATTTACAACTCTACTACACATCTGCTTCAGTCAAACCTACTTGATAATCACTTCTCAATAGGTCTGTCTCTTCAAGATTCTCAAAGATGGTTTGAAGTATAATAAAATCATAGTAAGTAAACTTATAATTTGAAGGTCAATGATATTATTGCTTTTCAAAAGGTATAAACAAAGTATTTTAGAAATGTAAATCATTTTGAGTATGGAGGTCCAGATAAGGATCGCTGAAGCGAGAAACATTTCACCTGTGCATTGGTAGAGATGATGAGTGGCCCACAATAGGCTGAGTCCAAAATAACAAGGAGGGCATTGATAAAGAAGACAGAGATTAATTCAGAAGTAGTGATCAAGTAGGTTTTACTTAAGTAGAAGTATGTAAGTGGTGATCAAGCAGATCTGACTGAAGAATCAGAGCAGCAGAGTGGCAAACAAGGTTGTAAAGGTCAAATAAGAGACATGAAAGAGTAAAGTTAGAGAAGTTATGCCTCACTTCTTAGAATTCAAAGAAAATAAATATACAACATAATGAAACTTATTGGAAACTATGAAAGGAGTACTAAAAGGAAAGTTAGTTTTAAATGCCTAAATAAAAAATTTGGAGAAATCTCACAATAGCAATTTAACAGCACACTTAAAAGCTCTAGATCAAAAAGAAGCAAACTCACTCAGGAGGAGTAGGAAATAATCAAACTCAGGGAAGAAATCAACAAAATAGAAACACAGAAAAATTCAAAACATGAAGGAAACACTGAGTTGGTTCTTTGAGAAATCCAGTAAGATAGACAAACCACTACCCAAACAATCCAAAAGCAGAGAGAATACCCAAGTTAACAAAATCTGAAATGGAAAGGGGGACATAACAACAGAGATCCATCAGGTCATACTTCAAATTCCATACTCTGTAAAACTGAAAATGTAAAAGAAATGAACAATTTTCTGGATAGGTACAGCATACCAAAATTAAATCAAGTCCAGTTGAACAATTTAAATACACCTATAACCTTTAGGAAATAGAAGCAGTCATTAAAATACTCCCCACCAAAAAAGCCCAGGGCCACATGGTTTCAGCACAGAATTCTCTCAGAATTTTAAAGAATAATTAATACAAAACTCCTCAAATTTTTCCACACAATAGAAACTCTAAAGCAAAGGATAACCAAACCATAATTAACTCCTCCAAAGAAGAACAAAGTAACTAAGAAAACTCTAAAAGAGACATATGGGTTGCCCTGGGAAGGGGAAATTGATGGGATCTCCTGGGGAAACTGAAACTGGGGCCAGGGGAGGGGCAGGAAGGGGAAAGGGATGTTGGGGGGAGGGACGGTGGAGGCATGAGAAATGGAAAAGATATCTTGATAAGGGGAGCTCTTATGATGTTAGTGAGAAAACTGTTGTTAGGGAAATGCCCAGGAATCGCAAAGGATGAACCAAGAGAAGACTCCTAGCAATAGTGGAGAGGGTGCCTGAACTGGCCTTCCCCTGTAATCTGATTGGTGACTAACCTAACTTTCATCATAGAATCATTGAGTAACTGATGGAAGCAGATGCAGAGTTCCATATCCAAGCACCAGGCTATCTAAGTAAATGCAGTCAAAGAGAGGAAGGATTGATTTTATGAAGGGTTGTCAAAATCATGATGGGAAACCCAGAGACATCCGATCTGATATCCTGGGACCTCATCGAATTTAGAGCTAATGCCGGGTTGCTTGTGTGGGACCTAAGGCCTCTTCATGTGGGTGATAGTTGTGTAGCCTGATCTGTTTGCATTAACCTTGGCACTGGGACCAATATCTAACCCTGGTGTATGAGCTGCCGTTTTGGGGCCCACTCCTGTGTGGGATGCCTTGCTCAGCCTTGATGAAGAGAGAGATATGGTCCTGCCTCGATTGAATATGCTAGGTTTGTTGACTCACATGGGAGGCTTTACCATTTCTGAGGAGTGTATAGGGGTGCGTTGGGTAGCAGTGGGGAGCACAGAAGAAGGGGATGGAAGGAGAACTGTGGTTAGCATATAAAATGAATAAAAAATTTCTTAAAACGTACATAAAAGCCATTATACCCCAAGGAAATTATGCAGTAGTGCCAAAACTTTGCTGAATGTGGACAAAGTTGAATTCTAAAAGCCTGGGTAAGCAGCAAAAGGCTTCTCATAAACTTTGTTGTGATCTACCATACCCTAAAATAAGCTACTTTCTTCATGGGTTTAATTAAGTAGTGGTATCTAATCCTATTTTTCAAGAGTTTTTATATGGCATATTATAAAAAGAAGCCTTACCTTCCAAGTTTTCTGACTTCTGGTGCATTTAATGTAGCTAAAGTCAATCAGAGAAAATTAGGACACCATCTTCCAATGTATCCTATAGTAACACACAAAATCAAAAAGTTAGAAACAGTAAAGTTTTCTCAAAACCAGAACAAGAAAAGAGGTAAAAAGTCTTAAGTATGTGAGAAAGCCTCTATACATCTTTACAACTAGCTTGAAAAAAGTAAATCACGATATGGGAAAAGATTTTTAAAGGCAAAATACAATGGTAACAATGGTAATACTGGAAGGAATAAATTTCATTACAACAGAATATCATCAAATGAGGACTAGCGAAAACAATGACAGTATTACAAAATCAACAAATTGACTGCAATTAATAAATATTTTAACATAATTCTGACTCTTAATTTTCTGACATTCCAATTAAAAGATATGGATTCATAGATTAGATTGCATAAAGGCAATCAAGCTATTAGTTATCTGCTGCAAATGCAATTATTAGCAATGAGACAGGCTAAAACGTACATGTGCAAACAAACAATAACAATACTCATAGTCCATAAAATATATTTTAAAAAGACAAAGAAAGTTACTACATACTGATACGGTGAGTAATACAAAACAAGGGCACAAACATATATTTATGTGATATTGGCATACAAAATTTTATAAAAAAACACTATTATACAAAAGATATCAGATTTCAACATTATATTGGGTGATTTAAATACATGATTATTACCAGCAGACAGGTCATCACAACAAAAGGAAAACAAGGAAACAAGTAACATATAAATAAATGAACTGAACTATCATATAGAGAACACTCCAAGGAACAAGAGCAGAACACATTCTTCTCAGCAGCCTAAGGATTTTTTCTAAAAGAAAGTCATATTTTATATACAGCAACTCTTAGCAAACATAAATTAAATAAGTAATTTATATTTATCAAAGCATTAAAAAAGTACAATCCAGAACATAAATAAACTACAGGAACTATACACAGAGATTAGAAAAATAAAACACTTTGAAAATTAGTGAGTCACTATGAAAATTTTGAGTGGGTTCAAAAGTCCTACCCAATGAGTGGTAGGAATGAAACCGGATATACTTAAAATGTACTAGAAGGTTATTACATGTGCACAGATAACTGACTGCTAAGTCCATGAGAACACACACAAATATGTGTTGAAAATGTCCAAGAAAACTCAAATATGCTTAGTAAGAAAGAAATGACAAAGATCAGAACTCATCATGGGTTCAGAATCTTTTTTTTTCATTCAGAGAATAATATTTTTCACATAATATTTTTTTATTTTTACAAAATTATAATTTCACATATCCATCCCTTCTCCGTCTCCCCCCACAACCTTCCACCAGAGCACTCCCCATCCCATTCCCCTCCCCATAGAGGGTAGGGCCCTCCATGGGGACTCCCCAAATTCCACAACATCATCCTGGGCTGGGCCTAGGCCCTCCCACTGGGCTCTCAAAGTCCCTTCTTATACCAGGGAAAAATACTGAACCACTAACAGAGGCCCCATAGGGTATGGAGGCCTCCTTGTTGACATGTACTTTCAATGGTCTGGGGTCAGTCCTTTGATGGCCTCCCAGACACCAGATTAAGGGCCATGTGCTCCCGCTTGTTCAGGTCAGCTGTTTCTGTGGGATTCACAACCGTGTTAGGAATCTTAACCCCTAGAAAACTAAGAATGATGAGCCAACACTAATAAAAATCGAACTTGAACCAAGAATTCAAAAGAACCAATGAAACAAATATTTCTATAAAAGGATAAGGATGAATGACACATGCTTAGCCAATCTAAACAAAATAGCTAGAGAAGGCACACCAAAATAATGATAGAAAAAGTTTCACCTGAGATGCAGAAGAAAAGATGAAGAAAGAGCAAAGGAAAGATAAGGAAGAAAAGAAGAGGAACCAGAGGGAGGGGGAATGGGAAAGAGAGCTAGGGGCAAGAAGTAGAGGGAGAAATGGAGTAAAAGCAAATGGGGGAAGGAGCTGGATAAATGGATACTGAAGGAACTGCCAGGGACAGAGGAGAGGGTGAAAGGAGAGGGTGGGCCAATGGGATATAACAGGTGGGAAAGTGGAGGGTAATGGGAATTGGGTGATTAGGAAGGGAAGTTGACAGTAGGATGGACAGAGGGAGAGAAGAAGAAAAGGTATGCAGGGACAAGAGCAATAGTAGGAGGTAATGGGAAGGGGGAGAGGAAACTGAAGGGAGATGGATGTAGAAAGAAGGGGAAATGGAAGGAAAGAGGAGGAAGGGGAAAGGGAGCGGGAAAATAGTGTGGAGAGAGAAGAAATAGGAAGGGAGAGTATATAAATAGAATAGGGAGAAGTAGAAGCAGAGGAGGGGAGGAGGAAAGAAATCTGTGCTATAGGGCAGGGTGGGAATAAAAATAGAGGAAAGACCGTAAGTTAGGAGAGTTGTAAGGAATGATAAATGGAGAGGTAAGGAGGAGACAGGAGAGGGTGTCTACAGGCTGAGGGAGAGGAGAAGGGGAGCAGAGAGGAGAAGAGAGGAAAAGGACAGGATGTAGGAAGGGAAAGTAATGGAGGTAAAGAGAAGAGGTTGAGAAGGCAATAGAAAGAAGACAGCTGAGGGTGCAGCTGAAGACTGTAAGGGTAGGGAGGCAAAAGAAGGGGGAGAAGGGAAAATAAGTACTGGGAAAGAGAGGGAACCAAGAGAGTAGAGACAGATGGAGAGGAAGAGCAGAGGGAAAGAAGCAAGAACTGGGAGAGGGGAGAAAAATGATAGAAGATGGAAAAAGAGTTGAGGGAGAAAGGGAAAAGAGAAGAGAGGCTGTAGAGAGAAAGGGAAGGTAAGATTGTCAGGAGGGAAAACAGAAAAGAAGGAAGGAATAGGGGAGGGAGGAGAGGAAGAAAGTGTCATAGGGAGAAGGTAATGTTTAGGAACATAAGAGCAGAAATACTACAGGAAGGAAAAAGAGAGGGATAGGAGAAGAGGGGACAGAAGAAATGCAGGAAATTCCTCCCATTCATTAAGTACATGAACAACTTTAGCAAAAGGCCTAAGGTTAAATGTGCCAAGGAGGTAACAATGTAGGAATATGGATAGATAACTGGGCAGATGAAAGAATGTTATTTTAAAACACAAACACCCAGGAACATATAAAGAGAAAAACAAATTTGGAGAAACAATAATGTATAATTTCTGTTGCTCTTTTAGAATATGCTTAGTAAGTTTTTTGGCTGATACTGGAAACCCATTCCATGAATATGGCTCACTTATAAATGTTAGTATACATACTGGCAAAGCAAAATTAATCCAACCAATAAAAGAGGAGGAAGAATATCATTGGCCAAAGTTAAATAATAAGTTATACCTAGAATTGAATCAGGAGGGATGGGTCAGTTGTTAATATATGTACTGATCTTAAAGTGAATCTTGGTTGAGGTCCCATGTCAGGTCTCTCACTGAGTTCTCTACCTCAATTCCAAGGTAGCTGATTCCCTCTTCTGGAATCTGAAGGTACCTGCACTCAAGGGCATATATAGAGAGGTAAATAAGTTGTGATCATTTGTCTTCATTGTCAGTTTCACTGTAATTTGGAGTTTCCTAGGACACATACATACCTCTAGGTATGTCTGTGAAGGCATTCCCAGTAAAACTGAGGATAGAAGACTTATTCTCATGTACATGTCAACTTTCTATGGGTTTGGGGTCCCAAAATGAATTAAAAATTAGAAAGCATGGAGCTGAGAAGATGGTTCAGTTGGTAAAAACACTAACTGTTCTAGCATGAGGATATGATTTCAAACCCATTCCACCCACACAATATATTAGAAATGACTGTACATACCTTTAATCTCTATATTGTCAGATGGAGATGGGCAGATATTAAGAGCTTGCAGTCCAGAAAGCATAGTTGGAACAGTGGGTTTGTAGTTCAATGAGTAGTCTATCTAAATGGAAAAATGAAGGCTCAGAGTGATAAAGGAAGGTATTTATTACATGGGCTCATGCACTCATACATTAAGCATAACTCTATATATGCATGTACCAAATACAGACACCGAAGCTAAAAATGAGGAACCAAAAAAAAAAAAACAAATAAGAGGATAAAAAGTCCACTGAAAACTATCATTTACCTCTCTCTACTTCCTGGTTGCAGATGCAATATTACTATCCATGATGTGCATGATCCTGCTGTAAGCTTTCTCTGCCAGGTAGGACAAAAGCTTTCTGAATATTTTCTAATTCTCTACTTCCTTAATTTATTCTTGTCAGGTATTTGGTTGGAGCAATGAGAGAAGTAACTAATATTTATGAAAATATAAGACAATTTTTATTTACAATGGCACAAATACAATGATAAATGCCAAAATTTAAAAAAGCAAACTTCTAATATATCTGTGTGCATGTATGTGTGTTTAAGTTTCTACAAAGAATGTAGACTGTACAACTTACAGATATAGATGGCAATATAATACAAAGCAATTGAAGAATAAGACAGGATTGAAAGCATAGACTTCATATAAATGGGAGGAAATAGGATTGATCTGATTATATAAAATACATTCAAATTTTACTCACGTAACAAAACAGTAATTTTATTCTCTGAAGCCCCACAATTTTACAGGTACAAAAGAAATACTTTGTATGAAGCAAACAAAATTAATTTTTTAGAGTGGATATCTAAACAGAAATGGAAACATAAGACAGCACAATATGTTCAGATCAGCATAGAGAAATCCACATACAAAGACAAAAGAACAACTTTAGTGTTGAATCCCCAAAATCAGAATGATTCTGTAACATTCAGGAACTTCTACTGTCATACTGGGTAGACAGTACAGTGTGTAAAGTTTAATCCCCAAAACCCACATAACAAACACAGTGGAAGGTGGTGAATACAAATTATCCCAGCCTAGGGGAGACAAACACAGGAGAATCCCTGTGAGTGTCAGAGAGTCCAGTTTTCTCAGTGTGTCACAGGTCCCACTGAAAGGCACAAAAAAACATAGGTGACAGCTTCTAATGAACCATACCCCAGGTGTACTTCTAGTCTATGCATGTAAGCACACATAAGTGAACCTGTACCTGCACAATGTAAACACACAGTAATGTTTATTACCAAATAATAACTTTTGTGAAGTAAAAACTATGGAGGGTATAAGGAGAAAAAAATCAAATTTTGTAAATTTTGGACTTTACCACTCATATCTCACTAGAAGACAAATAATATGTAAAAAATAAGAATAACTAGAAACAAGCAGCAGTGTAAGATTATTAATATGTTATATTAAAATGTAAACTGCAACAGATTACAGGGTTTTCTTTTCTATGGCACATTACAACTTTACAAAGAGTATATATTAAATTATAAAATAATTCAAAACATATATTTTATGTAAAACTTCTCTACTCATAAAACAATTGAGAAAATGTTAATAAAAATGTATTCTATTTGCAAGGCAAATAAAATAAATGAACTCATTCCGCAATTGTTTGACACTATATTTAACATAAATAGATATACCTAATATGCAGGGCATCAAAAACATATTTTTTCCTCTCAAAAAGCAAGAAATCTGGGAAATGAAAAAAATACCAATGAGGTTTGAAACACTTGTTAATTGCAAATTGTAATGCTTTTACTTACCCTCAAATTTAAACAGCACACTGTTAACATACTTTCTAAATATTGCGAAACTATTTTTTTCTTTATAATTCACCATTTTTATGAGATCCTACATTTTACTAAGGTAATATTGTATAATATGACACACTATTTTTATTTCATTCACACTGCATCTTCTTCTGCAAGCCAGGACTTCTTGGTTCATGACATCCACCCACTACCTCCTACAGAGGGCAAGGAATACAGTATGCAGCCCTGTAATATCACCTTCACCACCCTGCCTTCTCCCTTTCTCCCTCCCTCCCTTCCTCCTCCTTTTTTCTCTTCTGAGACAAAGTAATTATACAGCCAAGGCCTAGATTCCTGTTATCACCATTCACCGGCAGACAACAAAGGCAGCTTCCTGATTAAACTCCCCACTCCCTGCTTTTCTTTTTGAGAAAGTTTCTCAGAAACGTGACAATAAGAACACACTGTCCACCAGAGTTCTATGTCCTCCCAATCCTCCTCCTCCTCATGCCACGTGATTAGGCATAGTTTGTATAGCCCAATGGAGGGCTCAGTCTCACTCTACTGGTGTCATCTTGTCTCCACCAATGGGTCGATTAACATTCCTATGGATCCATGCTGCCCACTAAGCTAACATACCCTGTTTATTTTCTTGACATGTAATTACATATATAACCCAGAACTGACTCAAAGTTGGCATCCTCAAGTAATCTTGCTTTCCCCATTGCCCAGGGTGGGGTCTACAATCCTCTGGCAACACACTGCTCATCAGAAATCCTCCTCTGCAGGATTTGTATAATTACTATTATTAATTATTGTTTCAAGCCAGAGTTTCTTGGTACAGGGTTTCTTAGTATAATATCTGGGGCCTGACTTTTCTGAAACTGCATTTACAGATTAAATGGGCCTTAAAATCAGAAATCCCCCTGCCTCTGCCTGGGGAGTGCTAAGATTAAAGAAGTATGCCAACATGCACAAACTTTACAAAATATATTTATATTTTCTTTGTATGTGCGTTATGCATGAATGTACATATGTGCACCCAATGAATACCTAATTCACAAGAAGTAAGAAGAGGGCATCAGATGTCCTGGAACTGGAGCTAAAGACAGTTTTAAAGCACCAGGTAGGATGCTGGGAATGGAAACTCGGTGCTCTAGCAAGAGCAGCCAGTATGCACTCTTAACCACTGAACCTTCTCTACAGCACTTTTGATTATTATTAACAAGAGTTCTATTATTTAGCCTAAACTCACAATTTTCATCCCAATTACTAGTGCAAAAATTCTTGAACTGTGCCAGTACACTGACTGCCTTCTCATGATGCCAGGTTTAACTTGAATTTCTATTAAAACAGTCTGGCAGTCTACTGTGTTGGTACATGCCTTTAATCACAGCAATTGGGAGGCACAGGCAGGCATACTTCTAGTTCTAGGCCCAGCCCTGTCTATAAATCAGGTTCCAGGGGCTATTTAGAAACACCTTGTCCTAAAAAAAAAAGGAAAACCTCCCCCACTCCGCCATGGCCATGCACTCCTCTAACACCATCCCCACCCTGTCATGCGCACTCCCATCCCTAACCCCACCCCACGGTTACCCCACCCCCACCCTGTAACGACCACTCCCATCTGTAACCACCCCACTCCTCCCAACCCTACCTATTCCTAACCCCACCTCCACCCTAACCCACCCTCATTCTGTCACACCCACTCCCATATCTAACCCCACCCCTAGCTCTTCCCCCCTCCCCACCCCTTCACCTGCATTCCAATCTCATAGTATTTGTGGACTCAGGTCTCCACCAAGGCGCCACTGCGCTGTCCATCCTTCTTGTGAGGCCACTTTACTATAGACACAGAAATATATTAAGGTGAGATTTCTTTAGACACCCCAGGAAGTAGCAAACTTGAGTTCTTCCGCCCGACTATCTCAATCTCTCAGTACAGATTTAAGTCTAGGCCACCACTCTGCATGGCATGGCATGGTACTATGCTGGGTTTACTTTTTTGATCAAGGGGCAGGGACAGTGTGTCCCTACTGCTGGGCTCAAACTCACTATCCTCCTGAACGTGCCACGTTCCGGCCCATGCCTTCTGCCTCCATCCAGCTTTTTTCACCCCCCTTCTTCCTCTCTCTTACCCTTCCCATCCTTCACCCAATTCTGACGGCACAAGCAACTGCTTGCCACAATGCCAGGCACCATGTCATATATTTAGTTTCTTTTCTCTCACTCTTCCTTTCTCCCACTCTCTCCTCCATTCCTCTATCCT
Organism: Cricetulus griseus; assembly: GCF_003668045.3. NCBI lineage: Eukaryota > Metazoa > Chordata > Mammalia > Rodentia > Cricetidae > Cricetulus > Cricetulus griseus. The sequence continues at coordinate 945,036 of NW_023277030.1, forward strand.
GCCTCCTCTCTCACACTTCCTTATCCTTCCCTTCCTTCCTTCTCCATGCCTCGCTTTTGAGACACTCAAACTGGAGAATCTCATACCCGCTCATCTCCAGTTCCTAAAAGCAAGCTTAAGAGATTGTGACTCCAATTGTCCTGCCAGCCACGCCACTGTGCGAGGTTATGCAAAGTTTCTTTTTCTATGAAGAAAGAAAAAACGTCTCTCTCTATATTACCCAGATAAGCCAAACTAAACGTTGTGAGCCGCGTACCCTCGTTAGCTCTCTACATCTCAGAGTAGTCCTTAAAGCCCTGCCCCCAACACAGATACCCATCACCTCACTGTGCTCAATTTATCTGGTAATTAATTATTTTCCAGACAGGGACTCTCTATATAAGTCAACAAAAGATAAAACTCACAATTCTTGTACACTCAGGCCTCCACTTCTCAGGTCTGGAATCACAGGGACATTCGAACATGCAGGTGTCGTGCACCCTCTTGTCCTGCTACCCCAAGACAGACTTCACTTCCTAGTCAGGTGCTCTATGCATACATCCAGAGTGAGGCTGAGTCTCACAGTGCTTGTGCTTGTGTGCTCTCTTGTCTCCACCAATCAGCACTGTGTTGCTGATTGCATCACCATGCTGCCTGCCCTTCAGCAAGGGGTTTGCCGCTTTTTTTTTTTTCCTGAGGCAAGGTTTCTCTGTCTAGCCCAGATGAGATTTGTATTCAAAGCTAGCGAGATCTGTTCCCTATGCATATTTCCATTTCCCCATGATGCGATTACAGTCCTGTGACAACATACATAGGTACCACACCATTCTTTTCAAGGAAAATGGCTCTATAGATCCCAGGCCGTGCTTGAACTGGCCATCCCTAATCATTTCCTTCATTCCTCTCAAAGTGATCATATTATATATGTATAAACACCGCCAACCTGTGTGACACTGTGCCACCTTTACTTTTTATTTTTGAAGCAAGATTAGGGTTCTCTTTATTGCAGGCTAGGATTGAACTTGGAATTCTTACGTCCTGCCAATTCCACATATCAATCAAGGCATTATAGTACTAAAACTACCCACCATAGCACCATGGCCACTTTGTTGTTTGTTTGTTTTCTTTTGGGGGGAGGCGTGGTTGATATTGTTGGTTTTGGTATTTGTTTTCTTTAGGCGACATTTCTCTGTATAGCTGGAGGATCAAATTTGGAACCCTCCCTTTTGCCGGGACCTACCTGTATTCTGCCTCCATTTATAAATGATCTGACAGCCCAGAGCACAAAACTAAAAACATTTGATGGAAAACATTAAAATTTGGAAAGTATTGGTTTTTATTTTCAAATCCTGACTTAGTGAATAGTTTAATATTTAGGTGGTATGAGAACTGAAGCAAGTATACAGAGACAGTGTCAAACAATATTTCTAGGGAACTTAGACTTGGTGTTATATAAAAATAGATAACTCTGCCTTCAGGGACAAAAAAGAATTTATATAATAAGGCAACAAAAATGGTGAAACAACCGTTTGAAAAATACATAGCAGACTTACAAACAAATTAAATACCTCCACCCTCAGATCCCCCATTTTTCTACTTACCAAGGCAAACTTCTTCTCGGGGATGGCCTTGTGCCTCTTAAAAATGCTGTAGTTTCTCATCTACAATATTCAGGAGCAAAGAGTTTCTTAAAGAAGCACAAAATCTAACAGTCTCATTTGGTGGGGCTCAGGATATCTTCCTCACAATGAATGGCTCTGAATGTGACCCATGGTCTCCTTAAGAAAACCAATTCTCTCCTCAGTAGTGAGGACCAGGCTCTCTGCAGAGAGGTTAAAGGTTGATTGTCCTGGGTTCACAGGAAGAGCTAAGTATCCCCACCTCCTCATGACCTTCAAGGACTGAGGTAGCTAATGAAATGGGGAGGAGAAAGAATCCCTTCCAGATATAAGCTGCTTATTTTGTTTCAAAAGCAGGGAACGCATTCTACCCCATGTATTGCTTTGCTAGTCTTAAAGAGAACAACCCGCTGGGAAAATAGGGAGGGGCTATTGTTTGCCTTTTTTCTCTCCTTGTTTGAAAAAATCAAAAAGTAATTTCCCCAGATCCTGACATCTAAAATACTCATAGAGCCACAAGAATCTCTTGAACTACAAACTATGCAATAATGCAGTCTTTATTTGGGACTTAGTTTTTTCCTTTGTTGTTCCTTTGAAAACTTGGTGTTTAATTTAGTACTTTACATGCTAAGCAGGTACTTTATTACTGACATATACCCTCAGTTTAACAGTCGTTTGTTCATACTTCTCCTATCCTATTAATGCTAGTAGCAGCCAGCTTTCACATTGATTTCTGCTGCCTAAGGTCAAAGGATAGGAATCTAGTACTAGATTCTGAAGGTTCATCTTATTTTTTTTGGACAGAATACTATTTTAAAAATTAATTTCACTGGAAAGCTTTACAAGCAAAACATGTAAATTGCTTATGGCAGTTTCTCGCCTTAAGTCATAAAAGCATACTGACAGAATGTGGAAAACTGGGCAACAATATTTAAGGAGATATAAATTATTTTAAAAACACATTAAATATAATTTAAATATGTTTCCAAGGGCAAGAGGACATATATAAAAATTATGTGATATCATAATATGTATTATATAAATGATATTATAACTTACATGCTTTATACTATATGATTGCTATAAAGCACATATGGGTATTTTTGTGAGGATTTATAACATATACAATTTTATATTACATATAAATAATTAGCTTTTATGTATTAATAATAAAATGAAGTAAGATAAAATAACTAAGACATTGAAATAGGACAAAACAAACAGAAGAAAAGAGACGAAGAGAACTTACAAGAAACAGAGACCCACTGTTTTGCCCACTAACTAAGGTCATAAAAATCACTAAACTTGAAGCCTTAATACTTACGCAAAGGACACTTTTTCCACTTCCCCTTCCCCAGGGCTCATGAGCCTTGGGAAGGGATTTGATGGAGACATCTTTTTTACACCTGAGTGCCCCAAGGTCTCTCACTCTCTGCATATTGGCTAGCAGTGAGTCTCTGTATTTTTTCCTATGTGCTGCAGAAGGAAGCTTCTCTGATAATGCCTGAGTATGGCAATGATCTGTGTGTATAGCCAAATATCTTAAGGAGTCATTGTATTCCTACATTCTTTTTTTATTGACTTATTTTTAATATTTGTTTTTGAAAAGTAGTATTTGGTTTTGCTATAGATCCATGAGCAATATGGTTGCAAGTTCCTGGCCAGCCAAGCAGTATCAGATAAGGATTTCATCTTGCAGAGTGAGCCTTCCTTTAAATCAGATATTGTTTGGTTAGTAACACAAGCTTTGTGCCACCATAGCACTACCATATAGTGAAGGCAGGACAACATTCAAGATAAAGGATTTGTGGCTGGTTGTTGTTCATGTTTTTTTCCTTTGGTGGCATGCAGAGCACCTTCTGTTACCAAAGAACATAGGAGTGAAGGCTCTATGTAGGCATGAGCTCAGCTTCTTCATGTGTAATGAGTTGTTTATGTGTTGTCTTTAGCATTGTGGCCTTGCCACCAGTAGGTGGAGAGCTACCTTTATTATTGTCAACAGCCTTGGTTGTTTGCAGGTAACCATGGGAATGCTTTGGCCAACAAAGCAATTATATATACCTTATTCCTAGTACTGGAAGCCTCCTTTGGTGACAAGGGATGTCCATTTGTTGCTCAGTCTTCGACATAGTTTGGCAATTTAATTTAGATTTCCTTCATATAAATTATTAATCTTTTACTATATTAGATTTCTATACTAGATTTCAAATAGCCCTTAATTTTTGCTGCCAATTTCCATATTCCCTCCATCATCCCCCTATTCCTCTCACTCTCCACTTTATCTTCTCATACTAGCCTCCCACCCCTTCATACACAACACTCTGTTATATTTCCCTTTACTAACATCTGTCCCCTATTAGAAACATACTCTATAACTTATCTTTGTGATTTTGCAGATGGTAGCTTAGTTGTCACTGGCTTAACATCTATTGTCCATACATAAGCAAATACACACCACATTTAATTTTCTGGGTTACCTCACTCTCTATGACTTTATTTATTTATTTATTTATTTATTTATTTATTTATTTAGGGAAAGGTGTCATAAATAGGTGAAAGTGTAGGGGGAGATCAGCTTCTGGGGACAGGAGCAGCAGGACAGAGGAAAACGGAAAGAGGGAGAGAGTGAGAGAGAGATTAACAGACAGAGAGAGGGAGAGAAATAGGGGGGCAACATGACTTTTTTAGTTCCATCCATTTGTCTGAGAATTTCATGTTTCCATTTTCCTTAATGTCTGAGTAATAGTGCATGGTGTACAGATATGGAATTTTCTTTATCCATTACTCTGTTGAGAGACATCTAGGTTGTTTTCTATTTCTGGATATTATGAATAGAGCTGCAATGAATAATGCTGAGCAACTCTCTCTCTCTGGTAGGATAAAATATCCATTGCATACATACCCAAGACTGTTATACCTAGATCTTGATATAGATTCCCATCCTACAACGAACTCTCCTGTTCAAGTTAGACACTTTTTCCACATGACTTTAAGACTTAGCTAGAATAGACATAGGATGTACCATAGCAGATTATTGTATCTTCTTGTATTTCACCATTATGATTGTTAGTTTTGGATATTTTACACTATTAAGTTTTAATCCTCTTTTAGACTAAAAGGGGAATTGTAGGGAGACACCGTAGCCCCACCCAATAGTCCTGGGACAGGTACCAGTTGGACCCGGGACTCGCCCATAAGGGCGTGGTGAAGGAAAGCTGGGGTGACGTAAGGGAGCTTCTTAAGGGACTGCTCGTGGGGACCCGGGCCCCCTTTTGTTCTGGCCACGCTTGCTGGGTTCTATAACCTAGCTCTGGCCCGTGTTTTGCCCTGGTGTCTTCTTGAATAAAGAGACTCTAATCGTTACACTCCCCCATTGGTTGTCATAATGGCTATAAAAGTTTGCACTCTCGTCATCAATGGATGGCTTTTCTGCTTGCTCCATATCCGCATCAGCATGAGTGGTCACATGTTTCATTGAATTTATCCTTTCTCACAGATATAAGATGGAATCTCAAAGTTTTGCTTTGCATTTCCCCAATGGTTAGGGATGTTAACATTTCTTTAATTGTATCTCAGTCATTTTAGTTTAGTTTCCTCTTTTCATAATTTTCTGTTCAGTTCTGCACCCCATTTTAATTGGGTTATTTGATTTGTATCTAGTTTTTTTAGTTCTTTATATGTTTTGGATATTAGCCCTCTATCAGCTGTGTAGTTAGTAATAAATCTTTTCCAATTCTGTAAGCTGCCATTTTGTCTGAATGGCAATGTCTTTTGCCATACAGAAAATTTTCAGTTTCAAAGGTCACATTTGTGAATTTTTTTACCTTAGTGCCTATGCTAATGGTATTCTTTTCAGAACGTCTTTCCATATGCCAATGGTTTCAAGACAATTCCCCAACTCTTCTCTCTCTGTGTGCTTAATTTGGATATATATTTTACAATCTTATTGATTTTCTCAGAGAAACAATGCTGTTTCTTTGATTCTTTATAAATTTTTGTTCTAGCTATTTCTATGTTATTGATTTTAGTTAATTCAGGGTTAGGGTTAATTTATCTCACAGGATTTACTGATATTTTTTTCTTTGTACATTTAATGGCATATTTCATAAGCATTTCAATATTCCTGTTTTCTCCCTCCATTCATCTATCCATTAATGGAGTTTATGGGCCTTCTCCCTTTCCTGTCATGAGTAATGTTGCTATAATACTTTCTATATAATGTCATAGACTATATGTGGGATAGATTTCATTTTCAAACTTTGGATTTTTAGAAAACCTCATTTTATGCATATGATAGGTTTGCTTTAACATCTACATGTGTATCATGTGCATGCCTCGTATATATGGAGGTCAGAAGAGGGTATCACATCTCCCAAGCCTCAGAACTAAACTTTTAATTGTTTCTGTGGCACTATGTAGGTGATAGGAATCAAATCTGAGTCCTCTGCCAGAACATTGACAGCTCTGTTTTGTTTGCTTTTTATACAAGGAGATTATGTGGTTGCTCTTAACACATTCAGGTGTATCTCTTTTTAAGTCCAACAGTGGTGATGAACTAAATTCTACCAAGAAGTAAAATGGAAGGAATAACAGACATTAACTCAGAAACCACAAATGAAAACTCTGTCCTGACTGCAAGATTTCCAAAGTTCAACAATGGTATTTTGTTACTGGTGGCGGTGAGTGGGTGTTTTATTCTGTGTTGTTGTTTCTTTTGTGGCTAAGGTTGTACCAATTTGTTTGTTTTATTATTTTTACTAGAAAGAAAATTATTTTACATGTCAATCCGTTTCCCTCTACCTCCCCTCCTCCCCTGTCCCGCCAACTAACACCGTACTTATCCCATACCCTTTCCTCTCCCAAGGGGGGTGAGGCCTTCCATAGGGGGTCTTCATAGTCTGTCATATTCTTTGGGATGGGGTCTAAGCCAACCCCCTTGTGTATCCACCCAGGTGGGATGGGCTCCCAAAGTCCATTCTTACGCTAGTATTGATCCACTACAAAGGGGCCCATAGATTTCCAAAGATTCCTCAGTGAACCCCTCAGGGGTTCTGGATCTCTCCTATACTGGTTTCCCAGCTATCAGTCTGGGTACCAAGAGCTCTCCCTTGTTCAGGTCAGCTGTTTCTGTGTGTTTCACCAGCCTGGTATGGATCACTTTGCACATCCAGTTCTCTGCAACTGAATTTCACTTCATTTCAAGGTTTAGCTTTGGGTGTCTGCTTCTAGTTTCACCAGCAGCTGGATGAAGACTATACTATGGAATATGAATTAGTCATCGATCTCATTATCAGGGGAGGGCATTTAAGGTAGCCTCTCCTCTGTTGCTTAGATTGTTAGTTGTTGTCATCTTTGTAGCTTTACAGACATTTCCCTATTGCTTGATTTGTCTTTAAACCTGTAATGTCTGCCTCTATTATATTATGTCTTATCTTACTCTCTTCTATTCTTCCCCCACCTCTAACTCTCTGCTCCATCATGTCTTCCTCACCCCTCTTTGTTATGCTGTGATACTCTTTACTATTCCAACTATAATCATTTTGTTTTAAAATCAGGAAATTTAGAGTCTCATTCATAACATGAATTTTAACTGTTCTAAAGGGTTTTGCATCTTTATATGTGTTCTTAATATGTACCTCAGAATGTCTTCCTATATTTTTCTGTACTTTGCCTGATTTTTCTATTGCTAATTATGAGTTTTTTATGGTTTATGATTTACTAAGCTTGCCGGAACATATAACCAAAAGAAATACATTCATACAAAAAGGACATCTGTTCCATGATGTTCATAGCAGCACCATTTGTAATAGCCAGCCTAGATGCCTCTCAACCAAAGACTGATAGAGAAAATGTGGTACATTTACACAACGGAGTACTACTCAGCCAAAAAAAAAAAAATGGAATCTTGAAATTTGCAGGAAAATGGATGGAACTCGAAGAAACCATTCTGAGCGAGGTAAACCAATCACAAAAAGTCAAACATGATATGTACTCACTCATATGTGGATTTTAGACATAGCGTAAGGGATTAGCAGCCTACAATCCACATTGCCAGAGAAACTAGTAAACAAGGAGGATCCTAAAAGAGACAAACTTTGTCCCCTAGAGAAGGGGTAAGGATCACCATTCCCTGAGCAAATTGAGAACATGGGAAGATGGGGGAGGAAGCTACGAAAATGAGAAGGGAAGAAAAGGAAGAATGCAGAGGTCATGAGGGAGCAGAAAGATAGAGTCGGGTATAGATTAGAAGAAAGGATATATGATATGTAGGGTTTTAGTTGGTGGGATGGTAGGGGAGGAAGGGAGGGAGAAGGGAACTGGGATTGTCATGTAATTCAATCTTGTTTGTAATTCAAATAAAAAAGTCAAAAAAGAAATGATATTCTGTCATACAAAAAAAGAAAGAAAGAAAGAAAGAAAGAAAGAAAGGAAGAAAGAAAGAAAGGAAGAAAGAAAAGCTTGTCTGAGGATTCAGAAAGCAAACCCAGCCACAAGCTTTTGAGATCAGGCAGTAGGCAGTGGTGATACACCTTTAGTCCCACCAGCGAGGAAAATGGGACATACACCTTTAATCCCAGGATTCAGGAGACAGGCAAATGGGTCTCTCTGGGTTCAAGGCCAGGATGGGCTATACAAGAATGAAGAGTAGCAGAGCTCAGGCCTTTGATCCTAGCACTTGGGATCATACACCTTTAATCCCAGCACTAAGGAGGTGGAGACAGGAGTGATATGGTTGGGCGGAGAAAGGAATATAAGGGGAAGAAGACAGGAATTTAGAGCTTTTGCCTCTGAGGATTTGTGGAGACAGGATTGCCATTTCAGACGGGTAGAGGTTAAGATCTACTGACTTGGATGCTTTGCTTCTCTGATCTTCAACTTGAAGCCTGAACCCCAATATCTGTCTTTAGGTTTTTGGTTTTATTGTTTGTTTGGTTTTGGTTTGGGTTTTGAAGACAGGGTTTCTCTGTGGCTTTGGAGGCTGACATGGAAGTATCTCTTGTATACCAGGCTTGTCTCAAACTCACAGAGATCCACCTACCTCTGCCTCCTGAATACTGGGTTTAAAGGAGTGCACCAACACTGCCTGGCATCTTTAGGTTTTTATTTTTTGTGTTACATCATGCCTTTAATCCCAGCCCTAGAAAGGCATATAAAAGACAGGAACCCTGTGTCTTATGCTGTATTCTGGCAATTAGTCTCTAGCCACATTGAGGACAGATTTAGTTTCCAGGATCACCCTTTCAGCCTTGGTAGAAGTAAGGGCAAGTGGCTGGCTGCTTTGCTTCTCTGAAATTCAGCTTGAACACTAATATCTGTCGCTGGGTTTTTTAATATCCATGTTACAAAGTTCAGTAGCAGATTTTTGCAATTTTGGCTGAACAACCAAATATCTTAATCCATGAGAAGAGATTCAAGTTTGGACTATTTATAAAGAAAAGAAAGTGTGCTCCTGGATCTGGGTTGGGAGGTTGGGGAGCTGCATCTCCTGTGGGTCTTCTTGCTGGTGGGAAATTTCTTAGAGTGGTTAAGTGGATAGCTTTGTAGGAATGGTGATGCCAATGCAGAATCCCTGCTTGATGTGGAGGCACATGCCATCATTTCAGTCCTCAGAAGGCAGGAGCAGGAGCGGGGGGGGGTGAATTTGTGGCTAGTATGAACTACACAGCAAGAGTCTGTCTTGAAATCAAAGAACACTCCTTCATAGATAGGTCTTAGATTTCCTGGTTTAGTTGACCTCATTTGAACCCAATAGTTTCAGGCTCAAGGTCAATGGGCCGAATATTTTTTTTCTTGCTGGCAAATTCCCATTGTGGCAAGACATCACCCGGTGAGGGACAGGAAGCACCCAAAACCAGAAGAATTTTTTTCTGCCTAAAATTTTATTCCCTGCTTCATTTCATATGTTGTGTGTGCACGTGTGCTAAAATTATCCATCCTGTGTGTATGCATATAATACACACCCAGGAATATCTCTTATTTTCCTGGGCTCTTATTATATGCTAATTATGTTTTAGCCTTCAGTTTTATATAGTCTTTAAAAATATCCACTATAAAAGCTCTATGTACTTATTTTAGAAAATATTGGAAATATTGATTAAAAAGAAAATAAAAATATAGGTAATGTAATTCTATCACTTCATTTGGACAATCAATATTTAATGTTTTGTTGTATTATTTTCTTTCTTTTACTCTATTTCCATATGCATACTCTTATATGATGACATAATATTCATATTTGAAGTGTATTATTTTACTAAACTGTCTCAAAAAACCTTTGGGGAGGAAAGTAGAATTCAAATTATCATATTCTTTGGTTGGAACACTTTGATCGGCTTTTTTTTTAAGTCATCAGATAAAATACTTTCCTGTTGGTTTCTCTCTGCTCCTGTGTTTATTTTAATTTTTATTTTTTTATTTGAATTACAAACAAGATTCAGTTACATGACAGTCCCAGTTCCCTTCTCCCTCCCTTTCTCCCCTACAACCCCCCAACTAAAATCCTGCCTATAACATATTCTTTCTTCTAATCTACACCTGACTCAATCTTTCTGCTCCCTCATGACCTAAGTATTATTCCTTTTCTTCCCTTCTCATTCTCGTAGCTCCCTCCCACCTCTTCCCATGTTCTCAATTTGATCAGGGGATGGTGTCCCTTTCCCCTTCTCCAGGGGACAAAGTTTGTCTATTTTAGGATCCTGCATGTTTACTAGTTTCTCTGGCAGTGTGGATTGTAGGCTGGCAATCCCTTACTCTGTCTGACATCCACATATGAGTGAATACATATCATATTTGTCTTTTTCTGATTGGGTTACCTAGCTCAAAATGGTTTCTTCGAGTTCCATCCATTTTCCTGCAAATTTCAAGATTCCATTGATTTTTTCTGAGGTGTAGTACTCTATTGTGTAAATGTGTATAATTTCTCTATTCATTCTTCAGTTGAGGGGTATCTAGGCTGCTTCCAGTTTCTGGCTATAACAAATAGTGCTACTGTGAACATTGTTGAACAGCTGTCTTTGTTGTATGAATGTTCTTCTTTTGCGTATATGCCTAGGAGTGGAATTGCTGGATCTTGGGGTAGTCTTATTCCTATTTTCTTGAGGAGTTGCCATATTGATTTCCAAAGTGGCAGTACAACTTAACACTCCCACCAGCAGTGGAGAAATGTTCCCCTTTCTCCACATCCTCTCCAGCATAAACTATCATTAGTGTTTTTGATTTTAGCCATTATGACAGGAGTAAGATTATATCATAGAGTTCTTTGACTTGCATTTCCCCGATGGCTAAGGATGTTGAACACTTTCTTATGTGTCTTTCAGCCATTTTAGATTCCTCTATTGAGAATTGTCTATTTAGTTCTGTACCCCACTTTTTAATTGGATTGTTTGGTTTTTGGAGACTAGCTGCTCCTCTGTTTTTTTTTTTAAGTAAAATCAATGAAGGAAATAATGTACAGGGGGTTAAATTTTGAATTTGACACAATATTTCAAAAGTACTCTCCCAGTGGTGTGAGAAAGAGGCATTCAATTCCTCACAAATGAAATTTTGAAGATATATATGAATGTTATTGATTAGAGAGATTAATTATTGATTCAGAGTTCAAGATTTCAATAACTTCAGCCACCTAAGCATTCTCTACCTCAAATCTGCTATAATTCCAAAATCCAGAAAGATAACAAGTATTCAGCATAAATCACTCTGTATACAAATACAGTGAATAATGACTCACTCTTCTTACTAAGGAAGTAATAGAAGCCCTAGAAAAATAAAAGTTCCAGAATCTAGCTAATAACTCACTCTAATACAGGTGGAATGTGGGTGAAAATTAATGTATCTTCTTTCTGTTTCTCTTTATTATTTATTTATTATTTTTATTCCCCTCTTTTTCTGTCATTTTTATCTGAATTTCTTAGTCAATAAAAATCCAACATCATACTGAGATCTGAGTTTTAAATAATACTTCGACTTTCTCAAAATCACAATTAAAGGACGTCTTCCGATTCATGACATGCTCTATAGTTATGATTAATATATTTGTGTAGAGCTTCACAAAGAGGTCTGAGATTTTTTTTCTACAACTGTGCCTCTTTGTGATCCAGGTACATGCTGACTATCTCCTGAAGAAGTGGCCAAGTAGGAGAATTAATTTTGACCCAAGGCATACAACAATATAGAATTCTGCAAGGTAAAAGGTAAGAAGTCACAATTTCTCACTTGGAATGGTAGCCATGATTAGCAAGAAACAAAACAAAATTTATTACTCCAGTTGTCTACATATACTGTCTGGGTAAGTTCAGAAGTTTCCTCGTGTTTCTTACGTCATCCTTGGTGGAAAACATACAAAGCAGAAATCTAATGACCTCCCCTAATTATTCATTGGCTCTTTATAACAAAACAATTTACATATCCTGGGGTACAACCTATCATGGCTATTCTTTCACTTTTCTTAGAGTTGAGGGGGTAATTATTATTATCCTCTTAGTTTTTGCTGTTTAGATTAAAATATGATTGTTATTTCCCCTTGATTTGGGTGCATCCAAACATCCCATTATATCTTTTCCTTTCCAGGTTGATATACTTTTGAAAATGTGAAAACTCAACCAAAAGCTAAAATATCCAACACTATCTGCAACAATGTACATGAAGGTACACACAGGAAGTTTCAATCCCACAGAAGTTTCTAGTATCATTAGGATGCTCGTGTTCCCTTTACATTTATTTTTTAATATTATTCCCTCCCCATATTCATTTTTATTTTCTTTTTATATTTTTCTATCATATTTTCTTTAGTTACTCCTCCCTTGTCTCATTCTTTCTTCCATCCTTTCTTTATTTTTCTACTGTGAAATGCCATTAAAAATATTTAAGATTTTTTCACAGACCAATTCATGTCAAAGTATATTACTTCAAATGAGTCTTACAATAATTTTGGACAGAAAATGGTGCAAACTAGCAGCTTGGTTTGCTTATAGGCATCTAGTTGTTCTATGTGGAAATTTAGAATTAAGAAGCATGAGGAATTGTATTTTCTTAACGAGAACATTAGCAAGAGATTTGCACAACATAATGAATTATTGTTTAAAGTCGTGATATATGAAGAGTTTCATTTCACAAATTTTCATTGACTTTTTGGCTTATCTAGCTAGCAAGGGGAGGGGAGATGAGGATAAGGAGAGGCAGAAAGTTTGAGTCAGGGGAAAAATAGAGGAGAGCATGATAAAAGATACCATAACAGAGGGAGCCATTATAGGTTAAATGAGAGGTCTGAAACTAGGGAAATTTCCAGAGATCTATAAGGATGACACCTACTGACAATCTGGGCTGATAACTACTTTATATGCCACCCAAGAGCCCTCATCCAGTGGTTGTTGGAAGTAGACACAGACACCAACAGCTATACACTGAACTGAACTCTGAAAACAAGTAGCAGACAAGGAGGAATGAAGAAAAAGGGGTCGGAACCAGGCTGGTGAATCCCACAGAAAGAGCTACCCTGAACACATGGGGAGCACATGGACCCCAGACTGATATCATGGAGGCCACCAAGTGACTGATCAAGACCTCGAAATGTGTATGTAAATGAGGAGGCCTCAGCAGGCTATGGGTCCATTGGTGGTGGATCAGTATTTATCCCTAGTGCATGAAGGGACTTTGAGGACACATCCAATGTAGTAGGGGTGATGCTCTCTCAGCCTGGATACATGGAAGAGGGCCTAGGCCCTGCCCAGGATAATATGACAGACTTTGCTGAAACCCCATGGAGGGACTTCTCCCTGGGGAAAACGAAGGGTTGAAGTGGGGGGCTGTTAGGGGATTGTTTGGGAGTGTAGTAAGAGAGAGAAGGGATTGACATGTGAAGCATAATTGTTTCCAATTGAAATTAAAGAAAACTTTATAGACATAAAATAGTAATTTAAAAATAAAAATGTATTTATTAATTTAAAAAAATATGCCTATAAAAATCTCTCTTCCCCCAGGAGGACAAAGAGAGAAAAAGATAATGATTGAATAAATGAATATGAGGAAAAAGGCAAGGAGGGATAAATCCATGCAAAGATCAAAAAATTCAGAAAACATCCCAAAATCATTCTTGTATATTATAATGTAGTATGCCATATCTAGTATTAGAGCTATCCATGTCCAAAAAATGAAAATTTGATCACTTGTAGAAATCACACACCGAGACAAATTAAAAAGAATCTGAGATTGACACACGTTATAGTCCAATGAACACAAAAGATAAAACTAGCATTCACTGGATAGACATCTATTTTTTTTCCTAAGACCAAGTAAGAGTTTTGTCTCAAAATGTAGAAATACGTATATTTTCAGACATTTGGCATGAAAAAATTCTCCTGTTAAGACCTCCAAAATTATCCATATGAATCAATGACATTGTCAACAATAGAGATTTCGAGCATTCAGGTTTATATAGAAAGAATAAATAATGTCTCCTGCCACAAATGCAGTAGTATTTTTCCAGATATACCTCTAAAGATCTCAATATTAATCAAGTTGCCTTTGTAGGCTCCTGATTGAGGGAATGGAAACTCCTTTTTGAGTTATAAATTGTATTCACCAAACAAATCAACCAGGAATCTAGAGAAAAGCATCACTTCTTGGCGCTTTTACAATGGAATATATGTGAGCATGGGTGTCAATTTTGTTATCTATATTTGCTGTTCCCTATGTCTGCATGTTTGCCAAGGATTATGTCACTGTACAAATATTGTTGAATTCTTTGAACACATATAATAGGTCCAAGAATCCAAACGAAGCTTAAATAGAGTGTTATCACTGAATATTTTACTCACCACAAAGCAATATCCATTGTACATTCTTAGACATCAGCATGCATTGAGGTGAGTTTTCTGTCATTAAAGTCTATGGTGGTTTAAAGATTATGGGTTCCAGTCAACATCACAGATTCCAGGGCAGGTGTAAAAAACTCCAAAGTTGTTTAACAGGAGAAAGCAGAAAACTCAGCCTCCCAGGTCATTTGGTGGGCAGATTTAGCAGGATAGGAAATTATAAAAAGCCAGTATTCTATATGAGTTAATGTAAAGAGGAGGAAATTCTCTGTGTCCCCTTCATACATTCTCATTGAAGAACTGATATCCCAGCTACAGAGTCAAATCAAGTGTCCCTTGATGTTTATAGCCTCCCTAAATCTGTCTTCCTAGGATCCCAAATGGTCTGGGTTATTATGGTCTCTACTCTTAAAGTTGAGGCCACACAGTTCTCTTGTGAAAAGTTAACTAAAATTTAAACTAAAATTAGCTTTTAGTTTACTATATGATTATAATATTCCTACATCTGTTTGTGTGGAAAACAAATCATCTATTTTAGCCCTGATCCTGGTACTCTCTCTGGAGACCAGGCTGGCCTCGAACTTACAGAGATCTGCCAGCCTCTGCCTCCCGATTGTTGTGATTAAAGGCGTGCACCACCAACTCCCGACTAAAAAATGTGTAGCGCAGGCTGGCCTCGAACTGTTGATCCTCCTGCCTCTGCCTCCTTCAGCAAATCCTACCTTTGTGCCTCACCACAACCAGCTTATAAAGCTTTAAAAATATGACATCCTTATTAAAAGGTAAAAATTGTATTGATAATAAGGTTTCCTAATGGCTAAGGATGTTGAGCACATTTTTATGTGTCTTTCATCAATTTTAGATTCCTCTATTGAGTATTCTCTATTTAGTTCTGTACCCGACTTTTTAATTGGATTATTTGCTGTTTTGGAAATTAGCTTGTTGATTTCTGTGTATATTTGGAGATTTGCCATCTGTCAGATATCGGCTTGGTGAATATTTTTTTCCATTTTGTAGGCTGTCTTTTTGTATTGATGACTGTGTCCTTTGAATTACAGAAGCTTCTGGTTGTGTAAGGGAAAGAATAGAGGAGAACAAAATAAGAGATATCATCAGAAAGGGTTCAATTACAGTTTTAAAGAGAAATCAGGCACTAGGGAAATATCTGGATATCTACATAAACTGAACAATAATCAACTAAGTAACAGGGGAGAAGCTGCCTTAAATGCCCTGCCCTGATAAAGGATTGATGACTAACTTATATGTCATCCAAGTGCCTTCATCTAGCAGTTAATTGAAGTAGAAGCAGACTCCCCAGTTAAACACTCAAGTGATGTAGTATCCAGTTACATAGCATGAGACAAATCTAGTTAAACCCCCAGTTTCCGCCTTCCACCATCCCAAGGGTGAGCACTCTCTGGAATAAACAACTCCTTATTTGGCTTGGTCTAAGATTCAAACTTGCATCAGCAAATGCGAGCCTATCCGCCTTAGCCACGTGGCGTTCTGGGGCTGGCTGGCAAGAGTGGTTTTAAGCTGTGGGGGGTCTTTCCCCGGAGTCAGAAAATTGTTTCAGTTTCCTGAGTAAACTGCTTAAGGAAGAGTCTCGGTGTTGTATCTTCCTTGCTGGTCGAGGCAGTCGCTACACCCCAGAAACAGCTGACCTGAAAAAGGAGGAGTTCTTGGCACCCAGACTGACTGCTGGGAAAATATCATGAAACTGATATAGATTCCATGAATATGGGTGTCAATGATAAGGCCTCGTAAATCTATGGGAACCCTTGTAGTAGGTCAGTACTTATCCCTAGTCTAGGAAGGAACTTTGGTATCCAATTGCATATAGGATGATAGTTCTTCAACCCAGACTATTGGTGATGGCCTAGGCAATATCCGAAAGAATATGACCGACTCTGAGGACCCTGCTTGGAAGAGCTCACACCCGCTTGGTAGCAGAAGAGTTATGGGATATTTAGGGCATCATTCATGGGCAGCAGAGGCAGGGAGGGACAGGGAATTTGGATTGACATGAAAAAGTCTTGTTTCTAGTTTAAATAAAAAATGGAACAAAAATATAAAAGTACAACAAATAATGTATCACAATGCATGCCTGAAACACCAGGAAGACTCAAACCTTCAGAAACAGTACAATAAATTTAGAGTTGTCACCATTTTGGGAACTGCAGCATAAGGGATATATATATATATAATATATATATATATATATATATATATATATGTGGTTATCAATCAGTTGGAATGGTGTAATGATGCATTTACTTACATGAGTAGTCTATGGAAGCCACAGTTGGTTACATTATGGAAGCTTAATTAAAAATACTTTTAGCAAGAGAGAGACTTTTGCCTTCTACCTAAGTCCAGGAGGATATATTATGAGGTCATGAGTGGGTGTATTTGGTTTAGAATTTGAAGATGTAATAGATTGCAACAGACAGATCATAAGTGTTTCCAGGCAAATGTGACAGAAATCTCTCTGCCAACATCATGAGCCCAAAAAACAGTGAACAACTGAGATGCAATTTTGCCCTTAAGGATTTTAATATCCTAAAGTATGTGCCATTGTACATCTTTTAATGTCAACATACAATGGAGTTCAATCTCCAAATGAACCTATGACCAAAGGTTTGGCATTTCCAAGTACCTGGTTCTGTTAAACAACATGAGCATACCTAATCTTACTAAATATATTCTTGGAAGGACCTGCTCCAAGTTTTTATTAGTTGATTTTCTGTTCTATAAGAAGTAAAACCCTATTGTGTATTCTCTATTGAGTTGTCTACCCTACTTTTTAATTGGATTATTTGGTGTTATGATGACAATTTTCTTCAGTTTTTGTATAATTTAGAAATCAGGCCTTGGAAACATCAGCGGTTGCTGAGTATATTTTCCCATTCTGTGAGCTGCTGTGTTGTCCTAATGACTATGTTTTTGTCTTACAAAATCTCCTCAGCTTTAGGAGGCCACATTATTGAATTGTCAATCTGAGTGTCTGTGCTATAGTTGTTCTTTTCAGGAAGTGGTCTGTTACACAAATTCTTTCATTGGAACCATCCAATAACTCTGCTAAGTGGTTCAGTGTGGCTGGATATAGATCGAAATCTTTGATACATTGGGAAATTAGTTTGGTCAATAGAGGAATCTAAAATGTCTAAAAGACACCTGCGATATCGCTCAACATCCCTAGCCATCGGGGAAATGTGAATCATAACAACTCTGAAATATCATACACCAGCAAGAATGATTACAGAAAAAAATGGACATTTTATACTGCCAAGGATGTGGAGAAAGGGGAATGCTTCTCTGTTGCTGCTGGAAGTGAAAATTTTACTTCCATTTTGGAAGTCAGTATGGAAGTTTCTCTGAACATTCATCTTCTAGCAATTCCAAACTTTTGCATATACCCAAAGGATGTACATTATTACAACACAGATATCTATACATCGATTTTCATGACAGCAGTATTTTAATGGCAAGAAGCTGTAAACAACCAAGAAGTCCCTCGACTAAAGTATAAAGAAAGTGTCACACAAATAATCAAAGAAATAGTCAGTGGAAAAAAACAATGAAATAAATGGATGGAATCAGAAGAAACCATCCTGAGTGAGGTAACCAATACACAGAAAGACAAACATGTTATGTTGTCACTAATGCATGGATATTAGACATAGAACAGGTGATAACTAGCCTACAATCCACACCTCCAGAGAAGCTAGGAATGAGCAGGTCCCTAAGAGAGACATACATGCTTCCTCAGAGAAGAGGAAAAGCATAAGATCTCCTGAAACATGTGGAAGGAGGAAGTAAGCAGGAGAAAGAGGAGTGGAGAAAAGGAGAGGATAGGGGAACATGAGGGACCAGGAAGATTGATTGGGGGAAGAATAGTTGAGGACAATAAAAGAAATATCTTACTAGAGGCATAATTCATAGGTTTAAAGAGAAATATATCAGTAGGCAAAAGTCCAGTATTCCACAAGGATAATCCGAACTAACACTGTAAGCAATAGTGGAGAGGCTAACTTCAATACCCTTACTCTATAATGTGTTTGATGACTACTTTATATGTCATCCTATAGCTTTCATCCAGTAGCTGATGGAAGCAGAAGAATATATACAAAGCTAAATTATAACCTGATCCCCCTGGAATTCAGTTTCAGAAAGGGAAGAATGATGAGCAAATGTTTCAATGCCTGGCTGGAAAAAAACTCAGAAAGAGCTAAGGTGGCCAAGTTGTAGCTCACCCACCCCATTCTGACAACGGGAACTATGATAGTACCAAATATGCACTTCTTAATGTGGTTGTCAGCTGGGCGAAGTGGGCACACTATGAGCCTCTGACAATAGAACCAGTGTGTAGTCCTAGAACAAGAATGGACTTTTGGAGCCCCTTCCCTATGGAGTGATACTCTCTCATTCTAGGTATCGAGGGTGTGCTGAAGCCATGCCCCATATGATGTTACAGACTTTGGTGATTCCCCATGAAGGCCTCACCCTCCATGTAGAGAGGATAGGGCATTAGAAGGGGGTATTGTTGTTTGGTATGTGAATATGGAACAGATAGGAAATGGGATTGGTATTTAAAATAAGATTGTTTCTAACAAATAAAAATTCATTGAAAAAGGAAAGAAAAGAATAAACTTTGTAGAGACATAAGAAATGTTGGTATATATCCTTCTGTATATATGTCTCTGTTATTGGTTGATGGACATAACACTGATGTTTGAGTATCTAAGCAGGAATGTAGGCAGTGCTACCAGACCAAGAGAAGGCTGCAGAGAAGACGGGGGAGAGAGACTGACAAGAGATGCCATTCTGCAGAATGCGTAACATTCCAGTTAATGGGTATGCCGTAGCCTCATGGCAATACATGTATTAATAGAAATGGGTAAATAATTAAAACAGAGCTGGCCAATAGGAAGCTCTAACCATCTCTCAAATGTTTAATAATTAATATGACATCTGAGAGATTATTTGGGCAAAACAGCATTGGGTCTAGGTAGGAGCAGAAACCTCCATCTTAAAGATTTATTGTCCAACCTCTGTCTACCCCCATACTTATCATCCCTTGTCACCTATTATTCCTTAATATTCAATTTCTTTCTGAGTGTATATGCAAAAAATAACTTCTCAGCAAGAGAAGTTTAGCTTTAATTTTTTGTTAGAAATGGATAATAAGATATCTCCAAGTTACCGAGAAAAAAATTGTTACATCAACAATTATCGCAAGAGAAAGGAAATAGTTTCTGTAGGCTATGGCTATAGATTTGTTTTTTGGAGGGGGCATCAGTTGAGTTACAAAAAGCATTTTGTGAGGGAAAAATGCAACTTCTTATATAACCACCCCCATCTCACACACACACACACACACACACATCACATCACATCACATCACAAAATGATATGTTTCAAGATAAAAATGATGATATAAGTATGCAAGGATTGTTTTTAGTGTTTTTAATTTCATTTTTAATTCATTTAAAGAATTTCCAAAGGGTTTGTATTATGTATTTAGAGTTTCAAATAAATCCAATCTTTGATAGTAGTAAAAGCAAATATAAGACATATACAACAATGCAAATGGTCAATCGGAATTATTATTTTTCTGCTTGCATTAGGAAATTGGTATGGTCGATTTACAATTTTGTGAAGTAGGACCAGCTCTAAAGTACAGTTACTAACAGAATGAACCTCAGCTAATTTCTACTTGACTAGAATGCAAGAAGTCCTGGGTTCAATCATCAGCAGTTGATTAGCTATCCTTTGGAGGGGAGGCCTTTATTCCAACTGTCAGAAAAAGTGACAGAAATATATGAAGGAGTTGCTTTGGTATACACTTAATTTTAGCTTAGCCAAGTGTATCAGAGAACCTGCTTCAAAATATATAACCATAATATCATAAAGGTAAATATAATAATCATAGATTCCTTATTTATTTGAGTAAATGCTGTTGGATTTTATTGAGAGATGTTTTCATGTGATTCAGGATGGCCTTTGAATCTTGAAAATAATTCATTGCTCTACTACCTCATTGCTAGCATCACATTTCTCTCTCATTTTGCCTGATAAAATCATAGAATAATTGTTGAAGTGGATACACACACAATATTTAGATATTTTTTGAGAGTCATACCTAATAATTCTCTTATTTTACTTAAAAATCCTTGCTTTCATGTTTAATACCAAGATAGCACTCAAAAGAATAAAACAGAAGTAGGATTTGCAGGCCCCAATATACTCACCTGAATATACATTCTCAATTTTGCAAAATTGCAATAAACTATTCAAGCCGAGAATGTGGTGCATCTCTTAAGTAATATGTATACATCACTTCCTTTATGGATAATTAACACTTTTCACTAAGTAAACCTTGATCTTTCTATCCCTAAGTATATACTCAAAATTCCACAAAAGCAATCATCTGGTTTCTCATGTTATCTTGCTCTTCAATTGCAATAATATGAAACTCAATCAAACTTTGCTAATATAAAACTGGAACTAAAGATAATATTAATAAGATACCATCATGTCCTGAGAGTGGATTAAATTGTTTGTTCAATATAGAAAATGTTGACAGTACTTTTACTCTCCTTGATCAAAAACATCAAGACTTTTACAAACTAATGCTTTGTAATGACTGGCACTTTGCAGAAATTTTTCTCTGTTTCTTTCAAAGAGTTTTTATTCAAAGAATGTTTTTGCTATCTTTTGATATGAAATCATTACTAAGTACATTGTAATTATTGCAATTGCAGTTATTTCTAATATTAAAATCCTGGCTAAAAATAAGCAGACTCATGTATGTTCTAAGACCCATCTGCCAATGCATTTTATTCTGGCATTATACAATCCCTGAGTATTTGTCCCTTTACAAATGGGACTGCTTCATGGACTAAAGGGTTGCAGTCCAATGAACAGGCCTCAACCTGTAGGGACAGTGACAGATTAAAGCCAAATTACCTCAAAATGCCTTTAGAATTCTTGTAATATCCAAACAAATCTCCTGTTTGTAACATGCTAGCATATGTCAGCTCATTTATGTGGGAGAATTGCCACAAGAAACCACCAGATGAATTCATAATTTAAATGTGGGAAGTCACAACTTAAGGACAAATGGTTGAGGTGTCTATACAGCTCAATAAAAGGGATGGTGGCCAATGTTTTTCTCAGCAATTCTAATGACTGTTCCATTGTAATGGAGTCCTGGATACTCAGGTCTTCCCACATTGTACCCCTACTCTTTTCTCTTTTTTGTTTTTTGAGATGGGGTTTCTCTGTGTAGCATTGGAGCCTATCCTGGCAGACTCTCTGGGACCAGGTTGCCCTCGAACTCACAGAGATCTGCCTGCCTCTTCCTCCCAAGTGCTAGGATTAACGACAAAAGCCTCCAAATCCTACTGTACCCCTACTCTTCACCACTCCAACACCTGAGGTCCAATTCCCTTCCCCCATCCTGTGATTCTTTCATAAGCTCAGTCACATTGGATATTGGGATCTCTTTGTCTCTTGGCTTACACCTGGCATCAAGGTTTCTCATCCCTGGCTTTTCCTCTCTCAACCCCCTCAACCTCTCATGGATTGCTGCATTATGGACCTTTCCAGATTCCTCTGGGTATTTCTCCCTCATATCTCCAGAAAACCTTCACATCCCTCATGACAAGCAAATACCATTACCATGTCATTTTTCTTTGTCCATTCAACAGGGTTTATTTAACATATATGCAATAGAAACTGAACCAAACATGCTAACATTCTTTAATGGAAATCCCTCTAATAATCAGATGGGGATACTATTTAGAAATACCAAAAAATATATTTGTGTAATTTTGAAATTAGTGAGAAACATATATTAACATGTTTTATACTTTAAGTGTTTAGATATTTAACTAAATGCATGTCTGTGTAGCACACGATTT
The DNA here is from genome assembly GCF_003668045.3 of Cricetulus griseus. Lineage (NCBI taxonomy): Eukaryota > Metazoa > Chordata > Mammalia > Rodentia > Cricetidae > Cricetulus > Cricetulus griseus. The sequence goes on from NW_023277030.1 coordinate 967,371, forward strand.
CCTGGTTCTAGTGTTTGCCAGAGGCAGACATAGGATTGTCTACAACTGGAGGTACAATATAGGTACAGGAAATTCATCCCAAGTCCCAAGGAAGAGCTCCCAAACTTCAAACCATTGAGTCATCTTTCCAGCCAGTCTACAACTTCAATTAGGTTGGCTTTTCCTCAAGGAAACATTAGATGAAGCAAGTGTGAACTTAAAGAAACTCATTTAAAAGAAATCCAAACGGATACCATATTGAGCAGTGCATGATTTTTCTTGGGAATTGTTTTCCTTTTTTGTAAAACATACTGTCTTTTTCAGTCAATTTATATTCTTGAAAGTTTCTTTGTAGCACTGAATTTCAGCTTTGGTCCACTGTTTTGCAAATGGTTTACCGTGGTGTCTACAAATAAACACTTTTTTCTTTGAATACTCTTCTTAGGTGGGGAAACTCAAGTTATACATATTCTCTAGAATGACTGAAACTGCATTCTCACAAAAGTGAAGATTTTGTCCTGCTGCAGGTGCTCCCTTTCCAAAACTGCTTTCAGAAGGACACATATCCACACACTGGCCATCAGAAAAAACTCTGAGGTGAACATCAAAATCTGATCAGATGTTAAGATCCTATTTTTGCTCAGGAAAGCCAATATCTGACCTGGAGAATCATACCATGCTTTATTTTAATACAAACATTGTGAATTTAATTAATGTCATAATTGGACAGACATAGAAAGGGTTCTTTGTAGAACACCACTTACTTTACCTCGACCAATTAGGAGTCACTGCACACACAGATGGCCCCTGTGCATCAGGTGCCAGCTTTTTATGTGTGGCTTGGGAAAGTGCAGTATCCATGTATCCATTCAATCACCATCATCATCATCAACATCATCATCATCATTAATTTTGCTTTCCAGTAGTGATTGTCTTCACAGTCCTGGCTTAACTTGAACTATATTTCTAGATAGGTCTGGCCTCACATAAAGAGATTCTCCTTCTTCTTCCCCTTAACAGTTGTGATAAAAGACGTGCAGCAACTTTGCCAACTCACTTTTCATTCTTTACCTAAGCAACTTGTCATGGCCAATATCATAGGGCGCCAGAATGTCTACACTGCATAAACCATGCAGAGAGTCTAAATTAATTGATTTAATTCCCAGAACTTGGTTGTCTGTGAATCCTCTTTCATTAATCAGCCAGGTTTGGCAAAACCTGCGAATTCCCCTCACCAGCAGAGAACACTGATCGCAAGCAAAACTACAGAAAGTCAGCAGAGAACACTGATCGCGAGCATACCTCTAGAACTTTGATCACTTCCTGAACCCATCTGGCTCTTCAGTTCTGAACTTCAACCACGGGACATGTGCACAGGTCTTGGGGGAAAAAAGCCTCTCAGAAATAATATCGCTTAATGTCTTCCAATAGCCAGTTGCCATTGGTGGACAGGCTCCACTGGTGAACTGCCCTTGCCAGCAGAGGACACTGATCGAGAGCAAATCTCTTGACCTTTGATCCATTTCTGAAGCCAAATGCCACTCCAGTTGTTTTTGCCTGCCGAAAGTGTGCACAAGTCTTGGGAAGAAAAGACACCTTCTAACAAACACAATTGCTTACCCTATTTCTGCTGCCAGTTTCCATGGGAAACATCCTCCCACATGCTTTGCCTGAGGTTAAATAACTTAAGACTATTTTCTCTGCTCAACTGCCTTAGAAACTACCTGGCTTAGACCAGTTGAGAGAGACCTACAGACTTCAACTATGCTGTGGCACTTTGACCACACTTCGTGGTCTCCCATACCATGAACTACTATCAGCAAACAAGACACACAGGAGGAGATGTACACCCCTGTCAAAAGCCTGGAGTATTTGACAAACAATAAAGCCCTGAAGGATTTGCCACTTCAACAACAGCTGCCATGATCTCTCCCCATTTTGCGGTGCAGAGATTCATATTTGGACCAGCAGGAATTGCAGTGGGCGTCAGATACACTCACTATGGACGTGCAAACATCTAGTACTATAATGCAGACCCTGAAGTATCTACAGACATTATGGGCACTTCAAGCTTCACAAAGGAGCTGAGACAGGGCAAGTGAGGAAAGGGACCACTCCTTTTGCAGGACAAACAAGACAGTCCATACCTGTAGAGTCAATGTTCTTAAATATGCCCGCTCAGGATGAATAGCTGATATATTCTCCCTTTATAAAAGAGGACCCTAGGCCAGCTTCTTCACTTACATCCAGAATTCAATAGGCAGCCACTGCACAAGGAAGCCTGAATAGCTCACATCCTGATGACAATTGCTAAGGCCAGAAATCCTATGACCAAAAACCTCCTCACAATTCCTAAAAATCTGAGGGATGCCTGACATCCAACACAAAGTTGAATGGGACTTTAACATTGTTCTTGGTACATCTGGATCTCTAGACCTTCCAATACTATCAGAACAGATACAGGTTGCTTCCATCTCCATTGATGGGCCCAAACATAGTTCATGCATGAGGCGATTCTGAATAATCTCTCACCTTCAGAGGGGTCTCAGAAAATATTTTGCTCTGTCCCTGGATCTTTTCTGCCCTTTCAGATAACTCAAGTGCTTATAACACTATCTATACATGCAGACTGAACATACACATATATGCCCTTCCCAGAGGAAGGGATCACATATTGTCCACCATACAAATTGGGTTCAAGATGCTCCTCCTCAAGGAGAGGCAGATTAAAATAGGAAACCACTGTAGAAGGAAGCCTCAGTACATAAAAACCAAACCATAATGCATTGCCCAGCAATCCTATGACCCACAAACTACATGCACTAACTAAAGAGATGATGGTGGTGTAAACCCTAGCATATCTGCTGAATGGGACATTGGTCTTCCCATGGGGACAGACATTCATTCTTCCTCAGGAGAGGCCCAGGTTATTCCATCTGTCCTGGAGAGGTGTTAACATCATTCACAAGAAATGGAGTAGTTCTGGCTGAAGACTCCATGCAGAGTGATTATTGGACCAATCTTGCACTTTCCCGAATCTCCTTAGCCTTTGCACTTCACTCAAGTCCCTACAACACTGTCCACACCTGTAGATTGGAAGTTCACACATAGTTCCTCTTAGGTGGAAAAATTGAGAAACTCTTCATCTTTCAAAAAGATCCCCATGTCCTCCTATTCTATGAAAAGCAGTATTCAACAGGCTGACACAGCACAAGGAAGACTCTGTAGATCACATCATGATGGCAATTCCTCAGAGCATAAATCCAATGACCCAAAACCTTCCACTTCTGCTTTAACAGCTGAGGAAGCCTTAACATCCAATATAAAAGATGAAGGGGGCTTAAATATTATTCTTGGTAGATATGGGTCTCTAAACCTTCCATTATTTTCAGAACAGGAGCAGGTTGCTTCTATCTCAACTGACGAAGCATAAGCACTGTCCAAGTGTGGTGTAGCTTATTTGCATGATTCCACTCCTTCAGAGGGGTTTCTGGATTTATATTGCTCTCACCCCGGTTATTTTTGGGCCTTGTAGTTCACTCAAGGTCCTGTAACACTATCCATTCCTGAAGATTAGACATGCACACATATGCCCTACCTGGTTGAAGATATCACTCAACCTCCCTCTTTAAAAGTGGGCATCAAGGGTTCCTGATCATGAACAAGGAGGGAGAATCATGAAACTACAGCAAGAGGAAGTCTCAGTATATCAAATTCAGGGCAAAAATGCATAGAGTTGCAAAAATACAAACAGAAGACTCCTTGTACTGCCTTAAAAGCTGAGGGAGTCCTAACAGAAATCACTTCTTATAAATGGGACACTGATATTATAAATGGAGACATCTGATTCTGTGGACATTCCTGAATCCTCAGAAGAGGCCATAGTTACTTCAAGACCTACTAGAGGGGCCTTAACATCATCCACAATTGAGTGAGAAATTCTGGATGATGCCATAACTTCTGTGGGTGCTCTGGACCAATTTTTCTCTGTCCCTGATTAGTACAGCCCATGCAGTTCAACCAAGGACCAACAACACAGTCAATAACTGTAGATTGGATTTTCACACATATGTGCTCTCAGGTCAAAGAGCTAACAACTACTCCTTCTATAATAGATGACCCCAGGCTATCTTCTTGTGTGAAAACCAGAATTCAACACGTAGTCCCTGCACGGAAGCCTCAATAGATCACATTCTAATGAGAATTACTCAGGCCAGAAATCTGATGACCAACAACCTCCCTTGAATGCCTTAACAGCTGAGAGAGGCCTAACATCCAATGCAAAAGATAAATGGAACTTGAACATTATTTTGGAACATCTGGTCTCTAGACTCTCCCATTTTCTCAAAAAAGTCATAGGATACTTCTCTCTCTACTGGTGGAGAACAGAGTCCATAATTGAGGGAGTTCTGAATGATCCTTCATATCCAGAGGGATTTGTGGAACCATCTTGCTCTGTCTATCGTTCTTTTCTTCCCTTTCAGTTCACTCAAGGGCCTATAACACTATCTATTCCTGCAGATTGAATATACACACTTATGTCATCTACACAAGAAGATATCACTATTTTTCACTCTTACAAAATGGGATCCAGGCAATCCTCCTCTAGGAGAAGCAGATAGAAACCAGAAACCATCATAGAAGGAAGCCTCAGTAGATCACATCAAGATCACAATGGCATTTCACAGCAATCCTATGAACCACAAACTCTTTCCAATGCCTTAAGATTGATTGAGTTCTAAAACCTAGCATAACTGATGAATGGGACTTTGGTATTACAATGGGGAATGACATTCCTACACCCCCAGTAGAGGCCCACATTAGGTTTTAATCTACCTGACAGGCTATAACATCATCCTAGAGTGACTTGCTTATGACTCCCCTGCAGAGGCTTCAGTGAACCAATTTTGCTCTGTCCCTGATTCTTCTAAGCCTTTGCACTTCATTGAAGGGACTATAACACTGTCCATTTCTGTAGACTGTATGCTCTTTACATATGCTCTCACATGTAGAATAGCTCAAACATTTGCCCTCTTACAAAACGGGGAACAATGTTGTCATCCTCTTTGAGAAGCAGACATAAATTAGGAACTACAGCGTAAGTAAGACTCAAAGGATCATCACCAGTTTACTATGGCCTATAACAGAAAATCATTGACCCACAAACTCCTTCCCCTTCCTTAAAAGATGAGGAAACAATAACATTTAACACATCTGATGGATGGGCCTTTGTAATTTCTCTTCGGTCTTCCTTATCTGAGTTATATTCTTCATCTTAATTATAGACACAGGTTAACTCCAACAATGTTGGAGAGTTCCTCGCAACTACCACAAGTGAGAGAGGCCTTCATGATGATGCCTCTCTCTAGAGGGTGATGTGAAAACCTATTGCTCTGCCAGGAGTCCTTTGGCATTTGTAGTTCACACACAAAGTTCTGTGTTGTTGTCCATACCTGCAGACAAGAATTTCACACATGTGTTATCCCAGGGAGAATAGATGACCCATTCTCCTTCTTACAATGGTTGCCCCATGTGTTACTCTCTTAGGAAAAGCAGATGGAAACAGAAAACCACAGCAAAAGGAAGCCTCAGTTGATCACATACTGATTAAAGTGGTGTAGGCTAGAAAGCCTATGGCACACACATTCACAGCTCAGTCCTAATATTGATGAAGTCATCACAACCATCATATTATTTGAAAGGGTTTAATCTTAACTCTAGTTACATGTGGGTCTCTATACTTTCCATTGTCCTGACATCAAACAGAGGTAACTTTCATATACAGTAAATACATCTTACCTACTTCTACCTGTGATATATGATTTCTTGATTGTTCCACATCTACATGTTGGATTCCATACCTCTTTTCATCTCCCTGATTCTTTTGGGCCTTTGAAATTCACCCAGTGGCATTTAGAAATGTCCATACTGGCATACTGTACCTGTCAACCTCCCCCTTCCTATGATGATAATGCTTTCCAGTATACTTCTAGGAATCTATGGACAATACATAACAAACTAAGGAAAACTGATTCAAACAAGTAGACCCTCAGCAAGAGTGCATCACAATTTTTCCCTCAGAACAAGATGGCTTCAATCATAACTCTCAGAACTAGAATGCTTCAGACCAATTCACATGCCCTAAATGGGCCAGTTATGCCCGTTTACAAGCTGATAGCCAAACAGCATGTCCATGTCTCAATAAGTTATGAGACATATATGTTTAGTACTATTGGACTAAGAAGTGCACAGATATATATTTCCCTTTATATTTGTTATATATTTATAATCCCTCATGAGCAGATAACTTAGGTCTTTTTGCAAACCAAATGTTCTCATAAATAAACCTAAGCCAGTACCAGGATATAATCTAAACTTCTATTTACCACAGCAGTATATTGATATATGCAAACTGAGAAACAAGGTCTTTGGACTTTCCTTAGTAGATCAACATGCAATGTGACATACATATGTTTATTCACATGATCTTAGACATTCCCTAGAGACCAAAATGGGTACCAGAAAAAATAATGTTGGAATTTAGATGTTTGCATTATTCAAAGGAGGCAAAAGATTACTAAACATTAATCAAGGGAATCTGAGGTCTATCCAGTCATTGAGAATCCTGGTGAGACATTTAACTTTCATGTCAGAAGCCTCAGATCTTCATATTAAGTAGAACAAAGGTTTGTATATTTCCTTCCAGGCAAGTATTCCTAGAATATATATTTATTCTCAACTGGGACTAAGAAATTCCTGCTTTAATCGGGGGACGTTAGAAATATACCTGAGTTCATGACTATAAAATCATGGCTGCTCACTCTTTGGAACAAGAAGAAATGAAAATACTACCTTCAGGGTTCTGCATCTTTCTCTTTCTATGAAAAGAGGGACAAAAGTAAGAACTAGATATAAAGTTATCAAAACTAACCTACTGAATAAGGGATACTTGGAAAATTCTCATATGTAGAAATTAAATTAACTTATTTCTGCTAACCAAATGAGCATAGCATCAGATTTTCAGGAGTGGGCTAAGATTGGCATGTAGGACACCATTTTCAATGGGGAGAATTCAGACATTAATTATCCCTATTATACTTTGAGATGTGATATACTATGAAGATGTAAGCTACAGAGCATATCATGTGTATACTATGGTGTTTCTACAATGCTAAATGGTGATTAAAAGTAAACCCTATCACTAAAAAATGATAGATCTTCATTGAATTCATGGTAGCCCTCATTATACAGTGTTTGCAAGAAAAACTAACAGTGGTTGACAACTTTTCCCTCTGTGCCTGGTAGACCTTACATATACCCTTGTCCAAGTAAAATTCGGAGAACATTGATTTGAACATCTATCACAAAAATATAGAGAAGCTAGCTTGAAATCCAGAGCATTTACTGATAATTTCCCACAAAAATTGGCAATTTCCTCTTCTTCCTGATAATACCTTAAAGGTATTTATAAGTTTGAGAACCCAGCCCCAGGAATTTACATCTTAACTCTGAGAAGGATGTAAAGATTTTAGCCGGGAGTTGGTGGTGCACCCCTTTAATCCCAGCACTCAGGAGGCAGATGTCTGTGAGTTTGAGACCAGCCTGGTCTACAAAATCTACTTCCAGGACAGCCTCCAAAGCCACAGAGAAACCATGTCTCACAAAACATAAAACAAAAACCACAAACAAGTTTTCACTCATGCCTTCAGTGGATTTGCCAGAGACATACTTTTTCTATACTTTAAACAAGAATTTTCCTGGATAATGCTCTTCCTTAAAAGGTAAATTATACCATTCACACTTATAAGAACACCATTGGAGATAATCAGCCCTCCCAAATTTTGTCTGACTTTTTGTCACCCAATGGAAGACAGGAGTTTGTACTCCTCCATTTGAGTCAGGGAGCTGTCATATTTCACTCTTCTGACGATGGCCCTTTGATTTTCCTGCTTACTGAGAAACGTTGTTCAGTATAGTGGCCGATCACAGAGGACCAAGAAAGCAAGCAGAAGACAAATGAAACTATGCGATTTATCTGGAAAAAGACATACAATGTTTTCAAGAATCCTGATACTGTTAACATATATCCTGCAGATCCCACTCTAGATATGAATATACCAAATCACCGTGAAGATTGGGAATCTGAGGACAATGTTCTAGGACTACAGAGGACAGAATTTTACAAGATATGCAAATGCCTCCTGAAAATGTATCAGATTTTCCTTATGTAGCAATGGCAGTATAAATTCCACTTTTTTGATAGAGTGTGTCTTATGCAGATGAGTCAACTCCTTCTCAGAAATCCTATGTACCTATATTCTTCATTTTTCCATCTATAACAATGGGAGCATCAAATATTTCTTCCAAGGTCAAAGAGAGCCCAGACCCCTAGCTATAAAAGTGATTATTGCTACTATGTAACGATAGAATTTCAGTTCTTGGCCAGGCAGTGGTGGCACATGAATTTCATCCCAGCATTTGGGAGGCAGAGGAGGCAGATCTCTGTGAGTATGAGACCAGACTTTTCTACAAGAGATAGTTATAGGACAGCCTCCAAGGCCACAGAGAAACCCTGTCTCAAAAAACCAAAATAACAAAACAACAGAATTTCAGCTCTCGTAAAGTAGAATGTAAATACATGACATTGAGGAAATGTGAGAAATGATCCATCTAATAATCTTGGCTCGTATTTTGAGATCTGCTGTTCCAGTACAAAAGAATTTTTGAATCTGACATTGAATTCCAGGAACAGCCTAGTATGAATAATGCAGATTGAAACAATTTTTTCTGAGGGGTTATGGGATATACCTTGTCTTATGTACTAGGTACAGCATCTTCTCCAACTAAGGAATAGTCCCCTGGGCCCTTGTTTCATGACTCATGTAGTATGATATTTAGCTTAGAGATATTGATATATGAGAGACTATCTCTCTAAATAATGTCTAACCTAGATATGCCAGAACCTAGTATTTGCAAACTGAGTTGAGAATTAATGTCATCTATGTTTAGCCAGCCATCAGAAATTGAGAATTCTGCCAAAAATTACTAGATCTAAATGGCTTACCCAAAATAGAGGAAGTGAACTTCTAAGCTTGTGTCATTCATGATGTTACAAACAGCATTTGAATGCTAATTTGTCTTCCCAAGATTGAAGACAACATGTGGAATTAACGAACATCTGAAGTAGTGTTTAAAAATGGGTGATAAATGTTGTGATATTCCTCTGCTGCTAATCCCTTTTAAGTCAGGGGAGTATGATTTCTACTTCCCAATCACCAAGGGCATTCTGACATTCACTTTTGTTTAAGAGGGTCTCACAGTTTTTCTTTCATAGAAGGTGACAAATACTCCCATTCATCCATTATTACTCCATAACTTTTCAATTTTGTTAGACATAAGACATAGTACTTAGACAAAAGCCTGCTTTTGACTGTGTCCTTTATAACAATGAAATTTTAACTTTTATTTTTCTCTTCCATGGCACTCACATTTGTCCACTTGTACAATTGGGTATAAATCATTTTAATGCTCAGTAACAGGGCCTAAAGTAAAGGGATCCCTAAGATTTTTCCTCTGTAGAAAAAATATTGGGTACTTTGAGACAACATGATAGATTAGAAAGCTTATAAGGCATCCTTGGCAAATCAGTGTGCTCCGGATATTCTATATAGTCTAAGGTGGTTTTGGGCAAAAGTATCTGGTAATTGAAAACTCCAAATGTTTTCTGTTGGCAAGTGAGTGTCTCAAGCAATCGTGTTTTCAAAGTCATTTCAGAGTTACCCCTCTGATCTCTAGTTGACCTTTCTTAATATGGTCACTTATCATTGCACGAAAGAGACTCAACCTCTGAGAAAATCAGAAACTTCAACACATGCAAGAGATGGGAACACTATACATGGATGGTAACAGCGAATAAAATATAGACATAGATTCATCTGCCTATAAGAGAGTAAATGTACTTGAAATTTTGGTATCAATTGTAGAGAAAAAGACATTCTTGTGGAAGCATCACTACACAGAAGACCAACTTTACTTCAGGGTAGTATTCTGAATTCTTTCTGGACTCACAAACTTTTGACTAATTGTATGCATATCTGTAGCTGGGGCATAATGAGAAGCTAATAAGGCAGGGCCCACATAATCTCCCAATACCCAAGGTAACCTAGGATTTTCACCATTGTCAATCGTGAATCGGATTACTACGTACTGAAAAAAAAATATATATATGTGTGTTTGGGGGTGTGTATATATATATATATATATATAATATATATATATATATATGTGTGTGTGTGTGTGTGTGTGTGTGTGTGTGTGTGTGTGTGTGTGTATAGTGTTTCCTCCACCTAATAAGGAGATTCAGAAATATTCCCTTATCCATGCTAATTTCAGAAGTTTCCACTCTGCCAAAGGAGATGCAGAACACACTCAACAAAATGTCAATATATATTCCTCTTTGAAATAAGCAATCTTTGTGTATAGGTGAGACCTGCAGTCCTTTTCTTGCATTACAATCTTGCATTAAAAATTAAATGTCTATACAAAGTAAAATCAAATTAGTGTATTTGCCCATCTGCACCTCAGGAACATTCTTAATGTGAAAAGATGATATTAAACATGCTTCTCTGCCATATATGACTTTTCTTTGCCTTCCCATTTGATATTATATACACAAGGTGAATCTCCATGCATAGCATCTAACTACACAGCCTGTAATATCCAATCTCACTACTAATGTGTGGTGGAAGACACAGTTATTAATAACTGAAAGGCTTCCTTATACTGATGTGACATTGAAATACCATGGTAGTCACATTGTCTCCAGTAGTAAATAATCAAAATTGTGAGAATCCACACTTTCTTCTATGCCATGTAGTTTAGGATAAATTTGGAAATTCCACAGAGAAAGCAATTTTTGTTCTTCCTCTTTGTTAAATGATTAGAGCATATCATGGCTCATATGGAATCTGTAAGGATAATAACCTTACAAATTGGAAAGAAGATTTGGATGTAAAGAAAGAGAGATCATTTATTTGGCTTTGCAATATGGTCTGACAAATAACTCCCTTTCCTTTCTCACATTAAAATTTGGCTTGCAACTCTTTGTAACTCTGCAAGATGGCCTAGTACTTTGCTTTCTTCTACTCTGCCTTACTAAATTCCCTTATGAGGATTTTTTCAAGTGTATTTTACATGTGCTATAATGTAGTTTACTCCAATCTCCACAGACTCATTAGTTAAGTCTCAGATATTCTTTGTACGGTAAATGCACATCCTAGTTGTAAGTTCTCACCAATGGAATACACTCTAGTTAGAGTTCACAGACAGCAATCATAGAGAGGATATCAAGGATTAGAGGCCACTGCCAGAAATCCAGTCAAAACCAGTCACAAGAAGGATTGTTGTTTGCGTTTATACTCTGACCTGAGTCGTTGAACACAAAACTAAGGAGACAGTATGGTTGACACAGGAGCACCAGCTGTTCAAAAACACTAAAGTTGATACTTGTTGTCTTCTAAATTTCCCAAAATTCATGGATATCCCAATTTGTGAAGAAATGCTAGATTAAGAAGCAGTGTTGGAACCCATTTCTGCTGTAGACTTCACAGGAAGAAATTCAACATTTGCCTAAATTGATAGTAAGTTTCCTCCTGACCCGAAATATATGGCCTTCTTCAATGACAATTATGGTAACTAATTTTGACTTATACTTGGCATTAGATTTCCTCTATTAAAAATGTTCTTGTTATCTGACTCATTAATAATGGTGAAAATTACCTCTTAGGGAAAAATCCCATTCAGTTCTCCTCCATTTGGCCACCCTGATGGCACATTGTTACTTTGAATATACTGGACCTCATGACTTGCTCTTTTTATGAAATTATCATGAGAATTTTGTCTTCTTACTTAAGGGACCAATTGCTTATCTATAAGCACAATTTGAGCCTTATTGTTCTTGCTCTACCAAGAGTGTCACAGAAAATCATGGTTTACAAAGCTGGGGGCTTAAAGTATTACACCTTTTAAAAGTGCTCTCACTTCTTTCCCTTTCTTTCGAGTGACATAACACATATTCCGTTGATTAGCGTTCACAGCAAGGTAGGTCCATAATATCATGCTCTTCATGAGGATACTTCAGATGTATTCTCAGTACCAAGTGGCTATTCACCCACCATTCTAACACAAAGGATCTTTAACAACAATTCAAATGTCAACATCTTCATAGAAGAAATTCTGAGACTTTTGTCCTACATGCATTTAACATTTGAAAGATGCATCTATTATAACCTTAATGTTCTCCTGGAATATGGTGTAGTACATTGGTCTTCCTCTACTTTATAAGGTACCCTGAAAAATTTCTGTCAAAGGTATCCAGAACCTGAACTTACATTGCCCAGTTTACATTCAGTTTTTCCTCTCTGTACAATTTGGACTTAAAAGTTCAATGTAAGTCCAAAAGTATTCTGATTTCTTATAACCAGCCAGGTCTCTGATATATAACAACCCAGTAAATGATAAGAATTTTTCCTTCTGCACATTAGGCCTATACATATCTCACCAATGATGCTGAAGTATTTACAAATCAAGACATGAAGATGTCACATCATCTTTTCTTAAATTTTGGAACATTGGATATATACACTACTCTGAAGGCGTTAAATATGTCCTTAGGTGCTCCAAAATGATTGGAAGTAGGATTTCACCAAAAGGGTACAAGAATATACCCTTTTTACCCTTTGTACTTCCAATTATCTTCCCAAAACTTAATTTAAGAAGGCATTTCCCTACTAAAAATGACTGCAGATATGCTTCATTTCATAAAATTTTACATTCCTCAATGCACAAAGCAGTCTTATAAATTCTTTGTATTCTTCCAGAAATAGACTTATAAGTATTATCTAATAGGGTAACTACCCATTAAAGGATATGAACTTCTCCTTCATCACAATAGGCCTATTAACATCTCACCAATGAGGCTGAATTATTTACAAATCACACCATGGAGATGTCCCATAATCACCTTGTAAATATTGTATCATTGGATATACAAACTTCTCTGCAGGCATTACAAACTCCTTAGGTGCTCCAAAATCAATCAAAGTATGATTTCACCCAAAATTTCCAAGAATATGCTCTTTTACCCTTTTTCCTTCCAACTATCTTCCCCAAACTTAATTTAAGAATGCATTTCCCTACTTAAAACGACAGCATATATGCTTTCTTTCATAAAAAGTTGACAGTGGTCAATGCAAAAAGCAGTCTCACAAATTCTATGTGTTCTTTGGGAAACAGACTTATCAATATTATCAAACAGGGTGTCATTTTAACTCAAGGGCCACTGTACTGCTGCATTTTAATGCTGAATGGTCATCAGATGAGAATTTTTTCACAAAAGGCATTTACTTGTCATTTGTTTCATGGTCATAAGTTTGTTCCCCACTAAATGGAGGTAGCAGTCATTCCATTCAAAACTATTGATACCCAAGGGCATGGATTGTCAAGTAGAGACCACTCCTAAATTTTATTACCTTATGGTGGAAAAACTGGTGTGGGACCCAACACTCATACATATGTCTGAACAGCTGAATAAACTTAAGGAAGAGATGCAATTGACAATGGAGTTACTTTGTGTTACCTATACTCTATGAAGGTGTGAAACATTTTGCAATTCTCTGATAATTCTGATGATCTATCTCATGTGACATCATGATCCTAAGACCTCCCTCTCTGAGACTGGGATATATTGAACCATTTCATATGAGGATTCCAATCTGACTCCTCAATTCATTGTGTGTCAATTATTCATCTTCAGTGTATTGGGCCCCCCAAATCACATGCTTTTCCCTTGAGGCTTTAGAAATTTCTGATAGAATGGTATCTACCCCCAATCTCTATCCAAGTTGACCTCTGTTTTCTTCTCATCAAGGAGACCTCAGACCTTCTTGTCAGTCTGGTGTTACCAAAGGAAAATGAGATGTTCTGCTTCTCATCAAGGTAACAATGTTCTGCTCTATTATGTAGCAGCAAACCTTATACAGGGATATGGCATTGAAGATTCCCTCTCAGATTCTTAGTTGAAGTCATCCTTGTAGATTCCTCATAATTGCCTTATTGCGTATATTCATTTTAATCCCTTAATGGCTTCTTCTATCATGGCGTAACACTCATTGTTCTTCTCTGCCCTTGCAGAGAAGATCCAACTTGATCTTACTGATCACTTTAATTCCCACCTTCTCCTTCTCCCCTCCCCTTTCTCCTATGTCCCTCCTCCCTCCTTTCATGCTCCCAATATACTAAGGAGACCTCGATTAATCCCTCTAAGGGGACCAATATATGTCTCTCTTAGAGTCCTACTTGATTCCTAGCTTCACTGTATGAAACTGGAAGGCAGCTGTTAGAACTGGAGAGATGTCAGCATCGTAGAAGATGAGGGTAAGTTAAGAAAAAAAAGTTTCTTAAGTCCTGGTATTGGAGGGGAGGAATGTCATATTAGAGGGGTGTGTCTGAGTGGTCCCAAGATGAAGGAAGAGAGTTTGGAACCAGAGATAAGTTGAATACTGTTTACTTGGAGAAAATTTGACTTCTTTAGATTTGTACTATTCAGCTCCGTGGAATATACATGAATCCTTTGGGTTTGTGAAAAACGTGAATTTTAGATCCAATAGCAGCCGATTTATGTTAGAAGTGACTTGGCAGAAATCATTAGTATTTTGAAACTGACAGATATCTTTATGACAATGAAAAGCTTTGAGCTGCAGTCATCGTATAGTGTTATATGCTGCTTAGTACTCTGTCGAAGTTGGATCAGTAGCTTATTAGAACTTTATTGATTAGTATTACAACTATGAACAGTATCAGAAAGAAAGAGAGGAATCTGGACCATGGTTCATTCTTTGGAATGTAATGTTAAACTTAAAATCCTTGTTCCTGAAATATGTTCTGTTTTAAGCTGGCAAATCTACTGGTTGTCAAAAGCTTCAGAGTTCTTGAGAAGGATTTTACCTAAGCCAATGATGAGAGAGTGAGAGACACTAACTGGCTGGCTCCATGGACACCCAACACCAAGGTCCTCTACGGCTGTTAAGGGCAGCAGCTTTAAGGACATCTGTCTCCTGCTGATAGCACAGGACTTGTGAATAAGAGATCAGCATTAGTAAGGCTCGACTTCCATTGGTCAAGCCGCATAGGGAAATTAGTTTTCCCTTACCTCTTGTACAGAATGTGAAGAGTCCATTGAAGCAGTTGAGGTGAAAAGCAGTGTTGCTGTGGAGACTCTTCATTGCCCAACAGTATTCTTGGAGGAATTTGTGTGGGGCTGTCAGGTGGCCTTTCTCGGTGATGGAGAGCTTTTTTATAAAACATTTTGAATGCTTCAACTTCTAGATCTCTGAAACTTGAAGGGCTGTCTGTCTATTTTATATATTTCAGCTGACAAAAGTTTCCTTCTATGAGTTACCTTAAGCACATAAGTGAACACCGATTAGTGTCAGATCTGTCTGGGAAGCTGGATGTCAGATGAGAGAGTCTATGTAGGGATGTATCATGCAGGTTCCTCCAGCCAGATTGTCACCACTTCTAACTCAGTAGGTTAGAGTTACACAACAAAAGAACAAAGAATTACAGAAAATCCCCTTTGATAAAGGAATCTTTACCTGTAGAAATGGCTTGGAGGATGGACTGCGTGGTATAAAAATTTTGATAATTTGAAATAGAAATTTATGACTTTAAATGTTTATCATCAGTTAAGATTCATCCCAGTTAAATTTAAATTGCATAGAGACTTAGTTCAAATTTTTAAACAGTCGCTTCATGTAGAAAAAACGCTAATTGTACAACAACTAATGTACCAAATTTGTGAGTGAAATACCAAGAAGCCTTAAATTTTCACAAAAATGTGCAAGAAACTTAGGGTTGTCTCCATTTAGGGAACTTCAGCATATGGAATATACCTATGTGAACAGCAATCAACTGGAGTAGTATAATGATGCTTTTACTTACATGTGTACTAGACTGAAGCCATAGTATTTTACTGTGGGGCAGCAGAAGTAAAAATAGTTAAATCCAGAGAGAGACTTGCGCCTTCTGCCTAACTCCAGGAAGATATATTGTGAGGTCATAACTGGGTGTGGTTGATTTAGAATTTGAAGATTTAATATATTGTAACAGACACATGATAAGTATTTACTGACCTGGCATCTCTTCTGCACACCTAGATTAACCACCAATTCCTCTCTTTGCCTGGAAGTCCTGCCTATTTTCCCTAACTAGATACTGGTCATTTAGCTTTTTATTAAATGAATCACAGTGACACATCTTTACACAGTGTAATAAAATATTTCATGGCAAATGTGACAGAAATGTCTCTGTCTATATCATGGGCCCAAGAAACAGGGAGCAACTATGATGCAGTATTGCAATTGGGATTTTAATGTCCTAATGTATGTGCCATTGTACAATTTTAGTCCACATAAAATGGACTTTGTTCTCTAACTGATACTATGACAAAATGTTTAGGCATTTCCAAGCAACAGCAACTGTCAACCAACCTGAGGTACATAATCTCACTAAATATCGTCGGTGCAGGGCCTGCTCCAAAATTTTTATTAGGAGAGTTTCTCTTCCATAATTAATAAAACCCTATTGAGTATTTACTATATAATATGGCACCCCACTTTTTAATTGGATTATTTTGTGTTTTGGTTACTGCTTTGTTCAGTTCTGTTTATATTTTAGTTATCAGCACTTGGCTAGAAGTGGGTTTGGTGAAGAGTTTTTCCCATTCTGTGAGGGGATATTTTTTCTTGTTGACTATGTCTTTGACTTACAGTATCATATCAGTTTCAAGATGCCTCAATACTAAAATTTTGATCTGAGTGTCTGTGCTATTGTTATGTTTAGGAAGTCAACTGCTGTACAAATTCTTTCAGTTCTACCTCCCAATTACACTGATAAGAGGATCAGTGTGTCTGGATTTTCATCGACTACTTTGATACTTTGGGAATTTAGATTGGTCAAAAGCAGAGGCTTAAATGGCTAAAAAATACTTAAGAAATTGCTAAGCATCCATAGCCATCATGGAAATGTAAATCATAACAACTCAGATATAACATCTTACATTTGCTAAGATGGCTACAGTGGAAACACCAGGGACAGTTTATGCTGGAGAGGATGTTGAGAAATGGGAACGCTTCTTTGTTGCTGCTTGGAGTGAAAAGTTGCACAACCATTTTGGCAGTCAGTATGGGAAATTTCTCTGAAAAGTGGATATCAGTGTATATCACCATTAAGCTATTCCTCTCTTTGGCATGTACCCAAATAATATATATTCATACAACTTGCACATCTAGAGAACTAGGTTCATAAGAACACTATCTGTAACAGCAAAAACCTGTAAACAACCAAGATGTCCCTCAATTAAAGAATGAATAAAGAAATTGGAGTAAAACTCACTGGAAAAAACAATGAAACAAATGGATGGAACTAGAAGAAACCGTCTGGATTGAGGTAACCCATATAGAGAAAGACAAACATGTTATGCACTCAGTAATGTATGAATATTTTACATAGAACAATTGATAACTATTCTACAATACAGAACTCCAGAGAAGGAAGGAACTATTAGGAATCTCAGAGATACATACATGCTTCCTCAGAGGAGGGGAACTGCACAAGATCTCTGGAATATTTGGGTATATGTGGAAGGAGGTGGTAGGTAAGTGAAAGAGGAGCAGAGAAGATGAGAGAATAGGAGAACATGAGGGATGAGACATTGATCAGGGGGAATACTTGATGAGAGCTAAAAATGTGATACTTTTGTAGAGGCATAAATTGTAGGTTTAAAGAGAAATATGGCACTAGGCAAATGTCCAGGAATCTGCAAAAGTAATGCCAACTATCAAACTAAGCAATAGTGGAGAGGCTAACTTAAATGCACTTCCCCTATAGTGTGATACCATCATAGTAGCTGATTCCATCCAGTAGCTGATGGAAGCAGAAGAATACACACAAAGCTAAAGAATGACCGGAACTCCAGGAAATTAGTGTCAGAAAGGGAGGAATGATGATCAAATGGTCAATACCAGGCTGGAGACACCCAGAGAAACAGAAGACCTGACCAACTGGGAGCTCACCTACCACATTCTGACAAGGGGGAGCCATCATAGTACTATAAGTTTATTTATGTCCATTTCATTGGAAATTATTTTTCATTGGAAAACTATTTCACAAACTTTTAATATGAGGCATCAAGTGTCTTTAATGTTGAGCTGTATTTCATGTTTGCAGAATTAGGAGAGACCCTCATTTCATATACAATCTTTTAGTCTGTATCTTTTTATAAGTGTATTATGTCCACTGATATTAAGAAATATTAATGACCTGTGATTGTTAATTATTTTTATTTCTTTTTTATCAATTCATTTTTATATTCCAATTACATTCTTCATCCTCTCCTGCTGCTACTCACTATTACCCCCTACCTATCATTTGCTCCAAGGAACTAGTAAAGGCTCCCCTAGGTAATTCCCTAAGTCTGGCTTATTATCTATTTGACACAGGACCAATGATCCACTGTAGCCACTGTTATCTCTTGTCGAGGTTTGAACAAGGTATCTTTCCATATCGAATGAGCTCTAAAAGTCAGTTTGTGCATTATACTTATAATTTGGACCCACTGCTAGCAATCATATATTGTCTGACAATCAACATTGTTACCTAAATTAAGGGAGTAGAGTTCAATCCTATGTGGGTACCCTCCTTTTCGAAACAGAGATTCATCTCACTAGCTTGGATCAGCTGATTCTGTGGGTTTCCCCATGAAGGTCTTCATTCCATTCTTCATAATGCTTCTCCTTTATCACTTTGTATTTACTCCAGGATTTTAGCAAAATAGTTATGGTTGGATTTCTATATCTGCTTCAATTAGTTTCTGCAAGAGTGTTACAGTATGTCCAGGGTTTTTGATTGTAGGCTAGGTATCTTTTGCTTTATTTATTCTATCTACTTATGAGTGAGTACATGCTATATTTTTATTTCTTGGATACCTCACTCCTGATGGTTTTTTAGTTATGTCTATTTGCCTAAGAATTTTCAACGTCCTTTTTTCTTACTGCTGAGTAGTACTCCATTGGATAAATGTACCACATTTTTTTATATCCATTCAGCCGTTAATGGACATTAAGTTTGTTTCCAATATCTTGTAGTATAAATAATTCTGCTATGAACATAGTTGAGCAAGTGACCTTTTGGTTTAATTGGGCATTCTTTGGCTAAATGGTTTCACATGTGTGTATGTGGTTTCTGGAAGCTGTATAAGTAAATTTTGAGATAGAAGAAGCAAAAAAAAACATTACAACTTACAGATAGATTATTGTGATAAGGAGAAGGTAAAGAAAGTTGTAACGTGAGGTCAAGATTGTGTGGGATTCTGTTACTTTGTGTGTATTGTGTCATACCTTAATATCATTATTTTTCCCTGGCAATCACAGTGGGATTCTTTCTTTCCATAACATGGGAACAACAATTCAAGAACATTTGAGAAGCACGTAATTCATATTATAATGTACTATCCTATACATGTGTCCTATATAGCTTTTTATATTCACAAGTTGATAGGTGACTCCACTCAGGCCATGGAGGAGGCCATAAATAATAGCCTTGGATCTGGCATGATTACTGTCAACTACAAATAACATCACTGAATTCAGTTTGAGAAAAAGTTATGTAAAGGCTTTCACAGGTTGATAAACAACTTTTTATCTCCATTTTTAAATTTAAATTACAAACAATATTGTTTCACATGTCAATTCCAGTTCCCTCTCATTCCTCTCCTCCCCTGCCTTCCACTAACACCCTACCTATCCCAAACCATTTCTTCTCCACAGGGAGAGTGACGTCTTCCTTGGGGGTCTTCGCCGTCTGTGATCTCATTTTGGTAGGCCCTAAGCCCTCACGCATGTGTCTAGTCTTAGGAGTATTCTTTCATGTGAAATGGGCTCCCAAATTCCATTTCTATGCTAGGGATAAGTACTGATCTACTACGAGAGTCCCCATAGATTTCTGAGGCCTCCTTACTTCTGCCCACAACGCTTGGGTGTGCAACACTTCCATGCTGGATTTCTAGTCATCTGTCTGGGACCCAAGAGCTTCCCCTTGTTCAGGTCCAATGTTTCTATAGTTTTGATCAGCCTGGTCTTGACTGCTTTGCTCATCACTCCTCGTTCTCTGCACCTGGATTGAATTTTAGTTCCATGATTAGCTGGGAGTAAATGCTTCTACTTCCATCTGCTGCTGGATATGCACTCAATCATATATTGATTTTACACATAGAGCAAAGGGTCACCAGCCTACAATCCACTCCACTAAAGAAGTTAAGCAACATGATGGACTCTAAGGGAAATCTGCTTTCTTAAGAAGTTAACGTGGAGTAAAAATCAAGCCCTTGAAATAGCCATCAAGAATTGAGTTTTCCATTGTTGCATCCATTCTGTATGACTTTAAACTCTTTTTCTTCCTGGATTATTATTCTCTCAGAAGGTGCTTGTCTCTAAATATATACATAGGTCTTTCTTAATATATCTGAAGGAGTATAAAAGTCTATATTCAGTGTGTCAGCACCACTTGAAACCATTGTGATTCCCTCACATTTTAACCTAGTGTTTGAAGATAGTTTAGACTCCTGATACACAGTTCATCCCAGGACTCTGTTGCTACACACAAAGCAATCTTAGTTTCTTCCTCATGGACCAGTGTTGATTATTTTCATTCAGAGCCATCTAGAGTCCTTTCATCTAATAGAATAGATACATGCTTTCTCACAATTGTGGATGAGCCTTTGATTTTAGGGGAAGGAATCTGCCCCTTTGAAATGAGGGTCTTCTACAATATCTATCCCCAACACCATGCCACTGAGTCATGTTTGGAGAATCAGTCATAAATAAAAATGTATAATGTTGTGTTTTGCCACATGGGAGTCTTGTGATTGGCATGTAATTTGTAAGTGCAGTGAATGCTCAGCACAGAACCAACTGAGTGAACCAGAAATACTGAAAGAGATTGCCTTTTAATTTGAAATTCTATCATGAAGAAAAATTATTTTACTAAAGACAGCTAGTAGTTTTGTTTGTTTAATTGTTTGTTTTTTGCTTGCGTGGTTTTCATCTTATTACTTGGAGTTAGTAGGTCTACATTCTACAGATATGGTCAAGGTTCTTTCTTCTATGGAAATTCAAGAATAAGTAACGATTGAGGCACTGATGGACTGTGTAAATTTCCAAGGTATACAGGTATCTATAATTCTTTGATGACAAACATTAGATATGACAATCTCACACTTTTAATGGTGGTCGTGTTTACCATGAAACAAAATGTATTACTCAACGTTAATATATATAGTGACTGGATAAGCTGGGACCTTTCCTGGAGTTTCTTACTTCATGGTTGGTGGAAAACAGACAAACCATAATTCTAAAGAGAGACTAAAATTTTATGGACCCCCCTGAGTTTTCCTACCTATTCATTGGCGCCTTAAAACAACCCATTCAACATGTCCAGGGGTCATGGTATATAGACAAATGACGTACATTCATATTACATGGATATCTGTACAGCTATGTTCATAACAACAGTATTTGTAATAGGATAACTTGGAAATGACCAAAATGTTGTTCAATTAAAGAATAGATGAAGAAAATGTGATGCGATTAAACAATGAAGGACTACTCATTGGAAAAAATCAGTGAAACAAATGAATGGAACTAGAAGAAACTATCCTGAGTGAGATAAACCATACTCAGAAAAACACATATGTAATGTACTCACTAATGTATGTGTATTGGACTTAAATCAAATGAGAACTAGCCTACAATCCACAACTCCAGAGAAGCTAGGAAAAAGTAGGACCCTAAGAGAGACATATATTGTCCCCAGAGAAGAGGAAAAGGAGAAGATCTCCTGAATAATTTAAGAGAAATAGGGAAGGAGGAGGTATGTAGGAGAATGAGGAGGCGATTATGGAAGTGATAGAAGAACATGAGGGTTCAGGAAGATTTTTTAAGGGGAAGAATAGATGAGAGCAAGCAAACAGATACCTTAATAAAGGAATAAATAATAGGTTTAAAAAGAAATATGGCACTAAGCAAATATCCAGGGATCCACAAGGATAATCCCATATAACAATCTAAGAAATAGTGGGGAGGCTACCTTAAAGGAAGTCCTGCTATAATGTGATGGATGGCTAAATTATATGACATCCTAGAGCCTTCATGCAGTAGCTGATGGAAGCAGAAGGATACATGCAAAGCTAAACAATGACTGAACTCCTGGAACCAAGATTCAGAAAGCATTCAATGATGTGCAAATGGGTCAATACCATGCAGGAGATATCCACAGACACAGCTGACATGACCAAGTGGGAGCTCCCGGACCCCATTCTGATAACTGTGGAACCATCATAGTACCATAATATTTCCTATGTCCATTTGAATGAATAATGAATAATTATTTCCACTCTTTTACTATGAGTTAGTTACTATATTTAATGTTGAGCTGTGTTTCGTCTTTGCCAAAAGGAGATATATTCTTTTCAATGATATACAGTCTGTGTATTTTATAAATGTATTATGTCCATTGATAGAGATATTAATGAACTGTGTTTGTTATTTTTATGTATTTATTTTTATATTCTAATACCTTCCCTACTCTCCTCCTGCAACCTCCTCTTTCCCCCATTCTCTTTGTTCCTTGGAGCTGGTAAGGCCTACTTTAGGAAATACCCAAAGTCTGACCTATTATCAAATTGAGGCAAGACCAAGGAAACTCTTTAGCCACCATAACTCTATATCAAGGCTGACTACGGTATCTCTTCATATAGAATGGTTTCCATCACGTCAGTTTGTGCATTAACTTTAGAACTTGGACCCCTGAGAGAGACCATATATTGCCTGACAATCACTGTTGTTACCTGAATTAAGGGAGTGGACTTCAATCCTATGTTGTTTCCCTCCTTTTCAGACCAGTGCCAGTTATCTCTCACTAGCTTTTGTCAGTTGATTCTGTGGGTTGCACCATCATGCTCTTGACTATGTTGTTCATAATATTTTTCCTTTTTCAATGTGAATTGAGTCCCTGAACTTAGCAAAATGGTTACTGGTGGATTTCTGCATCTGCTTCCATCTGTTTCTGCAAGAGGTAAGTATCTTGTCCAGGGTTTTCGATTGTAGGCTTGATGTCTTTTGCTTTGTCTGATATTCAATTATTAGTGGGTACATATTATTCTGGTTTCTTGGATACCTCACTCATGGTGAATTTTTCTACTTTGTGCATTTGCCTTCAAGTTTTGGGATGTCATTTTGGGTGATTAGTATTCCATTATGTATATGTAACATAATTTTTTTTACCAATTCAGCAGTTGAAGGGCATCAAGTTTGTTTCCAATATCTGGCTAATTTCAATAATAATGCTATAAACATAATTGAGCAAGTGATGGGGTTGTGTAATTGTGCATACTTTTGGTTTATGCCTTCACATACATGTGTGTTTTCCTGAAGCTGTATAAAAAACTGAGATAGAAGATACAAAACATTCTTAAAACTTAGATAGACATGAGTGCAAAGGAGAAAGCAAAGAATGTTGTAATGTGAGGTCGTGTTTGTGTGGGATTGTGTTAATTTTTGGGTATTGTATCATACCCTAGTATCATTATATTTGCCTGACAATCACACATGGGAAAAATTGGGATTCTTTCTCTTCATAACATGGGAAGAAAAATTAGGGAACAGCTAAGAAGCACAGTTTTCTTAGAATAATTTACTATCCAATACATGTGTTCTGTACAGCCTTTTAAATTCACAAGGTGGTAGGTGACTCCAATCAGGCCGTTTACAAGGACATCCACAATATATTTGTACCTGGCAAAATTACTCAGTCAACAGCATATAATATCACTGAATACAGTCTGAGAAAAAGTTACTTAAATGCTTTCTTTCTTAAGAAGTAAACTTGGATGAATAAATAAAGCCTAAGAAATTTCCCTCAAATTTGAGTTTTCTAGTTTTACATCCATTGTCTAAGAATTCAAGATATTTCATATTTTTTATGTTATGTTATTTTTTTGGAAACAAGTTTCCTCTGTGGCTTTGGAGGCTTTCTTTGAACTATCTCCTGTAGACCAGGCTGGTCTCAAACTCAGAGAGATCCACCTGCATCTCCTTCCTGAGTGCTGGGAAAAAATGCATGAGCCACCACCAGCTGGCTGCAGTCTGTTTCTTCAACTCGATTAATATTCATGTGGAAGGTGTTTTTCTCTAATAATATATCTGTCCTACATAATCTGTTTGAAGGTGTATTCAAGTCTATAGTAGAGTCTATATTCTATAGACATGGTCAATGTTCTTCGTTTTAATGAAATGCAAGTATATGTAAAGTTTGAGTCCCTGATTGATTGTGTACTTTCCTAAGGTATACAGGGATATAGAATTCTATAATGAGAAATATTAGAAGTCACAGACTCATACTTGCATTGGTGGCCTATTTTACCGAGAAACAAAATGTATTACTCAAAGAGTTTTATATAGTGTCTGGGTATTTTGGAACCTTTATTGGAGTTTCTTAACTTCATGCTTGGTGGAAAACAGAGAATTCTAATTCTAATTCTAATTCTAATTCAGAATTCAGAATTCTAAATATAGATTCAAATTTTATGGAGCTCACCTGATTTCTGTACCACTTCATTGGCTCTTTATATGAAACCATTACACGTGTCCAAGGGACACAACATATCCTGGCTATTCTTTCACTTTCCTTAAAGTTGAGGGGGATAATTTTGATCCGCTTAGTGTTTGCTGTTTTTTTTCAATTTTATTATTATGATATGACTTATATCACTTGATATGGGGACTCACAAAGATCTCGTTTACATTGTGTCCTTCCCAGTTTGATATTATTTTGATATACTTGTGGAAACTAAAACAAAAGCTAAAATATCCATCACTATATGTGACAAAATCCATGATGGTAAACCCAGGGGTCTTCAACCTTTGAGAATTTTCTAGAAGAAACTTGGTTTTCCTGAGCATGGGATAAAAGATCATCTTATTGGAATAAGATAATTTGTTGTATGATACACCTTTTTTAGATTAAATTATACTATAATAAAATCTTCATATATTTAAAAAATATCACATGTCTTTTCAGTGGGACATTCATGGCCCCTATAGCATTACTTCTTGCTCTATATTATAAATTTATTAATTAGAATATACACTACTGAAGTGAGAAACACTACCTTCTCAGTTTTTGGTTCTAGATTCATTTACCTTATCCTTATTTTCTTCTGCTTTCCTACCTGTCTTTTCCCAACCACTTATATCCTTTAGCTTTTAATACTATTCCCTCCCTATATTCATTATTACTTCTTTTCAATTTTCCATTTTTTTGTCTTTAGTTACATCTTACTTCGTTTTTTCTTTCTTCCATTCTTTCCTTAATATTTCTACTGGGAAATATCCTTTTACAAAGCTGAAGATTTTGTTCAAGAACCACTTCATGTCAAAGTATATTACTTCAAATGAATCTTACTCTCCTTTTGAGTAGAAACTGGTGTGAACCATGCAGTTTTGTTTACATATAGGCAGCTAGTTTTTCTATTGGAAACATAGAATTAGGAAGCATAACTTAGTGTATTTTCTTACTGAGAACATTGGCAGTAGAGATATCCATAGGATAATAAAAAAGTGTTTAAACCCATGAAAAAGAGTTTCCTTTCATGAGTTTCCATTGAATTTGTGGCTTATCTATCCAGCAAACATATAATACAAAATGATGGAATCATTTATACTTTGATGTAATTTCCCTAAAACATGCTTAAAATCCCCACAAGATTTTTCAGTTCAAAATTTAGAAAGTCTGGCATCCATTGTTTCTGTATTACACAGCCTATGCTTTTCAGATAATATCTGATCTTAGAAAGAATAATGGGTTACACATGGACATCTGATACTTTAAGATATTGTTTGAACCATGCACAAACCCTAAGTCTAAATGGATCAAAGTCCTCAACGGAACCATCTAGAAGAGAAATCAGAAGATACCCTTGAAAAACTGATACAGGAGACAGCTTCCTGTACATAACACCAGTTGCACAGACTTTGAAATTTACAATTAGCAAATGGGACCTCTTGAAATTTAAAAGCTTCTGTAAGGGAAAAGACACAGCCAATATGAGAAAATGACAGCCCACAGAATGGGAAATGATCTCCACCAACCCCACAGCTGACAGAGGGCTGATATCCAAAATGTACAATTAAGTCAAGAAGCTAGTCTCCAAAACACCAATGAATGAAAATAAAAATGGGGTGCAGAACTAAAAAGAGAATTCTAAATAAAATTATCTGAAATGGCTGAAAGTGTTAGGAAAGTGCTCAAAATCCTTAGCCTTCAGGGAAATTCAACTCAAAACAATTCTGAGATACCATCTTATACCAGGCAGAATGGCTAAAATAAAAAAAAAAAACATTTTTCATTTTCTTTATTATTGGTATTATTATTCTTTTTATTAAAAAGAAAAATTTTTACATGTCAATCCCAGGCTCCTCTCCCTTGCCTCCTCCCTTGCCACCCCCCAACTAATGCCCTACACATCCCATACCCGTTCTGCTCACAAGGAAGGATGAGGCCTCCCATAGGGGGTCTTCAAAAGTCTGTCCTCTTCTTTTTTTCAACTTTTTTATTTGAATTAGAAACAGGATTGTTTTACATGATAATCCCTATTCCCGTCTCCCTCCCGTCATCCCCTACCCCCCCAACTAAAATCTTATTTGTTACATATCTTTTCTGTTCCCCTTGGATGGTGAGGCCTTCCATAGGGCGTCATCAGAATCTTTCGTATCCTTTCAGATATTGCCTAGGCCCACCCCAATGTGTCTTGGCTCAAGGAGTATTCCTCTATATGGAATGGGCTCCCAAAGTCCACACATATGCTATGGATAAATACTGGGCTTCTATAGGAGGTCCCATAGATTTCTGAGGTTTCCTCACAGAAACCCATGTCCCTGGGGTCTGGATCAGTCCTATGCTGGTATTCCAGCTATCAGATAGTGGAGCAAGAGTTCCCAGATGTTCAAGTAATCTCTTTCTATGGGTTTCAACATCCTGGTCTGGACCTCTTTGCTCTTCACTGGTCCTTCTCTGCAACTGGGTTGCAGTTCAGGTCGGATATTAGTTATGGGTGTCTGCTTTTACCTCCACCAGATGCTGGATGAAGGAATATAAGTCAGGCATCAATCTCATAATCAGGGGAGGGCATTTAAGTTAGCCTCTCTTCTGTTGCTGAGATAGTTAGCTGGTGCCATCTTTGTAGATCTCCAGACATTTCCCTAGTACCTGATTTCTCTGTAAACCAAAAATGTCTCCCTCTATTATGATTTTTCCATTCTTATTATCATCTACTCTTCCCATGACTCAACCTTTCTGCTCCCTCATGTCCTCTGCATCCCTCCACTCTCCCCTTCTCATTCTCCTAGCTCCCTCCCCCCTCTTCCTGTGCTCCCAATTTTCTCAGCAAATCTTGAACCTTTCCTCTTCTCCAGGGTACCATGAATATCTCTCATAGGGTCCTCCTTATTTATTAGCTTCTTTGGCAGTGTGGATTTTAGGGTGGTAATCCTTTACTGTATGAATAAAATCTGCATATGAGTTAGTATATACCATGTTTCTCTTTTTGTGATTGGATTACCTTGCTCAGAATGGTTTCCTCCATTTTCCTGCAAATTTCAAGATTCCATTGTTTTTTTTTTCCACTGAATTGTAGTAATCCGTTGTGTAACTGTACCACATTTTCTCTATTCCAGTGATCTGTCAGTCTAGTCCAATAAATAGAACGCAAACACCACTTGAAGAAATTAATCAAGGAATATTCAACTTTAGTTGGGCAATGTGAGTCTTTTCGTTTTCAAATTCCATTGTTTTCTTTCTTAGGAAAGATTACATTCACCGACAAAAACACTTGGAACAGTTTTTCCACAGAAACAATAACCAAAAGGATCCTGTAAACATAAGATGTATTTCTCATGGAAAAGGCCAATGGTGCCTGTGTAAGGAAGAACTCAGCACTTAGAGTCAGCCTGCACTGGCGGCCAAGAGCAGAACAAAAAATGCCCGAAAGGTCCAGGTCTAATAAGGTCCCAAGAAAAAGTGGGAATAAACTGCTGAAGGCTTAAAACAGAAACACATTAGTGAATCTGCTTATGCGGTGGTGGGCCTCATCCTTATGAATCATACATATGCGAAGTGTGTTGTCACTGCTTGGTCTGACTGTGGAAAAGATATCCTCGGTCTCCAACTCACCCCAGCTTGGGTGGGAAGAATGCAATCAGAAAGAGAGTCAATGGCTTTCATTGCTGCAGTGTTGGTTTTTAGTTTAAATGGTTGGCAATTCTTGTCATGGAGATGGAACCCTTAACAATGGAACATTAACCGCAGAAAATACATTAACCATAGAGTTTCAGACATGGCAGGGGAGGAAGAGTGGGAGAATCATGAGAAGAGACAAAAATGTAAGAGCAAGAGCAGAGAGCAGAGAGAAAAAAAGGTGAGACACACACACACACACAGAGAGAGAGAGAGAGAGAGAGAGAGAGAGAGAGAGAGAGAGAGAGAGAGAGAGAGAGAGAGAAAGAGAGAGAGAGATGGTTGGGGTCTGTCTTTACTGCAGACTTTTGATCCAAGGAACCCTGACTGGAGTGACCAGAGTACTGCCTGCATGCATCATGCCAGGTGACCAGGTTCAGACCAGCCTGATGCCTAACCCTCATGCCAACCTGCACAGATTACTAAATATTGGGGTAATAGACTTGGAAGGTTGGGGAATAAGGACGTCAAATCCTGGACCCTGCTTCCTGCTGATGTGAGGGGGTGTTGAGCATCTATGAGGTTGAACACCTTTGTGGGTAATCCATGTTTGGTGCTGCAACATCCTGCAATATTTCCTTGCTCAGCACCAGTCCAGGCTTTGTAAAACTATTTGGGACTTCTTAGAACTAGCCAGTATTCAGCAGTGTAGAAGGAATAGGTTAAGTTTAGAAAACAATGTTTCTTCCATCCTGGAATTGGAGGATTGTTTGGTAAGGAGAGGTCAGTTGTTCCAGAGATTTTATGCGTTGAGGATGAGAATAGGGAGACTGGCACCTGCAAACACTGAATCCTTTTTATCTGTATTGAATCTTAGTTTCCATTTGAATTGGTCCCATTAGGATCCCTTGAATTTACAAGAATCCTTTTGGTTTGTGAAAAACATAAACTTCAGACATATTATCAGCCTGATTATGGTATAAAACACTTGGAAGTAAGTATCCATGAAATTTCAAAGTGGCAGATATCTTCAGGACAATTGAATGCACCTCAAATTTGGCACTGTGCATTGAGATAGCATGTCTTGCTTCACTCTGTAGGAATCGGACATGTAACTTCCAGCAAATTTATCGACTCATGGGGAGACTTTGACCATTAGCAGGAGTAAAGACAGTAATTGGCGACATGTTCATCCTCTATGGAAGGCCAACATTGTGATCCCCATTTCAAGGATCAGCTCTCCGTGAAACCTGGCATAGCTCCCTCACTGTCTTCCCCTAAAGCATCACAGTGTTTGAGATACAAGAAATAACATTCACCCAAGGCAATGATGAGAAGACGAGAGACTCCCTTAACACAGTTCACAAGCACAGCTGCCCACAACTCAGGCTGAGACCTGTCCAGCCCAGACCAGGTACAGCTCCAGGATGCAGTCCTGTGTACAGGGACAGAGACAGAGACAGAGTCAGAGAGACAGTGACAGTGAAAGACAGGGAGTTATAGATAAAGAAGAAACACAGAGACATAGTGAGTCAATGACCAAGCTTCAGTACAGGCATAGACCTGTCCAAACCAGGTACAGATTCTCATATGCAACTAGGCTGCAAAGTCAAAGACCGAGAGACTGAGAGACAGGGAGAGACATGAGATATAGACAGAGACACAAACACAGAGACCAAGACAGACACATTCGGATCAATCCTGATGTAGGGTGATATCACTGCAGAACATTGCCAGCTCTGCAGGCTCCCTCCACACTCATGAAGGATGCATTCTCTTCCTAATGATCTCTGTCCCACTGTTGACATCAGCTTATTCAACAAGTTGTTGAAGTCCATTGATACGACAGTCTACTCTAATAAATGGTATGTAAACCCTGCTTGAGTAAGTTAATCATGGATAACTCACCTTTAGTGGGTAATGTGAGTCTTTTCATTTTCAAATTCCATCGTCCTTACATTCTTCCACAAAACCTCCTTGAACAGTTTTTCCACAGAAACAATAACCAGAAGGATCCCGTAAACATATGATATATTTCTCATGGAAAAGGCCTATGGTGCCTCTGTAAGGAAGAACTCAGCACTTAGAGTCAACCTAAACTGGTGGCCAAGGGCAGAACAAAAAATGTCCCAAAATCCAGGCAAAATGGGTCCCATGAAACAGTGGGAAGAAACTTCCTAAGGCTTAAAAGGGAAACACACTAGATAATCTGCTTATGCCGTGGTGGTCCTCTTCCTTTTGAATCATACATATGTGAAGTGGTGTCTCACTGGTTGGTCTGTCTGAGAAAAAGATATCCTGGGTCTCCAACTCACCACAGCATGGCTGGGAAGAGTGCTCATAGCGACAGAGTCTGTGTTTTCATAGCTCCAATCTTGATCTTTTTTTTTCATGGAAGGGGAATGCTTGCTATGGAGATAGAACCATTACCAATGGAACATTAAATATATAGAGCAAATTAACCATAGAACTTCAGACATTGTTGGAGAGGTAGAGTGGGAAACTGGTTCCTGCTGATGTGAGGTGGTGTTGAACATCTTTGAGGTTGAACATCTTTTTGGGCAATCCATGTTTGGTGCTGCCACATGCTGCAAAGTTTCCTCGCTCTGCCCCAGTCCAGGCTTTGTGAGACTGTCTGGAAGTTCTTAGAACTAGCCAGTCATCAGCAGTGTAGAATGAATAGTTTAAGTTTAGAAACCAATGCTTCTTCCATCCTGGAATTGGATGTGCAGTTGGTAAGTGGAGGTGGGTTGTTCCCGAGCTTTCCTGCAATGAGGATGAGAATAGGGTGACAGGCACCTACAAATGCTGAATCCTATTTATCTGTAGTCCATCTTAGGAACCATTTGAATTTGTCTGATTAGGCTCCCTTGAACTTACAAATGTCCTTTGGGTTTTTGAAATACATAAACTTTAGACATATTAGCAGCCTAATTATGGTATCAGCCACTTGGAAGTAAGCATCCATGTATTTAGAAAGTGACAGTTACCTTCAGGCCAATGGAATGCACCTCAATTTTGCCACTGTGCATTTGGATAGCATGTCTTTCATTACTCTGTAGGAATCGGACATGTAACTTACAGGAAATTTATTGACTCATGGGGAGACATTGACTACTAACATCATTAGAAGGAAAGAAATTAGGGACATGTTTCATCCTCTATGGAAGGCCAACATTATGATTTCCATTTCTGTGATCAGCTCCTCGAGATAGCTATCATAGCTCCCTCACAGTCCTTGTCTAAATCATCAGAGTTTTTGAGAGAGAAGGAAAAGCATTCACCCAAGTCAATGATGAGAAGATTACAGAGACTCTCTAATCACAGTTGACAAGCACAGCTGCCCAGTAGGCAGTCTGAGACCTTTCCAGACCAGACAAGGTACAGCACTAGGATTCAGTGCTGGTTGCAGGGACAGAGACAGAGACAGTGACACAGAGACTGTGACAGTGAATGTCAGTGAGGTACAGACAGAGAAGAGAGACAGAGACATCGTGAGTCATTGACAAACCTTCAGTTCAGGCATTGACCTTTCCAGACCGGGTACAGGTGCTTGTTTTCAACTACACTAGAGAGTCAAAGACAGAGAGACTGAGAGACAGTGAGAGACAATGAGATATAGACAAAGACACAAAAACAGACACAGAGACAGACACAGTCAGACCAAGACTGGTGTAAGCTGAGATCACTGCACACCATGGACAGCTCTGCAGGCTCCCACCCCACTCAGGAAGGATGTCTTCTCTGCCTAATGAACTCTGTCCCACTGCTGACATCAGCTCATTCGACAAGTTGCAGAAATCCAGTGATCCCTCAGTCTAGTCTAATAAATGGAATGCAAACTATGTTTGTGGAAGTTAATCATGGAAATCTCACCTTTAGTTGGGTAATGTGAGTCCTTTCATCTTTAAATTCCATTCTTGTCCTTCTTAGGAAAGATTACATTCGTCCCAGAAAAGTCTTTGAACAGTTTATCCCCAGAAACAGTAAATAGAAGGATCTTGTAAGCATTAGATGTATTTCACATGGACAAGGCCGATGGTGCCTCTTTAAGGAAGAACTCAGGACTCAGAATCAGCCTGAACTGGCATCCTAAGGTGGATCAAAAAATGCCTCAAAAGTCCAGGCAACATGAGGTCCTGAGTAACAGTGGGAAGAAACTGCTGAAGGATTAAAGTGAAACACACTAATGACTCAGCTTATGCAATGGCGGACCTCATCCTTGTGAAATATACATATGTGATGTGGTGTCTCACTGGTCGTTCTGTCTGATAAAAAGATATCCTGTTTCTTCCACTCACCTCAGTGACGATGAAAGAGAGCTCACAGAATGGTGGGGTATTAGAATTGGCAGGTTAGGGAATAAGGACCTCAAATCCTGAACCCTGCTTCCTGTTGAGGTGAGAGGGAGTTGAACATTTTTGGGGATGAACATCTTTGTTGGTAAAACTTGTTTGGTGCTGCCACATCCTGCAATATTAGCTGAGCTCTTAACCAGTCCAGAGAGTATGACACTCTCTGGGAACTTCTTAGAAGTAACAAGTAGTCAGCAGTTTAGAAAGAATTGGTTAAGTTTAGAAACCAATGTTTCTTGAGGCCTGAATTGGAGGGGAGGATTGTAAGGGGAGGTGGATTGTTCCAGAGAGTTCATGCGATGAGGATGAGAATAGGGAGACTGGAACCTGCAAGCAAAGAATAGTTTTTATCTGTAGTCAATCTTAGGAACTCTTTGAATGGGTTCGATTAGCCTCCATTGAACTTACATGAATCCGTTGAGTGTGAAAAACATAAAATTTAGACACATTAGCACCCTAATTATGGCATAAGCCACTTGGATGTAAGCATCCATGTATTTTGAAAGTGACAGATATCTTCAGGCCAATGGAATGAACCTCAATTTTGCCACTGTGCATTGGGGAACCATGTTGTTTGGTACTGTGTCGGAATCCAACATGTAACTAACAGGAAACATATCAACTCATGGGGAAATTGTGACCACTAGCAGGCTGAGAAAGAGAGAATTTCGGGAAAGGTTTCATCCTCTATGGAAGTCCACCCTTATTATGCACATTTCTGAGATCAGCACTGTGTGAAAGCTGACATAGCTCCTTTGCTGTCCTCATCCATACCATCAGAGATTGTGTGAGAGAAAGAATAATGTTGACTCAAGACAATGATAAGAGGAGAGAGACACTCTAACACAGTTCACAAGGACAGCTGCCCACAAGGCTGGCTGAGACCTGT
The DNA here is from genome assembly GCF_003668045.3 of Cricetulus griseus. Taxonomy (NCBI): domain Eukaryota; kingdom Metazoa; phylum Chordata; class Mammalia; order Rodentia; family Cricetidae; genus Cricetulus; species Cricetulus griseus. Next base: position 1,000,938 of record NW_023277030.1, read on the forward strand.
CCAGACCAGATGAGGTACAGTTTCAGTATCAAGTCCAGGTAGCAGAGAATAGATAGAGACAGAGAGACAGCGACAGTGAAAGACATGTAGGTACAGCTTGAGAATAGAGATAGAGACAGACTGAATCAGACTGACTAAGCATCAGTTCAGGCACAGACCTGTCCAGACCAGACAATTTACAGCTCTTGCATGCCACCCAGGTTGCAGAGATGAAGACTTTGAGAGACAGATAGAGACAGAGATTTAGACAGACAGACAGACACACAGACCAGACCAGGTAAAGCTGCAGGCTCCAAAACAGGATGCAGAGATAGAGAAACAGTGACAGCAAAAGTGAGAGGGTGATACAGAGAGAGAGAAAGAGAGACAGAGAGAGAGAGAGAGAGAGAGAGAGAGAGAGAGAGAGAGCCAGATAGACAGACAGAGACAGACAGAGACAAAAATAGACAGACAGACCAAGCTTCATTTCAGGCATACACCAGTCCAGACCAGGTACAGATACAGGTTTTTACATTGGCTGCAGAGACAAAGAGAGAAAGAGACCGAGAGACAGTGAGAGAAAATGAGATATGGACAGAGACACAAACACAGAGACAAGATATAGACAGACCAATCCTCCTTGAAGTTCGAGACCAGTGCAGACCATGTAAATTTCTGCAGCCTGCCACACTACTCATGGAGGATGCTGTCTCTGCCTGATGAACTCTGTCCTACTATGAGGTCACCTCTTGTAGCCAAGCAGCTGTAGTCCAATGATCCCTCAGTCTAGTCTAAGAAATGGAATGTAAACCTTGTTGTATGAAACAAACAATGGAAAACTCATCTTTTGTTGGGTAATGTGACTCTTTTCATTTTCTAAGTCCATTGTTGTCCTTCTTATGGAAAATGGCATTCTTCCACAAATATCTTTGAACAGTTTTTCCATGGGAAGTGTAATTGGAAGGATCCAGTAAACATAAGATGTGTTTTCCATGAGGGAGGCCGAAGGTGGCTCCTTATGGATGATCTCAGAACTAGGAGTCAGCCTGAACATGCAGCCAATGGCAGAGCAAAATTGGCCATACAGTCCAATGAACAAAGGGGTCTGAATAGTGGTAGATAGAAACCGTGGAATGCTTAAAACTGAAACACATTGGAGAATAAGAATATGCAGTGGTCGATCTCATTCTTGGGTTCATACTGACCTGAAGGGGAATCTCACCATGTAGCTGGTCTGAGGAAAATATCTCTTCAGTTACCCACTCAGCCCATAATGTTCGGGGAGAGAAGTCACAGAGAGACCCTCTGTGGTTTTCCACCTCCAATGTTGTTCTTTTGTTTATGTGGAATGGGAAAGAAACCTATGGGGATGGAATCGTGAGAGATGGAACATGAGAGTAAATGAACCCTAGAGTTTCTGACAGGGCAGGAGAGGGAGAGTGGGAGAGATACGAGAAGAGATGATGATGGTAAGAGGAATAGCAGAGAGCAAAAAGGAAGGTGAAGTTGTGTGTGTGTGTGTGTGTGTGTGTGTGTGTGTGTGTGTGTGAGAGAGAGAGAGAGAGAGAGAGAGAGAGAGAGAGAATGAGTTAGAGAGTGACAGAGAGAGAGAGGGAGGGAGGGAGGGCAGGAGGGAGGGAGGGAGGGAAGGAGAGAGGGATGAAAGGAAGGAGGGAGGGAAGGAATTAGGGAGAAGGAATAACAGGACATGAGTGGCCCGGTGTCTGTCATTTAAAGGGGTGGAATAAACCTGCCTGTATACATAGTACCCATGGAACCCTTGGCTGTCCAGAGTACTGCATGAGAGCATTCTGCCAGGGGACTAGGGAAGGTCAGCCTGATGCCTGAAACTTTCATTCCCACATTCACTGATTATTTAAATGTGGGGTTTTGTACTTGGCAGGTCAGGGAATAAGGATGTGGAGTTGTCATGACTGTTTCCTGCTGATGCAGGAGGCTTTGACCATATTTGGGGGATCCAAGAATATTGGGGTACAACCAAATTCTGAAGTATCTGGTTGTTTTCCTCCAGTCCAGGCAGTGTGGCACTCTCTGGTCCTCCTAGACTTCGCCAGATGTCAGCAGTGCAAGAGATGAGTTTAAGTTTGAAAACAAAAAAAAAAGTTTCTGAAGTCCTGGAATCAGAAGGGAGGTTGCTCACACCAGGGAGCTGTTCCTGAGGAGGAGATCCCAGAAGAGGAGGAAGGAACTCGGGGTCCCATGGAGAGGCCGAATCCCATTTATCTTGAGTGAATCTTTGGACCTGTTTGCATTTTTCAGTTTCAGCTCCTGGGAGGTTATATTAATCTTTTGAGTTTTCAAAAAAGATATATTCGAGACAAATCCACAGGCTCCTTACAGTAGAAGTGGCTTGGCTGAAAGCATTCACCTTTTGGAAAGTAAAGGATATCTTCAGGACAGTATAAAAGCACCTTAATTTTGCCATCATAATGTGGTTTAGCGTGCTGTTCAGCACCCTGACCGAGAGACAGACACAAAGAAAGAGAGACCTACAGCCAGAAACAATAAGGGCCAGTTTATATGGAGGCTACTCCAGAAAAAGTAGAGCTGCAGATTTTCACCCAGGTTGCAGAGGCAAAGTCAGAGGGACAGAGAAACTGGGAAATGTGAATGACAATGAGATACAGACACAGACAGAGACAGACAGACCAAGGCTCAGTGGAGGTCCAGAGCAATACTGGATTATCACATGCAGATAGTCAGAGACTGTTAGAGACAGAGGGAGAAAGAGAGAGAGAGAGAGAGAGAGAGAGAGAGAGAGAGAGAGAGAGAGACAGACAAACAAACAGATAAACAGATTGACAGACAGACAGACAGACAGACAGACAGAAAAAGGATCAGTTTAGGTCCAGGCCAGTCCAGAGCAAGTACAGCTGCAGGTTTTTACCCAGTTTGCAGAGGCAAAGACAGAGGGAGAGACACTGAGAGACAGTGAATGACAATGAGATGCAGACAGAGACAGAGACAGAGACAGAGACAGACAGACCAAGGTTCAGTGTAGGCCCAGAGCAATACTGGAGTATCTCATTCATGGGGATAGAGAGAGTTAGAGACAGAGGAAGAGAGAGACAAAGAGAGATGGAGAGTGAGAGAGAGAGAGAAAGACCAAGGCTGAGTGGAGATACAGAGCAGTACTGGAATATCACATGCAGAGAGAGACAGACACAGTTAGAGACAGAGACAGAGAGACAGAGACTAAGGCTCACTGTAGCAGACAGGCCCAGTGCAGATAGTGTAGACTCCCATCCAGGCTGAGAGACATAGACATAGACAAAGTTAGTGAGAGACAGTGATACAGCGAGACAGAGATAATGAGGCATATGGAATATTATTAGGGAATATGAGCGATGAAACATGAAACATAGAGAGTCCATGAAACTCAGAGTTTCTGACAGGGTGGGAGTGGTAGAATGGGGAAGACAGTAGAAGAGAAAAATAGGGTAACAGGAAGAGCAGAGAGTAGAGAGGAAGTGGAGGGTAAGAGAAATAGAGAGAGTAAGAGTGTATAAGTGGGCCTTGATCTTTCTTTTAAATAGGTATTTTACACCTACCTGCAGATTTTGTACCCTCAGAAATCTGGGCTGTCACAGTACCAACTGAGTGCATCCTACCAGGTGACTGGGGTTGGCCAGCATGATTCCTATTCTTTTCATTCCCACATTCACTTATTATTAAACGGTAGATTGTTATACTTGGCAGTTTATGGAATACTTACCTCAAGTTCTCAAGGCTGCCTACTGCTGATGTAGGGGACACTGAACATCTTTCGGGATGTGAGAAACCTGAGGTGGTGTCACATCCTGGAGTAGCTTGTTGCTTTTACCTAGTCCAGACAGTGATGAACACTTTGACTCTTCTTGTACCTGGGCAGATGTTAGATGTACAGAAGAAAATGTTAAGTTTAGAAAACAAAACTAGTTTCTTACCTTCATGTATTGGTGGGGAGGATTGTAATATGAGGCGTCCCGAGATGAGGAGGGAAGGTTGTACATGACCAGGGAAAGGCTGAATACTATTTATTTGGAATGAATCAGACCTCATTTCATGTGTCTGATTCATCTCCATGGAACTCTAATCATCCTTTGGTTTTGCGAGAAACATAAATTTTAAACACATTAGATGGCAAAGCACCATCTCCATTGTCCAAAGCATCAGAATTCTAGACAGAGATAAAATTTGACCCTAGTCAATGATGACAGAAGGAGAGAGACTCGCTAGCCAAATGGCTGCAGGGACAGCTTACCACAAGGTAGTCCAGGCCATATACACCTGCAGGTTCCACTTATGTTTCAGAGACAAAGACAGAGACAGAGGGACTGAGTGACAGAGAGATATAGACAGAGATACAGAGACAGAGACAGTAAGAGATGAAAAGTTCTCTGAATTTTTCCATTATTATAAAGTTTTACAAATATGACATCCTTATTTAAAGCTATTTTTTATTTGCATTTCTCTGATTGCTAAAGTTGTTGAGCATTTTTTTTGTCTTACAACCATTTTAATTTCCTCTATTGAGAATTCTATTTTATATCTGTACCCCTCATTTTATATGTATTATTTGGTTATTGGAAACTAGGTTTTTGATTTCTTATAAATTTGGGAGATCAGCACTTTGTCAGATATCAGGTTGGTGAATAACTTTTCCCATTCTGTGTGCTGCAATTTTGTATTGCTAACTGTTTCTTTTGTCTTAAAGAAGCTTCTGGTTGTGTAGTGGGAAGAATAGAGGAGACCAAAATAAGAGATACCATCAGAGAGGGGGTCAGTATAGGTTTAAGAGAAATCAGGCACTAGGGAAATTTATGGGTATCTACAAGGGTGACACCAACAAACCATCTATGCACCAGTGGAGAGGCAACATTAAATGCCCTCCCCTGATAATGAGATTGATGACTAAATGATATGCCACTAAACACAGTCCATGAAGCATCTATACCTAATCTTTTATTGGTTGATCTTCTCTTCCATAAGAAGAAAAACCCCATTCATTGTTCTCTATTTCATTCTGTAACCCACTTTTTAATTATATTATTTGGTGTTTTGGTGTCTAGTTTCTTCAGTTCTTTGAATATTTTGGAAACGAGCCCTTGGCTAGATGGGGGTAGTTGAAGACCTTGTCTTCAACTTGGGCTACTCTCTTGTCTTGTTGAGTATGTCTTTTGCCTTACAGAATCTTCTCAGTTTCAGGAGGCCCCATTACCGAATTGTCTATCTGAGTGTCTGTGCTAATCTTATGTTTAGGAAGTTGTCCCCTGTATAATTTCATTCAATGCTCCTTACAATTAATCTGTTAAGATGTTCAGTTTGACTGGATTTAAATTGAAGTCTTTTATCCACTGGGACATTAGTATGGTAACTAGAGGGATCCAAAATTGCATAAAAGTCACTCAACATCCATAGCTATCTGGGAGATGTATATCATCACAATTCTGAGATATCCTTTTACACCTTCTGAATTGGCTACAAAAACCACCATGGGCAGTTTATGGAAGAAAGGATGTGGAAAAACGCTTCTCTGTTGTTGCTGGGAGTGAAAAATTCTACAAACAAATTGACATCAATAATGAAGTTTTTTCTGAAAATTGAGTATCAGTCTAATTCACCATTGAGAAATTTTCACTGTTTGCAGATGATATGATAGTTGACATAAGTGAACTAAAAAAATCTACCAGTGAGCTCCTACAGCTGATAAACACATTCAGCAAAGTGGCAGGATATAAGATCAACTCAAAAAATCAATACTCCTATATGCAGAATATAAGAGTGATGAAAAAGAAATAAGAAAAATATCACCATTTATAATACCCACAAACAACATAAAATATCTTGGGGTAACACTAACCAAACATGGCAAGACCAGTAGAGCGTGAATTTTGAGTCTTTAAAGAACGAAACCAAAGAAAATACCAGAAAATGGAAATATCTTCCATAATCTTGGCTATGTAGGATCAACACAGTAAAAATGGAAATCTTGCCAAAAGCAATCTACAGATTCAATTCAATCCCAATCAAGATCCCAGTGGTTGCATCAATAGAATAAGTTCAACTGGCTTTGATAGCTATGTAAGCTCCAACTTTCAAATTTTTACCATTTATCACTACTTTCTGTGTAATTTTCATCCAGTTTATCTTTTTATATTCCTTTCTTATTTGCATATTTATTTCCTTTGTTCAAGTTTTCCTTTTTTACATTTCTAGTAGTTCTCCATTAAGAGAGCTAAATATGAGTGTCATAGATGTAGTGAATCTCAAAAAATGTTTCTGAAAGCCTATATCATGTCCATTATTAATACTAGGTGGTGGGTTGCCTATGACTAATTGTGTATATGAGTAATTTGGTTTTAGCATTGGGTGTGTAAAAACAAAGAGCAGAAGACAGAGTTTTTCTTGGGGTGAACAGTACCAGAACAAGAGACTTCCTGTCAGTAATCTTTTTCCATTTCAACCAACGAAATGGGAAGAGATTAATTTGTCTTGTTTTCATTTATTTGTCGTCCACATATAAATACATCTTGAAATAAATGACAAATGATGAGTTGCATACAGATTTTCCACATTGTTCAAAAATGCCTAAAGAAATAACTGGATCAAAATTTATAAAATCTTCCAGCCCTCATATTCCATATCAAGCCACTCTTACTTTGCATTATCAAGAGTTCTCACAGTTGAACAAATGGGTAACATAATGGTTAAAAAACATGTAAGACAAGTCTGGATAAAGAAATCTCATAAAATCACTAGGTATAATTCATTCTTGATGTTGATATAGAGGAAGAAAAGCATGTAAAGTTGCAATATACATCTCAGAATGATCCTAGTGATTAGTTAATGTAGGACACCATGTCTACTATTAGACCTAAACTACTGTTTACACAGATAAAGATATTTATTTATATAGTGGAAGGCATGTAGACTAAATTCTCATCAGAAACTCAGGTTAATCCAGGCTATATACCATGGTTCATCTAGCAGAGGCGTATTACTTGTCACCAGAGTTGTCTGTTTTTGTTTCATAGCAAATAAGACCTTTTGCTAGGAGCCATATTAATAGTGAAATGTGAAGTACTTGAATTTGATAGGCTGGTCTTGCTGTGAAATCGGGGGAGGATGACATAGAGGAATTAAGGTTTTGTTTTTATTTGAGTTAAATGATTCTGGATAAGGCATAGGAACATTGGAGGTCTTGTCTGCATTCTGCACGTATGGCATTTGAAGTATAGAAACTATATCAAAGTACTCATCATTCAATTATAATGGCATAGTGACACTTTCACTTGCATGTTTGCTGTACCCACACTTATTAGAGATTGCTGTGGGGTATCAAAAATAAAAATAATTATAACTCACACAGGTTAGTGTCCTTAGTGTCATGTAAACAAGGCTACATATATGGTGTCTTAGGTGCGCAAGCTAGTTTATAATATAGAGATGAACTAAACAGTAACAGGCTGTTTGATTATAACAGGTGCTTCGCAAACCAAGTAGGCATTCACACTACTACTAACAAGAGCCCATGAAAAATGGAAAAAGTGGAATTTAAGGTTTCCTTTGTATGTTTAGTATTATAAATAAATGACCTATATAACTTTTAATGTCATCATAGATAGGGGGTAATTCTCCAAATTAATTAATAGGTAAACCTGTTTTTATTAAACTTCAGCTGGCACTATTTCCCAAGTCAATTGTACCTCATCTCAATGAAAGCCCTCTTTGCATTATATTGTCAAATATTTTGGTGGTGGATATCTTCTTCACTGAAAATTAATATTCTGATTTAAGGTATTAAAGTCCTCATAGATTTCCAACACATGGTGAGTTTGGTATTGTTACCATCCTTCAGTTATATTTTCTTGAATGTTAAAATTCAGATGGAAATTTATCCTGGAATTTGCAAGTCCAAGAATACCACTAAGTCCCACATTGCAATACAAGAGATTTTTGGTAGGGATAAATCCAGGATGGTAAGTGTGTGTACAGCTTCCAATTGTAGGGATTGTGGAATTTTATTCCTGAGATGTGGCCTTTTACTCAGAAGAACATAGGATAGGATGGGTGCTATATGCTGTCTTTAGGACAGTTACAGTGTTCAAGGGATTGAACCCAGAATTTGAAAGACATCAGGTGAGAGGCCTGGAATGGGTGTGCCTCAGGGTTCCTACAGCTGTTAAATTTCTAGGAAAGATAAGTTTTGAACTTTGTATTTGTTTCCCTCACTGGCAGCTACAAAACCTATCCTACCTGATTTACTCTAAAATAATTACATGTCCATATAATTATTGACTCTGTGTATGTCCTTAAAATCTTCCTCAAAATGTCTATTTTTGAGATAAAAATATGATTGTAATTTACCATTTGCTTTGCCATTTCCAACACTTCCCAGTCTCCTATGCTTATTCTCTTCACTTTGATAACATTTTCCAATATGTCACTTTTAACCTGATACTGTAAACAAGAGCTTATCAATCTGACAAATCATGTTCTCAAATTTATATAGGAAACCAAAAAATGTTTTCACAGAATAAGATAAAGAAGAAATTGAGGGATGCTTACTGTGGGAGAAATATATTTCCCAATTAAAAAGAAATATTTGTTATTAAAAATTCATTTTGGTTACATACATTAATATAAGTTAATGATTTAATAAAAGACCAAATGACCAAATATGATAAAATAAAAAGGTATATTCATTTACTTCCAATTTTAGGATCTCAATTATCAGTGATTATTGTTACAAACTATTATATAACTAATACATATATATGTGTATATATATATATGAATATAGAGCAATAATGAAATTAATATTATCATCTAGGTTATTTTGCTTGCTGCCTTTTTCATTCCATTCTTGCTCCTTTTTTATATTGTTCCATTCCTAATCATTCTATACTTGAATTCTTCAGGAGACATTCAGCATGTACCTGGATCACAAAGAGTCAGAGTTGTAGAAACAATACCTCAGACCTATCTGTGAAGCTCTACACAAATATCTTTTTTTTGACAGCCACCCATTGTCAGCCACGATTAAGCTTCTCTCTCATCCCACTCACAATAATGGACAGGTGAACATGTGTTGCCAGGGAAGCCTCCTGGAGGTGTCTCTTATATTTTGGGGAACATATGAATCAGTCAAGGATTCTTTGTTGGAAGAGATAGAAACACAGTTGCTACTAATTTGAGCAAGATGTGGATGTATTTTTGGCCTATTTATTTTTTGGTCTGTATGTACAGGACAGAGCAGATCTGAGGGATACCTGGATTCAGCAAAACAAACTTCTCCAGGTTCTCCCTCTTCTCCAAGGAAAATGAATAAGGAAAGCGGAGACTCCACGATTACAGTCTTTGGGATTAAGTAACTTCTGGAGGACAGAAAACATATCACATTTTGTACAGTTTGCATCTTACACAAATATCTTAATCGTAACTATAGAGCATATCATGAAATCTGGAGATGTCATTTAATTGGGATTTTGAGAAATAGAAATATTATTTAAAACACAGTTCTCAATATGATGCTGGATTTTTATTGACTAAGAAACTCAGACAAAAAAGGAAAAAGAGGGGAATAAAAATAATAAATAAATAATAGAGACAGAAAGAAGATACATTAATTTTCACCCACATTCCACCTGTACAAGAGTGAGCTATTAGCTAGATTCTGGAACTTAATATTTCTAGGGCTTCTATTACTTCCTTAGTAAGAAGAGTGACTCATTATGCACTCTATTTAGCAAACAGAGTCATTTATGCTGAATACTTGTTATCTTTCTGGATTTTGGAATTCTAGCAGATTTGAGGTAGAGAACAAAATACCAGTGTTGTGCTTTGGAAATCTTGCAGTCAGGACAGTGTTTTCATTTGTGGTTTCTGAGGTAACATATGTTTCTCCTTCCATTTTGCTTCTTGGTTAAATTTATTTCTTCACCTCTGTTGGACTGAAAAAGAGACACATCTGAATGTGTTAAGATGAACCACTTAATCTCCTTGTATAAAAAGCAAACAAAACAGAGCTGGCAATGATCCTGCAGAGGACTCAGATTTGATTCCTAACACCTAAATAGTGCCACAGAAACAGCTGAAACTTTAGTTCTGGGGCTTTGGGGGTATGATATACTCTTCTGACCTTCATGTACATGAGGCATGCCCATGGTACACATGTACACATTAAAGTAAAACTATCATACTCATAAAATGAGGTTTTCTAAAAATCCAAAGATTGATAATGAAATCTATCCCATATATTCTATAACATTATTTAGAAATTATTATAGCAACATTACTCATGACAGGAAAGGTAGAAGGCCCATAAGGTCCATTAATGGATAGAAATATGGATGGAGGAAACAAGAATATGCACATGCTTATGAAATATAGTATTCAAAGTGCAAAGGAATAATATCAATGAATCCTGCGAGATGAATAAACTTTGAAAGTATTCTAAGCAAAGGAAGGCATACAAAAAACGCATCATGTTGAATAATTTCAAGTGTGAAAAACAGGCAATACAATCGAGATAGAGTGCTAAATAACCTCACCCAGATGCTTTAATTTGACTACTGAATACCCGAAAGGCCTATGTGTTAAAGATTGGTTCTTAGGATAGGGCTATTATGAGACAATAAGACTTCTAGGAGATAGGGAATTACAGGAGGCCCTTAGGTCCCCTAAGGGCATTGTTGGACCTTATCAATCTCCTCTCTGCTCTTGTTCGAGATGTGAGCCTTTTGCCTATGCATGCATTCTTGTTACGACGGGACAACATTTACCGCATTTGTCTCTAAAATTAGGTGCTAAGTTACCGTATCTCTGAGTATTTTTTACCTCTGATATTGTGTGTTAATAATGTGAAGCTGACTAATATAAAAGCTAATGGAAAAAGGGAAATTGACATTTTACATTAATGTCATTATAAAACATAACAAATGTACTGAATTCAATGAATTATAAACATTTCAATGGTACAGTAAATGGACCATAAAAATACATCAGCAGAAACGGACATTTTTTTGAAAGATCAAAAAAAGAAGTTTCAGAAATGATATGACCCTTCGCACATAACACTAAGTGTAGAGAACAAAGAAAGAATATTGAAATCTCAAAGGGAAAACATCAAGCAACATATAAAGATAGACCTATTAAAATTACTACAAATTTCTCAATGGAAACATTAACTTCTTGAAAGGCCAGAGCCTGGATAGATGTCCTGCAGATTCTAAGAGACCACAGATACCAGGCCAGAATACTATTCCCAGCAAAAAATTCAATCACAATTGATGGAGAAAATAAGATATTCCATGATAAAACCAAGTATTTAAGCAATATCTCTCTTCAAATCCGGCCCTTCAGAAGGTGCTAGAGGGAAAATTATAACACAAAGAGTTTAACATCACCCAGGAAAACCGAAAATTTTGATAATCCAGGACCAGCAAAACAAAAGAGCAGAAACACACACACACACACACACACACACACACACACACACACACACACACACACACACACACACACACAACACAACAATAATATAAAAAGGGCTTAAAAATCATGGGTCACTGATATCTCTCAACATCATTGTTTTCAATTCCCCAATAATAAAAAAAAAAAACACAAACTAACACAATGGATGTGAAAACAGGATTCAATGCATCTAAGTCACACACCTCAATGTAATGGTAGACATTATCTCAGAGTACCAAAATGGAAAATGATATTCCAAGGAAATAGAACTAAGAAGAAAATTGGTGTAGACATTTTCATATCTGACAAAATAGACTTCAAACCAAAACTAAGCAGTAGTGATAGGGAAGGGCACTACATACTCAGCAAAGAAAAATCCATTGACAACTTATATGACAAACACAAGGTTATCTAAGTACATAAAACAAGCAAACAAACAATAAGAAAAACAAAACACCACAACAGTTTGAGTCACTTACTTATCCTAACACACTAATAGAGACTTTAATCCCCCCTCTGACAAATAGACATATTATCCAGACAAAAACTAGACAAAGAAATACTGGAGGTACATGATATTACAAACCAAATGGACCTAATAGATATTTTCTGAACATTTCATCCCAATACAAATATATACACATACATACATACATACATACATACATACATACATACATACATACTTACACACACACACATTTCTCGGTACCTCATGGACCTTTCTCCAAAACTGACCACATACATAAGATACAAATCAAGTCACAACAGATACAAGAACACTGAAATAACACCAGGAATCCTATCTGACCACCATGAAGAAACAAAACAAATTTGAATATCAATAATAATAGAATCAACAGAAAGCTTGTAAACTCATGGAAACTGAAGAACTCTCTGCTGAATAAGGAAAATGTGTCAAGAAAGAAATTAAGGATTTTCTAGGATTGAATGAAAATAAAAATACAGCACACCCAAAATTATGGGACACAATGAAGGTGGTTCTAAGAGGCAAGTTCACAACACTAAATGCCAACATAAACATTGGAGCAATCTTATACAAGTAATGTAACAGCACACTGAACATATTAGAACAAAAGGAAAAAACAAACACAACACACAAAAGGAGTAGTGTTCACATAATTCCCACCTTTACCCAGTCCTTTAGCTATTTCGCCAAAATAAACATACAGAGGTTTATATTAATTATAAACTGTTTGGTTGATGGCTCAGGCTACTTGTTGTCCACCTCTTAATGATTAATTAACCCATTTCCATTAATCTGTGTATCTCCAGGTAGTCTTGGCTTACTGGTGATTCCCAGGTCCCTTGCTATCTTGGTCACTACATGGTGTCTCCCTGACTCTGTCTGCTACCTTTCTCTCCCCCTGTTATGATTTTCCACCTGGCTAAATCCTGCCTGTCCATTGGCCAAACATCTTCATTCATCAATCAATAATAGAAACATATATTCATAGCATACAGAAGGACATCCCCCATCAGAGTAGAGGGCAAGAAATAATCAAACAGGGCTAAAATCAATAACATAGAAACAGCAAGAAAATAATTATAAAGAATCAAACAAACAGCATTGTTTCTCTAAGAAAATCAAAAAGATTGTAAAGTATTTATCAAAATTAAGCACACAGAGAAAGAAGAGTGGAGAATTGTCTTGAATCCATTGGCACATGAAAACCCTTTCTGAATAGAATACCACCAGCATAGACACTAAGGTAAAAAATTTATAAATAAGACCTTTGAAACTGAAAACCTTCTGTATGGCAAAGAAAACTGTCATTCAGACAAAGTGGCAGCTTAAGAATGCAAAAAGATTTATTACTAAATACACATCTGAAAGAGGGCTAATACACAAAATATAAAAACAAATTAAAAACCTAGATGAAAAGCTATGAACCCAATTAAAAATGGGGTACAGATCTTAACAGAGAATTCTGAAAAGAGGAAACCAAACTAAAATGGCTGAGATACAATTAAAGAAATGTTAACATCCTTACCCATTTGGGAAATGCAAAGCAAAACTTTGAGATTTCATCTTATACCTGTGAGAAAGGCTAAATTCAATAAAAGAAGTGACAACTCATGCTGATGAGGATATGGAGCAAGGGGAACAGCCATCCATAGATGATGAGAGTGCAAACTTTTATATCCAGTATGAAAATCAATAGGGAAGTTCTTTGCAAGATGGAATTCTATCTCAAGATCAAGGTATACCAATCTTGGTTATGTATGCAATGGATATTTTATCCTACCAGAGAGAATTGCTCAACATTATTCTTTGCGGCTCTATTCATAAAATCCAGAAATTGGAAACAACCTAGATGTCCCTCAACAGAATAATGGACAAATAAAATTTGATATCTTCACACAATGCAGTATTACTCAGCCATTGAGGAAAATCAAACCATGAAATTCACAGATAAATGGGTGGAACTAAAAAAAAGTCATCCTGCTCCCCTCTTTCTCTCCCACTGTCTGTCTCTTCCCCTCTCTCTCTCTCCCTCCCCCTTTTCTTTTTCTTCTGTCCTGCTTCTCCTGTCCCCAGAGGCTGATCTCCCCATCCACCTTCCCCTTTTTATGATTACATTCCCTGAAATACATAAATACATAAATTAATAAGTAAATAAATAAACAAATAAAGTCATTCAGACTGAGGTAACCCAGAAAGTTAAATGTGGTATGCATTTGCTTATGGATGGACAATAGATGTTAAGTCAATGACAACCAAGCTACCATCTGCAAAGTCACAAAGATAAGTTATAGGGTAAGTTTCTATTAGTGGACAGATGTTGTTAGGAAATGAAATAGAATAGATAGTTGTGGATGAAGGGGTGGGAGGCTAGAATGAGAATATCAAGTGGAGAGTGGGAGGAATAGGGGGATGATGGAGGGAATATGAAGAGTGATAGCTAATATTAAGGGTCATTTGAAGGCCAGTATAAAAATCTAATATAGCAAAAGCTTAATAATTTATATGAAGGAAATCTAAATTAAATTGCTAACTGAGCGCCAAATGGACATCCCTTGTCACCAAAGAATGCTTCCAGGACAAGGAATGGGATATATCTAATTGCTTTTTTGGCCAAAGTGTTCCCATGTTTACCTGTAAACAATTCAGGCTATTGACAATAATAAAGGTTGCTCTCCACCAACTGTTGGCAAGGTCACAATGCTAAAGACAACACATAGACAATTCATTACACATGGAAAACCTGAGCTTGTGCCTACATAGAACCTTCACTCCTATATTCTTTGGTAATAGATGGTGCTCTGCATTCCACCAAAGAGAAACATAAACAACTACCAACTTTTCAAAAACAAGGAAATATTAAAATAAGTGAATAAAAATGAATGTAGCAATACAGTGGCTCCTTAAGACATTCTGCTATACTCATAGATCATTGCCTTACTCAGTCATTATCAGAGAAGCTTCCTTCTGCAGCAGGTGGGAACAGAGACTCACTGCTAGCCAATATGCAGAGAGTGAGAGACCTTGTGGCACTCCAGTGTAAACAAGATGTCTCCATCAAATCCCTTCCCAAGGCTCATGAGAAAGGGAAGTGGAAAATGTGTCCTTTGCATAAGTAGTAAGGCTTCAAGTTTAGTGATTTTTATGGCATTAGTTAGTGGGCAAAAGAGTGGGTGTCTGTTTCTTGTGCTTCTTCTTGGAATCTTTCCCTTCTGTTTGTTTTGTGCAATTCCAATGCCTTAGTTATTTTATAATATTTTATTTTATTATTAATACATAAAATCTAATTACATATATGTAAAATAAATGTGTATATGTTATAAAGACTCACAAAAATACCCATATGTGCTTTATAGCAATCATATAGTATAAAGCATTTAAGTTATCATATCATTTAAATAATATATATTATGATATCACATAATTTTTATATATGTAGTCTTGCCCTTGGAAACACATTTAAATTATATCTAACATGTTTTTAAATTAATTTTTATCTCTTTAATTATTGTTTCCCAGGATTCCAAATTTTGTCAGTATGCTTTTATGAATTAAGGCAAGAAAATGTCATAAGCAATTTACATGATTTGCTTGTAAAGCTTTCCAGTGAAATTAATTATTTAAACAGTATTCTGTCCAAAAAAAGGAGAAGATGAACCTTCAGAATCTACTACTAGATTCCCGTCCTTTGACCTTGGGGAGCAGAGACCAATGTAAAAGCTGGCTGCTACTAGCAATAATAGGATAGGAGAAGTATGAACAAACGACTGTTAAATTGAGGGTATATCTCAGTAATAAAGTACCTGCTTAGCATGTAAAGCACTAAATCAAATACCAAGTTTTCAAAGGAACAACAAAGGAAAAAAAAAACAAAATCCCAAATAAAGACTACATTATTGCATAGCTTGTAGTTCAAGAGATTCCTGTGACTCTACCAGTATTTTAGATCTCAGGATCTGGGAACTTTACTTTTTGTTTCTTTCAAACAAGGAGAGAAAAAAGTCAAATAATACCCCCTAGGTATTTTCCCAGACTGTTGTCCTCTTTAACACCAGCAAAGCAATACATGGGATAGAATGTGTTCCCTGCTTTTGAAACAAAGTAAGCAGCTTATATCTGGACAGCATTCTTTCTGCTCCCCATTTAGTTGGCTACCTCAGTGCTTGAAGGTCATGAGTAGGCTCATCCTGTGAATCAAAGACAATCAACCTTTAATCTCTCTGAAGAGACCCTGGTCCTCACTACTCAGGAGAGAATTGGTTTTCTTAAGGAGACCATGGGGCACATTCAGAGCCATTCATTGTGGGGGAAGAGATCTTGAGCCCCATAAAATGAGACTGTTAGACTTTGTATTTCTTTAGGAAACTCTTTGCTCCTGAACATTTTAGATGAGAAACTTCAGTATTTTTAAGACCCACAAGGCCACCCCTGAGAAGAAGTTTGCCTTGGTAAGAGGAAAAAGGGTTTCTGTGGGTGAAGGTATTTACTTTGTTCATAAGTCTGCTGTGTATTTTTCTTTTTTATTATTTTTTATTTTTTATTTGAATTAGAAACAAGATTGCTTTACATGTCACTCCCAGTTCCCTCTCCCTCCCCTCCTCCCTTACTACCCTCCACCACAACTAAAACCCTGCCTATCACATATCATTTCTGCTCCCCAGGGAGGGTAAGGAACTCCATAGGGGATGTTCAGAATCTGTCATATCCTTTAAGGTTGGTCCCGGGCCCACTGGAGTGAATATCCCTCTGTTTGGAATGAGCTCCCAAATTCCACACCTATGCTAGGGATAAGTACCTCTCTACTAGAGGAGGCCCCATGGATTTCCGAGGTCTGGATCAGTCCCCTGATGGTTTCCCATCTATCAGTCTGGGGATCCAGAGCTTTCCCTTGTTCAGGTCAGATGTTTCTCTGGGTTTCACCAGCCTGGTCTGGACCCCTTTGCTAATCACGTGCCTTTCTCTGCAACTGGATTCCAGAGTTAAGCTCAGTGATTAGCTGTAGGTGTCTGCTTCTACTTCCACAAGATAATGGATGAAGGCTAAAAGGATGGCATATAAGATAGATGGGGTCATTCTTGTTGATCTGTGAAGATTCCCCTAGTGCCAGATTTCTCTTTAAAACTATAATGGTAGCTGATGGAAGCTACTGTTCAATTTTACCTTTTTTATTGCCTTATTATATGAATTCCTATTTGTCCTTGAAAGCAGAGTTCTCTATTTTTTGTATAACACCATGTCTAACTTCCTAGAAATATTGTTTGACATTGTCTCCATATACTTTCATCAATTCTCATACCACCTAAATGTTAAACTATTCACTAAATCAGGATTTGATAGTAAAAACCAGTACTTTCCAAACTTTAATGTTTTCTATCAAATGTTTTAAGTTTTGTGCTCTGGGGTTGCAGACCATATATAAATGGAGGCAGAATACAGGTAGTTCGAGGCAAAAGGGAGGGTTCCAGGTGTGATCCTCGATCTATACATAGAAACATTGCCTAAGGAAAACGAAAACCAAAATGAACAATAGCAAGCATGCCTCCCCCCCCAATTAAAACAAACAAACCAACAAAAACAAAAACAACAACAAAGTCGCCATGTGCTATGGTGAGTAGTTTTAGTACTATAATCCCTACATTGATATGTGGGGTTGGCATGACGTAAAAATTCCAAGTTAAATCCTATCCTGCACTAAAGAGAACCCTAATCTTGCTTTAAAAATAAAGCAGGAAAGGTGGCACAGTGTTACACAGGTTGGTGGTATTTATACATATATAACTCCATTATTCTGAGGGGAAGGGAGGAAATGTCTAGAGATGGCCAATTTAAGCATGGCCTGGCATCTGTAGAGCGATTTTCCTTTATAAGAATGTTTTGCTGTGTTGCCTCAGGAAAAAAAAAAGCTGCAAAGCCTGTGCTGAAGCCTAGTAATGCAAGAGTATTAACACAGCACTGATTGGTGGAGACACAAGAGCATGAGAGTACAAGTATTTCGAGACTCAGCCTCACTCCAAGTGTATATATAGCGCAGCTGAGGAGGCAGAGAAGACTCTCTTGATGTAGCAGGATGAGAGGGAGCACGAGGATGTGTTCGAATGTTCCTGTGATTCCAGCCCTGAGAATTGAAGGCTTGAGGGTACAAGAATTGGGAGTTTTAGCTTTTGTTGACTTGTATACAGTCCTGTCTGGAAAATAATTAATTACCAGAGAAAGTGGGCACAGTGAGGTGGTGGACATCTGTGTTATGGGCAGGGATTTAAAGGCTACTCTGAGGTGTAGAGAGCTAACCAGTGTACGTGGCTCACAACTTTTAGTTTTGTTTATCTGGGCAATATAGAGAAACACATTTTTTTCTTCATAGAAAAATAAACCATCCAGAGTCTGGCACATTGGCGTGGCTGGCAGTACATTTGGGGTCACAATCTCTTGAGCTAGGTTTTGGGAACTGGAAATGAGCGGGCATGAGATTCCCCAGTTTGAGTGTCTCAAAAGCAAGGTAGGGCGAAGGGAGGAAGGGAAGGATGAGGATGGGTGAGAGAGGGGACATGATAGAGGAATGGAGGAGAGAGTGGGAGAAAGGAAGAGTGAGAGAAAAACTAAAAATCTGGCATGTTGTCTCGCATTTTGGCAAGCAGTTGGCAAGAAATTGGTGAAGGAAGGGAAGGGTAAGAGAGAGTAAGAAGGGGGGGAATAAAGCTGGATGGAGGCAGAAGGGATAGGCCGGAAGGTGACAAATCCTAAGGAGGATAGTGAGTTTGAGCCCAGCCGGAGATATGTAGAAACACACTTTCCCTAAACCTCTATCAAAAAAATAAGTGAATAAACCGAGCTCAGTGCCATGCCATGCAGAATGGTGACCTAGACATAAATCTGTACTGAAAGATTGAGATAGTCAGGCAGAAAAACTCAAGTTTGCAACTTTCTGGGGTGTCTAAAGAAATCGCACTTTAATATATTTCTTTGTCTTTAGTAAAGTGGCCTCATGAGATAGATGGACAACTCAGTGGCTCCTTAGTTGAGATCTGAGTCCACAAATACTGTGAGATTGGAAGACATGTGAGGAGGGGAGGGGGCAGGTGTTTAGAGATGGGAGTAGGTGTAACAGGGTGGGGTGTGGTTAGGGTGGGGGTGGTGTTACGGTAGGCGTGGCCTTGGCAGATTGGGGGATGGTGTTGCTTTTTTTAGGACAATAGGTTTCTAAATAGCCCCTGGAACTTGATTTTTAGGCAGGGCTGGACCTAGAACTCAGAAATATGCCTGCCTCTGCCTCCCAATTGCTGTGATTAAAGGCATGTACCAACACACTAGACTTCTAGAATGTTTTAATAGAAATTCAAGGTAAACATGGCATTGTGAGATGGCAGTCAGTGTACTGGCACAGTTCAAGAATTTGTGCACTAGCAATTGGGATGAAAATTGTGAGTTTAGGCTAAATAATAGAACTCTTGTTAATAATAATAAAAAGTGCTGTAGAGATGGTTCAGTGGTTAAGAGTGCTTACTGGCTGCTCTTGCTAGAGGACCAATTCCCGGCATCCACTTGGTGGTTCACAACTGTCTATAGCTCCAGTTCCAGGACATCTGATGCCCTCTTCAGCCTTCTTGTGCATCAGGTACTCATTTGATGCACATATGTACAGTCATGCAAAGCACACATACAAAGAAAATAAAAATAAATTTTCTAAAGTTTGGGCATTTTGGCACTCTTCTTTAATCTTAGCACTCCAGAGGCAGAGGCAGGGGGAATTTCTGATTTTGAGGCCCATTTAGTCTATAAATGGAGTTTCAGAGCAGTCAGGCCCCAGCTATTATACCAAGAAACCCTATTCCAAGAAACTCTGACTTGAAACAAACAATAATTAATAATAGTAATAATAGAAATCAGGCAGGTGTGATGAGCAATATTTTGTCAGAGGATTGTAGATCCAGCCCTGGGCAATGGGGAAAGCAAGATTAGTTGAGGATGCCAACTTTGAGTCAATTCTGGGTTATATATGAAACTTCAACTCAAGAAAATAAATGGGGTATGTTAGCTAAATAGGCAGCATGAAGCCATAGGAATGTTAATCAAGGACTCATTGGTGGAAACAAGGGGACACAAGTAGAGTGAGACAGAGCCCTCCACTGGGCTATACAGACTTTACCTAAACATATGGTAGCAGTAGGAGGAGGATCGGGAGGAAAGAGAACTCTGGTGGACAGTGTGTTCTTATTGTCACTTTTCTGAGACACTTTCTCAAAAAAGAAAAGCAGGGAGTGGGGAGTTTAATCAGGAAGCTGGCTTGATTGTCTGCTGGTGAATGGTGACAACAGGTATCTAGGCTCTGTCTGTATAATGACTTTGACTCAGAAGAGGAAAAAGGAGGAGGAAGGGATGGTGGGAGAAAGGGAGGAGGCTGGGTGGTGAAGATGATAGTACATGGCTGCATATTGTACTCCTTACCCTCTGCAGGAGGTAGTGGGTGGATTTCATTAAACAAGCACTCCTGGGTTGCAGAAGGAGATTTAGTGTGAATGAAATTAAAATAGTGTTTCATATTATAGACTATTACCTTTAGTAAAATGTAGTATCTCATATAAAATGTCAAATTATAAAGAAAAAATATTTTTCAATATTTAGAAAGTATGTTAACAGTGTGCTGGTTAAATTACAGGGTAAGTAAAAGCATTACTATTTGCAATTAACAAGTACTTCAAAACTCATTGGTAATTTTTTTCATTCCCCAGATTTCTTGCTTTTTGAGAGTGAAAAAATATATTTTTGATATATTACATGGTATATCTATTCATCTTAAATATACTGTCAATCAATTGTTGATGGATTTCAGTTATTTTATTTACCTTGAAAATATAATATATTTGGTTTATTAACTTTTTCTCAATTACTTTATGAGTAGAGAAGGTTTGCATAAAATATATGTTTTGAATAATTTTATAATTTAATATATACTCTTTGTAAATTTGCAGTGTGACATAGAAAATAAAACCCTGCTATCTGTTGCAGTTTAGAGTTTAACATAATATATTAACAATCTTACACTGCTGATTGTTGCTAGTTATTCTTATTGCTTGTACATATGATTTGTCTTCTAGTGAGATAGGGGTGGTAAAGTCCAAAATTTACAAGATTTTTTTCTCCTTATGCCCTCCATAGTTTTTATTTCACAAAAGTTATTACTTGGTAATAAATAAAATTTTCATTTATTTATTGTGTGTTTACATTGTGCAGGTACAGGTTCACTTATGTTTCTTTACATGCATAGACTAGAAGTACACCTGAGGTATGGTTCATTAGAAGCTGTCCCTTTTGTGTTTTTTGTGCCTTTCACTGGGACCTGTGCCATACTGAATAAACTAGCTCTCTGACACGCACAGGGATTCTCCTGTCTCTGTCTCCAATAGGCTTGGATAATTTGTATTCACCACCATCCACTGTGTTTGTTATGTGGGTTTTGGGGATTAAACTTTACACACTGTACTGTCTACTCCGTATGAGAGTAGAAGTTCCTGAATGTTAAAGAATTATTCTGATTTTGGGGATTCAATAGGAAAATTCTTCTTTTGTCTTTTTGTGTTAGTTCATGGATTTCTCTATGCTGATCTAAACATATTGTACTGTCTTTTATGTTGTGCCTGCCTCGACCAGCAAGAAAGACACAACTCAGGAACTCTTCTTCCTGCAGTTTATTCCAGGAGCCTTGGACAAACTTCTGGGGGCCCCGAGGAAACCCGACCCTCTGCTTAAAAGCGCCCTTGGCAGCCCACCCCAGACTGCCACGTGGTGAAAGCAGAAGGGTCCACATACATGGAAGCAGGCCTGAAGCCCAGCCTTAGCCAGATAAGAAGTTGTCCAACACAAAGAGCTCTCACCCTCGGGATGGTGGAAAGCGGAAGCCGGCGCCATCTTTTGGGCCTACAAAGCTCAGCTCTCCACACTTTTATTTCCATTTTTGTTTAAAATTCCACTCTCCTTAATTTTGTATGCTTTGTACAAAGTCATTATTTTGTACCTGTAAAATTGGGGGTTACAAAGAATAAAATTAATGTTTTGTTCTGTGAGCAAAATTTGAAAGAATTTTAACAAATCAGATCAATCCTATTTCCTCCCTTTTATATGAAGACTATGCTTTCAATGCTGTCTTAGTCTTCTATTGCTGTGTATTATATTGCCATGTGTATCTGTAAGTTGTATAGTCTCCATTCTTTATAGACACTTACACACACATACTTGCATTAGAATTTGGCTTCCTATGCTGATCCTGGGCCCTTCCCCATGTGTCCAGGGCCAGAGTGTAACCCTTCATATGTGATGGGCTCTCAAAGTCCCTTCTTGCACCAGGGAAAAATACTAATCCACTACCAAGGATCAGCATAGGAGACTTGGTGGACTTTGCAGAGCCCCCGTTGAGGGCCCTACCCTGCCTGGGGAGTGGTGGGTGGATGGGGTGGGGGGTGGGCTGGGGGTGGGGGAGGAAGTTTGGGGGTGATGGGAGGGAGAAGGGACTTGAAATAAGCTTGTTCCCTAACTAGAACAACAACAACAACAAAAACACTAATTGGTAGAAACACTTCCTGGTACTCATGAGGCAACCCATAAAAACTTGGAGCCTTATGCCTTTCCCAGGTACAAAACCTAACTCGAGTATCTGTGGTAAACACCACAATCTTCAAGGCTCAGTCTCAGGTGACTAGATAATACAGTGATAGTAAGGAGATATAGTATTATCCGAATACTCCAAGTTTTATAAATGTCCACAAAATAATAAATAAGGAATCAGTTTAAAAGGTGAAAAAAAAAGAATTTGGCTTTTTTAAATTTTAGCATTTTTCTTTGTATTTTTGTCATTGTAAATAATAATTGTCTTATATTTTCATAAATATTAGTTACGTCCCTCCTCATCTTTGCAGATTATAAACAGTCTTGGAATGTTCTTCCCATTTGTGACTATTCATACTATAGATTACATGTTGCATTTGCAGAATACTGTGAATGCTTACTAATGCTTTCAGTTCTCTGAACACCACAGGAGTGACAGGTAATGTGTCGCTTTGCTTTGCACTTTTAGAGTAACCAGTAGAGAATTTCTGAAATCCATTACCTCAGATGTCAGAAGCCCATTTTCTGGATGCACCTAGAGAGACTGAAGTAGGAAGTTTGTTGATGACCATTGTACAGTGAATTCTGAGACAGCACTTGGGGATCCATGAGAACTAGCATCAGCCCTCAGCCAAAAGAGTAGAAGGAAAAGTAGGGGGATGTTCCCTCACATTCTTATGAGGGTTAGTGTTTTGTATAATTGATGCAAGTCAGGTTCTGGGAAGAGGAACCTCAGCTGAGAAGATTCCTCCATCAGACTGTCCTGTAGGCGATTCTGGGAACATTTTCTTGATTAATGATAGATGTGAGAGGCCCCTGACCACTGTGGGCTGTGCCATCTCTGTAAAGTGGGTTGCAGGAAAGGAAGGCAGAGATAGCAATGAGGGATAAGCCAGTAAACAGCATTCTTCTCTAGCCCATGCTTTAACTTCAGCCTTCAGTTTCCTGTCTTGAGTTCCTGCCCTGACTTCCCTGCATGATGAAAAGTAAGCTGCAAGATAAATCCTTTCCTCCCCAAGATGGTTTTGGTCATGGTGTTTATCACAGGAATAGAAAGGTAAGACACTTGCCTCATGTGTTTTCTCCTTCTAGGGTTCTCCTTCTGCACTTCATGAAGGAGTGACATGCTGTGTCACAACAATGGACTATGAGGAGAACGTAAAGCATCATGTCCAATTTCTCTTATTACACTTACTAGGAATTTTATTCCTGTCCTCATGGGGGAGATTTCACTCTTGTTTAGTGAAAAGGCAGCACTCGGACTCAGAATACAAGGCCAACTAGCATAAATCAGGAAGAATCTGTCTCAAAAAGTAAAAGTAAAAGAATCTGGGGATAAAGTTTGGCAGTGGAATGCTTGCCTAGCACATAGAGAGTCTTATACTCAATGCTCAATAAAGAAAAAAAATAAGAGAATCCACAAAAAAATGAGTCAAGGAATATACTCTTCCTGTCACTGTCAGAGAGTATGGTGTTTCTAGATGAGAGCTGGCTGAAAATTCCCCAGCCGGCTACTGCCCCTTCTGTTTATATGCCAGGACTTTTCCTAGAACCACACACACACTCAAGATATCCCTGGCTTGCTGAGGACTGGATTAGTCTTACCACCAATGTCTTTATGGGAGCAGAAAATGCTCCCTGAGTTATTGCAGAAAAATGCAATTGCTAGGCTAATTCTAGAAGCTGGGTAATGGTCCACAGGGCTGCAGGCTGTGAAGGTTTTTGAGGACACAGATAATAACAACGTGTTCCAAGTAGTCCCTGTAAGCAGTGAGGCTTTGTGAGAGGGCAAGGCCTATGATTCTGGGGGCTGTCAGTATGCTGCATGCTCCCAGGGTCAGAGAGTAAATCTAGAGAAAGACCTGGGTCTGCACCTATGCACCCTAGAGTGCAGCATCTCCAGGTTTTCCCTCACTATCTCTTCACTCCATGTAGCAGTTCAGACATCAGAATATAAGTAGCTGCCTGTGGTGGATTGAAAGAAAATGCCCCCCAAAGGGAGTGACACTTTCAGGAACTATGGCCTTGTTGGAGGAAGTGTGTCACTGTGGAAGTGGGCTTTGTGGTCTCATATATACTGAGGCCACGCCCAGTGAGACATTTCCCTTCCTTTTTCCTGTAGATTAAGATGTCAATGTCTCAGTTCCTTCTCCAACACCATGCCTGCCTGTATTCTGCCATGATGATAATGGTCTGAACCTCTGAACTGTAGGCAAGCCAAATAATTGTTTTCCTTTACAAGAGTTGCTGTGGTCATGGTATCTATTTACAGCAATAGAAACCTTAAGACATGTCCCTAACAACATTTTCAACAAAACTACATTTATTCACTGTATCTTACAAACATCTAAAGTGATAATACCCTCCGACTCCTTGCAACACCCCTCATTACTGTCTTTATTGCCCATTGCCTCTAGCCTTCTACTACTTAGCAAGAGCTGGATCAGCCCTGAGTGAGAAGGAACTCAGTATGTTTTCTTTTTCATTTTTGGTAGAGGGGTGCGGGGTGCTGCTTTGAGGGGACATCCCACAGGTCGCACAGTATCACTTCTTCCTCTTCCTCTTCCGGGTACTTAGTGATTCAAACTTCTTCTGTGCCTGCAAAGAGTGAGTGAGTCCCAGGGCTGAGAGTGGCCCTTCAAATATCCCATGACCAAGCCCTGAGTTGGACCTCGTAGCCATAGGTTTCAAGCCTCCAATAAGAGCTGGCTTCTTAGACTTGTCATTTGAAGGTGGATCAGGACTGAGGTCCCTCTTCTTTGGAGATAACGGTTTGGGGATACTAGCAGAGTCAGAGAGACCTGTATAGGGGCACAAATAGCCAGACAGTTTCCATGGCACCAGACTGTAGTGGGAACACAGGAGGAAGGACAAGCTGGGGAGCTCCTCTTTGTCCTCAATGGTTCTGCCCAGTGCCTCCTGGAACTCATCCAAAGCAGAAACTCCTCTGAGGCTCATTGTACATCTGGGCCCTGGGCTTTGGGGATGGGCTCCTCTGCCATAGGGAATAACAGTGGACCCGATGTCTCCCAGTGAGGGTAAATACTGACTACTTGGGAAGACAGTAGGCCTAGGCCCCCATATTTCTGCATTGGTAGCTCCAGGACACTGATGATCTAAAGAAGTCACCGGTGAGGAACATTTCTGTGCACTGGTCCCTCTTTGGGGACCATGGCCTTCTCTCTTTGCAAGTTGGAAGACAGTTGGTACAGAAGTATTGGAAAGTATCTGAGGGGCACCAGGGTTGAGAGGTGCCCTCATTGAGCCTTTCTTCTTCAAATCCAGGTAATTCTCTTCCACCAGCTGCAGGAGGAAATTGGCATATAAGATTCATGGCAGGTTGGAAGGCTCAGGGGCCAAAATATTTGGGTAAAGGTAGCTAAGGGGATAGTCAACTGTCCATTAGTGTCAGAGACTGAGGGTCTGCTGGCTGACTTGACTGGTTACTTGCTGCTATGTACTTCACCCCCTCCTCATGTCCATACCTTGATCCCATTCTCGGTGAAGCCCCAGGCAGGATGCTTTGACTTCCTTTAGGTCACATGGTTCTTATGAGAAGGATCCTCTCCTTTTCCTGGCCACATGGTGTCCCTCAGCACTCTATTTGGAGAACTCCTTGACCCACCCAGTTTGCCTAATGTCTTCCTTTATCCTGTCTGCCTGTTGTCTGCTTGCCTCTTGTCTACCCATCACTTATTTTTTTGTTGTCCCTGGTGTTCACCCTTCCCTAGCTACCTGCTCAACACTGAATTCTTCCTCATACTCCAGCTCCTTCATTAGAGACATTATGTCCATCTCTGGCTTGGAAGATAGGATTTCTGCCATAAATTGTGGGTTTATTATGTCCTCCACCTATAAATAGAAAGAGAAGAATTGAGTGCTTGGGGGTACAGGGAGTTCCATGTTGCTGCCAAGTCATGATGACACCCAACGCATGTGTGTGTGCGCACACACACACACACACACACACACACACACACACACACACACACACACACGATATATATATATATATATATATATATATATATATATATGTGGAGAGAGAGACAGACAGAGACATAGAGAGAGCCCTGAATGTAGGGAAGCAGGCTCAGGCTCAGTTACAAGGACTGGGATGCCAAACTCAGAATCTGGCCCACACCATGGCTCCAGGTGCAGCTCACTTGGTCAATGAAGTCTTTCTGGGAGCACAGCTCATCAATGTAACTCAGGACTCCAGCATCTGAGTAGAAGTCATCTTCTTTCTGCTCCGGCTCACTGTTCTCCTCTTCCACTTTTTCTGTGGACTCTCCTGTGTACAATTGTGGAAGCCTCTCTAGCCAGTCCATAATATCCATGTACTCCTGCACGGCTTCAGGTGGAATTTCCATGGGTGACTCAGTCTTTTGTAATTGCCTGTGTCTGAGTACTTGGAGGCAGGCAGGGTCAGTCTTGGAACAAGTCTTCATGGAGTTGCATGCTAGGAGATAGGAGAACATGATGATATATAGATATGGTTTAGTTTCACCCTAATCATGGCATGTAGACCATAGTTCAGAGGAACCACAATGGCCAAGGGTAAGCCAAACCTAAAGATCTGTGACAGGGGACATTGCAAAGGGTTGATATGTCTAGGATAGTCATGTGAGAGTGTATTTGGAGCCACCAATATTTCAGGTATGCTCCAAACTGATTGGCCAGGTCCTGATCATAAGGTGTTTGTGTCCTTAGAGAGTAAGGACAGAGATAATCAATGATGGTAGCCAGCTCAGTGATTACCCAGTTCAAGACTAAGGGCTGCAATGTCCCCCGGGCTACATAGAAAATGCCCTAACCTGAAGGAAGAAGCCTATGTTCAGGGCAAAACACATTTTGACTGATTTTTACCTCTGCATAGAGACCTAAAGATATGTGATCCCTACCTGGCTCTTCAAACACCTCAGGAGCTGGGGGCCTATGAGGATCTTGCCTTGTGGATGTAACAACTTGGCTCTTGATACTTCTCATCATCTCTAGCCTTGAATTCTCAATCTCCAGCCTTGAATTCTCCTTCTCTTCTGCATTCTCAAATTCTGTAAACCTAAGGATGAGGGAGGGCAGGACTCAACCAAGAGATTACTAAAGATGGTCATGTGTGCAGGGTCTTGGGATGACCTGGTACAGTCCCATGAAGTTGCTGATATTGGAACATAACCACAGCTCTGGAGGCACACTATATCCTTTGGTATTTGTGGGAATCAAAAAAGTTTGAGGTGGCCCAAGAAGGGCTTTCATGTGACTCTTCCTTAAGACCTATCTTGACCTTGCCTAGAGCCACACAGAAGCCTAGATGGCCACAAATATGACTGATGAAGTACATCAGGGATCTTGAACCAGATCCAGAGATGCTGAAGCAGAGGGTGGGAGAGCTGGAATGAACTGGGAGACAAGGGCCCAGGAGATGCCAGGAGAAAGTAGAAGGGAAACTGAGAGGTGTGGCTGCTTCCCTCTGAGAGTTGTTTGTTGGCTTGTATGCATGACAGTATCACACTGAGCAAAGACATGAAGACCAGAGACATGTCCTCACATGTGTAAGAAGCTTCCTTACTTTCTGCATGCTTCTTTTCACAACCACTCCAGGTAAATGAGGATACAACTGAGGCCACCCTATTGGGATGCAGTAATCTCTACTGTCAAAAAGCAGTGACTCAGTACCAGGTAGTTAACTTAAGACTTGTGGAGCATGTTGGCATTGTACAATCCATGGTGTTGGAGGAGACCCGACAGGGCTGGAATGGGTCAGTTTTTCAACCGATGAGTTCAGAAATGCTGGGACCATGGGGCATATAGCTCAGCACTCCAGGAAGTGAGAACAGGATCGTGGACCTCATGGATTACCACCAGGGGCTCAAGTATTGGGTAATCCTCCTGGCAGTGTGTGGGTGACAAACTCTCCAGACCAAGCTCCAACTGAGGAGTACCCCCAACATATACCCTCCTCCAGAATCCTGACTCAACAGGCCCACCCATGTTAAACAGTTCTCCACATGCCCTGCTTCAAAATTCCCTTGACTCACTTTTCAGCCATCTCAAAGAAGATCATCCGGTCATAGTTGCTTGTACACTGCCATTCCTGCAGACCCCTCCACAGGCCCTCCTCCACATTCATGGTGGGATTCCTCTGGGCCAGGGACCGAAGCACTGGACTGTAATTCATTAGAACAACTCAACCCAATAATCTTGATCCAGCATTCCCTGCCCAAGATGCATCTATAACCTTGAGTCAGAATAAAGTCAGCTTCTAGGAACTCCTAACCATACAGCAGACATAAACACAAAGATCTCTGACTATTTCCCAGCCTACCATGTGAGTCTCCTTCTATCACTGTGTGTGGAAGAATGCATGGAATGATCTGGAACCTAGGGTAAATGACTGGGTCAATGGTGCAAATCCATGCTGGAGATAATCATGGAGCAAAGAGACCAAAAGTTTCCCCAGGGAAGGTTTGGAGCCTTTCTGGCTTAAGGGAAATTCCTTAGACGGTGGGGTGAGGGACAAATGTACAGGTCTTTCTGGAGTCCAGCACTCTTCCCCATCCTGGTTGTGACATGCTGTGGGCCCTAAACACTAAGGTCAGTGATAGAAGATAAAATGCTAAGGCAACAAAAAACTACCAAATGGAGTGAAAGGCCTAAATCCAAACCCTAGATTTCTGGGACTCCAGGATCCCCCGTTTGACACCTCTATTTCTCAGATTGTGACTCTCTGGAGTGGTTCTGTCACCTTCAGCACCTTCCTTGTCCACCACACACTCATCATGTTGGAGCCCAGTAGGACATTCCAGGCGCAGGTGACACTCACATGAGGAAGCAGGAGAAAGCTGACACATCTGGAGTCTGGGACAGGTGCCGCTGGACCAGAGTCTTGATATGCTGCCAGCGCTGGATATTCCCATAGACACTGTCTTGTTTGGACAAGCAGTTTTCTGGGAAGCTGTTTTGAACATTGGCTGGTCCACTATCTCCAACTGCTCCTTTTGGAGGTGGTGCTGAGTTTACTGGGGACCGGACAGGAACCAACTGGACAACTGGCTGTGTTGTGGGAGGGTGAGAGCCCAGGACCCACAATTCTTCTTGGGGTTGGAAGGCCAAAGCAATTTGAGCATTTATGAAGGAATTTTCCTCAGTTGCTGTCATGAAGTGTGAAGCAGGGCACCCTATAACCCCGCCTTGGGTCACAGGGACATTACAATTGAGGGACTCCTCTGTGACTACAATGTTTGCATTGGGCATGGGCTGTACAGACCTGCCTGGTGTCCCCACTTGCACAATGTTCAGAGGTACAGCTGTATCCAGAGTCGTACTTCCACCTTCTGCCACCAAAGACATCCCAGGCAAGGCAGATAACACTAGAGGATTCCAGGGAGAGATGCCTCCAGTCAGGAGGTGTGCTGGGGGCTCCCAGAATAATTGGAGTGTTGGCTGGGGGGCAGGTGGGAGAACAGGCAGGGTTGCAAATGTAGACATGGAGGCATCGAGGTTGACAGTCATGTCCTGTCCCAATGAAGATGCTGGAAAGTTAAAGAGAAACAGGAGGGCAGCTCTCTAGTCCTGGTAGTCAATGGTAATTAGGGGAGGATCATGGGGAAGATTAGATTGTACTGTTTGCAGATGTCCCCTAAGGAATTCCCTGCTCGGTTCATCTGACTGAGCATTGCTTCAGCAGAGATCTTCCTGTCCATTCGCAACATTCCCTGATTGCTGCTGTGGAGAGGAGCCCTCGGCTTTCCCACCCCTGAGAGACTCTTTTGGGAATCCCTGGCAGAAAACTCATCAGCGTTCTAGCTCTCTCCCTAGGCATGGATCAGTGTGACTATGTTTGGACCATTATGCCAGTAATGATGCCTGTGGGAGGCAAGGCACCATCAATGAGGGCCAGTTTCGAGAAGGGCCTCTGTAAAGGTGGCAGGTTTCAAATATTTTAACCTCAAACCCTTCTGAGTGTTCCTTCCACACTCTCAATCCGCACTCCCTTTGTAGCCCAGCACTGCAAACCAAAACCACTTCAGTGCTACCCTCCAAACCAGCACTCCGGAATCCTGGAGGCAACCCCGTAGCATATCCTACCCATGCTGCTCCTCCCTCTCCTAATGCCTCCCACAGAGAACAGCAATGGGATAGATTATGGCAGCTCCACACTGCCCTGATCCACATTGATCCACACTGTGGTTTGCAGATGTTTCACAGCATTTGCATGTAAGATACCTATACAGAACCCTGGTACCTTGTCCTTGAAAGCCCAGCAGTGGTGAGTGGAGGGGCTGCCAGGGGGTTTCTGTGTATTATCACAGTCACTGGTATTGTCAAAGTTGGCCATGAAATGAAAACCACATGTGGTCCTTTACTTGTGAGCTCCCAACAATATAAAGAATATTTTGGTGGTTGAGTATAGTCAATATAAATGAATGCTTTTGGGGTTGGGTATAGTCATGAGCCAGGTGCCAAGTGGGAAGACATTGTTTGAAATTATTTTTGTTAAGTAGGAACACAGGAGGGCCCCCCTCAAAGAGAGCCAATTCCAAAAAGCTTGTACATGATGGCCAGGACACATGTCCTAGCACTGATTAACAGTAACACAGAACATGATCCAAGACAACTGCTTCTCTCTAAAGCCTCAGGAAAAGGATCAAACCACTTCAGAACCCAACCAAACCAACAGCACTTCAGGACCCTTCCCTGAGTGAAGGTAGCTTTGGGGAAGAGAGGATTCCTGTTAGTTACATGATGGGCTATGAGAACTTCACAAATTCTCTTGAGACAACACCTCTAAACTGACATTTTAAAAAGTTGTGTAACGATTCAGGCATTATCCTGGCCTGTCCCTGTCACCAAGAGAATAACCTCAGGCAGTGCCCCGGTCAGCCCATGTGCAAAAACCCTTTAAAAGAAATACCTCTGCCAGCTTATTATCTCTTTCCAGCCCTCTTTTTAATGCTGTCTTTCTGCTCTCTGATCTCTCTCTCCCTCTTTCCCCACTCTCTTTTTCTCTCTCATTCTGTCTTTCCCACTGTTCCCTTGGGGAAGATAGGACTTTTTCTGTCTCCCTCTTCTCTTTGTCCTCTCTGTGTCTCTGTGCCTGTGAATCTTTACCTGTTTCTCCAACCCCATTTTCTAATAAAATTTCTCACTAGTCTCTGTCTGCCTAGTGTGTTTGTCCTTCTGCCTCTATCACACTCAACTGCCATGGAATCTGCCAAGGTTCCCCTCAAGCCTTACCAAAACAAGTAGGTCTAAAAGTTGAGAGCAATCACCTATTTCTTTGTTAGTTGATATTTCCTAATTGCTCTGCTTCTGAAGACATCAAATACCTGGTGATGGAGAAGCCTTCCTCCATGGGAAGGCATGTGCGACTCTGGGCTGCCAGGTTTTAGAGTAACCTCCATCCCCACAGAAATGACCCCAATGGGCTATTTCCTGCCTGGTCATTTCTCTTCACTGTACTTCTAAGGTCTATTGTGGCCCAGTTAAATTTCTGAGACCCATAATGTCATAGCACAAGTTCCAGCGGCTTGGAGAAATGACCCAGAGCTCAAATGTTGCCCATAAATATTCCCTGAGACACCACAGTGAACAACTCCACTACATCTGTAAACTGTGCTTAGTAGACCTGCCTGACACACAGGAAGAGCCAGTCTAGGGCCTGTCATTGTATCTTCTGATCAAGTGTGCCTCCTTGTGTCAACATAGTTCCACCATGGGCTCTGTTCATCTTGCCATAAGCTTTGTCATCTTCCAAGGTGAGATGTCCTTGCAGAAGTCCAGAGCTGTTTCCCACCCACTCACTTGGTCCAGTAAATCATTGCTAGTAACAGATTTAAACTGCCAGTGGCAGGGACTCTGGTGCCACACTCTGATACTCCAGGCTTACCTTCTGAAGTTATTCCTACAGGTTTGGACAGTAACCATGCCAGACTGCTAGGATCCATAGTGATCAATCTCAGAGAAATCACGCCAAGAGTCACCAATATGTACCAGAGTCTCAAGAGAGCCAGCCACAGTGTTGAAATTTTGAAAGTAAACTGCTTCAGAACATGGCATTGAGCATTCTACAGTGGGGGAGGGGCAGAGAGTTAAACAGGGCTGGGGACATTCCATGAGGGGTTGCGGCAGGTACATGAGAACCTTGGCGTCAGTTTAAATGATGCATTGATTGCACATACTTGGTGTTTGCTTCTAGGCACATTTTAATGGTTTCTTATAGTCACAGCACACTGGGGTCACCAGTGCCCTCTTCCTTCATTTCATCTTTAGTAGACCTTGTTTTATTCCTCCATCCTGAGTCCCAAATCACTCCTAGAGACTGTAGGCTCGTGAGTATTTTTACAATGTTTACACTTACTCAACTAATTATATATTCAGACAAATATAGAGGGTCTAAGCAACAGAGCTAGACATATTTGTAATTATGATCTTGGGAGATCCTTGGATTATCCTGCCATGTGCATATCATTCTTTATGAAGCAGTCCTTGTGTGTCCAGCCAGAGAAGTGCTGGTATATCTGCACCCTGAAGCATGATAGTCTCAGTCACCCTTTTGCTAGACTCCCCAGCCCATTAAGGCTTTGCTCTGCATAAGTAACCCATGGGACTCAAATTGAAAATACTTTTCTTTCCGTCTGTGGTATTGAGTCCTTTTATTCCAAACAGATATTTGACAATTAAAAATCTGTTCTCCACCACAAAAAATAATGTGTAAGCTTATGTGATAAATTGCCCCTCCTGAGCTCCTTAGTGGGAACACGGTTAAATTGGAGGGACACAAAGAGAAAAAACATCCTTCTACTCCAAAACACAGAGGCTCAAGGCCCCCATTTTCCAGGCATAGAAACCCATTACCTATGTACATTTTGACAAAGCCAAGGTTCCATTTGCTATTGCCCAATACTGATTTTTGTGTGTGCATGTGCCCACCTCATTCTTAGCGCCAATATGATCCTGGATTCACTAGCTGTAGGCTTCCATCTTGGTTTTTTGTATGCGGGTGTCCTTTCTATCATGTTTCTTGGTTGCATCTCTGACTTAATAGAATTCACCTTAGGAATTCTTACTGTTATGATGCTAAAGCAAACAGCATTCACAACACATAATATTTGCATTTGTATGACAATTGCACATACTGGAGATGACATTGCAATGCATAGTGGGTAAAAGCCCCAAATGTTCTACACTGTGGTATGCTGTTTGCATCTTACATATTGGGAGTTTTTGACATCAGTTGATAATACACAAAGTGCAGGCTTTCAGTAGCATGAAATGTTTGATATTCTGTCATAAAAGAACTTTGCTTTAGATGATTTTCTTCCATTATAGGATAGTGTCTGTTCTGAACATGAATAAGTTGGGTCAGGCTAGGTACAATGCTTCAATGTTTGGTAAATTAAGCATGCATTTGGCTTGTGATATTTTCTGATGATGATACAGCATTATAACTGAAGGTGCAGGTGCCTTTCAGTGTGGGGGCATGGCTGTAGCACCCGTTTAAAGAAAGCTGGTCTGGTTCCTAAGTTAACATTGTGTCTCATGTTGTGACTTGAAGGGTTGCTAGGAAATGGTTGAGGAGGGAGGTGGACTCAGAATCCAAAGAGCTGCCACAGAAGCTGTTGATTGCAAGCCCTACCTCCCTGGTAGGAGTCAGTAGTGTTCCTGATGTGGGGTTTTGGCCAGAAGAGAGGGTCAGAGGGACCCAGACTGTCAATTAAAGGTAGGATGACACCGATTTCATAAGAAACATTTGTGAACTGGAATTATTAGCAGAGATCTCCTTGTGAAAAAGATTTTAACATAGTGGATGTTATAGGAAGAACCTAGAGGCAGATTCGAAGTAAATAATGTCTCAGAGTGTCTCCTGGGTCTGATTTTTTTTTAAAAAAAATTTGGCTACCAGTGTTCCTTATGGGAGCTTTCAGAAAGTATGGGAGAGGACATGCTACTATTTTTGAACTGTGCAAAGGATACATGCCATCTGAAGAACTAGGGTAAGGATGAAGAAGCTTAGGGTAAGGATGCTAAATGGATTCGTGGAAGGTCTGTAATAACTGCTTTTAAGGAAGGATGGGTGTCCAGGTTCTGTTTGGAGGCCAGACAGGAGGTGGTCGGCACTCCACAATCATTATTTTCCTCTCCTGCAAAGCTCTATGTTTCACCTGAGCACTCCTGTTTACACATGCTATTGGAGTTCCAGTGCAAGCTCCTCCATCCTCCTTCTGCTCCCTGCATCTGTTCCTTATGCTCTCTGTGAGACACAAGTGCTCAGCACAGCACGATCTCACTGGAACAAGCATGGAGGATGCTGGAGAAAGCATACATCTCTAAACGTTTGGCAAATATGGCAGTGTCCAGAATCTGTTACATAAAAATAGGTAATGGAAAGTAGGGCCTAACTTCCTGGGCATTCAGTCACCACTGTTGCTGGCCCTTGACAGTTATTTCTTTGTATCTTGCAGGCAGTATGTCCCTCTCGAGGCTCACCTGAACCCTGGGAGTTTTTATACTACTGGCATTGGCAAGTGCCCAGACCAGGGCTTTTAACATCATTCTGTAGGCTGTCTGGATTTGATGTGTGTGTGTTGGGGGTGGATGGGCAGAGTTAATAAATGAGGTATGAACTTTGAAAGTGTACCTCAGCCATGTCCCCTACATTCTCAGGAAGCTTCCAAAGTGTTGTAAATTGTTACTCAGTTGAGCAAACAAATTTCTCATGTTGTTGAAAAATGGGCAATTTTGACACATAAGCATAGACATCAGCCAGAAATATAACCTTCATGTTGTAGTGTTGCAGCTCTTTTAGTTGCTATTGATGTCTGTGACTTTTCACAATTGAATAACTGGCCTTTAAAATTCAGTCTTGTATCTCCTTTTGTACCTTAAGGGTGGCAATAATAATAATAATAAAACCATTCTGTGAAAATCAGATGTGTAAAAGGAATTTACAACAAAGACTATTTTATTACTATATTGTATTCAACTATTATGTAATTGTGTGTGTTTGTGTGTGTGTGTTGTGTGTGTGTGTGTGTGTGTGTGTGTGTGTGTGTGTGTGTGTGTGTGTGTGTGTGTGTGTGTGTGTGTGTTTGTGATTTTTGGGAATGAGAATTGTGGGGTGATTTTTTATGTGTAATTTTGTGGTGTGCTTGATGAGTATATGGGGGAGTAACTCAGAATATTATGGTTTACTGTATAATTTTTAGGACATAAAATGGGGAGTAATTCTGAATTTGTGGTTTTGCATTATGAGTGTTGAGAATCTAATGTGTGTATTCTCATGTGGGGGATTGTCTTTGTTTAGATATTTGTAATTAGGGGATTTTGGTAGTGTGTAGAGCTTTTTTATATGCAGACAATGAGTTAACCTTGAATTTCTAATTAGGTATCTGTAATTTGAGTTTCAGAAAATATTATTTCTTTTTTCCCATGAAAGTTGATATAGTTTCGTTTGTTGTGGAGCTTGGAAGAAATGTGTTCACATTGGATAAGAAATAAGTGCATGTTGACAATGTTAAGAAATTGTGCATATTTATGTGGCAATACAAAAGGGAGAATATTATTGGGAAAATGTAGAGTTATTTGTATATTTGGAATGTCATGGATGGTTACAGGATTTGTCTACTGTGATTTTAACATCTGAAGGCAGACGCATGACCAGTTTTTTTTGGGGGGCAGGGGATGGGGTTTGTACACTTGTAGTGCCAGATTCATGTGGTTCTATATTTGGCAGAGTGAGGATTTATTTCTTTGTGGATATTCAAAATATGTCATCTCATTTATGCAAGTGGTGAGATTGCACATTCGTGGGAAGATGTATTTGCACATTTGTAGTGCTATATTATGTTTGATGTAGGTGGAGAAATCTATAAGAAAGGAGTTTACATTTTCATGTATGGCTTATGAATGTTTCTATTTTCTGTTTATTCCAGATTTTTGTGTGGAGAATGTTTAAGCAACAAAATATTTACTAGAGTGACATGGCAGTTTGGATGAAGGTTTTCTGATGTTGTATACATGGTAAGTAGGGATGAATTAGTATACATAAAGCAAATAAACAAGGATGTGTATATCTGATGGGTAGGTGAGAGTTTACATTTCATAAGCAAGTTTGTGGCAACTGTTGGCTGCATTGGTGTTTATAGTATTGTTATGTGTTAATATTGATGATGTAGGAAGTGGTTTCTAGCAGGTAGAAATAATTCTGGTTCAGCAGTTGGCTTGTATTTGTAATTTAAATGTTATGTGATTGATATTTCTCGTCCTTGGGCATTTACACTGCTTATATTTATCTGTCGATGAGTATATGAGATATGTATATTTGTTCATTGAAAAAGAGGTCATTTGTAATAGGCATTAATTACTTTTGCATTGCTGTTATAAAACATCATGAACAAGGCAACTTATACAATCAAGGGTTTATTTGGGATTGCAGTTCCACAGGGTTCAGATCAATCATGGAGGGTAGGAAGCATGGAGGTGTGGCAGCAGGAACAGGAGGAGGCTGAGCAGTCACATCTTGAACCACAAGCACCATTCATAGAGACTGAACTAGAAATGGCACAGAGGATCTAAACTCTCAAAGTCCACCTACAGTGACTTCCTGGAACAAGGCTGTACCTCCTAAATCTCAACAAACAGTGCCACCAACTAGGGTCCAAGTGTTCAATCATCTGACCCTGTATGATACATTCTCATTCAGATCACAAGTGTATAAATCACATTGAATTATATATTTTTGGTTATTGATGGTGTTTCTGTCATGGTCTGGCATGTCTCAGCCCCAAACCACAGAAGCCAAGAGGTCTGGTCTGAGTTGGGGAGTGTGGACATGGGAATCTTAATAACCCAATGGCAATAAAGACCAGACATAGGCATCTGGATTTCTACTGAATAGGCAGTGTTGAGTTTCCTTCTGACTGGGAATTAGAAACATGATCTAAAGTAGTCTTAGCCTTTGATGGAAGAAGTAAAGGAGTCAGATCATGAGCTATGGCTCTTGTGTTAAATGTCTTCCAAATGTTCTTGTGTTGTGGGCTTTATGTTTTTAAGTTAGTCAATTTATGATATATATATATATATATATATATGTAAATATATATATATATATATATATATATGCATTTTTGTTGGGGGGGCAGTGTGAACAGGAATGAAGGTCAGAATATAACTTCAAGGGTTGGTCTTCACCTTCAATATTGAGTTACAGGATCTTTCGGACATTTTCCTGCCGACTGAACCACAAGCTTCTTTACATTTTCCCATCTACTCCTCCCATCTACACATAGGAAATCTGGGATTACAGGCATGTTCCTTACTGCATACAGGGTTATACAGTTAGTTAATCACGGTTGTGTAGAAAGAGCTATACCCATGGAGCCTTCTCCACAGCCCATAATTTAAGTTTTTTTTTTTTGTTTTTTGTTTTTTATCCCCAGAGGAACTACTAGAAACTGATTAAACACTTCTGGAGGTAGGGCATAATGGGAAGAAATGGGGTCATCCTAAGTGTGCTATTAAGGCTATATGAGAACCAGAAACTGGTGTATTTAAAGTTGCAATCAAGGGCGGTGTGCTTGTCAAAGAGATTTGAAGGGACAAGCTCCCCACTTCAGCAGCCGAACATGTGCTTGTCTGACCTTGTCTTAGTCACTAGGAGGTTAGATGTCTGCCTCATTGCAAGGAACCAATCAGAAGTTAACAGGTGGTACTATGCTTTACGGCTCTGGGTGTGCTCTAGGGACAAGTGCACAGCAATGATGTGCAGAGCATAGCAACCACCCTAGGAGGGCATTTGGGACATAACAACCTGTTGACCAATCAACACAGGGCAAACATTCCAAGCCTGGAGGCACACCAATTCTGAGCCTGTACACACCCCTAGACACTCCCCTTACTCTGCCCTATAAGATCTCTATGCAGATGCATCAAGCTGTCGTTCCTAGCCATCGCCATGGTGGATGGATGAAAGACCTGAGCTAACATGCGGTTAGCTCATTAAACAACTACAAGAAAGTCTCACGTAGTTTGCATCAACCTTTTGAGTCTGCCTGATGATTGGTGTGACCAAGGTCCTGGGTTGAGATCCAGGAAGCCTGAGCTTCCAGGGGTCTTACAGATTGGTGCAATGAAACATGTCCTTTGCTTTGTCCGGGTATCTCAGAGATCTGCAACAGCCTTCCCATTAGAGGCTCAGAAGCTTGTGGTTGAGAAGAGAGCATCTGTGTCTCCCACTCTAGTTGACTCTGATTTCCCAGAGTAACCATGCTCCCTGTCATCCTCTCTGTCATGATGATAGTAGACAAAACCTTTGAAACTGTGAGCAACCAACGATTAAATATGTTATTTTATGAGCATTGCTTGGTCATGGTGTCTCTTCACAGCAATAGAATAGTAACTAAGACACAGGGGAACATGAGATTGGATGCTCACTACATATGTAAAATATTGTCCATGGCAGCATGCATTTGTAATTGCAGCACTGAGAACCCTGTTGAGACAGGTCGGCCTAGGTAGGCCTAGCTGCTCAGTGAGCTCTGGGTCAATAAGACCCTGTCTCAAATACAAGAGTGATGCAGGAAGATACATGATGCCGGCCATTGGCCTACACATGCATACACACACACAAGCACACACACACACACACACACACACACACACACACACACACACACACAATGTCCCCACAATCCTCCACTACACACAGAAAAAGACTAGGTTAGTGGTGGGTGGGAGAACTATATTGGAATGTCAAATTAAATTAAAGTAAAGAAAACATTAAGGATCATTAGCCTACATTCCACACTGCCAGAGGAGCTAGGAAATAAGGACGACCCCAAGTAAAGATTGCATAGTCCCTCTAACAAAGGCATGGGGACAAGAACTCCTGACCAAAGTGGTATCCCAGGGGCAGGGATAGGAAAGAGAGTCTTCATGCAGTTGTGGATTGAAGCAGAACCAGACACCCATAGCTAAGCACTGAACCATACTACTGGAATTCAGTTGAGGAGAGAGAGGAGGGTTGAGCAAAGAAGCCAAGATGGCGATGGAGAGACATGCAGAAACAGAACTGACTTACTGATAGAATGTAGATCCTAATCATAAACCTGGGGAAATAGCATTGGAGCAAAGCAAACCCTCTGAATGTGGGTGCCAGCTAGGAGTCCAAGACAGTCTATGGCTCCTCTAACAGCAGAGCCAGTCTTTATCCTTAGAGCACAAATGGACTTGGGGAGCCCATTCCCTATGGAGGGATACTATTGCAGCCCAGATACAGCAAGGAGGGCCTAGGCCCTCCCCCAAACAATATGACAGACTTTGTAGGTCCTTGGTAGAGGGCCTCACTATCCATGGAGAAGAGTTGGGGGTGGGTGGGTGGGTTGTGGTTTGCTGGTTAGGGAACATGGAAGGAGGGGAGGGTAAGGGAATGGGGGGATGGATATGTAAATATGATTAATTAAAAATAAAAAAATAAAAAGACTATGTCCCCAGACACCCTCTTTCCTGATGCTGTGTGTTATCTCAAGTTGAAATGATGTCTCATTAATGCTGTCTTGGCTTAGATTATTTGTCAGCTGCTTGGTCACTGATCTCATGCTCTGTCTTCAGCCCTTCACAAGCAGATGCTGCCTGTAGCTGACACTGAGTGCTAAAATGGCTGATGATGAGACTGTCTTCTTGTATTGTTCTCAGAAACTATTAAAGCTTGCAATTCCTATGGGATGAAATCTAAGTACCCGATCCCTTCCTGTTGCTCCTGTCACTTGGATTCCATTTCTTCCAGCAAATTCTGAAGATAGAAGAAAGACACATGTTTGCCTTTGGGGTTATGGAATTTATGTGTGTTCAGGTTAGTCTGTCTTAAGTTAAAACATTAGAATTGATGTGTACAACCTGGATGTGAGGAACTGTATGGAGGAACTTAAAAGCCTATGTGATTTTGGTGGGGCCTGCCTTATATATGTGCTGGTTCTTTGGCAGATTATATGAATAGCCAGCGTTTTGGGGAAGTTGTCTGTGACTATATGGAGGAAGAAAGGTTATGTGATGTATATGCTGAACCAGTAGTCAGGTGTGTATGTATTAATAGCTTATGTGGATTTTATCCTTGTGTCTAAGGATGTTGGAATGTCTCCTATGTCTTGCCAGGAATGACAAGGCAAAGACACCGGTAAAAGTATTTACTAGACTAGAACTGATATAAACATTTTAATGAGGAATCTAAGACACGGACAGATGCACAGTGGACAAAACCTGTCCATGAGAGAACATAACATTTAGGAGAATTTGCTTTATCTAGTTGTGGCAGTTTGGTTTTGCTTTTTGAGTTGATGTGAAATTAGTGAGCTCAGATTCTGTGACCATAGAAGTTTAGGTCTACATACCTCAAATGTCTGTGTCCTGTGCCACAGATCTCCTTCTGCCCATGAGCAAGGCAATGCAAGACTGTGAAATTACGGAACATGGTGATGTGCTGTCGTAATGCAAGGAAGACCAACTGTTTGTAGGGAAGTACTGTAGGTAGCCCTCTGAGGTGGTACCTGGCCATAAGTAGATGAGGTTTAAATTTTGAGACACAGTGCTGAGAATGATAGCTCTATCAGTAAGAGCTTGCTGCACAGGAATGGCAATCAGAGTTCCACTCCTTGTACCCATTTAAAAGCCAAGTGTATGTATAATGGTGCATACCTATAATCCCAGCTCTGTGGAGGAGGAGGCAGCAGGACCACTGAACTAGATGGTGAGGCATCCCGGCCTAATCAGCATGCCCCAGCAAGAGATCCTGTCTGAAAATCCAGGTAGGTACATCCTGAAGAATGTCACTCAAGGTTGATTTCTGGCCAACACACATATGCACACATGCACATACTCATATATACCTTCACACACACAGAAATCAACTTTGTTTTGTAATGGTTTCCTGAGAAGCCTTAAGCATTTTTAGGGACAGAATCAGCTCACCAAAACCAGTGAGAAATCACTGGCTTTGGTCTTGAAAACAATGGAAAATACAGAGGACCGAACTCCACTCCTTTATTTCAGGCAACAATGGTGATTGTCAGACAGTATATAGTCACTGGCAGTTGATCCAAGTTCTAACTCTAATGCAATAAATGGCTTGCTGAAGCCCATTCTATATCGAGAGGTACCTTTGTCAGATTTGCATGGTGTCATTGTGGCTATAGAATTTCCTTGGTCCTGCCTCTAATAAATAATAGGAGAGACTTAGTGTATTTCCTAGGGGAGGCCTTACCAGCTCCAAAGAACAAATGAGAAGAGATCCCAGTGTTCCATGGGTACTAACTCAGCAGGCATGTTTACCAGACCCCTTTAAAAGACAGACACTGACACACTCATGCTCTCTTATACTATCTATCTATCTATCTATCTATCTATCTATCTATCTATCTAACACCTATCCCCCTCTCTATTACTTACTCTTCCTCTCTGCTCTATGCTTTCTTCTCTTCCTCTTACCTTCTTAACCTCTTCTTCTGTCTCCTTATCCTACCCTGCCAGTACCTATACAGTTCACAGACACTCTATGCTTCATGTTCCATTGCTCAGCATTCTGTCTCCATAGCAAGGTTTTCAACATCGATGTAAACAAAAGAACAAACCTGGAGTTGTGAAAACCAGGGAGTCTCTCTCTATGATCTCTCTACCTGTCAATGATCTGATGAGCAGGAAAACTCAGAGATCTTTTTCTGGGAACATCCAACCTATGAGACACAACTTAAGGTCTGTATGTTTCTTAAGGATGAGATCCACCAACACATTGGCTGAGTCACCTGTGTGTTTCAGCTTTAAGTATTGTGGGAAATTACCAATATGGAGTCAGGTAGAAATATAAGGGTATTTAATAGGGAAAAGCCTTACTTACAGAGCAACCTAGCCAGCTGGCGTGGTAGAGGTCTGTACAGCAAGAAGCAAAGAGAAACCGAAACCGAATATGCAGTCCCATTATGTCACTCTGACCACGCCCTCACAAGCCTGGTCAGGCACACCTGTAGCCAGCCCCTAAGAAGGCGTGGCTACAGCTTCCTCTACAATTTCCCTTTTAGTCTAAAAGAGGATTAAAACTTAACAGTATAAAGTATCCAAAATTAACAACATAAAGGTAAAATATAAGAAGATACAACAATCTGCTTATGTCACATCCTAACTATCTATTTTAACTAAACCCTAAAGTCATCTGAAAGAGGTGTCCAAGCCTGAACACCTCCTTC
The DNA here is from genome assembly GCF_003668045.3 of Cricetulus griseus. Lineage (NCBI taxonomy): Eukaryota > Metazoa > Chordata > Mammalia > Rodentia > Cricetidae > Cricetulus > Cricetulus griseus. Next base: position 1,043,709 of record NW_023277030.1, read on the forward strand.
CAATCCCAACCATAAACAATAGGAAGCTATTCCTAACTAGGTATATACACTATCCTAAGTGACAACAATGGGGAAAGGGGGCGTAGCATTCTCCAAGTTACTTCCTGCTGAAATGGGACGATGATAGTCATGTGGGGTCCTGTAGAAAGAAAATGTTAGTATCCAGTCCATGTTAGATGGGATTCACTTGATTGAAGATCTCCCTTGAAATCCTCAACTTGATTGAAGTCAGTACCCCAACCTCTGGCCGGAGTGTCCGTTGAAATGGAGCAATTTGGATCCAGTGCAGTTGAGGAGGTGTGGCCCATTTTCTTTCCAGGGTGTCCAGGGATTGCTGTCAGGCAGGTCTTCATTGGCTGTGTGGGACTCAAACATAAACAGTTAGCAGAGAAATGTTTGCTTGTGTATGTACACATGCTGGGGAATGCAACCATGAGAGCATAACAATTATGAAAGGGTGTACACCTTGAGAGAAAGATCCAATAAAAGACAAAGACAGTCCCCAAATTCTTTTTTTATTCTGTATTACATCAACTGGCTTCTTGATACAACACAGAAACACTAAAGTTTAGTTAAATAATGTGCTTGGATTTTAGAGGAGGAAAGCCAAATCCACCTCTAAATCCAGCATTGGTTTAATTGAATAGGGACTAGGAAATAAAGAGAAATAGAGTTTTTTGAGAGATAGTTGTAAAGTTTACTGTATGGCACATTACTTCTATTTGATGGTTATAGCTACCTTTTCTTCTTAAGTATCTACCCATGCAGTTTCCTTTGCCTTCTGAAGATGAGTTTTCCTGTGAAGATAAAAGCAAAACACTTCCCTTTCCTTTGGGAGGTTTCTATTTAGTTCATAAGATATAACTTAGTAGAATACCTGTCATTTGTCCTCGTCGAGAGGTATTTCTTCTCCTGTAGAAACCAATGCAAAACCCCTACCCCAACGTAACACATGTCCTGCTTTCCATTCAGAAGATAGTACATCTTTAAAGTATACAGGCTGATTGAGTTCAGCAGTTTTCTCCATAGTCCAGTGTCTTTCTGCAGCTGTTTGTCCTTTCTCATTGGCATTAAGAAAGTTTACTGTTAATAAAGCATTATGCAACCTATGTTTGGGGGGTTTAGTCTTCCAAGCTTGTTTGTTGAGCATCTCCTTAATTGTTCTATTAGATCTCTCAACCATTGCTTGTCCTTTAGGATTGTGTGGTATACCAGTAACATGTTATATGTTATAATATTTGAAAAATTGTTCCAATTTCGTAGGGACAAATGCTGGAGCATTGTCAGTTTTTATTTGTGCAGGTATACCCATAACTGCCATCACCTCTAGAAGGTGTGTAATAACAGAATCAGCTTTTTCAGAGTAAAGAGCAGTAGCCCATTGGATCCCTGAGAATATGTCTATAGTATGATGCACATATTTCAAATTTCCAAACTCTGCAAAGTGAAAGACATCCATCTGCCAAACCTAATTTCTCTGAATGCCCTTAGGATTACAACCTGCTGGCAATGGAGTTTGATTATAAAAGGAACAAGTAGGACAGTTTTTTACTATCTCCTTTGCTTGTTGCCATGTGATGGAGAAGTCCTTTTACAAACCTTTGCTATTTACATGATGTTTCTTATGAAATTCTGAGGCTTCTAACACACTTTCAATTAATAAACGATCAATCTCATCATTGCCTTGTGCTAGTGGGCCAGGCAGACCTGTATGGGATCTGATATGTGTAATGTATATATATATATATATATATATATATATATATATATATATAGGATTACTTCTGTTTCTGATAGTTTCCTGTAATTGTAAAAACAGAGAAGTTAATTCCGTATTATCAGGAACAAATTCTGCAGTCTCAATGTGTAACACGACTCTCTCTGCATATTGGGAATCAGTAACTATATTAAGCGGTTCTGTAAAATCCTTAAGTACCATGAGAATTGCATATAATTCTGCCTTCTGTACAGATGTATATGGACTTTGAACTACTTTACTTACCTCACCTGCTTTATAACCTGCCTTACCTGATTTGTTGGCATCAGTGTAGAAGGTAAGAACTCCAGAAATGGGAGTTTGTCTTACAATACGTGGAAGAATCCAGACTGTCTTTTTTATGAATTTAATTCTGTCAGTTTGGGGATAGTTGTTGCTAATTGTTCCCAAAAAGTCAGTAAGACTATTTGCCAATATTCATTATCTTTCCATAAGGAAGAAATTTCTTCATTAGTTAAAGGTACTATAATTTCTGCTGGATCTTTTCCAGTCAGCTGACGAAATCTTAATTTACCCTTTAAATTAAATCAGAAATCTTTTCTATATATGTCTTTAACTTTTTATTCTGTTTATGTGGCAGAAATATCCATTCAAATATAGTGTCTTCACTTTGCATCAGAATTCCAGAAGGGTATTCTCTGGATGGCAAGATAACCAGAATACAGTCTAAATCAAGGTTTATCCGATCTACATGCGCATCCAATATTCTGTTTTCTACACATTGTAACTCTTTTTCTGCCTCAGCAGATAATATTCTAGGACTGTTTAGGTCCTTATCACCTATAAGGGCAATTTTTAAATGCTTTAAGTCATGTCCTTCTACACCAATAATCGTCTATAATTGAGAAATTTCCCCTAATAATTTCTGAAGAGAATTAAGAGTTTGATACCTATCTCTCCTAATTTGTACCTTTTGAGGTCTGATTCTTTGTAAGTCTATCTTGTAACCTAAATAGTTAATAGAATTTCCTCTTTGAATCTTTTCTGGGGCAATCTGTAATCCCCAACGAGGCAGAACTTCCTTCACCATTTCAAACATATGTTCCAAAGTTTCCTGATTAGAATCTGATAAAAGAATATCATCCATGTAATGATAAACAAGAGATTGTGAAAATTTCTTACGAATTATTCCCAAAGGTTGCTGTACAAAGTGTTGACACAAAGTAGGGCTATTTAGAATTCCTTGCAGCAAAATCCTCCACTGATATCTCCTAACTGGCTGTGAATTATTAACAGTTGGTACAATAAATGCAAATTTTTCTCTATCATTTTCCTGTAACGGTATTGTGAAAAAACAGTCTTTTAGATCAATGACTATGATAGGCCATCCTTTAGGTATTAAGGAAGCTAATGGCATTCCAGGTTGCAGAGAGCCCATTGGTTGAATTACCTTATTTATAGCTCTCAGGTTTGTCAGCATCTAGACTTACCTGACTTCTTTTTGATGACAAATACAGGAGAATTCCAAGGACTGGTAGATTCCTCTATATTTCCAGCGTCTAGCTGTTCCTGTACTAACTTTTCTAAAGCCTCTAGCTTCTTAGAGGTCATAGGCCATTGTCCTACCCAAACTGGTTCATCTGTAAGCCACTTCAATGGCAGGGCCTTTGGCTCCTCTGAAGGTCCATCCTTTGTACGTAGTTTCTGTACAGCATGGATGGTTGTTAACCATTTTCCATAGCATCTTACCAGATCTTTTCTACTATCTAAAGATTGTACATAATTTGTATCTGACACTGGAGGAATATTAATCTGAGTATTCCATTGCTGTAAGAGATCATGACCCCAGAGATTTATAGCTGTATCTGCCACGTATGGTTTCAGTATCCCTTTCTGTCCTTCCGGTCCAATGCAGACCACTAAGTTAACACTCTGTCGAACTCTAGATAGAGTTCCAATTCCTAAAAATTGTACATTTGCCTCTCTAAGAGGCCATTTCTGAGGCCAAGACTTTTGAGTAATAATAGTTACATCCGCCCCAGTGTCCACTAAGCCAGAAATAACTTTATTATTAATTTTCACTTTCAACTGAGGCCTTTTATCATTAATAGAAGCTTGCCAAAATATGCGTTTCTCATTTTGTCCATTCACACTTGATTCTTCATCACTATTCAAACTACCTTCTAGAGTAGTATCATTTTTCACAATAGTCAAAGAACTATCTATTGATCCTGAGAGAGATTGTCTTCTACTGCTATTGGGAATGACCTGACCTTTTTCGATGTGGGGGACTTCTTGAGGCCCCCCTTAGGGTTTCCCGACTTTAAGGGGTTTCCTTGTATGTCCCTGGTCAATCTACATTCATTGGTCCAGTGTCTGCCCTTACCACATGTTCTACACAATCCAGAAGGCAGTGGCCTTCCATATGAGGCATTGTTAGAATTCATTTGTCTACAATTTCTCTTAGTATGTCCAATTTTACCACAGTTGAAACATCTAGGTTCCTGGAGCCTTCATGGCCTCCAGGGGAAGGCTCTTCCTAACCAAGGTTCTGGTTCATGGTAGTAGTAACCTCTAGCCTCTTGGTATCTATGTTGACCTCTGTAAGGTGCTTCTCCTTGCCAAGCCCTTACATCCTTACCTCTAGACCTTTTAATTTCCTGTTACCGTCTTAAAAGTTTTCAACATCGATGTAAACAAAAGAACAAACATAGTGTTGTGAAAACCAGGGAGTCTCGCTCTATGATCTCTCTACCTGTCAATGATCTGATGAGCAGGAAAACTCAGAGATCTTTTTCTGGGAACAACCAACCTATGAGACACAACTTAAGGCCTGTATGTTTCCCAAGGATGAGGTCCACCAACACATTGGCTGAGTCAACTGTGTGTTTCAGCTTTAAGCCTTTAGTAGTTTCTTCCCACTGCTTTTCAGATCACTGTTTCCCCTCAATGGTTTGGCTATTTTTTGTGATGCCCTTGGCCATGACTTCAGGCTGACTCTGAGTTCTGAGATAGTGGGTACCTATGCTCCTTTGGGCTCACACATTGGAAATTCATATTATGTTTATGGGATTCTTTCAGGTACTGTTACTATAGAAAACTGTTCAAAGAATTTTGTGGATGAATGTCATATTCCCTAATAAGTACAATAATAGACTAAGAAAAATCAAAAGAATCACATTATTCAAAAAAATGTGAGTTTTCCCTGCTTAACTTCTACTAGGAAGGTTTAAATTCCATTTCTTAAACTATCCTGCGGGAACATTGGACTGTAGCTACTTGGTTGCAGGAGATGTTGTCAGTAGCCTGACAGAGTTCATTAGGCAGAGACAGCATCCTCCATGAGTATGTTGGGAACATAAGGAAGTGTACCTGGTCTGCACTGATTCTAGCCTACATTGAGCCATGGTCTGTCAGTGCATCTGTCTCTTTTTCTGCCTTTTTTGTTTCTTACTCTCTCTATGTCACTCACTATCTCTCTCTGTGTTATCTCTGTTTCTTTGTCTACATTGCTGCAGTGTACTTGGGAGTATGCAAATCTACCTGCATTGCATGTGGCCTGCATGCTGTACTAAGACTTAGTCTCTCTCTCTGTCTCTCTCTCTGTCTCTCTCTTGCTCTCTCTACCTTTGTCAGAATACTGAATGGCATGCTTCACCACTCTACAATAGAAAACTTAAGGTGCTTTTTTATTGTCTTAAAGAAATACTTCACATTCCAAAATGTAAGTGTTTTCAGCCAAGAGGCTTCTATTATAAAAAGCAGCTAATGTTTTTCAAATTTATGTTTTTCACAAACACAAAGGATTCATCTAAGTTCCAGGAAGTTGAATCGGATCCATGCAAACAGGTTAAAAGTTTCACTCCAGATAAATAGCTTTCAGCCTCTCTGTGGTCCCAGATTCCCTTCCTCCTCATCTGAGATCTCTCCCTCTGAATCACCTCCCTCATCTGACCATCCTCTCCTCTGATACCAGGACTTCAGATACACTTTTTTCTATACTTAAAGTCATCTCCTACACTGCTGATATCTGGAGAGGTGTATGAGGCCCCAGAGAATGCCATAAATCCTGGAATGGCGTGGAACAACCAGATACTCCAGGAATTGGCAGTAACCAAACATACTCAGGTTCCTTAAAGATGGTCAACACCCCTACATGAGCAGGAAGCATGCTTGAGTCCTCAAAATTCTTATTCCCTAACTTGCAAAATCTAACACCCAAAACTTGAAAATCACTAAAGGTGCGAATGAAAGGTCCCTGGCAACAGGCTGGCCTGCGTGGTCACTTGGCAGTATTCACTCACTCAGGTATTTCTCTGTTCATCCCAGGTTTCCATGAGTACGAAGTCTGCAGGCATCTTTAATTGACTCCTTTAAAGTTCAGATCTTGACCCCCTCATGCTCGCTTTTTCTCTCTCTTTCTCTATCTCTGTCTCCCTCTCTTTTTTCTGTCTCTCACTTCCCATTCCTGTCTGCTTTCTGCTCTTCGCTTATCCTCTTACCCTCTTTGCCTCTTTTCCTGTCTCACCCACATTCCCTCTCCAAACCTGTCAGAAACTGTATGGTTCATGGACTCTCTATGGTTCGTGTTCCATTGCTAAAGGTTCTATCTCCATAGTGAGCTTTCCCCTTCCACATAAACAAAGGACCAACACTAGAGCTGTGAATGCCAGGTAGGCTCTCTCTGTGACCTTTCTCCCTACCTATTCTCTGTTGAACAGGAAACCACAGAGATCTTTTTCTCGGAAAGACCAACCGGTGAGACACCCCTTCAGGTTGGAGTGTTTCCCAAGGATGAGTTCCACAACCACATTCGCTGAATTACCTGTGTATTTCAGCTGTAAGCATTTGGCAGTTTCTTCCCTATACTTTTCAAAGCATGTGTTGACTTGACTTTTTTGAGCATTTTTAGTTCTGCTTTTGGCCATTAGTTAAGGCTGACTCTGAGTTCTGAGTTTGTTGGTACCAAGCCTCCTTCGGCCTACAGCATGGAAATACATATTATGTTTAAGGGATCCTTACGGTTACTGTTCTTATGGAAAAACTGTTCAAAGTGTTGTCTGGAGGAATGTTATATTCCCTAAGAAGTACAACAATGCACTAAGAAAATGAAAAGACAAACATCACACAAAAAGGTGAGTGTTACATTGTAAGCTTCCTACAGGAAGGTTTCAATTCCATTTCTTAGATTACATTGAAGGATCATTGGACTGCAGCTCCTTGGTTGCACAAGATGATGTTAGAAGCTGGAAGGAGTTCCCGAGGTAGAGACAGCATCCTCAATGTGTATGGTGGGAGCTTGCAGCAGTATCTGATCTACACTGGTCTCAGCCTACAATGAGCCTAGGTCTGTCTGAGATTTATGCATCAGATTGGTCTGCCCCTGGTCACTCAGCATGTTGCATTCAGGTGGTACAACTGTCAATCCAGGCAAGGTCCATTTGGACGTAAGTCTGTAGGCAGTTGTTAAGACAGACCTCAGTCAATCATACTTTCTAAATCTCTCTCTCTGTCTCTCTCTCTCTCTGTCTCTCTCCCTCATACTGTTTTCTTTCTGCTCCCTGCTGAGGTTCTTATATTCTTTGTCTCTTCTCCTGTCTCTCCCACTCTCCTCTACTGCCATGTCTGAAGCTCTATTGTTAATAGACTCTCTATGGTTCATGTTTCATTAGTCAGGGTTCAATTTCCATAGTAAGTATTCTGATAGCATGTAAACAAAAGACAAACATTGGAACAGTGAAAACCATGGAGGCTCTCTATGTGAGCTCTCTTTACACCCATGCTGGGGTGAGTGGGAGACCCAGGATATCTTTTTCTCAGATATACCAACTGGTGAGACACCACTTCAGCTATGAATGTTTCACAAGGATGAGATACAACACCGCATAAGGCGAGACACTAGTGTGTTTCCGTTTTAAGCCTTCAGCAGTTTCTTCCTACACTTCTCCGGAACTCATTTTGCCTTGACTTTTTGGGCATTTTTTTTTAATCCTTGGCCGCCAATTCAGGCTGATAATAAATAATGAGATTTCCGTACCGAGGCACCATAGGTCTTGTCAATAGGAAATACATCTTATTATTGTGGGATAATTCTTGTTATTGTTTTTGTGGAATAACTATTCAATGAAATTTGGTGGATGAATGTAATCTTTCCTAAGAAGGAGAACAATGGAATCATAAAATGAAAATAATCACATTACCCAACAAAATGTGAGTTTTGCATGGTGAACTTCTTCAAGCATAGTTTACATTACATTTATTAGTTTAGATTGAGGGATAATTGGACTTCAGCCACTTGTTTGCATGAGATGATATCAGCAGCAGTACATAGTTCATTGGGCAGAGAAGGCATCCTACATGAGTTGGTTGTGAGCCTGCAGAGATGTACATGGTCTGCACTGAACTCAGCCTACACTGAACCTTGATTTGACTGTGTCTGTCTCTTTCTATTTGTCTGTGTCTCTGTCTATATCCCAATGTCTCTCCCTGTCCCTCATTTTCTCTGTCTTTCACTCTGCAGCCTAGGTGAACACCTGCAAATGTACCTGGTAAGGACAGTCCCATGCCTGACCTGAGGATTGGTCAGACTAACTCAATCTGTCTCAGTCTCTTTCCCAAATTGTACCTCCTTGTCTTTCATTGTTGCTGTCTGTCTGTCTCTGGAACCAGGACTGCATCCTGCATCTGCACCTGGTCTTGTCTGGACTGGTCACAGCCTGCCTTATGGACAGCTGTGCATGTGAACTTTGTTTATCGTATCTCTCTCCTCTTCTCATCATTGACTTGAGTCACCATTTTCCTTCTCTCTCAAAATCTCTGATGCAATGGACAAGTACAGTGAGGGCTCTATGTCAGCTTTCATGAGGAGATGATTTCAGAAATGAGGATTGTAAGGTTGACCTTCTATAGAGAATGGAACATGTCCCCTATTCTTCATTTTTTCATCATTCAAGTGGTCACAGTCTCCCCTTGAGTCAATAAATTTGCTGTTAAGTTACAAGTCTGATTCCAATAGAGTACCAAATGACAGTCAAACCCTTTGCAAAGTGGCAAATTTTCAGTGTATTCCATTGGCCTTAAAATGTCCACCATTATCAAAATACATGGATGCTCCCAGCCCAGTGGCTGCTATCATAATTAGCCTGCTAATATGTTTAAAGTTTGTTTTTCACAAACCTAAAGGATACTTGTAAGTTCAAGGGAGCCTAATAGGGCCAATTCAAACAGTTCCCAAGATTCACTACAGATAAATAGGATTCAGCTATTGGATGGTGCCAGTCCCCTATTTTTGTCCTTATTACATGAACACTCTGGAACACCCCATGTCCCCTTCCCAACCTAACTCCAATTCCAGCACAGAAGAAACAATGGTTCATAAACTTAACCTGTTCATTCTACACAGTTGACTATTTGCCACTTCTAAGAAGACCAGATAGTGTCAAGCAGCCCAGATCGGGGCAGAGCCAGGAAATACTGCAGCATATGGCAGCACAAAACATGTTTTACACACAAAGATGTTCAACTCCAAAGATTCTCAACACCCCCATCATCACATCAGCAGAAAGAAGGGTCTATGATTTGAGGTCTTTATACCATAAACTGGTGTGTATAACACCCCAATATTTAATAACCAGTGAATGTTGGAATGAGGATTAGGCATGAGGCTTGTCTGCCCCTGCTTCCTTGGCATGATGCATTCAGGATATACTCTTGTCACTCCAGGCAATGTGCATTGTGTCGTAAGTCTGCAGGCAGTTGTAAAGAAAGACCCCAGGCAATCTGCTCTCTCTCTCTCTCTCTCTCTCTCTCTCTCTCTCTCTCTCTCTCTCTCTCGCTCTCTCTCGCTCTCTCTATCTCTCTCTCCTTCTGTTTTCTCTCTGCACTATACTTCCTGCTCTGGCTGTTAGATACTTTGTCTCTTCTCCTGTCTCTTCCACTCTCCCTCTCCCCCATGTCTGAAAATCTATGATTAATGGACTCTCTATGGTTCATGTTCCATTGGTCAGGGTTCCATCTCCATAGCTAGTATTTCCATTCCATGTGAACAAAAGATGAACATTGGAGCTGTGAAAACCATGGTGGCTTTCTTGGTGAGCTCTCTTCCCACCCATGTTGGGGTGAGTGGGAGACCCAGGATATCTTTTTCTTAGACATACCAACCGGTGCGACACCACTTCACCTATGAGTGATTCACAAGGATGAGATCCAACACCGCATAATCTGAGACACTAGTGTGTTTCAATTTTAAGCATTCAGCAGTTCTTCCCACTTTTTCAGGTCCTCTTTTTGCCTGGACTTTTTCTGCATTTTTTGTTTTGTCATTGGCCGCAGTTCAGGGTGATTCTAAATGTTGAGTTCTTCCTCACAGAGGCACCATTGACCTTGTCTATTGAAAATACATATTATGTTTATGGGATTGTTCTGGTTATTGTTTCTGTGGAAATACTTTTCAAAGAAATTTTGTGGATGAATGTCATCTTTCTGAAGAAGGAGAACAATGGAATTATAAAAAGAAAAGCCTCACATTACCCAACTAAAGGTGAAGTTTGCATGGTGAACTTCCTCAAGCAGGGTTTACATTCCAATATTTAGACTAGACTGAAGGATCATTGGACATTAGCAACTTGGTTGCATGACATGATATAAGCAGCAGGGCATAGTTCAATAGGCAGAGAAGGCAACCTTCATGAGTGGGTGGTGAGCTTGCAGAGTGGTACAAGCTCTGCACTGATCTCAGCCTACACTGAGCCTTGGTCTGGCAGTGTCTGTCTCTGTCTACATGTCTGTGTATCTGTCTATATCTCAATGTCTCTCACTGTCTCTCAGTCCATCTCTCTTTGACTCTGCAGCCAAGGTGTAAACCATCACATGTATCTAGTCTGGAAAGGTCTATGCCTGAACTGAAGTTGGTCAGTCTGACTCACTCTGTCTCTGTCTCTCTTCTCAAATTGCACTTCCCAGTCTTTCAATCTTGCTGTCTCTCTGTCTCTGTCTCTGTCTCTGTCTCTGTCTATGCAACCAGGAAAGGGAACCTGAAACTGCAACTGGTCTGGTCTGAACAGTTCTCAGCCTGACTTGTGGGCAGCCGTAGATGTGAACTTTGTTTATCGAGTCACTTTCCTTGTCTCGCCATTGTCTTGAGTCACCATTCTCCTTCTCTCTCAAAATCTCTGACGATATGGACAAGGACAGCAAGGGATCTATGCCAGATTTCATGAGGAGCTGATTTTAGAAATGGGGATTGTTAAGTTGGCCTTAAAAAGAGAATGAAACATGTCCATGATTTCTGTCTTTCTCATCCTGTTAGTGATCACAGTCTCTCCTTGAGTCTACAAATTTGGAGTATGTTACAATTCCAAATCCATCAGAGTACCAAATGACATTCAAACCAATTGCACTGTGGCAAATTAGAGGTGCTTTACATTGGCCTGACAATATCTGCCACTGTCAAAATACATGGATACTCACAGCATAGTTGTTGATACAGTAATTTGCATGCTAATATGTCTAAAGTTTATGTTTTCACAAACCTATAGGAATCATGTAAGTTCAAGGGAGACTAATCAGACCGATTCAAACAGTTCTGAAGATTCACTAAGTTAAATAGGATTCAGCTATTGCAAAGTGCAAGTAACCCAATTTCGACCTCATTGCATTTATACTCTGGAACAACCCACATCCTCTTACCATCCTCACCTCCAAGTCCAGGACAGAAGAAACATTGGTTTCTAAACTTAACCTATTCTTTACTCACTGCTGACTACTTGCCAGTTCTAAGAAGATCCAGATAGTGTCACACAGCCCAGATTGGGGCAGAGGCAGCAAATACAGCAGGATATGGCAGCACAAAACTTGGTTTACATGCAAAGATATTCAACTGCAAAGATGCTCAACACCCCCTGAACATCAGCTGGAAGAAGGGTCTAGGATTTGAGGTCTTTATAGCATAACCTGACATTTCTAACACCTCACCATGCAATAATCAGTGAAGCATGGAATGAGGTTTAGGCATAAGTCTGGTCACTTGGCATGAGGCACTATGTGGTACTATTGTCAGCCAATGTCCCTTGGGTGGGAAGTCTGCAGGAAGTTGTAAAGACAGTCCCCGTGCAATCATACCATCTAATCTCTCTCTCTCTCTCTCTCTCTCTCTCTCTCTCTCTCTCTCTCTCTCTCTCTCTTTCTTGCCTTCTATTTCCTTTATGCTCTCTGCTGTATGTTCAGGCTCCTATAGTCTTTGTCTCTTCTCCTGTCCCTCCCACTCTCCCTCTCCTGTCATGTCTGAAACTCCAATGTTAATGGAGTCTCTTTGGTTCATGTTCCATTGGTCAGAGTTCCATCTCCATAGTGAGTATTCCCATTCCATGTAAATAAAAGACCAACATTGGAGCTGCGAAAACCATGGCGGCTCTCTCTGTGAGCTCTCTTGCCACACATGCTGGGGTGAGTGGGAGATACAGGATATCTTTTTCTCAGGCATACCAACCAGTGAGACACAACTTCACCTATGAATGCTTCTCAACATTGAGATCCAACACTACATATGCTGATACACTAGTGTGTTTCTGTTTTAGGCCTTCAGCAGTTTTATCCCACTCTTTCCTGGGACCTCCTGTTTCTGGACTTTTTGGGCATTTTTTGTTTCATCCTTGGCCACCAATTCAGGCTGTTTCTAAGTGATGGGTTCTTCCTTACCGAGGCAACATCGGTCTTGTCCATGGGAAATACATATTATGTGTATGGGATCTTTCTGGTTATTGTATCTTTGGAAAAACTGTTCAAAGACATTTTGTGGATGAATGTAATCTTTCCTAAGAGGGAGAACAATGGAATTATAAAATCAAAGGCTCACATTAATCAACTAAAGGTGAGTTTTCTATGGTTCACTTCCTTAAGTGCTGTTTAGATTGCATGTATTAGACTAGACTGAGGGATCATTGGACATCAGCAACTAGTTTGCATGAAGTGATATCAGCAGAATGACATAGTTCATTAGGCAGAGAAATCATCCTTCATGAGAGTGTTGCGAGCATGCAGAGCTGTACATGGTCTGCAATGTTCTCAGCCTTCACAGAGCCTTTGTCTGATTGTGTCTGTCTCTGTCTATTTATCGGTGTCTTTGTCTATATCTCAATGTCTCTCACTGTTCTCAGTCTCTCTGTCTCTGACTCTGCAGCCTAGTTGAAAGCCTGCACATGTACATGGTCTGAATAGGTCTATGCCTGAACTAAGGCTTGGTCAGTATGACTCAATCTGTCTCTGTCTCTCTTCTCAAATTGTATCTCCCTGTTTTTAACTGTTGCTATCTCTCTTTCTCTGTCTCTGTCTCTGTCTTTGCAATTAGGACTGGAACCTGCAGGTGCACCTGGTCTGGTCAGGGGAGGTCTCTGCCTGCCATGTGGGAAGCAGTGCATATGAACTTTGTTTATAAAATCTCTCTCCAATTCTCATCTTTAACTTGATTCACCATTTTCCTTCTCTCTCAAAATCTCTGGTGCTATGGACAAGGACAGCAATGGATCTATGCCAGCTTTCATGAGGAGCTGATTTTAGAAATGGGGATTGAAAAGTTTGCCTTCCATTGAGTATGAAACTTCACCGATTTCTCTATCATCCTGCTAGTGGTCACAGTCTATCATTGAGTCTATAAATTTGGGGTAAGTTACAAATCCGAATCCAACAGAGTACCAAATGACATGCAAATCCATTGCACTGTGGCAAATTTGAGGTGCATTCCATTGGCATGAGGATATCTGCGACTTTCAAAATACATGGATGCTCACAGCCTAATGGCTGCCACCATAATTAAGCTGCTAATGTGTCTAAAGTTTATGTTTTCACAAACGTGTAAGATTCTTGTAAGTTCAAGGGAGACTAATCAGACTGATTTAAACAGTTCTGATGATTCACTACAGATAAATAGGATTCAGTTTTTACATGGTGCCTGTCCCCTATTTTCAACCTCATTACATTTATACTCTGGAACAACCCATGTCCTCTTACCACCCTCATCTCCAAATCCAGGACCCAAGAAATATTTGTTTCTGAACTTAACCAATTCCTTCTACACTGATGGCTACTTGTCACTTCTAAGAAGTTCCAGATAGTGTCACACAGCCCAGATTGGGGCAGAGCCTGCAAATACTGCAGGATATGGCAGCACAAAACATGGTTTACACAAAAAGATAATCAAATCCAGGAAGCTCAAATCCACCCACATTAGCAGGAAGAATGGTCTAGGATTTGATATCTCTATTCACTAGTGGGGCATGTCTAACACCCCACCATTTAATAACTAGTGAAGGTTAGAATGAGGTTTAAGCATCAGACTGGACTGCCCCTGGTCAATTATAATGATCCATTCAGGTGGTACTATTGTCACTCCAGGCAAGGTCCATTTGGATGTAAGTCTGCAGGCAGTTGTAAAGACAGACCCAGGGCAATCATACTGTATAGTTCTCTCTCTCTCTCTCTCTCTCTCTCTCTCTCTCTCTCTCTCTCTGTCTGTCTCTCTCTCTCATACACAAACACCGTCTCTTTTCTGTTCTCTGCTGTCTGCTCAGGCTCTTACTTTCTTCATCTCTTCTCCTGTCTCTCCCACTCTCCCTCTTTCACTATGTTTGAAAATATATGGTTAATGTACTCTCTATGGTTCATGTTCCATTGGTCAGAGTTCCATCTCCATAGCAAGTATTCCCATTCCATGTAAATAAAAGACCAACATTGGAGCTGTGAAAACCACGTAGGCTCTCTCTGTGATCTCTCTTGCTACCCATGCTGTGGTGAGTGGGAGACCCAGGATATCTTTTTCTCATACATACCAACCAGAGAGACACCACTTCAAATATAAAATGCTCCACAAGGTTGAGATCCAACACAGCATAATCAGATACACTATTGTGTTTCTGTTTTAATCCTTCAGCAGTTTTATCACACTCTTTCCTGGGATCTCGTGTTTCTTGACTTTTTGAGCATTTTTTGTTTCATCCTTGGCCACCAATTCAGGCTGTTTCTAAGTGATAAATTCTTCCTTAACAAGGCACAATTGTGCTTGTCCATGGGAAATATATCTTATGATTACGGGATCCTTCTGGTTATTGTTTCTGTGGAAAAAATATTCAAAGATATTTTGTTGATGAATGCAATCTTTCCTAAGAAGAAGAACAATGGAATTCTAAAATGAAAAGACTTACATTACCCAACTAAAGGTGAGTTTTTCATGGTTAACTTCCTCAAGCATGGTTTACATTCCATTTATTAGACTAGATTGTGGGATCATTGGACTTCAGCAACTTGGTTGCCTGACATGATATCAACAGAATGACATAGTACATTAGGCAGAGATGGCATCTCTCACTGTCTCTCAGTCTCTATGTCTTTGACTCTGCAGCATAGGTGAAAACCTGCACCTATACCTGGTCTGGACAGGTCTATGCCTGAACTGAGCCTTGGTCAGTCTGACTCACTCTGTCTCTGTCTCTCTTCTCAAATTATACCTCCCTGTCTGTCACTATGGCTGTTTCTCTGTCTCTGTCTCTATCTCTGTCTCTTTCTCTGTCTCTGTCTCTGCAACCAGGAAGGGAACATGCAGCTGCTCCTGGTCTGGTCTGGACAGTTCTCAGGCTGCCTTGTGCAAAGCTGTGCATGTGTATTTTGTTTATCGACTCTCTCTCCTCTTCTCATCATTGACTAGTGTCACCATTTTCCTTCTCTCTCAATACCTCTGATGCTTTGGACAAGGACAGCAATGGATCTATGCCAGCTTTCAGGAGGAGCTGATTTCCGAAATGGGGATTGTAAAGATGGCCTTCCATTAAATATGAAACATTTCCCAGATTTCTCTCTCTGTTATCCTGCTAGTGGTCACAGTCTCCCCTTGAGTTGATAAATTTGCTGTGAGTTCCATTTCCAACTCCAACAGAATACCTAATGACAGGCAAACACATAGAATATTTGTAAATTTGAGGTGCTTTCCATTGGCCTGAAGATATCTGCCACTTTCCAAATACATGGAGGCTCACAATAGTGGCTTCTACCATTATTAGGCTCCTAATGTGTCTAAAGTTTATGTTTTCACAAACCTAAAAGAAATTTTGGAACTGCAAGTGGGCCAAATCAAACCGACTCAAACAGTTCTGAAATTCACTACAGATAAATAGGATACAGCTATTGCATGTTGCCACTACCCTATTTTCGTCTTCATTGCATGAAGTCTCTGGAACAACCCACATCCCCTTACTACTCTCCCCTCCAATTGCAGGATGTAGGAACCATAGGTTTCTAAACTTAACCTATTCATTCTACACTGCCGACTACTTGCCAGTTATATGAAGAACCAGATAGTGTCACAAAGACCGGATTGGGGCAGAGCCAGCAAATACTGCAGAATATGGCAGCACAAATTATGGCTTACACAAAAAGATTATCAACTCCTTAGATCCTCAACACACACCCACACATCAGCAGGAAGACGTATCTAGAATTTGAGGTCTTTATACCATAACCTGCCATGTCTAAGACCCCAACATCTAATAATCTGTGAAGGTTGCAATGAGTTTAAGGAATCAAACTGGTCTGCTCCTGCTCACTCCGCATGATGCATTCAGGTGGTACTATTGTCATTCTTGGCAAGGTCACTTGGGTCGTACATCTGCAGGCAGTTTTAAAGACAGTCCCTGTGCAATCATACTGTGTCTCCTCTCCTGTCTCTCCCACTCTCCCTCTCCTGTCATGTCTGAAACTCTATGGTTAATGGAGTCTCTTTGGTTCATGTTCCATTGGTCAGAGTTCCATCTCCATAATGATTGTTCCCATTCCATGTAATCAAATGACCAACATTGGAGCTGCGAAAACCATGGAGGCTCTCTCTGTGAGCTCTCTTGCCAACCATACTTGGGTGAGTGAGAGACACAGGATATTTTTCTCAGGCATGCCATCCAGTGAGACACAACTTCACCTATAAATGCTTCTCAAAGTTGAGATCCAACACCACATAAGCTGATGCACTAGTGTGTTTCTGTTTTAAACCTTCAGCAGTTTTATCACACTCTTTCTTGGGACCTCCTGTTGCCTGGAGTTTTTGGGCATTTTTTGTTTCATCCTTGGCCACCAATTCAGTCTGTTTTTAAGTGATGAGTTCTTCCTTCCCGATGCACCATCGGTATTGTCCATGGGAAATACATCTTATATTTATGGGATCCTTCTGGTTATTGTTTCTAAGGAAAAAATGTTCAAAGGCAATTTGTGGATGAATGTAATCTTTCCTAAGAAGGAGAAAAATGGAATTATAAAATCAAAAGACTCACATTATCCAACTAAATTTGAGTTTTCCATGGTTAACTTCCTCAAGCAGGGTTTAGATTCCATTTATTACACTAGACAGAGGAATCCTTGGACATCAGCATCTTGGTTGCATGAGATGATATCAACAGAATGACATAGTACATTAGGCAGAGAAGGCATCCTTCATGAGTGGGTTTTGTGCATGCATGCTGTACATGGTCTGCACTGACCTCCGCGTACTCCGAGCCTTGTTCCGACTATGTCTGTCTCTGTCTATTTGTCTGTGTCTCTGTCTATATCTCAATGTCTCTCACTGTCTCTCAGTCTCTCTGTCTTTGACTCTGCAGCCTAGGTGAAAGCATGCACATGTACCTGGTCTGGACAGGTCTATGCCTGAACTGAGGCTTGGTCAGTCTGACTCAGTCTAACTTTGACTCTCTTCTCAATTTGTAACTCCATGTCTTTCGCTGTTGCTGTTTCACTGTCTCTGTCTCTGTCTTTTTCTCTGTCTCTGTCTTTGCAACCAGGACTGGACCCTGAAGCTGCACCTGGTATGGTTTGGACAGGTCTCAGCCTTACTTTTTGGCAGCTGTCAATGTGAATTTTGTTTATCGAGTCACTCTGCTCCTCTCATCATCAACTTGCATCATAATTTTCCTACTCTCTCAAAACCTTTGCTGCAATGGACAAGGACAGCAATGGATCTATTCCAGCTTTTAGGAGGAGCTGATTTCAGAAATGGGGATTGTAAAGTAGGCCTTCCATTGAGAATGAAACATTTCCCAGATTCTCTCTCTGTTATCCTTCTAATGGTCACAGTCTCCCCTTGATTTGATAAATTTGCTGTAATTTCCAAGTCTGACTCCAACAGAGGACATAATGACAGGCAAACACTTTGGTAAATTTGAGGTGCTTTCCATTGGCCTGAAGATATCTGCCACTTTCCAAATACATGGAGGCTCACAGTTTCTCCCATTATTAGGCTGCTAATATGTCTAAAGTTTATGTTTTCACAAACTTACAAGAATTCTTGGAAGTGCAAGGAGGAAAAATCAATCCGATTCAAACAGTTCCCAAATTCACTACAGATAAATAGGATTCAGCTATTGCATGGTGCCACTCCCCTATTTTCCTCTTCATCACATGAAGTCTCTGGAAAAACCAACATCCCCTTACCACCCTCCCCTCCAATTCCAGGATGTAGGAACCATAGGTTTCTAAACTTAACCTATTCATTCTACTCTGATGACTACTAGCCTGTTCTAAGAAGATCCAGATAGTGTCACAAAGCCAGGATTGGAGCAGAGCCAGAAGTACTGCAGGATATCGCAGCACAAAACAAGGTTTACACACAATGATGTTCAACTCCACAGATGCTCATCACCCCTGCCCCAATACATCAGCAGGAAGAAGGGTCTAGAATTTGAGGTCTTTATAACGTAACCTGTTATGTCTAACACGCCACCATGTAAAAATCTGTGAAGGTTGGGATGAGGTTTAAGCATTTAACTGGTCTGCTCCTGCTCACTCTGCATGATGCATTCAGGTGGTACTATTGTAACTCCAGGCAAGGTCCCTTGGGTCCTAAGTCTGCAGGCAGTTGTAAAGACAGTCCCCGGGCAATCATGCTCTCTAACTCTCTCTCTCTCTCTCTCTCTCTCTCTCTCTCTCTCTCTCTCTCTATATATATATATATATATATATATATATATATCACTCACGCTAGCTGATACACTAGTGTTTTTCTCTTTTAAGACAGAGATATACCTACATCTAATATTAGTAACTCTTAAAAATAATATTTATGCTGTGATATACAATTATTGTGTGGATAGAAGAATGGGATTTAAAAACGACTTAGTAAAATTGATTATTAGTAAACTACCAAAAATATACAAGACAACATTTATAGTTATAAAAATCCATACTATGTGTAAAATGGTATATCCACAAATGTAAAAGCAACAATATTAATAAAGCAACAATATTAATAATTATGATAAATAATTTTTATTCTCATGAATCTTTAATTTTACTTCGAATTGCTCCTATTAAGACTTACCACTGTGGGCCATTATCACATGATAAGAGAAAGTTCATTTGTGAGTAAAGATAGTGTGTAAGTTGCTGTGACAGATCTTTTCCTAGTTGTAGAGAGAATATTGACAGATAGGACATTACCAGTGTTTAAATTTTACTTTCATTAGACAGGCCTGATGGGCAAAATTTGATATGAAGGAATTCCTTCTGTATATTGGATATGGCTCTCTCAGATGCTAAGTAGATATAAACTCTGCTAGTATTTGTGTTTTGGGGATATTGGTAGATTTGATGGTCCTGAAGCAATTGACAAATGAGCCTAGAAATTTGGATTATATCCTATCCAGTAAATCGCAAATACAATCACTTTCTGAACAGATAAGTCTAATCCTTCCTTTGTGAGGATTTGTATGTGCTCATGAGTTGTATATATACATTGCATATATACATTAAATCATTTCCATTTTAAATTCAGTCTTGCTATAAATGGCACTGTGCATCTAAATGGATAAATTTCGTTTTCTGTTTTCTCATCAGTGGATTGAATAATGAATTTCTTTCAAACTCCATTAAATATATTCAATAGAATCATTAGCAGCATTACCTGTAATTTTGCTATGATGTTGTAAATCACATTAAGATAGATTGCTTAAATCTTTTTATTAGAGAGTAATACTGAATGGTGATTTAGTGGTAAAATATATTTTTATTCAAAGAAGTTGTTCAATATATATATAATAGTCATCTACGATGAGTTCACTGCTATGTAGAAGGTAGAGCATAAGACAGTCTTTCAAGGGTTGAAAAAATGACTTAGAGTTTAAGAGCAGTGGCTGCTCTTCCTAGAGATCCTGAGTTCAATTCCCAGCAACCACATGGTGATTTACAACAATCTGTAATAAGATCTGGTGCCCTCTTCTGGTATACAGGAATACATGGAGGCAAATGTTTGTGTACATAATAAATAAATAAATCTTAAAAATGTCAGTTTGTCACAATATTAACTGAGAACATTCTTTTTAATTTAATAATACTTTATTTTCCTTGACAAATGCATGTGCTGATAGATTTCTTGCATAAGTATTTTATTGCTGTGACAAAATATTTGAGATAAATTACATAAGAGAGAAATGACATATTTTGCCTTAAGGATTCTGGAATTTTAGTTCATGTTTGGTTAGCTGCACTCTTTTCAGACTAAGAAAGGAAGAAAATGTCAAGATGGAAGAATGCTGCTCAATTTATCCCTACCCTGAAGCAGATAGAGAGGTTTCAAAGACAAAGACACAATGTTAAAATCATGCCCTTAGTGTTTGCTTTTTCCATCTAGATGATGCCTCTTCATAGCCCACTGAAGAAGTTAACACTTTCTTAATCAAATATTCTCTTAGTAATGCCACAAACTGGGAAACAGACTTCAACATATTAGCTGTTTAGATGGATTCTTACCTAATAACTATGTAACTATATAACTAAATTTCTAATAAATATACCATTAATGTTATTATCTTATGAGTAAGGCTCATAAATTTGTTTTTAAGAAATCAAGATGCTTCTAAATGGAAACACATTTGAAATGAGTGTCTTCTTTGAAACCATAAACGTCACATAATTCATTTGTTTGCAGTTGACTGACATTATGAATTGGCTCTTTTTATTATTTACATTTATTCTTTAAGGGACAGGATTATCCCTAGGACATAGGCCAGTTTGTTGGAGCTCATTCTCTATGAGGTGATGTCATGAGCAGCCTCAACAAAGGAAGAAGGGCTTTGTCCATTGCCAACTTGATGTGCCAGAATTTGCTGACTCCCCATGGTTATAGTTGCCCTTTGGAAAGAGTGGATGTGGGTGTTCTGTTGAGAGTCTAAGGGGGAGGAGGAGTGGTAGGAGGGATAACTTTGAATGGAATTAAAATGAATTCAAACAATAATAAATAATATAGAAATAGATAAAATATTAATCTTGATCACAGATTATCTATCTTTATCCCTTTACTGGTTAGCAAATGGACTCCTTTTGCTATGAGAGAAAATGAGGAGGAAGATGAGGATGAAGCAGAGTCCCAAACTGAGAAAGAACAAGTGTTTTGTCTTTATTTATACAGGACAATACTGAAAGAATTTCTTGAGAAAGGACCTAAAGGTAAAACCCCAAACACAACCATGAGAGAGCATGGTAAAATTGCATACTTCTATAAAGTTGTCTGTCATGTTGGCTTTCCCTTAGTGTCCCAGATTATGCAGTTATAACATGTAAAGTAATCAAGTGACTAAGAATAAAAAAGATTTCAGCCAAAAACACACACACACACACACACACACACACAAACAAACACACACACACACACACACACACACACACACACACACACACACACACACACACACACACACACACACCTGGCCTACAATCCAAAACTATGGACAAGATACAACACTCTTGCAGAAACAAATGGAAGTAGATGCAGAAATAAACCACAAACCATTTTGCTAAGCTCCAGGAGTAAATTCAAAGTGAGTAAGGAGAAATATTATGAAAAATGGAGCCAAGACCTGATGGAAAACCCAAAGAATCATATCACGAAAGCTAGTGAGAAATCACTGTCTTGGTCTTGAAAAAAATGGAAAATACATAGGACAGAACTTCACTCCTTTATTTCAAGTAACAATGTTGATTGTCAGACAATATATGGTCATTGGCAGTGGATCCAAGTTCTAACACTAATGCAATAAATGGCTTGCTGAAGCCCATTCTATATCGAGAGGTAACTTGATCAGCTCTGACATGGTGTCATGGTGGATATAGAATTTCCTTGGTCCTGCCTCAACCTGATAATAGGAGAGACATAATGTATTTCCTAGCAGAGGCCTTACCAGCTCCAAGGAACAAATGAGAGGTGGGGGATCAGAAAGGGTAGAGGGAGGAGGGGAGGTATGGAATTGGTTAATAAAAACAAATTCATAAAAAATAAAAAATTAATAATCACAGGTTATTATCTTTTAATATAAGTGGACATAATATACTAATAAAAACACAGGCTAATAGATAGCATATAAAAAGAGGATCTCTCCTGCTGCAAACATGAAAAACAGATCAGCAGTAAAGACACTAACTTCTGCTTTGTAAAAGTTTTTGAAATAATTATCCAATCATATAGACATAAGAAACCTAATGGTACTGATGGATTGCCAGTTGTCTGAATGGGGTCGTGAGCTCCCACTTGGTCACTTCAGCTGTTTCTGTGGTTTTCTCCAGCCTGGTATTGACCTATTTACTCATCATTGTTCCCTTTCAGAAACTGGAATACAGGAGTTCACATCATTGTTTAGCTTTGCATGTATTCTTCTGCTTCCATCAAGTATGGGATGAAGACTCTAGGACGGCTTATAATGTAGCCATCAATCACATAATAGGGGAAGTACATTTAAGGTAGCCTCTCCACTATTTCTTAGATTGTTAGTTGGGATTATCTTTATGGATCCCTGGACTTTTGCCTAGGGCCATATTTCTCTTTAAACCTTATAATTTATGCCTCTATTAAGGTATGTCTTTTCTTGCTTTCATCTATTCTTACCCCTAGTCAATATTCCTGATCCCTCATGTTTTCCTATCCCCTCCTGTTCTCCCCATCTCTTTCTCCCACTTACCTCTTCATTCCACATGCTCCCAAATTATTTATGAGACCTTGCCTCTCTCCCCTATTCTGAGGACCCATGTTTTTTTCTCTCAGGGTCCTACTTGTTACTAGTTTCTCTAGATTTGTGGATTATCATCTAGTTATCAATTTCTCTGTGTATAACATCCATACATTACTGAGTACATAAAATGTTTGTATTTCTGTGTATGTGTTATTTCACTCAGGATAGTTTCTTATAGTTCCATCCACTTGATTCAATGTTTTTTTTTTCCCACTGAGTAGTACTCTATTGATTAGTACTATCACATTTTCTTTATCCATTCCTTAGTTGAGGGACATCTTGGTTTTTTTCTAGATTCTTCTGCTGTTATGGACATTCTTGTACACATGTGCATTATTCATAAATGTACCTCCTTTGGCTATATGCAAAGAGTGGAATTGTTAGATGGTGAAGGAGACTGATACCCAATCTTCAAAAAAAAACTTCATACTGACTGCCAAAATTGTTTGTAGAAGTTTTCACACCCAACAGCAACAGAGAAGCATTCCCCTTTCTCTATATCCTCTCAACTACAAACTGTCCATGGTGTGTTTTTTTTTTACTGTTACCATTCTGGCAGGTGTAAGATGCTATCTCATAGTTGCTATAATTCAAACTTCCCTAATGTCGATGGAGTTTGAGCAATTTCTTAAGTGTCTTTTAGCAAATTTAGATTCCTTCCTCTATTGACCAAACTAACTCCCCATGCATCAACATATTCTATATAAATCCAGCGACACTGAAATATTAGAGAGTAATTGGGAAGTAGCATTGAATGAATTTATACAGGAGACAATTTTCTGATCATAACAGTAGCACAGTAACTTAGACTGACATTTCAGTTATGGGGCATCCAGAGACTGAAAAGTGTTTGTAAGGCTGATTGAAGGCTCCAGGATGACACTTATGTTAAGTCATCAATCTCATTATAAGGGGAGTGAATTTAAGGTTTACCCTTCACTGTTGCTTAAATGGCTGTTTGGTGTCATCCTTGTAGATCTCTATACATGTCTCTACTTCCTGTTTTCCCTTTAATCCTAAACTGGCTCCCTCTCTGATGGGTATCTCTTATATTGCTCTTCTCAATTTATCCCAATACAATACCAGAAGCATATGTAAGGCAAAGGACACAGTTAGCATTAAAAAATGGCAGCCCAAAGAAAGACTAAAAGTATTCACTAACCCCATATCTGACAGAGTGCTGGTCTTCAAAATTCACAAAGAAATAAAAGAAGCTAGATTCTGAAATACCAATAATCCCTTTAAAATGTGAGATACAGAACTAAATACAGATTTCTCTATGGAGAAATTAAAAATGGCTGAAAGACACATAAATAAGTGTTCAACATCCAAAGTCATCACCAGGGGTCTGTCTTTACAACTTCCTGCAGAATTACCACCCAAGGGACCATGCCTGGATTGACCAGAGTATCACCTGAAGGTATCATGCTGAGTGACCAGGGACAAAACAGCCTGATGCCTATAACTCATTCAAACCTTCACTGATTAATAAATGGTGGGGTGTTAGAAATGCCAGGTAAGGATATAAGGACCGCAAATCCTAGATTCTTCTTCCTGCTGATGTGCTGTTATTTTCAGCATCTTTGCAGTTCAACATCTTTGTGTGTAAACCATGTTTTGTGCTGCCATATCCTGCTGTATTTGCTGGCTCTGCCCCAATCTGGGCTGTGTGATACTATCTGGAACTTCTTAGAACTGGCAAGTAGTCAGTTGTGTAGAAAGAATAGGATAAGTTTAAAAAACCAATGTTTATTACATCCGGGAATTGGAGGGGAGGATAGTAAGGGGAGGTGGGTTGTTCCAGAGTGTTCATGGCATGCAGATCTGAATAGGGAGACTGGATCATGGAATAGCTCTATCCTATTTACCTGTAGTGAATCTTGGGAACAGTTTGAATCGGTCCCATTTGACTCCCTTGAAATTTCAAGAATCCTTTGGGTTTGTGAAAATATAAACTTTAGACACATTAGGGGCCTAATTATGGTAGCAGCTACTAGGCTGTGAGCATCCATGTATTTTGAAAGTGGCAGATATCTTTTTTTTTTTTTTTTTTAGTTTTTCGAGACAGGGTTTCTCTGTGGCTTTGGAGGCTGTCCTGGAACTAGTTCTCATAGACCAGGCTGGTCTCAAACTCACAGAGATCCACCTGCCTCTGCCTCCCAACTGCTGGCATTAAAGGAGTGTGCCACCAATGCCCGGAAAGTGGCAGATATCTTCAAGCCAATGGAATGCACCTCAAATTTGCCACTGTGCAATGGGTTAGCATGTTGTTCAGTATTCTGTTGGAATCGGACTTGTAACTTACAGCAAATTTATCAATTCAAGAGGAGACTGTGACCACTAGTAGGATGACAAAGAGAGAAATCAGGGACATTTTTCATTCTCTATGGAAGGCCAACATTACAATCCCCATTTCTTGAATCACATGCTCATGAAGGCTGGCAAAGCTCTCTCGATGTACTCTTCCATAGCATCACAGATTTTGAGAGAGAAGCAAAAGTGGTGACTCAAGTCAATGTTGAGAAGAGGAGAGAGACTCGATAAACACATGCACAGCTGCCCACATGCAGACTGAGACATGTCCAGACCAGACCAGGTGAAGCTGCAGGATCCAGTCCTTGTTGCAGAGACAGAGACAGAAAGACAGCAACATTGAAAGACAGGAAAGTACAATTTGACAAGAGAGACAAAGGCAAGAGTGAATCAGACTGACCAAGCATGAAAACATGAGTTTAAGTCCTAGTACCCATGCAAAATCTGACTTAAGTCAGTAATGCCAGTGCAGTCGGGGACAGAGAAAAATTACTATGATATGCTGGGTTCTAGCTGAAATTCAGGCTCTCAAGGCAATAAGTTAGAGAGTGATAGAGAACAAATAGGACACCTGCCCTTTTCCTCTGGCTACATGCACACACATGCACACACACACACATACACACACACACACGCACACACACACACACCACTTTAAAACACACACAAAATTGAATTTTGCTGATTTAAGTTGGAGCACATGACAATTGTCATCTAACAAACTGATTATGGTGGATAGCATCATATATAGACCATAGCAGAACCAATAAGAAAATCCATGGTTTCCATGTATAGGTATTTGAACTTAGACCATAACAATTTGGAAAATCTTGGCAGTGCCTTTTGTAATAGTCAATCCATCTTTTTCTCTATTTTGTTCATATTTTGTAGTGCCTATTTAAGCAGTCAGTCCTTCTTGTCTCTGTGTTGTTCATTCTATCTCGTTATCTTACTTCTTTTTGCATATCATTTCTGGCATTTTGAGTTTCCATTTGTCTGCACATCTGCAAATCTTCACCATTCTTTCTAGGGGTTTTTGTGTGCCCCATCTAGCCTGACTGATTCATTTTTTCTGAATTTATTATGTGTCTTTACATTAGTAACAGAAAATAATGGGTATCTCAAAATCACTGTTCTAATTTCCAGGGAAAGGAGTTCCAGTTGATTAAGATTAAAGGGGATAATATGAACTAGCACAAAGCACACAATAAGCACTTTATAGGAGCAGTAGCTATTATACTATTCTTCAAACCCTGCTTGAGCATTCTTATTCCAGACAGTTTCTCATTTACTAATGCTCTCTTTGCCTCACTTTAATTAATACATGTTTCCACACTTGGTTGTGCATCTTGTGCCTGCTTCACTTTGCATAATAGAAGGCATGCCTTTGGAACAGTAACTCAAAATTTTATTTAGAATCAAGTTTCTCCTGCTAAGTGTAGTAGAAACTTGACAAGATGTTTTTTTTTTTTTTTTGGTTTTTCAAGACAGGGTTTCTCTGTGGCTTTGGAGTCTGTCCTGGAACTAGCCCTTGAAGTCCAGGCTGGTCTCAAATTTACAGAGATCCACAAGCCTCTGCCTCCCGAGTGCTGGGATTAAAGGAATTCACCACTAATGCCCAGCTGGGAGAAGATATTTTTGTTTCTTTCTTTTCTTCTTCTTTTGAGAGGGATTTGTGTAACAGTACTGGCTGTCCTGGAACTTGCTTTATACATCAAGCTGTCCTTGAACTCACTGAGATCTCCCTGCCACTGCTTCCCAAGTGCTGGGATTACAGGTCTGTGTCACCACTGCTCGTCTAGAATAAATTTTTTTCTGTGGCCTTGCTGTTTTTCTTGCATATTGCCAAGGAAAAAATTTCGAATTACAGGTTAGTGTTGAACACTTAATAAATATAGGATAAATGTCTCATGATTCATTGTAGTTGCTCTCCAATGAAAGAAATTAAGTACAAATCAAAATTAATTCCACAGGAAGAAGTGGTATTTCTTTCTTCCTTATTTTTCAGTTTTGAGCATGGTTCCCCAGGCTTTGCATACTCTCAGCAAACCATATATCTCTAAGCTACTTCCAAAGCCCTGTCAAGTATCATTTTGAGTTATGTTCCATTTGGCATCAAAATATTACTTCGGCATGGACATGCTAGTTCTAAGTGTTTATGCTTAATATATAAGATGGTGTATATAGGTTAATTTTCAAAATGATGAGACTTCCAGTGTTATTTAACAAAGGGACGGATAAAATCCTGGGCTTCATTTCCTATATCTGGGTTCTTTTCTAAAGCTCTATTCCCTTTGTGAGTATGGCACAAAGATAGAATTTGAAATTCATAAATTATATTTCCCAGTCAAAGCATTTTCTCTACTGACTGGATGATTCTCAAATACCATACTGCTGAGCTTAAGCAAAATATATAATGCAGACCAAACATGATCTAACAATTTTGTTTTTATTTTTCTCTTTTAAAACAGGGTTTCAAATATCCCAGGGTAGCCTTGGATTTGCTATGCAGCCTAAAATGACCTTGGACACTTGATCTTCCCATTGTGACCAGAATTAACTTCATGCACCACTCCTTGCAGCTTATGTGGGACTTGGGATGGAAACAAGGGCTTCATGCTTGCTAAGGAAGCACTATACCAACTAAGCTATGTCTTCAGCCCCAATTTTTTTCTTTTGCATATTTTTATTATTTATTTTTGGAGGGGGGAATATAATGTAATTCTCCCTTCCTTTTTCACTCCAAACCATCCAATATAGCATGGCTCCTTTTTATTATTAATTGTAGTTTAAGCATGCACATACACACACACACACACACACACACACACACACACACACACACACACACACACAAACACACAACTCAACACATTCTCAAATATAACCTGTTAAGTTTGTGTAACATTACCTATATGGATGTTTTCAGGGCTGATCATTTGGTACTGGATAACCATGCAGTGTACTCTTTTCTGAAGACCCCATTTTTTGAAATATATTTTTAATTCCTAAAAAATTGAATGAAAAACTGCATTTCAGTTGACGTGAAAATGATGATAAATTTAAAACTTATTCCATATAAATAGCTGTATTAGTGAAACATATCCATTTTTACACTGTCTAGGACAATTCTCATATTTAAATAGCAAAGATGACTAGCTCTTTGCATGCACAGACTACCTGGCTCACAAAGCTGAAACTTTTCATTGTAAAAACCTTTGCATAAGTGCTGCTTTATATCCTTACAACCTGAAGGGCTGTCCATGCACCAGCAATCTCATAGTCACCTGTACTGTAAGGTTTCCAGACCAGGGCTTTTAGTATGTAACAAATGTCTTGATCACATTAAATATCCAGTTATTATTTTTCTTCAATATAAGTAAATTTGACTGAGAATCATTCATTTAAAAGTCAATAAGCATCTTAATGCAAGTTTGGATTATGTCACAAACCCATTGGGAAAGAACAGTTCAGCAGGAGAGATATATGTGAATTCAAATAGAATTTTTGATAGAGATGCATTAAAGATTATGTCAGAAAAGGCAAGGGAGCAGAGAAACATTCTCACTGAGGCATTAGAGGAAGTTTCCAATTATGAATAAGTTATCATTGTGAAGAGGAAGTGAAAAATTATATTTTTAGAGGTATAAAATGCTAAACATGAGCACTTGAAAATAAAACACATGAAAATGTACACATTGCCTCTCGAGGAGGTAGTTGTGCTCAGTGTCTATGAGCTTAATTTGCATACTAGTTATGTTACTCACAGTTTGTCTCTATAATTAGTCTAAATTCATTGTTTCAAAAGAATTAAAAAGGTTTAATAGGTTAAAGTCAAGTTAACTTTTTATCAATTACACAAGCTGGGCAGTAATGACACATGACTGTAATTCTATTACTCAAGAGGTTGATGCAGGGGTTTTCTGATTTGAGCCCAGCCTGTTCTACAGAGCAAGTTACAGGACAGCCAGAGATATACAGAGAAAGCCTGCCTTGAATAAAAATCAAAGAAGAAAAGAACAACAATAAGAAGAAAGAAAAAAGAAGATAAATAGTTATTTTAAGTTGTCAAAACAGAATCTTTAAAATAATGATTTAAAAATAATTTTTAGGTCCCTAGACCTGGGAAGGGAAGAATTTCACCTGTAATCTCTACTAGTACCTCTGGCTTCTAGCAGTTGGGTACTACTGTGGTGAGTGAGTTCAGAGAGAGAGAGAGAGAGAGAGAGAGAGAGAGAGAGAGAGAGAGAAAATAATGTGTTAAATCAGCATACCTGAAGAGGCTAGGACAGTGAGGAACAGGCTGAGGTAGGTGGCTTGCTTGCCAAAGGCTATGATTTGGTCACTAGGCCTGATGTGGCTTGAAGGGTCTGTGTTGAAGTATGTGGTTCCTGTTATCACTGAGAGCCCTGTTGTTGTGGAGATTCTGGGCCACTACCTGTGACCCAGTTGAAGTCCAAGGGATCTGCTCCCCATAGGGGCAATGCTGACCCAGGATTTCTGTGCTGCCACCCAGGAGCATGGTGACATCTGCCCCAGACTGCAGCTAGAGGCCATGTCTGAGTCTGTAGCCCTGCTAAAGCTGAGCTCTGAGTTGACATCTATGGCTCCTGTTGCCACAGAGGGTTGTGCAGAGGTCCACAGTCAACACTCACACTGGGACCATATGGACCTAGGTGGCTGGTGCTGCCCCCTGGGGCTATGGTGTCAATAGATCCTAAACTGCAGTTGTGGGACTTATTTGGACCCATGGTCCTATTGCAGCCAGGGTCTGTGTCCATATCTGTGCTTCCTTTTACCATCGAAGGCTGAACAGATACCCTGGATCTAGGCAGCCATCTGGGGACATTGTTGGCTTTTGGGGGCCACATTGACACATGGGCCATGGCGATCTGGGAGATTTGCAGTTCTAAGGCCATGATGACATCTCTGCTGGGCTCTTACCAAGGACCTTCCTTGCCTGTGTTTCTGCCACAGCCTAAGTCTGTGCTGAGGTCTGTGTCCTATGTTGCACCAAGGCCTTCTTGATGCCCAATGGCTGTGTGGCTGCCAGGCCCATGCAGACTTGAGTAACAAGTGTAAGGTCAGGAAATTGTATGAGTTAGAGCTGTGGATTGGGCCATGTTTGGATCTGCGGAACTGCCATAGACTGGACCTATGCTGATGCCCAAGGCTCCTGTTGCCAGAGAAAGGAATGCAGATTTCCATGTCCACGATCTGGGCCCAACCTGGTGCCATGTTCAACGAGCATGCTGCCATTGTGTCCATGCCAATGTAAGTGAGATGCATTGCCAACTAGGACTATGGTGAAATCGGAGCCTGAGCCGCTGACAAGGACCAGGTTTGGGTCCATGGGCCAATCACAATTGGGGTCTGAATTGATGTCCATAGCCTGTAGCATCACTAAGGGTCACACAGACATCAGGGGCCTTGGCCACCACCTAGGGGCAGGTGTTGAGCCTCTGCCAGGGCCGTGCAGTTCTTAGTAGCCTGCACTGCTACCGAGGGTCACAATGAGTGATAGCTGGCAGTCCAACCAACCCAGCTACCATCCAGGCCCAGATACATGACTATGAGTTAGCTCACCCTAATACCCAATTCATTTATGAATTGCTGGAACATGTGTGGGGGCAGACCTACAGATCCAATGCTGCAGGATATCCATGACATAGAACAACTGGAAATCCAAGAGGAGTCCCAGAGAGAGCCCCGTATAGCAGAAGCAAGAGGCCTCAAACATTACCAATGATTCTTTGCAATGAAATCTTACAAGAAAAGATGTGTGGATTGATATGCAGTGTGATTCACTGGGCCACATTACAGCTTCCACATTAATATTTTGTTTTTAAATTGTTTTTATTTGGTCTTTATATTTTAGGTCTTTTGTTTTTTGAGACAGGGTTTTTCTGATTAGCTTTGGAGCCTATTCTGGCACTTGCTCTGGAGACCAGGCTGGAATCGAACTCACAGAAATCCAACTGCCTCTCCCTCTTGAGTGCTGAGATTAAAGGCGTTTGCCACCAACACCGGCTTATATTTTAGTTTTACTTTTAAATTTTGTTTTAGGGAGGAGGTTGCAAGGACAGAGGGCAAAAGAAAAGGGACAGGGATATAGATGTGTCAGATTGAGATGCATTATGTGTAATCCATAAGAATCAATACAGGTTAAAAATAGTATATTATTAATGAAATAATTTTCCCATTAATGGATAAGCTAATAATTCTGACAATTCAGTTATTCTAATTACATTTCCCAATATCTTTTGATCAAACAATGTGTGTTCATCTTTATGTGTATTATTTCCACTTTTGTGGACTGTTAGAATAAAATAACATATACCAGCAAGTCTACAATAAAAGAAATGTAATTTCGCAACATGATGGAGGCCAGAATGTGAAAGTTGCTTGCAGACTGAGTTTCTTGAGAGTCTGCATTAGCATCAGTATTGTACTGTCACTCTAATGACATAGGGAGCAATGATCCCCTTCAAGAGAGCACCACCTCCATGATTTAATTATCTCCCAATCTCACACCTTGTAATACAATTAACACATTAACTGTTAAGGATTTTGATAAATTATGGAAGGATGGAATGTTTTTTTTTTCATTTCTCAAATGTGATTACATTAAAATTACTTATGGAAAACCCTTTTTATGGTGTTTTTCTCATAGAAACAATATAAAAATCTATTATACTTGTTTATAGGAATTTTTATAAGCTTATGTAGTTATACATTAAATCATAAAGAAAACAAACTAACCAGAATGGATTATAAATAAGCACATAGAACTTTTATGAAATGATGTCGTCTCTATATTCACAATTATTTAAATGGGAAATTATGGACTAGGGTGATTTCTAGGTAGTAAAATGCTTGCTTCCCAGGAATGAGAATGCGAGTTTGAGCTCCAGCACTCTTGGAAAAATTAAAGCACAGTGTTGAGCAATTTTATTCTTAGACCTGGAGAGACAGAGACAGGAGGATCCTTGTATAAAATTGGCTGTCCAGGATACCCTAATCAGCCATTCCTAAGTCATATGAGCAACTCCATCTCAATAAACTACGTCTATAGGAAATGGAAAATGACCCCCGTAGTCGATCCCCCACAAGCATACACCAGATTCACACCTTATTTCCCCACACAAACACAGATATATACTCAAAAATTAAGAAGAAAAAATGTGTTTTAAAATTAGAAAGCCAGATAAAGTTTTTAAATGCTAAAAAGGGTATTAATTTTAGATAAGAAATTGAAGATATTTCATGTGTAAACTTGATTAGTCCCAAAAGTACCCAGATATTTTAGCAAATATTCTGACTGTAATTATGAGGAAAATTTTTGGTGGATATTAATGTATAATTTTTTAGTTAAAGAAGTATTGGAAAGATTAAATAAATTGACATGTGGATAGAGTGGGTGCTGGTGATACTTAGCCCATCCTCATATCTGCATTTTGAGAAGATCCATTGCAACTGCATGGCAATTGGAAAATTGGCAGTACTTCAATATTTTTGCCTCCTGTGTTGTGAGTAGAAGAAAGATAAGGGCTGGCTGGTATGATAGGATGAAATCACAGCTTCTTTGCTGAGTATGGAAGTTTATTGTACTGTAATTTACTCTCCATTTTCTCCTAAGAAACATACTGAAGTTCATACTTCATCTGAAATTTATGTTTAACTTCTCATTCTGCGTCATCTATTCCTTTACTCTGTTTCCTTGGCAGGACTTCCTTGATAAAATTCATATACTCAAATCCTTAGCTTCAATATATCTTTATGTAAGGTAATGATGTAAGCTAGTACATGAGCAAGAGTATTATGTAAACTGAAAATATAGTGGCTGTATATTTTGTTTTATCTCTGACAGTCTTTCTATACTTGTGTTTTCCTGATGTACTTACTAATCATATATGCTTTCATTCACATCAAGATAAATATTACCTTTACCTTTAGCATAAAGCAATACAGAGATGCTGTGTGAAATAAAAAATGAAAAATTATAGTGATAATGATTAAAGTAAATGAAGCAAATACTTTGTCTAATTTCTTTTAAATCAAGGAGGCATCTGATTAAATTTATATCCCAGTTTCAAGATGAGTTCTTTGACTATTTTTTCTTTTTATTGAAAATAGATTCTTCTGTCATTTACTACATCATGACCACAGTTTCCCGCTCTCTCCACTTGTTCCAGCTCCCTCCACTTCCCTTTCTTCAGGCCCTATACCCCTGTGTTTCCTCTTCAGAAAAGAGCAGGCCTCAATGAAAGGAGAGCTAAACAGAAAAAAACAAGGCAAAACCCTCATATTGAGGCTAGAAAAGGTAACCCAGTAGGAGGGAACAAGTCCCAAGAACAGGCAAAAGAGTCAGAGATATACCTACATACCCTATTAGAAACTCTTAAAATAATATTTATGTTGTGATGTACATTTTACTGTGTGGATAGAAGAATGGGTTATAAAAATCCACACTATGTGTAAAATGGTATCTCCATAAAAGTAAAAGCAACAATATTAATAAAGCAACAATATTAATAACTATGATAAATAATTTTTATTCTCATGATTCTTTAATTTTACCTCAAATTGCTCCTTTTAAGACTTACCACTGTGGGCCATTATCACATGATAAGAGAAAGTTCATTTGTGAATAAAGATAGTGTCTAAATAACTGTGACAGTTCTTTTCCTAGTTGGAGAGAGAGAATTGACAGATAGGACATTACAAGTGTTTTTAACTTAGACTGTTATTAGACAGGCCTCAAGGGCAAAATTTTAGATAATGGAATTCCTTCTTCTGTATATTGGATATGGCAGTATCAGATGCCAAATAGATATAACTTCTGTTAGTATTTGTGTTTCAGGGAAATTGGTAGATTTGTGGAACTGAAGCAATTGACCAATGAGCCTAGAAATTAGGATTATATCCTATACCGTAAATTGCAAATACAATCACTTGCGGAACAGATAATTCTAATCCTACCTTGTGAAGATTTGTATGTGCTCACTGATATTTCCCTTGTATATATACATTAAATCAATTCCATTTTAAATTCAGTCTTGCTAGAAATGGCACTGTGCATCTAAGTGGATGAATTTTGTTTTTTGTTTTCTTATCAGTGGATTGAATAATGGGTTTCTTTCAAATTGTATTAAATATATCCAATAGACTCATTAGCAACATTTCCTGTAATTTACCTATGATGCTGTAAACCACATTAAGAGAGATTTCATAAGTCTTTTTATTATAGCATATAATTAAATGGTGATTTAGTGGTAAAATACATTTTTCTTCAAAGAAGTATTTCAATATTTATATAATAGTAATCTACTGTAAGTTCATTGCTATGTAAAAGGTAGAGCATAAGACAGTCTGTCACAGGTTGGAAAAATGGCTTAGAATTTAAGAGCACTGGCTTTTCTTCCTAGAGATCCTGAATTCAATTCCCAGCAACCACATGGTGATTTACAACCATCTGCAATGAAATCTGGTGCCCTCTTCTGGTGTACAGGACTACATGCAGGCCAAAGTTGATATGCATAATAAATTAATAAACCTTTTTCAAAAAGACAGTATCTCAAAATCTTAATGGAGAATATTCTTTTGAAATTATTAATACTTTACATTCCTTGAAAAATGCATATGCTTATAGATTTCTTGCATAAGTATTTTATTGCTGTAAAAATATTTGAAATAAATTACATAAGAGAGAAATGACTTATTTTGGCTTATGGATTCCGGAATTTTAATTCATGTGTAGTTAGCTGCAATCTTTTCAGCCTAAGAAAGGAAGTGATGTCAAGATGGAGGAATGATGCTCACTTTACTCCCGCCTGGAAGCAGGTAGAGAGGTTTCAAAGGGAAAGACATATTGTTCAGAACATGCCTTTAGTGACTTCTGTTTCCAACTATATGACGCCTCTTCATAGCATGCTGATGAAATTAACACTTTATTAATCAAATAGTCTCTTAGTAATGCCACAAACTGGGAAACAAGCCTTCAATACATTAGCTGTTTTGATGGAGTCTTATTTAATAACTATATAACTATATAGCTAATAACTTAATAAATATACCATTACAGTTATTAGCTCATGAGTAAGGCTCTCTAGTCTTGACCTATGAGTAGAAAATAGTTTAGTATCACAGTATTGAGAATAAATAGGATTTGGTCATATTTGACTATAATTCCAGGATATGAATGACTGAAGCAGGAGCATCTCAAAGTTGACACCAGCTTGGTATTCATAGTAAGTCTCTATCTCAAACAACTAATCTGCAATAAAATATTATTATGATTTTTATCACTCCCTGATAAAATTATGTAGTATTAATGTTTCACTTCTCTCAAAATATTAATACTAAGTGATCTGGGAAAAGTATATGCAGACCCACCATATTATTTCTTACTTCAGCATGTGAATATGCAATTATTTAAAAAATGTTTTGCATCTTCACAGTTCTATCCAATTTTTCCACATGCTCATATCTAAAGAAAATATGACTGTTTTCAGGAGTTCATTTATAAATATTCATTTTTGAAAGTATATCACTAAAAATGTGTATGTAACAAATATAGTTTGTTTCTAAATGGAAACACTTTTGAAATGAGTAGCTTCTTTGAAACAATGAATGTCACATAATTCATTTTTTGTGCAGTTGACTGACGTTGTGAATTGGCTCATTTAGTAGTTATATTTAGTCAGTAATGGCCAGGATCTATCCCTGGTGCATGTGACAGGTTGTGGGAGCTCATTCACTATGAGGTGATTTCATGCTCAAGCTCAACAAAAGCAGGAGTGCTTGTTCCTGCCGAACTTGATGTGCCTGACTTTGCTGACTCCCCATGGGAATTCTTGCCCCATGAGAAGAGTAGATGTGGGTGTTCTTTGTAAAGACTAGGGGGATGGGAGGAGTGGTAGGAGGGAGAACAGGAGGGAGAACATTGGTTGGAATGTAAAATGAAATTAAAAATAAATAAATAAATAAGATATAAAAATATAAAATATTTAGTCTTGATCACAGATCATCCATTTTATCTCATTACTGGTTAGCAAATGAACACCTTTTACTATGAGAGAAAATGGGGAGGAGGATGAGGATGAAGTATGTCCCAAACTGAGAAGGATCAAGAGCTTTGTCTTTATCTATACAGGACAATACTGAAAGAATTCGTAGAGAAGGGATCTAAAGTTAAAACCCACAACACAATCAGGGGAGAACAAGGTAAATATTTCCACTTCTACAAAGTTGTCTGTCATTTTGGCTTTCCTTTAATATCCCAGATTATGCAGTTATAACATATAAAGTAATCAAATGAGTAAGCATAAAAAAGATATCTGCCAAAAAAAAACACAAAAGACATCTGTCCTACAATTCAAAACCCTTGACAAGATACCACCCTCTTGAAGAAAAACATGGAAGCAGAAGCCGAAATACACCACTAACCATTTTGCTAAGCTCCAGGAGAAAATTCAAAGTGAGTAAGGAGAAAATATTATGAAAAATTGAGCCAAGACTTGATGGGAAACCCACAGAATCAGCTCACCAATCTAATGAGAAATCACAGGCTTCGGTCTTGAAAAGAATGGAAAATACATAGGACAGAACTTCACTACTTTATTTCAGGTAACAATGGTGATTGTCAAACAATATGTGGTCACTGGCAGTGGAAACAAGTTCTAACTCTAATTCAATAAATGGCTTGTTGAAGCCCGTTCTATATTGAGAGGTATCTTGGTCAGCTCTGACATGGTGTTATGGTGGCAATAGTTGGTCCTGCCTCAACTAGATAATAGGAGAGACTTAGTGTATTTCCTAAGGGAGGCCTTACAGCTCCGAGGAACAAATCAGAGTTGGGGGATCAGAAGGGGTAGAGGGAGGAGGGGAGGAATATAAATGGAACATAAAAAATAAATTGATAAAAAATAAAAAATTAACAATCATAGGTTATTACTTTTAATATCAGTGGGCATAATATACTAATAAAAAGACACATGCTAATAGATTGCATATGAAAAGAGGATCTCTCCTTCTACTGCAAACATGAAAAACAGCACAGCAGTAAAGACACTATCTCTTTGTAAAAGTTTTTGAAATAATTATCCAATCAAATTGACATAAGATACATTATGGTACTGATTGATTCCCAGTTGTCTGAATGGGGTCATGAGCTCCCACATGGATAGTTCAGCTGTTTCTGTGGGTTTCTCCAGCCTGGTATTTACCTATTAACTCATCATTCTTACATTTCAGAATCTGGAATACAGGAGTTCAAGTCATTGTTTAACTTTGCGTGTATTCTTCTGCTTCCATTAGCTATGCGATGAAGAATCAAGGCTATCTTATAAGATAGTCATCAATCACATTATATGGGAAGTGCATTTAAGGTAGCCTCTCCACTATTGTTTAGATTGTTAGTTGGGATTATCTTTATGGATCCCTGGACATTTAGATAGTGCCATATTTCTCTTTAAACTTACAATTTATACCTCTATTAAGGTATGTCTTTTCTTGCACTCATCTATAATTCCCCCTAATCAATATTCCTGATCCCTCATGTTCTCCCACCCCCTCCTCTTCTCCCCTTCTCTTTCTCCCACTTACCTCCTCATTCCTAATACTCCCACATTATTTAGGAGACCTTGTGTCTCTCCCATATGCTGAGGACCCATGTTGGTCTCTCAGGGTCCTACTTGTTACAAGTAGGAGATGTGGATTGTTGTCTAGTTATCACTTATTCTATGTATAATCACGATACATTATTGAATATATAAAAGGATTGTATTTCTGTGTCTGTGTTACTTCATTCAGGAAGGTTTCTTGTAGTTCCAGCCACTTGTTGTATTGTTTTTTTCCCACTGAGTAGTACTCCAATGATTAATTTTATCACTTTATCCATTCTTTAGTTGATGACAACTTGGTATATTCAAGGTTCTTCTGCTGTTATGAACATCCTTGTACACATGTCCATAATTTATGAATGTATATCCTTTGGCTATATGCCAAAAAGGGGAATTGCCAGATGGTGAAGTAGACTGATAACCAATCTTCAAAAAAACTTCCATATTGACTGCCAAAATGGTTTAACAAATATTTGCTCCCAGCAGCATCATAGAAACTATCCCCCTTCTCTACATCCTCTCAACTACAAACTATCCATGGTGGGTTTTTTTTTTCTGTAGCCATTCTGGCAGGTGTAAGATGCTAACACATAGTTGTTATGATTCACATTTCCCTAATGGCTATGGAGTTTGAGCAATTTCTTAAGTGTCTTTTATCAATATTAGATCCCTCTATTGACCAAACTAAGTCCCCATGCAACAAATTA
Source organism: Cricetulus griseus (assembly GCF_003668045.3). Lineage (NCBI taxonomy): Eukaryota > Metazoa > Chordata > Mammalia > Rodentia > Cricetidae > Cricetulus > Cricetulus griseus. The sequence goes on from NW_023277030.1 coordinate 1,082,092, forward strand.
TCCTATATAAATCCAGCCAAACTGAACCTATTAGGGAGTAATTGGAAAGTAGGATTGAATGAACTTGTACAGCAGACAATTTTCTGAACATTAACAGTAGCTCAGCCACTCAGACTGACATTTCAGTTATAGGGACCCCTGAGACTGAAAAGTCTTTGTAAGGCTGGATGAAGGCTCCAGGATGACATATATCTTAACTCATCAATCTCATTATAAGGGGAGGGAATTTAAGGCATACAAAACAGCTTAAATGGCTGTTTGGTGTCATCCTTGTAGATCTCTATACATTTCTCTACTTCCTAATTTCTCTTTAATCCTATACTGGCTCTCTCTCATCTTAGTTCCCTAGAGATGTAAACTAGGAGGCATTCTCCACTGAAGCTATGACATTCAGTAGCAGATTAGCTAGCATCTACAATACAATTGTATACCTGAGCCATAGTTTTGTGGAACCAGAGGTTCAGACCTCCAGAAATTCCCTAATGGAATTTTACTGGCTCCTGACAGTTTCTAGTGCTCATAGGTATGTTTGGAGGATGGACTCAGAGGTTTGTGTTTTATAGGTAAAGTATAATGAATACTATGTTACAATAGTATTCATCCAAGTACTGAAAATGTTTTTGTCTATGTGCATGTGAGTTGTATACATATATGTTATTGTATAGAAATTAGTCAATATAGTGTGTGTGTGTGTGTGTGTGTGTGTGTGTGTGTGTGTGTGTGTGTGTCTTAGTCACTAGGAGGTTAGATGCCTGCCTCATTGCAAGCAAACAATCAGAAGTTAGCTGGTGATACTATGCTTTAAAGCTTTGGGTGTGCTTTACCGACAAATGCACAGCAATGTTGCACAGAGCATAGCAACCACCCTGGGAGGGCCTATGGGCCATAACAACCAGTTGACCAATCAACACAGGGGAAACCTCCAAGCCTGGAGGCACACCAATCCTGAGCCTGTGCGAACCCCTAGACACTCCCATTACACTGCCTTATAAGATCTCTATGCAGATGTTTTGAGCTGTTTTCCCTAGGCATCTGCCATGTGTGTGGGTGAAAGACCCGAGATAACATGGGGTTACCTAGCTAAAACACTACAATAAAACTGCTTGAAGCAGTTTGCTTCAAGCCTTTGAATCTGCCTGGTGATTGGGGTGACTGCGGTCCTGGGCTGAGATCATGGAGACCTGAGCTTCCAAGGGTGTTACAGTTTGGCGCAATGAAACATGTCTTTGCTTTTTCTTGATATCTCAGAGATCAGCAACAGCCTTCCCATTAAAGGCTCAGAAGCTTGTGGTTGAGAAGAGAGCATCTATTTCTCCAACTCTAATTGACTCTGATTTCCCAGAGCCACCATGCTCCCTGTCAACCTCTCTGCCATGATGATAGTGGATGAAATCTTTGAAACTGTGAGCAGGCCATGATTAAATGTGTTATTTAAAAGCATTGCCCTGTTCTGGTGTCTCTTCACAGCAATATAATCCTGACTAAGACACATGGGAACATGAGATTGGATGCTCAGTACATATGTAAAATGTTGTTCATGGCACCATGCACTTGTAATTGCAGCACTGAGAACACTGTGGAGACAGGTTGGCCTAGGTAGGCCTAGCTGTCAGTGAGTTCTGGGTCAGTCACCCTGTCTCAAATATAAGAGTAATTCAGGAAGATACATGATACCAGCCACTTGCCTACACATGCCTAGACACACACACACACACACACACACACACACACACACACACACACACACACGCAAACACACACACTCAATGACCCCTCAACCCTCCCCTACACACAGAAAAAGACTAGGTTAGTGGTGGGTAGGAGAACTATATTGGAATGTCAAATTAAATTAAAATAAAGAAAACATTAATGATCATTAGCCTATATTCCACACTGCCAGAGGAGCTAGGAAATAATTAGGACACCAAGAGAAGATTGCATAGTCCCTCTAACAAGGGGATGGGGAAAATAACCCCTGACAAAAGTGTGAGCTGGGGGCAGGGACAGGAAAGAGAGCCTTCATCCGGTTGAGGTTTGAAGCAGAACCAGACACCCATAGCTTACCACTGAACCATAATACTGGAATTCAGTTGAGAAGAGGGAGGAGGGTTGAGCAAAGGATCCAAGATGAGGATGGAGAGACATGCAGAAACAGACTTGACTTACTGATAGAATGGAGACCCTAATCATAAAGCTGGGGAAATAGCACTTGAGCAAAACAAACCCTCTGAATGTGGGTGCCAGCTAGGAGTCCAAGACAGTCTATGGATCCTCTAACAGCAGAGCCAGTCTTTATCCCTAGAGCACAAATTTATGTGGGGAGCCTATTCCCTATGGAGGGATAATATTGCAGCCCAGATACAGCAAGATGGGGCAAGGCCTTCCCCCAAACAGTATGACAGATTTTTTAGGTCCTTGGTAGAGGGCCTTACTATCGATGGAGAGGAGTCAGGGGTGGGTAGGTAGGTTGGGGTGTTTTTAGGGAACACGGAAGGAGGGGAGGGTGAGGGAATTGTAGGATGGATATGTAAATATGAGCAATTAAAAATAAAACAGACTAGGCCCCAGATACCCTCTTCCCTGATGCTGTGTTTTACCTGGAGTTGAAATGAGGTCTCATTAATGCTGTCTTGGCTTTGATTGTTTGTCAACTGCTTGGTCACTGATCTCATGTGCTGTCCTCTGCACTTCACAAACAGAAGCTGCCTGTAGCTGACACTGAGTGCTAAAATGGCTGATGATGAGACTGTCTTCTTGTAGTGTTCTCAGAAACTATTAAAGCATGCACTTCCTATGGGATCAGTTATAAGTGGTCGATTCCCTCCTGCTGCTCCTGTCACCTCAATTCCATTTCTTCCTGCAAATTCTGAAGATAAAAGAAAGACCCATGTTTACTTTTGGGGTTATGGAATTTATGTGTGTTCAGGTTAGTTTGTCTTTGTGTAAAACATTAGAATTGATGTGTACGACCTGGATGTGAGGAACTGTATGGAGGAGCTTAAAAGCCATCCTATGTGATTGTGGTGGGGCCTGCCTTATATATGTGCTGGTTCTTTGGCAGAATATGTGAATATCCAGTGTTTTGGTAGTTGTCTGTGTCTACCTGGAGGAAGAAAGGTTATGTGATATATATCCTGATCCTGCAGTCAGGTGTGTGTGAATTCATAGCTTGTGTGGATTTTATCCACGTGTCAGAGGAGGGTGGAGTGTCTCCTATGTCTAGCCAGGAATGACAAGCCAAAGACACCGGTAAAAGTATTCATTAGAGTAGAACTGATATAAAATTTTTAATGAGGAATCTAAGCCATGGACAGAAGGACAGTGGACAAACCCTGTCCATGAGAAAACATAACATTTAGGAGAAGTTGCTTTATCTATTTGTAGCAGTTTGGTTTTGCTTTTTCAGTTGACATGAAATTAGTGAGCTCAGGTTCTCTGACCACAGAGGCTCAGGTCTACATACCTCGAATGTCTGTGTCTATGCCACAGATCTCCTTCTGCCCATGAGGCAGGCAACGCCAGGCTGTGAAAGTTGGGAACATGGTGATGTGCTGTCGTACTGCAAGGGAGATCAACCTTTTGTGGGGGAGTACTGTAATGAGCTCTCTGAGGTGGTAGCTGGCCATAAGGAGATGAGATTTAAAATTTGAAACACAGTGATGAGTGTGATAACTCTATCAGAAAGAGCTTGCTGCACAGGAATGGCAATGAGAGTTCTACTCCTCCTACACATTTAAAAGCCAGGTGTAGGTGTAATGGTGTATATCTGTAATCCCAGCTCTGGGGAGTTTGAGGGGGCAGGACCACTGAACTAAACGTTGAGGCATCACGGCCTAATCAGCATGCCCCAGCAAGAGATCCTGTCTGAAAATCCAGGTAGGTAGCTCCTGAAGAATGGCACTCAAGGTTGCTTTCTGGCCAACATAACACCCACACGCATGCATGTACACATATATACCTTCAAACACAGAAAAAAAACTATGTTATGTAAGGGTTGGCTAAGAAGCCTTAAGCATTTTTACAGACAGAATCAGCTCACCAAAGCTAGTGAGAAATCATCAGTTTCAGTCTTGAAAACAATGGAAAATACATAAGACAGAAATCCACTCATTTATTTCAGGTAACAATGGTGATTGCCTGACAATATATGATCTCTGGTAATGGATCCAGTTCTAACTCTAATGCAATAAATGGCTTGCTGAAGGCCATTCTATATTGAGAGGTGACTTGGTCAGCTTTGACTTGGTTATGGTGGCTATAGAATTTCTTTGGCCCTGCCTCAACCTGATAATAGGAGAGACTTAGTGTAATTCCTAGTGGAGGCTGTACCAGCTCCAAGGAACAAATTAGGGGTGGGTGAACAGAAAGGGTAGTGGGAGGAGGGGAGGAATGGAATTGGAACATAAAAATAAATTGATAAAAAATCAAAAAATTACAATCAGGTTATTATCATTTAATATCAGTGGGCATAATGTACTAATAAATAGATACATGCTAATAGATTACAAATGAAAAGAGGATCTCTCCTTCTGTTGCAAACATGAAAAACAGCTCAGCAGTAAAGACATTAATTACCACATAGTAAAAGTTTTTGAAATAATTACCCAATCAAATTGAAATAAGAAACATTATGGTACTGATGGATTGCCCATTGTCTGAATGGTGTAGTGAGCTCCCACATGGTCACTTCAGCTGTTTCTGTCTGTTTCTCCAGCCTGGTATTGACCTATTTACTCATCATTCTTCCCTTTCAAAAACTGGATTAGAGGAGTTCAGGTCATTGTTTAGCTTTGCCTGTATTCTTCTGCTTCCATCAGCTATGGGATGAAGACTCTAGGATGTCTTATAAGGTAGTCATCAATCATATTATAGGGGAAGTGCATTTACGGTATTCTCTCCACTATTGCTTAGATTGTTAGTTTGGATTATCTTTATGAAACCCTAGACATTTTCCTAGTGCCATATTTCTTTTTAATCCTATAATTTATGCATCTTTTAAGGTATGACTTTTCTTGCTCTTATCTATTCTTCTGCCTAATCAACATTCCTGATCCCTCATGTTCTCCTATCCCCTCCTTATCTCCCCTTCTCTTTTTCCCACTTACCTCCTAATTCCTAATGCTCCCACATTATTTACTAGACCTTGTATCTCTCCCCTACTCTGAGGATCAATGTTTGTCTGTCAGGGTCCTACTTGTTACTAGTTTCTCTGGAATTGTTGATTGTCTTCTAGATATCACTTGCTCTGTGTCTAATATCCATACATTACTGAATACATAAAATGTTTGTATTTCTGTGTATGTGTTACTTCACTCAGGTAGGTTTCTTCTAGTTTCATCCACTTGTTTCATTGTTTTACTCCACTGACTAGAACTCCATTGATTAACTGTATCACATTTTCTGTATCCATTCTTTAATTGAGGGACAGCTTGGTATTTTCAAGGTTATTCTGCTGTTATGAACATTTATGTACACATGTCAATAATTTATGAATGTATATCCTTTGGCTATATGCCAAAGAGTGGAATTGCTATGTGGTGAAGTTGATTGATACCCAATATTCAGAAAAAAACTTCTAACTGCAAGAATGGTTGTTCAAGATTTTGATCCCAGCAGCAACAGAAAAACAATCCACTTTCTCTACATCCTCTCAACTACAAACTGTCCATGGTGTGTTTTTTTACTGTTTCCATTCTGGAAGGTGTAAGATGCTATCTCATAGTTGTTATGATTCACATTTCCCTAATGGCTATGAAGTTTGAGCAATTTCTTAAGTGTCTTTTAGCAATTTTAGATTCCTCTGTTGACCACACTAAGTCCACATGCATCAAATTCTTCTATATAAATCCCTCTACACTGAACCTATTAGAGAGTAATTGTGAAGTAGCATTGAATAAAATTGTACAGAAGACAATTTTCTGAACATAACAGTAGCACAGCCACTCAGACTGACATTTCAGTAATGGGGCCTCCTGAGCCTGAAAAGTCTTTGTAAGACTGGATGAATTCTCCAGGATGATATATATATCAAGTCATCAATCTCAGTAAAAAGGAAGCAGATTTAAGGTATACTCTCCACTTTTGCTTAAATGGATGTTAGGTGTTATCCTTGTAGAGCTCTATAGATTTTTCTACTTCCTGATTTCTCTTTAATCCTATGCTGGTTCTCTCTGTGATGGTGTCACTTATATTGTTCTCCTCATTTTATCCCCCTACAAGACCAGACGCATAGGTAAGGAAAAGGGCACAGTCAGCAATACAAAATGTCAGCCCAAAGAAAGGGAAAAGATATTCACAAACCCAATATCTCACAGAGTGCTGGTCTTCCAAATTTACAAAGAACTCAAGAATATATTTGTGAAACACCAAATAATCCATTTAAATGTGAGAGACAGAACTATATACAGATTTCTTTATCAATGAATTTAAAATGTCTGAAAGATACATAAATAAGCCCTCAACATCCTTAGTCATAAGGAAAATTCAAACCAAAACGACTTTTCTGCTTTTAATAATGATGTCATATGTGTAAAATTTTATACTAATGGAAAGATCATTGAGTGATCTCTCTCTGACTGTCTTGTCTTTGTGTCTCTGTATCTCTCTGTCTTTCTTGCTTTCTGTGTCTCTAACTCTGCAAACTGTGTGGGAGCCTGCAGCTGTACATGGTCTAGAATGCTCTAGGACTAACTTGTGGGTGGCTGTCTGTGGGGCTGCCTCGATAGTGAGGCTGTCTATCCTTTTCTCATCATTGAGTCCTGTCAAATATTATGAATCTCAGGATCTCTGATGCTTTTGAAGAATGGGTTGGAGTTTTGCCAAATAATGTTTCTCAAATTTATGTTTTTCACAAACCCAAAGATTCTCATAAGATCCAGTGAACTGAATTGACCCATAAAAACAGGTCCAAAGATTCATTCTAGATAAATAATATCCTGACACACCATGGCCCCATATTCCCTTCCTTCTCATCTGGGACCACTCCCTCCTGAACACCTCCCTTATCTGACCATCCACCTATTTGATATCAGTATTTCAGAAACATTGGATTTTTTAATTTAAACTTAACCTCATCTCCCACATATCTGACATCTGGCAAGGTCTATGTGGCCCCAGGGAGTGCCACACATCAGAGACTGGGGCAGAGCCACCAGCTAATGTAGGATGTTGTAGAACCCCAACATTCTCAGGTCCCCTAAAGATGCCCCCAACATCAGCAGGTAGCAGAACTGAGAACTTGACATTCTTATTCCCTAACCTGTAAATTCTAACACTCCAACTTCATTCAATAATCAGCGAATGGGGAAATGAAAGGTCCAGCCATTAGGCTGACCTGCCCAATCATCTGACAGGATGCACTCAGGCCCTAATGTGGTCAGACCAGTCTTCAGTGGGTACTAAGTCTGCAGGAAGGTGTAAATGTCCCCTTTAAAAGACACACCCTGGCCCACTCTTGCTCTCATATTCTATTTCTGTCTCTCTCTTATCTTCCCCTTCCTCTCTGCTCTCTTCTCTCTGCTCTCTGCTCTTCCTTTTACAGTCTTTATCTCTTCTCCTGTCTCCTAAACTCTCCCTCTCCCACACTGTCAGAAACTCTATGGTTCATGCACTCTCTCTGTTTCGCATTCCATTGCTTAGGGTTCTGTCTCCATAGAGAGCTAACCGCTTCCATGTAAACAGTAAACCAACACTGGATCCATAAAAATCAGGGATGCTCTCTCTTTGACCTCTCTCCCAACCCATGCTAGATTGATCAGGGAAAACCCAGAGATAGTTTTGTCAACTGGAAAGACAATCCTTCAGGTCCCTATAGTTCCCAAGGATGAGGTCCACCAACACATTCCCTGAGCAACATGTGTGTTTTAGCTTTAACTCTTTGGCATTTGCTTCCAACCACTTTTTGGACCCCTGTGTTATCACTACTGTTCAGGCATTTTTGTTTCTCCCTTGGAAATGAGTTCAGGCTGACTCTTAGTTCTGAGATCTTGGGGACCGAGCCACTTTTGGCCCCACATACAGGAAATACATCTTATGTTTAAGGGATACTTCCAGTTCTTTCTCCAGTGGAAAAACAGTCCTAAGGCTTTTGTGGATTAATGTCATATTCCCTAAGAAGAATAACAGTGGATTAAGAGATGAAAAGATTCACATTATCCAACAAAAGGTGAGATTTCCATGGTTAGCTTCCCCCAGGATTTTTAAAATTCCATTTCTTAGACTAGACTGAGGGATCATTGGACTGCAGCTACTTGTTTGCACAGGATGATGTCAGCAGCAGAACAGAGTTCATTAGGCAGAGACTGCATTCTCCATGAGTATGTTGACAGCATGCACCTGTACCTGGTGTGCAATTGTCTTAGCCTACACTGAGCCTTGGTCTTTCTGTGTGTCCATCTGTCTGCCCATCTTTTCAGTCTCTCACTCTTTCTCTTTCACTCAATGTCTCTTATCTATATATATATCTGTCTTTACTGTTTCTGTCTCTGTATCTATATCTCTGCATGCAGGGTGGGAGTCTGCATATCTAACTGATTAGCACTGGGCCTGTCTGCTACACTGAGCCTTTCTCTTCCCCCGCCCTCTCTCCATCTCTCTCACTCTCTCACTCTCTCTCTCTCTCATTCTGTCTCTAACTGTCTCTGGCTGCATGAGATACTCTGGTAATGCTCTCAGCCTCCACTTGGCCTTGGTCTGTCTGTCTTTGTCTATGTATCTGTCTTTCTGTCTCTGTCTGTATTTCATTGTAATCCACTGTCTCTTAGTCTCTCTGTCCCTCTAACTTGCCTCTGCAGCTTGGGTGAAATTCTCCAGCTGTACATGCTCTGGACTGGTCTCCACCTAAACTGAGCCTTTGTCTGTCTGTCTGTCTCTCTCTGTCAGAATACTGAACAGCATGCTATACCGATCAATGATGGCAATATTAATGCATTTTTATTGTCCCAAAGATATACTTGGCTTTCCAAAATGTGAATACTTTCAGCAAAGTCATTTCTACCATAAAGTGGCTGCAGATGTGCCTCAAATTTATGTTTTTCACAAACCCAAATGATTGGTGTAACCTCCTGGAAGCTGAATTGGACAAATGCAAACAGTTCCAAATAATCACTACTGATAAATAGTATTAAGCATTTCCATGGTCCCAGACTCCCTTCTTCCTCATCTGGGACTAATCCAACAGGAACCCCTCTTTCATCTGACCATTCTCCCCTCTGATACAAGGACTTCCGAAACATTGTGTTTTTCCTAAACTTAACCACATTCCTACAGTGCTTATATCTGTCAAGGTCTAGGAGGGCCCACACAGCCTAGACTGGGGCAGAGCATCAGAATACTTCTAAATGTAGTAGTACCACAACATTCTTGGGTCCTTCAAAGAAGTACAATGCCTCCAATATCAGAAGGAAGCAGTCTAGAGAACAACACATCCTAATTCCATAACCTGCCCATACTCACATCCCAACTTTTAATAATCAGTGAAGGTGAGAATGAATTCTCATGGCATCAGGCTGGGCCGGCTCAGGTCACCTGGCACGATACACTCTGGAGATCCGCTGGTCACACCAGGGTTCCTAGGGTGCTAATTCTGCACACAGGTTTATAGGACTCCTTTAAAAGACAGACCTTGACCCAATCATGCTTTCTTATTCCCTCTCTCCCTCTCCCTTTCCCTCTCTCTCACTCTCTTTCACTCTCCTTCTTACCTTCTGCTTCCTCCCTGCTCTCTGCTCTTCCTCTTACCCTCTTCATATCTTCTCATGCCTCTCCCACTTTCCTTCTCCCACCCTGTCAGATACTCTACAGTTCATGAACTCTATTGTTCTTGCTCCATTGCTCAGAATTCTGACTCCATAGTGAGCTTTCCACTTCCATATAAAAAGACCAACACTGGAGCTGTGAAAACCAGGGAAGCCCTCTCTGTGACCTCTGTCTAAGGCCATGCTCATGTGATGGGGAAACTCAGAGATCTTTTTCTCAGACAAACCAAACAGTGAGACACACCTTTAGATCAGTATGATTCCTAAGGATGAGGTGACCTGTGTGTTTCAGCTGTTAGACTTCTGCAGTTTCCTCCCACAGCTTTTTGGACCCCTTAGTAGACTCGAATGTTTGGGCATTTTTTGTTCCTCCCTTCGCTGAAAGTTAAGGCTATGAGGCCTTTAATACATTAATTCAGAATATTAATTTTCAGTGAAGAAGACATCCACCATCAAAATATTTGAAAATATAATCTAAATAGGGCATTCATGAGATACCATTGACTTGGGAAATAGTGCCAGCTGAAGTTTAATGGAAAAAGATAAACCTATTAAGTAATTTGGAGAATTAAGCCCTATCTATGCTGCCTTTATAAGTTGTGCAGGTCATTTATTTATAATACTAAACATACAAAGGAAACATTAAATCCCACTTTCTCCATTTTTCTTGGGCTCGTTGTGCAAGTAGTGTGAATTGCTACGTGGTTTGCGAACCACCTGTTATAATCAAACAGCCTGTCACTGTTTAGTTCTTCTCTATATTGTAAGCTAACTTGCCCACCTATAACACAGTATATGTAGCCTTGTTTACACAACACTAAGGACACTAAACAGCGTGAGTTATAATTATTTTTATTTTTGATGGCCCACAGCAATCTAATAGCTCTGGGCATAGCAAACATGCAAGTGAAAGTGTCACAATGCCATTATAATTGAATGATGAGAACTTTGATATAGTTTATGTACTTCAGATGTCATACATGTAGAATGCAGACAAGACATCCAATGTTCCTATGCCTTATCCAGAATCATTTTACTTAAATAAAAACAAAACCTTAATTCCTCTATGTCATCCTCCCCTGATTTCACACCCAAGACCAGCCTATTAACTTCAATTACTTCACATTTCACTATGAACATGGTATCTAGCCAAAGGTCTTATTTGCTATGAAAAAAAAAAAAAAACAGACAACTCTGCTGACAAGTGAATATGCCTCTGCTAGATGAACCATGGTATATAACCTGGATTAACCTGAGTTTCTGATGAGAATTTAGTCTACATGCCTTCCACTGTGTAATTATTTTTAGCTGTGTTAACGCTAGATTAGATCAAATAGCAGATATGGTGTCCTACATTAACTAATCAATAGAATCACTCTGAGATGTATATTGCAACATTCCATGCTTTTCTCCCTCTACATCAAAAGGAATAATGAATTATCCATAATTATTTTATGAGATTTCTTTATCCAGACTTGTCTTACATTTTTTTAAACATAGTGTTACCCATTTTTTCACCTTGAGTACTTACTCTTGGTCTTCCCATGTAAGAGTGGCTTGATATGGAACATCATGGCTGGAAGATTTTATAAATTTTGACCCAGATATTTCTTCAGGAATTTTTGACCAATGTGGAAAAGCTGTACAAAACTCAAGATTTATCATTTATATCAAGATGTATTTATATGTGGACCACTAAGAAATGAAAACAGGACCAAGGAATCTCTTCCTATTTCCTTTGTTGAAATGGAAAATTATTACTGAGTGGAAGTCTCTTGTTCTACTAATTTCACCCCAAGAAAACTCTGACTTCTGCTCTTCATTGCTACACACCCAATGGTAAAACCAAATTACTAATGCACACCCTTAGTCATAGGCTGCCCCCCGAACAAGTATTAATAATGGATATGATGTATGCTTTCAGAAACATTTTTTGACATTCACTACATCTATGACACACATATTTGCTCTCATAATGGAGAACTTTTAGAAATGTAAAAAATAAGACTTGAACAAAGGAAATAAATTTACAAATAAGAAAGGAATATATATAAAAGGATAAACTGGATAAAAATTACAACAAGGTTGTAATAAATGGTAAAATTTTGAAAATTGGACCTTACATACCTGACAAAGCCAGTTGAACTTCTTCAACTGATGGAACCACTGGGACATTGATTGCCATTGCATTGAATCTGTAGATTGCTTTTGGCAAGATTTCCATTTTTACTGTGTTGATCCTCCCTATCAAAGAATATTGAAGATCTTTCCATTTTCTGGATTCTTCTTCAATTTCTTTCATTAAAGACACAAAGTTCAGGCTATACTGGTCTTGCCAAGTTTGGTTTGTGTTACTCCAAGATATTTTATACTGTATGTGGGAATTATAAAGGGTGATATTTTTCTTATTTCTTTTTCATCACTTTTATAGTTTGCATATAGAAGGAGTATTGAATTGTTGAGTTAATCTTATATCCTGCCACTTTGCTGAATGTGTTTATCAGCTGTAGGAGATCACTGGTAGAGTTTTTTGGTTCACTGATGTAAACTATCATATCATCTGCAAACGGTGAAAATTTTCGATGGTGAATTAGACTGATACTCAATTTTCAGAAAAACTTCATTATTGATGCCAAATTGGTTGTACAAGTTTTTACTCCCAGCAACAACAGGGAACCATTTTTCCACATCCCTCCTCAATAACTGTCAATGGTGTTTTTTCTAGCCTATCAAGAAGATGTAAGATGATATCTCAGAATTGTTATGATATACATCTCCCAGAATGCTATGGATGTTGAGTGACTTTTATCCCTCTCTGATGGTGTTTCTTATTTTGTTCTCCTCTATTCTTCCCACTACACAACCAGAAACTTCTGTAAGACTAAAGACATAGTCAGAAATACAAAATGGCAGCCCACAGAATGGGAAAAGATATTTACCCACCCCATATCTGACTGAGTGCTGATCTCCCAAATTCACAACATTTCAAGAAACTAGTTTCCAAAACATCAAATAATACAAATAAATTGTGGGGTACAGATCTAAAAAAGAATTCTCAATAGAGGAATTTAAAATGACTGAAAGACAGAAAAAAGTGCTCAACAACTTCTGCACTCTGGGAATTGCAAATCAAAACAAATTTTTAGCTTTAAATAAGGATGTCATATTCGAATAACTTTATAACAATGCAAAGAACATTCAGAGATCTTCCCATCTCTTACTCTCTCTGTCTCTGTTTATCTGTCTGTATCTCTCTGTTGCTCAGGCCCTCTGTCTCTGTCTCTGTCTCTGAAACCTGGGTGGGAGTCTGCATGTGTACATGGCCAGGACTACCTTGTGGGGAGCTGTCCCTGCAGCCATATGGCTAGTGAATCTCTCTCCTTCTGCCATCATTGACTAGGGTCCAATTTTATCCCTCTCAAGAACTCTGATTTTTTTGACGAGGGAGATGGTGCTTTGCCATCTAATGTGTCTAAAATTTATCTTTCTCACAAAACCAAAGGATTCTTTTAAGTTCCAGGGAGATGAATCAGACACATGAAATCAGGTCTGATTCATTCCAAATAAATAGTAATTAGCATTTCCTTGGTCCAGGACCCCTAATCTTACAAACCTCCCCTCCAATACCTGGACGTGAGAAACTTGTTTTTATTCTAAATTTAACATTTTCTTCTGCACAGCTAACATCTGCCCAGGTAGAAGAAGCGCCAAAGGGTTCAACACCGTAAAAACAACAAGCTACTCCAGGATGTGAAACCACCTTAGGTTTCTCAGGTACCGAAGATGTTCATTGCCCTCCACATCAGCAGTAGGGGGTCTTAAGAACTTGGGGTAAGTATTCCCTAACCTGCCAAATCTAACAACCCACCTTGTAATAATAAGTGAATGTTGGAATGAAAGCAACAGGAATCTTGCTGGCCTACCCCAGTCACGGGGTAGGATGCACTCTGGTGGTACTCTAGACAGCCCAGATTTCTGAGGGTACTAAACCTGCAGGTAGGTGTAAAATACCTCTTTAAAAGAAAGATCACGGCCCACACGTGTTCTCTTACTCTCTGTCTTTCTCTTATCTTGCACTTCCTATCTGCTCTCCGCTCTTCCTCTTACCCTGTTTGTCTCTTCTACTGTCTCCCCTACTCTACCACTCCCACCCTGTCAGAAACTCTAAGGTTCATGGACACTCTATGGTTCATGTTCCATCGGACATATTCCCTGATAATACTCCCTATCAGTCACTATCTCTGTCTTTCTGAATCTCTGTCTCTCACTATCTTTGTAACTATGTCTATGTCTCTACAGCCTGGGTGGGAGTCTGCAACTCTACCTGATTTGCACTGTGCCTATCTGCCACAGAGAGCCTCAGTCTCTGTCTCTCTATGCATTTGATAATCCAGTTCTTCTCTGTGCCTCCACTGAGACTTGGTCAGTTGCTCTCTGTCTCTTTTCCCTCGGGAATCACTCACTCACCTGACCATCCTCCCCTCTCACACCAGGTCTTCAAAAATATTGATTTTTTTTAACTTAACCTCCTCTCCTACACTGCTGTCTCTGTCTCTGTCTGTGTCTCTGTCTGTGTCTCTGTCTGTGTCTCTGTCTTTATCTCATTTTCATTCTGAGTCTCTATCCCTCTGTCTTTGCCTCTGCAGCCTGGGTGAAAAACTGCAACTGTAACTGCTCTGGACTGATCTCCACCTAAACTGAGACTTTGTCTGTCTGTATGTCTCTGTGTGTGAGTGTGTATGTGTGTGTCTGTCTCTCTGTGACAATAAAGAAGAGCATGGTAAATCACTATATGAGTGCAAAATTAAGGTGGTTTTTATTGTGCCAAAGATATCCTTTGCTTTCCAAATTGTGAATGCTTTCAGGGAATTCGCCTCTATCATAAACAGGCTGCTAATATGTCTGAAATTTATATTTTTCGCAAAACCAAAAATTTGTGTGAGCTGAATCAGACCCATGTAAACAGGTCCAAATATTCACTTTAGATGAATACTATTCACCCTCTCCATGTTCTCAGACTCCCTTCATCCACATCTGGGACTTTTCCCTCGGGAATCACTCACTCATCTGACCATCCTCCCCTCTCACACCAGGTCTTCAAAAATATTGTATTTTTTTAACTTAACCTCCTCTCCTACACTGCTGTATCTGGCAAGGTCTTTGAGGCCCCAGAGATCACTACACTTCTTGGACTGACCCAAAGCAACCAGATACACCATGATGTGGAATAATCCCAACATAATGGGATCCCCAAAGGTAGTCAACATCCCCTACATCAGCAGGAAGCACTATTGAGAACTTAGCATCCTTATTGCTGAACCTTCCAAGTCTAACACCAGAACTTTTAATAATCAGGGAAGGTGGGAATGAAAAGTCCTGGCGTCAGGCTGGCCCTCCGTGGTCACCTGACAGCATGCACTCAGGTAGTAGTCTGGAGATCCCAGTGTTCCATGGGTACTAAGTCTGTAGGCATTTTTAACGGACCCTTTAAAAGACACACACCAATCCACTCATGCTCTCTTAGTCTATCTATCTATCTATCTATCTATCTATCTATCTATCTATCTATCATCTCTCCCCCCTCTCTCTATTACTTTACCATTTCTGTCTTCTCTCTGCTTTCTGCTCTCCATCTTACCTTCTTAGTCTCTCCTGTCTCCCCCAGTCTCCTTCTCCAACCCTGTCGGTATCTATACAGTTCAAGGCCAATCTATGGTTCATGTTCCATTGCTCAGCATTCTGTCTCCATAGCAAGGTTTTCACCATCCAAGTAAACAAAATACCAAGCCTGGAGTTGTGAAAACCAGGGAGTCTCTCTCTATGACCTCTCTACCTGCCAATGATCTGAAGAGAATGTAACCTCAGAGATCTTTTTCTGGGAACAACCAACCTATGAGACACCACTTCAGGTCTGTATGTTTCCCAAGGATGAGGTCCACCAACACATTGGCTGAGTTACCTGTGTGTTTGAGCTTTAAGCCTTCGGTAGTTTCTTCCCACTGATTTTCAGATCCCTGTTTCCCCTTGACTGTTTGGCCATTTTTGTGATGCCCTTGGCCATGACTTCAGGCTGTCTCTGAATTCTGAGATAGTGGGAACCTAGCCTCCTTTGGGCTCGCACATTGGACATTCATCTTATGTTTAAGGGATCCTTCCGGTTACTCTTACCATGGAAAACTGTTAAAAGACAATTGTGGATGAATGTCATATTCCCTAACATGTACAACAATAGACTAAGAAAAGGTAAAGAATCACATTATTCAAAAATTGTGAGTTTTCCCTGCTTAGCTTCAACCAGGAAGGTTTAAATTCCATTTCTTAAACTAGCCTGTGGGATCATTGGACTGTAGCTACTTGGTTGCACAAGATGAAGAGTTCATTAGGCAGAGACAGTGTCCTCCATGAGTATGTTGGGAACATAATGAGGTGTACCTGGCCTTCATTAGTTCCAGCATACACTGAGCCTTGTTCTGTCAGTACATCTGTCTTTTTTCTGCCTTTTGTGTCTCTTTCTCTCTATCACTCATTGTCTCTGTCTCTGTTATCTCTATCTCTCTGTCTATGTCTCTGCAGTGTTGTTGGGAGTCTGCAAATCTACCTGCATTGCACTGGGCCTGCATGGTATACTGACCCTTAGTCTCTCTCTCTCTCTCTCTCTCTCTCTCTCTCTCTCTGTCTCTCTCTCTCTCTCTCTGTCAGTGTACTGAACAGCATACTACACCACTCTGCAATGGAAAACTTAAGGTGCTTTTTTATTGTCCTAAAGATATCCTTCACTTTCCAAAATGTAAGTATTTTCAGCCAAGTGGATTCTATCATAAAAAGGCATCTAATTTGTCTCAAATTTATGTTTTTCACAAATCCATGCAAACAGGTTCTAAGATTCCCTACAGATAAATAGCTTTCAGACTCTCCATGGTCCCAGGTTCCCTTACTCCTCATCTTGGATTTCTCCTTTTGGATCCCTTCCCTCATCTGACCATCCTCCCCTCTGATATCAGGACTTCAGATACATTTTTTTTCAAAACTTAACCTCAATTCCTACACTGCTGACATCTGCCGAGGTGTACGAGGCCCCAGAGAGTGCTACACAATCTGGAATGGGGTGGAATAACCAGATACTCCAGGAAGCCATAGTATCTCAAAATTATTCAGGTTCCTTAAAGATGGTAAACGCCCCTACATCTGCAGGAAGCAGGCTTGAGAACTTGAAATCCTTACTCTCTTACTTGTAAAATCTAACACCCAAACTTTTAATAACCAATGAAGGTGGAAATGAAGCGTCCTGGCCACAGGCTGGCCTGCCTGGTCACCTGTCAGTATGCAGTCACTCAGGCATTTCTCTGTTCAGCCCAGGTTTCCTCGGGTACTAAGTCTGCAGGCATCTTAATGCACTCCTTTAAAGGTCAGTTCCTGACACCTTCATGCTCACTTATTCTCTCTCTCTCTCTCTCTCTCTCTCTCTCTCTCTCTCTCTCTCTCTCTCTCTCTCTTTCTCTCTCTCCTTTGTTTGCTCTGTCTCTCACCTTCCCCTTCCTGTCTACTTTCTGCTCTTCACTCATCCTCATACCCCCTTTGCCTCTTCTCCTGTCTCCCCCACTTTCCCTCTCCCAACCTGTCAGAAACTCAATGGTTCATGGACTCTCTATGGTTGCTCAGGGTTCTGTGGGCATAGTGAGCTTTCCCCTTCCACATAAACAAAAGACCAACATTAGAGCTGTGAATTCCAGGGAGCCCCTATCTGTGACCTTTCTCCCTCCCAATTCTCTTTTGAACAGGAAACCGCAGAGACTTTTTCTAGGATAGAACAACCAGTGAGACACGCATTCAATTTGGAGTGTTTCACAAGGAAGAGTTCCACCACCACATTCGTTAAATTACCTGTGTAATTACGTGTTGACTTGACTTTTCAGGCATTTTTAGTTCTTCCCTTGGCCATGAGTTCAGGCTGACTCTGAGTTCTGAGGTAGTGGGTACCGAGCCTCCTTCGAACTCGAACATGGGAAATACATATTATATTTAAGGGTTCCTTAAGTTTACTGTTCCTGTGGAAAAACTGTTCAAAGTGTTTTCTGGAGGAATGTTATATTCCCTAAGAAGTCCAACAATGAACTAAGAAAATGAAAAGACTCACATTACTCAAAAAAGTTGAGTTTTCCATGATTAGCTTCCTACAGGAAGGTTTCAATTCCATTTCTTAGATTACATTAAAGCATCATTGGACTGCAGCTCCTTGGTTGCATGAGATGATGTCAGAAGCAGGAAGGAGTTCACTGGATAGAGACAGCATCCTTCATGAGTATGGTGGGAGCTTGCAGCTGTCCCTGGTCTGCACTGGTCTCAGCTTAAAACGAGCCTTGGTCTGTCTGTGTATCTGTGTGTCTGTCTGATTTTCAGTCTTTCTAGCACTCACTGTCTCTGTTTCCATGTAGCTGTGTCTCTTATTTTCTCTGTCTCTGTGTCTATATCTCTACGGCCTGGGTGGGAGTCTGTAACTCTCCCTTCATTCCACTGTGCCTGCCTGCTATACTGAGCCTTAGTGTCTCATTTACTGTCTCACTCTGCCTGTCTCTTTGTCACTTTCTCCCTCTGTCTCTAACTGTCTCTGTCCTCCTGCATGTGATACTCCAGTACTGCTCTGGGCCTCCACTGAACCTTGGTCTGTCTGTCTCTGTCTCTGTCTCTGTCTCTGTCTGCAACTCATTGTCATTGAGTGTCTCTCAGTCTCTCTGGCCATCTGTCTTTGCCTTTGCAAAGTGGTTGAAAACCTGCAGCTGTACTTGCTCTGGACTGGCCTCCACAAAATCTGAGCCTTTTCTGTCTGTCTGTCTGTCTGTCTGTCTGTCTGTCTGTCTGTCTGTCTTTCTGTCTATCTGTCTGTCTTTCTCTCTCTCCC
Organism: Cricetulus griseus; assembly: GCF_003668045.3. NCBI lineage: Eukaryota > Metazoa > Chordata > Mammalia > Rodentia > Cricetidae > Cricetulus > Cricetulus griseus. The sequence continues at coordinate 1,100,743 of NW_023277030.1, forward strand.
CTCTCTCTCTCTCTCTTTTCCCTCTCTCACTCTCTCTCTCTCCCTTCCTCTGTCTCTAATAATCTCTGTCTCTCTGCATGTGATAATCCAGTATTGCTCTGGTCCTCCACTGAGTCTTGGTCTGTCTGTCTCTGTCTGTGTCTGTATCTCATTGTCATGCACTGTTCTTAGTCTCTCTTTCCCTTTGTCTTTGCCTCTGCAACCTGGGTGAAAACCTGCAGCTCTACTTGCTCTGGACTAGCCTCCATCTAAAGTGGCTCTTTTTGTTTCTGTCTGTATGTCTCTCATTGTGTGTGTCTGTCTCTCAGTCAGCATGCTAAACCACACTACGACAGCAAAATTAAGGTGCTTTTATACTGTCCTAAAGATATCCTTTACTTTCCAAAATGTGAATGCTTTCAGCTGAGCCACTTCTATTATAAGGAGCCTGTGGATTTGCCTCAAATTTATATTTTTTGGAAACCCAAAAGATTAATGTAACCTTTAGGGAGCTGAATCAGAAAACTACAAACATGTCCAAATATTCACTGTAGTTAATTACGATTCAGCCTCTCCGTGGGTCCCAGACTTCTTTCCTCCTCTTCTGGGATCTCTTCTTCAGGAATCCCTAACATGTGTGAGCATCCTCCCCTCTGATTCCAGGACTTCAGATACTTTTTTTTTTCAAACTTAAAATCATCTCCTGCACTGCTGCCATCTGTCGAGTTCTAGGAGGACCCAGAGAGTAACTCACAGCCTGGACTGGAGCCGAGCAACCAGATACTCCAGGATGTGGTAGTACCCCAACATTCTTTGATTCCCCAAATACTGTCATCACCCCCTACATCATCAGGAAATTGCCGTGACAATTCCACATACTTATTCCCTGACCTGCCAAGTATAAAACCCCACATTTTCATAATCAGTGAATGTTGCAATGAAAGTTCCAGGCATTAGGCTGACCTTCCCTAAAACGCTGGCAGAATGCTCTCATGCATCAAGGGTTCCATGGGTACTATGTCTATCGGCAGGTTTAAATTACCCCTTTAAATGCAGACAATGGACCACTCATGCCTTGTTATTCTCTCTCTCTCTCTTTCTCTCTCTCTCTCTCACTCTCTTGCTCTCTCGCTCTCTCGCTCTCTCTGTCTCTGTCTCACTCATTCTTTCACTCTCTCACACCTTCATGTAGGGAGCTGTCCCTGCATTCTCCATTACAAGATGGCGCCTACATCCAGCAGGCACCGAATGTAAAGAAGTTATTGGGCAGCCGCTGGGTAACTTTCCATTCCTTGCTCTCTGCCTCTCCCGTGGCGTCATATGGTCCGATGAGCTGCAGCCAGTCATGGAGTAACACGACCGAGGCTGCGGTTGCCAGCCTTTATAAGGGATGGGTTCTTGGGAGTTCGGAGTCTCTGCTCTGTAAGCTTATGCTCTTTCTCTCAAGACGCATAAAAGCTTTACTGCAGAAGGATCCGAGTGTCCTTTGTCATTCTTGCCGGCAAGATGGGACATCTGGTGCCGAAACCCGGGAACTTGTTAACATCGCCAGCACCTCGGAGATCCCTCGGACTGGGCGGATTCAGAACTGCAGGGTGGTAAGTTCAGAGAGGTATGCTTTATTCTGACACCTTCTTTTTTGACTTTGTTCTTAATTTGTCACCACTATGGGATGGATCAGTAAAAGCCTTAATTCTAGTCTTTATTCTTCTTTTGTTCACATTGGTCTTATATTGTGCTCACCGTGGCTGGTGTTCCAGTTCTCGACCAAGCTTACCCCAGGTAGCCGCCAGCATAATGGGCTCTTCAAAACAGAGAGACCTAATTAAAAACTGCCTAGAGAATGAGGCTTGCCGTCCCACGGTAGCAGAGAGTGAAAAAACGCTTAAAGAGGTACAGGATAATATATCAGAAACTGAACGAGATGAGAGATTATGAGCTCAAAAAAGGAAGGACATGTCTAAGAAAAAAGGCCCTCCCCAGGATACAAAAAAGGGGGGAGAGAAAATAGGGAATAACTGGTCACACCCAGGTAAATTTAAGAGAAATAAAGACTCAAAACCTAGTCTGTACCCTTCAGTGAAACTAGAGGCCTTGGAGCTGAGCAACTCAGACTCTGAGATTTTAGATCAGCTGCCAAAAGTAAAACCAAATATGAGGCCACCGCCTGTTAATCCAGCGGGTATACTTCCATCAGCACACCCATTATATGAGTTACAACAAAAATTTGGTACTGACTCATTTTTACCATTAGAGGAGCGGAGAAAACTACAGATGGCTTTCCCAGTCTTTGACAGGGGAAAAGGCCGCGCATGTTATTCAACACTGCTTGGAGGCCTGGGGTGCCTGGGGAAAGCCTCATATCCTAAAGTTGCTCAAGTAATTTATGTATGCTTGTTTTAAAATGTTCTATTTCCTGGTATAATCTAAGTTCTGTTACAAGCAAAGGATGCAAGTTACGGCCATTTTGTAGCTGGTCACATGATTGACGGTAGCCATTTTGCTAAACTTAAAAAAAGGATACTTAAACCGCCATCTTGACTAAAGGTGACCACATGGAAATTAGAGGTACCATCTTAGAAACAAGTTTTTCAGTTAAGATTTAAAATGTTAATGCTTCTATATATTACAGAAAGACCTTAAGGGAATTTAAATTTCTTTTTAAAACCAGTTTTCAAATGTTTGATTTTATTAATGTTTGTACTTAAAGAGCTTCAATTTAGAATTATTTTTAAGCAAAGCCTGACAATGTAAAGTTCTTGTTTTGTAAAAGATGCTAATCTATTATGTTGGTAGCACACACCTTTAAGCTCAGGGTGTTGGTGACACACGCCTTTAAGTTGAGGGCGTTGGCGGCATACGCTTTTAATCCCAGCACTCGGGAGTAAGAGGCAGATGGATCTTTATGACTTCAAGGCCTGCCTGGTCCGGCAGATCAAATTCCAGGACAGGCTCCAAAGTCACAGAAAAAGCCTGCCTCAGAAAGAAGTTAAGCTACTGTTTAAGGAATATAATGTAGCTCTATGTAGTTTTAAGTTCAGCTGTATTACAGAAATAAGACTTTACCTAGCCACCTGTGTGCTTCTTAAAAACAGATAATGGGCCGGCTTATACCTCTCAAAAGTTCCGGCACTTCTACAGACAGATGGAGGTTACCCATCTGACTGGCCTACCTTATAACTCTCAAGGACAAGGCATTGTGGAACATGCCTATTGCACACTTAAGTCTTATTTAATCAAACAAAAGGAGGGAATGGGAGCATCCTTACCCTCGGTGCCAAGAGTTGCAATATCCATGGCACTCTTTACCCTTAATTTTCTAAACATTGACGCTCAGCGCCATACTGCGGCCGAGCGCCACACCTCAGAACCTGAAAGGCCAAAGGAAATGGTAAAATGGAAAGATATCTTAACTGGTCTTTGGAGAAACCCGGATCCTATTCTCATAAGTTCCAGGGGAGCTATATGTGTTTTTCCACAGGATGAAGAGAATCCCCTGTGGATCCCGGAAAGACTCACCCGAAGAGCCCCTTCGGACCCTCAAAAGTCGGAACTCCACCCTCTCTCCGTGAGTTGAGAGCTGCTATTATTTTAAGGAATGGGTGGGGGTGGGATTGTTTGGTGCAGCCGTTTGCTGCGGATTGGTGTTGCTTCTCTGGCTGGTCTGTAGGCTCAGGGCTCAAACTAAGAGAGACAAGGTGGTTATCGCCCAATCGCTTGTAGCTTTGGAACAAGGGGCTTCCACTGATATTTGGCTAACTGTGCTTAAGCAATAGGCCGCCGGCCAGACAGCTCTTGCACACCCAGAGCCTAGGCTCATTGCACAGGGTAGAGTGCCTGGCTTGAGCAGCCCATGAGGGATGTCAAGCAAGGCATCGCACAGAGAGTTGCCCAGTATGCAGGCTTCGCTGGGAGGCATGTTGTCCTGCAAAAGGGTTGCCTGCCCTAGTCTCCCTTTCCCAGCAAAACGGCAGAAGACAGGTCGAGAGCGCTTCGGGTCAAGCTAACAGCCTGATGGTGACTCTTGTACACAGTCTTAATGTTTGATTGGGAAGGTACAACCTCTGCCTCTATCCCTCAACATATGGGTGACCTATTTGCTTGTAAAAATATAAAGCCTTATCATTAATTAATAAAAAAGGGGGCGATGTAGGGAGCCGTCCCTGCATTCTCCATTACAAGATGGCGTCTGCATCCGCAGGCACCGAATGTAAACAAGTTATTGTGCTGCTGCTGGGTAACTTTCCATTCCTTGCTCTCTGCCTCTCCTGTGGCGTCATATGGTCCGATGAGCTGCAGGCAATCATGGGGTAACATGTCCGAGGCCGCGGTTGCCAGCCTTTATAAGGGATGGGTTCTTGGGAGTTCGGAGTCTCCGCTCTGTAAGCTTATGCTGTCTCTCTCTAGACGCATTAAAGCTTTACTGCAGAAGGATCCGAGTGTCCTGTGTCATTCTTGCCGGTAAGACGATCAAGCGGGACCCCTTCGCCTTCCTCTCTGCTATCTACTGTTCCTCTTACACTCATTGTCTCTTCTTGTATCTCCCCCACTCTCCCTGTCTGGACCTGTCAGAAACTATAGGGTTCAAGGACTCTCTATGATTCATGTTCCATCTCTCACAGTTCCTTCTCCATAGGTTACTTTCCCATTCCACATAAACAAAAGGTGGAGGTGGAAAAACAGGGAGGATCTCTGTGTGACTTTTCTCCCCAAACCTCCTTGGTTAGTGGGTAACCAAAGAGATATTTTCCTCAGACTAACCCCATGGTGAGATACCCCTTCAGGTCAGTGTGTACCCAAGAATGAGGTGGACCACTGCATTTGCTTAGTCACCACTGTGTTTCAGTTTTAAAAACTCCACAGTTTCTCTCTACCACTTTTCAGACCCCTGTGTTCTTTGGACTATATGGGCAATTATATTCTGCCATTGGCTGCATGTTCAGGCTGACTCCTAGATTGGAGATCATCCATAAAGAGAAACCTTCGACCTCCCTCATGGAAAATACATCTTATGTTTATTGGATCCTTCCAATTACTTTTCCCATGGAAAAATTGTTCAAAAACATTTATGGAATATCTTCTTCCATAAGAAGGAGAAAAATTGAGTTAGAAAATGAAAAGAGTCACATTTCCCAACAAAAGGTAAGTTTTCCATGGGTAGCTTCCTCCATCAAGGTTTACGTTTCATTTCTTAGACTAGACTCAGGTATCATTGGACTGCAGCTGCTTGGCTGCATGAGGTGGCCTCAGAGTAGGACAGAGTTCATTTTGCAGAAACAGCATTCTCAATGTGTGGGATGGCAGCCTGCAGAGCTGAACATGGTCTGCACTTGTCTCAGACTACATGGTGCCTTGGTCTTTCTGTCTGTGTCTCTGTCTATATCTCATTGTCTATCACTGTCTCTCAGTAGTCTCTCTGTCTTTGTCTCAGCAGGCTATATAAAAACCTGTAGCTGTACCTGGTCTGGACTGGTCTATGCCTCAAATGAAGCTTGGTCTGTCTGTCTCTCTGTGTCTCTGTCTCTCTTTCTCAGGCTGTATCATTCTGTCTCTCACTTTTGCTGTCTCTCTTTCTCTATATCTGTATCCTGGGTTGGAGCCTTCTGCTGTACCTGGTCTGGTCTGTGTGTCTGTCTGTCTGTCTCAATCTCTGTTTCCCTCTGTCTCTCAAACTCTCAATCTCTGCAATCTGGGTGGCATCAGCAGGTGTAAATTTTCTAGTTTGGACAGGTCTCTGCCTGAACTGAGGTTTAGTCAGTCTTACTCAATCTGTCTCTGTCTCTCTTCTCAATCTTTACCTACCTGTCTTTCACTGTCGCTGTCTCTCTTTCTCTTTTTCTGCAACTAGGACTTGATCCTGCAGCTGTACCCCACCTTGTCTATAGAGGTCTCAGCCTGCCTTGTGGACAGCTGTGTGTGTGAACTGTGTTAGAGTGTCAGTCTACTCTTATCATTGTCTTGTGTCACCATTTTTACTTCTCTTTCAAAATCTCTGAGGTTATGGAATGCGACAGCAAGAGTGTTAGGTTAGTGTTCACACAGTGCTAGTCTCAGAAATAGGGATCATAAGGTTGGCCTTCCATAGAGGATGAAACATGTCCCAATTACTCACATTCATAGGATTCTAGTGGTCACAGTCTCCCCATGAGTTGATAAATTTCCTATTAGTTACATGTCTGATTCTGACAGAGTACTGAACAACATTGTAACCCAATGCACAGTGGCAAAATTCAGGTGCATTCCATTGGCCTGAAGATATCTGCCACTTTCAAAATACATGGATGCTTACAGCCTATTGGCTTCTACCATAATTAGGCTGTTAATGTGTCTAAAGTTTATGTTATTCACACCCAAATGATTGTGGTAAGTTCAAAAAGAGTCTAAAAATCAGAGCCATTCACAGAGTTCCCAAGATTCACTACAGATAAAAAGGATTAAACTATTGCATTGTGCCAGTCCCCTATTCTCATCCTCATGGCAAGAACACTCTGGAACAACCCAACTCTGCTTAACCATCCTACCCTCCAATTCCAGGAAGGAAGAAACATGGGTTTCTAAACTTAACCTATTACTTACACACTGCTGACTATTGGCCAGTGCTAAGCAGGTCCAGAGAGTGTCACACAAACTGGAATGTTCCAGACCCAGCAAATACTGCAGAATATGGCAGCACCAAACATGGATTACACACAAAGATGTAAAACCCCAAAGATGTTCAAGGTCCCCGCCCCTCAGCAGGAAGCCTGGTCCAGAATTTGAGGTACTTATTCCCTAACCTGCCATGTCTAACACCCCACCATTTAATAATCAGAGAACTTGGAATCAGGCTGGTCTTCCCTTGGTCATATGGCATGATGCATTCAGGCACTACTCTGGTCACTCCAGGCAGGGTCCTATGGATCGTAAGTCTGCAGGCAGTTGCAAAGACAGGCCCTGGCCGCCAATCATGCTCTCTAACACACACTCTCTCTCTCTCTCTCTCCTCTCTCTCTCTCTCTCTCTCTCTCTCTGTGTGTGTGTGTGTGTGTGTGTGTGTGTGTGTGTGTGTGTGTGACTCACCTTCCTTTTCTTTCTGCTCTCTGCTTAGGCTATCACATTCTTTGCTCTCCTCCTTTCTCTCCCATTCTTCCTCTTGCCATGTCTGAAATGCTATGGATAATGGACTTTCTATGGTTCCATAGGTCATCGTTCCATCTCCTTAGCAAGTTTACCCATCCATGTAAACAAAAGACCAACATTAGACCTGTGAAAACCACGGAGGCTCTCTCTGTGAGCTCTCTTGCCACCCATGCCGGAGTGAGTGGGAGACCCTTGATATCGTATTCTCAGACATACCAACCAGTGACACACCACTTCAACTGTGAATGTTTCACAAGGATGAGATCCAACACCGCATAAGCTGACTCTCTAGTGTGTTTCTGTTTTAAGCATTGAGCAGTTTCTTACCACTCTTTCTCGGGACCTTGTGTCACCTGGACTGTTTGGGCATTTTTAGTTCTGTCCTTGGACCCCAATTCAGGCTGGTTCTAAGTACTGTTTTCTTCCTTAACGAGGCACCATTGGCCTTGTTCATGGGAAATACATCTTATGTTTACGGGATCCTTCTGTTTATTTTTTGTGTGGAAAAACTGTTCAAAGACATTTTGTGGATGAATGTAACCTTTCCTAAGAAGGAAAACAATTAAATAGTAAAATGAAAAAACTCACATTACCCAACTAAAGTTTAGATATCTATGGTTAACTTCCTCAAGCAAAGATTACATCCCATTTATTAGACTAGAGAGAGAGATCGCTGGACTTGAACACATGGGTAGCATGAGAAGATATCAGCAGTAGGACTGAGATCCTAAGTCAGAGGTGGCATCCTTCTTGAGTGGGTTGTGATCTTGCAGAGCTGTACATGGTCTCCACTGATCACAGCCTACACTGAGCCTTGGTCCGACTGTGTCTGGCTCTGTTTCTGTGTCTGTTTCTCCCTGTCTGTCAGTCTCTCTGTTTTTGACTCTGCAGCCTAGGTGAAAACCTGCACCTGTACCAGGTCTAGACAGGTCTATGCCCGAACTGATTCTTGGTCAGTCTGAATAACTCTGTCTCTGTCTCTCTTCTCAAATTGTACCTCCCTATCTCGCCCTGTTGTTATATTTCTGTCTCTGTCTCTGTCTCTTTCTCTTTCTCTGTGTCTGTCTCTGTCTCTGAAAAGAGGATTGGATCCTGCAGCTGCACCTGGTCACATCAGGACAGGTATCAGCCTGCTTGTGAGCAGCTGTACATGTGAACCGTGTTTATCGAGTCTCTCTCTTGTTCTCATAATTAACTTGAGTCACCATTTTTCCTTGTCTCTCAAAATCTCTGATGCTATTGACGAGGAGAGTAAGGGAGCAATACCAGAGTTCATCAGGAACTGATTCCAGAAATGGGGATTGTAAGGTTGGCCTTGCATACAATATGAAACATGTCCTTGAATTTTCTCTATGTCATCCTCCTAGTGGTCACAGTCTCCCCTTGAGTCAATAAATTTGCTGTAAGTTACAAGTCTTATTCCAATGGAGTACTGAAGAACATGCTAACCCATTGCATAGTGGCAAACTTGAGGTGCATTCCATTGGCTTGTAGATATCTGCTACTTTCAAAATACATGAATGCTCACCGCCAAGTGTCTGCTAGCATACTTAGGATGCTAATGTGTCTAAAATTTTTGTTTTTCACAAACCTAATAGTTTCATGTAAGTTCAAGGGAGCCTAATTGGACCGATTCAAACAGTTACCAAGATTCAATACAGATATATAGGATTCACCTATTGCATGGTCCAGATTCCCTATTTGGGTCCTCATGGCATGAACACTCTGGATCAACTCACCTCTACTTACCATTCTCCCCTCCAATTCCAGGACAGAAGAAATATTGGTTTCCAAACTTAACCTACTCATTCTACAATGCTGACTACTTGCCAGTTCTAAGAAGATCCAGATAGTGTCACACGACCCGGATTGTGACAGAGCCAGCAAATACAGCATTATATTGCAGCAATAAACATGGTTTACACAAAAAGATGTTCAACCCCAAAGATGGTAAACACACTCCCCCACACATCTGCCGGAAGAAGAGTCTAGGAATTGAGGCACTCAAATATACCAACCACAAACCGAAGAGATACCACTTCACCTATGAAAGGTTTACAAGGTTGAGATCCACCACAGCATAAACTGAGTCAATAGTATGTTTCCATTTTAAACATTGAACAGGTTCTTCCCACTCTATCTCGGGACCACTTGTTGCCTGGGCTTTGGGGACATATTTAGTTTTGTCCTTGGCCCAATATTCAGGCTGGTTATAAGTACTGATTTCTTCCTTAGCAAGGCACCATTGGCCTTGTACATGGGAAATATGTCTTATGTTTACAGGATACTTCTGCTTAATTTTTGTGTGGAAAAACTGTTCAAAGACATTTTGTGGATGAATGTAATCTTTCCCAAGAAGGAAAACAATGGAATTATATCATGAAAAGACTCACAATACCAACTAAAGGTGAGTTTTCCATGGTTAAAGTCCTCAAGGGGGGTTTGCATTCCTCATATTTGTCTAGATTCTGGATCATTGGAATTCAGCTACTTGGTTTCAGGAGATGATATCAGAAGAAGGACAGAGTTCCTTAGGCAGAGATGGCATCCTTCATGAGTGGATTGTGCGCCTGAAGAACTGTACATGGTCTGCACTGATCTCAGCATAAAACAGGCCTTGTTCTGCCTGAGTCTGTCTCTGTCTCTGTGTCTGTTTCTCTGTATATATTTCAATGTTTCTCCCTGTATGTCAGTCTATCTGTTTTTGACTGTGCAGACTAGGTTAAAACCAGCACCTGTATCCGGTCTGGACAGGACTACACCTGAACTGATTATTGGTCAGTCTGACTAACTGTCTCTGTTCTCCAATTGTACCTCCCTGTATTTCCCTGTTGCTATCTTTCTGTCTCTGTCTCTGACTCCCTGTCTGTCTCTGTCTCTGAAAACAGGGGTGGATCTGGCGGCTGTGTCTGGTCTCAACTGGACAGGTCTCAGCCTGCCTTGTGGAAGGCTGTACATGTGAACTGTGTTTATCGAGTCTCTCTCCGTCTTCTCAACATTGACTTGAGTCACCATTTTTCCTTGTCTTTCATAATCTGTGGTGCTATGGATGAGGACAGCAAGGGAGCTATGCCAGTGGTCATTAGGAGCTGATTTCAGAAATGGGGATAGTAAGGTTGGCCTTCCATAGAGAATGAAACATGTCCCCGATTTCTGATTGTCCTCCTGCTAGTGTTCACAGTCTCCCCTTGAGTTGATAAATTTTCTATCAGTTACAACTCTGATTCCAACAGTGTACCGAATGACATGCTATTCCCTTGAACAGTGACAAAATTGAGGTGCGTTCTATTGGCCTGAAGATATCCGCCACTCTCAAAATACATGGATACTCACAGACAAGTGGCTGCTACCACAAATAGGCAGGTCATATGTCTAAATTTTATTTTTTTCACAAACATAAAGGATTCAAAAAGTTCACAATTTTCAATACAGATAAATAGGATTCATCTATTGCATGGTCCAGTCTCGCTATCTGGGTCCTCTTTCCATGAACACTCTGGAACAACCCACCTCCACTTACCTTCCTCACCTCCATTTCCAGGACAGAAGAAACAGTGGTTTCTAAACTTAACCTATTCTTTCTAAACTACTGAATGCTTGCCAGTTCTAAGATGATCCAGATAGTGTCACACAGCCCGGATTGGGGCAGAGTTAGCAAATACTGCAGGATGTCCCAGCACTAAACATGTTTTAAACACAAATATGTTCAACTTAAAATATGCTAAACACCCCCCACACACACATCAGCAGGAAGAAGTGTCTAGGATTTGAGGTTTTTTTACCCTAAACTGGCATGTATAACACCCCACCATTTAATAATCAGTGACGGTTGGAATGAGGTTTAGGCATCAGGTTTGTCTGCCCATAGTCTCTTGGCATGATGCATTCAGACTGTAATATTGTCACTCGTGGCAATGTCCCATTGGTCATAAATCTGCAGGCATTGTATAGACAGACCTGGGCAATGATGGTCTCTAAATCTCTCTCTCTCTCTCTCTCTCTCTCTCTCTCTCTCTCTCTCTCTCTCTCTCTCTCTCTATCTCCTTCTGTTTTCTCTCTACTCTATGCTCTGGCTCTTACACTGTTTGTCTCTTCTCCTTTGTCTCCCCCTCTTCCTCTCCCACAATGTCAGAAACTCTATGGTTAAACGACTGAATATGGTTCATGTTCAATTTTTCCGGGTTCCATCCCCAAAGTGATTATTCTGGTTCCATGTACACAAAAGACCAATATTGGAGCTGTGGAAACCATGAAGGCTCTCTCTGAGAGCTCTCTTGCCACCCATTCTGGGGTGAGTGGGAGACTCAGGATATCTTTCTCTCAGACATACCAACCCGTGAGACACCACTTCACCTATGAATGTTTCACAAGAATGAGATCCACAAATGAATAAGCTGAGACACTAGTGTGTTTTGGACTTAAGCCTTCAGCATTTTCTTCCCACTCTTTCTCAGGACCTTGTGTTGTCTGGATTTTGGGCATTTTTTGTTCTATCCTTGGCTGCCATTTGAGGCTGATTCTAAGTACTGAGTTCTTCAGACTAGAGACACCATCGGTTCTTGTCCATGGGAACTATGTCTTATGATTACAGGATACTTCTGGTTATTGTTTCTGTGGAAAAACTATTCAAAGACATTTTGTGGATGAATGTAATCTTTCCTTAGAAGGAAAACAATGGAATTTTAACATGAAAAGACTTACATTACCAACTAAAGGTGAGTTTTATAAGGTCAAGTTCCTTAAGCAGGGTTTACATTCCTCTTAATAGTCTAGACTCTGGATCATTGGACTTCAGCTACTTAGTTTCATGAGATGATATCAGAAGAAGGACAGAGTTCATTAGGCAGAGAAGGCATCCTTCATGAGTGGATTGTAAGCCTGAAGAGCTGTACATGGTCTGCACTGATCTCAGCCTACAACAAGCCTTGGTCCAACTGTGTCTGTCTCTTTCTCTATGTCTGTTTCTCTGACTATATTTCAATGTTTATGCCTGTGTGTCAGTCTTTCTGTTTTTGACTGTCCAGCCTAGGTTCAAACCTGCACCTGTACCTGGTCTGGACAGGTCTACACCTGAACTGATTCTTGGTCAGTCTGACTAACTCTGTCTCTGTCTCTCTTCTCAAATTGTACCTCCCTGTCTTTCCCATATGCTATCTTCTGTCTCTATCTCTGTCTCTGTATCTGTCTCTGTTTCTGTCTCTGTCTCTGAAACCAGGACTGGATCCTGCAGCTGTACCTGGTCTCAACTGGACCGGTCTCAGCCTGCCTTATGGACAGCTGTACATGTGAACTGTGTTTATCGAGTCTCTCTCCTCTTCTCATCATTTACTTGAGTCACCATTTTTCCTTGTCTCTCATAATCTGTGATACTATGGATGAGGACAACAAGGGAGCTATGCCAGTGGTCACGAGGAGCAGATTTCAGAAACGGGGATAGTAAGGTTGGCCTTCCATAGAGAATGAAACATGTCCCCAATTTCTGATTGTCCTCCTGCTAGTGTTCACAGTCTCCCCTTGAGTCGATAAATTAGCTGTAAGTTACAAGTGCGAATCCAACAGTGTACCGAACAACATGTTATCCCATTGCTGAGTGGCAAATTTGAGGTGCATTCTATTGACCTGAAGATATCTGCCACTCTCAAAATACATGGATGCTCACAGACAAGTGGCTGCTACCACAAATAGGCAGCTCATGTGTCTAAATTTTATGTTTTTCACAAACATAAAGGATTCAAAATGTTCACAAGATTCAATACAGATAATAGAATTCATCTATTGCATGGTCCAGTCTCCCTATTCAGGTCCTCTTGGCATGAACACTCTGGAACAACCCACCTCCATGTACCTTCCTTCCCTCCAATTCCAGGACAGAAGAAATAGTGGTTTCTAAACTTAACCTATTCTTTCTACACTGCTGACTACTTGCCAGTTCAAGGATGACACAGATAGTGTCACACAGCCAAGATTGGGGGAGAGCTAGCAAATACTGCAGGATATTGCAGCACTAAACATGGTTTACACACAAAGATGTTCAACTCCAAAGATGCTAAACTCCTCCCCCCGACACACACACATCAGCAGGAAGAAGGGTATATGATTTGAGGTCTTTATACCCTAAACTGGCATGTCTAACACCACACCATTTAATAATCAGTGAAGGTTGGAATGAGGTTTAGGCATCAGGTTTGTCTGCCCCTAGTCTCTTGTCATGATGCATTCAGGCGGTAATATTATCACTCGAGGCAAGGTCCCATGAGTCATTAGTCTGCAGGCATTGTATAGACAGACCCTGGGCAATGATGGTCTCTAAATATCTCTCCCTCTCTCTCTCCCTTTCACTTTCCCTCTCCCTCTCTCTCTCTCTCTCTCTCTCTCTCTTTCTCTCTCTCTCTCCTGTTTTCTCTATGCTCTATGCTCAGGCTTTTCCACTGTTTGTCTCTTCTCCTTTGTCTCCCACTTTTCCTCTCCTACCATGTCAGAAACTCCATGCTTAAAGGACTGTATGTTGTTCATGTTCCATTGGTCCAGGTTCCATCCCCATAGCGAGTATTCAGATTCCATATAAACAAAAGACCAACATTGGAACTATGAAAACCATGGACACTCTCTCTGTGATCCCTCTTCCCACCCATGCTGGGGTGAGTGGGAGACCCAAGATATCTTGGTATCAGACATACCAACCAGTGAGACACCATTTCACCAATTAATGTTTCACAAGGATGAGCTCCGACCCAGCATAAGCTAAGTTACTTGTGTGTTTCCATTTTAAGCCTTCAGCAGGTTCTTCTCACTGTTTCTCAAGACCTCATGTTGCTTTGCTTTTGGGGCATTTTTCCTTCTGTCTTTGGTTGCCCAATCAGGCTGAGTTCTTCCTTACGGAGGCACCAGTGGCCTCGTCCATGGGAAATACTTCTTATGTTTACTGGATCCTTCTGCTTATTATTCCTGTTGAAAACTGTTCAAAGATTTTTTGTGGATGAATATAATCATTCCTAAGAAGGAAAACAATGGAATTATAAAATGAAAAGACTCACATTACCCAACTAAAGGTGGCTTTACCATGGTTAACTTCCTCAGGCGGGGTTTACATTCCATTTATTAGACTAGACTGAGGGATAATTGGATTTCAGCAACTTGGTTGCATGAAATGATATCAGCAGCATGACATAGTTCATTAGGCAGAGAAGGCATCCTTCATCTGTGGTTTGTGAGACTGAAGAGCTGTACAAGATCTGCACTGATCTCAGCATACCGCAAGCCTTGGTATGAATGTGTCTGTCTCTGTCCTTGTGTCCATATCTCTGTCTATATCTCATTGTATCTTAGTCCCTCTGTCTTTGACTCTGCAGCCTAGGTGAAAACTTGTACCTTTACCTGGTCTGGACAGTTCTATGCCTGAACTGAGTCTTGGTCAGTCTACTTCATTCAGTCTCCTTCTGTCTTCTCAAATTTTTCGTCCTTGTCTTTTACTGTCACTCTATCTCTGTCTCTTCTATGTGTCTGTCTCTTCAAGAATGACGTGGTCCTGCATTTGTACCTGGTCTGGTCTCAACATGTATCAGCTTGCCTTGTGGGCAGCTCTGCTTGTAAACTGTGTTTATCCAGTCTCTCTCCTCTTCTCATCATTGACTTGGGTCAATGTTTTTCCTTCTGTCTTACAATCTCTGATGTATGGATGAGCACAGCGAGGGAGCTACGCCAGCTGTTTTGCGGAGCTGATATCAGAAATGGGGATCTTAAGGTTGGCCTTCCAAAGAGGATGAAACATGTCCTTAGTTTCTTTCTCAGCCTGGTAGTGGTCACAGTATCCCCATGAATCCATAAATTTCCTGTAAGTTAAATGTCCGATTCTGACATGCTAACCCACTGCACAGTGGCAAAATTCAGTTGCATTCCATTGGCCTGAAGATATCTGCCACTTTCAAAGTACATGGATGCTTACAGTCAAGTGTCTTCTACTATAATCAGGCTGCTAATGTGTCTAAAGTTTTTAATGTTATTCACAAATCCAAAGGATTCTTGTAAGTTCAAGGGAGCCTAATAGGACCCATCCAAACAATTCCCAAGATTCAGTACGGATAAATAGGTTTCAGCTATTACACGGTGCCAGTCTCCCTATTCTCATCCTCATGGCATGAACACTCTTGAACAACCCAACTCCACTTACCATCCTCCCCTCCAATTCCAGGACAGAAGAAACATTGGTTTCTCAACTTAACCTATTCATTCTACACTGCTGATATCTTGCAAGTTCTAAGAAGATGCAGAAGATGCAGCCTGGACTGGGGCAGAGCCAGCAAATACTGCCAGATGTGGCAGCACCAAGGATGGTTACCCACAAAGATGCTCATCTCCAACGATGGTCAACGCCCCTCACATCAGCAGTTAGCAGTTTACAGAAATATAGGTCCTCATTCCCTAAGCTGCCAAGTCTAACACCCCATCTTTTAATAATCAGTGAAGGTGGGAATGAATGGTCCAGGCATCATGCTTGCCTGCCCTTGTCACATGGAAGGATGCACTCAGGCGGTACTCTTGTCAGTCCAGGCAGTTTTCCTTGCCCTGTAAGTCTGCAGGCAGGTGTAAAGGACCCTTTTACAAGACAGACCCTGGCCTACTCATGCCCTCTTTCTCTTACTCTCTCTCTTTCTCTTACCTTCCCCTTCCTCTCTGCTCTCTACTCTCCTGTCTTACTCTTAGCCTCTTTGTCTCTTCCCCTGTCTAACCCACTCTCACACTCCTCCCCTGTCATTAACTCTATTGTTTATGGACTCTCCATGGTTTCTGTTCAATTGCTCAGTGTTCTGTCACTATATCGAGCTTCTACTTCCATGGAAACAAAAGACTAATAGTGGAGTCTTGAAAACCAGGGAGGATATCTCTGCTCTCTTCCCACCAATGCTGGGGTGAGATGGGAACTGAGAAGTTATTTTTCTCAGACAGACCCACTGGTGAGATGCTCCTTCAGGTAGGTATGTTTCGTAAAGATGTGGTCCACCACTGCATTTGCTGAGTCATGGTTGTATTTCTCATTCAAGCCTTCAGTGCTTAATTCCCACTGATTTTCGGTTCCTTGTGTGCCATCCACTTTTCCGGCATATTGTGTTTAACTCTTGGCTTTGAGTTCAGGCTGACTCTGATTTCTGGGATTGTCTGTACCGAGCCACCCTGGGCCTTGCCCATGGGAAATTCATCTTATGTTTACAGGATCCTTGTGGTTACTATTCCATGGAAAAACTGTTCAAAGTCTTTTGTGGATGAATGTGATCTTCACTAAGAAGTGCAGCAATGGACTTAGAAAATGAAAAGTCTCGCAATTACCAAACCAAGTAGAGTTTTCCATGGTTATTTTCCTCCAGCAAGGTTAAATTCTATTTCTTATACTAGACTGAGGTATCATTGCACTTCAGCTACTTGTTGTATGAGATGACCTCAGCATCCAGACAGAGTTCACTAAGTAGAGAGGCATCCTCCATGTGTGAGGTGGTAATCTGCAGAGTTGTACCTGGTCTGCAGGGGTCTCAGGACACACCGAGCCTTTGTCTGTCTGTCTGTCTTTCTGTCTCTCTCTCATTCTCTATCTCTCACTGTCTGTCTCTGTGTGTCTCTGTCTTTCACTTTCACTGTCTCTGAACCTGAGTGGGAGCCTGCAAACTACCTGTTCTCCAATGGGCCTTCTTACTATACTGAGCCTTAGTCTGTCTTTCTCTGTATCTGTTTTGCAATCTCAGTCTATATATCATTGTCTCTCACCGTCTCTCAGTCTCTCTGTCCTTGACTTAATAATCTTTGTGAAAACCTGCAGCGTATCTGGTCTGGAATTTTCTCTGCCTGAACTGAGCCTTGGTCTTTCTGACTCTCACTGTCTCTGTCTCTCTCTCAGTCAATATCTCTCTGTCCTTCTCTGTCACCATCTCTTTGTGTCTCTGTCTGTAGCCAGTGTTAGAGCTTGAAGCTGTACCTGGTCTGGTGTGTCTGCCTGTCTGTCTGTCTGTCTGTCACTCTCGCTCAGGCTCTCCTTCTATGTCTCTCTCTCTCTCTCTCTGGCTCTGCAAACTAGTTGGGATCCTGCAGCTGTACATGGTCTGTTCTGGGCAGGCCTCAGCTTGCCTTGTTGGCAGCTATGCCTGTGGCCTGTGGCTAGTGAGTCTGGCTCCTCTTCTCATCAATGACTTGGGTCAAATTTCCTCCCTCTCTCTCAAAAACTATGATGTTATATACAAGGACAGGGAGGGAGCCTACAGAGATGTACCTGGTGTTCACTGGTTTCAACCTACACTGCGCCTTGGCATGTTTTTCAGTGTCTCTCATTCTCTGTCTATATCTCCCTGTCTCTGTGTGTGTGTCTCTCACTGCCACTGTCTCTGTAGCCTGTGTGGGAGCTTGCTACTCTCCCTGCTCTCGACTGGGCCTTCCCCGACTCTGAGTCTTGGTCTCTGTCTCTGTGTCTGTCTCTGTCTCCATGTGATGCTCCATTATACTCTTGGAATATAATGTGCCTTGGTCTGTCTGTATATATCTCTGTCTCTTTGTCTCTGAATCACATTTTCTCTCACTGTCTCTCAGTGTCTCTTTCTTTGTGAAGCCTGTGCAGCTGTACCCGGTCTGGACTAGTGTCTGCCTGAGCTGAGCCTTGGTCTGTCTGTCTCTTTTTGTCTCTATTGCTCTGTCTCAGTCAGTATCTATCTGTCTCTCACAGTCACTTTCTCATTCTCTCTGTCTCTGTCTCAGCAACCTAGTTTAGAGCCTGTAGCTATTAATGAATATGTGCAGCAGACCACTTACTCAACATATCAGTAGCACAGACACTCAGATTGACAATTAGTAATGTGATCTCCTAAAATTAAGAAGATTCTCTAAGGCAAAAAATCATAGTCAACAAGACCAGACAGCATCCCACAATGGGAAAAGATCTTCATCATCCCCACATCTAGCCAAGGGCTCATTTCTAAAATATACAAAGAACTGAATAAACTAGTCACTGAAAACCAAATAATCCATTTAAAAAGTGTGGTACAGAAATAAATAGAGAATACACAGTAGGGTTTTCCTTCTAATGGAAGAGTAAATCTAGTAATAAAAGACTTGCAGCATGTCATTCAAAGGCTATCTTTATTGACATTATGTTCCCTCATGTTGGTTAACTTTTCCAGGTGCTTGGAAACGCTGGACATTTTGTCACTGTCTCATTTGAAGAATCAACTCCATTGTAAGGTGACATTAGAAGTTGTACAATGGCACATGTCTTAGGATATTAAATTACCCAAGTGCAAAACTTCACATCAGTTGCTCCTTGTTTTTGTGGCCATGATACGGGCAGAAAGATTTCTGTCACAGTTGCTTGGAAACACTTATGATCTGTCTGTCACAATGTATTACATCTTCAAATATAAGCCAAACAAACCCATTCATAACCTTAAAATATATCCTTCTGGACTTAGTCAAAAGGCACAAATTTATTTTAGGTTTTAAGTATTAGTACTGCTTCTACCCCTCAGTAAGCTACTATGGCTTCAATACAGTACACATGTAAGTATATGCATCATTTTACCATTATACTATTCCAGTTGAATTTTGACCACTTAGATGTATCCCATATGCTGTGGATCCAAAAATGGAGATAGCTCCAAGTTGCTTGTTCTTTTTTAGAAGATTTAATGCTTCATGGTGATGCACTCATATATTTTGTTACATGAATTGTTGTACTTTTTAGCTTTTTTTCTTACATTTTGTATTTAAATTAGAAAGAAGACTGTTTTACATGTCAATCCCAGATCCCTCTCCCTCCCCTCATCCCCTAACTCCCACTAATACCATACCTCTCCAATAAGATTTCTGCTCCCAAAGAGAGTGAGGTCTTCAATGTAAGTTCTACAGAGACTATCATATCTTTTGTGATAGAGCCTAGTCACTCCCCTGTAGTCTAGGCTGAGGGAAGTTCCATCCATGTGAAATGGGCTCCCAAAGTCCATTCCTAAGCTAGGGATGAGTACTGATCTAGATTTCTGAGGCTTCCTCATTGTCAAGCAAATTTGTGCATTCTGGATCAGTCCATGTTTCTTACTAGCGAACAGTGTGGAGACATAAAGCTCCCACTTGCTCAAGTTAGCTGTTTCTGTAGGTTTCAGCAGCCTGATATGGTCCAGTTCACTCATCACCCCTCCTTCTCTGCAAATTTATTCCAGGTTAACTCAGTGTTTAGGTGTGGATGTCTGCATCTACTTCCATCATCTGCTGGATGAAGAATCTAGTTTGGCATATAAGTTAGGGATCAATCTCATTATGTGTGGAGGGTATTTAAGGTAGCCTCTCCTCTGTTGCTTAGATTGTTAGTTGGTATCAACTTTGTAGATCTCCACACATTTCCCTTGTGTCTGATTTCTCTGTAAACCTAAAATGTCTCCCTTCACTATGGTATCTTGCTCTCCTCTATTCTTCTCCCACCTCAATCTCCCTGATCATGACCTCCTAACCCATCAACTACTTGCCTCCACATCTCCACTTCTCATTCTCCATTCCAATCAAATGGAACGAAGAAACAAGCTTGGATTGCTATTCCAGTATCTAAAAAATTAAACTTCAAACAAAAATCAATCAAAAGAGATGAATAATTCATTTCAAATTCATCACAGGAAATAACCATCCAGAAGTTGGATGATGTTCAATTCTGAGCAACAATGCCCCAAATATAAAGGCATCACTGTAAGTAAATGAAACATTAAAACTCAATTTGCAAATAAAAACTCACACAGTTAGAGTGAGAGACTACAACACCCCACTTCCACCACTAGACAGGACCACAAGATGGAAACTTAACAAAGAAACAAAGGAAGTAACATAAGTTATGACCTGACTGTGCTTAACAGATATCACTAGATAATCCAAGCAAACACAAAAGAATATACCTTCTTTTCAGCAACAAATGGAAACTTCTCTAAAATGGACCACATACTCAGGAAAATAAGAAACAACCACAGGTAGAAAACATTTGAAATATGCCCCTATGTTTTAGCAGACCATCATGCTTTTAAATTAGAACTTAAGAAAAACACAAATTTCAGTAAACCTACCAACTCATGGAAATTGAAGCAGAAGCAATTGCAACATTCCAGGGTCAATTAAGAAATAAAGAAAGAAATTAAACACTTCCTAGAATTCAATGAAAATGAAGACACAATATCCCCAAACTTTGAAAACAGTACTAAGCAGAAAGTCCATAGCTCTAAATGCTCACATGTAGAAACTAGACAGTAGTCACACCAAAGAGTTGACATCATATCTGAAAGCTCTGGAACAAATGGAGGCAAATTCACCCCAGTGGAGTATACACCAGGAAATAATCAAACTAAGGATAGAAATCAATGAATTCAAAACAAAGAAAATAATTCAAAGAATCCATGTAACAAAGAGTTGATTCTTCGAGTAAGTCAACAAGATAGACAAAACTTTATACAAAATAACCAAAACTCAGAGAAAATACAGGCAAATTAACAAAATCAGAAATGAAAAGGGGGATATAACAATGGACCATGGGGAAATCCACATAATCTTCAGGCCATACTTTGAAAACCTGTACTCCACAAAAATTGAAAATTTAACAGAAAGTGGCAATTTTCTAGACAGATATCACTCACCAAAATTGAATTAAGTGCAGAGAAGCAACTTAAGCAGACCTATAATAACTAAGGAAATAGAAGCAGCCATAAAAAGCCTCCCAACCAAAAAAGCCCAGGAACAGATGGCTATAGTGCAGAATTCTAACAGAAATTCAAAGAAGAATTAATACCAATATTCCCCAAATTGTTCCACAGAATATAATTGTTTGCTTTAAAGAGGCAACAAATACCAGGAAACTGAGGGGGGAGGTCCATAAAATTTGAGTCCATCTTTAGAATTCTGGTTTCCCTGTTTTCCACCATCCATGAAGGAAGAAAAACCAGGAAAGTTCCCAACTTACCCAGCACTAAATGTATACTCCTGGAGTAATAAATTTTGTTTCCTGCTAAACATGGCCACCATTGCAATGTAAGACAGTGACTTCTAATGTTTCTCATTTAGGAATTTTAGATCCGTTTATGCTTTGGGAAAGTACAACGTATATCATGGCCCAAACTTTAAATATCCTTGTGTCAATTGAAGAAATAACCCTGTAGAATATAGACTGAAGTATACGTAAGTACTAACATGAAAACCAAAATAACACACAAATTAACAAACAAATAAAAATTCAAAGACTAATAGATTGTATATGAAAAGAGGATCACTCCTGTCCTGCAAACATGAAACACAGCTCAACATCAAAGACAGTTACTACCTCATAGTGTCAGGTTGGGAAATAATTTTCCGATGCAGTGGACTTAAGAACCAAGCTGGCAATGCTACCCTAATATTTAGGAAAGTAGAATTCAAAATAGAAATTTCAAAAGTAATTGAGAATGATTATGTCATATTCATCACCGGATAATTCCACCAAGATGAAGTGTCAATTCCGAATACTCATGTTCCAAATATAGCATCAAACATATTTGTGAAAGCATTAATAAACTTTGATCATATTTCACAGCCCACACACTAATAGTGGGAGCCTTCAAAACAGCATCTTACAAAGTTACTGAAAATAAGTGAAGCGATCAGTTTTCTGACTCAAATGGACTAGATGACTTCTCTTGAAAGTTCTATCCAAACACCAAAGAGTCTTCACACCCTCATATCATATAGAATCATCTCTAAGACTGCATAATTTATTTGGAAACAAAGACAGGTGTTGTTTTTTAAGCACTCAGGAGAGAGAGGCATGTGAGTTCGAGGCCAGCATGGTCTCCAGAGAGAGGGCCAGAATAGTCTCCAAAGCTACACAGAGAAACCCTGTCTTGAAAAACCAAAAAAAAAAAAAAAAAGAAAGGGCTTTTTTATTTTAGACATTTTGGCTGGTATAAGATGGTATCTCAGAATTGTTTTGTGTTGAATTTCCATTAAGGCTAAGGATTTTGAGCACTTTCATAACTGTCTTTCACCCATTATAGATTCTTGTGTTTAGAATTCTCATTTTAGTTCTGTACCCCAATTTTTAATTTCATTCATTGGTGTTTTGGAGACAAGCTTCTTCGTTCATTGTTCATTTTGGATATCAGCCCTCTGTCCCATGTGGGGTTGGTTAAGATTGTTTCCCATTATGTGGGCTTTCATTTTCTCTTCTTGGCTGTGTCTTTTCCCCTACAGAAGCTCTTCAGGTTCAAGAGGTCCTATTTGCTAATTGTAAATCTCAATGTTTGTGCAACTGGTGTTATGTTCAGGAAGCTGTCTCCTGTTCAAGTTTGTTCCATGCTATCTTCTGCTTTCTCTTCTAGAGGGTTCAGTATGGCAGGATTTATGTTGAGTACTTTGATCCATTTAGATTTAGGTTTTCTGCATGGTTCAAACAAGATCTTAAAGTATTAGATGTTCATGTGCAACCCATTATTCTACTTATGATCAGAAAGTATCTGAAAAGCATAGGCTCTGTAATACAGAAATCTATGCATGCCTGACTTTCTAAATCTTGTCCTGAAAAATTTTGGGGGATTTTAAGCATGTTTGAGGGAAATTCCATCAAAGTATAAATGATTCAATTATTTTATGTTATATGTTTGCTAGCTAGATAAGCCCCAACGTCAGTGGAAACTTATGAAAGGAAACTGTATTTCATGAGTTTAAACACTGTTTCATTACCTGGTGGATATCTCTACTGTTAATGTTCTCAGTAAGAAAATAAACTACATTATGCTTTCTAATTCTACATTTCCAATAGAAAAACTAGCTGCCTATATGCAAATGAATCTACAAGGTTCTCACCAGTTTCTACTCAAAAGGAGAGTAAGATTCATTTGAAGTAATATACTTTGACATGAAGTGGTTCGTGAACAATATGTTCAAGTTTGTAAAACGATATTTCCCAGTAGAAATAAAAAGGAAACAATGGAAGAGAAAGGGAATGAAAGAAAGAGTAACTAAAGACAAGAAAAAAAGAAAATAGAAAAGAAGTAATAATGAATATAGGGAGGGAATAGTATTAAAAGCTTAAAGATAATAAGTAGTTGGGAAAATGCAGGTAGGAAGGCAAAAGAAAATAAGGATAAAATAAATGAAATTAGAACCAATAACTGAGAAGGTACTGTTTCTCATTTCAGTAGTGTATATTCTAATGAATAAATTTTTATTATATAGTAGGAACTAGTGCTAAAGGGGCCATGAATGTCCTATATAAAAGACACAAATGATACTTTTCAAACATATGAAGATTTTATTATAGTATAATTTAATCTAAAAAATGTGTATATCATACAAAAAATTGTCTTATTCTTGGAGGATGATCTTTTCTCCCATGCTCAGGAAATCTAAGTTTCTTCTAGAAAATTCTCAAAGGTTGAAGACCCCTGGATTTACTATCATGGAGTTTGTCACATATAGTGATGGATATTTTAGCATTTGTTTGAGTTTCCACAAGTTTATCAAAATAATATCAACCTGGAAAGGACACAACATAAATGAGATGTTTCTGAGTTCCCATATTAAGGGAAAATAATCATATCGTAATCTCAAAAGTAAAAAATAATCCAGCACACACTAAGTGGATCAAAATCATCCCCTCAACTTTAAGGAAAGTGAAAGAATAGCCAGGATATGTTGTGTCCCATGGTCATGTGTAAAGGTTTCAATAAAGAATCATTGAAGAGGTACGGAAACTGAGGGGAGCTCCATAAAATTTGAATCTATATTTAGAATTCTGGTTTCTCTGTTTTCCACCAAGCATGAAGTTAAGGAACTCCAATAAAGGTCCCAAATTACCCAGACACTATATATAGACTCCTTGAGTAATACATTTTGTTTCTTGGTAAAAATGGACACCATTGCAATTATGAGTCTGTGACTTCTAATGTTTCTCGTTCTAGAATTCTATATCCCTGTATACCTTAGTAAAGTACACAGTCAATCAGGGACTCAAACTTTACATATATTTGCATTTCAGTAGAAGAAACAACCTTGACCCTGTCTATAGAATATAGACTTTACTATAGATTTGTATAGCCCTTCAAACAGATTATGTAGGACAGATATATTATTAGAGAAAATCACCTTCCACATGAATCTTAATCCAGTACTCCAGTACAAGAAATA
Source organism: Cricetulus griseus (assembly GCF_003668045.3). NCBI lineage: Eukaryota > Metazoa > Chordata > Mammalia > Rodentia > Cricetidae > Cricetulus > Cricetulus griseus. Next base: position 1,124,995 of record NW_023277030.1, read on the forward strand.
GCTTGAAGCCGGGTGGTAGTGGCACATGCCTTTGTTCACAGCCCTTGGGAGGAAGATGCAGGTGGATCTCTCTGAGTTTGAGACCAGCCTCTACTACAAGAGCTAGTTCAAAGACAACCTCCAAAGCCACAAATAAAACTTGTTTCGAAAAAAATAACATAACATAAAAAATATGAAATACCTTGAATTCTTACACAATGGATGTAAAACTGGAAACCTCAAATTTTGAAGGAAATTTCTTAGGCTTAATTTATTCCTACAAGTTTATATCTTAAGAAAGAGGATAACCACCAATGAAAGCTTTTAAGTAACTTTTTCTCTGACAGTATTCAATGATATTATATGCTGTTGACTGAGTAATTGTGCCGGTTACAAATATAATGTGTATGTCCTTGTCCACGGGCTGAGTGGAGTTACCGACCACCTTGTGAATGTTAAAGGCTGTAGAGAACACATGTATTGGATAGTAACTTATTCCAAGAAAACTTTACTTCTTAGCTGTTCTCTAATTGTTCTTCCCATGTTATGAAGAGAAAGAATCCCAATTTCTTCCCATGTGTGATTGTCAGGCAAAAATAATGGTATTAATGTATGATACAATACGCAATATTAACACAATCCCACACAAACACTACCTCACATTACAACTTTCTTTGCTTTCTCTTTTGCAGCTATGTCTATCTCTGAGTTGTTATGATTTACATTTCCTTGATGGATATGGAAGATTATCAATTTCTTAGGTGTGTTTTAGCCATCTTAGCCTCCTCTATTGACCAATCTAAAGTCCAAATGTATCAAAGACATTGATGTAAATCCAGTCACACTGAACCTCTTATCACTTTGAATGTGAGTTACAACTGAAATAACTTGTACAACAGTCGACTTTCAGAACATAACAGTAGCACAGACACTCAGATCAAAATTTCACTATTGGGGCCTCCTGAAACTGTTATGATACTGTAAGGCAAAAGACATAGTCAACAAGACAAAAAAAAAAAAAAAAACAGCTCACAGAATGGAAAAAATAACTCTTCAACAAACCTACATCTAGCCAAGTGCTGAACTCTAATATATAAACAGAACTGAAGAAAGTAGTATCCAAAACACCAAATAATTCATTTAAAAAGTTGGGTGCAGTACTAAATAGTTAATCCTCAATAGAGTTTTATTTCTTATGGAAGAGAAGCTCTCCTAATAAAAGATTGGAGCATTCCCTTCACAGAAGGTATTTAGTGAAATTATGTGCCTCATGTTGGTTGACAGTTCCTGTTGCTTGTAAATGCCTAATTTTTTTGTCATAGGATCATTTGGAGAACCAACTCCATTGTATGAGGACAAAAAAGTTGTACAATGGCACACTCCTTAGGATATTAAAATCCCAATTGCAAAACTGGATCATACTTGCTCCCTGTTTCTTGGGCCCATGATATAGGCAGAGATATGGCTGTCATATTTGCCAGGAAAAACTTATCGTCTCTCTGTCATAATTGATTACATCGATTACATCTTCAAAATCTAAACCAACCACACCCACTTATGACCTCCCAATATATCCTCCTGGAGTTAGGCAGAAGGCACAAGTTTCTCTCTGGCTTTAACTATTTTTACTTCTGCTGCCCCACAGTAACATACTATGGCTTCAGTCTAGTACACATGTAAGCAAATGCATCATTATACTATTACAGTTCATTGCTGTCTACCTGACCCGTCCAGCAGGCCAGGTTATTCTCGGGTCTCGAGGGGGTTGTCACCTAAAGGGCTCATGAGGGCGAGAGAGACATGGAGACCATGTGGCGCAAGAAAGGACAAGAGTCCGTCTGTGCAATGTCAAGGTCTCGTTTATTGAAAGGTAAAGCTTGCTTATATGCAGGGTATTTTTACTCAGGGCAGGGTAAGGGAGCAGGAGGAATGGAAAATTTTCAAGAGAAAATAGAGGCAGCTTATCCGGAAAAAACATCTTGTAGTTGCAGCGGTTCTGGTCATCTAATAATGATTAATTCTTGACTCAGTATGAGGCCCCTTTCGGCCCTCGACAATTCCCCCTTCTGTATACAAAAAGGGATGATGAATCTTATATCAAGAGAGCCCCTGTCTTAGGCCACATAGGCTGCGCCCCTGGACAGGCAACGTGCCTTGTTGAGCCTGTCTTGACAACCTCTGTACGTTGTTGCCCCCTGTTCCAGGACCTATGCATACTCCCGTCATTGAGTACTCCCTTGCTGCATCAGTCTTAGCATGTTGAGTTATTAAACCTGAGTCCTTGATTACTGAACCTGAGCTCTTGCTGCGACCGTCGCTCCTCCCCCGGGTCACCTGCTACTAATTTGTGGTAATGGACCGAAATACTTTTAGGTAAGGCCGAATCAATTTGTCTTTTAATAAGCTGGGTTAGCCGTTGAAGGGCCCATGGGCCAAAAGAAAGAAGCAATAGGAAAACAATTAAGGGGGCTATAATAGTTGGGAGTAAAGTAGACAACCAGGGGGATCAATGTAGCAAATTTGAGAACCATCCTTTTTGGTTCTCAAACTCTCTCTTTCTTTTAGCCAAACGTTCTCTCAGGATTTCCATAGACCCTTTGACAATGCCAGTATGGTCAGCATAGAAACAACATTCTTCCCTTAAAGCAGCGCAAAGGCCACCTTCCTTAAGGAACAGGAGATCCAGCCCTCTTCTATTTTGCAAAACCACCTCGGATAGAGAGGTCAGCGATTTTTCCAGAGCACTGATGGATCTTTCTATGGCCTCGAGATCCGTGTTCATAGCTATTTGTAATTGCTACAGTTGATTGTTTTGTACAAGGGCAGCTGTTCCGGTTCCTATACCAGCAACAAGGCCACCAATCCCCAGCATAAGGGCAATGGTCATGGAGACAGGCTCTCTCAGCACTCTGCGCTGTGCCTGTGAGACCAGGATCTCCCCTGAATAGTATTTGATTTGAGGCCAAAGCTGTACCAAAATGCAATATTGATGTGAAACATCAAGGCTTAAAGCAAATATACAGGGTGTTAAGCCTGTGTTGCAAGCCCAATAGGTACCATTGGGTGCCTCAAGATAGTAGCTTCCTATATAGGGTATTATAGTTTTATTGCAAAACTGGGTGTAACTGGAGGGCACCTTTCCTAAACAAAGCCCTTGTCCTGAAACTCCGGGCAGGGTAAGTTGGTGAGGGACAGCCCTGCACCTTGCTGATGGGGAGGTGATATTGGATGTACTGGCCATAAAGGCAACCCCTTCATAATAGGGGGGCTCAGCAGACAAGTAGAGCCAGCAATGTCACGTAGAATTAGGACTGGATGCATTGAGTGCTAGATAGGCTCCCTGTACCAAATTGAATAATCTATCTATAGTGCCTGGATCTGGGCTAATAAAAGGGGTAATTGGGGTAAGCTTAGGGGTAGACGACTGGGCAGGAGTTTGAGCGGGCTTTGGCAGAGTCTTTATCCCTCGATCGGGGAGGACCGGATTTGGGCCTACAGGTTTTGAAGGGGGGTCAATCCTCTGTAATTGTATCATAAAGGTGGTAGCGGGGTCCACTCAGGACACGTAAAGGAGGAGGCCCCAAATTTTTCCTCCGGTCCAATCTGTCTGTTGTTTACCTAATTCTGTGAAGGATATTTTTAGTAAGTTAGATCTTCCTCCCTCTGTGGCATCCTTTGTGTGGGGAGAATGGTTGGAATCATAGCATGGGCCACATGATTGCCCACCGCAGCGATAGGTGCCTGGGGTGCTACGGTTATAGGGCCCCACCGTAATGAAATCAGTAGTTACAGGGGCTGTCCACCAGATGTGTCCAGTGCTTACGCAACTCCAGGAGGCACAGTAACCATCCTGGGGTCCACCGCATTGAGATGTTAGATAGCGGCTAAGAGAATGCCCAGGACAGACATAAAAACGGGTCTGTCTAGTTGCTGCCTTACCCCAAGGGGAGTTACATCCCCACCCAGACGGGTTGGTCCATCTATCTACAATATCACAAAGGTCTACATATAGATCTGGGAACCATTTTCCAAAAGGAAAGTCTATGGAGGTGTTGTCTGCGGCTACATCCCCGGTGGAGAGGTGGATGATGACCCATCTCTGAGGGGTAGGCGTGTGCGGCTGTCTTCCAGCGGCGGCAGTGGTCATGAGCATGAGGCAAAGGGTCTGGAACATGGTCTCTGGCCATCTAACTTTCCATCCTGAAGAAGACATCTGTAAGAAAAAGGAAATCCGTCTCAGGGGTGTCCCTGGACATTTGCTAAGAATAATCCTTTGTATTGAAGGGCTTGACTAATCTTGCTGGCAACCAGCGGGCTCCATTGTCCTTAGTATTATAGATGCAAGCGGAGCCTTTTCCCTAGATTAAAATGGGGTCTGGTCCATTCCAGGCCCCCGTGATGGGATCTTTCCAGAGAACCTTTGCATATTCTTGACGAGTCTCTGGATGCCAATGCCTATCAGCTGCAGATTTTCCTTGCTCATCAAGGGTTAAAAAAATTTAGAACAAAAAGGGCATGAGCGAGAATAAGTTTTTGATTACCTTTATGGGGAAACAGAGTTTCTTGTGCCTTTAGCTTGTTTGGCTGAAATGGGCTGTATTTGTCCTTGTTCCTCCTTTCCCAGGCCCTTTCCCGGCAGGAACCCTGTCTTTAACATCATTCTGGTGACAGTATCATTGGGACTCATCATGATGACTGCCATCTGAGTCATTATATCTCGTCCCCAGAGATTGACTGGGAGACCCTCTACCACGAAGGGCTTTACTGTTCCGACATTGCCTTCCTGATCCTTCCACTGTAATAATTTGGAGCTCTGGAGAGTATTTTGAGTCTGTCCTATTCCCTGTAAATGAGTGGTAGTCACATCTAATGGCCAATTCTGGGGCCAATGTGCTTTGGAGAGAACCGTGGAGTCAGCCCCCGTATCCAATAAGCCAAGGAAAGGCTTCCCATCCAGCCATAGCTGTAAGGTGGGTCTTTTTTCAGTTAATTGTTGTATCCAATATACATCAGAAGAGCCAGGACGAGGCTGTCCACGAGGCTGATCTTTAGATGGAAAATTTCCCATTAGGGGAAGAGGGAGGGCCTGTGCTATACGCTGATCCTGTGGATGACAACGGGGCCGTCTGGAGCAGAGGCCAAAATTTTTATTTCCCCTTGATAATCTCCATCTACTAGGGTGGGAAGTATGGAGAGCCCTCGTAACGAGCTTGATGCCCGTCCAATGATCATAAAAAACATACCAGTAGGGGAAGGGCCATAGACACCCGTCTCTAGGATAACTATTTCTTCCTCAGGTGTTACAATCCTGGTGGTGGAGGAACAGAGGTCCAATCCTGCGCTGCCAGGGGTTGCTCTATACAATCCCGAGCAGGGTGAGTCAGATTTCCTGACATTGTCTGAGCATTGATAAACGGGTTGTTGGATCCCATCTGTGCCTGGTAAGGTCGCTGGAAAGGAGGGCCCACACTGGGGGCCCCTGCCCGTTTCCCGGGACCACAGGCAGCTACTGGCCCATGACATCAAATTTGGAGCGGCAATCCTTGGCCCAATGGCATCCCCTCTTACAACGTGGGCAAAAGCTGGGAGCAGGGGACTTGGTTTCAGTGGTTACTGGGTCAGAGCTGTTTGGTTTTATGCCAGCTGGACAATTACGGACAAAATGACCCAGCTCACCACATTTGAAACAGGTTTTTGAGGTATTTGACTTGGCAGCTACTGGGTGGAGCGCTGCCCCTATGGCTAGATTAATGGTTCTGGAGAGTTTGTGTTCAAAGGGGTCAACATCATTACAGATTCTAATCATGCCATGGAGGTCTGTGGTTTTTGTTTTCCCTCTCAAGGCAGCCTTGCAGGCAGAGTTAGCATTTTCAAAGGCGAGCTGTTTAACTAGGACATCATCAATTCTGTTCTCCCCGAGAATTCTTTCGGCAGCCTCCAAAAGTCTGGCCACAAATGGGGCATAGGGTTCATTTGCACCTTGAACAATCATAGAATGGGAGGCACTGGCAGGACCTGCGGGGGGGGGATAGCCCGCCAGGCTGTCAGGGCAGCCTGGGTAGCCTGACACAACAGCCCAGTGGGGAAGGTCTGCTGGGTGCCTTCGGCAGCATACCTTCCTCGACCTGCTAATTTATCTAAAGTCCAAGGGGCTGTAGCAGCATTTTGCTTGTTTACCGCTGCTTGCGTCTCTAGTTCCTCCAGGAGCTCTGCCTTCCAGGTTAGGAATTGGCTGCATGACAACACTGACTGAGCAACCTTTACCCACTCAGTAGGGAGAAGGTATCCCCCTTGCCCCAAACTCTCTAAAATAGAGATGGTAAACGGGGCTGCAGGACCATAATTTTTACTGCTGAATGTAATTCTTTTAAATGTTTTATCTTAAGGGTCTTGATTATGCGTGACCCTGAAGCCTCAGGCATATTTTGTTCTGCTACTTCAGTTTCCTCATCAGACCCAGGTGGGCTATCATCGTCAGGTGTCTCGGTATCTGGGGCAGATGAGTCAGCCTGATTGGCAGGATCCTGTCTTTGGCCCCCTGATCTAGTTATGACAGGGAAGGAGAAAAAGGAAGTAGGTCGCCGCCCCTTTACCGGTGCGGGGTTCCTTGAGGGTCTTCCTGAGGGGCGAGCTGCTGACGGGGGTCCTTTAAGGCAGCTCTCAATGTTTGAACTTGGTCAGAAAGTTCTTTTAACTCTTTTTGGAGAACTTGGTCGGAAAGGTCTTTTAAGTCTTTTTGGAGAGTGATTACACCCTTTAAATGTGAAATCTGGGTGGATAGGGAGCGTTTAGTGGCAAGGAAATTTTCCATCAAGGGAGGAGACAGTGCCTGAGCACCAGGGTGAGTGGCAAAGGGAGGGGCTGTGGGGATCTCAGTTGGGACATATGGGTGCGGCTGATAACAATTAAGTCTCCTGATCCTATTTCTTTTGAGAGCCTGTTCTACAGGAGCCACAAACGGGGGGGTCCTGCCTTTCTCTCTCATATCTGGCCATCTCCTCCTCTAATTCAGCTTCCTCCTCGGGGTCTAGCCAATCGTCCTCATTGCTTTTTTGGACAACAGGGTATAATGTTTTCATGGAAGGAGTTTTTTTTCAGAGGGGATTTAATTAATGGCGGAGGAGACTTAATCAATGGGGGACTTAAAATTTTTTCCTGAATATCCTCATCTATGAGAGAAGGTGTGCGTGACTCCGAGGGAGGGCCTTTAGCTTTTGTTTTTGTGCCGTCAGTCTGACTCCCTTTTGTCTCATAGTTTTCAGACAAGTCATTCAGGAAATCTTCTGCTAGAGCAAGCAGGTGAGAAACCTTTCCTTCTGTCTCAGATTCCTTAAGAATATCTCTAATAACTCCATAAAAACTAAAGAAGGAATCTGGGATCTCCTCTCCCTTTTTGAGGAGACCATTAATATCCTTTCCCACTTTATTCCAACTTAGTGGATGAATGCCAGGCCCATGAATCACCAGCCAAGGACATTTCTCCTCCACAAAACAAAAAAAATTAAAGAGATCCTTTTTCTTAACTCTAATTCCTCTCTCCCTAAGACTACTCTTTATTTCTCTGATAAAGCGGGCTTCCTTAGAGGCTGAATTGCCCATGACGATAATGGGACAGCAGTACTTACCTCGAGACAGACCGGTGCACGAGCGATGCAGGGCGTCTCCACTTTGGGTCGGCTAGCCTCTTCTTCTTCTCTTGGCGCTGTCCGGAGACCACCGTACCTCGAGCCTCATGTTTGGGCGCCACTTGACCCGTCCAGCAGGCCAGGTTATTCTCGGGTCTCGAGGGGGTTGTCCCCTAAAGGGGTCATGAGGGCGAGAGAGAAATGGATACCATGCGGCACAAGAAAGGACAAGAGTCCGTCTGTGAAATGTCAAGGTCTCATTTATTGAAAGGTAAAGCTTGCTTACATGCAGGGGATTTTTACTCAGGGCGGGGTAAGGGAGCAGGAGGAATGGAAAATTTTCAAGAGGAAATAGAGGCAAGGTAAATCTTAGCCCATGGTCCCATGGTTAGCGAACCACAGCTATTTCTGAGAAAAGGGAGAACATTTTGCAACATGTATTGTGCAGGTTATCCAGAAAAAAACATCTTCTAGTCGCAACGGTTCTGGTCATCTAATAATGATTAACTCTTGACTCAGTATGAGGCCCCTTTTGGCCCTCGGCATCTACCTAGGTACATTCCATATGCTGAAGTTCCCTAAATGGAGACAACCCTAAGTTTATTGCATATTTTTGTGAAGTTTAAGGCTTCTTGGTGTTTCACTCACACATTTTGGTACATTAGTTGTTGTATATTTGGCTTTTTTTCTACATGAAGCTACTGTTTAAAAATTGAGATACGTTTCTATGAAATTTAAATTTCACTGTGATGTATCTTAAATGATGATAAACATTTAAAGTCATAAATGTTTATTTCAAATTATCAAAATATTTATACCAACCAGTCTATCCTCCAAGCAGTTTCTACACGTAAAGATTCCTTTATCAAAGGGGATTTTCTCTAATTCTTTTTTCTTTAGATGTGTAACTCTGTCCTACTGAGTTACAAGTGGTGAAAATCAGGCTGGAGGACGCAGAGTGATACTTCCCTGCACAGTCTCCCTCATCTGACATCCATCTTCCCAGACAGATCTGACAGTAATCGGTAGTCACTTATTTGCTTAAGGTATGTCATAAAAGGCAACTTTTGTCTGCTGAAATATACAAAATAGACAGACAGCCCTTCAAGGTTCAGAGATCTAGAAGTTATAGCATTTAAAATGTTTTATTAAAAAGCTTTCCATCACAGAAAACGGCTACCTGCTTGCCCCACCCAATTTCCTCCAAGAATAATGGTGGGCAATGAACAATTTCTACAGTAACCCTGCATTTCACCTCAACTGCTGCAATGGACTCTTCACATCCTGGACAAGAGGAAAGTGGAATCTAATTTCCCTATTCTTCCTGGGCCAACTGAATGCGAGCCTTCTTAAAGTTGTTCTCTCATCCACAAGTCCTATGCTATCAGCAGGAGGCAGATGTCCTTAAAGCTGCTGCCCTTAACAGCCATGGAGGACCTTGGTGTTTGTGTTCATGGGGCCAGCCAATGGTTTTCTCTCAATCTGTCATCACGGACCTATGTAAAATTTTATCCTTCTCTAAAACTCTGATGCTTTTGACAATGCGTAGATTTGCCAACTTAAATCACAACATATTTCATGAACAAGGATTTTAATTTTAACATTACATTCCAAAGAATGAAACATGGTCCAGATTCCTCTCTTTCATTCTGATACTGTTCTTAGTTGTAATACCAATGAATAAAGTTCTAATAAACTACTGATCCAACTTCGACAGAGTACTAAGCAGCATATAAGATTATACGATGTCTGCAGCTCAAAATTAAGGTGTTTTTCATTGTCCTAAAAGGTATCTGTCAGTTTCAAAATACTAGTGATTTCTGCCAAGTCACTTCTGATTGAAAGTACAGCAATCTCCCCTGGTTTTCAAGTATTAGTGTAGGGGAGGCATGGTGGAAGTTGACCAATTTAGACATGTGGCCCACTCATGGTTGTCTTTCTGGCCAGTATGAATCCACTCTAATTGAGGTTGTAGGCCAAGGAATATCTAAGTGGTGGGTGCTGGTTTGAGTTGAGGCTCAAGCAGAACACATACTCAATTCAAGTAGACAATGCAGGGCAGAGGGGGAACAAAGAGTACAGTGTAGTCCAACTCAGAATGGTCCTTCCAGCTGGTGTGGGTCCACTCTGTCATTCTCTGGCTGGTCATGTCACCAGTGACTTGTTGCTGTGGGGAGCTCTTCACCGAGGATTTGGGGTTCTAGGTCAGGAAATGGTGATGTTGGCATCACAACCTGGTCGGCATTTGAAAGTCCTCTTTTATTTTTCTAATGAGTAAATTTCCTTTTCAATTGAGAAAAAAATACTGAAATATTTTTATTACCATTCAGTTCAAAAACCTGAAACAGAATATATCACTTTCATAAATTAATATTTCACTTGTTTAACCAAAACATAAGAGACAGTGGGCCTGAATGGATATTACTTGAACATAATTTTTATAAAATACTTAGGCAATTGAAGCTCAAGATCGTATTTTATATTATCCAAATATTAATTAAATATATTCAATTCCAATAAATATGAGCAAAATACATTTTATAAAATGTCATGTTAATATACCAATAATTAAAAACTTTCCAACATTAAAAAAACACTTTTAGCCATTTCTTTTAAAAGTATTTATATTTTCAGAGTTTAAAGCCTTTTAAAACTTTTTATACATGGGAGTGCATACAAGTTTTTTAAAAAATCATATATATATATATATATATATATATATATATATATATATATGGGCTGAGAAAAATATTAGAGAAAAATATCCCTTTCCAATAGCCACAAATAAAAGAATGTATATTGTGGTACCACTCACTGAACAAGTTAAAGTCCTGTACTACAGGAAATTCAATTCTTTAAAGAAGGAAATTAAAGAAGATATCATACATTTGAAAGATGGTCCATGCATAGTTAGGATCAAGAGAATAAAAGTGGAAATCTTTTCAAATGCAATCTGTGGATTCAATGCAATCTCCACCAAATTTCCAGCACTATTCTTTACAGACTTTGAAAGAATAACACTCAATTATTTGTGGAATAACAAAAAAGTACAGGATATGAAATGAAATCCTGAATAATAAAGGAACTAAAATAGGTGATTAATCCTTCGCTTGATGGTCCACTATAGAACTAAGTAATGAAAGCATCTTAGTATTGGTACAAAAACTTACAGTTAGACCAAAGTATTTTAATCAATTTCCCCGATATTAATACACACACTTCCAATACCCTGATTTTTGACAAAGAAGAAAAATCAAAGAAATAATTGACATTTGATGTGTTGTTGAAGTTCCTGTGTGTTAGAAGGGTAGGTGAACAGCCACTTGGTCAGCAGGAGTACATTTGAAGTATCCTCATGAACTGCATGAAATTATGGACCTACCTTGCTGTGCAAGCTAATCGAAGGTATATGGGTTAGGTCACTTGAAAGAAAGGGAAAGAAGTGACAGCACTTTTTAGAAGGAGTAATTCTTTAAGCCCCAAGCTTTGTAGACCATCATTTTCTGTGACACTCTTGGTAGAGCAAGTGCATTAAGGCTCAAAATGTGCTTATAGATAAGCTATTGTTTCCTTAAAGTAAGAAGAAAAAATTCTCATGATCATTTCATAAAAAAGAGCCATTCATGTGGTCCAAAATATTCAAAGAAACCATGTGCAATCAGGGTGCCCAAATGGAGAAGAACTGAATGGGGGTCTTTACCGATGGGGCAATGTTCACAATTATTAATAGGGCCAAGAGTGAGAACATTTTTAATAGAGGAAATCTAATGCCAAATGTACGTCAAAATTAGTTATACTAATTGTCATTGATGAAGGACATACATTACGGGTAAGGAGGAAAACTGCTATCAATTTTGGAAATGGTTGAATTTCTCCCTGTGAAGTCTACAGTAGTGAAGGGTCCCAACACTGCTTCTTCATCCAGCATTTCTTCACAAATTAGGATATCCATAACTTTAGGGAATTTGGAAGACCACAAGTATCAACTTTAGTGTTTTTGTACAGGTGGTGCTCCTGTGTCAACCATACTAGCTCTTAGTTTTGTGTTCAATGAGCCATTTCGGTGTCTAAATGAAAACTGCAATGTTTCTGGTGATGGGATTGCTGGCACTGGCCTCCTATCCTTGATATGCCCACTATGATTGGTGTCTGTTAACTGTAACTAGAGTGGATTCCAGTGGTGAGAACTTACAACTAGGATGTGCATTTACCATACAAAGAATGTCTGAGACTTAGCTCATGAGTCTAGGGAGATTGGAGTAAACTACATTATAGCACACGTAAAATACTCTTGAAAAAATCCCTCATAAGGGAATGGTATAAGTCAGAGTAGAAGAACGCAAAGTACTAGGCCATCTTCTAAAGTTACATAGAGTTGCAAGACAAATTTTAATGTGAGAAGGAAAGGGGAGTTATTTGCCTCACCATGCTGCATAGCCAAATACATTACCTCTCCTTCTGTAGGTCCAAATCTTCTTTCCAATTTTAAGGTTCTTAGCCATACAGATTCCATTTTAGCCTTGACATGTTCTAATCATTGAACAAAGAGGAAGGCCAAAAATTGCTTTCTCTGTGGACTTTCCAAGTTTAAACTAACCTACATGGTATAGAACAAAGTGTGGATTCTCACTATTTTGATTATTTACTACTGGATCCATTATGAGTACTAGGGTCTTTCAATGTCACATCAGTATAATCAAGCATTTCAGTCATTAATAATTGTGTCTTCCAACACACATTAGTAGTGAGAGTGGAGATTTCAGGCTATGTAGTTAGATGTTATGCATGGAGATTCATCATGTATATATAATATCAGATGGGAAGGTAAAGCAAAGTCATATTAGGCAGAGAAGCATGTTTAATATCATCTTTTGGCATTAAGAATGTTTCTGAGGTGCAGATGGGCAAATATACTAATTTGATTTTAATTTCTAATGGAAGATTGTAATGCAAGAAAAGGACTGAAATTCTCACATATACACAAAAGATTGCTTATTTCAAAGAGGAATATATAGCGACATTTTGTTGAGTGTGTTCTGTATCTCCTTTGGCAGAGTGGAAACTTCTGAAACGAGCGTGGGTAATTGAATATTTCTGAATCTCCTTATTAAGTGGAGGGAAAACCTTATATATATATATATACATGTATATATGTATATATATATATATATATATATATATATATATATTATTTCAGTATGTATAAATTCAATTCACACTTGACAGCGGTGAAAATCCTAGCTTAACTTGGTTACCGGGAGAATATGTGGGCCCTGCCTTATTAGCTTCTCATTATGCCGCACCCCCCCCGCTACAGATATGCATACAATTAGTCAAAATTTTGTGAGTCCAGAAAGAATTCAGAATATTATCCTGAAGTACAGTTTGTACTCTGAGTAGTGATGCTTCCACAAGAATTTCTTTTACTCTAAAATTGATACCAAAATTTCAAGTATATTTACTGGCTTCTAGACAGATGAATCCATGTCTATATTTTATTCCTTGCTGTATGTTCATGCATGTAGAGTGATCCCATCTGTTTCAAGTGTTGAAGTTTCTAATTTTCTCAGATTGGGAGACTCTTGTGTGCAGTAAGTGACCATATTCAGAAAGGTCACCTAGAGATCAGAGGGGTAACTTGAAGTGTCCTTGAAAACATTACTGCTTGAGATACTCACTTGCCAATAGAAAACATTTGGAGTTTTCAATTACCAGATACTTTTGTCCAAAAACACCTTAAACAATATAGAATATCTGGAGCACACTGATTTGCAAGAGATGCATTATAAACAATCTAATATATCCTGTTGTCTCACAGTAACCAATATTTGTTTTCTACAGAGGAAGATTCATAGGGATCCCTTCACTTTACTCCCTGTTACTGAGTAGTAAAGTAATTTATACACGATTATACAGATGGACAAGTGTGAGTGCATTGGAAGACAAAAATAAAGGTTAAATCCCATTGGTATAAAGGACATAAGTCAAAAGCAGTCTTTTGTCTAAGAACTATGTAATAAGTCTTATCAAAAATGAAAATGTATGGAGTAATAATGGAAAAATGGGAGTACTTGACACCTTCTATGAGAGAAAAACTGTGAGACCCTCTTAAACAAAAGTGAATGTCAGAATCCCCTTGGTTACAGTGGGTAGAATCATATTTCTCTGACTTAAAAGGGATTAGCAGTAGAGGAATAACACAACATTCATCACCCATTTTGAAACACTATTTCAGATGTTAGTAATTCCACACATTGTCTACAATCTTGGGAAGACCAACTAGCATTCAAATGTTGTTTGTAACAGCATGAATGTAGCATGCTGAGAATTTTGCTTCCTCAATTTTAGCCATTTAGATCTAGGTATTTGGCAGAATTCTCAATTTCTGATGATTTTCTAAAGGTAGATGACATGAATACTCAACTCAGTTTGCAAATACTAGGTTCTGGCATATCTAGGTTAGACATTATTCAGAGAGGTATTCTTTCATAAATAAACATCTCTAAGTTAAAGACAAGACTACTTGAATCATAAAAACAAAGGCCCAGTATTACTTTGTTAGAGAACATGTTGTACCTAGTACATAAGACAAGGGATACCCCATAATCACTCAGAAAATAATTGTTTCACTATGCACTATTCATTCTAGCCTGGAATTAAATGACATATTCAAAAATTCTTTTATACTGGAATAGCAGTTCTCAAAATGTGAGCCAAGATTATTGGATGGATCACTTATCAGATTTTCTTAATGACAGCTATTTGTATTCTAGCTTACTAGAGCTGAAATTCTGATTTTTTTGTTTTTGGTTTTTTGAGACAGGGTTTCTCTGTGGCCTTGGAGAGTGTCCTGAAACTAGCTGTTGTAGACACGCCTGTTCTCAAACTCACAGAGATTCCCCTGCCTCTGCATCCCAAGTGCTGGGATTAAAGTTGTGTGCCACCACTGCCTGGCCTAGAGCTGAAATTCTTTAGTAATGCAGTAGCCAAGAATTAATTTTATAGCTAGGGGTCTGGACTTTCTTTGTCCTTGGAAGAAATAGTTGATGCTTCCTTTGTTATAGGTGGAAAAATTAAGTATACAGGTACATAGGATTTCTGAGAAGGAGTTGACTCATCTGTATAAGACACACTCTATCAAAAAAGTGGAATTATGCTCCCATTGCTACATAAGGAAAATCTAATACATTTTCAGTAGATATTTGCATACCTTGTAAAATTCAGTCCATTATAGTCCTAGAACATTCTCCTTAGTTTCTCTGTCTTCACTGTTATTTTTTATATTCAAATCTAGAGTGGGATCTGCAAGATATATGTCACCAGTCTAAAGAACTTGAAAATTTTGTCTGTCTTTTTCCAGATAAATCTCATAGTTACATTGGTGTTCACCCAACCTAAAAAATATGGGCTGCAATGGTAAGAACACAGTTTCTGCTGACTTTATTGAAGGAAGTAGACAGATTCCAGGCTCTGCTTGCTCTCTTGATTCTCTATGTTCTGCCACTTTACTGAACAATGTTTCTCAGTAAGCAGGCAAATCAATGTGCTGTGCTCAGAAAAGTGAAATATGACAGCTCACTGACACAAATGGAGGAGTTCTAACTCCTGTCTTTCATAGGGTGAAAAAAAGTCAGACAAAATTACTGAGGGCTGAGTATCTCCAATAGTGTTTTTATAAGTGTGAATGCCATAATTTACCTTTTAAGGAAGAACATGATACAGGATAATTCTTGTCATATTTGAATTCTTCTTTAAAGTATAGAGAACGTCTTTCTCTGGCAACTCCACTGAAGGCAAGAGTGAAATCTTTACATTCTTCTCAGTGTTTAGCTACAAATTCTTGGGACTAGTTTCTCAAATTTGTAAATAACATAAAAGGTGTTATGACAAAGAACAGGAAACTGCCAATTTTGTTGGAAACTTATCAGTAAATGGTCTGGATTTCAAGCTAGATTTTCTAAATTTTGTGATGGGTTTTCAAATTAGTGTTCCCAGAATTTCCCTTTGACAAGGGTATATGTAAGGTCTACCAAGCACAGAAGGAAATTGTCTCAATCACTGTTAGTTTTCCTTGTAAACACTGTAGAACTAGGGCTAGCATGAATGCAAAGAAGATATATCATTTTGTAGTTATAGGGTTTATATTTCATCGCCATTTAGCATTGTAGAAACACTTTAGTATACACATGGTATGCTCTGGAGCTTACATCTTCAAAGGATATTGTCTCTCACAGTATAATAGGGATAATTATTGTCTTAATTCTCCCCATTGAATATGCAGTACTGCATGCCAATCTTTGTCCACTCCTGAAAATCTGATGCTATGCTCAGGTGGTTAGCAGAAATAAGTTAATTTCTACATATGAGAATTTTCCAAGTATCCCTTGTTCAGTAGGTTAGTTTTGATAACTTTATGTCTAGTTCTTACCTTTGTCCCTCTTTTCAGGAAAAGAGAAAGATTCAGAACCTTGGGGAAGTATTTCATTTCTCCTTGTTCCAAAGAGTGAGGAGCCATGAATTTACGGTCATGTACTCAGATATATCTGTAATATCTTCTGATTACAGGAGGAATTTCTTAGTCCCAATTGAGAATAAATACATATTCTAGTATTACATGTTTGGAGGGGAATATACAAAGCTTTGATCTATTGAATATGAAGATCTGAGGCTTCTGACATGAAAGTTAAATGTCTCACCTCACTTCTCCTTGACTGGATAGATCTAAGATTTCCTTGATTAAAGTTTATGAATCTTTTGCATCCTTCCAAGCATTATTTTGTCTGTAATCCATTTTGGTAACTAGGAAATGTTCAAGATCAAATGAATAAAGATATGCATGTCACATTGAATGTTGATCTACTAAGGAAAGTCCAAAGAACTTGTTTCTCAGTGTGCATATATCAGTAACTGCTGAGATGAATAGAAGTTAAGATTGTGTCCTGGAACTGGCTTAGCTTTATTTATGAGATTATTTGTAATGATTAAAGACATGAGATATCTGCTTATGAGGGATTTTAAATATATAAATATAAAGGGAAATATTTTTCTGTGTACTTCTTAGGCCATTAGTTCTAAACCTATATATCTCTTAGCTTATTGAGGCAAGAGCATGTTGTTTGACTATCATCTTGGAAAGAGGCATATATGGCCCATTTGGGGCATGAGAATGGGTCTGAAGCATTCTAGTTCCTTGATGTGTGATTGAAGCCATCTTGTTCTACGGGAAAATATGTGATGTACCCTTGCTGAGGTTCTACATGTTTGCATCCCTTTTCCTTATTTTGTAATGTATTGTCCCCAGAGTCCTAGAAGTAGACGGGAAAGAGACATCTTCATAGGAAGGGGGAGTTTGAAATGTACAGTATGCCAGTATGGAGTGTTTTAAAGGCCCCTGGGTGAACTTCAAAGGCCCAAAAGAATCAGAGACAGGAAAAGTGGTCCACAATCCAACATGTAGTTGTGGGACAACCTATAAATCATATATCACAAATATAAGAAGGTAAAATATACATCTTACCTACAGTTATACATCCTACCTACTTAGTATAGACGAATATTACATGTGTTTGATGTGAGGACAATGGAAAGTCTAGAGACCCACATGTAACTAGAGTAAATGTTAACCCCTTTCAAATAGTTTGCAGGTTGTAATGACTTCATCAGTATTAGGACTGAGATGGGAATCTGTGGGCCATAGGTTATCTAGCCTACACCATTTTAATCAGTATGTGATCTACTGAGGCTTCTTTTGCTGTGGTTTTCTGTTTCCATCTGCTTCTCCTAAGAAAGGATCACATGGGACAACCATTGTAAGAAGGAGAATGTGTCATCTATTGTCCCTGAGATAAAACATGTATGAAATTCTTGTCTTCATTTATGGACAACAACCCAGAACTTTGAGTGAACTACAAATGCCACAAGGAATCCTGGCAGAGCAAAAGGTTTTCACATAACCCTCCGTGGAGAGTCAGCATCACAAATGCCTCTCTCACTTGTGGCAATTGCTAGGATCTCTCCAACATTGTTGGAGTTAACCTGTGTCTATAAAGAAGATGAAGGAAATACCCCACAAAAGGAAGACCCATGATAAATGACAAAGGACCATCCATCAGATGTGTTAAATGTTATTATTTCCTCATCTTTTAAGGAAGGGGAAGGAATTTGCGGGTCAATGAATTTCTGGTATAGGCCATGGTAAACTGGTGATGATCCATCGAGTCTTCCTTAAGCTGTAGTTCCTAATTTATGTCCGCTTCTCTATGAGGATGAAAACAGTGGGGCACGTTTGTAAGAGGGAAAATGTGTCAGCTATTCTATGTGTGAGGACATATGTACGAATATACACTCTACAGGAATGGACAGTGTTACAGTCCCTTGAACAAAGTGCAAAATCTGAGAAGAATCAAGGACAGAGCAAAATTGAGGCCTCTGCAGGGGAGCCATAAGCAAGTCACTCTAGGACGATGTTATAGCCTGTCAGGTACACTAAGACCTAATGTGAGCCTCTACTGATGGTGTAAGAATGTCAGTCCCCATGGTAATTCCAAAGTACCATTCATCAGTTATGCTAGGTTTTTTGCCTCAATCAATTTTAAAGCATTGGAAAGAGTTTGTGGTTCATAGGATTCCTGTGCAATGCCATTGTGATCTTCATGTGATCTACTGAGGCTTCCTTCTATGATGGTTTCTGGTTTCTATCTGCTTCTCCTAGAGGAGGAATGCCTGGATACTATTTATAAGAGAGAGAATCAGTGATCTCCTCTTGTGTAGAAGACGTGTGTGTGTGTGTGTGTGTGTGTGTGTGTGTGTGTGTGTCCAATCTGCAGGAATAGATAGTGTTATAGGTCCTTGAGTGAAGTGAAGGGCCAGAAAAGATCCATAGTCAGAGAAAGATAGTTACACAGAACCATCTCGATATGAGGGATCATTCAGAACTCCATCAATTATGGGCTCTGTTTGGTCCCCACCAGTAGAGAGGGAAGAATCCTGTGAGTGTTCTGAGAATATGGAAAAGTCTAGAGACCAAGATGTTGCAAAAATAATGTCAAAGTCCCATTTATCTTTTGTTTTGGATGTTAGGCCTCTCTCAGCTTGTGAGACATTCAAGGGAAGTTGTCGGTCATCAGATTTCTGGCCTGAGTAATTCTCATCAGAATGTGATCTGTTGAGGCTTCCTTGTGCAGGGGCTGCCTGTTGAATTTTGTTTTTCACACAAAAGGATGGCCTGGTGTCGTCTTTTATAGCAGGAGAAGTTGTTAGCTCTTCCACTTGAGATCACATATGTGTAAAAGTCCTATCTACAGTTGTGGACTGTGTTGTTGGTCTTTGGTTGAACCGAAGAGGGACAGAGCAAAATTGCTCCAACGCACCCACTGAAGGAGAGGCATTTTGCAGAAGTTCTCCCTTAATTTTGGATGATGTTAAGGCACATCCAGTAGGTCTTGAAGTAACCATGTCCTCTTCTGAGGATTCAGGAATGTCCAGAGAAAGAGATGCCTCCATTATATCAATATAGAATTTATAAGAAGTGATTGGTGTTAGGACTCCCTCAGCTTTTTTGGCAATGCAAGGAGTCTGCTGGTTGTATTTTTGCACTCTAGACTCTTTGACCTCTTTTTGATCTACAGAGACTTCCTCTTGCTGTAGTTTCATCATTCACCCTCCTTCTCCTAGATCAGGAACTCTTGATGACCAATTTTAAAGTGGGCGGGTGAGTGATATCTTCATCCAGTTAGGGCATATGTGTGTATGTCCAATCTGCTGGAATGGATAGTTTTACAGGATCTTGAGTGAACTGCAAAAGCCAAAAATAAACAGGGCCAGAGCAATATGAATCTGGAAACCCCTCTGAAGGAGTGGAATCATTCAAATAAGCTACAACAAATTTCAACGGTGTTTATGCTTCATCAGTAAAGATTGAGATAACCTGATCCTCTTCTGATAATAACGGAAGTTTTAGAGACCCAGGTGTACCAAGAACAATATCAAAGTCCCTTTCATTTTTATATTGGATTTTAGGCCTTCCTCAGCTGTTAAAACAAAGGTGGAAGGTTTTGGATCATTGGATTTATGCTCTGAGAAATTGTACTTTTTTATGAAGGGTTAAGGTTCCCTGGTGTTTCACTCTTATATTTTGATACATTGTTTGTTGTATTTTTTATAATTTTGTTCCATTTTTTATTTAAATAAGAAACAACAATGTTTTTCATGTCAATCCAAATTCCTTCTACTCCCTGCATGCCCTGTACCTGAAAAATGCCCTAGGTATCCCATAACACTTCTGCTACCAAAGGCAAGTGACATCTTCCATGGGGAGGGTCCTCAGTGTCTGTCATATTCTTGGAACATGGCCTATGCCCTCACCCATAGTCTAGGTTCAGGAAGTATCCCCCTATGTAAAATGAGCTACCAAAATCCATTCCTAGGCTAGTGATATGTACTGAAATACTACAAGGGGCCACATAGATTCACAAATAGGCCTGATTGACACACATATTCATAGGACCTGAATCAGTTCCATGATGAATTAGCAGCAATTATTCATGGTGTCAAGAGCTCCTCCACCTTAAGATCAGCTGTTTCTGTGAGTTTAACGAGTCTTGTCTCATTCTAAGTAACTGGAAACTAGATCACTTCAGTATTTAATTGTGAGGATCTACTTCTTCTTCCATTAGCTGCTGGATGAAGGCTATTGGAAGGTATATAAGTTATTCATCAATCTCATTATCAAAGGAGGACATTTAAGGTAGCTTCTCCCATGTTTCTTAGTAGGTTACTTGATATCATTCTTGTAGATCTGTAGACATTTCTCTACTGCCTGATTTCTAATTAAACCTGTACTTGCAACCTCTCTCATGGTAGCTCTTATTCTGTTCTCCTCTAGTTTTCAACCTACACAACGAGAAGCTGCTCTAAGGAATAGAATTGGCAGTCCACAGTGTGGGAAAAGATGTTCACCAACTCTATATCTGACAGAAGAACTGATGAAGCTTGTTTCCAAAACACCAAATAATCCATTTAAAAACTAGGGTACAGAATTAAATAGAGAATTGTCAATAAAAGAATCTAAAATGGATGAGAGACACATAAAATTGGGCTCAACATCCTTAGTCATCAGGGCAATGTAAACAAAAACACTTTTTACCTTTTAATAAGGATTTCATGTTATTAAAGCTTTATAAGAATGGCAGGATATTCAGGGATAAAATGGAGGATTTGTTTTCCACACAAACAGATGAAGGGATATTATAATCACATAAAAAACTAGAAGCTATACAAAACTAACTATTCACAATAGAAGTGTGTGGCCTTTACACTTAAAATTGATATCAGATAATTTGGGATCCTAGGAAAGAATGTTTTAGGGAGGCCATATATATCAAGAGACACTCGATGTGACTGTGTAGCTGGGATATCAGTTCTCTACAGAGAAGTTCCTCCCTTATACATTAACTCATATAGAACACAGGCTTGTTATACTTTGCTTTCTTGCTATATCTGCCCACCAAATGACCTGGGAGGGTGTGCTTGCTACTTTCTCCTGTTAAACAATTTTATAGTTATTCACACTTGTCCTGGAATCTGTGGACTTGACTGTGACCCATATACTTTAAACCACCATAGGCTTCAATGACAGAAGACACACTTTAATGCATGCTGATGTCTAAGGATGTACAATGGATATTCTTTGGGGAGAATAAAATATCCAATGGTATCACTGTATTTGAGATTCATGTGGCTTATTGGACCCATTATCTGGGTTCAAGTGTTTGTCAATGTTTGTACAGTGACATATGCCTTTACAAACTGGCAGGCAAAGGTAACAGGAAATATAGATAACAAAATTGACACCCATGCTCACATATATTCCATTGTAAAGGCACCAAGAAGTGATGCTTTTCCCTAGATTCCTAGTAGATTTTTTCCTGAATACATTTTATAACACAAGGAGGAGTTTCCATTCCCTAAGTCAGAAGCCTACAGAGGAAGCTTGATTAATATTGAGATTTTTAGAGCAATACCTAGAAAAATAATACCGACTTTGTGGCAGGAGCCATTATATATTCTTTCTATATAAACCTCAATCTATGAAAGCTCTATTGTTTACAATATCCTTGATTCATGTGGGTAAGTTTGGAGGTCTCTCTCTTAATACCCTCCCACTAATCCCCAACCAGCCCCCCACTTCATCCCCTAGTTTTCCCCAGGGAGGGCAAGTCCCTCCATGGGGTTTCTAAAAAGTCTGTCATAGCACTCTGGGAGGGGCTTAGGCCCACGCCTTGTGTCCAGGCTGAGAGAGTATCCCCCCACATGGGATGGGCCCTCAAATTCCCTTCATACACCATTGATAAATACTGGTCCACCACCAGGGAACCCATAGACTACTGAGGCATGTTTAGAGGACTGGATCAGTCACAGGGTGGCCTCATAGATATCACTCTAGGGTCCATGTGCTACCCAAGTGTTCAGGTCAGCTTTCTGTGAGTTTCATCAACCTGGTTCCAACCCCTTTGCTCTTCATTCCTCCTTGTCTGCAAACTTGTTTCCAGAGTTCAGTTCAGTGTATAGCTGTGGGTGGGGGCTCTAGGATTTCAAATAAAGTAGTCATCAGTCCAGATTGTCAGTATGTGTCATTCTTGTAGATCTCTGGAAATCTGCCTAGTGTCACATCTCTCATTGAACCTATAATGGCTCCCTCTCTTATTGTATCTCTCATCCTGATCCCCTCCATTCTTCCCTTGACTCCAACTTTCTGCCTCTCCATTTCCTCCTGTCCCTTCCCCTTTGCCCACTCTCATTCTGCCACCTCCTTCTCCCCTACTCTCTTGCCCATATTACCTCATGAGATACTGCCCCTTACATTTCTCCATGCTCCAAACAATATTCTCTTAGAGTCCTTCAGTTTTCCTATTTCCTTTAGTGATATGGATTGTAGGCTGGAATTTTTTCTCTAAGTCTAAAAATCATACAACTATGTGTATATACCATGTTTGTCATTTTGTGACTGGGTTACCTAACTCAGGATGTATTCTTCTAGTTCCATCCATGTCCCTGTGAAATTCAAGATTCCATTGTTTTTTTTTTTCTTGTGAGTAGTACTATAGTGTGTAAATGTACCACATCTTCTCTACCCATTCTTCAGTGGAGGGGCATCTAGGTTGCTTCCAGGCTCTGGATATTACAAACATCACTGCTATGAACATAGTTGAACATATGTCCTTTTTGTATGAATGTGCATTCTTTGGGTATATGGCCAATAGTGGGATTGCTTGATCTTGAGATAGAGTGATTCCCATTTTCCTGAGAAACCCCCATACTGATTTTCAAAGTGCTCTTGCAAGTTTGCACTCCCAGCAGCAATATAGGAGTGTTCCTTATTTTCCACATCATATCCAGCATACACTGTCATTTGTGTTTTATTTTATAGCCATTCTGGCCTATGTAAGAGGGTATCTCAGAGTTGTCTTGGTTTGCATTTCCCAGATGGATAAGGATTTTGAGGACTTTCTTATGAGTTTTTCAGCCATTTTGATTCCTCTAATGAGAATTCTCTAATAAGTTTTACACCCCAATTTTTAATTTCATTGATGGGTGTTTTGGTAGCTAGATTCTTGAGTTCATTGTATATTTTGGATATCAGGCCTCTGTCAGATGTGGGGGTGGTAAAGACCTTTTCCCATTCTGTGGGATGTCCTTTTGTCTTACTGACTAAGTCATTTGCCTTACAGAAGTTTCTCAGTTTAAGGGAGGTCCCATTTATTAATTGTAAATCTCAATGTCTGTGATACTGCTATTAAGTTCAAGTAACAGTCTCATGTACCAATTTGTACAAGGCTATATCAATATTTCTCTTCTAGAAGGTTCACTGTGGCTGGAATTATTTTGAGTTCTTTGATCCATTTGGACTTACGTTTTGTGCATGGTTCAAACACTATCTTAAAGTATCAGCTGCTCGTCATGCTACCTGTGATCAGAGAGTATCTGAAAAGCACAGGCTCTGTAATATGGAAATTCATGGATGGCAGACTTTCTAAATTTTCACCTGACAAATCTTGCAGGATTTTATGCAGGTTTGAGGAAAATATATTAAATTTTAAATGATTCAGTTACATCATGTTATAAGTTTATAAGCTAGATAAACCAGAGAAAATGAAAATTTGAGAAATGAAACTCTTCATATTTCAACACATTATACAATCATTCATTCCGTTCTGCTAAATTTCTCATTAAGGAAATACAATTCCTTATGCTTCTTCATTCTACATTTCCACTAGAATATCTAGTTGGCTATGTGTAAACCAAGCAGCAAGGTGTACAGTGTTTTCTGTTCAAACTGATTTTAAGATTCATTTGAATCAATATACGTTGACATGGAGTGGTGTGTGGTCAAAAACTTAACAATGTTAAAAGGCAATTCACAGTACAAAAATAAAGACAGAAATGAAGAAAGAAGGAAGAAGGGAGCAGTAACTAAAGACAATAAGATAGGAAAATATAAAAAGAAAATAAAAAATGATTATGGGGACAGAATAATAATAAAAATAAATATAAAGTGAACACAAATATGCTAATGAAAAGAAATAAGTGATATTGTTCAAACATATGAGTAAGATATTATTGTAGTATATTTCAATCAACGAAAGTTGTGTAACATGCAACAAATTTTCTCCTTCCACTAAGAAGACCATTTCTCACATGGTCAATAAGACCAGTTTTCTTCTAGAAAATTCCGTAGTATTGAAGCTTCCTGGGTATACCTGCATGAACATTGCTGCAGATAGTGTTTGGGATATTTTAGCTTTTGATTGACTTTTCACATTTTCAAACTATATCATACTGGAAATGACACAACATAATGTGATGTTTGGAAGCACCCCAACCAAGGGGAAATAACAATCATATTATAATCTAAACAGTGAAAAAAATCAATAAACACAAAGCAGATCAAAAGTATTCCCTCAACTTTCAGAGAATTGAAAGAATAGTAAGGATTTGTGGTATTCCTGAATATGTGGAATGGTTTTATATAAAGAGCCAATGAATAGGTAGGGAAAGTCAGGGGAGCTCATTAAAATTTGAATCTTTCTTTAGATTTCTGGTTTCTCTATTTTCCAACAAGGATGAAGTATGAAACTCCAGCAAATGTCCGAACTGACCCAGACACTATATGTAGACTCCTGGAGTAATAAACTTTGTTTCTTGCTAATCATGGCAAATATTGCAAGTGTGAGACTGTGACCTCTAAAGTTTCTCATTCAAGAATTCTAGATGCCTGTATACCTTGGGGAAGTATACAATGTATCAGAGTCTCAAACTTTAAATATCCTTGAATTTCAATAAAAGAAAGAACCTTGGCCATGTATGTCAAAATTAAACTCTACTATAGACTTGTATGTTCCTTTAATAGATTAAGTAGGACAGATCATTAGAGAAAAGCACTTTCCACATGAATCTTAATAAAGTATAAATAATAGCTTGAAGCCGTGTTTTGGTAGCATACATGTTTATTCTCAGCACTCAGCAGGTACAGGCATGTCGGTCTCTGTGAGTTTGAGATCATCCTGGTCTCTCTCTGGCTTTTATTATTTTTATTCTGCTGCCTCACTGTAACCTACTATGGCTTCAGTCTAGTGCACATGTAAGTAAATGCATCATTGTAGCATTCTAGTTGATTAATGAACACTTAGTTATATTCCATATGCTGCAGTTCCCCAAATGGAAAAGACCCTAAGTTTCTTTTAAATTTTGTGAAGGATTAAGGCTTCCTTGGGTTTCACTCATATATTTTGTTACATTAATTGTTGTACTTTTTAGCATTTTTCCCTCTATTTTAATTTAAATTAGAAACAAGATTGTTTTGCATGTCAATCCCAGTTTCCTCTCCCTCCCTTCCCCTGCTGCCCCCCCAATAACTCCCTATCTATCCCATACCATTTATGCTCCCCAGAAAAAGAGTGAGGTCTTCCATGGGGCAGTCTTCAGAATCTGTCATATCCTTTGAGATAGAGCCTAGGCCCTCCATGGCAGTCTAGGCTGAGGGAGTATCACCCTATGTGGAATGGGCCCCGAAAGTACATTCCATTCCTATGCTAGGGATAAGTACTGATGTAGTATAAGAAGCCCCAAAGATTTCTTAGGCCTCCTCAGTAAAACCCACATTCATGGAGTCCGGATCAGTTCTGTACCGGTTTTTCAAGTGTTCAGTCTGGGGGCCAAGAGCTCTCCATTGTTCTGGTCAACTGTTTCTGTAGGTTTCACCAGCCATATTTTGAGCAATTTGCTCATCACTTCTCCTTTTCTGTAACTGGATTCCAGTTCAGTTCAGTGTTTAGTTGAGGGTGTCTGCGTCTACCTCCATCAGATGCTGGATAAAGGCTCTAGGTTGGCATATAAGTTAGTCCTCAATCTCATTATCAGGGGAGGGCATTTGAGGTACCCTCTCCACTGTTGCTTATATCATTATTAAAAAGTCCATGTTGATTCCAAAAATTAATTCGCCAATAATATTCCTCACCACCAAATATGAAAACATAACCATGTATATTAATTTACTTGTAATTTCATGATCTCTTTTATCAGCAATAATTTTTACAAAGCTAATATGTATATATATATATATGAATATAAAGACATAATTAAATTAATAATTAATAACATATATCTATGTTTGTGTGTGTGTGAATATGAAGTCCTAAATAAATTAATATTAGATTCTTGTTTTTTGTGCTTGTTGCCTTTTGTTCTTCCATCCTTGCTTCTTCATTTTTACATTTCTGCATTCCTAAACATTCTTTACTGTTTTATTACCACCTATACATTTTCATTTCCAATTTGACTTGCTTATATATCTTTCTTTTTGTGCCTTCCTTTCCTTTTTCTTTGATCAAAAAATTACCTATTTCTTTCATTTTTTATCTTAAATGTTAAAGATGGTTCTCCTGAACAAACTACATGTCAAACGTTTTTTTCAACCATCATAAAACATCCCAATTATTAACATGTGATCTTGAAATCCCTATCACATTGTGTGATTATTAGTTGATTATTATTAGTGTGATTTTTATTAATTAAGTCTGATAAACAGTGTGCCTTTTGAAGGAATTATTTGTTTTACATGAAGGACTTAAGTGTGTCAGAAAGACAGAACTTCAAGACTGGAAGTTGATTTGTAAATTGCAAAGCAAGAGCTTCTGTTCGTGGAATTCTTTATATTTCTTTGTAATTTTAGTCTGTATTTTCAAAATTTCCTCAGTCTTTCAGTTTTTTCTCCTTATTATCTTTCCTTCAATTTGTTTCTAAAACATAGTTCTATATTATTACAAAACTCAATGTTGAAATTCTTTAGAATTTCAGTAATTAAATCCATTAATCTACACATATATTTTATTCAATTCTCCTGAAGCATAACATTAATCTATGCATCAACTCAAGGATTGTTTGGGAAACTTGAACCTTGGAAAATTTAAAGATTTGCACCAAATACAGTTTTCTGCTCTATTACTGCACATAATTTTTAAAAATATTGGGCAACTGAAATAAAAGGAAGTATTCAAAGATTCATCCTGGACCTATTCAGAGAATCCTTATCTAAGGAAATGCAAGGACATAAAGGAAAAAATTGATAAACACCAAAAATTACTCCTCAAAACAAACAAACATCACACAAATAGAGCATAGTTCTCTAAGGTGTATATTATGTTATAATCCTTATTTTGAAGGGTGGAGTTAGCAGAGCATGAGAATTATATGATCAAGCCCAAATGCGCTGAGGAGAGAAATTGCCTAGTTATAAAAATGAAAATTAACCTGGCAAGGGTCAACAGATTTTTTGGTGTGTATCCATGTCCAAAGCCCTATCCTGTGGGGGAGGGGGAACTCTAGGGAAGTCAAGTTTATTCATGGCCTAGTATCTTTTCAGAGATATTCCTTTAAATAATGGGATTATGTTTATTGCACACATTTTAGGCACAGTTGTGTAATCTAATTGCAGTGAAATGGATATTAGAAGATGGAAAAAGAAATATGAAAATATAGAGAAACCTTGCCTTAAAAGGGATAAAAAAAACTGAGAACCTATTGCTGAGTTAGAGAAAAATATTGTTTCACTAGAGTATGAGTACACACTGCTTAGTTGAGACACACATGGCATGACTGAATATTGTTTCGGAACTACATAGAGAGCAGATGTCCCACTTAGTAGAAATAAGTGAGATGATTAAGAGGACTTGTTTCTGCCGGGCATTCATGGCACATACTTTTAATTTCAGCAGAGGCAGGCAGATCTCTGTGTGTTTGACGCCAGCCTGGTCTCCATAGCGAGTACCAGGAAAGGCACCAAAGCTACACAGAGAAATCCTGTCTTAAAAAACCAAAAAAAAAGAAGACTGTGTTTCCTCACCTACACATGATGGTTCATAACTGTTTATAGCTGCATTACCAGAGTATCTGATGCACTCTTCTACATTTCTGGGTACTGGGCACTGGGCATTAGGCACTGGGCAGACGTGGTGAACATATGTACATTCTGGCAAAATATACACACAGGAAATACATATAAATAATTAAAAAATGACCGTTGCATAGGTTCACACTTTATTAATCTCAGTATTTTAGATGTGAAAGCGTAGGGATTAATGGGAGTTTGAGGCCTATCTCGTCTATATATTGTGTTTCAGGAAGGCCAAGCCTACTAACAAAACCAAAGTAATATAAAGAAAATAAAGATAATGCAATAATGATAATGATACTAATAACAATGCAACTGATACATAATGATTTGTTGCGCACTGTATTGGCAGTTGATTAAAAACCCAGCTCTGGGTATTGGGTAAAGCAAGAGAGTCTGATAAGGGAGTCTTTGATTCAAACTTGGATTTCCTCTGAGATAAATTGTAAGAAATGCATGTGATAACTAAGTTTGCAGAATGAGTCCGCAAGAATGTCAATCAAGGACTCATTACTGGAGAACACAGGATACCAATTATTGGAAAATTGAACCTTGCACTTTATTTATAAGGACTTTGTTACAAGTGATGGCAGGAGTTGGAGAAGGGGAAGAAACTGAGCTCTGTTGCATGGTGAGATGGTGGAAAGTATGTTTTTAGTGAAAGTTTACTAAGAAATTTTCTCAAAAAAAGCATGAATTTGAGATTTCAATCAGAAATGAGACTTGGTTGTCTGTTGAGCATCATGGTCATTGGTGATAACTGGCCTCAAAGCATTGGCTGCATATTGACCTTTTCTTGGAAAATAAAAAAAGAGGAGAGAAGAAAAGAAGATGAAGGGGGAAGTGAAGTAGGGAGAGAGAGAAAGTAGGAAAGAAAGAATGAGAAAGAAAGGGAGGGAGGGGTCTCTGAGGTTGAGATTTGTGCCAAATGGCTGCATACTCTATTCTCTGTCCACTGTAGGTGTCAGTGGGAGGATGTGATGGTCTAGGCAGTTTTGCCATGAGAGGGAGATGCGATGCAGTATCAATAAAAAATTACATGTTGTATTATCAAATATTACCTTCAATGAAATGTGTAATTTCATAAAATGGCATTATTTCGAAAAAGAGTTTTTCAAACTTTATAAAGTATTTCAACAAGTACTTGTTAAGTTCCAAAATAAATCATGGTATATAAACCTACAATCAACAAGTGTTGCAAACATCATTGAAAAATGTCCCAAATCTCTCTATTTGCCAAATTTCTTGCATTTTGAGAGGAGCATATGTAATTATTAATATTCCACACTAAGGCCATGGTATGTATAAATTATGCTGTTAAATAAACCATGATCATGGTCTACCGATTGAGCTAGCCTGGCTTTGAGGAGGCCCTGTTGGGGGCCCTACCCTGCCTGGGGAGTGATGGGTGGATGGGGTGGGGTGTAGGTTGGAGGTGAGGGCTGAGGGATGGGGTGAGGGGCGGGAGAGGGGACTTACATGTGAAACAAGCCTGTTCCCTAACTTGAATTAATAATAAAAAAGGGAAAAGAAAAAAAATATACTGAAGGAAATTAAAAAAATAAATAAGTAAACCATGATCAAATTAGGAATTGATTACAAATATTAATCTTTTTTGCCTGAGAAACAGAATACGTTTTGATTTAATAAATATATTCTCATTTACTCAATGACAGAAACGTTTCACAAAAATTCTATCTTATGTTTTTTGCTTTCAAAAGTAATCTTTGTATGTTAGCAATGCAATATAGAAAAGAATCCCTGTTTTCTGTTGTTGTTTAGAATTTAATACAGATGTCATTTTAACTTGCTTATTATATTGCTAGTTATAATTATGATTTGTAAATATAATTATCTTCTAGTGATATAGGAGAAGTAAAATCCTTTATTTTCTGACTTTCTGATTTTGTCTCAGTGTTTGCACTGCAGGTTATACTTCATCCAAATTACTGTTTGGTTATAAACCTTCTTGTTTTATTGTGTACATGTGTGTAGGTACAGATTTCTCTGTGTTTGTACACATATATCGGCCTGAAGACAATCACATGTGTGCTTCCTGAAGTGCTGTACACTTTGTGTTTTGTGACTTTCAATAAGAACTGGAACACTTTGAGCAAGCTAAGACATCTATAACTCTAGAAATAGGAACTTTCCTATCTCTGTCACCACAGGGCTGTGATAATAATTGTTTCCCACCATCCCAGTGATTTTTATTGTATTTTGGCAATGAATTGATGCACAGAGATTTCTATGCAGTATATTAAAATTTTCTAAATGACACAATAATTCTTGATTTTTATTTAACAGTAAAATTGTTCTTTCTTCTTTGTGTGTATTTGAGCTTGGATTTCTCTATAGGAATCTGAGGATCTTAAGATGTGTGGTTTTTTCATCTTTAAATTTCTTATCTCCTTAATTTTGGTTGTTATTTATAACTTCCACCCTTCTTTGTACTTACTAAATTTGGTTGATCCAGTGGAAAAAATGTACTCTTTGTGAATATTTCCATGACAAAGAGAGTTGTATTTGCTCATTGAGTGAAATTTTAAATGTTTTAAATTACAAGATCAAACCTATGTATTTTAACTTGTATGAAGTGTATGTTCTCAATGCTGTCTTTTTCTCTTATTGCTATATAATATGTTTGCTTTATTTTATCTCTATTTTATATAGTCTCCATTCATTATTCTACACACACACACACACACACACACACACACACACACACAAAGTCACACCAAAAATTTGACTTTTCAAGGTTAGCATGTTACTTTTTACTTGTGTCATTGTACATAGGAAAATATTCTGTTTTCCATAATATCAGTTACATTTTACATTATTGCCCTTAAATGCATGACAAGAATTCAAAGAATGATGTGGAGATTTGGAAAATTCTCACATATATAGAGTCCTATGTCAGAGAAAGCATGACAGCAGGAGCACATACCATGTATATTGTCATATCACATCTGTAATCAGGAGTCAGAGACATGAGTGATATTTTCACCTGACATTATTTCCTCTTACTACTTTTTTGTGTATAAATGCTTCTTTAATTTCAGTTCAGGTGGTAGATACTCAATAATGATACACTTAGTGTGTGGGTGCATGAACACATTCAGAAGCCAGTGGAAATTCCTTACTTCATCACTATATGTGTTCACTTTCCCTTTTAGTTTTGGTTATCATTGAACCAGATTTTCACTGTTCTTGATAGGCTAGCTGCTCAACAACATCCTGGTATCTGTGTAACTTTGTTCCATAGCGCTGATACAACAATCCTTCCTCATATTTTACTTGATGGTATGGATTTGAACTAAAAAAAAATTATGCTAGAACAGGAAACAATTACCAACTGAAACATCCTCCAAAGCCCCTTCTTTATAAATGTTTATTCACATTTTTGACCCCTGAAATGGAGCCATCCCAATTGACAATAAATGTTCTCTCTTTACATTTCCTTAAAATGCATTCACAAACAGGAATATCAATCTGTGTCCTAGGTAACTCCAATGAGAATGAAATTTACAGTGGACATAAAATATAATATCACATTTTCCAATTTGTATCATTTAACACTTTTTGAATTCACAGTATTAAATTTAATGTAAATGTGTGTTTCTCTGTATAGGTTTGTGCACTGGAATTAAGGGCTGACTGAGTTCACAAGAGGGAATCAGATATCATTGAATTTGATGTACAGAAATTTACTAAACATATTATAAAAAAGCTTTAGCAATTATAATTTATTTTTCTCAAAATATGTTTAGATATTTTTTTATGTAGATGCCTGATTGGATTTTTAAATATTTTTTCTCTATGCATAAATTTATCTGTATTTATTCCTTCTCATCCTTCTACCTACTTATAACATTTTGTTATTTTGGTAATGATTTTTGTGTAGCTAATGTGTGGAAGAAGTTTTTCACACCTATTCTATCCTCCCTCCCTTGTTCCTCTCTTTTTCAAGCACATGGTTCCTCTTCCATTTTGCTTCATGTGGAGAACAAGAGCCCATTGTTAATACAAGTGGGGGCATCTCTATTCGTATTCAGATGCAGATAAACACTCTAGTTTTGCTAGCTGTTGCATAATGTAGACAAACTCTGTTTGTTTCCTCAAAGTGTAAATTATCAAGAACACAAACTTCTAGTCAAGGAAAAATGATTGTTTTTAAAAAAGAAACTAGGTAGAATATCATTTGCACACATTTCATTGCATTTTTGCACTCCATTATTCACCTTCATCCTGAAATATATGACTTAATTTTGATTATATGTCACTTCATTCCAACTTAGTCAAATTCCCTGTGAGAACTGTCATGGTCATTTCTAGAAACACTTGAAGAAATAATCATTAATACCAAGAGACCTTTCCTGGGAATACAGTGTGTTATCACCTGTGGAATATAATTATCATAGGGCCAACGTGTAATTATGATAGTTCTTGGCTTCAAAAGTGGCATGATATGGTCAGGGTGCTTACAATTCTTGTTTGTTCCATGTAAAGTCAAACAAGCTTCAAAAGATACAAGACATATCCTGGCATTCTATACATAGCATATGTAATACACCACATCAATTATAAGCCCTCTCCCAGAAGGTGAAAAAAGTGTGTACAAACAACATAGTGGATAGCCTTTTACCAGGAATATCCCCCAATTACCAAATATTAATGCATTTTTATATAGGCTCATTACTTGATGAGAGATGCTGGAATTGGAGAATCAAAGATAATTTCACAGAGAAAATATTAACTTTGCACGTTTCCAGAGAAAGCTGTTTGTTATTGTTTCTTGTTGCATGGAAGCTCTGTAAGTATGGTTGTTTGTTAGTAGGGCTGCAAGTTTTGTGTCCAATGTGGTTTTGTGTGTGTGTGTGTGTGTGTGTGTGTGTGTGTGTGTGTGTGTGTGTGGTTGTGGTTGTGTGTATTTATTTCGCTTTTGTATGTCAGTCCATGAGTGGGTGGGAGTGTTTTAGCACGTGGGACGAGTGCTAGAATGAGACAGAATGTTAGATCATAAATGTTGCCTGGCAACCCTGGTGGAATTCTCTATTCCCATATCATAGGCCAAGGAAGCACAGAGCAGCTGAGATGCAGTGTTATCACTGGATATTTTACCATCCCAAGATAATTGTCCCATACAACCTTTAATGACAGTGTATTTGGAAATTGATTCTCTTAACATGGCCATGGCCAAATCCCTGAAAGTTGCATTGCAGCTATTAATATCAACCAATTGAAGATTCCCTATTATCAGGGAAGATGATCTGTGGAAAACCACTTCAATGACCTTTGTTGATGTATGTCCATCTTTCATAGGAAGTAAAACTGTGGATAAAGAAAAAAAATGACTCAGAATTATCCAACAGATGTTGGGTTTTCCAGTGTTAGCTTCTTTCAGCAAGGTTTCAATCCATTTATTAGACTAGAATGAGAGATAATTGGACAAGATTCCATCTCTAATGGTGGGGAATGGGAGAGGGGTGGGGTGGCAGTGAAGAAGGCAAGGGTGAGGAAACTAGGAATGATATTTAAAAGAAAGCTTGTTTCTAATTTGAATTAGAAAACAAAAACACCAAAGTAACCTGGGGTCTGCTAGCCTCATTCTTAAAGAGAGAAATGCAGACTTATAGTGTTTTGTTACTAAAAAAAAAAGTGTTAGAATAGTTTTTTTTAATGTCGGAATTTCATCATTTGAATATTTAAAGCAGCTTTGAACTGTCTGTTTTACAACTGCCTGAAATTACTAACCTGTCTGTGAAACTTGTTCTGTTATATAAATGAGGAGCAGCAGGAGCTCCAAGGCACTTTGGGAAGTATAAGGCAGGATTTAACTTTTTTCTCCATTATTTTATTTAAATTAGAAACAAGATTGTTTTATATGCCAATCCCAATTCCCTAAACATCCCCTGCTCCCTGGCCCACCTCTAATAAACTTCCTGTCCCATACCATTTCTGTTCCCCAGGGAAGATGAGTCCTTCCAATGGGGGGGTCTTCAGAGTCTGTCATATAATTTGGGATAGGGCTTAGGCCATCCCCTCTGTCATTAGGCAGAGGGAGTATCTCTGAATGTAAAATGGGCTCCAAAATTCGTTTCCTATTCTTGGGATAAGTACTGATGTACAATAATAGGCCCCATACATTTTGAAGGCCTCACCACTGACACCAACATTCATGGGGTCTGGATCAGTTTCATGCCAATTTCCCAGTGATCAGTCTGGGGGCCAAGAGCTCCGACTTGTTTTGGTCAGCTGTTTCTGTTGTTTTCCCCAACCTCATCTTGCTGGCTTTGCTAATCACTCCTCCTTCTCTACAACTGGATGCTAGTTCACTTCACTGTTTAGCTGTTGGTATCTGCTTCTAATTCCATCAGGCTCTAGGATGGCATACAAGTTAGTCATCAATCTCATTATCAGGGGAGGGCATTTAAGGTAGCCTCTCCACTGTTGTTTAGATTGTTAGTTGTTGTGATCCTTGTAGATCTCTGGACATATCCTTAGTGCCTGATTTCACTTTAAACCTATAGTAGCTCCCTCTCTGAAGTTATCTCTTATTTTGTTCTCCTCTATTTTTTCCCCTTCACAACATTCCCGCTCATTTGTGTCCTAATGACACCTCTTCTACCGGGAATATAACTTTTTAATTCCTGTGAGCAAGATAATACATTTTAACCAGGCAGGGATCCAAACACGGAGAGCATGGAAAACATTATTGATTCCATTTTATGTTTTCAGGGAGTCTCATTGAATGATTAGCTAGATGCAACAAGGAATGCCAATTAGGGTTATGATGTGCATTGATCTTTGTTAGACCATGAATGAAATAGCACTTTTGTCCCTTTAAGGGATAAAAGAGATACTTCAAATTCTGATTTATCAATATTGTCTCTTGAGCTCTTAATTCGAGCAATAGACTGTTGTGATGAAGATTTTATTTGACCTCTAACCAGAAGGAAAATTAGATAAAAAGTATGTAAAGAGTTTTGAGGCAGACAAAAATTGTTCATCCTTAGAAAGTATGTGTATCCTTATAATTCCTGTGTTGATACCTAGAAATTTGATTGATACTTCTGTAATAAATGATAAATGCATCCAGGACATATGCAGAATGCACTCACTCTCACCCAGCTTCCTCCCTAAGCTCTGGGGAGAACCACAATTGTCAAGATGTTACACTGCAAGTTACAGAGATTCTGGCTTCTAAGAAAATCAGACTTGATTATGGGATATCAGGTCAACACTAAGTTGTGTAGTTTCTCATGTCTCTTTAACTGTGTCCAAGAATGCTTAATGATGTAGCCTATGTGATAGTTCCCATTCTTAAGTACTGAGAAAAAAATGAAACAGACGTAAGTTTCACATGGAATAAGGCTGCGAGTACAGTCACAGAATTTGTAAACATTGTTTGACAAGTTTGTTGTGACTGGTTTGCAGAGCCCAGAGACTAACCCAAAGAGTTGACACTCACATCCAGAAGCAAAAGTTTCTTTTTATTTCAAGCTGGACAGACAAGATCTCACTGTATGGCAGGCAAATGAGATGCCAACCAACCAAAAGTGAAGCTTTCAAAGGGGCAGACCACTAAGGCTGAAGGCCACAAATTTCATAGTTTCCATGGTTACTTAAGGTTACAAAGTACAGAGTAAAGCAGTACAATATATATATATATATATTATATATATATATATATATAGTCAAAGGGTTGTCAGGTATACCCTTGCGGTGGATTCTTTATGACCAGCAATTAGCAAAGGAATGTTAACAGGAGAAGTAGAGAGTTACCCCCCTTTCTCTCAGAGCAGGGGATCCAGGACCAGGCACACCACTATTAATTTAAAGAGTTTAATTTAACTTCACTTTAATTTAACTTTAATTTAAGAAGTTCCCTTTTAAGGGCCTAAGTTTATAAATTTTTATCAATTTGAATTTTGGTTCCACATTTTCCCCTTTTCTTATAGGTAACACATTCTTGGGTTACCAGTGGGGAAAAAAAAAAACTCTGGAGAAGTTTGCAGTGCAGGTTCCTAAATTTGTATCTATGGTCATCTTGTACCTTATGTATGGGGCTTTCCTTTTGACTTTGCATGTCAATCAGGGAAAAGTGTCAAAATCCTATCAATTTGTTATGCTTTTAACTATTTATTTTCAATCTCATTAGGTTATATTCTGTTGTAGTAAAGTTTCCTCCTTCTAGTGTTATTATTGTTACCTTTGTGAGCAACATGTTTTTGACTTTCAAAAACTTTTCTCTTTCTCATTACATAATATTTTAATTTTCAAGACAGTTTTTACTTAATTTTTTAGTCTAAATATGTAAACCCACTTTCATGTACCTAAAGATAAGGACTCTCCTCCTCTTTTCTTTCTTCTTTTGTTTTAGTAAAGCTTACTTCTAACCTAATGGTAGTGTATGCTTCTGCATGATACATTTGGGATTGGAGTCCTATAGAACTGTCTGTTAAAGGAATCCAAACTCAAATACAATCTGAATGTATGGATTCATTGCATTAGTTTTTACAAGAACTATTTTAAAATTGTTCTTTTTATCATAGTATTATTTAATTTCACAGAAGGAGATAGGGACATTCCATAGACAATTGTATGTGTGCCATCTTGCTTTCATTGAACTTTGTGTGGTAACCACACCCTATGTGTATGGATTCAGGTGTTCAGTTGTGACCCCTTATAACATATAGGTTCTCACATACTCTCTCTGTTTGAGGTTAGAACATCTGAAGGGCAGAATCAGCATGTTCTAGAATAGAAAGAGCTCAACTTTTATTAATGTAAGTGCTTCTATAATAAACACCTAATTATCATTTATCTTGGTTCTGGTAGACTCATTGAAACCCCACCTTCCATTGGATCCCCAGTGTGTGCTTTTCCACAATCATTTTGTGTGGCTAGCCTTTCCTGACATTCCACTGCACAGAGCCAACCTTGCTAGTCTCCTTCCATTCAGAGTGTCAGATGGGGCAGTAATTTCTGAGATCCTGCCCTCTACTTAGGTAGTTTTGAAAGACCCCCGAAGAGGTACTTTCGTAGAAGGAGACCCATACCCAGGAATCAGCGAGACCACGAACTTGGATGCAAATAGCAAGAGGCTTTATTGGATACACGGGTACCCGGGGCGACTTAGCTTCTGTGAGGCCAAGCGCGCAGAGCCAAGGGAGAGGGGTCCTTATATAGCAGAAAGCGCAATACAGAAGCGAGAAGCAGAGATTCTATTGGATAATTCAAATGAGGCACAGTACAGAGTTATTCAAATGACGTGAAATACAGAGTCATTCAAATGGGGTGAGATACAGAGTCATTTCTATTGGATGGTTCAAATGAGGCACAGAGCCATTCCAGATCAGCATATTCTCAAGGTCTGGTGTCTGGTACAACAGACTCAATTCCCCCTCTGCATCCAGATAGCTGACCTTGGGACAGAGACCTTGGGATGGAGTGTTCCCCATCGGGCAGGGGCGCGGGGGCGGGTCCTCGGGCCGGCCCTCCTGCTGCTCGCCCTCGGGCCGGCCCACCTGGTGCTCGACCTCGGGCTGCCTCGCGGGCTCCT
Organism: Cricetulus griseus; assembly: GCF_003668045.3. Lineage (NCBI taxonomy): Eukaryota > Metazoa > Chordata > Mammalia > Rodentia > Cricetidae > Cricetulus > Cricetulus griseus. Next base: position 1,162,610 of record NW_023277030.1, read on the forward strand.
CGCTTGGCCCCAGCCCCGGGGCGTGGTGCCAGGCAGGCGGGCAGGGGGCGCGGGCCCTGCCGGGGTGGACCAGCTTTGGAGGGAACCAGCGGCCGGCCGGGAGTGCGGCAGCGGGGGAAGTGGAGGCCAGCAGGTTGGGGATCGGGGAGGCGCAGGAGCGGAAGCATCCGCCGCGCGCCCCATCAGCCGCCGACCGGAGGAAGAGGCAAACTTGAGAAAGAGAGGGCTAAGGGGCAGGGGTCTTTCAGTTTCATGCTGGTGTCTGTTTATTACCTGTGTATACTTAGGGAAAGAAAGGTCAAGATATACTTTGTGAAATGTTTCAATATTCCATAAGAGAAGTGTTGAATAGATAATACTAAATAGAAGCACCTCATCATCAGTATTAATAATTTCTTGCAAATTGATACTTTGCAAATGTATTCATGTGATTACATTGAGGCCTACAAATCCTATTTCATTTTTTTTTCTCTTAAGAACTTTTTTGTATTCATTAAAACATGGAAGTAGGGTTTTAAAGTAAAAAAAAAAAGAGAAATCTTATTAGTTACTGCTCTCAAAAAGTAAGAAAATATAGTGTGTGTGTCTGTATGTGTGTGTGTGTGTGTGTGTGTGTGTGTGTGATTGTGTGAGTCTGTGTGTGTGTGTGTTTGTGTGTGTGTGTGTATCCACTTCAATGTTTATACTCTGATTTTATCAGGCATGTTAATAGAGGCCTGTGATGTTAGCAATGAGGTAGTGGAGTCAAAGGCCATCCTGAATCTCATGACACATCGCTCAGTAATATTGACAATAATTAATCAAGTGAATGACGATCTTATTACTATTTCATTTAATTTTATGATATTATGGTTATATAGTTTGAAGCATGATCTCAGAAACAACTGGGTGACCCAGAATTAACTTTCTACCTAAGTATATCCTTCTTATTCTTATAGTTGGCATACATTTCTCAACACCAAATACAGCTATGGAAGTGCTGATGTTTGAAACAAGCATAGGCTCAGTAATATGGAAATTCAGGGAAGCCAGACTTGGTAAAAATGTAATCTTTTTTTTTATTAATTCAAGTTAGGGAACAGGCTTGTTTCACATGTAAGTCCCTTCTCCTTCTCCCTCCTCTCACCCCCAATGCTCCTCCCCCACCCCAACCTACCCCCCACCCCATCGACCCACCACTCCCCAAGCAGGGTAGGGCCCTCAAAAGGGGCTTTGCAAAGTCCACCAAATCTTCCTGGGCTGGGCCTGGGCCCTTTCCCATGTGTCCAGGGACAGAGTGTATCCCTTCACGTGGGATGAGCTCTCAAAGTCCCTTCTCACACCAGGGAAAAATGCTAATCCAATTCCAGAGGCTCCCTGGAGTGCAGAGACCTCCTTATTGGCATCCATGTTCGGGGGCTGGATCAGTCTTGCCTCCCAGACAGTATCTGGGGTCGATGTGCTCTCCCTTATACAGGCCAACTGTTTCTGTGTGTTTCTACAACCTGGTACAGACCCTTTCGATCTTCACTCCTCTCTCTCTTCAACTAAATTCCAGATTTCAGCTCATTGTATTTCTGTGGATGTATGTCTCTGTTTCCATCAGCCACTGGATGAGGGCTCTAGGATGCCATAAAGAGTAGTCATTAATCTCATTTTAGGGGAAGGGCTTTTAGGTTATCCTCTTCTCCATTGCCTGGATTGTCAGATCGTGTCATCCTTGTAAGTCTCTGGAGATGTCCCTAGTTCCAGATCTCTTCTCAGAACTATAGTGGCTCCCTCTAATATGGTATCTCTCATCCAGCTATCTCTTCTCTGTTCTTCCCCTTACTCAATATCTCTGCTCCTCCATTTCCTCTACTCCTCTTCTTGTGCTCTTATTGTGGCAGCACCCTCTCCCCTACCATCATGCTCACAATTAGCTCAGGAGTTCATGCCACTTCCCATTCTTGGTGTCTATTTATCCCTTAGAGTTCTTCATGTTTCCTAGTTTCTTTGGTGAAGAGGATTATAGGCTGGTAAACCATTGCTCTATGTCTAAAATTCATATATGAGTGAATACATACCATGTTTGTCTTTTTTGTGACTGGGTTACCTCACTCAGGATGGTTTCTTCTAGTTTCATCCATTTGCCTGCAAATTTCAAGACTCCAATGCTCTTTCCTGCTGAGTAGTACTCCATTGTATCAATGTACCACATTTTCTATATATATTCTTCAGTTGTGAGGCATCTAGGTTGCTTCCAGGTTCTGGCTATTACAAACAATGCTGCTATGAAAATGGTTGAACATAGGTCGTGTTGTATGAACACGCACTATTTGGGAATATACCTAAGAGAGGATTGGCTGGATCTTGAGGTACATTGATTCCCATTTTTCTGAGCAACCGCCATACTGATTTCCAGAGTGATCTTACAAGTTCACAATCCCACCAGCAATGGAAGAGTGTTCCTTTTTCTCCACATCGTCTCCGGTATAGTTTGTCTTTGGTATTTTTGATTTTAGCCATTCTGACAGGTGTGAGGTGGTATCTCAGAGTTGTTTTGAGTTGCATTTCTCTGATGGCCAAGGATTTTGAGCACTTTCTTAAGTGTCTTACAGCCATTTCAGATTACTCTGTTGAAAATTCTCTGTTTATTTCTGCACCCCACTTTTTAATTTCATTGTTTGGTGTTTTGTTGGCTAGCATCTTGAGTTCCTTGTGTATCTTGGAAATCAGCCCTGTGTCAGATGTGGGGTCAGTGAAGATCTTTTCCCATTCTGTTGGTGGTCATTTTGTCTTACTAACTGTGTCCTTTGCCTCGCAGAAGCTTCTCAGTTTCAGGAGCTCCAATTTATTAATTGTAGACCTCAGTGTCTGTGCTACAGGCATGATGTTCAGGAATCAGTCTGCTGTGCCAATTTGTTCAAGGATTATTCCCAATTTCTCTTCTAGAAGATTCAGTGGGGCTGGATTTATGGAGAGATCATTTATCTATTTACACTTAAGTTTCATGCATGGTGACAGGTATGGATCTATCTGCAATCTTCTGCATTTCCAAATCCAATTTTGCCAGCACCGTTTGTTGAAGATGCTTTTTTCCATAGTATAGATTTAGCACCTTTGTACTTAGGTGCGTGGGTTAATATCTGGGTCTTCAATTCGATTCCATTGGTCTATCTGTCTATTCTTGTGCCAATACCAAGCTCTTTTCAGAACTATGGCTCTATAGTAGAGCTTGAAGTCAGGAATGGTGATGCCTCCAGAAGATCCTTTATTGTAAAGAGTTTTTTTGGATATCCTGGGTTTTTTTTCTTTTTGCATATGAAGTTTAGTATTGTTCTTTTAATGTCTGTGAAAAACTGTGTTGGTATTTTGATGGGGATTGCCTTGAATCTATAGATTGCTTTTGGTAGGATTGTAATTTTTACTATGTTAATTCTACCTATCCAAGAGCATGGGAGATCTTTCCATTTTCTGGTATCTTCTTTAATCTCTTTCTTTAAAGTCTCAAAGTTCTTATTTACAGGTCTTTCACTTTTTTGGTTAGTGTTACCCCCAGATATTTTATGTTGCTTGTGGATATTGTGAAAGGTGATGTTTCCATGATTTCTTTCTCATTGGGTTTATCATCTGTATACAGTAGGGCTACAGATTTTTTTGAGTTAATTTTGTATCCTGCTACTTTGCTGAAGGTGTTTATCAGCTGTAAGTGTTTCCTGGTAGAGTTTTTCAGGTCACTAATGTAGACTATCATGTCATCTGCAAATAGTGAAAGTTTGAATTCTTCCTTTTCAATTTGTATCCCTTTGATCCACTTTACTTGTCTTATTGATATAGTTAGAACTTCAAGTACAATATTGAAGAGATATGAAGAGAGTGGACCCCCTTGTCTTGTTCCTGATTTTAGAGGAAATGCTTTGAGTTTCTCTCCATTTAGATTGATGTTGGCTATTGATTGGGTGTATATTGCGTTTATCATGTTTAGATATGTTCCTGTTATTCCTGTTCTCTCCAAGATCTTTATAATGAAGGGATGTTGAATTTTGTCAAAGTATTTTTCAGCATGTAGTGATATGATCATGTGGTTTTTCTTTTTCACTTTGTTAACATGGTGGGTTACATTGATGGATTTTCGTATGTTGAGCCATCCTTGCATCCCTGGGATGAATCCTACTTTATCATGGTGGATGATTTTTCTGGTATGGTCTTGGATTCGTTTTGCCATTACTTTATTGAGTATATTTTGTATCAATGTTCATGAGCGATATCGGTCTGTAGTTCTCTTTCTTAATCATATCTTTGTGTGGCTTGGGTATCAAAGTGATTGTAGCCTCGTAGAAAGAGTTTCACAATATCCCATCTGCTTCTATTGTGCGGACAATTTTGAGGAGTACTGTTATCAGCTCTTGTTTTAATTTCTGGTAGAATTCTTCAGTGATGCCATCTGGCCCTGGGCTTTTTTTTTTTTTTTTGTTGGGAAACTTTTGATGACTGCTTCTATTTCACTAGGTGTTATGGGTCGATTTAAACTGTTTATCTGGTCTTGGTTTAATTTTGGTAAGTGATATATATCCAGAAAGCTGTCCATTTCCTTTACAGGTACAGGTTTTCAAAGTATGACTTGAAGATTCTCTGGATTTTTTTCAGTGTCCATTGTTGTATCCCCATTTTCGTTTCTGATTTTGTTAATTAGCATGTTCTCTCTCTGCCTTTTGGTTAGTTTGGCTAGAGGTTTGTCTATCTTGTTATTCTTCTCAAAGAACCAACTCTTTGTTTCGTTGATTCCATGTAATGATTTCCTAGTTTCTACTTTGTTGATTTCAGCTCTCAGGTGGATTATCTCCTGTCGTCTACTCCTCCTTGGTGAGTTTGCTTCTTTTTGCTCTAATGCTTTCAGTTGTTCTGTCAATTCTCTAATGTGACTTTTCCCCAGTTTCTTCATGTGGGCACTTAGTGCTATGAACTTCCCTCTTAGCGCTGCTTTCAGAGTGTCCCATAAGTTTGGGTATGTTGTGTCTGCATCTCATTAAATTCTAGGAAGTCTTTTATTTATTTTTTATTTCTTCCTCAACCCAGGAATGGTGCAATTGGGTGTAATTCATTTTCTAAAAATATGTAGGTTTTCTTCCATTCATATTGCTGTTGATTTCTAAGTTATTGCATGGTGAATTGATAAGATACAGGGGATTATTTCAATTGTTTTGTAACTATGAAGGTTTGCTTTGCTGCCTACTATGTGGTCACTTTTAGGGAAGGTGCCATGTGGCGCTGAGAAGTTATATTATTTTGAGTTTGGATGGAATGCTCTATAGATATCCGTTAACCCCAGTTGGGTCATAACTTCTTTCAGATCCTTTGTTTCTTTCCTAAGTTTCTGTCTGGTGGTCTTGTCTGTTGGCATAAGGGGGTGTTGAAGTCTCCTACTATAAGTGTGTGTGTTTTTTGTGTGGTTTGAGCTTTAGTAATGTTTCTTTTACATATGTGGGTGCCTTAGAATTTGGGGCATAGATGTTCAGGATTGAGACTTCATCTTGATGGACTTTTCCTGTAATGAGTATGAAATGCCCTTCTTCATCTGTTTTGATTGCTTTTAGTTTAAAGTCTAATTTGTTATATATTAGGATTGCTACACCGGCTTGTTTCTTGAACCCATTTGTTTGGAAAATCTTTTCCCATACTTTTACTCTGAGGTATCACCTGTCTTTGAAGTTGAGGTGTGTTTCTTGTAAACAGCAGAAGGATGGATTCTGTCTTTGTATCCATTCTGTTAGCCTTTATCTTTTTATGGGTAAGTTAAGACCATTGACATATTGGGATATTAATCTCCATTGTTCATTGGTTCTTGTTAGTTTTGGATATATTTGTTGGTGGTGTCATTGGGGGTGGATTTTGCCCTCCTGCTTCTTTTTGTGTTTGATAAAATTAGATTATCTATTGCCTGTGTTTTTGTGTGTGTAGTTATGTTTGTTGGGTTGGAGTTTTCCTTTCAGAAACTTCTGTAGTGCTGGATTTGTGTATATGCATTGTTTAAATCTGTTTTTGTCGAGGAATATCTTGTTTTCTCCATCTATAGTGATTGAAAGTTTTGCTGGGTACAGTAGTGTGGGTTGACATCCATGCTCCCTTAGTGCCTGTATGGTATATATCCAAGACGTTGTTGATTTCAGAGTTTCCATTGAGAAGTCGGGTGTGATTCTACTTGGTTTTCCTTTATATGTTACTTGGCCTTTTTCCTTTGCTGCTCTTAATATTTTCTCTTTATTCTGTAGATTTTGTGTTTTGATTATTATGTGTCGGGGGGACTTCTTTTTGTGGTCCAGTCTGTTTGGTGTCCTGTAAGCTTCTTGAACTTTCATAGGCATATCTTTCTCTAGGTTGGGGAAGTTTTCTTCTATGATCTTGTTGAATATGTTTTCTGTACTTTTGAGCAGTGTTTCTTCACCTTCTTCTATACCTTTTATTCTTAGGTTTGGTCTTTTCACAGTGTCCTATATTTCCTGGGTATTTTGTGTTAGGGATTTGTTGGACCTGAGGTTTTCTTTGGTTGATGAATGTATATGCTCTAGCGAGTTTTCAGTAGCCGAGATTCTCTTTTCCATCTCTTGAATTCTATTGGTTATACAAACATCTTTAGTTCCTGATCATTTATCCAGTCTTTCCATTTCCAGCATCTTCTCGTTCTGTGTTTTCTTTATTGTGTCTATTTCAGCTTTTATGCTTTGAACTGTTTCAATAGCTTCCTTCATGTTTTGGTTGTTTTTTCTTGGGTTTCTTTAGATTCTTTAGGAGATTTATTTATTTCTTGAATTTTTTTTGTCTTTTCCTCCATTTCATGGAATTTTTTGCTTGCTTTTTCTTCTATTTCATTAAGGGATTTTCTTGTTTCCCATTTAAAGGTCTCTATCATCCTGCTGAGATAATTTTTAAGGTACATCTCTTCTTCATGCACTGTGTTGTGCATTTCAGATCTTGCTGGAGTGGAGTCCCTAGATTCTGATGTTGTCATATTGGTATTTCTGTTGTTGAGTGAGTTCTTATTCTGTCTTCTTCCCATATCTTTTTCCAGTGAGTGCAGGTGGGGTCTCTTTATCTCCTCTTGTTACCCAGTGGTGTGTGTGGGCCTGGAATTCAATGTGCACTGCTCTGGATGGTTTTGCCTCTCTTGGTAGTCTCCTCACTCTGAAGGAGTTAGGCCTCCATAGGGGTCAGGTGTTTGTGGGGAGGAAAGTACATAAGAGCGGGGTGTTTCTATGCTCAGGGAGTACCTCACTGCCTGGGCAGGTCTACCCCAAGCAGGAGCAGGCCCAGGGAGATCAGGGTGGATGGGGCTTTGAAAGGGACTTGGGCAAGAGCAGGGGGTCACTCATCTAGTTGCAGATCAGTCGGCTGAAGGGAAAGGTAGAGTGACCTGTTCCCAAATTCAGGGATCTCCTCCCTGCCTGGGCGTGTCTACTCCAAGCAGGAACAGGCCCCTGGAGATCTGGGTTAATGAGGCTTTAGACTGGAGTTGGGTAAAAGCAGGGGCTCACTTACCTAATTGTGGATCGGTTGGCAGAAAGGGATGGAACCAGCCTTGGTAAATTTTGAACTGAATATTCTTGCATGGATTATATGCATGATTGAGAGATATTCTATGAAAATCTAAACGATCCAATTACTTCAATTTATATGTTTGCTTGCTAGATAAACCATAAAGTAGATGGAAACTTGTGAAAGTAAACTCTTCATATTTCAGGGGTTTAAAGAATCTTTTATTATGTCATGGGCATTTCTCCTGCTAATGTTCTCTCTAAGAAAATACACGACTTTATGCTTCCTAATTCTATATCTCCACTACAACAACTTATTGCTGATATGCAAACCAAGTTGCAACAATCACAAAGTTATCTATTCAAACTGAGTGTAAGATTCATTTGAAGTAATATACTTTGAAATAAAGTGGTCTGAGAACAAAATTTCTTGTTTTCAAGGGACCAATTCATAGTAGAAAAATAAAGGAAAGGATTGAAGAAAGAAGGAAAGACAGGAGAAGTACCTAAATATAAGAATGGAAAATAAAAATAAATTAAAAATGAAAATGAGGAGGGAATAATATTAAAAGATAAAGGATATAAAGTGATTGGGAAATGGCAGGTAGGACAGAAGAAGCAAATAATATAAAAAATGAAACCATAACCAAATACTAAGAAGATATTTTTTATAATTTCAGTATTGTATACTCTAATTCATATAATTTAGATTATATAGCAGTAGCTAATGGTAAAGAGGCCATGAATGTGATAATGAAAAGCCAAAAGTGACAGTGTTCAAACATAGAATGAAGATTTTACCATAGTATAATTTAATCTAAAAATTTTGTATATGATAGAACAATTGTCCTATATTACTAAGAAGACCATTTCTGCCATGATCAGCAAGACCAAATTTCCTCTAGAAAATTCTGTATGGTTGAAGCCTCCTGGTTTGCCTCTATGAACTTGTTGTCACAGATAGTGTTGGATGTTTTAGCTTTTGTTTGAGTTTTCACAATTTTAAAATTATATCAAACTGGAAAGAACACAATATAAATGGAATGTTTGGGAGTACCCATATCAAGGGGAAATAGCAATCATATCTTAGTCTCAAAAGTAAAAAAAAAAAGCAAACATTAAGAGGATGAAATTATCCCCTCAACTTTAAATGAAGTGATAGCATAGCCAGGTCATGTTGTGTCCTCTGGACATGTGGAATTTCTTGATAGAAAGAGCCAATGAATAGGTCAGGAAAAAGAGGAGACCCCAAAAATTTAAATCTCTCTTTAGAATTTAGGTTTCCCTCTTTTCCACTAGGCATGAAGTAAGAAAATCCTGAAAATGTCCCAAATTACACAGACACTATATGTAGACTGCTGGAGTAATAAATTTTATTACTTGCTAAAACATGGCTACCATTTTAAGTGTGAGACTGTGACTTCTAATATTTCTTATTCGGGAATTCTAGATAACTGTATTTCTTGGGAAAGTACACAGTCCATCAGAGCGCCTAACTTTAAATATCTTTGAATTTCAATAGAAGAAAATACATTGACCTGTCTGTTGAATGTAGACTCTAATACAGACATGTATAGTCCTTCAAATCGACTAAGTAGGACAGATATTTTATTAGAGAAAATCACCTTGTTCATGAATCTTAATCCAGTATAAGAAATAGCTTGAAATAGAGTGGTGGTGGTACAAGTCTTTATTCCCAGCATTCAGGAAGTAGAGGCAGGTAGATGTCTGTGAGTTTGAGACCAACCTGGGATACAAGAGCTAGTTCCAGGACAGCCACCAAAGCAACAGAGAAACCCTGTATGGAGAAAAAAACAAAAAATAAATTAAATAACATAAAAAATAAGAAATAGCTTGAAATCTTACAAAATGGGTCTAACAATGGACAACTCAACTTTTCATGGATATTTTTGAGGCTTCATTTATTAATAAAAGTTTAGTTACTAAGAAAGACGATATCCACCAATGAAAGTCTTTGAATAACATTTTCTCAGACTATATTCAGTGACATCATTTGCTATTGACTGAATGAAGTGCCAGATACAAGTGTAGTGTGTATGCCCTTATCCATTGCATGATTGGAGTCAGATACAACCTTGTGAATATTTCAGAGTGTAGAAGACACTTGTATTGGATAGAAAAATATCCTAAGAAAACTGTGCTTCCCAGCTGTTCCCTTATTATCGCTCCTATGCTATCGAGAGAAAGAATCCCTTTGTGATTGCCAGGCAAAAATCATGATATTAAGGTTGACACACTACCCATAAATAACAAAATCCCACAACATCATGACCTCCCATTACACATTACTATGCATATAAGTCAATCTGTAAGTTGCAAGCATTTTTTCTTGCTTCTTCTATCTAAATGTTTCCTTTTATAGCTTCATGTATGTGAAGGCATATACCTCAAGGACACTCAATTATACCAAAAGGTCACTAGCTCAAATATATTCATAGCAACATTATTCATAGTAGACAGATCTTGGAAACAAACTTGATGCCCTTCAACTGCTACTTGGATAAAGAAAATGTGGTACATTTATCCAATGGAGTACTATTCAGCAATAAAAAAATGACATCCAAAGACTTGCAGGCAAATACACAAAAATAGAAAAAGCCATCATGAGTGAGGTACCCAAGTAACAGAAAAAAATAGTATGTACTCACTGGTAAGTGGATATCACACATAAAGCAAAAGATACCCAGCCTTCAATCCAAAACCCTGGACAAGCTACAAGCATTTTTCAGAAACACATGGAAGCAGATGCAGAAATCGGCAATTGGTCATTTCCCTAAACTTCTGGAATAAATTAAAAGGGAAAAGGGGGAAATATCATGAACAATGGAGAGAAGTACATGATGGGGAAACCCACAGAATCAGCTGACCCAAGCTAGGGAGAGATCTCTGCTCTGGTCTGAAAAGGAGAGAACCAACATAGGAATTAACTACATTCCCTTAATTCAGGTGATTGTCAGCCAAGATATGGTCACTGGCAGTGAATCCAAGGTCTAACTCGAATGCACATACTGACTTGTTGAAACCCATTTGATATGGATAGTTACATTGGTCAGCCTCGACATGGAGTTAGAGTGGCTAGAGAGGTTCCTTGTTCCTTCCTCAAGTAGGAAATAGGACAGACTTAATGTATTTCTTAGGGGAGACCTTACCAGCACTAAGGAGCAAATGAGAGGTTGGAGAGAAGGAGGTATAGCAGCAGAATAGGAGGGATGAAATGGAATATAAAATAAATTGCCAAAAAAGAATTAACCATCACAGGTCTTTAATATCTCATAATATCAGTGGCCATAATATACTTATATAATGACACAGGCTTAAATATTCTATATTATTGACAAGAGGATCACTCTACTGGTGCACACATGAAACACAGCTTAACATTAAAGACACTAACTACCTCATAGTAAAAATTTGAAAATAATTTTCAGATCAAAGGGCATAAGAAACATTATGGTATTATGATAGTTCCTCAGTTGTCAGAATGGGGTATGACAGCTGCCACTTGGTCAGCTCAGCTTTTTCTGTGAATTTCTCCAGCCTGGTATTGACTGATTTGCTCATCATTCTTCCCTTTCTGAAACTGGATTCCAGAAGTTCAGGTCATTTTTTTGGCTTTGCATGTATTCTTCTGCTTCCATCAGGCAATGGAAGAAGGCGCTAGGATGGCACATAAGGTAGTACTCAATCACATTATATTGGAAGTTCATTTAAGGTAACCTATCCACTATTGCTTAGATTGTTAATTGGGATTGTACTTGTGGATCCCTGGACATTTGGCTAATGCCATATTTCTATTGAAACCTTTATTTTTGCCTCTATTAAGGTGTCTCTATTCTTAATCTCTTCTATTCTTCCCCCTGATCAATCTTCCTGATTGCTCATATTCTCTTATCCCCTCCTATTCTCCTCACCACTTTTTGCTATATACCTCCCCCTTACCCAAACTTCAGGAGATCTTGTGCATTTCCCCTACGCTGAGGAACAATGTATGTATCTATTAGGGACCTACTTGTTCATAGATTCTCTGGAGGTGTGGAAGTTAGGCTAGATATCATTTGCTCTAAATATAATATCCATAAATTTGTGAGTGGATAACATGTGTTACTTTCTTTGTATGGGTTTCCTCACTCATGATTGTCACTTCTAGTTCCATCCATTTGTTTCACTTTTTTTCCACTAAGTAGTACTCCATTGATTAATTGTATCACATTTTCATTACCCATTCTTTAGTTGAGGGACAACTTGGTTGTGTCCAGGTTCTCAGTAGTACAAATACTGATCTTATGAACATAGCTGTACAGATGTTTGTGTTGTATGAATATAAATCCTTTGGGTATATGCCAAAGAATGGATTTGCTAGATGGTGAAGTAGACTGAAACCAAATTTTCAGAAAGACCTCCATACTAACTAGCAAAATGGTTGTACTTTTTTCACTCCCACCAACAACAGAAAAGCATTGCCCTTTCGACACATCTTATCCAGCATAAACAGTCTGTTGTGTTTCTTTTTTTCTGAAGCCATTTTGCCTGATGTCAGATGATATTTCAGAGGTGTTATGATTTGCATTTCCTTGACTGCTATGGATGTTGAGCAATTTCTTAAGTGTCTTTTAGCCATATAGTATTCCTTTATTGTCCAAACTGGCATCCCAATGGATCTAAGACTTCAATATAAATCCAGCCACACTGAACCTCTTAGCAGATAGCTTGGTAGCATTGAATTGATTTGTACTGCAGACAACTTCCTGCCCACAACAGTAAGACAGACTCTCAGATGGAAAATTTAGTAATGGGGCCTCCTGAAAGTGAAAAGATTCTATAAGACAAAATTAGAATCAAACAGATAAAAGAGCAGCCCCCAAAATGGGAAAAGATCTTCACCAACCCCACATCTCCCATGGGCTGATTTATAAAGTATACAAAAACTGAAGAAACTCGTCACCAAAACACACAATAATCCAATTAAAATGTAAGTTACTGAACAAAATAGAGAATACACCATAATTTTTACTTCTTATGAAATAGAAAGTAAACTATTAACAGACTTGGAGAATATCTATCACAGAATATGTTTACAGATATTAGGTACATTCATGTTGTTTAACAATTCCACTTGCATAATAGAAAGTAAACTATTAACAGACTTGGAGAATATCTATCACAGAATATGTTTACAGATATTAGGTACATTCATGTTGTGTAACAATTCCACTTGCATATAAATGCCCAAACCTTTGGTCACAGTGTCATTTGAAAACTCAACTAGATTGGATGGTGACTTTAAAAGTTGTACAATGGCACATACCTTAGGTTATTAAAATCCCCAAGTTCAAACCTGCATCTTAGTTGATTCCTGGTTCTTGGGCCTATTATATGGGCAGAGAGATTTCTGTCACACTTTGCCAGGAACCACATGTGTTCTGTATGTCACAATCTATTACAGCTTCAAATACTAAGTCAATCATTCATGACCTTATACTATATCCTCCTGGACCTAGGCAGAAGGCACAGTTCTCACTCTGGCTTTAACTACTTTTACTTCTGCTGCACCACAGTAACCTACTATGGCTTCACTACAGTACACTTGCAAGCAAATGTAACATTATACTACTCCACTTGATTTATGACCACTTAGATACATCCCATATGCTGCAGTTCCATAAATGGAGACAACCCTCTAGGTGAAATGGGATTCCAAAGGTCTTTCCTAGGATAGGCATAACTACTGATCTTCTAAAACATTCTCCATAGATTTTCTTTGCCTCCTCACTGACACCCATATTCATAGGTGTGCTTAAGTTCAAAGATGGTTTCCCAGAGAACAGTCTGGGGGCAAGGATCTCCCCCTTGTTCAGGTCAGGAGTTTCAGTGTTTTCCACCAGCAGGTTCTTGACACTTTTGTCATCATTCCTCCTTCTCTGTAACTGAATTCCAGTACAGTTCAGGGTTTAGTTGTGTGTGTCTGCTTCTACTTCCATCAGCACCTGGATGAAGGCTCTCAGATGGGATATAATTTAGTCATCAATCTCATTAACTGGGGAGGGCATTTAAGGTATCCTCTACACTGGTGCTTCAATGGTTAGTTTGTGTCATTCTTCTAGATCTCCAAATTTCCCCAGTGCCTTATTTCTCTTTAAACCTATAGTGGCTCCCTCTCTGTTGGTATCTCTTATTTTGCTCTCCTCTATTCTTCCCCCTATACTCCCAGAAGCTTCTGGAAGGCAAAAGACACAGTCAGCAATACAAAATGGCACCCCACAGAATGAGAAAATATATACACCAACCCCATATCGGACAGAGGGCTGATCTCCCAAATTTACAAAGAAATCAAGAAGCTACTTTATAAAACACCAAATTATCCAATTAAAATGTGGGTTACAAATATAAAAGAGAATTCTGAATAGGGGAATTTAAAATGGCTGAAATACACATAAAAAAGTGCTAAACAAAGTTAGCCATCGGGAAATTGCAAATCAAAACAACTTTTTAGCTTTAAATAAAGATATCATATTTGTAAACTTTCTAATAATGGAAAGAACATGCAGAGAACTCCTATCTTACTGTCTCTGTGTCTCAGTCTGTATCTCAGGCTATCTGTCTCTGTCTCTGCAACCTGGGTGGGTGGCTACAGCTTTATATGGTCTGGACTGCTCTTGACCTACTTTGTGAGTTGCAGTGTCTGGGGCCATCCAGGTAGCGAGTCTCTCTGCTTCAGTCATCATTGACTAGGGTCAAATTTTATCCCTCTCAAGAACTTTCATGCTCTGGATGATGGTTATGGTGCTTTGCCATCTAATGTGTCTAAATTTTATATTTCTCACAACCCCTCTTCCACACTTTGGCATATACCAAAGCTCTAAGCAATCGGTCAATAATTTAATAGTTAATGTATCAACTGTATGTTTCTTGTGGGCAAAGTGGCATTGGAACCATGAGTAACAGACAGCTACATCATAAAGAATCCTTTTTCCTACCTCTCTTTGTAGCTATGTACTTATCATCTATTGTCCCCTGTTATCCCCTAGTGTAAAATGTCTTTCTGACGCTGTATGCAGACAGAACTAAGTAGTCAGCAACAAAAGGTTACCTTTGATTCTGTTGGCAGAAAGGGAGAATAGGATATTTCCAAGTCAAAGAGAAAAAATTGATACATCAACAATTATCTCGAGGAAGAGTAGTTAGTTCCTGCAGAATAGGTTTTCAGATTTGTCTGTTCATTTACAAAAATCATTTCCAGAGTGAAATAGACAACTTCCTATGTAACCACAACCTTGTCACAAACAGGACAAAAATGATATGTGTCAATTAAAGGGTGATGATATGAATATGCAAGGAATTTTTCCAAAATTTACAATTTGATTTTCACTTTATTCAAACATTTTCCAAAGGTATTGTAGTGTGCATTTAGAGATTCTAATGAATCTAATATTTGGTCTTAGTAAAAACCAGTGTAGGACATATACTACAATTATGAAATACACATATTTATTTGAGTGAGGCTTTATAGCTTATACACTTATGTGTATTTCTTTCATTACCTGCATAATAAAAATGAGATGAAATACAATAACATAAGAACTAACATATCATAGCCGAATAAAGTGTTCAAATGGAAGAGAGCCTAAATGATGTAATAAGAAAAAAGATTACCCTGGTTCTGGATCTTGGTGTTTGCTGTGTTGGTCAACCTGCCAGGTTTCCTGCTTCTTTAGTTGAGTGTAATCTCTCCCAAATCTTTCCAGTTTGCTTTCCCTTTGTAGTAATCAGAAGAAATTTGGGTCTCTTTCCCTCTCTCTCTCTCTCTCTATATATATATATATATATATATATATATATATATATATATATATATTTCCTGAACCTAGACTACGGGTGAAGACCTAGGCCATATTCTGAGAATATGACACACAAGGAGGTCCCTCCCCATGTAAGACCTCACTCTCCTTAGGTAGCAGAATAGTTATGGAATATCTTGGGCATTATTTGGGGCCAGGAGATGCACGGAGGGGAAGGAATTTGGATTGACATGAAAAACAGTCTTGTTTCTGGTTTAAATAAAAATGGTACAAAATTATAAAAAGTACAACAAATAATGTATCAAAATGTATGAGTGAAATACCAGGGAACATTAACCCTTCACACAATAGTACAAAAACTGAGGATTGCCTCCATTTTTGTAGCTGCATCATAAGGGATAAATGTAAGTGGTCATCAATCAGTGGGAACTGTATAATGATGTGTTTACTTACATGTGTAATGGAGAGAAACCATAGTAGGTTACTGATGGGGAGCTAAAGCAAAAATACTTTTAGCAAGAGAGAGAATTTTGCCTTCTGCCTAAGACCAGTAGGATATATTGTGAGGTCATTTGTGTGTGTGTGTGTGTGTGTGTGTGTGTGTGTGTGTGTGTGTGTATTTGGTTTAGAATTTGAACATGTAGTAGATTGTGACCTAAAGATCATAAGTGTTTCCAGCTAACTGTGACAGAAATCTCTCTGTCCAAATCATGAGACCAAAAAAAGGCAGCAACTGAGATGCAGCTTTTCCCTTGAGGATTTTAGTATCCTATAGTATGTGTCATTGTACAACATTTAATGTCAACATACAATGGAGTTCATTCTCCAAATGAGCCTATGACAAAATGTTTGGGCATTTCCAAGCACCTGGATCTTTTAAACAACATGAGGTTACCTAATCTTACAAAATAATCTTTGAAGGACCTGCTCCAAGTAGATTTTCTCTTCCATAAGAAGTAAAATCCTATTGTGTATTCTCTATTTAGTTGTCTACCCAAATTTTTAATTGGATTATTTGGTGTTATGATGACAACTTTCTTCAGTTCTTTTTACATTTTAGAAATCAACCCTTGGCAACATCTGGGATTAGTGAATATCTTTTTCCAATTTTTGGCTGCTGTCTTGTCCTATTGATTATGTATTTGACTTACAGAATCTCCTCCGTTTCATGAGGAGCCATTATTGTATTATCAATCCGTGTGTCTTGCTACTGTTGTTATCTTCAGGAAGCATCTGCTATACGTAGTCATTCAATGTCAACTTCCAATATCTCTGCTAAGAGGTTCAGTGTGGTTGGATTTAGATTGAAATCTTTGATTCATTGGGACATTATTTTGGTCAATAGAGGAATCTAAAATGGCTTGACTTGAGATGTTGCTCAACCAATGAAACAAATGCATGAAAATAGAAGAAATCATCCTGAGTGAGGTAACCCATACACAGAAATAAAAACATATTATGTACTCACTAATGTATGGATATTAGACATAGAGCAAGTGATAAGTAGCCTACCATCCATACCTCCAGAGAAGCTAGGATCTAGTAGGACCCTAAGAGAGACATACATGCTTCTCAGAGCAGGTGAAAGGCACAAGATCTCCTGAAGAATGGGGAAGGAGGAACTGGGTAGGAGAAAGAGCAGGGGAGAAAAGGAGGGTATAGGAGAATATGAGGGATCAGTTAGATTGATGAGTGGAAAGAATAGTTGAGGGCAATAAAAGAGATACTTTAATAGAGGCATAAATTATAGGTTTAAAGAGAAAATATGTCACTAGGCAAAAGTCCAGCATTCCACAAGGATAATCCCAACTAACACTTTAAGAAACAGTGGAAGGCTACCTTCAATACTCTTACCCGATAATGTGACTGATGACCACTTTCTATGCCATCATATAGCCTTCATCCAGCAGCTGATGGAAGCAGAAGAATATATGCAAAGCTAAATAATGTTTTGATCCCCTGGAATCCAGTTTCAGAAAGGAAGAATGATGAGCAAATGTGTCAGTACCAGGCTGGAAAACCCCAGAGAATCAGCTGACATGGACAAGTTGTAGCCTACCCACTCCATTCTGACAACTGGGGAACTACCATAGTACCAAATATGCCCTTCTTAATGTGCTGATCAGTTGGTCCAAGTGGACAATTTATGAGCCTGTGAGAGTGGAACCAGTGGGTAGTCCTAGCACAAGAATGGACTTTTGGAGTCCCTCCCCTATAGAGTGCTACTCTCTCATTCTAGATACTCAGGGGTTGCCTAGGCTTGGCCCCATAGGATGAGACACACTTTGGTGATCCCCCATGGAGGCCTCACCCTCTCTGGAGAGAGTATAGGGTATTATATGGGGGGTTGTTTTGTGGCATGTGAATATGGAAGGGATAAGGATTGGGATTGGTACCTAAAATAAGATTGTTTCTCACAAATAAAAATTCATTCAAAATGAAAAGAAAAGAAAAAAATGTTTTTTAGAGACATAAGTGTAGATGGTGGGATATGTCCTTCTGTATATATGTCTCTATTATTTGTTGATGAGCAAAACACTGATGATTGAGTAGCCAAGCAGGAATTTAGGAAGTGCTACCAGACCAGGAAAAGGCTGAAGAGAAGAACACAGAGAGAGGGTGGCAAAAGATGACATTCTGCAGAGGTGTAATATTCCAGAAAATGTATAAGTCATAGCCTCATGGCAATGCATCTATTAATAGAAATTTGTTAATATTTAAAACAGAGCAGGACAATTGGAAGCTCTAAAATCACCCAACACTTTAATAAATAATATATCATCTGAGAGTTTGTTTGGGGCAAAAATGCATTGGGACCAGGTGGAACAGAAACCTCAATCTTCAAGATTCTTTTTTTTCACACCTCTCTGTCTACCTACGAACTTATCATCCATTGTCACCTATTATTACCTAGTATTTAGTTTCTTTCTAAGTGTATATGCAGGGAAGTCATTTGTCAGCAAGAGAATGTTAGTGTTGATTTTTTGGTAGAAATGGAGAATAGGATATCTCCAATTTACAGAGAACAAATTGTTACATCCATAATTATCCTAATAGAAAGGAAATAGTTCTTTCAGGCTAGGTCTTCAGATTTGTTTGTGGAGGGGGCAGCAGTTGAGTTACCAAAAGCATTTTGCAACTGAAAAAGGAAACTTCTATATAACCATTCCCTACACACACACACACACACACACACACACACACACACACACACACACACACACTCACACACACACACACACCTCAAATCACAAAATGATATGATTCACGATAAAAAATGATGATATAAGTATGCAAGGAATTTTTTTTAATTTTTCAATTTCACTTTCAATTCATTTAAAGAATTTCCAAAATGTTTGTAGCATGTATTTATGGTTTCAAATGAATCCAAACTTTGGTCTTAGCAAAAGCAAATGTAGGACATATACCACAATATAAATGTTGAATCTGAATTATGATTTTTCTAGCTGTATTTAGAAATTGTTATTGTCGAATTACAACTTTGTGATGCAGTAACAGCTCTAAAGAACAGTTACTAACAGAATGAAGCTCATCTAATTTTCTAATTAACTAGAATGCAGGAAGTCCTGGGTTCAATCAGCAGCAGTTCATTAGCTATTCTTGGGAGGGGAGGCCTGTATTCCAACTGTCAGAAAAGGTGACAGAAATATATGAAGGACTTGATTTGGTGTACATTTAATTTTAGCTCAGCCATGTGAATCTGAGAACCTGCTTCAAAATATATAACCATAATATCATAAATGTAAATAAAATAATCATAGCATACTTATTTATTTGATTAAATATTGTTGGATTTTATTGAGAGATGTTTTTATGTGATTCAGGATGGCCTTTGAATCTTGATCATAATTCTTTGCTAGCATCACAGTTCTCTCTTACTTTGCCTGATAAAATCATAGAGTAATTGTTGAAGTAGATACACATACAATATTTAGTAATTTTTTGACAGCCATACCTAATAATTCTCTCTTTTTACTTAAAAATCCTTGCTTTCATGCTTAATGAATACCAAGATAGCACTCAAAAAAAAAAAAAAAAAACAGAAGTAGTATATGTAGGCCCCAATATAATCACCTGAATCTATTCGCCATTTTGCAAATTGCGATGATAAAATGTTCAAGCTGAGAATGTGGTGCATCTCTTAAGTAGTATCTAAACATCACTTCCTTTATGGACTATTAACACTTTTCACAAAGTAAAACTTGATCGTTCTATCCCTAAGTATATACACAAAATTCACAAAATCAATCATCTGGTTTCTCATGCTCTTCTGTTTCAAAAATATGAAACTCAATCAAACTTTACTAATATAAAATGGAACTAAAGAATATATTAAGAATATTCCATCATATTGTGAAAGTGGATTAATTTGTTTGTTCAATAAAGAAAATGTTGATGGTACTTTTATTGTCCTTGATCAAAAACATCAAGACTTGTACAAACTAATGCTTTGCAACTACTGGCACTTTGCAGAAATTTTTTTCTGTTTCTTTCAAAGGGCTTTTTTCCAAAGAATATTTTGCTCATCTTTTGATATGAAATCATTACTAAGTTGATAGTGATTATTGCAGTTCTTTCTAATACTAAAATCCTCGCTAAAATAAGCAGATTCATGTATGTTCTAGAACCCATCTGCAAATGCATTTTTTTTCTGGCATTATACCCTCACTGAGAAATTGTCACTTTATAAATGGGACTGCTTCATGGACTAAAGGGGTGCAGTCCCATGAACAGGCCTCAACCTGTAGGGACAGTGACTGATTGAAGCACAATTATTTAGAAATGCCTTTATCAGTCTTGTAATACACAAAAAAAATCTCCTGGTTGTAACAAGCTAGTGCATGTCACCTCCTTTGTGTGGGAGAATTGCCACAAGAAGCCACCATATGAGTTCATAATTTAAATGTGGGAAGTCACAACTTAAGGATAAATGGTTGAGGTGTCTATACAACTTAACAAAAGGGACGGTGACCAATGTTTTTCTCAGAATTTCTAATACCTGTTCCATTGTAACAGAGACTTGGATCCTCACATCTTCCTACCCTGTACCCCTACTCTTTTTTCCTTTGGTTTTTTGAGAGAGTTTTCTCTGTGTAGCATTGGAGCCTATTCTGGCACACACTCTTGAGACCAGAATGGCCTCGAGAACTCACAGAGATCAGCATTCCTCTGCCTCCCGAGTGCTGGGATTAAATGCATGAGCCTCCAAAGCCCGGCTGTACCACTACTCTTCACCACTTAGACTACTGAGCTCCAATTACCTTCCCCCGTCCTGTGATTCTTACACAAGTTCAGTCACTTTGGATATTGTGGTCTCTTTGGCCCCTGGCTTGCTCCTGACATCAAGGTTTCTCATCTCTGCCTTTTCCTCTCTCAACCCCTCAACCTGTCATGGATTGCTTCACTCTGGACCTTTCCAGTTACCTCTGGATATTTCTCCCTCATATGTCCAGAAAACCTTCTCATCCCTCATGACAAGCAAATACCATTACCATGTCATTTTTCTTTGTCCATTCATCAGGGTTTACTTAACCTATATGCAATAGAAACTGAACAGAACATGCCTACATTCTTTAATGGAAAACCCTGTGATAATCAGATGGGGATAATATTTAGAAATACAAAAAAATTATTTGTGTAATTTTGAAATTAGTGAGAAACATATATTGGCATGTTTTACACTTTTAGTGTTTAGATGTTTAACTAAATGCATGTCTATATAGCACATACTTTCCTGGTTCTAGTGTTTGCCAGAGGCAGACATAGGATTGTCTGCAACTGGAGGTACAATATAGGTGCAGGAAATTCATCCCAAGTCCCAAGGAAGAGCTCCCAGGCTTCAAACCATTGAGTCATCTAACCAGGCAGACTACAACTTCAATTAGGCTGGGAAACATCAGGTGACACAAGTGTGAATTTAGAGAAACACACATTTAAAGGAAATCCAATCAGATACCATATTGAGCATTGCATGATTTTTCTTGGGAATTGGTTTCCTTTTTTGAAAAACATGGTGTCTTTTTCAGTCAACCCTAACCCTGAAAGTTATTTTTTAGCACTGAATTTCAGCTTTGGTACACTGTTTTGCAAATGATTTAAAGTGGTGTCTACAAAAAAACATATTTTTCTGTGAATACTCTTTTTATGTGGGGAAACTCAAGTTATATATATTCTCTCGAATGACTGAAACTGCACTTTCTCAAAAGTGAAGAATTTGTCCTGCTGCAGGGGCTTGCTTTCCAAAACCGCTTTCAGAAGGACACATAGCTACACACTGGCCATTAGAAAAAAGTCTGAGGTGAACATCAAAATTTGATCATATGTTAAGATCCTATTTTTGCAAAGAAAAGCCACTATCTGACCTGCAGTCTCATACCATGCTGTATTTTAATGCAAATATTGTGAGTTAATTAATGTAGTAGTTGGATAGACATAGAAACTGTCCTTTCTATAACACCACTTACTTTACGTAGACTCCTTAAGAGTCACTGCACACACAGATGGCCTGTGTACATTAGGTGCCAGGTTTTTAAGTGAGGCTTGGGAAAGTGTAGTATCCAGGGATCCATTCCATCATCATCATCATCATCATCATCATCAACATCATCATCATCACCATCATCATCATCATCATCATTAATTTAACTTTACAGCAGAGTAAACTTTACAGTCCTGACTTACCTAGAACTCTATTTCCAGCTAGGTCTGGCCTCATACTCAGAGATTCACCTTCTTTTTCCCTGTAACAGTTGGGATAAAAGACATGCAGCCACTTTGCCAGCTCACTTTTCAATCTTTACCTAAGCAACTTGTCATGGCCAATATCAACGGGTGTCAGAATGGCTACTGTGCATAACCCATTCAAAGAGTCCAAACTATTTGTTTTTAATCCCAGAACTTGGTTGTCTGAGAAGCCTCTTTCATTAAAAAGCCACGTCATGCAAAACTGGCTAACTCCCCTCACCAGCAGAGAATACCGATAGCAGCAACACCTCCAGAATGTCAGCAGAGAACACTGATCACGAGCATACCTCTGGAATTTTGATTACTTCCTGAACCCAACTGACACTCCAGTTCTGAACTTCAGCCACTGGATTTGTGCAAAGGTCTTGGGAAAAAAGCCTCTCAAAAATAGTATTGCTTAATGTCTTCCTACAGACAGTTGCCATTGGAGGTCACGGTCCACTAGTGAACTGCCCAAACCAACAGGGAACAATGATTGAAAGCAAATCTCTGGAACTTTGATCACTTCCTGAAGCCAGCTGGCATTCCAGTTCTTTTGGCCTGCTAGAAGTGTGCACAAGTTTTGGGAAGAAAAGACTCCTTCCTACAAACACAATTGCTTACCCTATTTTTCCTACCAGTTGCCATGGGAAACATCCTTCAAGCCTCTTTGCCTGAGGTAAATAAATTAAGATAGTTTTCTCTGCTCAACTGTTTAGAAACTACCTGCCTAGACCAGTTGAGAGAGACCTACGGGCCTCAAATAGGCTGTGGCCCTTTGACCACACATAGTGATCTCTCAGACCATGGAGTACTAAGAGCAACCAAGATGCACAGTAGGAAGTGTACACCCCGGCCAAAAGTGTGGATTATTTAACACACAATAAAGCCCAGAAGGATTTGCCACCTCAACAACAGCTGCCATGATCTTTCCCCATTTTGCTGTGCAAAAGCTCACATTTGGACCAACAGGAATTGCAAAGGTGTCAGATAATCTCACTCTGGACGTGCAGACATACAGTACTATATAATGCAGGCCCTGAAGTATCTACAGACATTATGGGCACTTCAAGCTCCACAAAGGAGATGAGACAGGGCAAGTAAGGAAAGGGACCACTCCTTTTGCAGGTCCTTGATACCTTGAGAAAAACAGTGCGCAGTGATCACAGTCTATCTGCTTTCCATCCAGTCATCAGAAAAACACCTAGGTTATCTTTTCTGCCCACACCGGAGAAGTCCAAAAGACACTAGGGTATGTCTCTCCTGTTGGAAGATAATGTGGACTCTGGAAGCACTAACACCCAATACAAAAGTTGAAAGGGAGTTTGACATTGTACTTGGAACATCTGGGTCTGTAAATCTTCCATTATTTTCATAACATGTACAAGTAATTACATCTCTACTGGTTAATCCCAAGAACATTCCACATGTGATCGAGGTGAGCTTGACAATCCCTCACATTCAGAGGGGTCTAAGGAACCATTTTCTCTGGTGCTGGTTCTTTTGGGACATTGCAGTCCACTCAAAGGCCTGTAATACGATCCATTCTAGAAGACTGGACATACACATAAATTCCCTCCTCTGATGAAAATATCACACACACTCCCTCTTACAAAGTGGTGCCCAGGGGTTCCTGGTCTAGGAGAATCAGATGAAAACACTAAACCCCTGCAAAAGGAAGCCTCAGTAGAAAAATCCATGACACAATGGCCTAGAGTTGCAAAAATATGACCCACAAACTCCAAGCCCTGCATTAAGAGATGAGGGAGTCATAAAAAAAAAAACACTTATGATGAATGGGACACTGATATTTTAGTGGGGACATCTGAGTCTCCAGACACTACTACATCTACTATAGAGGTCCAAGTAGCTTCCAGATCTATGGAGAGGCTTTAGCATCAAAGATATTTGAAGGAGGAGTTCTGGATTGTTCCACCCCTGCAGTTCAATCAAGTACCTACAACACAGTCCATACCCGTAGAGATGATGTTCAAAAATATGCCCAGTCAGGATGAAGAGCTGACACATTCTCCCTGTATAAAAGAGTACCCTAGGCCACTTTCTTCTATCAAATCCAGAATTCAATAGGCAGCCCCTGCACAGGGAAGCCTGAAGAGTCCACATCCTAATTAAATCCCTAAGGCCAGAAATCCTATGACCAACAATATCCAACCAATTCCTTAACATCTGAGGGAGGCCTAACATCCATCAGAAAGTTGAATGGGACTTTAACATTGTTCTTGGTACATCTGATTTTCTAGACCTTCCAATACTCTCAGAACAGACACAAGATGCTTCCATCTCCATTGATGGGCCCAAACACAGTCCATGCATGAGGCCATTCTGGATAATCTCTCACATTCAGACATTCAGAGGGGTCTCAGGAACAATTTGCCTCTGTACCTGCATGTTTTGTGCCCTTTCAGATAACTCAAATGCCTATAAAACTATCTATTCTTGCAGACTGGGCATACACATATATGTCCTTCCCAAAGGAAGAGATCACACAATTTCCATCATACCAATTGGGTTTGAGATACTCCTCCTCAAGGAGAAGCAGATTAAAATAGGAAACCACAGTAGATGGAAGCCTCAGTACATCAAAACCATACAACAATGGCATTGCACATCAATCCTATGTCCCACAAACTAGCTGCACTAACTTAAGAGCTGAAGGATGTCTAAAACCTAGCACGTATGCTGAATGGGACATTGATTTTCCCATGGGGACAGACATTCCTTCTTCCTCAGTAGAGGCCAAGGTGTTTCCAGCTGTCCTAGAGAGATGTTACCGTCATGCACAAGTAAGGAAGGAGTTCTGTCTACAGAGGGGTCTCAGGCACCATTTTGCTCTGTCCATTGATCTCTTCTGTCCTTTCAGTTCTCTCAATGGCTTATAACACTATACATTCTGGTAGACTGCACATACACATATATGCCGTTCCTAGAGGAAGAGATCACAATTCTCCTTCTTACAAACTGGGTTCCAGTCGTTCCTCCTCTAGGAGAAGCAGATTGAAACAGGAAACCACACTAGAAGGAAAAGTCAATAGATCACATCCAGATCACAATGGCATTGCAGAGCAATCCTAGGACTCACAAAATTACTGCACTGCCTATAGAACAGAGAAAGACATAAATCCTTACATATCTGATGAATGGATGATTGGTTTTACCATGGGGACATCAGAGAGTCCAGACTATCCTTTATCATCAGAAGAGACTCAATTAACTTTCAGCTATCCTGGAGGGGCCTTAATATCATGTACAAGTGAGGGAGGAATTCTTGTTGAAGACTGTCCTGTACAGGGTTTGCTGAACCAATTTTTCTCAATACCTGACTCTTCTCAGCCTTTGCAGTTCACTCAAAGTCTTACAACATTGTTCATGCCTGTAGATTGGAAGTTCACACATAGTTCCTTTCAGGTGGAAGATCTGACAGTATTCAACAGGCAGACACAGCACAAGGAAGACTCTATAGATGGCTTTGTGATGCCTATTCCTCAGAACATAAATCCAAAGACCCCAAACATTCCACCTCTGCTTTAACAGCTGAGGAAGGCCTAACATCCAATATAAAAGAAGAAAGGGACTTTGACATTTGTCTTGGTATATCTGGGTCTCTAAATCTTCCATTATTCTCAGAACAGGAACAGGTTACTTCTACTTTTACTGACGAAGTATAAACACTGTTGAAATGTGTTGTAGCTTTTTTGGATGATTCCACTCGTTCAGAGGCATTTCTAGATTCATATTGCTCTAGCCATGGTTATTTTTGGGCGTTGCAGTTCACTCAAGGTCCTGTAACACTATCCTTTCCAGTAGATTGGACATAGACTCATATGCCCTAACTGGATGAAGCTATCACTCACCCTCCCTTTATAAAAGTGGGTGCCAAAGGTTCCTGATCTAAGACAAGGATGGTGAGTCATGAAACTACAGCAAGAGAAAGTCTCAGTAGATAAAAAAAACAGGTCAAAATAGCCTAGAGTTGCAAAAATACAACCAGCAGAAACCTTGCACTGTCTTAAAAGCCGAGGGAGTCCTAACACCAATCACTTCTTATAAATGGGATACTGATATTATAATGGAGACATCTGATTCTCCGGACAATCCTGAATCCTCAGAAGAGGGCATGGTTACTTCAAGACCTAGTAGAGGGGCCTCAACAACATCCACACTTGAGGGAGAAGTTCTGGATGATGCCTCACCTTCAGTGGGTGCTCTGGAACAATTTTGCTCTTTCCATGATCAGTACAAACTGTGTGGTTCAACCAAACACCGACAACACAGTCCATAACTGTAGATTGGTCTTTCACACATATAGCTCTCAGGTGGAAGAGCTAACAACTTCTCCCTCTATAAAAGATGACCCCATATCATCCTCTTGTTTGAAAACCAGAATTCAACAGGCAGCACATGCACAAGGAAGCCTCAACAGATCACATTCTGATGAGAATTACTCAGGCCAGAAATCTGATGACCAAGAATCTCCCAGGAATGTCTTAACAGCTGTGAGAGGCCTAATATCCAATACAAAAGATAAATAGAACTTTGACCTTATTTTTGCAACATCTGGGTCTCTAGACTTTCCCATAATCTCAGAACACTCACAGGATACTTCCCCCTCTACTGGTGGGGCCCAAACAGAGTCCAAAATTGAGGGAGTTCAGAATGATCCCTCATATCCACAGGGTTTTGTGGAACCATCTTGCTCTGTCTATGGATATTTTCTGCCCATTCAGTTCAATCAAGGGCCTATAACACTATCTATTCCTGCAGACTGGACATATACACCTATGCCCCCTACACAAGAAGAGATCACTGATTTTCCCTATTACAAAATGGCATCCAGGCATTCCTCCTCTAGGAGAAGCAGATAGAAACCAGGAACCATCACAGAAGGAAGACTCAGTAGATCACATCAAGATCACAGTGGCATTGCACAGCAATCCTATGAACCACAAACTTGTTCCAATGCTTTAAGCTTTACTGAGGACTAAAACCTAGCATAACTGATGAATGGCACTTTGGTACTACCATGGGGACTGACATTCTTACACCCTCAGAAGAGGCCCACTTTAGTTCTTAATGTACCTGACAGTATATAACATCATCCTAGAGTGACTTGCTTACGGTTCCCCTACAGCGAACTCAGTGAACCAATTTTGCTCTATCCCCAGAGTGTGCACTTCATTCAAGGGACTAGAACACTGTCCACTTCTGTATTGTGTATGGTCATACATATGCCCTCACACATAGAATAACTGACAGATTTGTCCTGTTACAAATGTGGCCCGATGTTGTCATCCTCTATGAGAAGCAGACATAAATTAGGAACTATAGCTTAAGTAAGACTCAATGGATCATCACCACTTTACCTTGGCCTATTCCAGAAAACCATTGACCCACAAACTTCTTCCCCTTCCTTAAAAGATGAGGAAACAATACCATTTAACACATCTGATGGATGGGCCTTTGTCATTTCTCATGGGTCTTCCTTTTCTGGGGTCTTTCCTTCATCTACATTATTGACACAGGTTAACTCCAACAATGTTGGAGAGTTCCTAGCAAATACCACAATGAGAGAGGAGGCATTCATGATGTGTCCTCTCCCTGGAGGGTGATGTGAAAACCTTGTGCTCTGCCATGATTCCTTGTGACATTTATAGTTCACTCAAAGTTCTGTGTTGTTTTCCATTACTGCAGACAAGAATTTCTCACATGTCTTATCTCAGGCGCAATAGCTGACCTCCTTCTTACAATGGTTGCCAAATGTGTTCCTGTCTTAGGAGAAGCAGACAGAAACAGAAAACCACAGCAAAAGGAAGCCTCAGTAGATCACATAGTGATTAAACTTGTGTAGGCTAGAAAAACTATGGCCCAGAAATTCCCAGCTCAGTTCTAATCCTGATGAATTCATCACAACCAACATACTAATTGAAAGGGGTTAACATTTACTCTAGTTACATGTCGGTATCTAGATTTTCCATCGTCCTCACATTCATTTACACTAAATATGTCTTACCTACTTCTTCATGTGATATATGATTTCTAGATGGTCCTACAACTACATGTTGGATTGTGGACCACTTTTCCTGTCTCTGATTCTTTTGGGCCTTTGAAGTTCACCCAGGGGCCTTTAAAACTCTCCATACTGGCATATTGTACCTTTCAACCTCCATCTTCCTATGAAGATGATGATTCCCAGTCTACTTCTAGGACTGTGGGGACAATATATTACAAACTAAGGAGAAGAGATGCAACACTTACACCCTCAGCAAGGGTGCATCACAATTTTTCCCTCAGAACAAGATGGCTTCAATCACACCTCACAGAACTAGAATGCTTCAGACCCATTCATATGCCCCAAATGGGCTAGATATGCCTCTTTACAAGCGGATAGCCAAACAGCATGCTCATGACTTAATAAGCTATGAGACATATAGGTTTAGAACTAATGGCTTAAGAAGTACACAGGAAGATATTTACCTTTATATTTATATATTTACAATCCCTCATAAGCAGATATCTCATGTCTTTAATCATTGCAAATATTAACTTAAATAAACCTAAGCCAGTACGAGGACAATATTTTAACTTCTATTTACCACAGCAGTTTACTGAAATATGCACACTTAGAAACAAGTTCTTTGGACTTTCCTTAGTAGATCAATATGCAATGTGACATACATATCTCTATTCACTTACTCTTGGATATTCCCTAGTGACCAAAATGGATATCAGGCAAGATAATGTTGGGATTTAGACATCTGCATTTTTCACAGGAGGCAAAAGATTCTTAAACTTTAATCAAGGGAATCTGAGGTCTATCTGGTCAAGGAGAAGCAAAATGAGATAGTTCACTTTCATGTCAGAAGCCTCAGATCTTCATATTAAGCAGAACAAACGTTTGTATATTCCCCACAAAACAAGTATTCCTAGAATATATATTTATTCTCAACTCAGACTAAGAAATTCCTGCTCTAATCAGAGGGCATTAGAGATATACTTGAGTGCATGAATGTAAAATCATGGCCCCTCACTCTTTGGAACAAGAAGAAAAGAAATACTACCACAAGGTTCTGAATCTTTCCCCTTCCATCAAAAGAGGGACAAAGGTAAGAACTAGACATAAAGTTACCAAAGCTAACCTACTGAACAAGGGATACTTGGATAATTCTCATATGTAGAAATTAACTTATTTCTGCTAACCACATGAGCATAGCATCAGATTTTCAGTTGTGGACTAAGATTGCCATGCAGTAATCCGTATTCAATGGGGAGAATTCAGACATTAATTATCCCTATTATACTGTGAGAGGTAATATCCTATGAAGATGTAAGCCACAGAGAATACCATGTGTATACTAAGGTGTTTCTACAATGGTAAATGGCGATGAAATGTAAACCCTATCACTACAAAATGACATATCTTCTTTGCATTCATGCTAGGCATATTTCTAGTGCTTCCAGTGAAAACTAACAGTGATTGAGAACTTTTCCCTCTGTGCCTCGTAGACCTTATGTATACCCTTGTCCAAGGGAAATTCTGGAAACGCTAATTTGAAAACCCATTACAAAAATTTAGAAAAGCTAGCTTGAAATCAAGACCACTTACTGATAAGTTTCCACTAAAAATGAAAATTTCCTGATCTTTGTGATAACACCTTTCATGTTATTTATAAGTCTGAGAACCTAGCCCCAGGAATTTACATCTAAACTCTGAGAAGTATGTAAAGATTTCACTATGCCTTCAGTAGAGTTGCCAGAGAAGAAGTTTTCTATATTTTAAAGAAGAATTCAAATATGACAAGAATTTTCATGTATCATGCTCTTCCTTTAAAGGTAAATTATGGTTTTCACAATTATAACAACAACATTTGAGATACTCAGCCCTAGCAAATTTTGTCTGACTTTTTTCACCTTATGACAGGATTTAGTACTCTTCTATTTGAGTCTGGGAGCTGTCATATTTCACTTTTCTGAGCATGGCCCATTGATTTCCTTGCTTACTGACAAACATTGTTTAGTAAAGTGGCAGATCTCAGAGAACCAAGTGAGCAAGCTGAGACTGGAATCTATCTACTTCCTTCAATTCAGTAAGCAGAAACTGTGTTCTTACCATTGCAGCCCAGATTTTTTAGGTTGGCTGAACAGAAATGTAAGTTTGCAATTTATCTGGGAAAAGAAGACAAAGTTTTCATGAATCCTGAGACTGTTGACATATATCCTGCAGAACCCACTCTAGATATGAATATACAAAGTCATAGTGAAGATTGGAAATGTGAGGACAATGTTCTAGGACTATAGTGGATTGAATTTTACAAGGTATGCAAATATCTACTGAAAATGTATCAGATTTCCCTTGTGTAGCAATGGGAGTATAAATTCCACTTTTTTGAAAGAGTGTGTCTTATACATATGAGTCAACTCCTTCACAGAAATCCTATGTCCCTATATTCTTCATTTTTCCACCAATAACAAAGAGAGCATCAAATATTTCTTCCAAGGTCAAGGAGAGCCCAGACCCCTACCTATAAAAGTCATTCTTGTCTACTACGTAACTATAGAATTTCAGCACTAGGATGGGCAGTGGTGGCATGTGACTTTAACCCCAGCACTTGGGAGGCACAGGCAGGCAGATCTCTGTGAGGTGAGACCATCCTTGTCTATAACAGCTAGTTCCATGACACTCTCCCAGGCCACAGAGAAACCCTGTCTCAAAAAAAAAAAAAACACGAAAAAAAAAAAAACAGAATTTCAGCTCTAGTAAGCTAGAATGTAAATAGCTGACATTAAGGAAATGTGATAAGTGATCCATCTAATAATCTTGGCTCACATTTTGAGAATTGCTGTTTCAGTATAAAGGATTTTTGTATCTGACATTGAATTCCAGAAACAGCCTTGTATGAATAATGCATATTGAGACATTTTATTTTCTGAGGGATTATGTGATATCCCTTGTCTTATGTACTAGGTACAACATGTACTCTCACTAAGGAATGGTCCCTTGGGCCTTTGTTTTATGACTCATGTAGTCTGAGATATTGATATATGAGAGACTACCTCTCCGAATAATGTCTAACCTAGATATGCCAGAACTTAGTATTTGCAAACTGAGTTGAGAATCCACGTCTTCTATCTTTAGCCAGTCATCAGAAACTGAGAATACTGCCATAAATACCTAGAACTAAATGGCTAACCCAAAATAGAGGAAGAAAACTTCTAAGCCTGCATCATTCATGCTGTTACAAACAGCATTTGAATGCTACTTGATCTTCCCAAGATTGAAGACAACATGTGGAATTACTAACATCTGAAATAGTGTTTCAAAATGGGTGCTAAATGTTGTGATATTACTCTACTGCTAATCCTTTTAAGTCAGGGAAGTATGGTTTCTACCCCACATTAACCAAGGAGATTCTGACATTCACTTTTCTTTAAGAGGGACAAAAGTCCTTCTTTCTTAGAAGGTGTCAAGTACTCCAATTCTTCCATTATTACTCAATACCTTTTAACATTTTATAAGATTTAAGATATAGTTCTAAGACAAAAGCATGCTTTTGACTTATGTACTTTATACCAATGGGATTTTAACTTTTATTTATGTCTTCCATGGCACTCACATTTGTCCATTTGTACAATTGGGTATAAATCATTTTACTACTCAGTAATAGGGAATAAATTTAAAGGATCTCTATGATTCTACCTCTGTAGAAAAAAATATTGGTTACTTTGAGACAACAGGATAGATTAGAATGCTTATAATGCATCTCTTGCAAATCAGTGTTTTCCAGAAATTCTATGCTGTCTAAGGTGGTTTTGGACAAAGAAATCTGGTAAATGAAAACTCCAAATGTTTTCTATTGGCAAGTGAGTGTCTCAAGTAACCATGTTTTCAAAGACACTTCAGAGTTATCCCTCTGATCTCTAGTTGACCTTTCTGAATATGGTCACTTTTCATTGCACACAAGAGCCTCCCCATCTGAGAAAATCAGAAACTTCGACACTTGCAACAGATGGGATCACTCTCCATGCATGAACATATAGCAAGGAATAAAATATAGACATGGACTTATCTCCCCAGAACCCAGTAAATATACTTGAAATTTTGGTATCAATTGTAGAGTAAAAGAAATTCTTGTGGAAGCATCACTACTCAGAAGACCAACTGTACTTCAGGATAATATTCTGAATTCTTTCTGAACTCACAAACATTTGATTAATTGTATGCATATCTGTAGCTGGAGGCATAATGAGAAGCTAATAAGACAGAGCCCACATATTCTCCCAGTAACCAAGGTAACCTAGGATTTTCACCACTGTCAAGGGTGAATTGGATTTCTACTTGCTCAAATAATTATATATATATATATATATATATATATATATATATATATATATATGTATATGTTGTTTCCACCACCTAATAAGGAGATTCAGAAAAATTCCCTTACCCAGACTGTTTCACAAGTTTCAATTCTGCCAAATGAGCTATGGAACATACTCAACAAAATGTCACTATATATTCCTTTTAGAAATAAGCAGTCTTTTGTGTATATGTGAGAATTGCAGTCCTTTTCTTGCATTACAATCTTGCATTAGAATTTAAATATCTATTCAAGGTAAAATCAAATTAGTGTATTGGCCCATCTGCACCTCAGAAAATTTCTTAATGACAAAGACAAACTTCTCTGCCTAATATGACTTTGCTTTACCTTCCCATTTGATATTACATATACATGGTGAATCTCCATGCATAATATCTAACTACACAGCCTGAAATCTCCACTCTCACTATTAATGTGTGTTGGAAGACACAGTTATTAATGACTGAAATGCTTGATTATACTGTTGTGACATTATAAGACCCTGGTACTCATAATGGATCCAGTAGTAAATAATCAAAATAGTGAGAATACACACTTTGTTCTATACCATGTAGGTTAGGTTAAACTTGGAAAGTCCATAGAGAAAGCAATTTTTGGCCTTCCTCTTTGATAAATCATTAGAGCATATCAAGGCCAATATGGAATCTGTAAGGATAAGAATCTTACCAATTGGAAAGAAGATTTGAACGTACAGGAGAGATAATGTAATTGGCTATGCAGCATGGTGAGGCAAATAACTCCCTTTTCCTTCTCACATTAAAATTTGGCTTGCAACTCTTTGTAACTCTACAAGATGGCCTAGTACTTTGCTTTCTTCTTCTCTGCCTTACACAATTCCCTTATGAGGATTTTTTCAAGAGTATTTTACATGTGCTATAATTTAGTTTACTCCAATATCTACAGCTCATGAGGTAAGTCTCAGACGTTCTTTGTATGGTTAATGCACATCCTAGTTGTAAGTTCTCACCATTGGAATCCACTCTAGTTAGAGTTCACAGAAACCAATCATAGTGATTGTATCGACTGTTGGAGGCCACTGCCAGCAATCCAGTCACAAGTAATATTGCAGTTTTTATTTATCCTCCAAACTGGATAGTTGACCACAATACTACAGAGCCAGTATGGTTGAAACAGGAGCAAAAGCTGTTCAAAAACATTAAAATTGATACTGGTTGTCTTCCAAATTTCCCAAAAGTCATGGATATCCTAATATATGAAGAAATGCTAGACGAGGAAGCAGAGTTGGGACCCTTCACTACTGTAGACATCACAGGAAGAAATTCATCCATTTCTTAAATTGATAGTTTTCCTCCTTACCAGAAATGTATGTCCTTCATCAATGACAATTAGGGTAACTAATTTTGACTTACAATTGTCATTAGATTTCCTCTATTAAAAATGTTCTCTCTATCTGCCCCATTAATAATGCTGAAAATTACCTCTTAGTGAAAAACCACATTCAGTTCTTCTCCATTTGACCACCCGGATGGCACATTGTTACTTTGAATATAGTGTTCCTCATGAATTGCTCTTTTTATGAAATGATCATGACAATTTTGTCTTCTTACTTTGAGGAACCAATTGCTTATCTATAAGCACAATTGGAGACTTAATGCACTTGCTCTACCAAGAGTGTCACAGAAAATGATAGTCCCCAAAGACTGGGGCTTAAAGTATTACACCTTCTAAAAAGTGCTCTCACTTCTTTCCCTTATTTTCAAGTGATATAACACATATTTTTTAGATTATCTTGCACAGCAAGGCAGGTCCATAATTTCATGCTCTTCATATGGATACACAAAATGTACTCCCACTGAACAAGTTGCTATTCAAAACAATTCCAATGTCAACATCTTCATAGAAGAAATTCTGAGACTGGTGTCCTACATGTATTGAATATTTGGAAGATGAGTCTATCATAACCTTAATGTTATCTTGGAATATGGTACACTACATTGGTCTTCCTCTAATTTATATATTACCCTGACAAATTTCTGTCCAAGGTATCAAGAACCTCAACTTATATTGCCCAGTTTACATTCAGTTTTTTCCTCTCTATACAATATACAATATGAACTTAAAAGTTCAACTTAAGTAAAAAACCATTCTGACTTCTTGTAACCAGCCAGGTCTCTAATGTATAACTGCCCATTAAAGAATAAGAAATTCTCCTCCTACACAATAGGCCTATACATATCTCACCAATTACACTGAAGTATTTACAAGTCAGGACGTGGGAGATTTCACATCTACTTCTCTTAAATTTTGGAACATTGGTTGTATACATTACTCTGAAGGCATTAAAAATCTCCTTAGGTGTTCCAAAATGATTCAAAATATGGTTTCACCAAAAAGGTCCAAAAATACACCTTTTGTACTTCCAACTATCTTCCCCCAACCTTAATTTAAGAAGGCACTTTCCTAATACAATGACTGCATATATGCTTGATTTCATAAAAAGTTAACAGTCCTCAATTCACAAAGCAGTCTCATAAATTCTATGACTTCTTTGGAAAGAAGACTTATCAGTATTGTCTAATTGGGTAACTACCAACCATAGGTTAAGATATTCTCCTTCTACACAATAGGCCTTTTTGTATCTCAGCAATGAGGTTGAAGAATTTATAAATCATACCATGGAGATGTCCCATAACCTTCTTGTAAATATGAGAACATTGGATATACACACTTCTCTGAAGGCATTACAAATCTCCTTAGGTGCTCCAAAGTCAATGGAAATATTTTACAAAAAATTTCCAAGAATGTGCTCTTTTACCCTTGGTCCTTCCAACTATCTTCCCCAAAACTTAATTTCCCTACTAAAAATGACAGCATGTATGTTTGCTTTCATATAAAGTTAAAAGTCGTCAATTCAGAAAGCATTCACATAAATTCTATGGATTCTTTGGAAAATAGCTTATCAATATTATCTAATAGGGTATCATTTTAACTCAAAGGCCAGTATTGTGGGGAATTTTAATGCTGAATGGTCATCAGATGAGATTTTTTCACAAAAGGCGTTTACTTGTCATCTGATTCACGGACATCAGCTTGTTCCCAACTATAAGGAGGTACCCCTCATTCCATTCACCACAATTGACACCCAGAACACTATATCTTAATGTACCAGTGCCAAGAATTTTCAAGTAGAGCCCAGTCCTGAATTTTATTACCTTATTGTAGAAAAACTGGTGTGGGTCCCAACATTCATACATTTGTCTGAACGGCTGAATAAACTTAAGGAAGAGATCAAATTGACAATAGAGTCTGTGTGCATTTCTTATATTCTATGCATTTGTGAACAATATCTCAATTCTCTAGTAATTATATTGATATATCTCGTTTGACTTCATGATCCAAAGACCTCCATCTCTGAGACTGGAATATATTGAAGCACTACATATGGGGATTCCAATCTGACTCCTCAATTCATTGTGTCTCAAATATACATCTTCAGTCTATTGGGCCCCCAAATCACATGCTTTTCACTTGAGTCTTTAGAACATTATCATAGAATGGTCTCTACCCCCAATCCCTATCCAAGTTGACCTCCATTTTCTTCTCATCAAGGAGATCTCAGACCTTCCTCTTAGTCTGTTGTGACCAAAGGAAATTGAGGCATTCTACTTCTCATCAAGATAACATTCTTCTGGACATTTTGTGGTAGCAGAACTATATAAGTTCACCTAGTTTCTGGATACCAAAACTAAAGCTTCCAGTCAAGTTTTCATTATGTAGCAAGCCCATCATTTTACATTCAGAGTGAGTATCCACACAGAATATTGAAGTGACAGCTACATCATGGCATTAACATTGCTGCCTAACCTCTGCAAGATGACATGGAATATGGACATGACCTTGTTGTTGTTTCTGATGTTATATTCTTCTTGTTTCTGTATATGTTTTAAGTTTAGAAAACATTACGTTAAACACTTTTATGTTATACATTTCCTGCCATTAAATATCAGCAGCCATGTGGTTATCTTTAAAATTTTTAAAACATCAAACTCTTTCCCTTTATTTTGGGCAGTCCCAAGGCCCTCGCTCCTATATCTAGTTTGAACAAATACACATGCATATTCAAAGGCATCCAAAAAGCCATTTCATGCAATAAAGGTAAATACTGGTTCCACTTACAGTGGCCCCAAAAGATGCAAAATTATCCAAAGTAACTTCCAACTTTGATTGTCTGCTTGGGGTTATGCAGATTACCAAGATGTCACTCTGGAGTCTGTGAGTTCTCATTTGCTCAGGACAAGTGTTTCTATATGTTTATCCAACATTGTCTTGACCCCTTTGCTTATCACTTCTCTCTCTACACAAACGGAATTAACGAGTTATGTTCAGTGCTAACCTGTGACTCTCTGCTTCTGCTTCCATCAAGAACTGGATGAAGGAGCTAACCTGACATTTAAGGTAGTCATCAATCTTATTACAGGGAAATGGAATTTAAGAGAAGCCTCTAAACTACCTCTTAGATTCTTAGTTAAAGTCATCCTTGTAGATACCTCATAATTTCCTTGTTGCATATATTCTTTTTAATCCATAATGGCTTCTTCTATCATGGCATAACTTCCTTGTTCTCTGCCCTTGCTCCAACTTGATCTTACTGATCACTTCCATTCCTGCCTTCCCCTTCTCCCCTCCCTTTTCACCTATGTTCCTCCTCCCTCCTTTCATGTTCCCAATATACTCAGGAGACCTTCTCTATTTCCCCTTCTCAGGGGATCAATGTATGTCCCTCTTAGATTCCTACTTAATTCCTAGCTTCACTGGGGTCATAGATTGTAGGCTGGTTTTCCTTTGCTCTATATCTAATATCCACTTATGAGTTACTAAATACCATGTTCCTCTTTATGTGTCTGGGTTACCTCACTCAGCATGCTTTCTTCTATTTTCACCCATTTTCCTGCAAATTTCAAGGTGTTATTTTTTACTGCAGAGAAGTAATACAGTGCTTATATTTTCGACATATCCTTTATCCATTCTTTGACTGAAGGGCATCAAGTTTGATTGCATTGCAGACTCTGGCTATTACAAATAGTGTTGCTATGAACATAGTTGAACTGACACCCTTTTGGCATCAATATGCATCATTTGCTTATATACCTGAGACTGGAATTGCTGGATCTTGAGGTAGATTCATTCCCATTTTGTGAGAAACTACCTTATTAATTTCAAAGTGACTGTATAAATTTTCATTATTACCAGCAATGAAGGAGTGTTCCACATTCTCCACAGCCACTCCGGTATAAGCAGTCATTGGTGTTTTTATTTTAGCCATTCCAACAGGAACAATGGTATCTCAAAGTTGTCTTGGTCTGCATTGCCCTGATTCCTAAATATGTTGAGCTATCCCTTAAGTGCCTTTTGACCTTTTTCCATTTCTCTGTTAAGAATTGTCTATTTAGTTTGGTCTCCCATTTTAATTGGATAATTTGTTGTTTTGGTTACTATCTTCTTGAGTTTTTTCGTATTATCGATATCAGGCTTCTGTGAGAATTGGGGTTATTGAAGACATTTTCACATTCTGTAGGCAGCCCTTATATCTGGTTTCCTATCTCCATGGCCTCCCAGAAGCTTCCCAGTTTCAGGAGTTCCTATTTATTAATTTTCAATCTCAATGTCGGTGCTCATTGTGTTATATTACACACGCGGTCTTTTTTGCCAATGCATTCAATTATACTTCCCATTTTCTCTTCTAAGTTGTTCAATGTGACTGGTTTTATGTTGAGTTCTTGATTAATTTGGACTCATGTATTGTGTATGGTAATGGATAGGGATCTATGTGCAAATCTATATGCCAGGATGCAGTTATGCGAGCTCCATTTTTTAAAGATACTTTCATTTTTCCATTGTATGATTTTTCTTCTTTGTCAAAAATCAGGTTTTTGTAGGTGTGGTATTAATATCGGGGACATTGATTAAAAACTTTGGTCTACCTATAAGTTATTGTACCAATACCAAGCTGCTTTCATTACTGTAGATCTAGAGTGGACCATCAATTCAAGGAACGATCACCTACATTACTTCCTTTATTGTATAGGATTTAATTACATATCCTGTGTTTTATGTTTTCCCACAAATTATTGATTATTCTTTCAAGGTCTGTAAAGAATACTGCTGGAAATTTGGTGGAGATTGCATTGAATCCATAGATTGCATATGAAAAGATTTCCATTTTTATTGTTTTGATCCTATCTATGCAAGAGCGTGGGACATCGTTCAAATTTATGATATCTTCTTTAATTTCCTTCTTTAAAGAATTGAAGTTTTTGTAACAAAGGATTATAACTTGTTTAGATAGTGGTACCACAAGATACTTCCTTTTGTTTGTGGTTATTGGGAAGGGATATTTTTCTCTAATTTTTTTCTCAGCCCATTTATCATATACATATATATATTCATATGTATATATTCATACTACTGATTTTTAATAAAGCTTGTATGCTCTCCCATGCATAAAAAATTTAAAAGGCTTTAAACTCTTTAAATATAAATATTTTTATAAGTAATGGCTAAAAGTGATTTTTAATTATGGAAATTTTTTGATTATTGTTATTTTAATATAGCATTTTATAAAATGTATTTTGTTCATATTTATCAGAATTGAATATATTTGATTAATGTTTTGATCATATAAAATATGATCTTGAACTTCAATTTCCTAAGTATTTTATAAACATTATTTTCAAGTAATATCCATTAAGGCCCAATGTCTCTTATGTTTTGGTTAAACAAGTGAAATATTAATTTATGAAAGTGATATTTTCTGTTTAAGTTTTTCTGAACTGAATGGAAATAAAAAATATTTCATTATGTTTTTTTCTCAATTGAAAAGGGATTATACTCATTAAAATAATAAAAGAGGATCTTCAAATATTGTCCAGGTCATGATGCCAAGGTCACCATTTCCTGACCTATAACCCCAAGTCCTCAGTGAAGAGCTCCACACAGCAGCAAGTCATTGGTGACAGGACAAGGCAGAGAATGCCAGAGTAGACCTACACTAGCTGGAAGGACCGCTCTCAGGCTTGCTCCACTTAACCCTTGGTTCCCTCTCTGCCCTGCACACTCTGCTTGAATTGAGTGTGAGTTTTGCTTGGGCTTCAACTCCCACTAGCACCTACTGCTTGGATCTTCCTTGGCCTCCAACCTCAAATAGAGTGGACTCATGCTGTCCAGAAAGACAAGCATGTGTTGCCTACACATCTAACTTCGTACCCCTCCACCATGACTCCCCTACAGTAATCTTTCAAAATCAGGGGAGAGTGTTGTACTTTCATTCAAGTTTAAAGGAAAAACCTGGTAGATGGGCAGCAAACATGAGAGATACATTAATAATAGAGTTTATTACAGGTGGGGGGAGAGGGAGATTGGGGGATAGATGAGAAGAAACAAGAAGTTAAGCTCAAGAGCAGAGAGCAGAGAGGCAGAGGAAAATAAGAAACCAAGAAAGTTAAGAGTGGGAGACAGAGAACATAAATGGGGGTTTCTGTCTTTTAAAGGGGTACTTTACATCTGCCCGCGGACTTATTACACATGGGAGACTGGGATGACCAGAGTTCTGCCTGAATGAATTCTACCAGGTGACCTTGGCAGGCTTATATTATGCCTGAACCTTTCATTCCCACCTTTACATTTTATTAAAATGGTGGGGTGTTAGACATGACATGTTGGTAATAAGGACATCAAGTTATCAAGAATACTTGACTTGGGGGCATTGGTCTCTTTTGGGGGAACTGAGAAAACTGTGGTGCTGTAATGTCCTGAGGTATCTGGTATCTCCAACGTAGACCAGTCTGTATGAAACTCGCTGGCACCTGTTAGAACTGGCGAGATGTCAGCAGCATAGAAGACGAAGTTAAGTTAAGAAAAAATGTTTAACTCCTGGTATTGGAGGGGAGGAATGTAAGATTGGGGAGGTGTACCTGGGGGGTCCCAAGATGAGGGAAGAGAGTCTGGAACCAGGGTGAAGTTGAATAATATTTACTTGGAGTGAATTTGACCTGTTTGGATTTCTGTAATTCAGCTCCCTGGAATATACATGAATCTTTTGGGTTTGTAAAAACATAAATTTTACATGCATTTAGATCCATTAGCAGCCTATTTATGTTAGAAGTGACTTGGCAGAAATCATTAGTATTTTGAAACTCACAGATACATTTTAGGACAATGAAAAGCACCTTAATTTTGACCTGCAGTCATCGTATAGTGTTATATGCTGCTTAGTACTCTGTTGAAGTTGGATCAGTAGCTTATTAGAACTTTATTGATTAGTGTTACAACTATGAACAGTATCAGAATGAAAGAGAGGAATGTGGACCATGTTTTATTGTTTGGAATGTAATGTTAAAGTTAAAATCCTCCTTCCTGAAATATGTTCTGTTTTAAGTTGGCAAATCTACTGTTTGTTAAAAGCATTAGAGTTCTTGAGAAGGATAAAATTTTACCTAAGTCAATGATGAGAGAGTGAGAGAGACCCATTGTCTGGCCCCATGGACACCCAACACCAAGGTCCTCCGTGCCTGTTACGGGCAGCAGCATTAAGGACATCTGCCTCCTGCACACATTTTAAGGACAAAGAATTAGAGAAAATGTCCTTTGATTAAAGACTCTGTTTACCTGTAGAAACAGCTTGGAG
Organism: Cricetulus griseus; assembly: GCF_003668045.3. Taxonomy (NCBI): domain Eukaryota; kingdom Metazoa; phylum Chordata; class Mammalia; order Rodentia; family Cricetidae; genus Cricetulus; species Cricetulus griseus. The sequence continues at coordinate 1,203,699 of NW_023277030.1, forward strand.
GATAGAATGGGTGGTATAAATATTTTGATCATTTTAAATAGACATTTATGACTTTAAATGTTTATCATTATTTAAGATACATCACAGTTAAACTTAAGTTGCGTAGAGACTTACCTCAAATTTTTAAACAGTAGCTTAATGTACAAAAAAAAATCTAAATGTACAGCTGACGTACCAAAATGTGTGAGTGAAACACCAAGAAGCCTTAAACTTTCACAAAAATATTCAAGAAACTTAGAGTTTTCTCCATTTTGTGAAATTCAGCCTATGGAACATACCCATGTAGACAGCAATCAACTGCAATAGTATAAAGAGGCATTTACTTACATGTGTACTAGACTGAAGCTATAGTATGTTACTGTGGTGCAGCAGAAGTAAAAATAGTTAAAGCCGAATAGAGACTTGTGCCTTCTCCCTAAGTCAAGAAGGATATATTTGAGGTTATAAGTCGGTGTGGTTGATTTAGAATTTGAAGACGTAATATATTGTGACAGACGGATGATAAGTATTTCCTGGCAAATGTGACAGAAATGTCTCTTCCCATATCATGGGCCCAAGAAACAGGGAGCATCTATGATGCAGTTTTGCAACTGGAATTTTAATATCCTAATGTCTGTGCGATTGAACAGCTTTTTTTGTCCCCATACAATGGAGTTGCTTCTCCAAATGATCCTATGACAAAAAGTTTAGGCATTTCCAAGCAATAGGAACTGTTAACCAATATGAGGTACATAATCTCACTAAATTTCATCTGTGAAGGTTCCTGCTCCGAATCTATGCTAAGGAAAGTTTCTCCTCCATAAGAATTAAAACCCTATTGAGTATTGACAATTTAGTACTGCACCCCATTTTAATTAAATTTTTTTTTGGTTACTACTTTGTTAAGTTCTGTTTATATTTTAGAGATCATCACTTGGCTAGATGTGTGTTTAGTAAAGAGTCTTTCCCATTCTGTGAGGTGGTGTATTGTCTTGTTGCCTATGTCTTTTGCCTTACAGTATCAAATTGGTTTCAGGAGGCCTCAATACTGTCTGTGCTACTGTTATGTTCAGTAAGTCGATGGCTGTACAAATTCTGTCAGTTCTACTCCCAATTACACTGATAAGAGGTTCAGTGTGGCTGCATTTGTATCGAAGTCGTTAATAGATTGGAACTTTATCTTGGTGAATAGAGGAAGCTAAATGGCTAAAAAAAACTTAAGAGACTGATAAACATCCATAGCCATTATGGAAATGTAAATCATAATAACTCAGAGATATCATCTTACAACTGCCAGGATCGCTACAGTGGAAACACCATGGACAGTTTATGCTGGAGAGGATGTTGAGAAAGGGGAATGCTTCTCTGTTCCTGCTGGGAGTGAAAAGGTGTACAACAATTTTGGCAGTCAGTATGGAAGTTTCTCTAAAAATTGGATATCAGTGTATATCACCATTTAACTATTCCTCTCTTTGGCATGTACCCAAACATGGACATTCATACAACTTGCACATCTATAGAGCTATGTTCATAACAGCACTATTTGTAATAGCACAAACCTGGAAACAAATAAGATGTCCCTCGACTAATGAATGGCTAAAGAAATTGCAGTACTACTCACTGGAAAAAAATTAAAAAAATGGATGGAACTATAAGAAACCATCCTGAATGAGGTAACAAATATACAGAAAGGCAAACATGTTATGTAGTCAGTAATGTATGAATATTAGACATAGAGCAAATGATAACTAGTCTACAATTCAGAACTCCAGAGAACGTAGGAAGAAGTTGAAATCTAAGAGATACATACATTCTTCCCCAGATGAGAAAAATGCGCAATATCTCCAGAATATTTGTGGAAATGGGGAAGGAGATGGTAGGTTAGTGAAAGAGCAGCGGAGAAGTGGATGGGGTGACAGAACATGAGGGATCAGATAGATTTATTAGGGGGAAGAATAGATGAGTGCTAAAAAAGAGATACTTTTGTAGAGGCATCAATCATAGGTTTAAAGAAATATATGGCACTAGGGAAATGTTCAGGAATCCACAAGGATAATCCCAACTATCAATCTAAGCAATTTTGGAGATGCTAACTTAAATGCATTTCCCTATAATGTGATACCATCCTAGAGCCTTCATCCAGTAGCTGATGGAAGCAGAAGAATAAACAAAAATCTAAAGAATGACATGAACTCCAGGAAATTAGTGTCAGAAAGGGAGGAATGATGAGCAAATGTGTCAGTACCAGGCTGGAGAAACCCAGAGATACAGTTGACCTGACCAACTTGGAGCTCACCCACCCCTTTCTGACAAAGGGGGAACCATCATAGTACCATAAGTTTATTTATGACCATTTCATTGGAAATTATTTTTCATTGGAAAAGTATTTCACAAACTTTTATTATGAGGTATTAAGTGTCTTTAATATTGAGCTGTGTTTCATGTTTGCAGAATTAGGAGAGATCATCTTTTCATATACAATTTATTAGCCTGTGTCTTTTTATAAGTATATTATATCCACTGATATTAAGATATATTAATTAGCTGTGATTGTTAATTCTTTTTATTTCTTTTTTATCAATATATTTTCATATTCCAATTACATTTCTCCTCCTCTCCTGATGCTACTCACTATTATCCCCTACCTGTCATTTGCTCCTAGGAACTATTAAGGCCTCCCCTAGGAAATTCCCTAAGTCTGGTTATTATCTATTTGATGCAGGACCAAGGAACCACTCTAGCCACTGATACCCCTTGTCGAAGGTTGAACAAGCTATCTTTCCAAAAGTCAATTTGTGCATTATAGTTTGAATTTGGACCCACTGCCATTGACCATATATTGTCTGACAATCACCAATATTAGCTGAATTAAGGGAGTGGAGCTCAGTCCTATGTGGGTTCCCTACTTTTCCAACCAGAGCTTCATCTCATTATCTCGGGTCAGCTGATTCTGTGGGTTTCCCCATCAAGTTCTTTCCATTCTTCATAATATTTCTCTTTTATCACTTTTTATTTACTCCAGGATCTTATCAAAATATTTATCGTTGGATTTCTGCATTTGCTTCAATCTGTTTCTGCAAGATGGTTGTAGCATGTCCAGGGTTTTTGAGTGTAGGCTAGCTATCTTTTGCTTTATTTATTCTATCTACTTATGAGTGAGTACATGCTATATTTTTTGTTTCTTGGATACCTGACTCATGACAGTTTTTTAGTTATGTGCATATGCCTAGAATTTTCGACTTCCTTTTTTCTTACTGCTGTGTAGTACTCCATTGGGTAAGTGCATACCACATTCTTTTAAAAATCCATTCAGCAGTTGATAGGCATTAAGTTTGTTTCCAAGATCTTGTAGTATTAATAATTCTGCTATGAACATATTTGAGCAACGGATCTTGTGGTATAATTGAGCTTCATTTGGGTAAATTGTTTCACATGTGTGTGTGGTTTCTGGAAGATGTATAAGTAAATTTTGTGATAGAAGAAGCACAAAAAATTCCTTACAATTTACAGATAGACTATTGTTATAAGGAGAAGGCAAAGGAAGGTGTAATGTGAAGTTAAGACTGTGTGGTATTCTGTTACTTTGTGGGTACTGAGTAGTACCTTAATATCATTATTTTTCCCTGACAATCACAATGTGATTCTTTCTCTCCATAATATGGTAATAACAAGTACAGAACATTTGAGAAGCACAGTATTCGTAGGATAATGTGCTATACTATACAAGTGTCCTATACAGCTTTTGATGTTCACAAGTTGAGAGGTGACTACACCTAGGCCAGGGACAAGGCCATAAACCATAGCCTTGGATCTGGCACAGTTACTGTCAACTACAAATAACATCATTGAGTGCAGTTTGAGAAAAAAGTTTTGTAAAGATTTTCATAGGTTGATAACCTCTTTTTTCTCCATTTTTAATTTAAATTACAAACAATACTGTTTCACATATCAATTACATTTCCCTCTCCCTCTCCTCCTCCCCTACCTGCCACTAACACCCTAACTATCCCATACCATTTCTTCTCCACAAGGAGAGTGAGGTCTTCCATGGTGGGGGTCTTCAGAGTCTGTCATATCCTTTGGGGTAGACTCTAGGCCTTCACCCGAGTGTCGAGTCTTAGGTGTCGTCCTTCATGTGAAATGAGCTCCCCAATTCCATTCCTATGCAAGAGATGAGTACTGATCTACTACAAGTCTCCCCATAGATTTCTGATGCCTCCTTACTGATGCCCACAACCCTTGGATGTGGATCACTTCCATGCTGGATTCCCAGTCATCTGCCTGGGGCCCAAGACCATCCCCTTGTTCAGTTCATATGTTTCTATAGTTTTCAACAGCCTGGTCTTGACTGCTTTGATCATCACTCCTCCTCTGCAACTGGATTGCAGTTCAGTTCCAAGTTTATCTGTGAGTATTTGCTTCTACTTCCATTAGCTGCTGGATATGTACTCACTCATATATTGATTTTACACATAGAGCAAAGGGTCACCAACCTACAATCCACACCACTAAAGAGGATAAGCAACAAGGAGGACTCTAAGGGATATCCTCTTTCTTAAGAAGTCAACTTTGAGTAATATATCAAGCCCTTGAACTATCCAGCAAGATTTGAGGTTTCCATCATTGCTTCCATTCTGTAAGACTCTAAGCTACTTTTCTTCCTGGATTAAGATTCTTGAAGAAGGTGCTTTTCTCTACAGATATATACGCCCTTCTTAATGTATCTGAAGCAGTATAAAAGTCTGCATTCACTGTGTCAACACCAATTGAAACCATTTTGAGTCCCTCACATTTTAACTTAGTGTCTGAAACAGTTCAGACTCCTGACACACAGTTCATGCCAGTTTCTGCCTCATGGACCAGTGTTGATAATTTTCATTCAGAGCCTTCTAGAGTCTCTTTCAGCTAATAGTATGGATACATGCTTTCTCAAAATTGTGGAGGAGCCTTTAGTTGTAGGGGAAGGAATCTGCCCCTTTGAAATGAGAGTCTTCTATGATATCCATCCCCAAAACCATGCCACTGAGTAAAGTTTGGAGAACCAGTTATGAACAAAATTGCGTAAGGTTGTGTATTGCCATATGGGAATCATGTGATTGGCATGTAATTAGGAAGTGCAAGGAATGCTCAGTGCAGAACCAACTGAGTGAACCAGAAATACTAAAAGAAATTAAACAATGACCAGAACTCCTGGAAACCAGTTTCAGGAAACAGAGAATGATGAGTAAATATGTCATTACCGTGCTGGAGAAACCCGCAGAAATAGCTGACATGACCAAGTGGGAGCTCCCGGACCCCATTCTGACAACTGTGGAATGATCATAGTACCATGATATTTCTTATGTCCATTTGAATGACTAATTATTTCCACTCTTTTACTATGAGGTAGTTACTGTCTTTAATGGTGAGCTGTGCTTCATCTTTGTCAAAGTAGTAGAGATATTTTCAGTGATATACTATCTATTAGACCATGTATTTTATAAATATATTATGTCCATTGGTATTAAGAGATATTAATGAACTGTGATTGTTATTTTTTCTGATTTATCTATTTATTTTTATATTCTAATACCTTCCCTCCTCTCCTTTTGCAACCTCCTCTTTCCCCCATCCTCTCATTTCTTCCTTGGAGCTGGTAAGTCCTACCCTAGGAAATACCCAAAGTCTGACCTATTATCTAGTTGAATCAGGAACAAGGAAACACACTAGACACCATAACTATGTATCAAGGCTGACAAAGGTGTCTCTTCATATAGAATGGGTTCCATCATTTCAGTTTGTACATTAATTTTATAGTTTGAATTTGGACCCACTGCCATTGACCATATATTGTCTTACAATCAACATTGTTACCCAAATTAAGGGAGCGGATTTCAGTCCTATGTTGTTTCCCTCCTTTTCATACCAGTTCTAGTGATCTCTCACTTTCTCATGTCAGTTGATTCTGTGGATATCACCATCATACTCTTGACTATGTTGTTCATAACATTTCTCCTTTTTCACTTTGAATTGACTCCCTGAACTTAGCAAAATGGTTAGTGGTGGATTTCTGCATCTGCTTCCATCTGTTTCCGCAAGAGTTATGTATCTTGTCCAGGGATTTGGATTGTACTCTAGGTGTCTTTGGCTTTATGTCTGATATCCAATTATTAGTGGATACATATTATTTTTTTGTTTCTTGGATACCTCACTCATGATATTTTTTTTTGGTTCTGTGTATATGCATTTAAGTTTTGGGATGTCATTTCTTTCCTATAGCTGATTAGTATTCCATTGGGTAAATGTAACTTATTTTCTTTCCCTTTCAGCAGTTGAAGGGCATCAAGTTTGTTTCCAAGATCTGGCTACTTTGAATAATATTACTATAAACATAGTTGTACAAGGGATATTGTTGTATAATTGAGCATGCTTTTGGTTTATGCCTTCACATACAAGTGAGTTTTCCTGAAGCTGTATAAAAAACCTTGAGATAGAAGAATCACAAAATGCTTAAAACTTACAAATAAACATAGGTGCATAGGAGAAAGCAAAGAAAGTTGTAATGTGAGGTCATGTTTGTGTGGGATTTTGTTAGGTTTGGGGTATTGTATCATAACTTAATATCCTTATTTTTGCCTGACAATCACACATGGGAAGAAATTGGGATTCTTTCTCTTCATAGCATGGAAAGAACAATTAGAGAACAGCTAAGAAGCACAGTTATTGTAGAATAATTTACTATCCAATACACGTGTACTGTACAGCCTTTAATATTCACAAGGTATTAGGTGACTACAATCAGTCCGTGGACAAGGACATCCATCAGTGAAAGCATTTAAGGAACTTATTCTCAGACTGTATTCAGTGATATTATATGCTGTTGACTGAGTAATGGTGCCAGCTAGAAATATATTGTGGATGTCCTTTCTTTTATGTTATATTTTTTTTTCGAAACAAGTTTTCTCTTTGGCTTTGGAGACTGTCTTCGAACTAGCTCTTGTAGAACAGGCTGGTCTCAAACTCACAGAGATCCATCTGCCTCTCCCTCCCGAGTGCTGTGAATAAAGGCATGTGCCACCACCACCCGGCTTTAAGCTATTTCTTATACTGGATTAAGATGCATGTGGAACGTGCCTTTTCTCTAATAATATACATGTCCCATGTAATCTGTTTGAATGTATACACAAGTCTATAGTAGAGTCTACATTCTATTGACATGGTCAAGGTTCTTTCTTCCATTGAAATGCAAGTATATGTAAAGTTTGAATCCCTGATCGACTGTGTACTTTACTAAGGTATACAGGGATATAGAATTGTATAACGAGAAACATTAGAAGTCAAAGACTTATCCTTACAGTGGTGGCCATGTTTACCAAGAAACAAAATGTATTATTCAAGGAATATATATATGTGTGTGTGTGTGTGTGTGTGTGTGTGTGTGTGTGTGTGTGTATGTATTATTCAAGGAGTCTATATATATTGTCTGAGTAATTTGGGACCTTTATTGGAGTTTCTTAACTTCATTCTTGGTGGAAAACAGAGAAACCAGAATTCTAAACATAGATTCAAATTTTATGGAGCTGCCCTCAGTTTCCCCACCCAAGTGTACACCTTGCCCTCTGTCCAGAGGCGGGTGCCCTAGCCTCAGGTGAGTCTGTGTGCTGCTGTTTACCAACCTCTCCCATCAACCCCTGCTTGATTTTACCTGAAACCCTCCCCCACAGGAAAAGAGTGGACCTGCCCAGGACAGAAGACCCTCCCTGAGTCTGCACATACCTCACCCCTGTCTACACCCTGCCCTCTGTTCAGCGGCAGGTGCCCTAGCTGCAGGTGAGTCTGGGAGATAATGTTTCCCAACCTCCTCCATCAACTTCTGCTCAATTCTGCCTGACCCCAACCAGAAATGAGTGGACCTCCCAAGTCCAGGAAGGTCCACCCTGAGTCTGGACACACCTCACCCCTGTCTACACCCTGCTTTATGTCCTGTAGCAGTGCCCCAACATCAGATGAGTCAGCGCACTGCTTTTACCAACCTCTCCCTTCAACTCATGCTACCTTCTACCTGAAATCCCACCTCTGGACAAGAGTGGACCTGCCCAGACCAGAAGGCCCACCCTGAGTCTGCACATACCTCACCCTGAACTACACCCTGCCCTCTGTCCAGCGGCAGGTGCCCTAGCTACAGGTGAGTTTGGGCACCACTCTGCCTGCCCCCAACCTCCTCCATCAACACCTGTTTGCTCCTGCCTGACCCCACCCCGACAAGAGAGGACTACCCCAATCCCGGGAGGTCCACCTTGAGGCCAGACACACTTCATCCATGTCTACACCCTGCCCTCTGTTCTGAGGTGGTGCCCTAACCTCAACAGGTGCACAAGACTCAGGAAGGTCCATCCTGAGTCTGGACACACCCCACACTTGTCCACCCAACACCCTCTATGATCCTGCTGCCCCCCGAAGCTGAGCCACCTGCCCTCACTGGAAAAAGGAATGGGAAGAAGACAGAGTAAGAACACACTCAAGAACAGAAAAAACAATATGACACCAAGAATCTAGGGACTCAATACCAGCAGGAGCTGAAAAAACCAAACACAGAGCATGAAGATGAGATGGACTTCAAAAATTATCTTAGGAAGATGATAGAGTCCTTAAGACAGGAAACAAGATAATCCCTTAATGAAATTGAAGAAAAAACAAGAAAAAAATTACATGAGTTGGAGGAAAAGACAAACCAAAGAATTCAAGAAGTAAACAAATCTCTCAAAGAATATAAAAAAGCCAAGAATAAACAAGCAAACAAGTGAAGGAAGCACTCACAAAATTTCCTGGCATGAAAGCTGCAATAGAAACAATAAAGAAAACAGTGAATGAGGTGATGCAGGAAATAGAAAGCCTGAATAAATAATCAGGAACTAAATATATGAGTATAACCAATAGAATACAAGAGATGGAAGAGAGAATCTCAGTTATTGAAGACTCTCTAGAGGATACACAATCACCGACCAAAGAAAATCTCAAGTCCAACAAATCCTTAAAAAAATATCAAGGAAATATGGGACACCATGAAAAGGATGAACCAAAGAATAATACGTATAGAAGAAGGTGAAGAAATACAGGTCAAAGGCACAGAAAACTTATTCAACAAAATCATAGACGAAAACTTCCCCAAACAACAGATGGATATGCCTATGAAAGTACAAGAAATTACAGAACACCAAACAGACTGGAACATAAAAAGAAGTCCCCTCGACACATAATAAAACATCAAACCATCAGGATAAAGAGAATGTATTAAAAGCACCAAAGGAAAAAGCCAAGTAACAAATGAAGGCAGACCTATAAGAATCTGACTTCTCAATGGAAACTTTGAAAGCCAGAAGGTCCTGAATAGATATCCTACAAACATGAAGGGAGCATGTATGCCAACCCAAACTAGTGTACCCAGCAAAATTTTCACTGTAGATAGAGAAAAAAATATATTCCATGACATAAGCAAACTTAGACAATACATGTTCACAAATCCATTCCTACAGAAATTACCAGAATGAAAACTCAAGCCCAACAAAGATAACTACACTCACAAAAATTTAGGCAATAGATAATCAAATTCTACCAAACACGAAAAGGAGCAGGAGGGCAAAATCCACAAACAATGACACCACCAACAATAAATCCAAAACAAATAAATACAATCAATGGATATTAATATCCCTCAATATCAGTGGTCTTAATCTGTCCATAAAAAGTTACAGGCTAACAGAATGGATACAAAGACAGAATCCTTCCTTCTGCTATATACAAGAAATACACCTCAACTTCAAAGACAGGCATTACCTCAGAGTAAAGGGTTGGGAACAGATTTTCCAAGCAAATGGGCTCAAGAAACAAGCTGGTGTAGCAATCCTAATATCTAACAAATTAGACTTCAAACTAAAATACATCAAAAGTGATGAAGAAGGACATTTCATACTCATCACAGGAAAAGTCCTTAAAGATGAAGTCTCAATCCTGAACATCTATGTCCCAAATATGAAGCCAACCACATTTGTAAAAGAAACATTAATAAAAATCAAACCACACATCAAACCACCCACACTTATATTAGGAGACTTCAACATGCCGCTTTCACCACTGGACAGGACCAGCAGAGGGAAACTTAACAAAGAAACAAAAGATCTAACAGAAGTTATGACCCAACTTGTTTTAACAGATATCCATAGAACATTCCATCCAAACACAAAAGAATATGCATTCTTCTCAGCGCAACATTGCACCTTCTCTAACTTAGTTGGCAGCAAAGCAAACCTCCACAGTTACAAAAGAATTTTTTTTATGTTGGAAAATTTAATTACATTTTTATTTTAAAAATTTGAGACAATGTATTTTGATTATATTCTTTCCCCTTTCCCAACTCCTCCCATATCCTCCATTCCACTCAACTTCTGAGACTAGAGAGGTATTGGGTCCTCCGGGGAAAGCTTCTAATATTGTTCTACAAAAGACAATAAAATGAATACTATTGGCAGAGCATCTATATGTCACTCATCTTTCATCAGAGAAGTTTCTTCTTGCAGTACATGGTAATTAAAACAGTAACCCACAACTGGACAATATCCAAATAATGAGAGACTTTGGAGCACTCGTTTATGAATAGAATGTCTTTATTAAACACCTCAAGTCTCAAGGATCTGTGAAGAAAAAAAGCAGAAATATTGTTAAGAGCCAGAGGTGGTGGATGCCTCCAAGGAAATAATATTTTCCAGAGGTAACAGAACTGATACATGTGTGAACTCACAAAGACTGACAGTACACACAAGACCTGCGAGGATTCAAACCAGATAAAAATCCCAAGACTGAGAAAGAAAATTGGACAAAAAGTCCCACCCCTCACGAAGAAACTATTTGCAGTTGATACCTGATGGCAACAGAGAAATCAGTGTTCTCCAATGCAGCATCACTACTATTAACCACACTCCAGGGCAGATCCTTGCGCAGGAGCAGTTGACCAACACAAAAGGGCCTCTGAGCTTTTTATTTGTTTGGTGGCACTTTTGTCTAATTTCTTTTTATTTATTTATTTTGATTTTAACTGTGTGTTGCTTTTTGTTGTGCTTAATAGAGAGGAAAAATCATGAAGTTACAAAAGAATTGTAATAACCCCCTGTATCTTATCAGATCACCATGATTTAAAGCTAGAATTCAACAGCAATACAAATTGCACACAATCTGCAAACACATAGAAATTGAATAATACCCAATTACACTATTCATGGGTTGGGGAAGAAATAAAAAAGAAATTAAAGACTTCCTAGAATTTAATGAGAATGTAGACACAACTTACCCAAACATATGGGACACTTTGAAAGCAGTGCTAAGAGGAAAGTTCATAGCACTAAATGCTCATATGAAGAAATTGGAAAATAGTCACATGAGAGAATTGACAGAACAATTGAAAGCTTTAGAGCTAAAAGAAGCAAACTCACCACAGAGGAGTAGACTCCAGGAAATAATCAAATTGAGGGCTAAAATCAATAAATTAGAAGCTAGGAAACATTACAAACAGTAAGTGAAACAAAGATGTGGTTTTTTGAAAAGACCAACAAGATAGAAAAACCTCTATCAAAACTAACCAAAAGTCAGAGAGAGAGCATGCTAATTAATAGAATCAGACACGAAAAGGGGATATAACAATGGACACTGAGGAAATCCAGTATCATCAGGTCATACTTTGAAAAGTTGTACTCCATAAAATTCGAAAATCTAAAGGAAATGGACATTTTACTGGATAGAGTTCACTTACAAAAATTAAACCAAGAACAGATAAGCAGATTACGTCTTCCTATATCCCCAAATGAAATAGAAGCAGTCATCAAAAACCTTCCAACCAAAAAACCCCCAGGGCCAGATGGGTTCACTGCAGAATTCTACCAGAAATTCAAACAAGAGATAATAACAATACTGCACAAGTGGTTCCACACAATAGAAGGAGAAAGGGTATTGCCAAACTCTTTTTACAAAGCTACAATCATTTTGATACCCAAGCCTAAGCCACACAAAGATGCGACTAAAAAAGAGAACTACAGACCAATATACCTCATGAACATAGATTTAAAAATACTCAAAAATACTGGCAAATCGAATCCAAGAAAACATCAGAAAAATCATCCACTGTGATCAAGTAGGCTTCATCCCAGGGACGCAAGAATGTTTCAACATATGAAAATCCATCAATGTAATCCAACCTATTAACAAACTGAAAAAGAAAAACCACATGATCTTCTCACTAGATGAAGAAAAAGCCTTTGACCAAATCCAACACACCTTCATGGTACAGATCTTGGAGAGAATAGGAATAACCGGAACATATCTAAACATGATAAAAAGCAATATACAGCAAACCAACAGCCAACGTCAAAATAAATTGATAGAAACTAAAAGTGATTCCTCTAAAATCAGGAACAAGTCAAGGCTGTCCACTTTCTCCATATCTCTTCAATATTGTCCTGGAAATTCTAGCTAGAGCAATAAGACAACAAAAGGAGAAAAAGGGATACAAATTGGAAAGGAAGATGTCAAACTTTCACTGTTCGCAGATAATATTATAGTATACATAAGTGACCCGAAAAACCTTACCACGAACTCCTGCAGATGATACACACCTGCAGCAAAGTAACAGGATACACAATTAACTCAACAAATCAGTAGCCCTACATTATACAGATGATAAATACAAAGAGAAAGATATCAGAGAAACACCACCCTTCACAATATCCACAATCAACATAAAATATCTTGGGGTAATAATAACCAAAAAAGAGAAAGACCTGTGCATACAATAAGAACTTTGAGTCTTTAAAGAAAGAAATTAAAGAAGATACCAGAAAATGGAAAATCTCCCATTCTCTTGGATAGGAAGAATTGACATAGTACAAATGTCAGTCTTGACAAAAGTAATCTACAGATTCAATGCAATCCCCATCAAGAACCCAACACAGTTCTTCACTGACCTTGAAAGAACAATACTCAACTTTATATGGAAAAACAAAAGACCCAGGATAACCAAAACAACTCTGTACAATAAAGAATCTTCTGGTGGCATCACCATCCCTGACTGCAAGCTCTATTATAGAGTTATAGTTCTGAAAACAGCATGGTATTGGCACAACAATAGACAGATAGACCAAGGGAATCAAATTGAAAACCCTTATATTAACCCACACACCTATGATCAACTCATTTTTGACAAAGATGCTTAATCTATATGATGGAATAAAGATGGCATCTTCAACAAATGGTGCTGGCTCAACTGGATTCGGACATGCCACAGATTGCAGATAGATCCATATCTGTCACTATGCACAAAAGTTAAGTGCAAATGGATCAAAGATGTCACCATAATTCCAGCCACACTGAAACTTCTAGAAGAGAAATTGGGAGATACCCTTGAACAAATAGGCACAAGAGACTGCTTCCTGAACATTATACCAGTAGCACAGACATTGATATCTTCAATTAATAAATGGGACCTCCTGTAACTGAGAAGCTGCTGTAAGGCAAAGGACATAGTCTGTAAGAAAAAACAGCAGCCCACAGAATGGGAAAAGATCTTCACCAACCTCACATCTGACAGAGGGCTGATTTCCAAAATATACAAGGAACTCAAGAAGCTAGCCACGAAAACACCAAACAATGAAGTTAAAAAGTGGGGTGCAGAACTAAATAGAGAATTCTCAACAGAGGAATCGGAAATGGCTGAAAAACACTTAAGAAAGTGCTCAAAATCCTTGGCCATCAGAGAAATGCAACTCAAAACAATTCTGAGATACCACCTCAAACCTGTCAGAATGACTAAAATCAAAAATACCAATGACAATTTATGCTGGTGAGCATGTGGAGAAAAAGGAATGCTCCTCCATTGCTGGTGGGAGTGCAAAATTGTAAAATCAATCTGGAATTCAGTATGGCTGTTGGTCAGAAAAATGGGAATCAGTCTACCTCAAGATCAAGCAATTCCTCTCTTGGGTATATACCCAAATAATGCACGTTCATACAATAAAGACGTATGTATAACAATGATCATAGAACCATTGTTTGTAATAGCCATAATCTTGAAGCAACCTAGATACTCCTTGTCCCGCGCGACTGTCTCGCCAGCAAGAACAACACAGGACATTCGGATCCTTCTTCAGTAAAGCTTTACTACCCTGCAGTTCTGAATCCGCCCCGTCCGATGGGTCTCCGCGGTGCCGGCGATGTTAACAAGTTCCCGTGTTTCGGCACCAGATGTCCCTCGCGATCGCCTCGCCGGCAAGAACAACACAGGACACTCGGATCCTTCTGCAGTAAAGCTTTTATGCATCTTGAGAGAGAGAGCATAAGCTTACAAAAGCGGAGACCCCGAGCCAAGAATCCCGTCCCCTAATAAAGGCTGGCAACTGCTGCCTTGGACGTGTTACCCCATGATTGGCTGTAGCTCATCGGACCATATGATGCCACGAGGCAGAGATCAAGGAATGGAAAGTTACCCAGGGCCTGCGCGCATTAACTTGTTTACATTCGGTGCCTGCCGGATGCAGGCGCCATCTTGTAATGGAGAATGCAGGGACGGCTCCCTACAGCTCCTCAACTGAAGAATGAATAGAGAAATTGTGGTACATTGATACAATGGAGTACTACTCAGCAGAAAAGAGTAATGGAATCTTGAAATTAGCAGATGGATGGAACTAGAAGAAACCATCCTGACTGAAGTAACACAGTCACAAAAAGACAAACATGGTTTTTACTCACTCATATATGAATTTTAGACATAGAGCAAAGGAATACCAGCATACGATCCTCTTCACCAAAGAAATTAGGAAACATGAAATACTCTTGGGGATAAATGCATGGACCCCAGGAATGGGATTGGGCAGGAACTCCTGAGGTAATTGGGAGTATGAGGTAAATGGGAGTATTGGTAGGGGGAGCTGCCAGAATGAGAGCAGAAGAGGAGAAGAGAGGAGGAAATGTAGGAGCAGAAATAATGAGCTGGGGGAGAATAGAGGAGAGCAGGTTGAGAGATACCATAATAGAGGGAGCCATTATGGGTCCAAGAAGAGATCTGGCACTATTGAGACTTCCATAGATCTACAAGGATGACACGAACTGACAATCCAGGTAATGTTGGAGAGGATAACCTAAACGCTCTTTCCCTAAAATTAGACTGATGACTACTTTTTATCCTATCCTAGATCCCTCATCTAGTGGCTGATGGAAGCAGAGGCTGACATCCACAGATACACACTGAACTGAACTCTGGAACTTAGTTGCAGAAAGGGAGGAATGAGATAGAAGGGGTTGGTACCAGGTTTGAGAAACCCACAGAAGCAGCTGGCCTGAACAAGGGGGAACACATAGACCTCAGATGCAGTCTGGGAGGCCAGTACAGGGCTGATCTAGACACATGAACATGGATGTCAATGAGGAGTTCTCTGGACTCTAGGAGGCCACTGATAGTGGATTAGTATTTTTCCCTGGTGTAAGAAGTGATTTTGAGAGCCCATCCCACGTGAAGGGATCCACTCTTGCCCTGGACACATGAGGAAGGGAATAGGCCCAGACCAGCATGATGTGGAGGACTTTGTGGATCCCCCATTGGGGGCCCTACCCTGCCTGGGGACTGGAGAGTGGATGGGGTGTGGGGTAGGTCAGTGTGGGGTAGAAGAGGTGAGGGTGAGGGGACGGAGTGTGAGAAGGAATTGACATGTGTAACAAGCTTGTTCCTAATAAGAAATAATAAAAAATAAATTGAAAAACACATTCCTTTGTTACCAAATAATTAGGCAGACTTAGAGATGATTCTATGTGATGAGATGCCGTAAAGAAGGCAGACTCTTTGGTGTTTGGATCGAACTTTCTAGAGATTTCATCTAGTCCATTTGAGTCAGAAAACTGATCACTTCACTTATTTTCTGTAACTTTCTAAGATAGGGTTTTGATGTCTCCCATTATTAGTGTGTAGGCTGTGAAATGTGAGTAAAGCTTTATTAATGGTTTCACAAATAAGGTTGATGTTATATTTGGAACATGAATGTTGAGAATTGAGTCTTCATCTTGCTGGATTTATGCAGTGATGTACATGACATATCATTCTCAAATACATTTGAAAATGTTATTCTGAATTCTACTTTCCTAGATCTTAGGGTAGCATTGCCATCTTGTTTCTTATGTCCACTGCAATGGAAAATAATTTCACAACTTTTAACTATGAGGTAGTAAATGTCTTTGATATTGAGCTGTGTTTTGTGTTTGCAGGAGAGGAGAGATCTTTTCATATACAATCTATAAGTCTGTGAGTTTTTATTTGTTTGATACTTTGTTTGTGTGCTTGTTTGGTTTCCATGTTAGTACTTAGGTTTACTATAATATATATGAAATGAACTTTCTTCATCGTTTTTGATTGACCTTAGTTTGAAGTCTAAGTTTTTAGATACTAGGATAGCAACCCAAGCTTGTTTCTTGGTTCCATTTGATTGGAATGCAGAATGAGAAGGGGAGATGTGGAGGGATGAGGAGTTGATGGGTAAAGAGGACATGAGCAGGGAGAAGAATAGAGGAGAGCAAGATAACAGATAACATAGTAAAGGGAGACATTATAGGTTTACACAGAAATCAGACACTAAGGAAATGTGTGGAAATCTACAAAGATGACACCAACTAACAATATAAGGAACAGAAGAGAAGCTACCTCAAATACCCTCCCCTCATAATGAGATTCATCCCTAACTTATATGCCAATCTAGATGCAGACATCCACACTTAAACACTGAACTGACATGGAATTGAGTTGCAGAGAATAAGGAACGATGAGCAAAGTGGACCATACCAGGCTGCTGAAACACCCAGAAACAGCTGACTTCAACAACATGGAGGTCCCCACACTGTTCACTGGGAAAGAAGCATTGACTGATCCAGAATGCACAAATTTAGGTCTCATTTAGTAAGCCTCAGAAATCTAGATCAATACTTATCCCTAGCATAGGAATGGACTTTGGGGGCCCACTTCACAAAAAGGGAAACTCCCTCTGCCTAGACTACGGGGGAGTGACTAGGCCCTATAACAAAAGATATGACAGTCTCTGAAGAAACCACATGGATGTTATCGGAGAGGTATGGTATTAGTGGGTGTCAGGGGATGAGGGGAGGATGAGGGATCTGGGATTTACATCAATCTTGTTTCTAATTTAAATAAAAATTAGAGGAAAAAATTTAAAAAGTACAGCAACTAATGTAACAAAATATATGCGTGCATCACCAGGAAGCATTAAACCTTCAAAAAAAAAAAGAACAAGAAACTTGGAGCTATCTCAATTCTTGGATCCACAGCATATGTGATACATCTAAGTGGTCATCATTAAACTAGAGTAGAATATTGATGCATGTACTTTCATGTGTACTGGACTGAAGCAGTAGTAGGTTACTGTGGGGCAGCAGAAATACAAATACTTAAAACCTGAAAAGAATTTGTGGCATTTGCCTAAGTCCAGGAGGTTATATTGTGAGGTCAAGAGTGGTTGAGGATGGCTTATATTTGAATATGTAATAGATTGTGACAGACAGATCATAAGTGTTTCCATGCAACTGTGATAGAAATCTTTATGCGCAAATCATGGCCCCAGAAACAAGGAGCAACTGAGATGTAATTTTGCAGTTGGGTATTTTAATATACTAAGACATTTGACATTATACAACTTTTAATATCATCTTACAATAGAGTTTATTCTCCAAATGAGACTATGACAAAATTTCCAGCGTTCCCAAGCAGTTGGTATTGTTTTTCAATATGAGGGAACCGAATCTCGATAAATATAGCCCTTAAATGACAATCTGCAAGTCTTTCATTACTAGATTTACTCTTCTATTAGAAGGAAAACCCTATTATGTATTCTCTATTTAGTTCTAAACCCCACATTTTAATTGGATTATTTGGGTTTTAGTCAAAAGTTCATTCAGTTCTTTTATATTTTAGAAGTCAGCACTTTGGTAGATGTGGGTATTGTTAAGATCTTTTCCCATTGTGGGATGCTGTCTTATCTTTTTGACTATGTTTTTTGCCTTAGAAAATCTTCTTAATTTTAGGAGGCCCCATTACGAATTGTCAATCTGAGTGTCTGTGCTACTTATATGTTCAGTAAGTGTTCTGCTGTACATATTCCTTAATAACTACAGGCTCTAACCTAGGTTGCTGAGACAGAGGCAGAGAGAAAGAGACAGTGACAGTGAGAGACAGATAGCTACAGACTGAGACAGAGATATAGAGACAAAGAGAGACATACAGCCCGAGATTCAACTCAGACAGAGACTATTCCAGACCAGGTACAGTTTCACAGGCTTAACAAAGACGGAAAGAAAGGGACACTAAGAGACAGTGAGAGACAATGTGATACAGAGACAAAGAGACAAAGAGATATACAGACAGACCAAGGCACATTATTGGCCAAGAGTAGTACTGGAGTATCACATGGAGACAGAGACAGAGACCAAGACTCAGCATCAGGGCAGGCCCTGTGCAGAGCAGGTAGAGTTGCAAGCTACCAACCAGGCTACAGAGACAGTGACAGTGAGAGAGAGACACACAGAGACAGAGACAGGGAGTGATAGACAGAGAATGTGAGAGACTGACAGACAGGCCAAGGCTCAGTGTAGGCTGAAACTGATGAAGACCAGGTACAGCTCTGCAGGCTCCCTCCCTGTCCTTTTACATAGCATCATAGTTTTTGAGAGAGAGGGAGGAAATTTGACCTGAGTCATTGATGAGGAGACAGAATTGCTAGCCACAGGCCACAGGCATAGCCACCAACAAGGCACGTTGAGACCTATCCAGAACAGACCAAGTAGAGCTGCAGTATCCCAACTAGGTTGTAGAGACAGAGACAAAGACATAGAAGGAGAGCCTGAGAGAGAGTGATAGACAGACAGACAGACAGACACACACACACCAAACAAGGTAGAGCTTCAGGCTGTAACCCAGGCTGCAGAGACAGAGAAAGACAGAGAGGAAGTGACAGAGAAGGACAGAGAAATACAGACTGAGACAGAGTTAGACAGACCTACCTAGGCTTAGTTCAGGCAGAGAAAATTCCAGACCAGAAACAGCTGCAAGATTTCATGAATGTTGTGGGGACAAAGACAGAGAGACTGAGAGACAGGGAGAGAAAATGAGATATAAACTGAGATAGTGAAACAGAGACAGAGACAGAGAGGGACAGACTAAGTCTCAGTGAAGTAAGCAGGCCTAGTGCAGAGCAGGTAGTTTTGCAGGCTCCCACTCAGGCTTCAGAGACAGTGACAGTGAAAGAGACACCAAGATACAGAGACTGTCAGAGATCGAGAGTGAGAGGGGCAGAAAGACAGACAGACAGACAGACAGACAGACAGACAGGCAGGCAGGCAGACAGACAGGCTCGATGTAGGCTGAGACCACTGCAGACCAGGTACAACTCTGTAGGATCCCAACCCAATTATGGAGGATGCCTCTCTACTTAATGAACTCTGTGGTCATCTCATGCTACCAGTAGCTGCAGTCCAATGATCCCTCAGTCTAGTATAAGAGAATTTAAACCTTGCTGGAGGAAGCTAACCATGATAAACTCAACTTGGTTTGGTAATTGTGAGTCTTTTCATTTTCTAAGTCCATTGTTGTATTTCTTAGGGAAGATGGCATTCAACCACAAAAGACTTTGAACAGTTTTTCCAGAACCAGAAGGATCCCATAAACATAAGATGAATTTCCTATGCGAAAGGCCAAGGGTGGCTCGGCCTAGACAATCTCAGAACTTGGAACTCAAAGCCAGGAGTTGAAAGCAATAGGCCTGAACAGTGTATGCCACACAAGGTCCCGAAAAGCAGTGGGAATTAAGCACTTAAGGCTTAAAGCAGAAATACACCCATGACTCAGCAATGCAGTGGTGGACCTCATCCTTATGAAACATACCTATCCTAAAGGGGTATCTCACCGTTTTGTCTGTCTGAGAAAAAGATCTCCTCAGTCCTCCGGTCACCCAAACATTAATGGGAGAAGAGCTCACAGAGAGATCCTCCCTGATGTTCAAGGCTCCAGTATTAGTCTTTTGTTTACATGGAAGGAGAAGCTCCATATGGAGATGGAACCCCGAGCAGTAGAACACAAAAAGAGTTCATGAACCATAGAGTTACTGACATGTTGGAAGAGTGAAAGTGTGGGAGAAAGAAGATGGAGAGTCGGGGAGACATAGGAAGAGACAAAAAGGGTAACAGCAAGACCAGAGAACAAAGAGCAGAGAGGAAGGGGAAGGTAAGTGAGAGAGAGATAGAGTGAGAGAAAGAGAGCATGAGTTAGTGAGGGTCTATATAGTAAAGGGGTCCTTTACACATGCCTGCAAACTTACTTACCAAGGAACACTGCCTGGGATGACGAGAGTACCACCTGAGTGCATCCTGCCATGTGACAAGGGCAGGCCAGCCTGATGCTTGAACCTTTCAAACCCAACTCCACTGACGATAAAAAGGTGGGGTGTTAGACTTGGCAGATTAGGGATAACAACCTAGAGTTCTGGAACCTGTATCCTGCTGTTGTGGGAGGCGTTGACCATGAATGGGGTTGAACATCTTTGTGGGTAACCATCATTGATGCTGCCACATCTGGCAGTTTGCTGGCTCTGCCCCAGTCCAGGCAGTGGGACAATCTCTGGATCTTCATAGAACAGGGAAGATTTCAGCAGTGTAGAATGAATAGGTTACGTTTAGAAACCAATGTTTCTTCTGTCCTGGAATTGGAGGGGAGGATGTTAAGTGAAGGTGGGTTATTCCAGAGTGTTCATGCAATTAGGAAGAGAATAGGGAGAGTGGCACCCTGCAATAGCTGAATGCTATTTATCTGTAGTGAATCTTTGAACTGTTTGAATGGCTCCCTTGAGTTTAAAAGAATCCTTTGGGTTTGTGAAAAACACAAACTTAAGAGACATTAGCAGCCTAATTATGGTAGAAGCAACTTGGCTGAAAGCAACCATGTATTTTGAAAGTGGTGGTTATCTTCAAGCCAACAGAATGCACCTGAATTTAGCCAATGTGCAGTGGGTTAGCATGTGGTTGGGTACTCTGTCAGAATTGGATATGTAACTTCCAGGAAATTTATTGACTCATGGGGAGACTGTGAGCACTAGCAGGATGAGAAAGAGAGAAATTGGAGATATGGTTCATCCTCTATAGAAGACCAAACTTAAAATCCCCATTTCTGATATCAATTCCACATGAAGGCTGCCATAGCTCCCAGGCAATCCTCATCCATAGCATCAGAAATTTTGAGAGAGAAGGAAAATTGTTGACCCCAGTCAATGATAAGAAGAGGAACTCGACTCACTAAACACAGTTCACAAGCACAGCTGCTCTCAAGGGAGGCTGAGACCTACCAGACAAGACCAGGTACAGCTACAGGATCCATTCCCAGTTACAGAAACAGAGACAGAGACAGAGACAGAGACAGAGAGACAGAGAGACAGAGAGACAGCAACAGTGAAAGACAGGGAGTTACAGATTGAGAAGAGAGACAGAGACAGAGTGAGTAATTCTGACCAAGCCTCATTTCAGGCACAGATCTGTCCAGACCAGGTACAGGTGCAGGGTTTCACCTAGGCTGTAGAGTCAAATACAATGAGACTGAAAGACAGTGAGAGACAATTGGATATCGGCAGAAACACAGACACAGAGACAGAAACAGACACAATTGGACCGAGGCTCGGTGTAGGCTGAGATCAGTGTAGAACATGTACAGCTCTGCAGGCTCCCACCCCACTCATGAAAGGTGCCTTCTCTGACTAATGTACTCTATCTCACTGCTGACATCATCTCATGAAACCATGTTGCTGAAGTCCAATGATCCCTCTGTCTAGTCTAATAAATGGAATGTAAGACCTGCTTGAGGAAGTTAACCATGGAAAACTCGCCTTTAGTTGAGTAATGTGAGTCTTTTCATTTTCTAATTCCATTGTTGTCCTTCTTAGGAAAGATTACATTCATCCACAAAACTCTTTGAATAGTTATTCCACAAGAACTATAATCAGAAGAATCCTGTAAACATAAGTTGTATTTCCCATGGACAAGTCCGAAGGTGCCTCAGTATGGAAGAACTCAGTACTCAGAGTCAACCTGAACTGGTGGCCAAGGGCAGAACAAAAAATGCCCAAAATGTCCAGCAGATATGAAGTCCAGAGAAACTGTAAGAAGAAATGGCTGAAGGTTCAAAACAGAAACACTCTAGTGCCTCAGCTTGTGCAGTGGTGGACCTCATCCTTTTGAAGTATACATATGTGAAGTGTTGTGACTACATTTGGTCTGTCTGAGAAATAGATATCCTGGGTCTCCAACTCATCACAGCATCGGTGGAAAGAGTGCTCATAGAGAGATCCTCAGTGTTTTACACAGCTCCAGTTTGGATCTTTGTTTGCATGGAAGGGGAATGCTCCCTTATAAAAATTGCATTAAAGAACTATAACAGATTTTTATATTGTTTCTATGAGAAGAACAACAAAAAAGGGATTCCATAAATAATTTTCATGTAATCCTTTTGGAGAAAATAAAAACGAACTTGCCATCCTTCCATAATTTTTCAAAATTCTTAACAGTTAATATGTTAACAGTAGTACAATGTGTGAGAATTGCAGATAATTAATTCGTGGAGGTGGTGCTGTCTTGAGGGGATC
This sequence comes from Cricetulus griseus, assembly GCF_003668045.3. Lineage (NCBI taxonomy): Eukaryota > Metazoa > Chordata > Mammalia > Rodentia > Cricetidae > Cricetulus > Cricetulus griseus. The sequence goes on from NW_023277030.1 coordinate 1,226,372, forward strand.
AGTGCCCACTATGTCATTTGAGCAAGAGTACAATACTGATGCTAATGCAGACTCTCAAGAAACTCAATCGCCCAGCAACTTTCACATTCTGGCCTCCATCATTTTGGGAAATTACATGTCTTTTATTGTAGACTAGCTGGCTTATTTTATTTTGTTCCAACAGTACACAAAGGTGGAAATAATATCTACACAGAAAGATGAACACATATTGTTTGATCAAAAGATTTTGGGAAAAGTAAGTAGAATAACTGAGTTGTCAGAATTATTAGCTTATGAATTAGTTGGAAAATGATTTCATTATTAATATACTATTTTTAAAATTGTATTGATTCTTATGTATTACACTTAAAGCATCTCAGTCTGACTCAACTATCTGCTCTCTGCCCTTGCAACCTCCTCCCTAAAACAAAATTTAAAAGTAAAACTGAAATATAAGCACACACCATTAATCCCAGCACTTGGGAGGCCGAGGCAGGCAGATTTCTGTGAGTTCGAGGCCAACCTGGTCTCCAGAGCGAGTGCCAGGATAGGCTCCAAAGCTACACAGAGAAACCCTGTCTTGAAAAAAAAAAACAAATAAACCCTAAAATATAATGATAAAACAAAAACAATTTACAAACAATATATCACTGTGGATGCTCTACTGTGGTCCAGTGAATCACACAGTGTATCAATCCCAACATCTTTTCTTGTAAAAGTTCATTGCAAAGAATCATTGGTATTGTTTGAGGCCTCTGGCTTCTGCTATATGGGGCTCTCACTGGGACTCCTCTTGGATATCCTATTGTCCTGTGTCATAGATATCCTTCATCTTTGGAATTGTAGGTCTGGCGGCCACACATGCTCCAGCAATTCATGAATTGGTTGGGTATTGGGGTGAGCTAAATCATTCCTGTATCCAAACAGGTTTGGTTGGCCTGCCTGTTTTCCCTGATTGTTACCATCTGGGCGAGCTCTCCAGCACTGCCCTGGTTATTTCACACAATTTAGCAGACAGCAAAGAAAGGGGACAGGTCTCCTGCTCTCACACACTTGGGACCAGTTCACCCACATACACACCACCAAGAACAAACTACTGTTTTGCTCATTAAAGGTACAGGGTACACTCTCCAAATTGTTGCACTTTGTGAGGGGCACAGCTTCCAGTCTCATGACTCCAAGGTTGACTGTCTCACCTGACACATGTGGGAAGGGGTGATGGGAATATTTCCCTTACCCTTCCCATCCCATGGCACATGAGGGAGGGAGCAAGGTCAGCTCTCCAGCTCTCACATGCACAGACATGTTCACTTGTGTCCCCAACAAGAAGGCCAGCTCTATTGTGCTGCCCAGGAGAGATGCAGGATCTGATCTCCTCTGTGTTGCAGCTGGTGAGGGGCAGGACCAGTGCTCCAATCTTGTGCCCTTCTCACCTGCTGCAGTTGGCAAGATGTGAGGAGAGGGAGGGCATTTTTCCTCACTCACACATGGCAGATGAAGGGGACAGGGTCAATCCTTCTTCTGTCTTGCCCCCTGGGAATGCTCATACTTCCCCCTGCAAACAGGGTCAGCTGCACTGTGTTGCTCAGGCAAGGTGCAGGGACTGAGCTCCTGACTGCTACTGCCTATGGGAGCAATGCCAATGCTTCCACTCTCATGACCACAGGGACAGCTCTCCCATTGGCCTCAGACAGCCAGGGAAAGAGGGAGTCATCTCTTCATCAACACCTATACCTTATGGCAGATGAATGTGGGACAAGAGTCCCATGCTCATTTGCAGTGCTAGATCAACTGTGTCCCCATCAATGGGGTCAGCTCTATTTTGCAGCCCCCGCTAAGTTCAAGGCCCACTCTCCCAAGTGCTGCAGACAGTGCGAGCAGGATCAGTTCTCCCACTCTCATCACACTGGGAATAGCTTTTCCTGCCATGGCAAGGGGCAAAGAGTGTATCTGTCCCTCACACATGTGATCATGCGAAAGAACATGGGTTAGCTCTCTCACTCTGTCATTTTCAAAACTTGCTCACCTACACCATTTCAGCAGGGACAGTTCTACTGTGCAGCACTGGGGAGTTGCAGAAAACCCTCTCCAGAATGCAGCATTTAGTAAGGGGAGGGGCCAGTTCTCCCTGGAGCTTTAGCCTGTGAGCAGCAGGACCAACTCTGTGTATCTCTAGCCTCACTACTTTTGGTGGTAACAGGATCCACAAACATCAACACAGACCACTGCTTCCATAGGGCCCTGAACCCAGAGATGATCGCTGGAAGCAACCCAGGCCTGGACAACACCATGACCCTTGGTGGCAGTGCAGGCTACTCAATTCTGCATGGCCCTGGCAGAGGCTAAACACCTGCTCCTAAGAGGTGACCCAGGCACCTTATGTCTGTTTTGCCCTTAGTGATAATACAGGGCATGGACATCAATACAGACCCCCGTTGTGATTGGTCCATGGACCAAAACTTGGTCCTTGTCAGCGGCTCAGGCTCACATGTCATCATGGTCCTAGTCGGCAATGCCACTCACTTACATTGGCATGGACACAATGGCAGCATGCCCCTCGAACACCCACATGGCAGCATGCTAGGCCCAGATCGCCGACATGGACATCTGCACTCATTTTGATGGCAACAGTTGCCTTGGGCATCAGCATAGGTCCTGTCTATGGCAGGTCCACACATCCAGACATGTCTCCAGCCAAAGCTCAGTCCCATGCAAATTCCTGGCCTTATGAGACAGCACATGTTACTCAAGTCTGCATGGGCCTGGCAGCCACACAGCCATTGGGCATCAAGAAGGCCTTTGGTGCAACGTAGGCCACAGATATCAGCACAGACTTAGGCTATGACAGAACCACAGGCAAGGAAGTTCCTTGGTAACAGCCAAGCAGAGATGTCATCGTGGCCCTAATGAGCACTGCAATCAACCAGTTCAGCATGGCCCAAGTGTCAATATGGCCCCCCAAAGCCATCAGTTTCCCCAGATGGCAGCCTAGATCCACGGTATCTGTTCAGCATTTGATGGTAACAGGAACCACAGACATGAACACAGACGCTGCCAGCAATTGGACCATGGAGCCAGATATGCCCCACAGCTGCAGTTTAGGATCTATTGACACCATAGCCACAGGGGGCAGCACCAGCCTCCTTGGTGTTTATGGTCCCAGTGTGAGTGTGGAATGTGGACCTCTGTGGCAACAGGAGCCATAGATGTCAACTCAGACCTCATCTGTAGCAGGGCTATAGACCCAGACATGACCTCTAGCTGCACTCTGAGGCAGATGTCACCATGCTACTGAGTGGTAGCACAGTAATCCTGGGTCAGCAATGCCCCTATGGGAGTAGATCCCTTGGACATCAACTGGGTAACAGGTAGTGGCCCAGACTCTTAGCAACCACAGGGCCCTCAGTGATAAGAGGAGCCACATACATCAACACAGACCCTTCAAAGTGCATCATGCCTAGGGATCAAGTCATAGCCTTTGGCAGGAGCCCAGACCAAGACATTCCCATGGTTCTGATTGGCAAGCAAGAAGCAAGCCACCTACCTCAACCTGTTCCTCAATGCCCTTGCCTCTTCAGATACGCTGATCTTTCCAGCACATTATTCTCTCTCTCTCTCTCTCTCTCTCTCTCTCTCTCTCTCTCTCTCTCTTTCTCTCCCATTTCACCACCTGAACTCTCAACATAATAGTACCCAACTGCTAGAAGTCACAAGTACCAGGAGGGCTTGCAGGTGAAATTCTTCCCTTCCCGGGTGTAGGGACATAAAAATTATTTTTAAATTAATATTTTTAAAGATTTTGTTTCTACTATCTTCTTTTTCTTATTCCCTTCTTCTTTTTGTTGTTCTTTTCTTCTTTGATTTTTATTCAAGGCAGGGTTTCTCTGTAAATACCTGGCTTTCCTGGAACTTGCTCTGTAGAACAGGCTGGCCTCAAATCAGAAAACCCCTGCCTCAACCTCCTGTGTGCTAGAATCAAGGGCATGTGCCATTACTGCCCAGCTTGTCTTCTTGATAAAAATTAAGTTAACTTGATTTTAACCTATTAAATCTCTTTAATTCTTTTGAACCTATTAATTTAGACAAATTATAGAGTCAATCTGTTTGGAACAGAGCTACTATACAAACTCAGCTCATAGACACTGAGCACAACTACCTCCTCAAGAGGCAATGTGTAAATTTTCATGTGTTTTATTTTCAAGTGTTTATGTTTAGCATTTTATAAATCTAAAAATATAATTTTCTCTTCCTCTTCACATTGATAGCTTATTCATCATTGGAAACTTCCTCTAATGCCTGAGTGAGAATGCTTCTCTTCTCCCTTGCCTTTTCTGAGATAATCTTTAATGCATCTCTATCAAAAATTCTATTTGACTTCATATGTGTCTCTCCTGCTGAACTGTTCTTTCCCAGTCAGTTTGTAACATCCTCCGTAATCCAAACTTGCATGAAGATGCTTAATAGCTGTTAAATGAATGATTCTCAGTTAAATTTACTTATATTGAAGAAAAATAGTAACTGTATAATTAAACTGATCACGGCATTTGTTGGAGACGTAAAGCCCTTGTCTTGAAAACTTACAGTACTGATTCTTTAATCTATTTCATTGCTTTGCATTCACTTTAGAATAAGGAGGTTTAATAAGTTGATGCTTCTGTTCATTATTTTTCTAAATATATATTATGTCATTTTTAACACTCCTTATTTTACCTTTACTTCATTCTTCATTTATTTCCATGCACTTGCTGAATAATTTATATGTACCTAGACATTATAGTATAGTTTCATCAAGATCTCCTATTTATTTTTTTATATTTTTATTTTAAAACAATCTTTTGTCATTTCACATACCAAGTCCAGTTCCCACTCTTCCCCCGTCCCACTCTCCCCACTTTCCTCCCCCAATCCCATTTCCACTCCTCAGAGAGGGTAAAGCTTCCCAAGGGGAGTCAAGGAAGCCTGGAACATCTCTTTGAGACAGCACCAAGGCCCTCCCCCTATATCTTGAAAAAATAAGGTATCCCTCCAAAGGGAATGGGCTCCAAAAAAAAAATTCAAGCATTAGGGATAAATCCTGGTCCCGTTTTCACTGACCTTACAGACTGCCCAAGCCACACAACTGTCACATACATTCAGTGGTCCAAGTTCAGTCCCATGCAGATTCCCTGGCTCTCTGTTTGGAGTTAGTGAGCTCCCACTACCTCAGGCCAGCTGTCTCTGTGGGTAGCCACAAAATAAGATCTCCTATTTTAATGGAATATATCCACTCTTTACCTCACCAATTCTAAGCATTCTATTCCTTCAGTAATTTGTGTGGAATGTGGTAGAGAATCAGAAATAATTATTTTTCATGAGTAGAGGCTACCTAATGAGTGCTCCAAATAGAGTACTGTATTTAAAGAAAATCATCTATCAAGTGTTACTGTTTTCTCACAGTATAGAAATGTACAGAAATAGCATATATATATATATATAATAATATATATATATATATATTATATGGGTGTGTGGGTGTGTGGTAATAGGTCATTTCTCTTGCTGTAGCTCTCAAAAAATTCCTTGAGATAACATTTATTCTGACAGATTAATCACTGAAGTGTTTCCAAAAGTTATGTTACTGAATAGGCATTATTTAGCTAAGTTTAGATCATTATGTGGTAATACATTAAGAAATGATGTTAATGGCCATGTCAGTATTCAATCTCTTTACTATAGTGAATCCTGTTTGAAGCCAATGTAGTTTTACATACCAGATTCGTAAGCAGTTTCATAGATTCATACTTCTATCAAAGACTGTGTTCTCTCTCTCTCTCTCCCTCTCTCTCTCTCTCTCTCTCTCTCTCTCTCTCTGTGTGTGTTTGTGTGTGTGTTTGTTTGTGTGTGTGTGTGTGTGTGTGTGTGTGTGTGTGTGTGTGTTGAATTGAATGATGTTTTTGAGTTTCTCTTACTTTTTGGCTCTTTGGATGGCGCCCTCCACCCAGCTCCCATATTAATCACTCAGGAAGCTTATTGTTATTTATGAGTGCCCAGACTTATGTTGGCTGATTGCTAGCCAGCTTTGTTTGACTTAAATTAATTAGTCTATCTATTCCCTCTGGGATTTTTCTTTCTTCTGTATATATTACTTCCCTTCTGGTTGTTGGGGTGGCTGGGTGGCTGGCCCCTGATGCTTGCATCTCCATCATCTCTTGTTGCTTTGCCTTCTAATTTCTCCATTTGTTTATACTCTCTGCCTACCAGCCCCACCTATCCTTGTTCGTGAATAGCTATTGGCCATTCAGCTCTTCATTGGGACCACCAGGTGATTTATACACCCACAATAACACAACTTCACAGAGTTAAACAAATACAGAATAAACAAAGGTCACACTTTAAATTAGTATTCCCCAACAGTGTGGGGTCTAATTAATGCTACCTTACTGGAGAGAAAATCTGTAAGACACAAAAACTTTAAAATCCTCTAATTTAATGTCTAGGATTTTTTCGTTATGGAAAATATCATAATTTTCTGAAAGATATGCATACAGTAGTCATCATAGTTTGGTTTATATAAGCAAACATTAGAAGCAATTGAAATACTAGAGAATATATAACATAATATTCAATACATCCGTATTTTATAAGTTGGAGAAAAATTTACAGATATATAAAATTGTGTCAAAATTCTAATTGTTTGCTAAAATAAAGGTTTATTTGTGTCCTTTTCTCCCAGTAAGAATGGGACTGGCAGACACCCTACCTCCATTTGGCCACTCAGACAAAAAGGTTGATGGAAATTCTGCCATAGCATGCTTGCCCGCTATAAAAGAATGAAATAAATGGTGGAACATGGCAGCTCTTCCATATGCCAGAAAATAGTGTTTGCCCATGATGTTGAAAGTCACTGCGAGAATTCATTGTAAAGTATTACCTGGAATGATTGGGGCTAGTGAAAGTAAAGAGGACAAATGAATCTTTTCAGAGAGAGCCTACTTGTTTTATTTTAGCAGTTATAAAAGTACAACTTGTAGTGTTATAAAATGACTAAATACTATACTTCAGTGAAAATAAGCTGAGCTGTTGTTTGAAGAATACTCTCATATGTTTTCACTTCATATATTGTGAAAATATAATTAAATTAAATGGCACATACATTTCCTTAGCATATATTAATCATATAAAATGCCTGGTTGGTTGTGACATTATAATACATGTGTAGATATATATTCATCATATTGACTTATTTTGTACCTCTCCTTGATGATACCCTTCATAAAGTTATGTACAAATAACTGTCATTTTCGTTTGGAAATTTATTTCAAATGTCTTTTTCCTCTTTGTTGTCAACTACCTCATGCTAAGTTTTGGGACAGCATAGAGAACACAGAAATTAATAACATAGCCCTTTATCAGAAGAAATTCACAAGCCAATGAAAAAGAAATAAACATTAGTTGGAAGGTTGCAAACACATGATAATAAGGTTGTTGAGGGGCATACCATATATGATGGCAGACAGGTGATCAGAAGGGGAAAATAAGTAGAGACAGTGTTAACAGTGATGAGACAGTGTTTTGAGCAGTAGAAATTCAAGAGCTCCTAAACAGAAAAGGGACAGCAAAAGGCTTAATATTGATTTTGAATTATTTGTCAAATTTATTGCCCTATCTCTATATTAATATGGTAGTTGATCCTCCATTCTAACAGGGAACATTCTAGAATTGTAGAATTACAGAATCAGATAGTAGTTAAGTGTCCTAATACCAGGATATAAGAAGCCCTGCATAGAGTCCTAAGTAAGTAATTGTGAAATCTCTTTGTTTATCCATTTTTTATGTGAATTAGAAACAAGAATGTTTTACATGTGAATCAAAGATCCCTCTCCTTCCCCTCCTCCCTTGCCCCTCTCACCTACATGCTACCTATTTATATTCTGCTCCCCAGGGAAGGTGAGGCCATTTTCCTGAGGAATCGAGATAGTGATTTCCCAAATGACTGTACGACTTGGCATTCCCACCAGCAGTTGATGAGTGTTCCCTTTTCTCCACATCCTCTCCAGTATAAAATGTAATTGCTGTTTTTTATATTAGCTGTCTCCTTTTTAAAACCAAGTAATATTTTACTTTTTGAGACTATAGTAAAATCAAATCATTTCCTTCTTCTAAACCTTCTAGACTCTTCAATGCAACACCCCATGCCGACTTCTAAATCCAAAGACACACACACACACACACACACACACACACACACACACACACACACACACACACACACACACACACACACACACACACACACACGGTTTGAATACTCAGATGGCAGAAGGGCCTGGCTCTCTTCTCTTGGTTCTCATGAAGCAAATCACTAAGGTTAATTCCGGCTCCACAAATGAACATCTTCCTCCTATTTAATTAATAGTAAGTCATAACAGTGTCCTTCTCAAAACTAAAAGTATCTCTTTTGCCCAAGTACTTTCTTCCTTCTCATGCCACATGTATCAGAATATATATATATATATATATATATATAATATATATATATTAATTATATTTATTATTAATGTTGATATATTATTTATTAATGATTTTAATTATATGAGATTTCTATTATTATACTATTGATAGATAATATATTAATATGACATACATGTATATGAGATCAATATCAGCCCCAAATGAATACAAATTCACTGTTTTACTGGGTCCTCTTTATAAATAATAATTTGAAGCTTTTTGTGCCTACAGTATAAAGATGAAAATGGATTTGGTATATCCTATAGTGTGATATAAACTTTACAATTTTCTTTATCAAAAACTATGTTTGCTGTACTACTGTTCCCTAATGCTCCTTTCCAGGAGATATTAGGTTCTGGCTAGTGTTCCATGAATTTTTATCATCATTATCAGCATATTTATAGCTATTTCAAATGATGAATTGTTAAAATGGCACAATAATGATTTTTGTGTTCAGATTATATAACTAAGAAAAGTGATATATATATATATATATTATATATATATATATATATGACATATATAATATATATATGTCCATAAAATATGATTATTTTAAGAGTGCTCTTTAAAGAGAAAATCAATTTGTGCTTAGAGCAATGAGGATTTATTATACAATATCCTATGGTTTCTAATGTCTGATGATGTAATTTAATAATTTCCCAACATGCCATCCATCATTTCAAGATAGATAGTTAACAGGGGATATACTAACAATTAATAAAAGTACATAAAATTTTAATCTAGGTAGTGTGCATTAAAAACAATAACAAAAATAAACCAATAGAGATTGATTTTACATATTTCCATTTGTTGGTAAAACACACATGCTAAAATAAGATAACAACACTATCCTGTTCATCAAGTTAAAATTTTCCTAATTAAAAAATGTCTACTGCATTGCAGAACATAGAGCCTAATGGTTAGAAATGAATGGTAGTGCAAATAAAGATCATGTTAAATATATGGTGTGTGTGTATGTGTGTGTGTGTGTGTGTGTGTGTGTGTGTGTGTGTGTGTGTGTGTGTGTGTAATAGTTATTCACTACAAAGAAAGTAATGAATATCCTTCAGGCACACTATAAGAAAACATAGAACATTAGCTTTCAATTTTAAAATGATAATTTTCTCATAAATTTATTTCAATAAAGGCAAATGTAGGGACTGGAGAGATGTCTCAGCATTTAAGAATATGTTCTGTTCTTTCAGAAGACCCCAGATCATTTCCCACCACCACCATCAGGCATCAGGTGCATTACAACTTTCTGTAACAACATCTTCAGGTGGTTGGATGTCGTGATCACTTTTAACCTAGTTCCCGGTGATCTGTTGCTGATTTCTGGCCTTCATGGGCATCTACATGCATATACTACGCATACATATAAACAAAAAAGAACTGAACATTAAGGTAGCTTTGCTATGCAAGTTGAGATCCATATACCATGGGAAAGTACATATAAATTAAAAAAGTGTACTATACAAAGTCAGAATCTCCATTTTAACAAGATCCTAGATGATTCCTATGTGTGTTGACATTTGAGGATCTAACTTAAATGAAATCTATTCCTATGGTATCTATACTCTAGATAGAAAATTGGATGAATAGAAACAGAACAAAGAAAAATACAAAAATTATAGGGTAAAAAAGAGGAATGGGATTTTTAAATGAATGATCAGAAAAGGGCTCAAAGCCAAGTTTTCTCCAAAGACCTCCTCATATAACCTCTCTTTCTCCTCCTCTGAAAGGTACATTATTTGGTCCTGAATCCTTTAAGCTATTTTCTCTCTTTACAGCAATGTTACTCTACAAGATAGCAGGAATCTTTCATTAAAGCTCTTGGTTCTTGCTCTGGCACAATTAAAGAAGAATCTCTGGTGATGAGCCTGGGGGAAAATCAGTACTTTGGAAAATCTCTCCAGATGATACTAATGTATAGTAAGGATGGAGAGTCACCTTATAGTGACTGCTTTAATTCACTATTTGCTGATCTGAAAGCTAGATTCCTCAATGCAACTCTGTTACCTTCTTGACATATATGTATACATGTAAGTGTACATGTATATGTGGTCATGTAAAATAGGTATCCACTAGAATGAAAATAATGAATATCCTTCATTCACACTAAACAAGAGTATAGAGCATTAGGTTTAAATTTTTAAAGGATGATTTTCTTATAAAACTTTTTCGTAATTAAAGGCAAAGGTGAGGATTACAAATCAAGAGGAAGTCTATGAAGGGGTTGTTTCAGAGGGAAAAGAGTACATTATGGCAGGGGAAAGGCTTGAAGGATCACATCTCAACCACAAAGAGAAACTATCGAAAAGCAATGGTAGTGGGGTGAGGCTATATACTAACGATACCTCAAGTGAAGATCAAGTATTCAAATACAAAAGTATGTTTGGCATATTTATTATTCAAACCACCATAGAAATTAAATTACCTTTACAAAGAACTAAATAATTAGTATCTCAAATTTCTATAGAAAAATCAATTTTATACTTTTAAGTATGCTAAATGAAGTGAAAAGAGATGTTGTATGAATGATCCATATAACATGAATTTCTTACTTCGCTGGAAAGGACTTTTGCTCTAAAATGCAGGGAAGTACAATAAAAGACTGGGTTAGTACCAGATGCATAATGCAAGAAATTACCAATACGGAGCCAGGTAGAAATACAAGGTTATTTAATAAGGAAAAAGCATTACTTACAGAGCGACCTAGCTAGCTAGAAGGCAGCAGTCTTTACAGCAAGCTAAAAGCAAAACAGAAACTATGCAGCCACCTGACTGCCTCTCACTCTACATCACCCTGACCAGCCCCTAAGCAGGCATGGCTACAGCTTCCCCTACAATTCCCATTTTAGTTTGAGAGTGTTAAAACTTAACAGTGTTAAATAATCAAAATTAACAATCATAAAGGTGAAATATAAAAAGATACAACAATCTGCTTATGTCACATCCTAAATATCTATTTTTATTAAACCATAAAGTCATCTGAAAGAGGTGTACAAGCCTGAAGACCTTTTTCCAATCCCAACCATAAACAATAGGAAGCTATCCCTAACTAGGTATATACACTATTCTAAGTGACAACAATGGGGGAAGGGGACAGAGCATTCTCCAAGTTACTGCCTGCTGAAAATGAATGAAAATGAAAACGAATGAACTTGTGGGGTCCTGTAGGAAGAAAATATTAGTATAGTAAAAGTCCTTAATGTATTGTATCCAGTCCATGTTAGATGGGATTTGCTTGATTGAAGATGTCAAGTTGAAATCCTCAACTTGATTGAAGTCAGTATCCGAAGCTCCCACCGGAGTGTCCATTGAAATGGAGCAAGTTGGATCCAGTGCAGTTGAGGAGGTGTGGCCCATTTTCTTTCCGGGTGTCCAGGGATTTCTGTCAGGCAAGACTTCATTGGCTGTGTGGGACTCAAACATAAAAAGTTAGCAGAGAAATTTTTGCTTGTAAATGTATGCATACTGGTAAAGGCAACCATGGAAGAATAACAATTATGAGAGGGTGCACACCTTGAAAGAAAGAGCCAAGAAAAGACAAAAACAGTCCCCAAATACTTCTCTTAATCTGTATTACATCAATTGGCTTCTTGACACAATACAGAATCTCTAAAGTTTAGTTAAATAACGTGCTTGGATTTTAGAGGAGGAAAGCCAAATCCACCTCTAAATCCAGCATTGGTTTAATTGAATAGGGACTAGGAAATAAAGAGAAATAGAGTTCTCTGAGAGACAGCTGTAAAGTTTACAATATGGCTCATTCCTTTTGTTTGATAGTTAAAGCTACCTTCTCTTCTTAAGTGTCTACCCATGCAGTGTCCTTTGCCTTTTGAAGATGAGTTTTCCTGTGAAGATGAGAGCAAAACACTTCATTTTCCTTTGGGAGATTTCTATTTAGTTTACAAGATATACCTTATTAAAATTCCTGTCACTTCTCCCGTCAAAAGGTTTTTTTCTTTTCCACTTGAATCTTGATCAAATTTTATGGTATCCAAAGATTTTCTTCTCCTGTATAAACCAATGCAAAACACCTACCCTATCTTAAAACATGTCCTGGTTTCCATACATAGGTTAGTACATGTTTGAAATATACTGGTTGACTCAGTTCGGCAGTTTTTTCCGTAGTCCAGTGGCTTTCTGCAGCTCTTTGTCCTTTCTCATTGGCATTATGAAAGTTTAGTGTTAATAAAGCATTATGCAACCTATGTTTGGGGGCTTTAGTCTCCTAGGCTTGTTTGTTGTGCATCTCCTTTAGTGTTCAATTAGATCTATCAACCACTGCTTGTCCTGTAGGATTGTGTGGTATAATGGTGACATGCTTTATGTTATAACACTTTAAAAATTGCTCTAATTTTGTGGAGACATAGGCTGGAGCACTGTCATTTTTTATTTCTGCAGGTATACCCATAACTGCCATCACCTCTAGCAGGTATGTAATAACTGAATCAGCTTTTTCAGAGTTAAGAGCAGTAGCCCATTGGAACCCTGAGAATGTGTCTATAGTATGATGAACATATTTCAAATTTCCAAACTCTGCAAAGTGAAAGATTTCCATCTGCCAAACCTCTGAATGCCCTTGGGTTTACAACCTGCTGGCAATGGAGTTTGATTATAAACGGAAGTAGTAGGACAGTATCTCACTATCTCCTTGGCTTGTTGCCAAGTCATGGTAAAGTCCTTTTCCAAACCTTTGCTATTTACATGATGTTTCTTATAAAATTCTGAGGCTTCTAGCACCCTTCCAATTGATAAATGATCAATCTCATCATTGTCTTGTGCTAGTACGCCTGCCACACCCATATGGGATCTGATATGTGTAAAGTATAGAGGTTTGCTTCTGTTTCTGATTGTTTTATGTAATTGTAAAAGCAATGAGGATTAATTCTGTATTATGAGGAATGAACTCTGTATTCTCAATGTGTAACACGAATCTCTCTGCATATTGAGAATCAATAACTATATTAAGAGGTTCTATAAAATCCATAAGCACCATGAGAATTACATATAATTCTGCCCTCTGTACAGATGTATATGGACTTTGAACTACTTTACTTGCCTCACCTGCTTTATAACCTGCCTTACCTGATTTGTTGGCATCAGTGTAGAAGGTAAGAACTCCAGAAATGGGAGTTTGTCTTATAATACATGGAAGAATCCAGACTGTCTTTTTTATGAATTTAATTGTGTCAGTTTTGAGATATTTGTTGCTAATGATTCCCAAAAAGTCAGTAAGAGCTATTTGCCAAAATTCATTATCCTTCCACAAGGAGGAAATTTCCTCATTAGTTAAAGGTACTATAATTTCTGCTGGATCTTTACCAGTGAGTTGACGATCTCTTAATTTACCCTTTAAAATCAAATCAGAAACCTTTTCTATATATGTCTTTAACTTTGTATTCTGTTTATGTGGCAGAAATATCCACTCTAGTATGGTGTCTTCCCTTTGCATCAGAATTCCAGAAGAGTATTCTCTGAATGGCAAGATAACCAGAATATAGTCTAAATCAAGGTTTATCAGATCTACATGCACATCCAATATTCTGTTTTCTACCCATTGTAACTCTTTTTTTCTGCCTCATCAGATAATATTCTCAGACTTCTCAGGTCCTTATCACCTTTAAGAGCCATTTTTAAATGCTTTAATTCATGTCCTTGTACAACAATAATCGTCTGTAATTTGTAAATTTCACCTAATAATTTCTGAAGAGATTTAAGAGTTTGATAATGATCTCTCCTAATTTGTACCTTCTGTGGCCTGATTCTTTGTAAGTCTATCTTGTAACATAAATAGTTAGGACATGCAGGCTGTCCCAAATTGTGCCAAGATCCTGCTCCTGACACCAGATATGGCAGAAAATTACCAATAGGGATCCAGGTAGAAATTCAAGTGTATTTAATAGGGAAAAAGCCTTACATACAGAGCGACCTAGCCTGCAAGTGCAAAAGCAGTCTGTACAGCAAGCCAAAAGAAAAACTGAATCTGGCCAGCCATGTGACTGCCTCTCACTCTAGATCACCCTGACCACACCCTCGCACGTATGATCAGGCACACTTTAGCAGCCCCTAAGCAGGTGTGGCTAAAGCTTCCCCTACAGATGCATATCATGGGAAAAATCTGTTACATGTGTCTTAGTTCAATAGAAAATTCTTGGTCCAAATGGTAAAGGGACCATTTGAGATTGCTGTAATAATTCCCCACTCTATTGTTAGCCATGGAATTTAAGGAATCACTAGTCCTATTGGAATAGACCTGTCTGTCATCTCAATTGCTTGGTCAATAAATGCAGCAATTATCTAATTTGAAGGCCATTGTTGGCTGTGAACTTAGTTCAGAATCAGCTTAGAGAAGTTAGCCATAGCCTGTCTCAATATAAAAGTGTGAGTGGAATATAATGATAAGTATGTGTGAAAATGCCATAAGGAAGTGCATATTTTATGGTAATAAGTACAAAATGAAAAGCTGACACTTAAATGTTAAAAAAGAGCAAATATATAAATATTTTAAATAATATTCTTCTTAGATTTAGGAGATTTGTAGATGCGATAACTTTATTAATTATAAAAAGGGGAGAGGATACAGAGACAATTTGAGAGAAAAGCCATCTTAGGATGAAGCAGAGACTGAATATGAGGGAATAGAAAAGGAACCTGGAGACATAGGGAATATTTTCCTTCTAGACTCTTTTTTTCCTTTTTAAAATTTAATTTAGAAATAAGATTGCTTCACATGTCAATCCCAGCTCCCTCTCCCTCCTCTCCTCTCCAGGCCCCCAACCCTCCCCAACCTCCCACGTGATCCCCTTTCTCTCCCCTGGGAGGATGGCGCCTTCCATGGGGATCTTAAATTCTAACTTATCTCCCCCATGTATATAGGCTGAGAGAGAAGCTCTCCATGTGGAATGGGATTCCAATGTCCATTCATACTACAGAGATAAATGGTGATCTACTCCCTGAGGCCCCATACATTGCCAAGACCTCCTCACTGACACCTGTGTTCAGAGGGTGTGGATCAGTCCCATGCTGGTCTCCCAGCCATAAGTCTAGGGGCAATGAGCTCCTTCTTGTTCAGGTCAGCTGTTTCTGTGGGTTATATCAGCCTGGTCTTGACCCCTTTGCTTATTACTCCCCCCTCTCTGCATCTGGGTTCTAGGAGATCAGTTCAGTGTTTAGCTGTGGGTGTCTGCTTCTGCTTCCATCAGCTACTGGATGAAAGCTCTAGGATGGCATTTAAAGTAGTCATCAATCTCATTATTGGGGAAGGGCATTTAAGTCAGCAACTCCAACTAGGAGAATGACTGCAATCTGATGTCAGGATTCTATAGACAATACTGCAAAAGAATGCATTTTTCTTGTTTGAGATATCATTTTTGGTAATTTGTTGGGGCAACACTAGGAAATCAATGTAGCATCCTATATAAAACCCATTTGTTATGTAAGCATAGGTGTATCTTCACACTACTGGTAAGGAACTTGAGCCAATCATTAGCTTAAATCAATTTTAAATATGCTCATTTGACAACAATTTTGTTCTCTTTCCAGTAATCTACACTGCTTCTCTAAAAGAAAATCAATTGTCTTCTGAGTGAGCACCACATACTTCATATACACATGAATCACCAGGGATATTATTAAATGCACTTACTCAGGTCTAGGCCCAGAAGGCTGCTGAGATTCTCCTTTTCTAACATGCTCTCAGGTGACTATAAGATTGCTCATTCATGGACTTCCCTTCAGGTTGTAAGGATATAAAGGAGCACTTTGGAAAGTGTTTATGCAAAGGTTTCTACAATGAAAAGTTTCAGCTTTGTGAGCCAGGTAGTCTCTGTATGGAAGGAGCTAGTCATCTTTGCTGTTTAATATGAGAATTGTCCTAGACAGTGTAAAAATGGATATGGTTCAGTAATACAACTATTTATATGTACTAAGTTTTAAATTTCGCATCATTTTCACATCCAGCAAAACACTGTTTTTCATTCAAAATATTTTTTAACTAAAGTATGCCTCAACAAATGGGAGCTTCGGGGAAGAGTAGAGTACTTGGTTATCTAGTACCAAATGATCAGTCCTGAAAACATGCATATAGGTAGCATTACACAAACTGAACAGATTATATTTGGGAGTGGTGTTTGTGTGTGTGTGTGTGTGTGTGTGTGTGTGTGTGTGTGTACATGCATAAAACAACAATTAATGAAAAAAGGAGACATGCTATATTGGAGGGTTTGGAGGAAAAAAAGGAAGGGAGAATTACATTATATTCCCCAAAATAAAATAACTAATAAAAAATATACATAAGAAAGAATTGGGGCTGAAATCATATCTTAGTTGGTAGAGTGCTTGCCTAGTAAGCATAAAGCCCTGGTTTCCATCCCAAGTACCACATAAACTACAAGGACTGGTGCATAAAGTTAATCCTGGTGACAATGGGAAGATCGAGTGTTCAAGGTCATTTTAGGCTGCATAGCAAAGCCAAGGCTACCCTGGGATATTTGAAACCTTGTCTAAAAAGAGAAAAACAAAAACAAAATTGTCAGATCATGTATGGTCTACATGATATAGTTTGCTTAAGCTTAGCAGTATGGTATTTGGGAAACATCCAGTCAGTAGAGAAAATGCATTGATTGGCAAACAAAAGATATGAATTTCAAATTCTATCTTTGTGCCACATATTAAAGGTAATAGAGCTTTAGGAAAAGAAGCCAGACACAGGAAATGAAGCCCAGGATTTACTCAGTCCCTTTGTTAAGTAACACTTGAAATCACATCATCTTGAAATTTAACCTAAATACACCATCTTACATATAAAGCATACACACTTAGTACTATCATGTCCATTCTGAAGTAAAATTTTGACACCAAATTGAAATTAACTCAAAACGTTACTTGACAAAGCTTTGGATGTAACTTAGAGCTATACGGTTTGCTGATAACATGAAAAGCCTTGGGTACAATGCTCAAAACTGAAAATGAAAGAAAGAAAGAAAGAGAAAGAAAGAAAGAAAGAAAGAAGTAATACTTCTTCCTGTGAAGTTATTTTTGATTTCTACTTCCTTTCTTTTATTGGTGAGCTACTAAATTGACTTATGAGTCATTTACCCTATATTTATTAAGTGTTCAACACTAACCTGTAATTTTAAATTTTTTCATTGGCAATATGCAAGAAAAAACAGCAAGGCCACAGGAAAAAAAAATCTTATTCTAGCTGTGAAGTCGTGACATACACCTTTAATCCCAGCATTTGTGAGGCAGAGGCAGGCAGATCTCAGTGAGTTCAAGGACAGCCTGGTCTATAAAGCAAGTTCCAGGACAGCCAGTACTGTTACACAAATCCTCCTCAAAAAAAAAAAAAAAAGAAAGAAAAGAAAAGAAAGAAAAAATTTTCTCATGTTTCTACTACAAATAGCAGGAGAAACTTGAATCTAAATACAATGTTGAGTTACTTTTCCAAAGGCATGCCTTCTATTATGCATAGTGAAGCAGGCACAAGATGCATCTCTAAGTGTGGAAACAAGTATTAATTCAAGTGAGGCCAAGAGAGCATTGGTAAATGAGAAACTGTCTGGAATAAGAGTGTTCAAGGGGATTTTGAAGAATAGTATAGTTTCTATTGCTCCTATAATGTGCATATTATGTGCTTTGTGTTAGTTCATATTACCCCATTTAATCTTAATAAAAAGTCACGCCTTTCCCTAGAAATTAGAACTGTGGTTTTGAGATACCATTAGTTTTTTTTATCTAATGTAAAGACACATAACAAATTCAGAAAGAATGAATCAGCCAGGCTAGATGGGGCACAAGAAATCCCATAGAAAATATGGTGCAGATTTGCAGATGTGCAGACAAATGGAAACTCAGAATGCCAGAAATGATATGCAAAAAGAAGTAAGATAAAGAGATAGCATGAACAACACAGAGAAAAAAGGACTGCCTGCTTAAATAGGTAATGCAAAATATGCACAAAATAGATAAAAGATGGATTGATTATTTCAATAGGCATTGCCAAGTTTTTCTTCCAAATTTGTATGGTCTAAGTACAAATACCTATACATGGAACTCACAGATTTTCTAATTGGCTCTGCTATGGTCTATATCTGATGCTATCCCCCCTAATCAGTTTGTTGGATGAAGATAGTCATGTGCTCCAAATTATATCAGCAAAATTCAAATTGTGTGTGTTTTAAGGTGGTGTGTGTTTGTGTGTGTGTGTGTGTGTGTGTGTGTGTGTGTGTGTGTGTGTGTGTGTGAGTATGTGTGTGTGTGTATGTAGAGGTCAGCCATCCTGTTACTCTATCACTCTCTATCTTATTACCCTAAGAACCTGAAGTTCAACTAGCACCCAGCATAGCCTAGTAATTGTTCTCTGTCCTCCCAGTACTGGCATTCCTGGCTTAAGTCACTTTTTACATGGGTACTAGGATTTAAACTCATGTTTTTCTGCTTGAATAGCAAGTTTTCTTATCCACTAAAACATTTCTTTGTTTATAGTTTTCTTATCTACTGAACCATTTCTTTGGTATCAACAATCTTTAACATTGTATATGCCAAGACAATTAAAGAAAGCTTTGAAAAAGCTGGTTTGGAAAGAGGCTTAGGGAGCAGAGGAGTAATCCAAGGACAAGGAGAGGAAAAGGAGGCAACAGAAAAAAAAAAACTGATAATGGCTAACTTGAAACAAGGTCTCCCAAGGCCTTGCTACAGTCTTCTTTTTAATCCATCATCTTGAACTTTGCAAGATAGCTCAGATATCTTAATAGTTTGAGGTTACTGCATATTATGTGGACATTGTAGACAATGATTTTACAGAAGCATATCTTCAATGTACTTTGACTTAATACTTTGTTTCATTCACAGCATTAACTTCTCATCTTGTTAAACTCTGAGAAAAATAAACTTGAGTTCACAGAATGTTAAAATATTAAATGGTAAGACTATTATCACTTTGTACTTTTCTCTATCTGTTTTGTATACTAAATGTTTAGATCCATAGTTAATGTTCATAAGTTTAATGATTATGAGAAATGAAAATCATTGAGATTCAGCAATGTTTTAAAGACAACATTTTGTATAACATTCAACTCTGTATGTTGAGTTCAGACAGGTAATTGTTCCTCTTTCCCATGTCATTACCCTCTAGTGAAACAGGACCCAATTTCTATATAGTGAGCATTTCTCCAGACACAAGAAAAATATTTTGCATGTGGTGGTTTTTCTAACAGGCTGTCATTCAATCATACTAATAAAATGGATACTAGTGACAAAAAATTTCTAAGGTTTAATATGAAACTGATATTCAGTCATATGAAAGTATAATATGGCCTGATGAAAGTTGGGGCCCTTTGTTCCTGTCTGTTATGCTTCAATTGAAGACAATTTTAAGCATAGATGGTCTTGGATCTAAAAGATCTTTGTGTTCTCCATATTATGAAAATATGAGTAATCAGAGAAATGAGAGGAATTGACATTTATTAATTAGTTTGCTGCTTCATTTATTCTACAACATAATCTCAGTTAAGGATTAATTTCAACTGTCAATTTACAAATCTGGAAATGAAGTCTTTTGGGGGCTTTAAATTATGTAAGATGATTTAATTTTCTGCTTTGTAACACTAACAGTTTATTCTATGAGTATATTCAAATTAAGTTATTGTCTTCTTTGAAGCTGGTTGCAAGAACCTTCAAATACAATAAATTGAGGATTCAGGCTACTTCCATGTACTAACTATCTCCTTCCTTGTGATTACAATTTTGATTGTTGACTTAGCTCAGTTAAGAACTTGTGCATTTCAATGCAGGACAGTGATTTTTTTTCTTAAAATTGAAGATGAGGAAAACAGTACCATGAGACAGCACATGAATGTACAGATATCCCACAAGACTAGTGAACACAAAAGAAACCAACAGAAATCCAGGCACAACTCTGCCCAAAAGGATGGTTTTACATCTCTCACAGGAAATATCTCTCTGCCCTTATGCTCAAGGACACTCAAAAAGCACTGTTTCCCTTGGGCTGCAAAAACACAGGAAGGGTGCCTTTTATTGATTCATAAAATACTTTGTTAATTAGTAAATACCTACTTCCAAAGGCACATCTTAATGTCAGGGAAAAAAGCAATTCTTTTTTTTTTCTTTTTTTTTTCTTTTTTTCCAACATTTTTTTTGAAATAGAAACAGGATTGTTTTACATGACAGTAACATTTCCCTTCTCCCACCCGTTCTCCCCTACCCGCCCCCCCACACCTAAAACGTTATCTGTCACATATCTTTTCTGCTCCCCATGGATGGTGAGGCCTTCCATAGTGTGTCATCAGAGTCTTTTGTTTCCTTTGGGGTAGGGTCTAGGCCCACCCCCGTGTGTCTTGGCTCAGGAAGTATTCCTCTATATGTACTGGGCTCCCAAAATCCACCCCTATGCTTAGGATAAATACTGGGTTTCTGCAGGAGGTCCCATAGATTTCTGAGGTTTCCTCACAGAAACCCATGTTCCTTGGATCTGAATCAGTCCCATGCTGGTATTCCAGCTATCATACTGGGGAGCAAGATTTCCCAGATGTTCAGGTCAGCTGTTTCTGTGTGTTTCACCAGCGTGGTCTGGACCTCTGTATACTTCATTTGTCCTTCTCTGCATCTGAGTTCCAGTTCAGATCAGTGATTAGTTATGGGTGTCTGTTTCTACTTGCACCAGCTGCTGGATGAAGGCATATAAGTCAGTCATCAATCTCATATTCAGGGAGGGCATTTAAGGTTGTCTCTGCTCTGTTGCTGAGATAGTTAGCTGGTGTTGTCTTTGTAGATCTCCAGACATTTCTCTAGTGCCTGATTTCTCTGTAAAACAAAAATGTCTCCCTCTATTATGATTTCTCCATTTTTGTTATCGTGTTTTCTTCCCCTGACTCATATTTTCTGATCCCTCATGTCCTCAGCATCCCCTTTCCTTTCCCCTTCTCATTCTCCTAGTTCCCTCCCTCCTCTTCCCGTGCTCCCAATTTGCTCAGCAGATCTTGAACCTCTCCCCTTCTCCAGGGGACCATGTGTGTCTCTCTTAGGGACCTCCATGTTTACTAGCTTCTTTTGCAGTGTGCATTGTAGGCTGGCAATCCTTACTCTATGTCTAAAATCTGCATATGAGAGAGTACATACCATGTTTGTCGTTTTGAGATTGGGTTACATTGCTCAGAATGGTTTCTTCTACAACCATCCATTTTCCTGCAAATTTCAAGATTCCATTGTTTTTTTCGGCTGAGTAGTATTCCATTTTGTAAATGCACCACATTTTCTCTACCCATTCTTCGGTTGAGGGGCATCTAGGCTGCTTTCAGTTTCTGGCTATTACAAATAGTGCTGCTATGAACATCGTTGAACATATGTCCTTGTTGTATGAATGTGCTTCTTTTGGGTATATGCCTAAGAGTGAAATTTCTTGAATGGGGGTATATTACCTTTGTGTATCACATGTCCCTATAAGGTGTTTCAAAATTTAAATACTCCTTTGGGAGACACAGAATTGCATATTTGTAAGTCAATTACATATTCAGCTAGTCAAAATCTCTGGAAAACTGATAGCAGTGTCAAAATTATTTCTCCTCCCTGTCCACTTCTTCAGGAGATAGTCAACATGTACCTGGATCACAAAGAGGTAGGGGTGTAGAAAAAAATATCTCACACTTCTTTGTGAAGCTCTACAAAAATATCTTAATCATAAATATATAGCATATCATGAATCTGGAGATGTCATTTAATTGGGATTTTGAGGAAGTAAAAGTATTATTTAAAACTCATTTCTCAATGGGATGCTGGATTAATATTGACTAAGAAATTAAATCAAAAAAGTGTGAAAAAGAGAGGAATAAAAATAATAAATAAATAATAGAGACAGAAGAAGATACATTAATTTTCACACACATTCTACCTGTACTAGAGTAAGTTATTAGCTCCAGTCTGAAACTTATATTTTTCTAGGGCTTGTATTACTTCCTTAGTAAGAAGAGTGTCTCTCTATGCACTGTATTTTGTAAACAGAGTGTTTTATGCTGAATACTTGTTATCTTTCTGGATTTTGGAATTCTAGCAGATTTGAAGATGAGAATACTTAGGTACCTAAAATAACTGAAATCTTGAACTCTGAATCAATAATTAACTTCTCTAATGAATAACATTAATATATGTCTTCACAATTTCATTTGTGAATAATTGAATGCCTATTTCTCACACTACTGGGAGAGTACTTTTGAAATATTATGTCAAATACAAAAATTTTTTCCTGTACATTATTTCCTCTGTTGCTTTTATTAAAAAAAAAACACATGGGCAGAGAGAAACCAACAGCAAAGGTTTTTATCTGATGACTTAAACAATAAGCAGATCAAAGTGCCCCCAACCAAAAAATATGATAACTTGAATTCTAATTTTCTCCCCAAATGTTTTTTGAGATAGTTTACTAAAATAATACAATTCAAATACGAATATTATGTCATCATATAAGACTATGCATATGTAAATAGAGTAAAAGAAAAGAAAATAATACAACAAAACATTAAATATTGATAATCCAGATGAAGTGATAGAATTACATTACCTATATTTTATTTTCTTTTTGATCTATATTTCCAATATTTTCTAAAATAAGAACATACTGTTTTATAGTGGATATTTTTAAAGACTATATAAAACTGAATGCTCAAACATAATTAGCAATAGAAAAATCAGGCAAAGTACATAAAAATGCAGGAAGACATTCTGAGGTATAAATTAAAACACATATAAAGATGCAAAACCTTTAGAAGAGTTAAAATTCATGCTGTTTATGATACTCTAAATTTCCTGATAGTAAAGCAAAATGATTATAGTTAGAATAGTAAAGCATCTGGGACACACTTTATTTGTATCACATCATAACAAAGAGGGGTAGGAAGCCATGATAGGGCAGAGAGTTTGAGTTGGGGGAAGAACATATGAGAGCAAGATGAGAATAATATAATAGATGGAGACATTATAGGTTTAAAGACAAATCAGGCACTAGGGTATTATCTGGAGAGCTGCAAAGATGACAGAAACTAACAATCTAAGCAACAGAGGAGACGCTACCTTAAATGTGGTCCCCTGATAATGAGATTGATGACTAATTCATATTGCATAGTATAGTCTTCATCTAGCAGCTGGTGGAAGTAGAAGCAGACACACTTAGCTAAACCTTGAAATGAACTGAAATCCAGTTGCAGAGAAGGAGGACTGAGGAGCAAAGTGGTCCATACCAGGCTAGTGAAACTCATAGAAACATCTGACCTGAACAAAGGAGAGCTCTTGGTGCAGACTGATAGCTGGGAAAATAGTATGGGACTGATCCAGACCGCCTGAATATGGGTGTCAGTGAGGAGATCTTGGAAATCTGTGAGAGCCCTTGTAGTGGATCTGTACTTATCCCAAGCATAGTAATGGATTTTGGAAGCCCATCCCACATGGAGGGAAACCCCCTAAGCCAAGACACAAGTGGGTTGGATTATGTAATATCACAAAGAATATGACAGATTATGAAGACCACTATGGAAGGACTCACACCCCTGGGGAGAGGAAAGGATATGGGATAAGTAGTGTATAGTTGGGGAGCGCAGGGGAAGAGGCAAGTGAGAGGGGCCTGGGATTGACATGTAAAATAATTTTCTTTCTAATAAAAAGAAAAAACCCAAACAAACAAATTGGTACAACCTTAGCCACAAAACAAACAACAACACAGAATAAAACTTCCAATCACCACCAAAAATAGTAACAAATTACAAGTGTTGTTCTTTTGAAATCTTGCAGTCAAGACAGAGTTTTCATTTGTGGTTTCTGAGTTAATGTCTGTTTTTCCTTCCATTTTGCTTCTTGGTTGAATTTAGTTCTTCACCACTGTTCGACTGAAAAATAGACACATCTGAATGTGTTAAGACCAACCACATAATCTCCCTATATAAAAAGCAAACAAAACAGAGCTGTCAGTGCTCTTGCACAGGACTCAGATTTGATTCCTAATACCTACATAGTGCCACAAAAACAGCTGAAACTTTATTTCTGGGGCTATGTGGATCTAATACCCTCTTCTGAACTCCATGTACATGAGGCATGCACATGGTACACATGTAGACATTAAGGTAAATCTATCATACGTATAAAATGGGTTTTCTAAAAATCCAAAGATTGATAATGAAAACTATCTCACATAAAGTATAAGACATTATATAGAAAGTATTATAGCAACATTAATCATGACAGGAAAGGTAGAAGGCCAATAAAGTCCAGTAATAGATAGATGAATGGATGGATAAAACAAGAATATGGACATATTTATGAAATATGCTATTCAATGTACAAAGGAATAAATAATAATGATTCCTGCTAGATGAACAAACTTTGAAAATATTCTAAGCCAAGGAAGGCATACACAAAAGGCAGCAGTTTGACAAATCTCAAATGTTAAAACAAGGCAATAAAATATAGATGGATTGCTTATTAACCTTAGCTTTAATTTGACTACTGAATAACCCAAAGGCCTATGGGTTACAAATTGGTTTTTAGGATAGGGCTTTATTGAGACAGTAAGACATCTAGGAGTTAGGGAATTACAGGAGACCCTTCAGTCCCCTAAAGGGATTATAGGACCTTACCAATCTCCTCTCTGCTCTTGTTCAAGATGCTAGGATTTTGCCTATGCATGTATTCTTTCCAGGACAGGACACCATTTACCACTTTTGTGTCTAAAAATATGTGCGAAGTTACCATTTCTCTGAGTACTTTTGCCTCTGATATTGTGTGTTAATTATGTGAAGCTGATTAATATACTAGCAAATGGAAAAAGAAAAATTGACATTTTTAATTAAGGTCTTTATAAAACATAACAAATGTACTGAATTAAACTGAATTATACACATTTAAATGGTGCATTAAATGGTACAAAAACCATACATCAGCAGCAAAGAAAATTTTTTAAAGCTTCAATAAAAAGAAGTTTCAGATAAGTTATTCCCCTTGGCACATAACACTAAAGGTGCAGAACAAAGAATGAATATTGAAAGCTGAAAGGGAAAACACCAAGTAACATATAAAGATAGACCTATTATAATTACTACCAACTTCTCAATGGAAACATTAACTTCTAGAAAGGCCAGAGTCTGGAAAGATGTCCTGCAGATTCTAAGCGACCACAGATGCCAGGCCAGAATACTACACCCAGCAATACATTCAATCACAATAGACGGAGAAAATAAGATATTCCATGATAAAAGCAAATATTTATGCAAAATCTTCTTAAAACACAGCCCTACAGAAGGTGCTAGAGGGAAAAATTCTAACACAAAGGGGTTAACATCACCCAGGAAATCTAAAAGTTAAATAAACCAAGATCTGCAAATCAAAAGATCAGAAACACACACACACACACACACACACACACACACACACACACACACACACACACATGCAGGCACACACACTCATGCAGGCACACACATATGAATACACCACATCAACAATATAAATGGGATTAAAAATCATTGGTCACTGATATCTCTCAACATCAATGTTTTCTATTCCCCAATAAAAAGACACAAAGTAACATAATGTATGTGAAAACAGGTTCATTCATCTAAGTCACATATCTTAATATAAGAGTAGACATTAACTCAGAGTAACAGGATGGAAAAGGTATTCCAAGCAAATAGAACTAAGAAGCAAGTTGGTGTAGCCATTTTCATATCTGAAAAATTAGACTTCCAACCAAAACTAAGCAGAAGAAATAGGGAAGGGCCCTACATACTCACCAAAGAAATATCCATAAGAAGACATTGTAAGCCTTGACACTTATGTGTCAAACACAAGGTTATCCAAGTACATAAAACAAGCAAACAAACAAAAGAAAAAAAAAGAAACACCATTACAGTTTGAATCACTTATTTATCCTAACACAGTAATAGAGACTTTAATCCCCACTCTCACAAATAGACATATTATCCAGACAAAAACTAAACAGAGAAATACTGGAGATAACTGATATTGCAAAACAAATGGACCTAATAGATATTTACTGTACATTTCACCCCAATACAAATATATACATATATATTCATACATGCATACATACATATACACATAGACACTTCTCAGAAACTCATGGAACTTTCTCCAAAACTGACTACATACTAAGACACAAAGCAAGTCACAACAGATACAAGAAACTGAATTAATACCATGTGTCCTAGCTGACCAACATGAAGAAACAAAACAAAATAGAATAACCATAATAATAGAATCAACAGAAAGCTTGCAAACTCATGGAAACTGAATAACTCTCTGCTGAACAAGGAAAATGTGTCAAGAAAGAAATTAAGGATGTTCTATGGTTGAATAAAAATAAATATATCAAACCCAAGATTATTGGACACAATAAAGGTGTTTCTAAGAGGCAAGTTCATAGCACTAAGTGCCAATATAAAAATTGGAGCAATCGTATACAAGTAATGTAACAGCATACTGAACATTTTAGAACAAAAGAAAAAAAACACACACAAAAGGAGTAGTGTTGACGTAACCCCCCCCCCGGGTCCTGCAGCTATTTCACTCCAAATAAACATACAGAGGCTTATATTAATTATAAAGTGTTTGGCCGATGGCTCAGGCTACTTGTTGGCCAACTCTTTCTGATTAATTAACCCCTTTCCATTAATCTGTATATCTCCAGGTAGTCTTGGCTTACTGGTGATATACAGGTCTCTTGCTATCTTGGTAGCTACATGGTGTCTCCCTGACACTGTCTGCTACCTTTCTCTATCCCTATTGTGATTTGCTACCTGGCAAAATCCTGCCTGTTCATTGGCCAAAACATCTTTTTTCTTCAATCAATAATAGAAACATATATTCATAGCATACAGAAGGACATCCCCCATCAGAGTACAGGACAAGAAATAATCAAACAGGTCTAAAATCAATAACATAGAAGCAGCAAGAACAAAAATTTATAAAGGATCAAACAAACAGCATTGTTTCTCTGAGAAAATCAGTAAGATTATAAAATATTTATCCAAATTAAGCACACAGAGAGAGAAGAGTTGGGGAATAGTCTTGAAGCCATTAGCACATGAAAAGACTTTCTGAACAGAATATCATTAGCATAGGCACTAAGGTACACAATTTACAAAAGTTAATTTTGAAACTGAAAACCTTCTGTATAGCAAAGGAAACTGTCATTCAGACAAAGTGGCAGCATACAGAATTGGAAAACATTTATTACTAACTACACATCTGATTGAGGTCTAATATCAAAAACATACAAAGAACTAAAAAAACATAGATAAAAAGCAAATAACACAATTAAAATGGGGAACAGATCTTAACAGAGAATTCTGACATGAGGAAACTAAACTAAATTGGCTGAGATACAATTAAAGATATGTTAACATCCTTAACCATTGGGGAAATGCAAAGCAAAACTTTGAGAATTCATCTTACACCTGTGAGAAAGGCTAAATTCAGTAAAACAAGTGACAACTCATGCTGATGAAGATATGGAGCAAGGGGAAAAGCCATTCATTGATGATGAGAGTGCAAACTTTTATAGACAGTGTGAAAATCAATGGAGAAGATCTTTAGAGTATGGGAATCTATCTCAAGATCTAGGTATACCAGTCTTGGGTATGTATGCAATGGATATTTAATCATACCAGAGAGACACTTACTCAACATTATTCTTTGTAGTTCTATTCATAATAACTAGAAATTGGAAACAACCTAGATGTCCCTCCACAGAATAATGGATTAATAAAGTTTGATACATATACACATCATGTCAATATTACTCAGCCATTAAGGAAAACAAAACCATGAAATTCACAGATAAATGGATAGAACTAAAAAAAAGTCATCTTGCTCCACTCTTTCTCTCCCTCTCTCTATCTACTCCATTCTCTTCTTCTCCCCCCTCTTCCCTTTTTCCATGGTCCTGCTTCTCCTGTCCCCAGAGGCTGATCTCCCCCTCTACTATCCAATTTTATGATTCATTTCCCTAAAACAAATAAATAAATAAATAGATAGATAGATAGATAGATAAAGTCATCCAGAATGAGATAACACAGAAAGATAAATGTGGTATATATCTGCTTATGTATGGACAATAGATGTTAAGTCAATGACAACCAAGCTACCATCTACAAAATCACAAATATAAGTTATAGAGTAAGTTTCTAGTAGGGGACAGATGTTAGGAACGGGAAATAGAATAGATAGTTGTGGATGAAGGGGTGGGAGGCTATAATGAGAAGATCAAGTGGAGATTGGGAGGAAGAAGGGGATGATGGAGGGAATATGGAGAGTGATGGCTAAAATTAAGGGCCATTTGAAATCTAGTATAGAAATATAATATAGCAAAAGCTTACTAATTTATATAAAGGAAATCTAAATTAAATTGTCAAACAATGTCAGAGATTGAGCAACAAATGGACATCCCTTGTCACCAAAGGAGGCTTTTAGTACTAGGAATGGGGTATATCTAATTTCTTTGTTGGCCAAAACGTTCCCATGGTTACCTGTAAGCAACCCAGGCTGTTGACAATAATAAAAGTTGCTGCCCACCAACTGGTGGCAAGGCTACAATGCTAAAGACAACACATACACAAGTCATTACACATGGAGAAGCTGAGCTCATGTCTACGTAGAGCCTTCACTCTTTTGTTCTTTGGTAATTGAAGGTGCTCTGCATGCCACCAAAGGAGAAACATAAACAAAACCCAGCCAAAAACCCTTTATCTTCAATGTTGTCCTGCCTTCACTATATGGTAGTGCAATGGTGCCACAAAGCTTGTTTGAGTAACCAAACAATATCTGATATAAATGAAGTCTCACTTCACAAGATGAAATCCATACCTGATACTGCTTGGCTCGCCAGGAACGTGAAACTGTATAGCTCATGGACCTATGGCAAAACCAAACATTACTTTTCAAAATATTAAAAATAAGTAAATAAAAAAAATGTACCTGTGGCTGCTCTTGGCCAACGCTAAGTCCGAGTATTGGGCAAAAGCCTGCAGCTTTGGATGAAGACACCTGGTCCTTTTCTGAGAGAATGTCTCTCACCTTTATTGTGGAGCAGCCTTAAATACAAACTTACAAAAACCCCAGGTCAAAGTGTTCACAACAGGATATTGATTCCAGTGGGGTGAGTTCAGGAAAACAGGAGGTACCTGTGTTTATGCTAGAAAACAACTCTTAGAGACCACATGGGGGCTGGGTTCCAACATGTACCAATACAATGACTCCTTAAGGCATCCTGCTATACTCATAGATCATTGCCTTACTCCGGCATTATCAGAGAGGCTTCCTTTTGCAGCAGATTGGAACAAATACAGAGACTCACTGCCAGCCAATATGCAGAGAGTGAGAGACCTTGGGGCACTCAGGTGTAAACAAGAAGTCTCCATCAAATCCCTTACGAAGGCTCATGAGCCCTGGTGAAGGGGAGGTGGAAAAGGTGTCCTTTGCATAAGTATTAAGGCTTCAAGTTTAGTGATTTTTTTGTCCTTAGTTAGTGGACAAAAGAGTGGGTCTGTATTTCTTGTGCTTTCTCTTGGGCAATTCCAATGTCTTAGTTATTTTATCTTATTTCATTTTATTTTTAATACATAAAAGCTATTTATTTACATGTAATATAAATGTGTATATGTTATCAATATTCACAAAAATACCCATATGTGATTTGTAGCAATCATATAGTATAAAGCATGTAATATAATGTATCATTTATATAATATATATTATGATATCACATAAATTTTATGTATGTACTCTTGCCCTTTGAAACACAATGACATTATATCTAACGTGTTTTTAAAGTAATTTTTTCTCCTTAATTATTGTTGCCCTGTTTTCCACATTCTGTCAGTATTCTTTTATTACTTAACGCAAGAAACTGCCATAAGCAATTTATATGATATGCTTGTAAAACTTTCCGGTGAAATTAATTATTAAAACACTATTCTGTCCAAAAAAGAAGACAAGCCTTCAGAATCTACTACTAGATTCTTGTCCTTTGACCTTAGGCAACAGAGACCAATGTAATAGCTGGCTGCTACTAGCATTATTAGGATAGGAGAAGTATGAACAAAAGACTGTTAAACTGGGGGTATATCTCAGTAATAAAGTACCTTCTTAGCATGTAAAGTACTAAATTAAATACCATGTTTTCAAAAGAACAACAAAGGAAAAAAATCCAAAATAAAAACTGCCTTATTCAGTACTTTGTAGTTCAAGAGATTCCTGTGGTTCTACCAGTATTTTAGATCTCAGGATCTGGGGACTTTACTTTTTGTTTTTTTTTAATCAAGGAGAGAAAAAAAAGTCAAATAATATCCCATAGCCATTTTCAAAGACATTGTGCTCTTTAACAACAGCAAAGGAATATATGGGGTAGAATGTGCTCCCTGCTTTTGAAACAATGTAACCATCTTATATCTGCACATGATTCTTTTTCCTCCCAATTTCATTGTCTACCTCAGTGCTTGAAGGTCATAAGTATGTGGGGATACAAAGCTCTTCCTGTGAATCCAGGACTATCAACCTTTAATCTTTCTGCAGAGACCCTGGTCCTCACTACTGAGAAGAGAATTGGTTTTCTTAAGGAGACCATGGTTCACATTCAGAGACATTCATTGTTGGGAAGAGTTCTTGAGCCCCACCAAATGACTCTGTTAGACTTCGTACTTCTTTAAGAAATTCGTTGCTCCTGAATATTGTACAGGAGAAACTTCAACATTTTTAAGAGGAACAAGGCCACCCCTGAGAAGAAGTTTGCATTGGTAATTGGGAAAAAAGGGGGTTCTGAGGGTGGAGGTATTTACTTTGTTTTTAAGTCTGCTGTGTATTTTTCCAAATGGTTGGTCAATTTACCTTTTCATTGCCTTATTATTTCAATTCCCATTTGTCCTTGAAAGCAGAGTTCCCTATTTTTATATAACACCATGTCTAACTTCCCTAAAAATATTGTTTGACACTGTCTCATATCACCTAAATGTTAAACTATTCACTAAGCCAGGATTTGAGAGTAAAAACTAATACTCTCCAAATTTTAATGTTTTCCATCAAATGTTTTTGGTTTTGTGCTCTGGGGTGGCAGATCATTTATAAATGGAGGCAGAATACAGGTAGGTCGAGGCAAAAGGGATGGTTCCAAGATTGATCCTCGAGCTATACAGAGAAATGTCGCATAAGTAAAACCAAAACAAAAACGAACAACAGCAACCACTCCTCCCCCCAAAAGAAATCAAACAAACAAACAAAACAACAAAGTGGCCATGATGCTATGTAGGTTTAGTACTATAATGCCTACATTGATATGTGGAGTTGGCAGGATGTAAGAATTACAATTTAAATCCTAGCCTGCACTAAAGAGAACCCTAAACTTGCATCAAAAATAAAAAAAAGTAAAGGTGGCAGAGTATCACACAGGTTGGTGGTGTTTATACATATATAATGCCATCACTCTGAGAGGAAGGGAGGAAATGTCTATGGATGGCCAGTTTAAGCACGGCCTGAGATCTATAGAGCGATTTTCCTTGAAAAGAATTGTGTAGTGGCTAAATGGGCACTGTGTTGGCACAGGACTGTAATCGCATCACTGTGAAATGGAAATATGCAAAAGGAACAAATCTCGCGAGATTTCTATACAAATATCATCTGAGTTAGACAGAGATACCTTGCCTCAGGAAAAAGAAAGCTGCAAATCCCGTGCTGAAGGGCAGGCAGCATGGGGACACAAGGGTATTAACACAGCACTGATTGGTGGAGACACGAGAGGAAGAGAGTACCAGTATCGGGAGACTATTCTCACTCTGGGTGTATATATAGTGCAGCTGACGAGGCCGAGAAGTCTCTCTTGAAGTAACAGGGCTAGAGGGTGCACGCTGGTGTGTTCCAATGTCAGGTGATTCCAGCCCTCAAAAGTGGAGGCCTGAGGGTATAGGAATTGAGAGTTTTATCTTTTGTTGACTTGTATAGAGAGTCCCTGTCTGGAAAATAATTAATTACCAGAGAAAGTGGGCACAGTGAGGTGGTGGGCATCTGTGTTGGGGGCAGGGCTTTAACGGCTACTCTCAGGGGTAGAGAGCTAACGAGGGTACTCGGCTCACAATGTTTAGTTTGGCTTATCTGGGCAATATAAAGAAAACCTTTTTATTCTTCATAGGAAAAGAAACATTGCAGAGCCTGGCACAGTGGCGTGGCTGGTAGTACATTTGGGGTCACAATCTCGAAAGCTTGGATTTGGGAACTGGAGATGAGCTGGCATGAGATTCCTCACTTTGAGTGTCTCAAAAGCAAGAGAGGGCGAAGGGAGGAAGGGAAGGATAAGGAAGGGGGAGAGAGGAGGACAGGATAGAGGAAGGGAAAAGAGAGTGGGAAAAAGGAAGAGTGAGAAAAAAGAAACTAAATATATGGCATGGTGCCTAGCATCGTAGCAAGCAGTTGCTTGTGCCGTCAGAACTGGGTGAAGGATGGGAAGGGTAAGAGAGAGGAAGAAGGGGGTAAACAAAAGCTGGATGGAGGCAGAAGGGATGGGCTGGAAGGTGGCACGTTTAGGAGGATAGTTAGTTTGAGCCCAGCCGGAGATATGTAGAGAGACACTGTCCCTGCCCCTCCATCAAAAAAGTAAACCTGACATCGTGCCATGCTAAGCAGAGTGGTAGCGCTGACATAAGAGATTGAGATAGTCGGGCAGAAGAACTCAAATTTGCTACTTCCCGGGGTGTCTAAATAAATCTCACATTAATATATTTCTTTGTCTTTAGTAAACTGGCTTCATGAGATGGATGGGAAGTACTGTGGCGCCTTGGTGGAGACCTGAGTCCACAAATACCGTGAGATTGGAAGACTGGTGTGGGAGTTGGGAGGGAGGAGGGCCAATGGGTGGGGTTAGACACTGGAGTGGGTGTGACAGGGTGGGGGTTGGGGTTAGAGATGGAGGTGGGGTTAGGGTGAGGGTGGATTTGGGAGGGGTAGGGTGTGGAGTGGGGGTGACAGGGCAAGAGTGTTGTTAGGGGAGGGCATGGCCTTCGTGGTGTGGGTGTGGTGTTACTATTTTTTTAGGACAAGGGGTTTCTAAATAGCACCTGTAACTTGATATATAGACAGGCCTGGGCCCAGAACTCAGAAATATGCCTGCCTGTGCCTCCCAATTGCTGTGATTAAAGGCATATACCAACACACTAGACTGCAAGTCTGTTTTAATAGAAATTCAAGGTAAACCTGACATTGTGAGATGGCAGTCAGTGTACTGGCACAGTTCAAGAATTTTTGCACTAGTAAATGGGATGAAAATTGTGAGTTTAGGCTAAATAATAGAACTGTTGTTAATAATAATAAAAAGTGCTATAGAGATGGTTCAGTGGTTAAGAGTACATACTGGCTGCTCTTGCTAGAGCACCAAGTTTCCATTCCCGGCATCCACATGGTGGTTCACAGCTGTCTATAGCTCCAGTTCCAGGATATCTGATGCCCTCTTCTGCTTTCTTGTGCATGAGGTGCTCATTTGGTGCACATATGTACATTCATGCAAAATACACATAAAAGAAAATGAAAATAAATTTTGTAAATTTGCACATGTTGGCACACTTCTTTAATCTTAGCACACCAGAGGCAGAGGCAGAGGCAGAGGCAGGGGTAATTTTTGAATTTGAAGCCCATTTAGTCTATAGATGGAGTTTCAGAAAAGTCAGACCCCAGCTATTACACCAAGAAACCTTGTATCAAGAAACTCTTGCTTGAAACAAACAATAATTAATAATAGTATTAATATAAATCCGGCAGAGAGGTTTCATGAGCAGTGTGTTGCCAGAGGATTGTAGACCCAGCCCTGGGCAATGGGGAAAGCAAGAAGACTTGGGGATGCCAAGTTTGAGTCAGTTCTGTTTATATATGAAATTACACCTCAAGAAAATAAACTGGGTATGTTAGCTAGGTGGGTAGCATGGAGCCATAGGAATGTTAATCCAGGACTCCTTGGTGGAGACAAGAGGACACTAGTAGAGTGAGACTTAGCCCTCCACTGGGCTATACAGACTTTGCCTAAACCTCGTGGTAGTAGTAGGAGGAGGATTGGGAGGAAATAGAACTCTGGTGGTCAGTGTGTTCTTATTGTCACTCTTCTGAGAAACTTTCTCAAAAAAGAAAAGCAGGGAGTGAGGAGTTGAAACAGGAAGCTGGCTTGGTTGTCTGCTGGTGAATGGTGATAACAGGAATCTAGGGCTTGTTTATATAATGACTTTGTCTCAGAAGAGAAAAAAAGAGGGGGAAGGGAGGGAGGGGGAAAAGGAGAAGGAAGGGTGGTGAAGATGATAATGTAGGGCTGCATAATGTATTCCCTGCCCTCTGTAAGAGGTAGTGGATGGATGTCATGAACCATGCATTCCTTATTTGCAAAAGGAGATGCAGTGTGAATGAAATAAAAATAGTGTGTCGTATTATAGAATATTACCTTTAGTAAAATGTGTGAAATCATATAAAATGGCTAGTTTTAAAGAAAAAATGTTTTTCCATATTTAGAATGTATGCTAACACTGTGCTGGTTAAATTCCAGGGTAAGTAAAAGCATTACAATTTGCAATTTACAAGTGTTTCAAAACTCACTGGTAATTTTTTTTTCATTTCCCAGATTTCTTGATCTTTGAAAGAGGAATAAATATATTTTTGAAACCCTATATAGTAGTTATATCTATTCATCTTAAATATACTGTCAATCAATTGTGGAAGGATTTCAGTTATGCCTTACAAATAGAATACATTTTTGGTGTATTAACTTTTTCTCAACTACTTTATGAATAGAGAATGTTTGCATAAAATATATCTGTTTTGAATTGTTTTTAATTTAATATATACTCCTTGTAAATCTTCAATGTGACAGAAAAGAATACCGTGTTATTGTTGCAATTTAACGTTTAGTATATTAATAATCTTACACTGCTGATTTTTACTAGTAATTCTTTTTTTGTACATATCATTTGTCTTCTAGTGAGATAGGAGTAGTAAAGTCCTGAATTTACAAGATATTGGTTTTGTCTCCATATACCCTGCATCGTTTTTACTTCAAAATGTTATTACTTGGTAATAAACATTATTGTGTGTTTACATTGTGCAGGTACAGGTTTACTTTTGTGTGTTTATATGCATAGACTAGAAGTACACCTGAGGTATGGTTCATTAGATGATGTCCACTTCGTGTTTTTTTTTTCTTTCCCTGGGTCCTGTCTGACATTCACAGGGATTCTCCTGTCTCTGTCACCCCTGGGCTGCGATAATTTGTATTCTCCATCCACTGTGTTTCTTATGTGGGTTTTGGGGATTAAACTTTACACACTTTATTGTCTACCCAGTATGAGAGTAGAAGTTCCTGAATGTTACACAATCCTTCTCATTCTGGGGATTCAATACTAAAATTGTTCTTTTGACTTTGTCTGTTGATTCATGGATTTCTCTATGCTGATCTGAACATATTGTGATGTGCTTTGTGACCATTTTTTGTTTAAATTTCTGCTCTCCTTAATTTGGTTTGTTTTGTTCAAAGTCTTTCATTTGTACCTGTAAAATTGTGGGCTACATAGAATAAAATTACTGTTTTGTTCTGTGAGTAAAATTTGCAAGTAATTTACATAATCAGATCAATCCCATTTCCTCCCATTTATATAAAGTCTATGCTTTCAATGCTGTCTTAGTCTTCTATTGCTGTATATTATATTGCCATGTGTATCTGTAAGTTGTATAGTCTCCATTCTTTATAGACACACACACACACACACACACACACACACACACACACACACATATATATATATATATATATATATATATATATATATATATATATAATCACACACAGATATATTAGAAGTTTGATTTTTTAAATTTTAGCATTTATCTTTGTATTTTGCAATTGTAACTAATAATTGTCTTATATTCTCATAAATATTCATTACTTCTCTCATTGCTCCAACCAAATACATGACAATAAGTAAATTAAGGAAGTAGACATTTAGAAAATGTTCAGAAAGCTTTGGTCCTACCTGGCAGAAAAAGCATAGCAAAAGGAACGTACACATCATGTATAGTCATACTGCATCAGCCACCAGGAAGTAGAGAGTGGTAAATGATAGATTTCTGTGGACTTTTTATCCTCTTATTTGTTTGTTTTTTTATTTCTTCATTTTTAGATTTGGCGTCTGTATGTGGTACATGCATATATGGGGGCATACTTAGTGTATGGGTACATGAGCCCATGTAGAAGCCAGTGGAAATAACTTCCTTTATCACTCTGAGCCTCAATTTTTCCTTTTAGACAGACTTCTCATTGAACTAGGAACCCACTGTACCAACTATGCTTTCTGATCAGCAAGCTCTTACTATCTGCCCATCTCTGTCTGCCAATATAGAGATTACAGGTATGTACAGTCATTTCTAATATATTGTATGGGTGGAATGGATTTGAACTCATAACCTCATGCGAGAACAGCAAGTGTTTTCACCAACTGAGCCATTTTCTTAGCCCCATGCTTTCTAATTTTTAAGTCATTTTGGGACCCCAAAACCCTAGAATGGTGCCATGGACATGGGGATAGGTCTTCTATCCTCAGTTTCACTGGAAATGCCTTCACAGACATGCCTAGAGGTGTGTATGTGTCCTAGGTAATTCCAAATAACAGTGAAACTGACAATGAAGACAAATGATCACATCTTATTTACCTCTCTGTATATGCCCTTGAGTGCAAGTGGCTTCAGATTCCAGAAGAGGGAATCAGTTACCTTGGAATTGAGGTAGAGACCTCAGTGAGGGAACTGACATGAGACCTCAACTATGATCCACTTTAAGAGCAGTACATACACTTAACCACTGACCCATCCTCCAGATTCAATTTTCATGTATAATTTTTTAATTTACCTTTTGACCATGATTTTCTTTTTGCACATTTATTGGTTGCAATAATTTTGCTTTGCCAGTATGCATATTAACTTTTATACATGAGCTATATTCATGGAAGTGTTTTCCAGTATCATCCAAAAACATTACTATGCATATTCTAAAAGAGCTATAGCAATTATACATTATCGTTTCTCCAAATTTGTTTTTCCCTTTTTGTGTTCCTGGGTTTTTGCATTTTAAAATAAATGTGTACCATCCTCCCAGTTATCTATCCATATTCCTACCTTGTTACCTCCCTGCCACTTTTAGCCTTAGGGCTTTTGCTAGTTTTTTTCATGTAGTTAATAAATTGGAAGGATTACCTGCATTTCTTCTGTGTCCTCTTCTCTTGTCCCTCTCTTTTTCCATTCCCATAGTACTTCTGCTCCTTATGGTCCTAAACATTACCTTCTACCTATGACACTTTCTCACTCTCCTCCTTCCCCTATTCCCTCCTTCTTTTCTGTTTTCTCTCCTGACACTCTTACCTTTCCTTTCTCTCTACAGCCTCTCTTCTCTTTTCCCTTTCTCCCTCAACTCTTTTTCCATCTTCTATCATTTTTCTCCCCTCTCCCAATTCTTGCTTCTCTTCCTCTCTTCTTCCTCTCCCTCTGTCTCTACTTTCTTGGTTCCCTCTCTTTTCCAGTACTTATTCTCCCTTCTCCCCCTTCTTTTACCTCCCCTGCCCTTAAAATTTTCATCTGAAACCCCAGCTGTCTTCTTCCTATTGCCTTCTCAAACTCTTTTCTTCACCTCCATTACTTTCCCTTCCTACTTCCTGTCCTTTTCCTCCCTTATCATCTCTCCTCCCCTTCTCCTCTCCCTCAGCCTGTAGACACCCTGTACTGTATCTTCCTTCCCTTTCCATTTATATTCCTTACAAACTCCAACTTGCTGCATTTCCTCTATATTTTATCCCCACACTGCCCTATAGCACAGATTTCTTTCCTCCTCCCCTCCTCTTCTTCTACTTCTCCCTATTCTATTTATATACTCTCCCTTCCTATTTCTTCTCTCTCCACACTATTTTCCCGCTCCCTTTCCCCTTCCTCCTCTTTCCTTCCATTTCCTCTTCTTTCTACATCCATCTCCCTTCAGTTTCCTCTCCCCCTTCCCATTTACCTACTACTATTGCTCTTGTCCTGCATACCTTTTCTTCTTCTCTCCCTCTGTCCATCCTACTGTCAACTTCCCTTCCTAATCACCCAATTCCCATTACCCTCCACTTTCCCACCTGTTATATCCCATTGGCCCACCCCTCTCCTTTCACCCTCTCCTCTGTCCCTGGCAGTTTCCTTCCCTATACCATTTATCCACCTCCTTCCCTTTTTTTACTGCATTTCTCCCTCTACCTCCTGCCAATATCTGTCTTTCCCTTTTCCCCTCTCTCTAGGTCCTTTTCTTTCCTTCCTTATGTTTCCTTTCTTCTTTCTTCATCTTTTCTTCTGCATCTCAGTTGAAACTTGTTCTATCATTATTTTGGTGTGCCTTCTCTAGCTATTTTGTTTAGATTGGCTAAATTTGTCATTCATCCTTCTCAATTTACAGAAATAATTGTTTCATTGGTTCTTTTGTATTCTTGGTTCAGGTTTGATTTTATTAGTTTTGGCTCATCATTCTTAGTGCTCTAGGGGTTAAGATTCTCAACCGACTGGTTAATATTCTGAACCGGCTGGTGAAACCCATAGAAACAGCTGACCTGAACAAGGGGGAGCACATGGCCCTCAGACTGCTGTCTGGGAGGCCATCAAGGGACTGGTCCAAACCCCTGAAAGGGCATGTCAACAAGGAGGACTCCATACTCTATGGGGCCTGTGGTAGTGGTTCAGTATTTTTCCCTTGTATAAGAAGGGAATTTGAGAGCCCAGGGTAGGGACTAGGCCCAGCCCAGGATGATGTTGTGGGATTTGGGGAGTCCTCATGGAGGGCTCTACCCTTTATGGGAAGGGGGAAGAGGGAGAAGGGATTGATATGTGAAATTACAATTTTGTAAAAATAAAAAATATTATGCAAAAAGGTATTATTCTTTGAATGAATAAAAAAGATTCTGAACCCCTGATAATGAGTTCTGATCTTTGTCATTAATTTTTACTAAGCATATTTAAGGTTTCTTTGACATTTTCAACATTTATTTGTGTGTGTACTCTTGCACTTAGCATACAATCAGGTGTTCAAAGTTAATAACTCACATGTGGATTGTAGGTTCGTACTTCTTACTGAGGTTAATTCCCCCTTTTTCTACCATGTTTTAGAAGAAATGTAATTATGAATTGCTGGCAAGTACCCTTTTCTGATGAAGCATCCACCAGTTCCTAATTTTTAAAATGTAGATAGTTAGAGCAGTATATTTTTTCTTGTAAAAACTTTCATTATGTTTCCCAACAATGTTCTGTTATATTACATTCTCATACATTTTAGGTATGTTTGGTTTCATTTCTACCACTATTTGTGTAGGATTTTTGAACCCACTCCCAATTTCTTTAGTGACTCATTGATGTTTCAAAGTGTTTTATTTTTCCAATCTCTGTGTATGGTTCCTGTAGTTTATTTTTGTTCTGGCTTGTATTTTTTAAATGCTGTTACAATATAAATGACTTTAGTTATATTGTGTTTGCTAAGACGTGCTTCATATAAAATATGTTTATCCTTAGGCTGCCGAGAAGAATGTGTTCTGTTCTTGTTCCTTGGAGTGTTCTCTAGATGTTAGTTCAGATCATTTTTTTATATGTAACTTGTTTCCTTGTTTTCCTTTTGTTGTGATGACCTGTCTGCTGATAATAATCATGTATTCAAATCTCCCAATATAATGTTGAAATCTGTTACGTTTTGTTTAATAATGTTTGTCTTATAAAATTTGGTATGCCAATGTCACATAAATATATGTTTGTGGCCTTGTTCTGTATTACTCACATTATTAATATGTAGTAACGTTCTTTGTCTCTTTAAAATGTACTTTGTGGTCTATCATGGCTATTGTTTGTTTGCACATGTAAATTTCAGCCAGTCTCATTGCCACTGAATTGTATTTGTAGCAGATAACTAATTGCTTGATCTCCTTTATGCAATCTAATCTGCTAATAGATGTCTTTTAATTGGAATGTCAGAAAATTAAGAGTCAGAATTATGTTAACATATGTATTAATTGCAGTCAATTTGTTGTTTTTGTAATACTGTCATTTTTTTCTCTTGTCCTCATTTGGTGATATTCTGTTGTAATGAAATTTATTCCTTCCAGTATTACCATTGTTACCTTTGTATTTTGCCTTTAAAAATCCTTTCCCATATCATGTTTTTCTTTTTCAAGGTAGTTGTACAGATGTATAGAGGCTTTCTCACATACATAAGACTTTTCACCTCTTTTCTTGTTCTGGTTTTGGGAAAGCTTTACTGTTTCTGACTTTTTGTTTTTGTGTGTCATTACAGGATACATTGGAAGATGGTGCCCTAATTAGCTCTGGTTGTCTTTAGCTACATTAAGTGCACCAGAAGACCTATACACTTGGAATGTAAGGCTTCTTTTTATAATATTCCACATAACAACTCTTTAACAAATAGATTTAGATACCATTACTTAATTTCACCCATGAAATTAGTGACATATTTTAGGCTATGATAGATCACAACAAAGTTTGTGAGAAACCTTCTGCTGCTTCTCCAGGCTTGTAGAATTCAAGTTTTGTCCTCATTCAGCAAAGTTTTGGCACTACTGCATAATTTACTTGGGGTGAAATGGCCTTTATGTACTTTTAAAGAAATTTTTTATTAATTTTACATGCCAACCACAATTCTCCTTCCCTCCTCTTCTTCTGTGCCCCCCACTGTTGCCCAACCCACCCCCATCCACTCCTGAGAAAGTGTAAATCCTCCTATATGAGTCAACAAAACCTAGAATATTCAATTGAGGCAGGACTATATCTCTCTCCTACATCAAGGCTGAGCAAGGCATCCCACAATAGGAGTAGGCTCCAAAACGGCAGCTCATGCACCAGGGATAGATACTGGTTCCACTGCCAAGGTTAATGCCAAAAGATCAGGATACACAACTGTCACCCACATTCAGAGGGATTAGTTTGGTCCCACAAAATTTCCCCTAGCTATAGCTCTAAAGTCAATGAGGTCCCAGGATATCGGGTCAGATATCTTTGGGTTTCCCATCATGATTTTGACCCCTCATCATATAATCACTCCTTCCTCTGTTTGACTGCACTTACTAAGCTTGCCCTGGTGCTTGAATATGGATTTCTGCATCTGCTTCCATTAGTTACTAAATGATTCTATGATGATAGTTAGGGTAGTCACCAATCTGATTACAAGGGAAGGAAAGTTCATGCACCCTCTCCACTATTGCTAGAAGTCTCTGCTTGGGTCATCCTTTTGGATTGCTGGGAATTTCCCTAACAACATTTTTCTCACTAACATCATAAGAGTTCCCCATATCAAGATATCTTTTCCTTTTCGACCCCATAGGTCTCTTCCACAACTGCAGTATCACCTTCCTGCCCCTCCCCCGCCCCAGGTTCATCTTACCCAGGAGATCTCATCATTTTCCCCTTTCCAGGGCTACCCG
Organism: Cricetulus griseus; assembly: GCF_003668045.3. Classification (NCBI taxonomy): domain Eukaryota; kingdom Metazoa; phylum Chordata; class Mammalia; order Rodentia; family Cricetidae; genus Cricetulus; species Cricetulus griseus. The sequence goes on from NW_023277030.1 coordinate 1,268,377, forward strand.
TATGTCTCTCTTAGGGTTTTCTTAGTTACCTTGCACTTCTGTGGAGTAGTTAGTTGAGGTGTGGTTATCCTTTGCTTTACAGTTTCTATTGTGTGGAACAATTTGAGTAGTTTTGGTATTAGCTCTTTGAAATTCTGGGAGAATACTGTGCTGAAACCATGTGGTCCTGGGCTTTTTTGGTTGGGAGTCTTTTAATGACTGCTTCTATTTCCTTAAGGATTACATGTGTGTTGAAATTGTTTAACTGGACTTGATTTAATTTTGGTATGTCGTACCTATCCAGAAAATTGTTTATTTCTTTTACATTTTTCAATCTTACAGAGTATGGAATTTGAAGTATGACCTGATCATCCTCTGTAGTTATGGCCCCCTTTGCATTTCTGATTTTATTAATTTGGGTATTCTCTCTTCCTTTTGGTTTGTTTTGGTAATGGTTTGTCTATCTTACTCATTTTCTCAAATGACCAACTCTTTGTTTCCTTAATTTTTTGAATTTTTCTATGTTTCTATTTTTTTGATATCACCCCTGAGTTTGATTATTTCCTACTCCTCCTGGGTGAGTTTTCTTCATAGTGATCTAGAGCTTTTAGGCATGCTGTTAAATAGCTAGTATGAAATTTCTCCAAATTCTTTATTTAGGCATTTAGTGATAACTTTCCTCTTAGTACTGCTTTCATAGTTTCCCAGAAGTTTAATTATGTTGTATATTTACTTACATTGAATTCTAATAAGTCAGGCATACCTTCTCTATACTTTACTCTTTCATGTCTCTTAATTGACCTTTACAAGCTTATTTGCCATTCTGCTGCTCTTCTTCAGTCAGATGGGCTTGATCACCACTTACATACTTCTACTTAAACAAAACCTAATTGATCGTTATTTCTGAATTAATTTCTGTCTTCTTTATCAATGCCCTCCTTGTTATTTTGGACTCAGCCTATTGTGGGCCACTCATCATCTCTACCAATGTACAGGTGAAATTTTCCTCTCTTCAGCATTCCTTATCTGGACCTCCATAGTCAAAAAGATTTACATTTCTGCAATACTTTGTTCATACCTTTGAAAAGCATTTCTAAAACTGACCTTTAAATTATAAGTATGCTCGCTATAATTTTATTATACTTCAACATATCTTTGAGACACTTGAATAGACAGATTGATTCAGAAGTGATTACCAAGTAGGGGTGACTGAAGCAGAAGTGTAGTAGAGTTGTGAATGTTGTATGAAAGTCAATTAGGAGTCTTGAAAAAGCATACATGTAGAGAAGGTTTTCCGGGATACAGAATTGCTAACCTAATTTGAATTAGTATCTGCAGCACCCAATTTCAGACCTAATAGGCACTAACTGTTATTCAGCAAACACAAAAATATAAAAACATTGATCAGATTAAAGGCAATTCCATTAATACAGTTACCAAATGATGACATGAATGAGAAGGTTGATGCAGAGTATGGATGCAGGCTACTATGCTGAGTGCAGTGTATACATATATGATTTTTAAGGTTTTTTAGGTGTGTGTGTGTGTGTGTGTGTGTGTGTGTGTTTGTGTGTGCATTTGTGTGTGAATATGAGCAGGTGCATGCCACTGTACGTGTGGAGGTCTGGTGTTAGTCCTTTACTACCTTGCTTGAAATAAATTTTACTGCTGATATGTACCCAGCTGGGAGTCCGCCGGTTTTTGTGGATCTTCTAGCCTCTATTTCTCATCTCCCCATAGGAGCAGTGGGATGATAGAAGCTTATGTCAAACGTCCAGCATTTACATGGAGACTGAGGTTTTGAAATCATGTCTTCATGCTTTTGCAGCAATAAGCTTTTATTCACTAATCCATCTCCCCAGCTCAGATATAGCTATATGTAGATGAGTATACAGAATATCTGATGGTCTAGGGGAAGCTCACAACCCACGAATGAGAGGGAGCCAGGTGTCTGAAATATGCACACAGGATTGTGTTAAAAAAAATCTAGTGTGGCAGGAGCTCCCTGAAGACAGTCAGCCATTCTAGGTTGGGTAAGTTGGGCTGGCATGTTTGAAGCCCAGGTGCCTCTGGAGTATTGGGCCTGTGGAGTTTGTTGCAGAGAGGCTGCAACAAAAAATTTCAAACCTAGTTTAGGGCCCTAAGGCAAAAAAGAGAGAAGAACGTATCAGCTAGGTTGGTGACTCTGGCTTGAGCAACGCATATAGTTTGAGCCTTTGCTGGTGGCTGCAAAGCCAAAGGAAAGTGTTTTTTTTGTGTGAATTTGTGGCTTAAATTTGGGCACCAAGTGTAGCAATGCTCCAATTGGACTTAATAATAAAAACACAGTGTCAGAGATAGGGGTAAATTCTGAGAGATCAGAGAGACAATGGAGCAAAAACACAGCCAATTTACCTACTCAACTTCCCAGCCAAAAAGTGACTGAGTTACTGTATTCTTCTGCCGTACTTCCTCTCTCTGCCTAGTCCAGTCATCTCACTGCCTGTCTGTCTGTACAAACCTGCAGACCTAAATGGATAGCCAATGAATAGCTCTGCCATCTGATCATCAGACAAGCTTTCTTTGTTAGAGTACAAACAAGATATCACCCCAGCTTTCCTTTATTTCTTGCCTCTAATTCATCATCTTTATCACAGAAAAATCTTATGAAAATGCTATAAATAACATTTCCTTTTTTCCAAATCTACATTTTTAGTCTTTCAGTAAACCCTATTACTGTATCTATATCAATATTGACACAAACTTTACCTAACACAAGTTCCTGTTTTGGTTGCTATTTCCCAAACACAGTGAACTGTAATAGTTGATGAACACTTATGATGAGGTCATGCTTTTATGAATTTGTTAAAGCTGTATTTCCCCTTAGAATGTACTTTTTCGTTCTCAAGGTGAAATATTTTTCAACTTCTCCCATTTTATTCTCCTATCCTGATTTCCCATCCCTTCACCAGGTCTCCCATGTATTCTTGCTCTCTTTCTTTTGTGGTGTTGAAGATTGAATCCAGGGACTTGTGTAAAATGTCTACGGTTAATTTTGTTACCTTCTATAAATTTTGAAATAGGAATTTTGATGAGATGCTCAGGCTGTCCTCGAACAGACCCTGTGACTCAGGCTGGCTTTGAACATGGGAGTCTATGGCTTATCTTACCGACTTGCTGGAATTATAGACTTTAGCCACCATATTCAACCTAAAGATTTCTCTGTTCTTAACCACTCAGGTGTAGGCAAACTACAAAATCTGATTCTGAGGATCATTCTTGTGAAATATGATTTTCCCTTGACTCACAGATGCCAATCAACAGCTTCTTAACTTTTGTATCATTCTCCTGATATTTACATTTATATATTCTAACTTGATAAAAGTGTAGTATTGATATCCTAAACAAATAGAAATAAAAATTCTATTTTTATTTGAAGATACTTTATTTTTCTAGAAAAGTAAAGCACATTGTGAGAAATAAGGCTTTTTGTCAGACCAGAATAGCTTGATAAAAACGAATTGGTACATAAAATTTTCTGTCAGTGAGATTCTATTTTCTCCTCATGTCCACAGTACTGTTTCTTAAGCCCAAATTGAATATTTTACTTTGGCAATATGAAATGAATTACCCTGCATCAGCCTGAATTAGAAAAAACTAGCCTGTATGTGATAAAGTAAGCAAAGACATCAAGTGTTGTGAAGAAAAGATCTCTTGTTGATTATTTGATGCAGTCTGGTTTGAAAAAAAAAATCTGTTGGCTCAGAACTAGTCTTGCCTTTCCATCTCACCTTCTTTCCCATTTATATGATACCACAATGTTGAAATTTCTTTATTGTACTTGCCACATACTCCACACTAAAAATGCATTTGTTATGTATCTGAAAATGAAATTTAAAATGGAGAGGATCTTAGAATTTTTCTGGCAAATCAAACCTCCCTGCAACACAATACTTACCAACTTCTCAGTTCTAGGAGACATAAAATGCAAGTCTCCTCTCTTCCGGCCAGTCCTTAAAGCCAGCGTCTTACAAGGCATATTAGAACCTGGACACTTTCCTTTTGATACCTTTCTAATATTATATCCCTTAACTTGTTAATGCTACCAACCTAGTTTCAGCCCTCATCACTTTCTGTCTGAATGTTTGTAGTAGCATCCTGTGTGGTCTCCACACTTCTTAATCTTGTATTCTTTACTTCCTTCGATTTGTTCTAAGTCTTTTCTCCACTGTCTTCCAGACCTTTTCTGCACATTGTTTGTTAGTCATTCTTGTCTGGACATGCTGTTTTATTTCTTATTTCTTATCTTATTTCTTCATTGATTACAGTAGGTTAGAATAGTAAATCTTTCTATTTTACCTGATCTCTTAACTTTTATGTTTCCAAGGTCCCAATGCTTTAAGCTGTTTTTTTTATTATTATTATTGAGCACTTTTTCAGCTAATACATGAATCTAAAACACTGCTTTTCTCTTACTCAGAATCTAAGAACACTGCATGGGTTAGTGTTAATTTGTCAGTGGAATCCATAGTGCTAGATGGCTTTATAGTGACTGACACATGCTGCTTTGTCCATGTAACAAAGTTGTCACTGTGTAAGGCACAGTGCCCTTTTGACAGTACTTTGTTGAGGAGTCAAGAGATCATTCTGGATGCAAAGGTCAGGCTAAGTCACCATGAGAAAGTGGAAGGAAACTTGGAGAAAAGTCTCAGTAATGTTTTTAATTTTGTTATTTTACTTAATTACTTATATTGGGAAATCTAGAACCGCCGTTTGCCAATAAATAGGAAAAGTTAAACAAATGCTTGGCAAACCTTGACTTAAAATAAATTCCAGTATGAAGAACACAGGAGGAAAATCTATCATTTTTAATAGTATGTGGCTATAAAATCTTTTAGCAAACTATATAAAGAAGTAATCCAATTTACAGAGGTCAAAGGAAAGTCACCCATAAGATTTTAAATTCAGCTGCTTTTAGTTGGAAGCATGGCTTGCGTTTAAAAAGATAACCATAGGAAAACTATCTGCTTCTTTATACCTTTATACATCTATCTTTAATGCATCTTTGAATGTTGGTCTCCCTAGGCAACCTCTAAGAATTAGGTTATAGGTGTATGCTTTATTTACCTCAGTAAGACTTCTGGGCACCATGCAAAACAGTAAATTTCAACTATGGCTACAATTAAAATCATATGGGTAATGTATAAGAAATATGGTTACCTAGCCCAGCGATTGTAGTTTGATAAAGAGGAAGACTGAACTATGCATTTCTTAATATCTATTCGGGAGCATTTTACATGTAATGACATAGAGTGTTAGTGGTAAAACCTTTCAATTGACATTTTCCAAATAAAGATTCAACTACATTTTAAAGTCTTCCCATCCTAATAAAAACCAGATGTGGCCTAAGTACCCAGTAATCAGCTGTTTGCATCTGCTATGATGTAAACTACTAGAGGTTCATAGAATCTGTACATAATAGACCACACAGCAGACAAAGTACTGATCCATCTTTAGTCTCACAGGGGACTGTGTGCCCAGTGGTTCCTTGTGAGTTGGGATCTTACAAGGAGAAAATAACTGTTGGAATGCATAGTTGAATTCAATTATACTTTTATATTTCAATAATACATTGGTTTTCTACAGAATGAGTAGATTCCAAATTGATTAAATGTTTACATTTCTATTTATCCTACTTTGAGAAATAGATTTTGAAATAATATTAATGGTTGCCAAATATATAATTTTATGTATATAAGTTTTCCTTCACCTTTTCTGAAAATGATGGTAAAAATAAAATCAAGTGAACGTTTTATTTTACTGACATTGTTTATTAAATAGTCACATTCTGGCATGGGAATTTGATATCCTGTGATGTTACATGCTGGAACTGAAAGGACCGAGTCATCCAGCAGAGAAACTGTCTCCATCTCAAGTCAAAATTATGAAGGAATTATGGGAGTTGCTATTGATATTTAAATGTGACTCATAGTTGGTGGTGACTTATAAATTGACCTTTTAAACAAGAGAATGAAGTATTTCAGATGACATAAAAGCAGTAACAACTAAGAACATTAGTATTTCCCAAACATAGGTGCTTCTTCTTTTAGCTGCTGGAGATGATTGTTTTTATTATTATGCCAGTGTATGTATTTTTCTATAGTTTGGCTGATACAAGTCCCATGTCCCATGCTGTTGACCTGAAAATGTTTTTACTGAGATTGAGAAATAATAGTAATATATCCAGTGCCTTTTTTTCCTTACTTGTTTGGGGCTCCACATAAACAGTGTAAATCTCCTACTAAAATCAAATGCTACTGCAGGTATCCTATATTCCAAATTCTCATCATTTCTCATAATAGCTCCTTTTATGCCATGTGTTCACAGGAAGCTCAGGTGTTTAGAACATTATGTTCCCTTGTCCGACATCACAGATTCTCTATTCCTTCCTCTCCTATTGGTTAATTGGCTTTTGATCACCAGTTTCTCACAAAATGGATTCACTATAGGCAGCTAGATACCTGTAGTGGGGAGATTGGTATTGCAAGTAAAGGTGGAGAGACCTTTAGCTTATCGCTAGTATATGTAATTTTTATAATTAAATCCATGGACAAACAAAATTCTATTACTAAATACACAGACACAGGTAGATGGAAAGCAAAGAGGGTTTCCTTTTAAGACACAAAATAGTTCTGCTTGTAATTTCCTATTTTGTTAAAGAGAATAAATTCTTTTAATATCGGTGAGCTTTATTGATGGCTAGGTGGTTTCTCATGTATGTATTGCAGAATTGAGACCCTTTAGATGTTCTAATGGTAGTGAAGACATTCACAAGAATAAAGTTTCATACTCCCAGAAGAGAATTAGGATTCATCATTTCTTACCAACAATTGCAAGACTGTTCTGTTGCAATTTTGGTCATTTCCTGTTGCTAATATAGTTTTTCATCTGTGTTACTTTCAAGATATTACTTATGGTAAATTCATCAATCCAGTCTAGTGTAATAGTTTTCCCAAATACTTTACCTACTCCACATATTTGGGTATTCTTTCAGTTTTTAATATGATTCTTTTGAAACAGAACCAAAAGTAGGAATTTGTGATAAGATGATGGTTGTTGTTTCTGTATTTGTCTATTTTATGCGTTGTACTACTTCACTACTGAAGTTTTTTGTTAAACTATAATTGACATGGAACTTTTTTCATGAGAAGTGGGTGGAAACAAAAATTCAGTTTTTAAAAGATGAAATAGTAGTGTATGTCTTTTTTTTGCTAGAAGTCAAGAGAAATGCCTTCTTTGGGCCTGGTGAAATTGCTATAAAATGTTGGCCTCAATTCCTTATTGAAGTAAATGCTTGTATCATTTAGCAATTCTGTTGAATTATGGAGAAATGAGTAAAGTGTTTGCCACATTGGCTTTACCACTTTACATTTTTACCAGTAACACTTAAAGACTAGTTTATCTGCTTCAGCAACAATATTTATTTTCTGCATTTTTAGTTTGCTCTCTTCCTTCCTTCCTTCCTTCCTCCCTCCCTCTCTTTCTTTCTTGGCTTTTTGGAAACAGGGTTTCCCTGTGTCTTTGGAGTTTGTCCTGGAACTAGCTGTTGTAGAACAGGCTGATATCGAACTCACAGAGATCTTCCTGCCCCTGCCTCCTGATTGCTGTGACTAAAGACATGCACCACTACTGCCCAGGTACATTATTTATTTTTATAACACTCACCTTAATGAGTATGAATTGGCATGTATTTTTTCTGGTTCTGTGGCTCAAAGCCCAAGCATTTGTTCATGACAGGGAAGCACTCTACCATTGACCTGTAACTCCAGACCTTAAAAATGCATTTTAAATCTCTTTTTTTTTTCTTTTTTGTTCTTGGCACTTCTATGATGTATGTGTATAGGTTTGGAGACAACTTTCAAGAATGTGTTTCCTCTTTCTAGAATGTGGGTCCCTGGGATCAAACTCAGATAGTGTGGGTAGACACCAAGCACTGTTACCGACTGAACTACATATTTTGCTGACCTCTGTTTGGCTTTTATTTTCACATTTCTCATAAAGACTGATGTTAAGAATGTGTTCATTGGGTATTTGTATAGCTGTTGTAGCAAAGTGTGTGTTTAATACCTTTGCCATTTATTAATTAGGTTTTTGTTATTGAATTATAGAAAAATATTTGGTACTAGATATGGCCATTTAAATGACACATGACTTATGCTTTTCTCTTGATATATGTTTATTTTGTTGATAGTATCATTTGAAGCACAAATACAAAAGCCTTTTAATGTGTCCTTTTAAGATTAGTCCCTGCTTCTCTCCCTCCCTTATCTCTCTTCTTCCTCACTAAATCCTCCTAAAATTCATCTTCCTGTTTCTGCTATCTTCTTTCACACCTCTCAATCCATACTCCCCATGTAGTGTGTTTTGTACACAATTCTCACTCATTTTTTTCAGATACATACAATTGCCCTCTAAAACTTACTGTTCTTCTTTAAAGCCTCGTTAATTTCATAGATTTCCCCACTGGCCTTAAAGCTTGCAGTGATCACAGTAATACAAGACAGTATCAAACTGTGAGCTTGGATAGTTTGTAAAACTATTGTAACATGCTCTGTTCTGCATAACTATAAGCCCTATTTATCTGAGTGAAGATACTGAGTGAAGTAAAACAACAGTGGGTTTGATTTTCAGGATTCCATAGACTCTGTGTCTTTTATGCAGTGCTTCCTTGGTATATAATTTGCCACTGCAAATTTTCATGGAGGGTGATGCAAAGGAAACTAAACTATTCCCATCCTGTGGTCATTGATGAGCTGCCATAAAGTAGAGTATGATAGGACCGACCTTGAAAGAGTAAGGGACCAGAGACCTCCACTCAAGTCTCCCTAGAGAAATACATTTGAAGAGGGCTGCATCATTATTTGCATTATAGTTTAGCTCATAACATGAGCAAAATAATTGCAATGGTAATTGTTCATAGTATGAACTGGACAAACCACAGAACCACTCTTAATCCACAAAGCAGCTAAGAACTTTAAAAACTGCCAGATGTCAATCAACCAATATAGGTATTACTCATTTTAAATACTAAATTCATTCAAATATTCTTATATACACACTAAATATAAAAAACACAAAGAAGTGATCTCTGCATAAATTATCTGTTCGGTTTCACGTCATTGCTTTTTTAAAATTTTTTTCACAAATCCTATGAAGTAGAAAGTTTTAAATTCTAGAATAAACTTTATTTAAATAAAATTTAGACGTAGTATATCATTTCCTCCTTCTTGGCCCAGAAACTTCCTCTACTTTCCTATCACATTTCTTATGAAGCAGATTTTGAAAATCTCTCAATTCCTTTTCAACAAAAAATAAGAAAGCTCCTTAATTCCATGAAGCATGAGTGAGTATCTGGAGATTTGAAATACTGACTTTCTGGCAGGGTCTCACTTACCAGCCAGGATTAGGTCTTGGACTCTGGGCCACAGCTTTCCTGCTTTTGTTTTCAATGATGTAGCACCCAGGGAAAAATCTCCTGAAAATAGCTTTTTGTTTAACATGGAAGCCTTCTGAAAGACAAAACATATATATTTTGTATATATTGTTGTTTCCACTCCACAGAAATCCTTTTTCCATATTTTCAAACTTTTCTTAACATTTTTTGCTTGAATTAATGATGTATGCCATCTTCAAGAACAGAGTTTAAATGTCATATTATTCTAGGGAATGAGTCTAATAAATGATGCTCATGACAGTGTAAAAAAGTAGGCAAAAGTAATGAAAATTACTGTGAGTATGTTCAGTCCCACAGAAAGGTATTTTATATTTTTCTTAACCAAAGGAGAAGATGAAGGGGAAGTGAAGAAAGAGGGGGAAGTAAGAAGGAAAGAGAGAAAGAAAGAGAGGGAAGGTTCTCTTTGAGGTTGAGCTATGTGGCAAATGGCTGCCTATACTATTCTCTGCCCACTGTAGAAGTCAGGGGGAAGATGTGAGGGACAAGGCAGTCTTTGCCATTAGAGGGAGATGTAGTGTCAATAAAACAGAAATTACATTCTGTACTATCAAATATTACCTTCAACAAAGTATGTAATTTGAGAAAATGGCGTTATTATGGAAAAGAGTTTTTCAATCTTTACAAATTATCTCAACAAGTACTTGATAAGTTCCAAAATAAGTCACGGCATTTTAATGGACAGTTAACAAGTGTGACAAACATCATTGAAAAATATCCCAACTTCATTTGCCAGATTTCTTGCATTTTGAGAGGAGCAAATATAATTATTACTACTCCACACTAAGGCCATTGTAGGTATATATAATCCTGTTAAATAAACCATGATCAAATTATGAAATTTTTCCAGTTATCAATCTTCTTTGCATGAGAAACAGAATACATTTTGATTTTATAAATACTTTCTCATGTATTCAATCACTGGAGAAGTTCCTCAAATATTCTCTCTTCTGGGTATTTAATTTTCAATAGTGGTCTTTCTATATTGGCAGTGTAATATAGAAAAGAACCCCTGTTTTCTGTTGTAGTTTAGACTTTAATATAGGAGTCATTTTCCCTTGTTTATTATATTGCTAGTTATAATTATAATTTTTAGATATAAATTAAATTCTAGAGATATAGGAGAAGTAAAATCCTGAATTTACTGAATTTCAGTTTTTGTCTCTATTTTCACTGCAGTTTATACTTCATCCAAATAATTGTTTGGTTATAAACATTCTTGTGTTTTTGTGTACATGTATGTAGGTACAGATTTTTTTTTATGTATAGACATATATATGCCTGAAGTCAACTTCATGTGTGGTTCCTGTAGAGCTGTCCACTTTGTATTTTGTGACTTTCAATAAGATTTGGGCCATATTGATCAAGGTAGGCCATCTATAACTCAAGAAGTAGTAAGTTTCCTGTCTCTGTCTCCCCATGGATGGGCTAATAATTGTTTTCCACCATCCCAGTGATTTTTATATGTATTTTGGGGAATGAATTTTATGCACAGAGCTGCCTTTGCAGTATATTAAAAAATTCTGAATGATACAATAATTCTTTATTTGTTATTCAACAGTAAAATTATCCTTTCCTCTTTTTGTGTATTTGCGCTTGTATTTCTCTAAGGACATCTGACGATATTAAGCTGTGTGCTTATTTTCATCTTTAAATTTATAATCTACTTAATTTTGGCTATTATTTATAACTGAAAACCTTATTAGTACTTGCAAAATTTGGATGATTCAGTGGAAAAAACTACTCTATGTTATGTTATCCATGACAAAGAGGGGTGTATTTGCTCATTGAGTGAAGTTTTTAACTGTTTTAAATAATAAGATCAAACCTCTGTTCTTTAAATTCTACGAAGTGTTTGTTCTCAGTGCTTTCTTTCTCTCTTAATGCTATATAGTGTGTTTGCTTTATTTTATCTCTCTTTTCTATGGTCTCCATTCATTATTCTTCACACACACACACACACACACACGCACACACACACACACACACACACACACAATTTTTTGACTTATCATGTTTAGTGTGCAACTTTTTATTTTTGTCTTTATACATAGAAAAATGTTCTGTTTTCAATAATATCAGTTACATTTTACATTATTCCCCTTAAATACATGATAAGAAGACAATGAATGATGTGGAGATTTGAAAATATCTCAGACATATGGAGTCCTATTTCATAGAAATATAAGATTCTTTTTTGATTTTATATCATTTCATTCCAACTTAGCCAATTTCCCTGTGTGAACTGTCATGGGCAATGTTTAGAAAGATTTGAAGAAACAATCATTCATACCAAGTCAACCTTTACTGGATTGGAGTGTGTTACCACAAGTGAAATAATCCTTATCAAAAGTCCAACTTGTAATTTATGATAATTTTTGGGTTCAAAAGTGTCATGATATAGTCAGGGTGCTTACAATCCATGTTTGTTCCATGTAAAGTAAAACAAGCTACAAAGGATATAAGATATATCCTGACATTCTATACATAGCATATGTAAGACACAGCATCAATTATTAGCTCTCTGACATTATTTATAAAGAACGAAGCCTGGTCTATGGAAGCCACATACAGACATAAACCTCAATAGTATAACAGATTATAGTCCATGGAATAGGGTGGAAAGACATCACTGATTGTAGGGAGTCACCCTAGCCCCGCCCAATAGTCCTGGGGAAGGTACCAGGTGGACCCAGGGACTCGCCCAGAGGGGCCTGGTGAAGGAAAGCCGGGGTGACATAAGGGAGCTTCTTAAGGGGCTGCACGTGGGGACACTGGGCCTTTTTGTTCTGGCCGCGCTGGCTGGATTCTATAACCTAGCTCTGGCCTGTGTTTTACCTTGGTGTCTTCAGGAATAAAGAGACCTTAATCATACACCTGGCGCCCAACGTGGGGCACGAACCCACGACCCTGAGATTAAGAGTTTCATTTTAGATATTTTACACTATTAAGTTTTAATCCTCTCTTAGACTAAAAGGGGAATTGTAGGGAGTCACCCTAGCCCCGCCCAATAGTCCTGGGGCAGGTACCAGGTGGACCCGGGGACTCACCCAGAGGGGCGTGGTGAAGGAAAGCCGGGGTGACGTAAGGGAGCTACTTAAGGGGCTGCACGTGGGGACGCTGGCCCTTTTTGTTCTGGCCGCGCTGGCTGGGTTCTGTAACCTAGCTCTGGCCTGTGTTTTACCTTGGTGTCTTCTGGAATAAAGAGACCTTAATCATACAACTGATTGTCTCCAACTTTGTCTTCTTGAGTGAGAGTACAAAAAGTCATTGGCTGCAAAACATGTGGATGGACAGAAGCTGAGAAGTCAATTGAATTACCCAGCCACCCCTTGCAGAGAAATCAAATCTGGTAAATTGCATTCAGAAGAGTCTTTAGAAACCACAGGACCCCCTGGAATATCATTGGTACAGGGGATAAAAAAAGTGTGTACAAACAGCATAGTGGATAGACTTTTTCCAGGAATATGCACAAATTAAAGCATTTTTTTATATAGTGTCTTTACTTGAGGAGGGATGCTGGAATTGGAGAATTAAAGATAATTCCACAGTGAAAATAATAACTTTCCATGTGTCAGGGTATACTGTTTATTCTTGTTTCTTGTTAAATGGAAGCTCTATTCGTATATGTTTGTTAGCATGGCTGTCCTTTTTGTGTCCAATGTGTTTTTTCATGTGTCTGTACATATATTTTTATTTCTCTCTTATATGTTTTTGTGCATTACAACAATTATTCACTCACCAAAATTCTATCCATCTTTGCACCTATACCATATATTCCAGTATCCCTAAAAATAAGAGGATGAAGGAATGCTTATTTTATTTTCATCAAAAAGAAATTGATTAAGGCAGAGACACAAGAATTATAATGTCTCTATTGTGGAAATATGAAAATTGGAGCATAGGAAATGCATTTAAATACTCATCAATATAGTTTACTGGCAAAAATCATGCTTTACTTTCTTTTGTAGGTTATTATAGCCATGTAGTTGTTTGGTATGAGACTTGAAATTAATTGTAACTCAAAAAAGAGGATTATACTTTGGGAAAAAAATGAGTGAGGATATAATGTCAGTCCATATGTGTTTGGGGTTGTTTGAGCATGTGGGAAGTGTGCTAAAATGGGACACAATGTTTGATCATATATGTTGCCTGGCAACCCTGGTGGAATTCTCTATTCCCATATCATGGGCCAAGGAAGCACAGAGTAGAGTAGCTGAGATGCAGTGTTATCATTGGATATCTTACCATCCCAAGATAATTGTCCCATACAACCTTTAATGACAGTGTACTTGGAAATTGATTCTCCTAACCAGGCCATGGCCAAATCACTGAAAGTTGGATTGCAGCTATTAATATTAACCAATTCAAGATTACCTATTACCAGGAAAGATAATATGTGGAAATCATTTCAAACAATTTTTTGATGAATGTCCATCTTTCTTAAGAAGTAAATCTATGGTTTAAGAGTATGAAAGTACTCAGAATTATCCAACAAATGGTGAGTTTTCCAGTGTTAGCTCCCTTCAGCAAGGTTTTAATGCATTTATTAAAGAGGAGTAAGGGATAATTGGATGAGATTCCATCTCTAATGTTGTGGAATGGGATAAGGGTTTGGGTGGCAGAGGAGGAGGTGAGAGGAGGGATTTGGAATTGACATGTAAAAGAAATCTCCTTTCCAATTTAAATTTAAAAAAACACTGAAGAATCCTGGATTCTGCTAGCCTCATTCTTTTACAGAGAAAAGAAGATTTATACTGTTTTGTTAGGAAGAATAGTGTTGGAATAGTATTTGTGTATTTAAAGCAGTTTTCAACTGTCTGTTGTAGAACAGCCTAAAACTATTTGCCTGTCATTGAAACTTTTTCTGTTATTTATTTGAGCAGAAGCTGGAGCTCCAAGGCACTTTGAGAAGTATAAGGCAGAATTTAACTTTTTTGTCTCCATTGTTTTATTTAAATTTTAAACAAGATTGTTTGACATGTCAATCACAGTTCCCTGACCATCTCCTGTTACCCTGTCCCCCACTAACACACTACCTATCCCATACCATTTTTGTTCCCCAGGCAAGATGAGCCCTTCCACGGTGCATCTTCAGATTCTGTCATATAGTTTGGGATAGGGCTTAGACCCTCCCCCTTGTCTCTAGTCAGAGGGAGTATCCCTCTATGTAAAATGTGCTTAAAAATTCCATTCCTATGCTAGGGATAAGTACTGATGTACTACAAGTGGCTCCATAGATTTCCAAGGCCTAGCGCTGACACCCACATTCATGGGGTCTGAATCAGTTCCATGCTGGTTACCCAGTGAACATTATGGGGGTCATTAACTACCACTTGTTTTGGTCAGCTGTTTCTGTGGGATTCCCCAGCCTGGTCTTGCTCATTTTGTTAATCAATCCTCCTTCACTGCAACTGGATTCCAGTTCAGTTTAGTGTTTAGCTGTTTGTATCTACTTCCATCATGCTCTAGGATGGCATACAAGTTAGTCATCAATCTCTTTATAAGGGGAGGGCATTTAAGGTAGCCTTTCCATTGTTGTTTAGTTGATTATTTGGTGTAATACTTGTAGATCTCTGGATATTTCCCCAGTGACTTATTTCATTTTAATCCTATTGTAGCTCTGTCTCTGTCACTTATTTTGCTCTGCTCTATTCTTCCCCTACACAACATTCCTGCTCATTAATGTCCTCCTCACTCTTCCTCTTCTCCTGAGAATTTAACTCTTTTGCTCCTGTGAGCAACAAAATCCATTCTGACCAGGCAGGGATTCTAACTTCCAGAACATGTCAATCATTATTGACTCTGCTTTATGTTTTCAGGCAGTCTCATTGAATGATTAGTTAGATGCAACAAGGAATGCCAATTAGGGTGATGGTGTGCATTTATGTCAGTTAGACTGTGAATGAAATTGCACCTTTGGCACTTTAAGAGATAAAAGCGAGACTTCAGCTTCTAATTTATCCATTTATTTTCTTGTACCTCACTCTACATCTGCTGACCATGCTACAGCATCCCCGACACTACATAGCTGTGTTCTGTATCTAAGTTAAAGGAATCTAAAGACAGATACAATCTGAATGTATGAATTCATTGCATTAGTTCTTACAAGAACTCTTTTAAAAATTATACGTTTTAACATAGCACTATTTAATTTCACAGAAGGAGATAGGGACATTCTATAGACAACAATATGTGTGCCAGCTTGCTTTCAATGAACGGCAGGTGGTGGCCACACCATATTTGTATGCCTTCAGGTGTTTGATTGTGACCCCTAAAAGGTAGATGGTCTCACTTACTCTCTCTGTTTGAAGTTGGAGCATCTGAAGGGCAGAGGCAGCATCTTCTAGAATAGAAAGAGTTCAGCTTTTATTTATGTAAGTGCTTCCCTAGTAAACACCTAATTATCATTTATCTTGGTTCTGGTAGACTCATTGAAACCCCACCTTCCTTTGGAAACCCAGTGTGTTCAATTCTACAATCAGGTTGTGTGGCTAGCCTTTCCTGGCATTACACTACACAGAGCCATCCTTGCTAGTCTCCTTCCACTCATAGTGTAAGATGAGGCAGTCATTTCTGAGATCCTGCTCTCTGCTTAGGTAGTTTCATGCTGGTGTCTGTTAATTACCTGTGTATACTTAGGGTAAGAGTGATCAAGGTTGAATTCGTGAAATGTTTCAAATTCCATAGGAGAAGTGTTGAATAGATAATAAATAGATGCACTCAACATCAGCTTGAATAATTTCTTGCAAATGGCAACTTTGGAAATGTATCCATCTGATTATATTGGGGCCTACAAATCATATTTCTTTTTTCTCTCTCGAGAACACAATTGGTATTCATTAAAACATGGAAGGATGGTTTAAAAGTAAAAAATAGAGAAATCTTATTATATACGGTTCTCATAAAATAAAATATTGCGTGTTTGTGTATCTCTCTCTCTCTCTCTCTCTCTCTCTCTCTCTCTCTCTCTCTGTGTGTGTGTGTGTGTGTGTGTGTGCATGTGTGTGTGTATACACTTTTATGTTTACAGTCTGATTTTATCAGGCAAGTTGATAGAGTCCTGTGATGCTAGCAATGAGCTAGTGGAGCAGTTAATTGTGATCAGGAATCAAAGAATCCATCCTTCCTTCTTCTTCTTCATACAAGAAACACATATCAACTCCAAAGTCAAACATTGTCGAATCAAGTGGATCTAATATAGAAGCTTGTGTAGCTATACCAATATCTAATAAATTGGTCTGTTAATTAAAATTAATCAAGAGACTTGAATAAAATCATTTAATATTCATCAAAGGAAATAATCCAGGTGAAGTCTTAATTCTGAACACCTATGTACCAAATACAGAGGCATCTACATTTGTAAAATAAACATTATTAAAACTCAAACCACACTTAAAACCTCAAACACTTACACTGAGATACTTCAACACCCCACTCTCACCACTGGAAAGGACTACAAGAAAGAAACTTGCTGGTGTAGAATCCCTAGACTCTGGAGGTGTCATATTAGTCTTCCTATGGTTGAACGTGTTCTTATACTGTCCTCTTCCCATCACTTATTACAGTGGGTACAGGAGGGTCATCTCCCAGTCTTGGTTGTTATAGGTCCAAGGCTCTATCTGTTAGGTGTAGGTGGGTTCAAGGTGCCAATGGTGGCACATATTAGATGGCTTTCTGGATTATTAATTGGCTAGATTTGACTGGGAGTTGCAGTTAAAGGGACTTAAACATGGAAAAGTGGGCAGGAAAAGGACAGGCATTCACCTCTTCTTATTGGTACCTGTCCAAGAAAAGAATGGTGGCTGATTCTGAATGGCTCAGTCCGCCTCCACCCAAGCATTCAAGTTTGGGAAACCAACAAGTTTGCTAAACATGACATGGAGATATGTTATTAGATATGAATCATTGTACTAATGTTTTGTTCATTTCTGGCTAGCATCTTTTCTTTAGACAAATTCACACATTTCTCATCACCTATGTTTTGCCTCTGGGATTTTTATTTTTCTTTCTGTATGTTCTACTCTGTGTCTTTCCCTGTATATGCCTAGATAGACCTGGGTGTCCTGCTCTTTTAATCCCCCATTCAACCCTCTGTTACTATGCCCACTTCCTATATCTCTAATAGTATATTTCTGCTAATACCTATCTTTCTGTCTACTCCTATCTCCTTGCCCACTACTGCTGAGAAATTTTCCATTCACTTTTTTTTAGACCAATTGTGTGCCTATGGTAGGCAAGGTGAAACATCTGTAGCACATCTTTATATACTCAAAATATGCATCAAAAATTCATTTTACACGACTTTCAATATTTGACAATGGCAGCAGTATCAAATATAGTATACCTATAGATAGTTAATATAATATTATGCAGCATAAACTAATTAACAAACTTTATTTCATTAAAATATTTTAAAACTGTTCATTTATAAAAAAATAAGAAGCCTAATACAGATAGGAAATAGACGGTGTGAATGAATCCTGTATGGTACTTTTTTGATACTGTATTTTTAAATGGTAATATAGAAGACAATAACTTCTGAAAGACGTTGTCTTTCAGACATTTAATCATAAATGCTAAATTAAACCAACTTATGTAAATTAAGGGTTCTTAACTGCATATTGAAATACACAAAATAGGTTGTGTTGGAGGTACAGGTTATGCTTTGTTTCAACAGGAAAGTATAAATTATGGATTATTTCAAAATTAATGAACAGACTTTATTGGTAATATATACTGCAAATCTTGGATGCATTCATTAAAAAATAAACCAAGAAATTACTGTAAAGCTGACATATATGCTGATCATACAACTAATTATCACTTCTGAGACTGTATGAGACATTTAAAAATCTTGTTGTCTGCATAGTCCTCATGAGGTTGCAGGAATCCTAATGTTTTCCCAATGTATTTTACACCTCTATCATGCAAATTTAAGCTTATATTTAGGCTAACATATGTGGTGTTACCGTGTTTGTGCTAATAAAATCTGTCTGATGGTCAAAATGGAGCTTGGCACTGTCTAACTTCAGAGATCAGGAAGTCTTCATTGACAGACAAGAAGTGAGATAGCTGGGCAAAAACAGGATATAAGCAGGTAGAAATAGGAACTCTCCCTCTTGTCTGCTGAGATGCTAAAGAGGTGAAGTGTGACAGTGGATTCCCCATTCACACTGATATATTAGCATTTTCTTCTATATCTGACTGTGGATTATTATTATTTAGAACAATTAATAATCTATAGATATATTAGTAAAAATTTCCAGCAGTGGAAAATAATAGCAGGAAAATTGGAGATTAATTCATGTCTCTGCAGTTGTTACTTAGAATTGGAACCAGACTTTTGGAAAAAAGCAGATAGATTATCTTTCGAAATGGCCACATTAATGATAAATCATTCAGCCATCATGAACTGCACAGTGTAAGAACTGTCTTAACATAGAATTGGACCAAATGCAGTTGGAGAAAAAAAATAAATGTAATGATGCCAAATATTAATCAACTGTACTCACAAATTGGTACCTATTGTAGTAGTTATCAGAGAGACTTCATCCAGAAACTGTTAGAAGCAGGTACATAAGCACAGCAAAACATTAGGCTTATCTCAGGAAATCATTTTTGAGGTGGAGTGAAGGCAATTCCCCAATTTTTTCTGACCGGGCTGTTTAATGGGAGAATCCACAAGACAATCCATCTATGGTAATGAAGATAAATAATTTGGACTCTCTGCATTAGAGTGAAGCATACTAGCTTCTCTGGCACCCATTGATAGAATTCATGGCAAGTTAATTAGTTCAAAAATGAAAAGTGAGTAGGCATAGTGGCTGCATGTCTTTAATCCCAACAGTTAAGAGGAAGAGGCAGGTGTATCTCTGAGTGTGAGTCCACACTGATATGGAAATACAGTTCTTTTAAGTCAGGACTGTATAGAACATCTCTGCAGAAATGATAAGTCTACAAAAATAATTATGATGATATTAATAATAATAATAATAATAATAATAATAGAATGGAAGCATGGGATACTGCACTCTCCCATGCCTCATGAAAAAGATTAGCACTTGTTGCCCAGAGGCTGTCTTTTTCTGCAGTGACTCTTGATTTTTCCAGTGCAAGTAAGTGGACTTATATGAAGAAGACGTCCTATGTATATCCAACAATGACATTAATGAAATTACAAATATGTGTATTAAAACACATCAAGGTTTGGTAATCCTGCTCAATTGCTGGAATTACAGGGGGAAATATGATCTTAACATCTGATTACAATCTCATGTTCACCTCACAGTTCCTTCTAATAGCCAGTGTGCAGCTATGTGTCCTTCTGAAAGCAGTTTTGGATAAGGAGCAATTGCAGCAGGTCCAAATATTCAATTTATAGTGCAGATTGATTCATAATAGAGAATTTGTTTAACTGCAGTTTACCCATCTGAGGAGAGGATTCATAGAAAATCATGTTTGTTTGTAGACACCACTTTAACACATTTGAAAACAAATGGAACAAAGCTGAAACATATTGCTACAAAGTAACATTTAGGAGTACAAAGTTGACTAAAAAGGTACCATGTTTTTCACAAAAGGCAATCAATTATACACCCCCCAAAAATTCATGGACTGCTCAAAGTTTAAGCATCTTGATTTCATTTAAATGTGAGTTTTTTAATTCAAATTTGTTTTACTCTAATTGTAGTTGTTGAGTTACTGGAAAGATGACTCATTGTTTTGAACATTGGTTGGTATAGATGTCCAGCAACTATAATTTAACTCCAGTGTGCAGACACTCCTATATCTGCATCTGGCCCACACTGGCACCAGAAAATTGTGCTTTTTGGAGACGTGCATCTAGGTAAAAATTTAAACACAAAAAGTGTAAAATATTTTAAAATTTCTGTCAAAGTGGAGAATTACACAAATATATATTTCGTGTTTATAATAGCATCCCTATCTCATTATCAAAGGGATTCCCATTAATGTTCTGCTCAGTTTCCACCAAATATGAGTGAAATAAACACTGATGAGTAGATAAAGACAACTACCATGATACAGGCATATACTTAGTTATGGAGGATGAGAAGGTTTACTGTCGATATGAGGGAGAAATATCCAGAAGCATCTGGAAGGGTACAGAGAGAAAGAAGTCTGATATAATGAAGGGGTTGAGAGTGAAAAAGACAGGAAAAGGAAACCATGATGCCAGGAGAAAACCAGAATACATGTTGACCTCAATTTCCAAAGTGACTGAGGCTATAAAAAATCACAGAATGGGGAAAGGGATTTGGGCCTTAGGTGTTGGAGTGGTTCAGTGTCGGGGTACAGGATGGGATGTTCTGAAGTGTTTTATCAGGGAACAGGTATTAGAAATGCTGAGAGAAACTTTGGCCACCATCCCTTTTGGTAAGTTGTATAGGCACCTAAGCCATTTATACTTAAATTGTGACTTCCGACATTTAAATTCTGAATTCAACACGTGGCTTCTTATAGTACTGCTACCTCACAAATCAGGTGACATGAGCTAGCATGTTAGAACCAGGAAAGTTGATTGGATTTTTCAAGAATGTTAAAGCAATTTGGAAGTAATGGGACTCCAATCAGTTCCTGTCCCTCCAGTTTGAGGACTGTTCATTGGACTAAACCCCTTTAGTCCATGAAGGTAGCCCCATTTGTAAAGAGACAATTTCCAGGGAGGTCATGGTGCCAGTATAAAATGCATTGGCCGATGTGTCTTTGAAAGCACATGATTCTGCATATTTTTAGCCAGGATTTTAATATTAGGCAAAACTGCAATAATTACTACCAACTTAGTAATGCTTACATATTAGAAGATGAGCAAAAAGATTCTTGGGAAAAAGCTCTTTGTAAGAAACAGAGACAAATTCCTTCAAAGTGCCAGTAATTATAAAGCATTCATTTATATACGTCTTGATTTTTTTCTCAAGCATAATAGAATTACCATTGATATTTTTTTCATTGAACACAGAAATGTATCCAGTTTAAGTACATGATGGAATTGTATTAATATTGGTGAGTTAGGAAATAATATTTTTATATTATTAATGTTGCCATTGAGTTGTATATTATTGAAACTGAAGTGCAAGAAAACATGAGAAACCAGATGATTGATTTATTTGGAAATTTGAGTATATAATCAGGAATATAAAAATCAGAGTTTGATTTGTGAAAAGAATTAATTGTCAATAAAGGAAGTGATGTATAGCTATTACTGAAGAGATGTACCACAATCGTGGCTTGAATATTTTATTACAAACTGCACCATGGCAAGTGTGTCCAGGTAAATATATTGTGGCCTACAAATCTTAAGTCTGTTTTACTCTTTTGATAACTCTCTTGGTTTTCATTAAAACATGAAAGCATGGAATTTAAGTAAAAAAAGTGAATTATTATTAGGTATGACTCTCATAAAATAACTAAATTGTGTGTGTGTGTGTGTCTACTTCAACATTTACACTATGATTTATCAGGCTAATTGATGGAGGATTGTGATGATAGCAATGAGTTAGTAGAGCAATGAATACTGATCAAGAGTCAAAAGCAATCCTGACTCACATGACAACATCTGTCAATAAAATTCAATAAAAATTTATCAAATAAATCAGGATCCTATGGCTATTATATTTACATTTATACTATGGTATGATATTTTACAACAGGATTTCAGATACACCTGGATGTCTTGTAGGCAAGTTTATACCTAAGCATATGTTTCATATAATTATGCCTTCTATTTTGACAGTTGGGATACATGCCTCACCTCACAAGTATAGCTTATGCAGTTCTGATGATTGAACCCAGGACTTCTTGCATTCTAGTCAATTAGTAAATTATCTGAGCTTCATTCTGTTAGTTGCTATGATTAAGAGTTTGTCCTTCTTCAAAAAGCTATAATTCTAAAATACCAATTTCCTAATGAAACGAGAAAAATCATAATTCAGACTGACCATCAGAATTGTGATATGTGTCCTACACTAGCCATTAATAAGACCAAAGTTTGAAGTCATTTGAAACTCTAAATGCACACTACAAAACCTCCTTGTATACTTATATCATCATCGTTAACTTGACACATAATAATATGGTGTGTGTGTGTGTGCGTGTGTGTGTGTGTGTGTGTGTGTGTGTGTGTGTGTGTGTGTGTGTGTTTGTGTGTATTTGTGTGAAGTGGTAAGTTACACAGGAAGTTGCATTTTTTACTCTCGAAATGCTTTTTGTAACTCAACTCAAGTGATCCTCCATGCACAAACAACTCTGAAGACATAGCTTACAGGGACTATCTCCTCTGTGTTTAGATAATAGTTGATGTATCATTTTTTTCTCTGTAACTTGGAGATATCCTATTCTCCCTTTCTACCAAATGAAGCAAGGCTAATTTTCTGTTGTTGAAAATTTACTTCCCTGCACACAGAGTCAGAAATATATTTTATGGAAGGGGATTATATTTATGATAAGTATTTAGGTAGACAGAGAGGTAGGAAAGTTGTCAGAATGGGGTCGGTAACATCCATCAGCTACTGGATAAAGGTTATAGAATGGCATACAGGTTAGTCATCAATCTCATTATATGTGAAGAACATTTAAGGCATCCTCTCTACTATTGATTGGATAGTTAGATGGCATTTTCCTTGAGAATTCCTGGACATTTCCCTAGTGACATACTTCTCCTCCAAACATATTATGTATTCCTCTATTAAGGTATGTCATTTCTAGTTCTCATCTATTATTTCCCCAATCATTCTGCTTGATCCCTCATGATCTCTTGCCCCTCCTCTTCTCCGCTCCTCTTCCTCCTACCTCCCTCCTTCTTCCTCATACTCCAAATTAATTCAGGAGATATTGTGACTTTCCTCTACTATGGGTAACTACATATGCCTTTGTTAGGCTCCTACTTGCTTCTAGCTTCTCTGGAGGTGTTGATTGCAGGCTAATTATCCTTTGCTCTATGTCTAGTATCCATATATTAATGAGAACATAACATGTTTGTGTTTTTATGTACAGTGTACCTCACATAGGATGCTTTCTTCTAGTTCCATCTGTTTGTTTCATTGTTATTTCCCCCCTGTTTAGTACTCCTTTAATTAATTTCCATTGATTAATTTTATTACATTCTCTTTATCAGTTCTTTAGTCCAGGAACATCTTGTTTGTTTCAAAATTCTTGCTATTACAAATACCGCTGTTATGAAAATTTCTGTACAGATGTCCATGTTGCATGAATGTACATCTGTTGGGTATATTCAATGAGTGGAATTGCTAGATGTTGAAGTACACTGATAATCACATTTCACAACTACTTCCACAATGACTGCCAAAATGTTTGTACAAATTTTCGAACAGAAGCAACAGAGAATAGTTCCCCTTACTCCATGTCCTCTCAGCATAAAATATCTGTGGTGTTTTTTCTGTAGCCATTCTTCCAGGTATAAGATGATATATCAGAGTTGTTGTGATTAACATTTCCTTTTTGGCTATAGATGTTAAGTGTCTTCTAGTCATTTTAGATTCCTCTATTGACTAAGCTAAATTTCCTATGGGTCAAAGACTTCAATATCAATCAAAAAACTCTGAACATCTTAGAAGAGTAATTGGGAGGTAGCATTGAATGAATTTGTACAAGAGAACAATTCCTGAACATAACAGTTGCACACACATTCAGATTGACAATTCAGGAATGTTTGTCTGGAAACTGAAGAGATTCTGTAAGGCAAAATACATAAACAATAAGAAATTTCAGCTGCCAAAAGCATGGGAAAAGATCTGCACCAACCCCACATATAGCCAAGGGCTGATTTATAAAATATAGAAAAAACTGAAGAATGGATATAAGTTAGTCATAAATCTCATTATCAGGGGTGGGCTTTTTATGTAGCCTCTCTACTGGTGATTAGATGATTAGCTGGTGTAATGCTTGTGGAGCTCCACATATTACCCTAGTGCTTGATTACTCTTTAAAACTATAATGGCTCCCTCTTTGATGGTATCTTTTATTTTTCTCTCCTTTATTATTCCCACTACACAAACAGGACCTTCTGTAAGGAAAGGACAGTCAACAATACAAAATTGCAGCACAAAGATTGGGAAAAGATATTCACAAACCCATATCAGACAGGTGGCTCTTCTCCAATATTTAAAATAAACTCAAGTGCTAGTTTGCAAAACACTAATATTCCAAAACAACTGGGGTAGAGAAATCAAAAGAGCATTCTTAATAGAGTAATCTAAAATTGCTGAAAGACACATATACATGTGTCAACAACTTTAGTCATCAGGGAAATTCTAATCAAAAAACATTTTTGCTTTTAATATTGATGTCATATTTATAAAAATGTATGATAATGGAAAGAATATTCCTGGCTAAAATTGAGGAATTTCTGCCCACACAAACACATGAAGGAATATTATAATCACATAATAATCTGAAAATTATACAAGGCTAAATTTTCACAATAGAAGTGTGTGACCTCAACATCAAGAGAAGAGGACACAAAAACCAAGACCAAAGGAGATCCCAGGATGCAGAGGTTTTAGAGGGACAGAAATATCAATGGATATTCAATGTTACTCTTTGTCGCTGGGATCTCAGTTGTCTACTGAGAATATATGAAGTGTACACAGAGAAATTCCTTCCTTGTACACTAACTCGTATAGATTCCTGTCTTGTTATTATTTGCTTAATGCCAAATATGTCAAAAAATGTACTGAGAGTCAGTGTTATCTTATTACTTGTGTGAAACAATTTTGGAGTTCTTGACACCTGTCCTGGAATTTGCAATCTTCATTGAAATCCATATTCTTAAAAACCACCATAAGCTTTAATCACAGAAAACTCACCTCAATGCATGCTGATATCTAAAGATGTATAATGGATATGCTTTGGTGAGAGTAAAATATCCAATGATAAAACTGTATTTCACCTTCACATGGATTCTTGTACAAATGATATGGGTTCAAAAAATCCACTTTGCTTGAACACTGACATATGCCTTGTCAAAGAGATAGACACAGGTAACTTATGATATAGGATACATAATTGATACCCATGCTCACATATATTCCATTGTAAAAGCACCAAGAAGTGATACTTTTCTCTAGATTCCAAAGAGATTTGTTTAGGGAATATATTTTATAACTCAAGAAGTTTCCATTCCCTGAGTCATGAGCCTACAGAGGAAACTTGAGTAATTTTTTGATACCTACAATAAGAGTATCCACTCTATGGCAGGAGACATTATATATTTTATATAAAAACATCAGTATATGACACCACTATTGTTGACAATGTCCTTAATTCACGTGGACCAGCTTTGAGGTCTCAACAGGTGATTTTTTTCATATCAAATGCCTAAAACAATTACCTATCTCTACAATTTGAGACAACAATTTTAACTTTTCTCACTAAAAAGTAGATATTTCTCCAGCAAATGGTAGTTTTATCTTTTCTGATCATCCAAATATAATGGGTGTTAAACTCAGATTCTCTTTAATTTGTGTGGGTTGTAGTTTCTACAAGTGATCACATGCTTCATTCTTTGAACTTTGATAACTCTACTACTAGATGAGGCATCCTAATTCATAGCATGCCAGCATGATTTAGGGATATACTCCGAAATTTTTATGTGTAGATGTATTTCCCCCTCCTACTTTCCCCAAATATATTTAGTCAAACACGGTCTTAATGTATTAGCTGTCCACATTCTACCAGTTGCCTGTGATCAACAAGTGTCTGAAAAGCATAAGCTCTGTGATAAGGAAAATCAAGGATGCCAGACTTTCTAAATTTTGACCTGAAGAATCTTTCAGGGATTTTATGCATGTTGAGAGAAATTCCATTGATGTTTAAATGATTCAATTACTTCACGTTATGTGTCTCCTAACTACATATGACACAAATTCAATGGAATCTTGTGAAAAGAAAATCTTTATTTTCCACTGGCTTAATCAATTTTTCATTACCTCATGCATATTTCTCCTACTAATGTTTTCATTGAGAAAAATACACTGCCTTATGATTCTTAATTCTTCATTTACAGTAGACAAACTAGTTTCTTATATGTAAACCAATCTGAAAGTTTTAACCTGTTTTCTATTCTAAATGAATGTAAGATTCATTTGAATTAATATATGTTGACAGTTAATGGTCTGTGAAAAAATATTCAGGTTTGTCCAAAGGACATTTCACAGTAGAAAAATAAAGGAAAGCATGGAAGGAAGAAGGAAAGAAGGCAGGATAACTAAAGGAAAGAAGAAAGGAAAATAAAATAAGAAAGTTAAAATTGAATATGAGGAGGAAATAACTTTAAAGATAAAGGATATAAAGTGACTGGGAAAAGGCAGGAAGGAAATAATGAGGATATAAGGATAAAATAAATGAAACTAGAACTGGAAACTGAGAAAGTGATGATTATGATTTCAGTAGTGTATATTCTAATTAGTATAATTTAGCTTATATAGCAATAACTTATGCTAAAGTGATCATGAATGTGCTAATAAAATGTCATAAGTGATATTATGCAAACATATGATGAATGTTTTATTATAGTATAATTTAATCTAAAAATGGCATATATCATATAACAAATTGTCTTATTCCATTAAGAGGAGCATTTCTCACATGCTCGGCTAGACTGAATATCTTCTAGATTATTCTGTAGTGTTGAAGCCTCCTGGGTTTACCTTCATGCACTTTGTCAAAGATACTGTTGGATATTTTATCTAATTTTTGACTTTTTACAATTTTTAGCTTATACCAAACTGGAAAGGAGATAACATAATATTGGTTAATGGGAGTCCCATTATTAAGGGGAAATAACAATCATATAATAATCTTTTTGTTTGTTTGTTTTTGAGACAAGACAGGGTTTCATTTTGTAGCTATGGAGCCTACCTTGGAGCTCACCTTGGACACCAGGCAGGCCTTGAAATCACAGAGCTCTGCCTCAGCCTCCTGAGTTCTGGGATTAAAGTCATACACCATTAATGCCCAGCTTATATCATAATCTTAACAATGAAAAAAATCAGCAAACACTAGGAGGATCAAATTTATCCCCTCAATTTTAAGGGAAGTGAAAGAATAGCAAGGACATGTTGTGTCAGCTGAAAATATGGAATGGTTTGATATAAAGGGCTAATGAATTGTAGGAAAACTGAGGGGAGCTCCATAAAATTTGAATGTCTCTTTTGAAATCTGGTTTCTCTGTGTTCCACCAAGCATGAAGTTAGAAACTCCAGGAAAGTTTCCAACTTACCCAGATATTATATGTATACTCCTGGAGTAATATTTTTTTCTAGATAAACATAGCCACCATTTCAAGTGTGAAATTATGACTTCTAACGTTTCTCCTTCAAGAAATCTACATCACTGTATGCCTTGTGAAATTACACAGTGCATCAGGGCCTCAAACTTTAAATATAGGTGAGTGTCACTAGAAGAAAAACCTTGTCCATGACTGTAGAATGTAGACTCTACTGTAGACTTTTATAGTCTTGAAATAGGTTACTTAGGACAGATATATCATTTGAAAAAAACAACTAGCACATGAGTAATAATCCATTATAAATAATAGCTTGAAGTCTAGTGGTGGTGACCCATGTATTTATACCAAGCAATCAGGAGATAGAGACATGTGAATCTCTATGAGTTTGAGACCAGGTTGGTCTAAAAGATGTGGTTCCAGGACAGCCACCAAAGCCACAGTGAAACCTTTTCATAAAAAAAGAAAAGAAAAGAAAAAATAAGAAATAACTTAAAATCTTACAGAATGGGTGTAACAATGGAAAACTCAACTCTTGATGGATACTTTGGAGGCTTAAGTATTTAATCCAAATATATTTCTCAAGAAAAATGATTTCCACCAATGAAAGCCCTTGAAAACCTTTTTCTCAGATGGTATTAAGTGACATTATATGCCCTTCACTGAGTAATTTTGCCAGACAATGTCATTGTTCATGGCCATGTAAATGAAGTCAACTACCACCATGTGAATATTAAAGTCTGTACAGGACACATGTTTGGATAGGAAAATATCCTAAGAAAACTGTGCTTCTCAGCTGTTCTCTACTCCTTGGTCCTGTGTTATGGAGAAAAGGAATACCATGGTGATTTCCAAGAAAAAATAATGATACCAAGGTATGTCAAAATACCCACAAAAGAACACACTCCCACACAATCAGGACCTGCATTAACACATTCCTTTGTTTTCTCCTTGCCACATATGTTTATTTGTAAGTTGCAATCATGACCTCACATTACTCCTTTGTTTGTGTTCTCTCCTTTTGCTCTAAATATTAAACACAGCTCAAAATTAAAAATGAAGCTGCAAGATGAAGAAGTTAGGGTGACATATAAGGTAGTCATCAGTCACATTATAAGGGAAGTGCCTTTAATGTAGACTTGCCACTATTGCTTGGATTGTTATTTGGTATCATTGTTTTGGATTCCTGGACATTTGCTTACTACCATATTTCTCTTTAAAATATAATTTATGCCTCTATTAAGGTATCTCTTCACTTGCTCTTATCTGTTCTTCCCACTGATCAAGATCAATTCTCCTGATGCCTCATTTTCTCCTATCAACTCCTCTTCTCCTCTATTTTTTCTCCATCCTAACTCCTCCTCCCAATGATCCCAAATTTTTCGGGAGATCTTGTTCCTTTCCATTACACTGAGGAAATATGTATGTCTCTCTTAGAGTTATACTTGTTTCTAGATTCTCTGAAGATGTGGACTGAAGACTAGTTATAATTATTTCTGTGTGTAATATGCATATGTTAGTGAGTACATGATATCTTTTTTCTGTGTATGGTTTACATCACTCAGGATGGTTTCTTCTAGTTCCATTCATTAGTTTCATCCTTTTTCCCACTGAGTAGTACTCCAATGATTAACTGTATCACATTTTCTTTATCCAGTCATTATACAAGAGACATCTTGGTTGTTTCCTGTTTCTTGCTATTACAAATACTGCTGTTATGTACATAGCTGTAAAGATGTCCCTGTTGTATGAAAGTGCATCATTTGGGCATGTGTCAAAGAGTGGAATTGCTAGATGGTGAAGTATACTGATACCAAGTTTTCTGAAAAACTACCATACTGCCTGCCAAAATAATTGTACATTTTTTTACTCCCAGCAGCAACAGAATCATCCTCCTTTCTCCACATCATTTGTAGCATAAATATTCCATGGTGTTTTTTTTTCTGTAGCCTTTCTTGAAGGTGTAAGATGATATCTCAGAGTTGCTATTCTTTACATGGATGTTGAGTGTCTTTTACACATTTAAGATTCCTTTATTGACAAAGATAAAGTCCCAATAGTTCAAATATTTCAATATAAATCTAGGCACACTAAATATCTTTGCAGAGTAATTAGGAGATAGCATTGAATGAATTTGTGCAGCAGACCACATCCTGAACATAACATCAGTAGCACAGAAACTCAGATTGACAATTCATGAATGTGGCCTCCTGAAACTGAGAAGGTTCTGTAAAGCAAACGAAAGTCAAGAAGACAAGACAGCAGGCCACTGAATGGGAAGACAGCTTTCCCAACCACAAATCTAGCCAATGGCTGATTTCTAAAATATACAAAGAACTGAAGACACTACTCACCAAATCACCAAATTATCCAATTAAATATGAGACACATAACTAAACATTCAATGCATAATAGGGTTTTACTTTTTATGGATGAGAAAATCTACTAATAAAATACTTGGAGCATGTTTTTCACGGACTACATATAGTGAGATTAGGTGCACTCAAGTTGGTCAATTGTTCCGTTTGCTTGGAAATTCCCAAAAATTTTGTCATAGGCTCATTTGGAGACTCATATCAATTGTACGGTGATACTAAAAGTTTTAAAATGGTACATATTATCAGATATTATAATCCCCAAGTGCAAAACTGCCTCTCAGTTGCTACCTGTTTCATCGTCCCATGTAAGGGCAGAGAGATTTCTATCACAGTTGCCAGGAAACACTTAGGATCTGTCTGTCACAATCTATTACATCTTCAAATTCTAAAACAACCCCACCCACTCATAACCTTACAATATATCCTCCTGGCCTTATGAAGAAGTCACAAATCTCTCTCTGGCTTTAACTATTTTATACACTTCTTCTGCCCCACAGTAAACTACTATTGTTTCAGTACAGAACACATGTAAGTAAATGATTCATTATAATATTCCAGTTGTTTGATGACCACTTAGATATATCCAATATGCTGCAGTTCCTATAAAGGAGACAGCCCTAAGTTTCTTGTATTTTTTTGTGATGGTTTATGGCTTCCTGTTGTTTCACACAAATGTTTTGGTACATTAGTTGTTGTACTTTTTACTTTTTTCTCCATTTTTATTAAATTAGAAACAAGATTGTTTTACATGTCAATTCCAGTTCCCTATCCTTCACATCCCCTGCCCCATTAATGCCCTATTCATTCCATACCATTTCTATTCCCCAGGGAGAGTGAGGTCTTCCATGCGGGTCTTCGGAGTCTGACATATCCCTTGGGATAGGGGCTAGGCAGTCCCCCTTAGGCTAGGCAGGGGGAGTATTCCTTTATGTGAACTGGGCCATTCCTAGTCTATGGATAAATAATGATCTACTAAAAGAGGCACAATAGATTTCTGAAACCTCCTAATTGACACCCATATTCATGGGGATTTGATCAGTCCCATCCTGGTTTGCAATCAACCATGGTGATGGGCAATTGCTCCCCATTGTTCAGGTCAGCTGTTTCTGTGGGTTTCAAAAGCCTGGTATGCTTGCCCCTTTGCTCCTCAGCTTCCTTCTTTGCAATTGGATTCCAGTTCAGGAAAGTGTTTAGCTGTGGGTGTCTGCTTCTACTTCTGTCAGCTGCTGGATGAAGGATCTAGGATAACATATAAGTTAGTCATCAATCTCATTAACAGGGAATTGCAATTAAGGTAGCCCCTCCCGTGTTGCTTAGATGGTTATGTGGTGCCATCCTTGTAGATCTCTAGACATTTCCCTGGTGCCTGATTTCTTTTTAAATCTATTCTGGCTCCCTCTCTGATGATATCTGTTACTTTACTCTCCACTATTATTCCCACTACACAACCAGTATCTTCTGTAAGGCAAAGAACACAGTCAGCAGTATAAAATGGCAGTCTACAGAATGTGAAAAGATATTCACAAACCCCATGTCTGACAGAGGGCTGATCTCCAAAATTTACAAAGAAATCAAGAAGCTAGTTTCCAAAACACCAAATAACCCAATTAAAAAGGGGGTACAGAATTAACTAGAGAATTCACAATAGAGGAATATAAAATGGCTGAGAGACACATAAAAAAGTCCTCAACATACTTAGGGATCTGGGAAATTCAAATGAAAACAACTTTTTAGCTTTTAAAAAGCATGTCATATTCATAAAACTTTATAATCATGGAAAGAACTTACAAGGATAAAATGGATGTCTACGAAAAGAGTTTGAAGAATATTATAATCAAGTAGTCATCTAAAACTTATACAAACCTAGCTTTCACAATAGAAGTGTGTTGCCTCAACTTCATGAGTAGAGGCCACAATAACCCAAACCATTTGATATTTAGGAAGGAGAGGTTTTTCAGAGGCAAGAAACATCAACGGAACCTCGATGTGACTCTGTGTAGTTAGGAACTCAGTTCTCTACTGAGAATATGAAGGGAACACAGAGAGTTTCCTCCCATGTACATTAACACATATGGAATCATGGCTTTATATAATTTGCTTTTATGACAAATCTGCCGACCAAAGGATTTGTGAGGCTGAGTTTTCTGCTTTCCCTTGTGAAACAAATTTGGTGTTCTTCCTACCTACCCTGGAATCTGCACTCTTCACTGGGGTCTATAATTTTTAAACCACTGTAGGCTTAATGACAGAAAACTTACTTCAATGCATGCTGATGTCCAAGGATGTACAATGGACGTTTCTTTGGGGAGAGTAAAATATCCAATGGGAACACTGTATTTCATGTGGCTTCTTGGACCCATGACATGAGTTCAAAGGATTCCACAATAATTGAGCAATGACATATGCCTTGGCAAACAGGCAGACACAGGTAACAATGAATATAGGACACAAAATTCATACACCTGCTTGCATATATTCTATTGTAAAATTACCAAGAAGTGATAATTTCCTCTAGATTCTTAATAGATTTGTTTGGAGAATATATTTTATAACTCAAGAAGAAATTTCCAATCCCTAATTCATGAGCCTACAGAGGCCACTTGATTATATTTGAGAATTTTGGTGAGATACCTGGAAAAAGACTACTCCCTCTGTTGCAGGGTACATTATACAGCCTTTCTATATAAACCTCTGTCTATGAAGCTACTATTGTCAGTGTCCTTGATTATGTGGACAAGTTTGGAGATCTCAACTGGTGATTTTTCATGTCAAATGTCTGAAAAGATTACTTATTTTTACATTTTGTTATGACACTCTCACGTATTCACACACACAAAAATATATCTATCCAGAGAATGGTAGTTTTTTTCTGTTCTGATAATTGGACTATAACCTGTGTTAGCCTCAGATTCTTTTAAATTGTGTCCATATGTGGTTTGTACAAGTGACCACATTGTTCCTTTTTGAACTTGGATAGCTCTATTACTAGATAAGGTATCCTACATTAAAATATGCAAGCATGATTTTTAGATGTCTTCTGAATTTTTTATTGTGTAGATGGATTTGTTTGTCCATGCTCTTTCCTCATAATTATTTGGTGAAACATTATGTTTTTTTTTTCTGTCTTCATCTTCCTGGGGGAACAGAGATATTTATAGGCCTATTTTTGATTATCATAAACATTTTGAATTTTAAATTACTTATTTTTGTGTATAAATTTTTTATTAGTTCCAATAAGAAACAAGCATGCTTCACATGTCAATCCTATTCTCTCTCAATCTCCTCCCCCAAATCCACCATAAGTCCCCTTCTTTATCCCCCCCTGCTCCCAGGGATGGGAAGGCCTTCAATGTGTGTTCCCCAAACTCTGTCATATCATCCTGGGCAGGGCCTACACACTCACCCCTGTATCCAGGCGAGAGAGCTTCCACCAATATGGGAAGGGATTCAATGTCCATTATTACAAGCTTATAAATAATGTTTCACCACCAGGGGCCCCGTAGAGTGCTATCGTCTCCTGATTGACATCCATGTTCAGCTGTCTGTATCAGTCCCATGCTGGCCTCCAAGACATCAGTGTGCTATCCATATTCTCCCTCTTGCTCAGGTCAGCTCATTCTATGGGTTTCACCAGCCAGGTACTGACCCCTTTTTTTCTTCAGTTCTCCCTCTATGCAACTGGGTTCCAGAGTTCATTTTTTGTATAGCTGTGGGTGTCTGCATTTGGTTCCATCATTCACTGGAAGAGGGCTCCAGCATGGCATGTAAGGCAGTCATCAGTAGCATTATAGTGGAAGGGCATTTAGGGTAGCCTCTGCATCATTTCCCAGATTGTCAGTTGGTTTCATCCTTGTAGATATCTGGAATTCTCCCTATTTCCAGACCACTCCTTAGAACTATAATGGCTCCCTCTGTAATGTATCTCTCATCCTACATTCATCTATTCTTCCCCCGGCTCAACCTTTCTGCTCCTCCATTTCTTCCTCTCCCCTCTCCGTCTGCTCTTCTCATTTTGCCAGCTCCCACTCCCCTACTCTCTTGCTCCCAATTAGCTCATGATATTGCGCCCCTTCCCATTTTCTGTGGTCTATGTATGTTGCTCTTAGAATTCTTCTTGTTTCCTAGTGCCTTTGGTGATGATGATTATAAGCTAGATACCCTTTGCTTTATGTCTAAAATTCATATATGAGTGAGTATATACTATGTTTGTCTTTGTGTGACTGGGTTACCTCACTTAGGATGGTTTCTTCTAGTTCCATCCACTTGCCTGTGAATTTCAAAATGCTTTTTTCTGCTAGTAATACTCTATTGTGTAAATGTACCAATGTTTTCTATCCATTATTCAGTTGAGGAGCATCTAGGCTGCTTCCAGATTCTCGGTATTACAAACAACGCAGCTATGAACATAGTTTAACATATGTCCTTGTTGTATGAATGTACATTCTTTGGGTATATTGCTGGATCTTGAGGTAGACTGATTCCCATTTTTGCTGACAAACCACCATACTGATTTCCAAAGTGGTTTTAAAAGTTTGCACTCCTGCCAGCAATGAAGGAGTGTTCCTTTTTCTCCACATTATCTCCAGTATAGACTGTCATTTGTGTTTGTGATTTTAGTCAGGAAGTCTTGTATAAGATTGTATCTTTGAGTTGTTTTTATTTGCATTTCCCTTATAGCCAAGGATTTTGAGCACTCTCTTAAGTGTCTATCATCCATTTTATTTTCTCTGTTGAGAATTCTCTATTTACTTCTGTGCCTCTCTTTTAATTTCATTGAATGGTGTTTTGGTGGCTTGCTACTTGAGTTAATTTTATATTTTGGATGTAAGCATTGTCAGATATAGGGGTGATGAAGACTATTTCCCCTTGTGTGGGCTGTTGTTTTCTCTTACTGACTGTGTCCTTTGTCTTACAGAAGATTATCAGTATCAAGAGGTCCCATTTATTACTTGTAAATCTCAATATCTGTGCCACTGGTGATAGGTTCAGGAAGCTCTCTCCTGTATCACTTTGTTCAAGAGTATTTTCCACTTTCTCTTCTAGAAGGTTCAGTATGGCTGGATTTATGTTGACATCTTTGATCCATTTGGATTTAGATTTTGTGCTTGATACCAACACTATCTTAAATATTAGCTCCCCATATGCTACCCATTGTTCTACCAATGATCAAAGAGTACCTGACAAACATAGGCTCTGTAATATGGAAAATTATGGATGCCAGAATTTCTGAATTTTGTTCTGACTAATCTTTTGAGGAATTTATGCATGTTTGAGAGAAATACTATCAAAGTAAAAATGATTCTATAACTACATGTTTTATGTTTGCTAGCTAGATAAACCACAAGGTCAATGGAAATTTGTGAAAGGAAACTTCTTATTTGAAAATTTTAATATATTTTCATTATGACATGGTTTTCTCTCCTGCTAATGTTCTCGCTAGGAAAATACACTTCCTTAGGCTTTTTGATGTTACATATCCAATAGAAAAACCAAATGCCTGTATTCAAACCAAGCTGCAAGGTTCACACTATTTCCTATTTAAAATGAGAGTAGGATTCATTTGAAGTAATATACATTTACTAGAAATGGATCCTGAAGAAAATCTTCCAGTTTTTTAAAGGGATATTTCATAGTAGAAGAATAAAAGAAAAATGGAAGAAGGAAAGAAGGGAAGAGTAATAAAAGACAAGATAAAAGGAAAATATAAAAAATTAAAAAAGGATATAGGGAGGGAAAATTATTAAAAGATAAAGGATACAAAGTGGTCCAGAAAAGGAAGGTAAGAAAGAAGAAGCAAAAAATAATAAAATATATAAAACTAGAACCAAAGACTGAGAAGGCAATGTTACAATTTCAGTTGTGTATATTCTAATGAACATAATTTAGATTATATTAAAATAACTAATTATAAATGGGCCATGAATGTCAGATTGAAAAGTCATAAGTGATATTGTTCAAACATATAACAAACATCTTAGTATACTCTGATTTCATTTAAAGAAGTGTATACCATATAACAAATTGTCTTACTCCTTTAAGGAGACCATTTCTCCCATGCTCAAAAAAGACCAAGTTTCTTCTAGAAAATTCTGTAGGTTTGAAGCCTGCTGAGTTTATCTACATGAACTTTGTCATAGATATTGTTGGATATTTTAGCTTTTGTCTGAGTTTTCACAGTTACATCCAAATTACATCAAACTGGAAACAACACAACATAAATGTGATGTTTGGGAGTCTGAGTCCCCATATCAAGAGAAATAACAATCATATCACAATCTCAACAGTGAAAAAAAGAAAACCTAATAGGATCAGAATTATCACCTCAACATTAAGCAAAGTAAAGAAATAGCCAGGGATATGTTGTATCCCCTGGACATGTGGAATGGTTTGATCTAAAGAGCCAATGAATAGGTAGGGAAACTGAGGAGAGGTCCATAAAATTTGAATCTCTCTTTAGAATACCGGTTTCCCTTTTTCACACCAAGCATGATGTAAGAAATTCCAGGATAATTCCCAACTCGCCAACAAACTATATGTAGACTCCTTGAGTAATAACTTTTGTTTATTTCTAAACGTGTCCAAAATTGCAAGTGTGAGACTGTGACTTCTAATGTTCCTCAGTCAAGTATTCTAGATCCCTTCATGCCTTAGGAAAGTACGCAGTACATCAGGGCCTCAAACATTAAATACCTTTAATTTCAATAGAAGAAAGAACATTGAACATGTCTGTAGAATATAGACTCTACTATAGACTTGTATAGTCCTTCAAACAGATTAATTAGGACAGATATATCATTAGAGAAAAAGCACGTTCTACATAAGTCTTAATTAAGTATAAGAAATAGCTTGAAGCTGGGTGGTGGTGGCACACGTCTTTTTTCCCAGCACTAGGGAGGGAGAGGCAGGTGGATCTCTGTGAGTTTGAGACCAGCCTTGTATACAAGAGCTAGATAAATGACACTCTGCATAGCCTCAAAGAAATGCTGTCTCAAAAAAATAAAAATAAAAAAATAAACATAAAAACTAAGAAATAGTTTGAAATTTTACACAATGGATGTAACAGTGGAAAACTCAAATCCTGATGGATATTTCTGAAGCTTAATTTATTCTTCCAAGTTTACTTGTTAAGAAACAGGATATAAACCAATGAAAGCCTTTGAAATACTTTTTCTCAGATTGTACTCAGTGACAGTATATGCCACTGACTGAGTAATTTTGCTAGATACAAGGCTATATTGTTGATGTTCTTGTCCATCATCTCATTGGAGTCACATAACAACTAGTGAATATTAAAGGCTGTACAGGACACATGTATTGGATAGTAAATATCCTAAGAAAACTGTGCTTCTCATCTATTGTATACTTGTTCTTCCTATGTTATTGAGAAAAAAAATCCCACTGTGATTGCCATGTAAAAATAATGATATTAATGTATGACACAATACTCATAAAGTAACACAATCTCACACATTCTTGACCTCATATTACCCCTTCCTTTGCTTTCTCCTTAGCACATTAGTCTATCTGTAAGTTATCAGCATTTTTTTTGCTTCTTCTATCTCAAAGGTTCCTTATACAGCTTCAGGAAACACCCATGAATGCAAAGGCATATACCCAAAGGATGCTCAATTAAACCACAAGGTCATTTTCTCAACTACATTCATAGCAACATTATTAATAGTAACCAGTTCTTGGAAACAAACTTGATCCCCATCAACTGCTGAATGGATAAATAAAGATGGTACATTTACCCAATCAGCAGTGAGAAAGAAATAGCATCCCAACATTTAAAGCAAACACACAGAACTAGAAAAATCCATCATAAGTGAGGTATCCAAGAAACAAAAAAAATATATTATGTACTCACTTACAATTGGATATCAGACATAAAACAAAAGATACCAAGCTTACTGTCCAAAATGATGGAGAATGTGCAAACTTCTTGCAGAAACATTAGGAAGCTGATGCAGAATTCCAACACTAGCCATTTTGCTAAGCTTCAGAAGTCAATTCAAAGTGAGAAAGGAGAAATATTATAAACAACCGAGGTAAAATCATGATTGGAGACCCACAAAATCCACTGACTCGAGCTAGAGAGAGATCACTGTCACTGGTCTGAAAAGGAGGGAATCAACTTCGGACTGAACTTCCCTCACTTAATAGAGGTTAACAATGGTGATTGTCAGACAATATATGGTCACTGGCATCAGGACCAAGTTCTAAATTCAATGCACAAACTGACTTGATGGAACCCACTCTATATGGAGAGATAATTTGGTCAGCCTCAACACAGGATTTTGGTGGCTAGAGACTTTCCTTAGTCCTGCCACAAGTAGATAATAGGTCAGCCTTATTGTGTTTACTAGGGTAGGTCTTACCAGTTCCAGTGAACAAATGAGACATTGGGACAAAGAGCAAGTATCAGGAGTAGAGTAGAGATGGTATTAGAATATAAAAATAAATAGATAAAAAGAAAAAATAACAATCATAGCTCATTAATATCTCTTAATATCAGATACTTATAAAAAGACCCTGGGTACTAGATGGTATATAATTGAAAATAGGATCTCTCCTATTTTCTGCTACTACCTGAAACATAACCCAACATTAAAGACAGTAACAACCTCATAGTAAAATATCGGAAATGACCTACTTCTTTGTTTAACACATCTATCATGGATTTACAACTAATTCATGGGAATCAGTTGTAAAATAATTTCCCCACTCTCTAACATCTATTGTCATTATACAAAGAGCAACCTTCATTGAATGTTCAGAACAGGGTTGACTGCAGACAACAATGAAGTGCTAGGTGTGGATCTGTGAAGAATCAACAGCTTCTCAAAAATTGTCAGAAAAACTTCCACACTGACTGCCCGAATTGTTGTAGAAGTTTTCACTCCCAGCAGCAACAGAGAAGCATTTCCGTTTCTCCACATCCTCTCCATCATTAACTCTCCATGTTGGTTTTTCTCTAGACATCCTGGCATGTATAATATGATATCTCAGAGTTGTTATGATTTACATTTCCCTGATAGCTAAGGATGTTGAGCAATCTCCTAAAAGTATTTTAGTCATTTTAGATTCCTCTATTGATCTAACTAAAGTCCCAAAGGATCATAGACTTCAGTCTACATACAGCCAGAATAAAATGCTTAGCAGAATAATTGGTAGGTAGAATTGAATGAATTTGTACAGCAGACCACTCCTGAAAATAAGAGCAGTTCATACACTCAGATCTGCCATTCAGTAATGGGGCCTCTAGAAAGTGAGAACATTCTGTAAGGCAAAAAACATGTTAACAAGCACACAAAATGGGAAAAGCTCTTCAACAACTCAGATCTAGCCAAGGGCTGACTTCTGAAATAAACAAATCACTGAAGAAACTAGTCACCCAAACACCAAATAATCCAATTTAAAAAGTGGGTTACAGAAATAGATGATACACAATATGGTTTTACTTTTTATGGAAGCAAAAATCTCCTAAGTCAAGATGTGGAACAGGTCCTTCACAGACTGTTTAGTGAATATACATAACATCATGTTGGTTACCAGTCCCAGATCTTTGGAAATGACCAAATATTTTGTCATAGTCTCATTAGGAAACTTAAGTCCATTGTATGTTTATATTTAAAGTTTTACAATTGTTCATAACTTAGGATATTATAATCCCAAAGGGAAAAATGCACCTCAGTTGAACCCTGTTTCTTGGGCCCATGCTATGGGTGGAGAGATTTCTGTCTTGGTTTCCAGGAAACACTTATAATCTGTCTGTCACTATCTATTACATCTTCAATTCTAAACCAATCACATCCATGCATTACCTCAAAACATAACCTACAGAACTTAGGAAGAAGGCATCAGTCTCTATCTGGCTTTAACTATTTTTACTTCTACTGCCCCAAACTAAACTACTATGGCTTCAGTCCAGTACACATGTAAGTAAATGTCTCATTATACTATTCCAGTTAATTGATGACTATTGGGTTAAGGTCTCTTTATTTCCAAGCACAACCGGGTGTTACACAGGCCAGAGCTAGGTTAAGAACCCAGCCAGCGCAGCCAGAACAAAAAGAGAGCGGTCCCCCGTGCAGTTCTTTAAGAAGCCCCTCTTACGTCATGCCGGCTTTCCTTCACCCCGCCCTTATGGGCGAGTCCCCAGGTCCACCTGGTACCTGCCCCAGGACTATTGGGCGGGGCTAGGGTTACTCCCTACAATTCCCCTTTTAGTCTAAGAGAGGATTAAAACTTAATAGTGTAAAATATCCAAAACTAACAATCATAAGGGTGGAATACAAGAATATACAATAATCTGCTATGATACATCCTATGTCTATTCTAGCTAAGTCTTAAAGTCATGTGGAAAAAGTGTCTAACTTGAACACCTTCTTCCAATCCCAACTCTAAACAATAAGAAGGTCATTCTTAACTAGGCTTACACTACCCTAGTACACAATAATGGGGAACGGGGGCGTAGCATCTTCTAGGTTACTTCCTGCTGAAACGGGACGAAGATGGTCATGTGGGGGCCCTGTGGAAAAAAAAAAACGCTAGTACAGGGAAAGTCTCTAATGAGTTATGTCTAGTCCATGTTAGATGATTTGTTTGATTGAAGATCTACGTTGAAATCCTCAACTTGATTGAAGTCGTTACTCGAGGTTCTGGTTGGAGTGTCAGTCGAAACGGAGTGAGTTGAATCCAGTGTAGTCAGGAAGGTGTAGTCCAATTCCTTTTCCGGAGCATGTAGGGATTGCTGTCAGGCTGGGTCTTGATGGCTGTATGGGACTCAAACATAAGTGTCATCAGATAAATGTTCGCTTGTTTATGTATGTGTACCGGGAAAGGTACCTTGATGAACCTTGACTAACAATGATTCTGAGAGGGTGTAAAAGAAAAGCCAAGAAAAACAAAGATAGTCCTCTTATTCATCATTTATTTTGTATTATAGCAATTGGCTTCTTGATATAACACAGAAACTTTTAAATGTTGTTAAATAACATGCTTGGATTTTAGAGTAGGAAAGCCAAACCCAACTCTAAATCCAGTCTCGATTTAGTTGAATAGGGACTAGGAAATGAATAGACATAGAGTTATTCGAGAGACAGCTGTAAATTTTTACCGTATAGCACGTTCCTTTTGTTCGATGGTTATAGCTACGTTCTTTCCTTGAGTATCCATACATGTAATGTCCTTTGACTTATAGAGGGCAGTTCCTCAGAAAATACCTGTCAGTCATCCTTGTCGAGGGGGTTGTCTCCTTCAACTCGAATCTTGATCAATTTTGATGGTATCCAAAGATTTTCTTCTCCTGTGGAGACAAATGCAAAACCCCTACCCCAACGTAATACATGTCCAGGTTTCCATACCCTACAGGACAAGCAGTCGTCGAAAGGTCTAACAGGACACTTAAGGAGATGCTCCATAGGCAAGCTGGTAAGTCAAAACCCCCCAAACATAGATTACATAATGCCTTATTAACGCTAAACTTTCTTAATGCCAATGACAGTGGGCAGACAGCTGCGGAAAGACACTGGACTACGGAAAAAACAGCTGAACTGAACCAACCAGTGTATTACAAAGATGTGCTGACCTCGGTATGGATAATGCTGATAATTCTATCCATCAAAAAACTGGGAGACTGTGGTTTCTGCTTTCTCTTGTTAAACAATTTTGGAGCTCTTTAAACCTGCTCTAGAATCTCCACTCTTCAATGTGCTCCATAATCTTAAGCCATCATAGGCTTCAATGACAGAAAATTCACCTAGATGCATGGTGATGTCTAAGGATGTACAATGGTTACTGTTTTGGGGAGAGTAAAATATCCAATGATAACATTGTATTTCATATGGCTTCTTCAACCCATTATATGAGTTCAAAAATTCCACAATGTTTTTACAGTGACTTTTACTTGGTAAATTGTCAGAAATTTGTGACAGTGAA
This sequence comes from Cricetulus griseus, assembly GCF_003668045.3. Taxonomy (NCBI): domain Eukaryota; kingdom Metazoa; phylum Chordata; class Mammalia; order Rodentia; family Cricetidae; genus Cricetulus; species Cricetulus griseus. The sequence continues at coordinate 1,310,429 of NW_023277030.1, forward strand.
TATAGGATAGAATATTGACATATATTCCATTTTAAAAGCACCTGGCAAATCTTACTTGGATTTTATGATTGTTTAAGAGAAATTGCATCGAAGTTTAATGATTCAATAACTTCATGTTATACGTTTGCTAGCTTGATAAGCCATGAATTGAACAGAAACTTGTGAAAGGAAAATTCTTTATATTTCATGTGTTTAAACAATCATTCATTATGTCATGGATATCTATCTTGCTAATATTTTCGCTAAGAAGATGCACTACTTATGCTTAAATCTACACTTCCAATAGGAAAAGTAGATGCCTATAAGCAAACCAAGACACAAGGTTCACACTGCTTTCTATTCAAAATAAGTGTAAGATTCATTTGAAGTAATATAATATACATGAATTTTTCTGTGAACCAAATCTTCAGGTTTTTTAAAAGAACATTTCACAGTAAAACAAAAATAAGCAAAGGATGCAAGAAAGAAGGAAAGAAGGGAGGAGTATCTAAAGACAGCAAGAAAGGAAAATCTAAAATGAAAATTAAAAATGAATATGGGGAGGCAATAATATTAAAAATAATGAATATGAATTGATGGGAAAAGGCATTAGGAATAAATGATCAAATAAGTATAAATAAATGAAACTAGAACTGAAAACTGAGATGGTAATGACTATACTTTCAGTAGTTTATATTATAATTAATATAGTTTAGATTATATAGCACTAACGAATGTTAAAGGGGCCATAAATGTCCTAATGAAACGACATAAGTGATATTGTTTAAACAAATAATGAAGATTTTATTATAGTATAATTTAATCTAAAAAGGTGAATATCATATTACAAATTGTCTTATTGCTCTAAGAAGACCATTTCTCCCATGCTCAGCTAGACCAAATTTCTTGTAGAAAGTTCTGTAGGGTTGAGGCAAAGCACAGAACTAGAATAAAACATCATGAGGGAGGTACCCACTCATAAGTGAATACCAGACTTAAAGTAAAAGAAACAGCCTACAGTCCAAACCCCTGGAAAAGCTACAAGCCTCTTGCAGAAACAGATGGAAGCAGATGCAGTTATTCACTGCTAACCATTTGGCCAAGCTTCTGGCGTAATTTTAAATTGAGAGAGGAGAAATATTATGAAGAACAAGACCATGATGGGGAAATCCACAGATAATGCTGACCTGAGCTACTAAGAGATCACTGGCTCTGGTCTGAAAAGTTCCATCTACCTTAAATCAGGTAACAATGATGATAGTCAGACAATATATGGTCACTGTCAGTGGGTCCAATTTCTAACTCTAATGATCAAACTGAATTGGTGGAGACCATTCTTTATGGAGAGTTACCCTGGTCAGCCTTGACACGAAGATATGGTTGCTAGAGAGGTTCCTTGGTCCTGCTTCAACTAGATAATAGGACAGATATAGTGTCTTTCTTAGCAGAGGCCTTACCAGCTCCAAGGAACAAATGAGAGTTGGGAAGGACAGGGAGTAGCAGGAGGAGAGGAGGGATGGAATTGGAATATAAAAATAAAGTGATAAAAAAGAATAAAGTATTAAGAATCACAGGTCATTAATATATTTTAATATCAGTGGGCATATTATAATTATAAAAAGACTCAGACTAATAGATTGTTTATGCTTCTTCTTCTGCTGCTGCTGCAAACATGAAACACAATTCAACATTAAAGACAGATACTACCTCATGATAAAACTTTGGATATAATTTTCCCATAAAATTTACATAAGAAACAGGCTGGCAAAGCTGGCCTAATAATTAGCAAAATATAATTCAGAATAGAATTTTCAAAAAAAAATAGAGAAGGATGTTTTATATTAATCACAGGTAATGTCCAACAGGATGATGTCTTAATTCTCAACATTCATGTCCCAAATATAGCATCAACCTCAGTTGTAAAGACAACATTTCTAAAGCATGAGTCACAAATCAAAAGCCACACTCTAATACTGGGAGACTTCAAAGCCACATTCCACAAACTGATAGAACTGCCAGAAGTAAACATAACAGAAAAATAACTGAAGTGATCAAAGTTCTGACCACTAAGTCAAAGAAGAACTAAAGAAAAACTAAAAAAAAACTTTCTAGAATTCAATGTAAATAATACAAAATCTAACCAAACTTATGGGATCCTGTGAAAGCAATGCTAAGCAGACAGTTCCTAGCACAGGCACAGAGGCACCCACATTTGTAAAAGAAACATTACTAAATCTCAAATCACAAATAAACCTCATATACTTATAGTGGGAGACTTAAACACCCTACTCTCACCACTGGACAGGAATACAACATAGAAAATTGCTGCTGTAGAATCCATAGACTCTGTTGGTGTCAAAATAGAGTTTCTATTGTTGAATGTGTTCTTATACTGTCATCTTCCTATCACATTAGGCTCTCTCAATCTCTTGGTGATTGTGGGTCCAAGTCTCTCTCTGTTATGTGCAGGTGGGTCCAAGTCTCCAATGTCCACAGATGCTAGTTGGCTCTGTGGGGATTTTTGGAGGGACAGAACTGAGGAATGCAGTTCAGGAGACTTGAAGAGGGAAAGGTTGGCAGGAAAAGGCCAGGTGCTCAAAACTGCCTGTGAGTGCCAGTTCGAGATAGGAATGAGAGCAGACTCTGGATGGCTTTGCCTGCCTGCAATCAGGCTTTTTCTTTCAGGTTACCAACAATTCTCTCATCATGACATGGAGACATGTAATTGGTTACTAATACTTGTCCTTATATTTTGTTCATTTTTGGCTAGCATTTTTTCTTTAGTAAAATTTTCTCATGTCTTTCCCCTATGAGTTCTTTGAAATTTTTGGATATCATCCCCATGTCCGATGTGGGGTTGGTGAATATCTTTTCCTAATCTTTTTGCTGTTGTTCTGTCTTGTTGACAGGGTCCTTTGCCTTACAGAATCTTCTCACTTTCACAAGGTTCCATTTATTAATTTTTGATCTCAATGTCTGTGCTACTGGTGTAATGTGCATGAAGTGGTCTCTTGTTCCATTTCGTTTAAGGATTTTAGATACTTTTTATTCTAATTAGTTCCATGTGGCTGGAATTATGTTGAGGTCTTGATCCATTTGGAATTAAGTTTGGTACAACGCAATAGACATGGATCGATATACATTCTTCTACATGCCAACATCCAGTTATGTCAGCACCTATTTCTTTCTTTATTTCATTGTATTGCTTTATTTTGTTTTTTTAAAAATTAGCTGTTCTTCGGTGTACAGGTTAATTTCAGGGTTTTCAACTCGATTCCATTGGTCTACTTGGATTTTTTGTTCCAATACCAAGCTGTTTTCAGGACTATAGCTCTAAAATAGAGCTTGAAATCAGGGATTGTGATGCCTCTGGAAGTTATTTTATTGTATAGGGTTGTTTGGGCTATCCTGAGTCTTTTAGTTTTCCATATAGGGTTTATTACCTCTGCGATTATTATCTTTATTTCTGTATGTTCTATTCTGTTTCTTTTCCCGTGTAGGCCTGAATACCCTGGGTATCTCCCTGTTTTTCTCCCCCATTCAACCCTCTGTTACTATGCCCACATTTTATGTCTCTAATCGCATGATTCTGCTCCTTCCTTTCTCTCTGTCTACTGCCGCCTCCTTGCCTATTTCTGCTGAGCTATTGTCCATTCACTTTTATTTAGACCAAGATTGTGCCTAGGCTGGAAAGGAGAAATATCTGCAAAACATCTTTATATAATCAAAGTACTCTGCTAAAAATAATTTAACACAACTTTTAATCTTGAACAATTTCAGCAGGAACAGATATAGTATACCTATAGACAAATAATAATATGTAGCATAAATTAATTAACAATTCTTTACCTACTAAACATATTTTAAAACAGTTTATTCATAAATAAAAGTAGATAAACTGGATATAGACAGAAAAATGCATAGTTTAAAAATAATAAAATAAAATTTTTAAAGAATAAAGTAATATAAAAAGAATAGGCCTAATAAAGGTAGGAAATAGACAGTGTGAATGAATCCTCTATGTTGGTTTGATGATGCTGAATTTTTAAATGGTAATGTACAAGACATTAGCTTCTGAGATACCCTGGTTCATGTAAATGCTAAATTAAACCAACCTATGCAATTTAAATTTTCCTAACTCCACATTGAAATACACAAATTAGCCAGGCATTGGTTGCACACACCTTTAGTCCCAGCACTCGGGAGGCAGAGGCAGGCAGATCTCTGTGAGTTCGAGACCAGCCTGGTCTACAAGAGCTAGTTCCAGGACAGCCTCCAAAGCCACAGAGAAACCCTGTCTTGAACCCCCCCAAAAAAGAAAGAAATACACAAATTAGGTAGAGTTGGGAGTACAGGTTATGCTTTCTTTTCCATAAATAAAGAATAAACAATGGTCCTCTTCAAAATTAATGGAGAACTTGATTGGAAATCCATGTTTGAAATGTTGGACAAATACATTAAAATATTAACCAAGAAAAGCTACAGCACAGCTGATATATATGATGATCTCATAACTATAGAAACAGATCTGAGTCTATGTGAAACATTTAAAATCTTGTTGACTATATAGTCCTCATAAGGTTGAGGGACTTCTGATGTTTCCCTCAAAGTATTTTACACTTGTGTCTTCTGATTTGCACCTCATATTTAGGCTTATATGTGTGGTGCTAACTTTTTTGTGCAAATAAATCTGTCTAAGGGTTAAAATAGAGCTTGCCACTAGCTAACTACAGAGATCAGGTGGCCTTTGTGGAGAGACAAGAAATGAGGTACCTGTGTAGAATCAGGATATAATCAAGGAGAATTATGAACTCTCACTCTCTTGTCTGCTGAAATGCAAAGGATAAAAATGTGGCAGTATTTTTCTCATCACACAGATATCTCAGCATTTTCTTCTGTATCTGACTATGGGTTGTTATTACTTAGAACAATTAAAAACTTTATTTACATACATATTCATAAAATTTTATAACAGTGGAGAGAAAAATACTGGAAAAATGGGAGATTCACTTAGTCTTCACATTTGGTACTGAGACCTGGAGCCAGACTTTTAGAAACTAGCAGATAGTTTGTCTTTCTCAATTGCCACATTGATGAAAAATCATTCAGTAATCAAGAACTACCCAGTCTAAGAACTGTCTTAACATAGATTAGAATCAAGTGCAGCTGGAGAAGAAAACGTTAAATGTAATGATGCCAAATGTTAATCAACTCTACTCACAGATTGGTGCCTAGACATATAGTTATCAGAGAGGATTCATCCAGAAACTATTAGAAGCAGGTGCAGAAGGAAAGCAAAACATTAGGCTGATCTCAGGAAATACTTCTTAAAATGGAGTGGATGAATTGTACAAAACAGTAGCATCAAAGACATCAAAAGAGAACCCACAGAATAAGAGCTCCATGAATGGAAACATGTCCCGTGCTTATATGTGACAGTTGTGTAGCTTGATTTCTGTTGGGATTCCTGACAGAGGCAGCAGCAATGAATGACTGTGAATATTCTGCAGTTTTTTTTTTTTGGATCTGTTCCTCATATTAGTTTGCCTTGCCTTACCTTAATAAAAGGGTAGGTGCTTTTCATTACTACAACTGGAGAAGCCATGAGTAAAGTACAAGATCCCAAAACAACCAGCACTAGAGGAAAATGGTTCCTGATACCCCTCTGAAGCTGAGGCATCATCTATAGCACCTCTCTCACATGTATAATGTGCTTGAGCTTCGCCAGTATAGATGGAAGTAACCTGTGCCTGTTCTGAGAAAAATGGAAGCTTCAGAGGCCCAGATCTATGAAGAACAATGTCAAAGTCCCATTCACCTTTTGTAGTGGATGTTAGACTGCCTCAGCTGTTAAGGCATTGGTGGGAGGTGGCAGGACATTGATTATGTAAACTGAGAAATTGTCATCATGTTGTGATCAATTTAGGTGTCATCATGCACTTGCAAACTTTTGAATTCTGGGTTTCATGAAGAGTATGGCTTATGGTCCTTTCTTATAGAGGGAGAAGTTGTCAGGTCTTCCACCTGCAAAGGCATATGTGTTTTTATCCAATCCACTTGTAACAAATGTGTTTTTTGCCTTTGATTATACTGCAAAAACTGAAAAGAGTCAGGGACATAGAAATTTTCATCCATAGCTTGCTCTGTATTGGAAGAATCAGCCATAACACCTCCATCAATTGTGATTAATGCTAAGGCCCCTCCAGTAGAGTTAGAATTAACCTGTTCCACTTCTGAGGAAGAAGAAATGTTTGGAGAATTAGATGTCCCCATTGTAATATCAGTGTCCCATTCATCAGAATTGTTGCATGTTAGGCAGTGCAGGGAGTTTGTTTGTCATATTGCTCTAACTGTAGGGCAATGTGTTCTGGTTTGATCTACTGAGGCTTCATTGAGCTGTGGTTTCCTGTTTCAATTTGCTTCTTCTAGATGAAGAAAGCTTGGGCCCCACTTTGTAAGAGGGTGTATAAGTGATCTCCTCCTCTAGTAGGGCATATGTTTGTATGTCCAGTCTGCAGGAATGGATAGTATTACAGGCCTTTGAGTGAACTACATGGGCCCAAAAGTACAAGGAGTAAGCAAATTTGTCCACAGACTTGTCTAATGGTGAGGGATCATGCAAAACTCCCTCACTTGTGTATGGTACTATTGTCCTGCCAATCTAGCAGGAACTATCCTGTGTTTGTTCTGTGAATGGTTGAATATATAGAATTCTATTAGTCCTCAGAGTAATGTTCATCTGATGTTTAATGTTTGAGTCCTCACTCAACTGTTACGTGAGATATGGGAATGTTTGTTCATAGATTTTCTGGGCTGAACCTTGGTGAGCTCTTGGTGATTTAGTGAGGCCTCCTCATACCCTTGAAGCCTGTTTATCCATTCTTTTCACAAAGGCTATTTGTATTGAGTTCTCTTATATAGTTGGAGTATGTATGAGCTCTCTTCCAAGTGAAGCCAAATGAGTATATTCACAGTAAGTCTGGACAGTGTCAGAGACACTTTGGAGGAGTGTAAATGTTCTGAATGTCCTTTGCATCCAATGAAGAGCCTCTAGGTACTTGGATAAGTTTCTCATCACCAGTAGCTTCTTGTGTATTCATGTAGGAGTGGGACTCTCTTTATGAAATGCCAAAATGTTATCCTCTCAACAGGTGCAAAATTATTGGTCAGGTCCACACTTGCTGAATGAAATTGCTTAGAAATATTTTGTTCTAAATTTCTGGATTTGGGGCAAGTATGCTCTGTGTGAGTTTGCCTAAATATTCTTTGGGGACTAATGAAATATTTATGGAAATGAGGCCCTGTTCTGGAGAGGGGACACTTCGGTGTTTTTCTTCCAGATAATTGAAAGATCTCTGCCTCCCCTGGACAGATGTTGTGATGACCCTAGCCCCTGAAACATTTTTTCAATTTTTCTAAATCTGTTCAGTAGATGGAGCAATTTTCAGTGAATTTGATTTGATGGGGAATTTGCCAGTCCAAGTCGATCAGAGGAAGATGGACCAGTTGGTTCAGTATAAGTTCCTGTGGTCTTTGCTTTGGCATCCTTAGGACTGGTCCAGATACCTTGTAGCAACTCCATTATAAATTGGGGAGCAGTGTCCATTCTCTTCGACAAGGAGAGACATATTCAAGTATCTTTTATAATTCTCTTGTGTGCGCAGAAAAGATTACCCAGGTTTTTTCTGATGACTGGATGTAAAGCAGATAGCTTGGGATCACTGCTCACTCTGTTTCACATGATATCTAGGATCTGAAAAAGGAGTGGTTACTTTCCTTTCTTGCCATGTTTCACCTCCTTTGTGGAGCTTGAATTGCCTATACTTTCTGTAGTTACTTCAGGGCCTTCAATAGAGTACTGGCTGTCTTCACATCCAGAGTCAGGGAATCTGTCCTCCCTACATTTCTTGCTTGCCTCCTAGTTCACATGTGAGTCTCTGAAACTCAACTTGGGCTATGTTTCAGGTGGCAAATCCATGTGAGTCTTATTGGTTTTCAAATACTCTGTGACTTTGCAGGGATATAAACCTCCTGTTGTGCATGTTTGTTGCTGATAGATGGCCATTGTCTGAAACTCCATGATGCATGGTCAAAGTGCCCAAGCCTAGCTGAGACCCATATACCTTTCTCTACTTGTCTATACAGGCAATTTCTAAGGTAGTTGAGCAGAGAAAACTGTCTTAATATATTTACCTTAGGCAAAGAGGTTTGAATGATGTTTCCCATGGCAACTGGTGGCAGTAAAAGGGTAAGCGAATGTGTTTGTAGGATTCTTTTCTTAACCAGACCTGTGCATACTTTAAGTAGGACAAAGGGAGAACGGGAATGACAGTTGACATCAAGAAGTGATCAAAGTTGCAGAGATGTGTTTCTGATCAGTGTTCTCTGTTGTCAAGGGCAGTTCATCAGTGTAGATTGACCTCCAATGGAAACTGGTTTAAGGAAAAGGTTCAGCACTATAGTTTATAAGAGGTTTTTCTTCACAACTCCTGGGCACACATCCAGTAGGCCAAGGGCAGAACAGGAATAGAAGTTGGGTTCACAAAGTTATCAAAGTTCCATAGGTTTGCTCATGATCAGTGTTCTCTGCTGGCATTCAAAATGTGTGCATGCAATTAGAGTTCTCTGCTGGAGAGGGGTGTTCACCAGGTTTTCCCAAACAGGGTGGTTAATGGGAGAGTCCCCACAGATAATACAGCTCTGGGAATGAAGACAAATACTTTGGATTCTCTGCATTAGGGTGCATCATACTAGCAACACTGTCACCCAATGATAGAAGCCACAGCAGGTTGCTTACTTCAAGAATGAAAAATGAACAGGCAGAGTGGCTGCATGTTTTTAATCCTAACAGTTAAGAGGAAGAGGTAGGTGTATCTCTGAGTGTGAGTCCAGACTGATCTGGAAATAGAGTTCTTTGTAATTCAGCATTGTATATAAAATGTCTGCTGAAAAG